>NC_083284.1:50073579-51560744 GCF_963506605.1 Zootoca vivipara | reverse complement strand
GTACTATATACACATGTATCTCCCAATACTAGTCCAATTTAAAAATATAATAAAAATCACAGGAACACTTTCGTACTGTTTCGATTTCATCCTGGTCCACACAAGGGCTGGATTCTGGTTTGATGAGGCCCTAAGCTACTGAAGGTAATGGGGCCCTTTATATGTCCAGCTGTCCTTTGTCAACAACAAACTGTCGCTGTTTTTGTGTTGAATATATGCTATTTATGGCAATTTATGGAACTAATAGGTATCTAAAGCCATTTGCACATAACAAAATATGTATTTTATCAAAGTAATTGTTGAACTGAAATACAATTAAGAAGTATATTACTAGTGAAATGGGGCGAGGGCAAGAGAGTTGGCCCTAAGCTATAGCTTGTTTAGCTTATACGTCAATCCGGCACTGATAGGGTGTGAACCCCCTACCTACCTCTAAGAAGAGAGCGTGGGGAGGGGAGTAGTTGCAGCCTCGCTGCCGCTTCCGAAGAGGAGTGGCTTTGCGCGCGCAAAAGAGGGAGCCGACGAGCGGTTTCCCGCGCTTTCCATTGGACAAACTTCCTTGTTGCTGGGGCCGTCGCCGTTGCTAGGGCAGCTTCCTTTCCTTTTTCCTTTCCTCCTCCTCCTCCTCCTCTAGGGGCGGGACTGAGGGGTAGGAGACGGAGCGAAGGAGGAAAGTGCGGGGGGAAGAGGGAGCGCGCTCAGCCAGGCACTTGGGTCCAAAGAGGGAAACGGGCAGCCGCAGCAGCACCGGAGGAGGAGGAGACGTCGTCCGAGGTCAGTGGCCCGCGGCCCGCCCAGGCTGCTTTTTCTCTCCCCTTAGGGAAGCCAGCCAGCCAGCCTGCAGGCGCCCTCCCCGCCCCGGCGTGGCGCTTCTTGTTGATAGTAGGAGGAAGCGCGCGGGGAAAGCACACGGCAAAGGTAAAACAAAGAAAAGTTTCTCTGCGGAAAACTGTTGCTTCCCCAGCCGAGCCCCACCCTCGTGGGGAGCCTGGTCCCCGCCCGCCTTCCCACGGCCCCAGCCTCTCTCCTGCTCGGCTTTCCCCCTTCCCCCGTTGCAGCTGCTAGGCGCCATAGTTGCTTATTGTTCCTACTTCTTTCCGTCCCAGCGCATCTGAGGCGCGGAACACGGGTGCCCTCGAGCCTTTTATTAGGAACCAGGCGAGGAGCTGGCAGGTCTGAATCCAGCCCAGTGTTCGCTGAGCTGCAAACAAAAAGGGGACCCTCTCTCTCTTTTCTTTTTTACAGAGCGGAAGCAGACCGAGAGGTCTTACTTTAGCAGCATGCATCAAGTTTTCTCTGAAACTCCCCCCCCCCCAACACACACACATGTGGCTTGGTGGTAGAGTTGAGAAATCTCTCCTTCACTATCTGTTGTTTTTGTTCTAATATTCTTTCAGCTCATCAGGCATGTGGCATCCTTCTGTGACAGGATAAGAAGGAAGTAGTGCTTTAAAAACAACAACACCCCCCAACGCCCTTTAGTATGCTAGTTTCTGCAGAAGGGAAGGAATATACTGTAATCTTGTTTGTGAGTACCAAAGCAGGGGATGGTAGCTAAACTACTTTGGTTTAACTTGAATCACAATTAAAATTTGTGATAATTGTGTATGCTGCACTTGGATTGAACAATAGCCCAATGGCAGTACTTGGCATATCGAAAGGGTTGCTTAATAATGCCATCTTGTCTGTTTCCGTTGTTAGCAATCTTACCAGTTTTAAAACCTGAGTTTTTCTGTCATAGGTTTTGCTTGGAGACCAAGATGGGAACATAGTAATTTATCACCCTTCCACCAAAGACTTCATGGCAGTCCTCACTCAAATGTATATGCAATTATGTTGTCAGTCTTAACAAAAAATTACTACAACAGTATCTGGAAAACATTGCCAGTCTTGCAGGAATGCTTTAGATTTCCCTTGAAACTGGTGTTTTGCCTGAGGAGGAATTTTTGAATTTCATTTCGAACAAAATCTGGTGGTAATTTACACTGTAATCCTATGCATGTATATTAAGAAGTAAGCTCTGTTGAGTTCAGTGGGACTTACTTCTGAGTAAATTTGTATAAGATAACAGCCTTAAGGAGTTCCATGAAAACCCCACTGAAAACTGTTCCTAGCCAGTCAAAATAAAATATTTTACTTTCCTTGAAATCTTTCAGATTATTTATTACCCAAGGAAGAACTCCCAAAATCAATATGAATTTGACTTTATGTAAAATTTCAGTGGTAACTTCTTAAGAATTAGTCAGTTGGCCTGTGGATGGAGAAATTGGAAAGCTTGAGACTAAAGCAGTTGAATATTAGTTACAGGTAGGTAGCCGTGTTGGTCTGCTGTAGTCGAAACAAAATAAATTCCTTCCAGTAGCACCTTAGAGACCCACTAAGTTTGTCATTGGTATGAGCTTTTGTGTGCATGCACACTTCTTCAGATACCTGCATGCACACGAAAGCTCATACCAATGACAAACTTAGTTGGTCTCTAAGGTGCTACTGGAAGGAATTTTTTTAGTTTAATATTAATGTGAACTCTCACAATCATGAAGCAGCAGCACCTTTTTTCTCAAAAAAGGAGGAAAACAAAATCCATGAGAGTCAAAGGATTATTATTTTCCAATAAAGGAAAATATTGTTGTCTTAATGTCATCAGCACTAACCACTCTGTGCTAGAAACTAAACTTAATTCAGAATTAACCTTGTCAGTTTTCCAAGGAAGAATGACACACTATGGCGTTATACTGACAGTTGCATATTGTATCTGCCTTGTGCAATTGTATCTTCCTGTTAAAAGTGAAAATAAGAGTGTATGGATTTATAAACAAGGTTAAAGAGCAAAAGTCCAGTTTGCACAATAATAGGCTAGCTAGTTTTGCTTATCTATGTTCTCAGTCAAGTCTATGAAGTTTGTCACTAGTGTCAATAGCTCCAGAAAACATTTTCCATATTTATAATGTGTGTGGCAAAGTCAACATGAACAGATATATGTAAAAACTAAGCTCGTTAGGAGCAATTGACATGTGAAAACGTGCAGATCAATTTAGGTTGCATCTAGATGGCAGTTTCCTTTTGTGATTATTGCATCAAGTAGCGAATGGTAGAAAAAGCACCATAGCCAACAACTAGTGAAAGGGCTTTTATGTGATGCATAGTAGCCACTCTTGTCATAGGCTTTCACAGCAACATGTTTTGAGCAGATCCCATTGCAACAACCTCTGATAATGGGAATGTCTTGGAAGCCTACCATGTCAGTGGTGAGCAGGACCAGAGGCAAAAAATAGATGGAGCAATGAAAGTGACTTATCTTTGCATGGTTGGCTTCATTCCAGCCACATTAAAGTCAGAAAGGTGTGTATACACACACCTACAGGCTGGGTTTGAGCTCCACATTGGGCAAAGGATTCCTGCATTGCAGGCGGCTGGACTAGATGATCCACATGGTCCCTTCCAACTGTAGAATTTTGTGATTCTATAATGATCCCACATGTAATGGGTAAAAAGACCAATCATGTCAGCTGTATGGTTACTGGCTTTTCCTAGAAGCCTCATAATTTTATGTGCCCTTTAAAATGTTTCTTACCTAGGGGAGGAGGACATTCAAAGCAGAATATCCGTTAACTGTGACTATTCCTAGAAGCCTTTCCCCCTTTCTTTCATTGTTTGTAGAATGAGATCATCCTCCCCAGAGAGATGTATATTCTGCCTGACAGAATATGACATCAATGCATTAGCTAACCAAGATGAGGTAATGCTTTAGTACTCCGGTGAAGCTAGTTGTCCTCCCAAGAGCTTTGATGCTTCAGTACGTTAGCATTGCTGTTGTGGAAAAGAAACAAACCGTCAGTGACAGAGCATATGTCTGCACAAAATCAAAACAGATGTCCGCTGATGGATTGGTCTTTTTGTGGCCAATTTGCTTAATTTTAACAGACTGTTGATTTTCAGGTACATATAAAGTTATTTTTGAAGCAATTTTTTTTACCCTGTATGTGACTTTAAACCTGAACACATAGCCAAGTGTTGTAAATTGCTATAAGCTACCCATTTGCATTTCCCCTTTTCAGGTACATATAAAGTTATTTTTGAAGCAATATTTTTTACCCTGTATGTGACTTTAAACCTGAACACATAGCCAAGTGTTGTAAATTGCTATAAGCTACCCATTTGCATTTCCCCTTGGTAGGTTTATTAAAAATGCCTAGCTTTCCGCTAAATGTATGCTCCTTCAGAATAATTATGCCTCAGGGTTGTATTCTCCTTGTCTGAGAGAAGTTGGGGGCAGCTCATTTTTTTAATATTTTTTATCTGTTCTCTTGATACATGGGAGACCACAATTTTATTTTCCAGAAGCTTTGCTTTCTCCTGGCATTGAATGGCATTTAAAAATTCTGATGATAACACTTTATCCTTCATTTACAGAAACAACTATGGCAGACATAAACCATATAATGAAATCCCCACAAACTATGACAGATGCAAAAAAATTCCCTGGTTCTGAAGGGTAAGTGGGGATTTTTTGCTATTGGTGTTGGTTGGTTCTTTGTGGTGGTCTTTTTCTTCTCTTCTAGCCACTGTAGGTTCAGCTTTATGGGAGCCCTGAGGCAAGTCCCCCTCAGTTTAGATCTTCCTCAAAATATATGGAGCGTCCACCCCATAATGTACCCATTCCTCCCATGGGCCTGGCACCAACTGATGGTGAGTTGTGACTCCTCCTTGCCATTCGCCATTATCCTACATGGAAAGACAAGGCAAGTAAACAGCAGTGAAAATGCAGCAACCCTCTGGACATAATCTTATGTAAAAATGAGAGGAAAATGCAAGAGAAGGTACCAGTCTTAGGAAAGTCTCTTGAATAAGTTGAGAAAGGCAAGTAATCAAGAAAGCGAGTGTATTAAACAACTAGGACTAGATTTTTAATTCATAATGCATTAATGGAGTAATCATTGAGGGGATTGCAGATGAGCTCTTAATTAATCACAAATAATCTATAGCAAAATCGGTGGATTCTATTCCGCGTAGCACTAAGGAGACCATTCCAGTTCCTCTTGTCCTACATCACATTCTCCCCACATCTCCTACACATACTGTTCTGGGGGTTATCCCCTACCTCAGAGCATATTTGGGGAAGGAGAAGGGGAAGTCCTGCTGTGCTGGCTTCCGTTTGCACAGCCATGTCATAGAATCGTAGAATTGTAGAATCGGAAGGGACCCGAAGGGTCATCTAGTTCAAACCTCTGCAATGCAGGAATCACAGCTTATTAGCTGAATATATCCCAGTATGTTTTGGTTTTAGGACTATGAGTTGCTCCCTTTGTAACTAGAATATTGCTCCAAAGAGAAAGCATACACAGGAGATGTGCTCATGTACAGTTGTACCTTGGTTGACAAACCTAATCTGTTCAGGGAGTCAATTCCACTCCTGAAACGGCTTCCGATTGGCTGCAGGAGCCTCTTGCACTCAATCAGAAGCTGTGTTGGATGTTCGGCTTCAGAAAAACGTTTACAAACCGGAACCCTCCTGGGTTTGTGGCGTTCAAGAGCCGAAACGTCCGAGTACCAAGGCATTCGACAACCAAGGTATGACTATAATCGGGTATCTGCCAAAACAACTTGTTTTCAGAGACTTTGCCTGCCCTTTTGTATTATTGTGCTTCACATTTTATTGTAAAATTCATGCATAACGAGGTCTGTAAGAGAGACTATGTGAATAAATTCACAGAATTTAGGCTAAGAATTCTTGTAACTCAAGTCATTTTGAGATCTGTTCTTAGGATCCTCACTTGGTGTATATTGGTTCCTTCACCATCCCACTTTTAAAAAGCACTCAGAAGCTTATTTTTAAAATTTGCTTGTACTTTTCAAGGACTACTGTTGTTCCTCTCAGATTTAATACAAAAACGACTAGAGCCAATTTGATCCCCTCTTACGTGGTTTGTATTGCATACCTATGATGTTAGACCCTATTCTTGTGACTGTAATCTGTTTTAATTCTGAATCTTAAATTGCTGTAACCTGTAGGTCTTGCATTCATAAAACCTTTTGAGCTTCTTGTGTGAAAAATCTTTGCACATTTCTCTCATTCCTCCTACTATGGTTCTGTCATATTTATTTCATCCCAAACATCTTTAATGCAGCTCAGCAGTGCAGGGGAGAGTTTACATCTCATTAATCTATTTCATATGCTCAAAGGATCAGATCTGTTCTCAATTATCCAAACTATCTGATAGTAATAAAAACATGAAATATTTTCTTTGTTCCCTTGTATTTATTTAATAGTGGATATTTGAGGGAACTGTTTATAACTAGGTTGTTGTTGTTTTGCTAGCAATTTCTCATTCAGCATTAACATTCATGCTGTTCTGAACTTGTGCAAAATCCAAAAGATATCAGATTTTCAGTATAATTGTATACATGCAAACTAAGAAGTCCTTTTGAATTCATTTGAACTTATTTGTAGGCAAATGTGTGTAGGATTACAGCCTCAGTCTGCTTTTTAAATTCAGGATCAGAAAATTGGGGGGGGGAATTAGAGAGAGAGAAAGAGTTTAGTTTTACATTGTATTCTATTTTTTCCTCAGGAAGAGCATACCTATTAGCAAATCTGTGGACTCTGTGATACCAGCAGATGAGAGTTACAGAATGGATCACCCCGAAATGGGAATGTGTCTTTTAGTCAACAATAAAAACTTCCATCCAGCTACTGGTAATTTTTAAAAAAACTTTCTCTCCCCCGCCCCCCACGTAAGGCTTCCCTCCCTGTAACCTGTTTTAAACTGTCAAAGGTGAAATATATCTACTGCTTAGTCTTTTTCAAAGTTGGCTGTTGTATGCTCAAGGAAGTCAGTAAGTTCAGACATGCCTAAATCTGCGTAGGAGAGAGCTGTTGATCTTGATAGCAGGAGAGAGGAACTTGTGGCCTTCCAGATGTTGGCCTCCCAACTTCCATCAGCCCCAGGCAGCATGACCATTTGTCAGAGACGATTGGAGTTTTAGTCTCAAAACATCTGGAGGGCCACAGATTCCCAACACCCCTTTTACATAGCAACGGTATGCTTTAAACACAAAGTTAGGTGACTTCGTTAAATAAAGCCAGACACTATTGTTCCTTTTCCTTCCACTAGATACAATCGTACCTTGGATCCTGAACGCCTTGTGAGTCAAATGTTTTGGCTCCCGAATGGCGCAAACCTGAAAGTGAGTGTTCCAGTTTGCGAAGGTTCTTTGAAACCTGAATGTCTGATGAGGCTTCCGTGGCTTCCGATTGGCTGCAGGAGCTTCCTGCAGCCAATCAGAAGCTGCGCTTTGGTTTCCAAATGTTTTGAAAGTCAAATGGACTTCTGGAACGGATTCTGTTCATCTTCCGAAGTACGACTGTACAAGGTTTTTTCTATACATGTTTTATTTATATACAAGGTTGGTCCTCCCAACTTTGCGGGTGATGCAAAGTTCAATTGTTCATCTGCAATAAAACCAGTGCACCCATTGTTTCCATTCTTTCTGTGTTTACAGGGTGGAATGTCTTCCATAAATCCTGATATATTTCATATAGGAACAAGTCTTCACGCTCCAGCTGTGCTTTCCCATATTTTTATTTTCATATAACTGAGCAGAATTTGCCTGTGGCATACAGTGTTTTCAAAAATTAAGTCAACGCAACTTCTTTTATTTTCTTTTTTCTTTAAAGGGATGGCATATCGATCTGGTACAGATGCAGATGCTGCACATGTTGTAGACACGTTCAGGACCTTGGGGTACACGGTCAAACCTTATAATGATCTTGCATGTAAGGAGATTGTTGACGTTTTGCGTAATGGTAAGTAGTGATTTGATGGGTGATGTATTGCCTGTTGTGCTAAATTATAAAATATAAACTCTTGGGGTTTTGTGTTCTCCGTTCTTTGATATTAAATAATAAGTAGAACACCTGGTGTGGCAGGAGGGTTAAGCAGGCTGCATGCGCACCACTGAGTAGGAGGATCTGAAAGCATAGATTACCATCAAAAAGTCTGCTCTGACAGTCTTAAGTCATCTGTTGGAAATGGGCAAGTGGAGTCTAGATACAGTCCCCTCAACAGCTGGAGATCAGAATTGACCACCTTGAGGGAATGCATATTTGGACCAGGTCCATCATGGAACGATGTGTTTACAGACCCCGGCAACAAGGTTTGGAAGTTGTGCCTCAGGTACTGAATACAGTCCACCTCCGTGTCTGCTTTCATGAACTCTCCTTAGATTGAGATTTTAAAATTATATTTTAATTTTGTTTAAGCCTTAAGCAGTGTAATTGGTATTTCTAACCTGGACACCTTCAGAGCCCAAATTGGCAACTAAAAATTTTCCTTCCTGATTAGGAATGTCATCAAGATATATGTTCTTCACTCAGGAAAATATTTCAGTCTAGACACTAAGCTCATTTTAGAATAGAAGTCACTTTCAGTCCTGATTTTGTTACCCTTTCATTTGTCAGACCCAACTTTCGTTAAACATTTCCACTCTCCCCCACTACTAATTGCTTTAATTAGATTCTTTTCAATATTCATTTATATGATAAGCCTGCTAATAACTGCTGTCATTGCCTCCTACCTATAAAAAGGATTATATGGCATATCAGCAGGATTTATCCTTCAGCTATTAGTATGGCAGGAGCAGGGCAACGTTGGGGAGAATTTAGCTGCATTCTAGCCTAAGGTAGCCTTACAGTTGCCACAAATTCATAGGAACGTGCTTAGGTTATCCTGTTACTATGCTGCTTATCCCAAAGAAGCTATGTGATCGACAACTCTTGTCTCACTTTGTCTATTTGTTTGTTTGAGGGAACCATTATTGTGCTTGAAGTTTTGCTATTGCCTAAAACTTTTTTGTTGAAAAAAATGTCAAATGAGTATTTGGAATTTCTAATACTTAAACAATGTTTTCCCTCCACCTGGGTTTTTTGAAGCTGCCAAGGATGATCACAACAAGAGAAGCAGTTTTGTTTGTGTCTTGTTAAGCCATGGAGAGGATGGGCTCATCTATGGTACAGATGGTCCTCTGGAGCTAAAAATGTTAACAAGTCTCTTCAGAGGAGACAGATGCAGGACCTTGGCAGGAAAGCCAAAGCTCTTCTTTATTCAGGTAATTGTGCAAAATTGAACAGATGACAATACCGTGAAGACTTTCATTTTAAAAAAAACAAAAAACTGTCTCAAAGACAAGGAAACGTTATGTCTGCATTATACTATAAGCATAAGATCTATGGTTACATTTCTGGGAATATAAAATATATCCAGTGTGTCTGGTAGTGTTAATGTTTTTGTTTTGCTTTCCAGCAGCGTTTATATTTCTGTTTCCATACCATTCCTACCGGTACTGTTTAGAGAGGATAGCAGCAATCTAAAAAAACAAACTAAAAATGGAATTAGATAGATACCTTCTCTTCCTTAAAACTGGCCATTGAAAACCAAAAGGAAAATCTTAACAGTCATTTTAGAAAACACACAAGCTTTGACACTAGGATCATAGTTGTGGGGCAGCTGCTTAGAATTCTTCTCTAAGTTGCCTGCCTTTTTTTGAATATGGTAAACAGATGGAAAACAAGAGAACTGTCCCTGTTCATTTTCATTAGGAAATGAGATCAGTATGATGATTTTGTATTTGTCATTTCATTTTAGGTCTCCTGCAGAATAAGACGGTGTAATGCATTAATAATGAAAACACATTACTTTATGCCAGGCTTCCTCAACCTTGGCCCCATAGCTGTCAACTTTCGGATTTGAAAATAAGGGATCAGCAGCAGCCTCACCTGTCCTGGGGACAGTCTACGGTATATCAATCCAGGATAGCAGCGGGAAACGGCGCTGGAATAAGGGAATTTTCAGCAAAAAAAAGGGAGGGTTGACAGCTATGCTAGGCCCTCCAGGGACTACAATTCCCATCATCCCTGACCACTGGTCCTGCTTGCTAGGGATCATGGGAATGGTAGGCCAAAAACATCTGGAGGGCTGAGGTTGAGGACGCCTGCTTTATACTAACTAGTAAAAGCTTGTCTACTTGGACATCCTTTGGAAACATTAGCCAGGGCTTTCATTGAGAAAGTAAAATGGCCAAACATAAGCATTTGACCGATGTCTCTAAACCATGACCGGTTCACAAAAGCATTTCTTACTGTTTCAGTTTAGATTGGTGGTTCTCTCACCTGTGACCACAGTTTTAGCAGAGTGCTCTAAAAGTGTTGTGAACTTCTTCTCTGACTCAGAACAGTTTTTCCATGTCACAAAACTGCAAAGTTCAACTTGAAACTCATACCTCATCAAGATTAGCATGCCTCGCCTTTCAAGATGTGCAGTCCTCTTATTCCTTGTTTGTGTTCATTTGTATCCGACTGTTGCCATTTTCAGCAAGCCAATACTAGTGGTAATATTTCTGGCTAGCATTTCCTCTTCTGTCTTCCTTTGCATAGGCTTGTAGGGGAACAGACCTTGATTCTGGTATTGAAACAGACAGTGCCACGGATGAAAGCACATGTCAGAAAATACCTGTAGAAGCCGACTTCCTCTATGCCTATTCAACTGCTCCCGGTAAGATAAATGAATAAAAGATGCAACCTTTTGGTCAAAATACATAGATGGCTTTATAACTTTTTATTTAATGCATTTCCTAGTCCAGGGGTCAACAAACATTTTCAGCAGGGGGCCGGTCCACTGTCCCTCTGACATTGTAGGGGGCCAGACTATAAGCCACCCCCCAACTCTCCCCTCCCTTCTCCACAGCACCAGACGAGCCCCGGTGGCTGCTTACCTGTGTCTTGCGAGTGGCAGGGGCTGGCGGCAGCGGAGGGACGATGAGCGGCACGCGAAAGGGCTCCGGAGCGAGGCTGCTTAAAATGGCGGCAGCTTGAGCGCTGCTGCTGCTGGCACCAACAAAGCCCAGCCCTCTCCCTCCTCTAGGCAGGGTGGGGAGAAGCCAGGAGGAGGGAAGGAGGAGGCGCCGCCGACACCGTGGAAGGGAGAGGGAAAGAACGTGCGTGCTAGCTATCCACGCTGCAATTCCTGGACCGTCCATGGGCCAGATCCAGAAGGCAATTGGGCCTGATCTGGCCCATGGGCCTTAGTTTGCCAACCCATGTCCTAGTCCAACAAAGGTGCCTGAATACTTCTCCCTCCTTTTGTAAAACTGTTTCATGTACAAAAATGTTACTGGCCCATCAACCCACATGCACTAGCTAGGCAGCGTAAGTGGAAAATGTCTCCTTCTGATTGCTCCAAATCAACATGGCCATGTATGAAGATGGTTTTTTAATCTCAACACTTCTCTTGGGGGATATTTGAGACTAAGGGGCGGAAGGCTTAACAGCAGGACAAATAAAAGTACAGTAGAATGAGATTAATGTGAAGCCCTTTAGTAAACTGAATGAACACCCTTGTTCTGGGGCAAAGTTGTCTAGTTGTGGTGGGGTGAATGTGACCTTAATCAGTTTAATAAAAGTAAGATTCCTGTGTTGCATGGGGTTGGACTAGATGATCTTCGGGGTCCCTCCCAACTCTGATTCTCAAACATGATTAGCTATATTTTATTCAATTCAATTTTTTTCTTATAGGCTACTACTCTTGGAGGAACTCATCAGATGGCTCCTGGTTTATACAGTCACTGTGCGGGATGCTGAAACAGCATGCTACAAAACTTGAACTTTTGCAAATTCTGACACGTGTAAACCGCAAGGTTGCAGAATTCAGTTCTTATTCAAACAGGCCAGACTTCCATGGAAAGAAGCAGATCCCTTGTATTGTGTCTATGCTCACAAAAGATTTTTATTTTCCTCACTAGCTTCCTACACTGTGATGTGAAAGCTAGCAGAAGAGCGCTAGCATTTTATATTATTTTTTAACTCTTGACCTGATGTCCAGTCTTTAATACATAGGTTGTATTGAAATGTTATGACCTATGGAGTGGATTACTACAATCACTAGAATAGTGGGATCACTTGCTAGTTCAGAAATTCTAGTTTGGAAAATGAAAATATATGTAGATTTGCAGTTATGCTCTAACCTCCACGCTAAAAATAGATTGAAGGAAGAGATCAACCATTACTGTCGGAAAAAAGTATCAGTTACCACAGACTGAAGAGCAATAAAAGGTTACTTTTTGTTAACTTTGGTAACTGTTGCAGCCCAATCCTGGGGTTATTTACCTGAAAGCAAAAGATTGATAGAAATGGTATTTTCCCCCAAGTCAATACCATTAGAAGTGGAGAAATTAATGTCATTACACAAGAGTACAGTTTTTCAATATGGCATAAGGACTAAACTATTAGCTTTCATATACAATCATGTAGCACAATCAAACTTGAGATAGTTATTCAGCCTTTTAGAAAAGGCTAAATGAAATGCTTTTTGAGCCTTTTCAAAGCATTTTGACCACTTTAGAATACCTTAAGATTTTTTTTTTTAAGAGGTGCTTCTTTTCTAATAGATGACAAATGGTGCTTGGAACGCTGATCCTAACTGGATCCTGGCCTTAAAGCAGTTTTGCATGCTTACATTCACATTTCATTTTAGGCAGGAGTGTTGTGCATGTGGTAGTTTGTGAAGAGTATAAATTCAGCCTACTCCTAAACACATTTTTGTGGTTCTTAGTTATATTTATATATTCTATTTGATGCTAAGAAGTATATGAAAAATGTGTGTCCCATTTCCTAGTCCTGATTATGATTCATTTAAAAAAAAGTAGCATGTTTTAAAATACTAAGAGTTAGGAGCAAGTATGTAAAATAGAAGTTCATCTTCAGCTCGGACTAAAATATGTCTTCAGCTCTTTCTAGCATGCAGATTCTTTTTTTTTTAAACATAATTTTTATTGATTTTACAAATTACAAAGAATGGTACATAGATGAACACCTTTTCCACCTTCTTCCCATCCCCCTCCATGGGTCCTCCCCTGCCACTGAAGTATCCCACGCAGGTGAACAGTCGGAAGTGGTCCATTTTATGATTGGATTTCTGTCCTCCCCCTCCCCTGCCCCCGAAGCCCCCCCCTGCCACCAGGGAGCTGCAGTGAACCAGGGCAGTACGCAGGAGTTCATCCATCCAACCATCTATTGTCATACCAAAAAAAAAGAAAATATAAAAAGAGAAAAAAGAGAAGAAAAAAAAAGACAAAAAGGAAAAAGACAAAAACAGAAAAAGAAAAAAAATCATCATAATTGTTAAATTCATAGTTATTAAACCATCTTTTGTGGGCTTCCCCACCCTCCCCCCTTCCCCGGTTTTCCTCCCTTATTTATCATCTTCAACAGTTTCATATTTCATATTTTATAACATACACCTTTATATCTTATACCACTTTTAAACTAACTATTATCATTTTCGCCTAATGTCCAATCACTGAAAAATCAAACTCCCATTTTTTCTTCCCGTGCCTAATTTTTACCCCCTCTATAGGCCTCCATATTTTCACCTTTTTCCAGAATCAATTCACTCTTTAAACCTATAACTATTCCCAAACTAACCTTACACCCCCCGAGTACCGGCTCCACCCCACCAATCCAGCAAGTTCCATAGTCAGCAGTCCAGTTATAATCCTATTAATCCATCCTTACAATCACAACTTCACTTTCCCTTCACCCCACCCCCTGTTTACAGTCTTTTGCCATCCAGGCCTCCCTATCAGACCCCTGAGCTTCTTCTCTTCTCTGCTTAATTTTTCCTTCTTCCCTGTGGTCATTCTGGAGTTCCAGTAAATCCAATCGTGCCCCCCTCGAAGGGGAGGCACTCCATCCAACTTTTTGTAGAGTAAAATCATCATTTTTTTCGTGGTGGGCTTCATTTTGTGTTAAATCATCACAGTCCTCATCTTCATCTTTTCCTTCCAAATCACAGTCACCATCATTGTCATTCTCACATTCGTCTTCTTCAGTTTCAAAAGCTTCATCTTCTAAGAAATCATATTCTGCCATCACCATCTGGAATTGTTGCTGTAACTCTTGCCGTTGTGTCTCCTCTTGACATAGTTCTATTCTTGCTTCCCACATTAAGGTCAAAACAGTCCGCTGAAACTCGGGCGGGTACCTTTTTGTTGACATAGTTCAATCCTGTCAAGGTCAAAACTTGTCACATGGGGTGGAATATGATCGCAGTCTATTTCCTCGACTCCATTTTAACAAGCTGGCTGCATTCTTAAAAATAAAGTTCGAACTCACATTTCAAAAGCATATAGTCCAAAAAAGAATTTCCAAAAAGTCCAGAAATAAAGATAGAAATAAAATTTAACTATAAATCCTGATCAGCTCACTGGGTTGTCTGGGCTGCCGGCTCCCGAGGAAAAGAAAGGTCTTTCTTAGTCTTAACCTCTTTCTGCAGGGCATTCACAACCACAGTCTCTCTCCCCTTTTACCCTGCATTTAGGGGAGATTCTCTTTGATGCCTTTGAGGGATCCTTTTAAGTTAAAATCTTCTGTTTACGGCTTCGGGTTTCTGTTTACTGTCTCTTATGTTACCGTAGGGGGGGGTGGCTTCCTCTTTTCCCCTCTCTCCCAGGTCCCAATTGTTGCCTTAATTTACATTCCAAAGAATCCAAATTACTCACAGTCTATTCATTTGCTGAATGTTCTTGGAAGAATTGGCCGCCTCCACTTCCCAGACTCGCAGCTTCGCGCTCTCAGAGCAGCAGTGTCAGCCTGTCCGCCGCGGTTCACCTCCTCGCTCTCGGGGGCTTAAACAAAGCCGATCCGGGGAGGAGAGAGCCCGCTTTTGGCGCCGCCAGGCAAAATCAGTCCCCAAAAAGCTCGATTTGGGGCTTTTAAGGAGGTTTCGCTTCGCTGGAACGATTCCCTCCACCTCTGAAGCGCCGAGGTCCGCTCCGCTGAGCGGACCCCCGTCTGAGCAAGATGGCGCGGTCAACCGGAAGCCCTAGCATGCAGATTCTTAACTACTTTCTTCTTACAACTTCGTGTCCTGTCCGCATTAGCTCATTCTTAGCTTTCTTGACATGGCTCTTACAAATCTGAGCTACATGTCCCTGGTGACCTGTCTCCCCCCCCCCTTTTTTTTTAAGGTTGCTTCTATTTTCAGCTTATTACTCAGCTTTTTGTGCAGCTACATTGTCTTTTTTTTAAAAAAAAGACATCTGCCATTTTTCTTTCCAATCTGGAATCATTTGTGATTGTGTCCTTAGTTTAAAAAACACACAACCCAACTTGTGCCTGTTTGGGGCTCTTTTCCCCAGTACTATGGAATCCCACCTAGTATTCCTCTGATATCATGAAAAACATCTTTCCCGAAATGAAAGGTTGAAGTTTTGCTACACTTTCTTCCACCTTTCCATATGTAATGTCAGCATTATGTACAGTACTTACTTTCCCCCTTGAAGTTCTCACCACTTCCGTATCTTCCCTGCTGGTTAAGATCTAGTTCAAGGATAACCAACCCCTTGCTGCTTCCTCCACATTGTGAAAGAAGTGGTTTTCAGCAAGGCATGTCAGAAATTTGTTGCATGATCTGTGCTTAGCAGAGTTCATATCCCCACAGATACCAGGGCATTTGAAGCATTATTGCTTCTTTGAAACATCTGTAATTTGTTTCAGGACATTTATTCCCAATATTCCTTGGTATTACAGTCTGTAGTATATACTCCAACCATGATGTTTTGCTTCTCTTATTTTTACCCAGGGCTTCCCACAGGGACTACCCTGATCACTCTATGGGATTACTTTCTAGGTGTGCACATTTGATACGTAATGCTGTTCACCCTCTTTCACTCAATATGAACTTCTTTAGATTTCAAGTAGGATTACAAATAAGTAAGTATGGGCAACAAGGTAGTTCATAATTTATGCTAAACCATGGTTTTACACAACACACACAAGCAGGTATGAGCCTTGTTTTTGCAAGCACTCCCTTTGCCCTCTTCACACATAGTCAGGAGGAAGAGTTTAGAAACTTTTGCTTCTATTTTCGGTTAATGGGTTTGTTGCTTCTCTGAATTGGCAACCTGTAGCTAATGTTACTTATGCCAACTTTCAAACCATGGGTTACAAAGCTAGCTTGCATTTAACTATTTGTACATTTCAAACACAGTTCCAGGCCTACATTGCACAGCAAACCGCAGCTAACTAAAAGTGGAAGAAAAAGCATCTGAGCTCCTCTGCCATGCGGGGAGCATATGAGCCAAGGCTTGCTGTGCCTGTGCATGTTGTGCTCAATATTAACATGATAGTGAATGTCTACAGGCATGAATAAAAGCTTGTGTTAGTGAACTTGTGATGCTTGCAATACTCAGAGAAATTATCGTGAGTGTAACTGAGTGTAACTGCACGTTTTGGGTTGAGACCTTTCACCTTCATCCAGATGGGAGATAATGTGCAGAAATAGGTTCTGCATGCATTTAAGATTTGCCAACTGCCAAATAGAAAATGGGAGCAAATGGGACAGAATATACAGCATTCATTGGTGTATGTGCATATCATGGCTGTTTAGAATAGAGCCGCAGATCCACACTTCAGTGTTTCTTGAAGTTTTGGTGCCCTTGCTCAGCCATGGGGGCTCCTGGATTTGATCCATCCACCTACTCACTACCTGCCAAATAACTCTGAACTTTGAGAAGCAAGCACAGCAGTGTGCTTCAAATGGCATAATATGCAATAGTTTCTATACATTTGAACTTATGGTCAGCTAAATAAATTAGTTAATTTATTCAGAAGAGTTGACTGTGTCTCTTGCTTAGAGGCATGAATCTTTAAAAAAGAATAAACTAATACAGAGAGCAATATCTGAAACTACCCATCATTGCAAACAAGACTTTTGGCAAAGGTTTAACTTATTAGATATGATTTAATTTATGCGTGTGACTATGACTATCTTAACTCCTGTATGAAAACCTAATAAACCATGTGCACTGTTTAACTAGCTTTGGTTACCTTTTTATTCAAAAAAACTAGACATTTAGAAGGTCTTACGTAGAAGGCAATCTAATATAAAAAACTGCTCAAAACAAATAGTACTGTAGTCACAACAACAGGGTGGGTCCAATGAGTCTTCTAAGTGTCCTTATGTCCTGTAGAATCAACCAAGATTTTACACAGTATCAATTTAAGTATAATGGCAACTTTGATTTTACCTCTTAATCTGGTCCCTTTGCAGTGCAATCCTATGAACGCTTACTCTTAAGTCCCACCATGTTGAATGTTTATTCCCTGCCAGTATCTGTGCTGAGGACTGCAGGCTAGAATTGTGTATGAAAGCTGATTTCACGCAATACTGCCCATATTAATGGCACATGCTGCAAGGCTGCAGCAGGGTTGGCTATAGGGCCCACCAGATGCATTTATTTACTTGATGTGTGACTTAATCCTGGAATCCAGTTGTACTGTACTTGGAAGTGAGGGTAAACCCAACTAAAATATTTTCATTTACTTTTGCTAGTCCAACGACTGGAATTTACATGGCATTGATAAAAAATATTATGTATACCTGGGACAGGGGCCTCTTCTTTCTTGGGTTATGCTGTAAAACTCCCTATAGACTGATGGTTTTTATAGAAAAAACACCAGCAATGGTCCAAAGGAATTTCACTGTATTGTATCATCTCAATCCACACTATTAGAATGTGCTATGTGGGCATCAGATCATTGCCACAGGGTGTCACTAGAGATAATGAAATAATTTGCCAAGGCTGAAAGCTGCTCAAGAGTATCTGATGTAAAAGCAGAAGAACCCAACAAATCCTAGTTACAGGTAGGAAGGGATTTTTTCTATTTTGTTCCAACAAATCCTGATCGAAGTATTATCTATAATATATACTTGCTTGGGAATAAGTCCCACTGAACACAGGGGGATTTATTTCTGAATAAACATAACAAAGGATTGTGCTGCAAGCTGTGTACACACCATACGTTATAAGCACGTCATTTCTCTCAAAGAACCCTGAGAACGGTAGAATGTTGAGTGGGCCGTAAATTGTAGCTGTGTGAGGAGTAAACTAAAGTTTCCAGTAAATATATGGTGTGTATGTAGCCTTAATATCTAGGTAAATAATCTCAAACTGTTCAATAATATTGCAAATTCACATTTAATAAATAGATTGTTGAACTGCTTCATTTGAGATGGGGGGGGGGGGTGGAAAGAGAGAGATCTCAAATACTAATTCCCACCCACACTTGCAAGGGTTGGTATACATCTTCAGAGAAATCAGGTGTTATAGCCTTGCCTCCCACAAAGAGTTAATATTTCCACTACAGTGCTATAGAGGGTAAGTTAGTTAGAAAATGTTTCCTGGTCCAGTGTCTTCTCAGGATTTATACAAATTTACTTAATTGCAGCAAAGAAAGCATAGTGCTTAAATACTTGCAGTTTTATTTATTTGTGGCAGCCCAGGACCTCTTGGGAGTTCCCTTTGGTGCTGATGACACAGCGGTTTGACTTCACCCCCGGAGGTGCACTCCATTGTCTCTTGAGACAGACGGATAGTAGCTCTGAGAGAGATAAACTACAGTTCCCATGATTCTTTGGGTGAAGCCAAGTGCTTTAAATTCATTTAAAATGTATGGTGTGGGTGTGGCCTTACTCTGTTCTATTTACTCTGCATCTTATTTCATTTATCTTGCTTATAAATATGACAGTATTTACCCCTTTTTGTTTATTATTATTATTTATTTAATTTTTAGTCACTTTTTTGCCATAGCAACTCAAAGCAACTTACAAAACAACTCACACACACAAAAAACCCATACATACATTAAAAGTAGGGGGGAATACAGTGGTACCTCGGTTTATGAACACACTTGGTTCCGGAAGTCTGTTCATAAACTGAAGCGAACTTTCCCATTGAAAGTAATGGAAAGTGGATTAATCTGTTCCAGACGGTCCGCGGAGTACTTAAACTGAAGCGTTCATAAACTGAAGCAAACTTTCCCATTCAAAGTAATGGAAAGTGGATTAATCCATTCCAGATGGGTCCGCAGAGTACTCAACCTGAAGCGTACTTAACCCGAAGCATAGGTGTAATTGGTTCCGAAAGTCTGTTCATAAACTGAAGTGTTCATAAACTGAAGCGAACTTTCCCATTAAAGTAATGGAAAGTGAATTAATCCGTTCCAGATGTGTCCACGGCGTTTGTAAACCGAAAATTCGTAAACCAAGGTTCCACTGTACATTAAAAGCATCCCACTCACTCTAAGAGGCCATAGATAGTTAAGAGCCAAAGGCCTGGCTAACAAATAATGTTTTTGCCTGGTGCCTGAAGATATGTAACAATGGAGCCGGGTGAGTCTCCCCAGGGAGAGCAACAAATGGGGACCCACCACTGAAAAGGCTCCTCCTCGTATTGCTTTTTTTAACCTCTTTACATTGGCTTCCTCTCTTCATTGCATTGATTTTAAACTCTAACTTTGAAATATTTGCATTCTGTTACTCCAGATTATTAATTTCCCCTGTACATTATTTCTATATTCCTGAGTGCTTCCTGTTCTTACATTTCCATTTTTTTAATTTGGTAATACTTTTATCTTTGTAAGTCACCGCCTGCAGCTCTATTTCTGCCATCCAGTCCCTCCCACTTTTCAAGATGGGCCTTGACATATTTATTTTCACATATCTTTTCCAAATGAAGTATTTTAATTCAGTCTCTCTTACTCCATTGTATTCCCTTACAAAGGAAGAAAAGGAAAGGTTAAAGAGGTATGTTTATTTAGACCACAGGCAGGATGTTGTTTTTCTTATAAATTCTATGTTATTATTTTGCATTACATTAATCATCATACATAGTTCTCCCTCGTAGGGGTAGAGAAATATTGTCAGTTTTTGTTCCTCTCAGTTTCTCAATTTTCCATTCTTAAGTTCAGTTCTCTACATTTCCACATCAGCTGGCAATTTTCAAAAAACTATTCCTCATGAAAATTTATCTGCATTTTAGTGTGGGTTTCTTCTAATGTACACAGTTTTGGAGAACAGTTTTCCCTATGCTATATATATTCACTAATTCATGCATCACATTGTACACACTGCTTGGCTGGAGAACTGCATTGCAAAATTCAGAGAAGTATGAATTTCTAAGGATTTTTGCATTTTGATGTGCGTATTTGTTTCGGAATACATAGATTTGGCAGCTTTGCCTTTAAATGCAACCTGAAATTAATTTCTTCCTCCTTCCTCTCATTTTATCCGATGAAAAGCCCATTAGACAAGAAGGTAGGTTAGCGCAAAGTCACCTACATTTCCCCACAAGAGTAGGGATGGTCAAGTCTATCAGCTTCAGTTTCTCTTGGTTTCTCATTTAAGTCCTTATTACAATTCTTCAGCGGTTCACTGCAAATTTCTCCTGATACACACATTTTGGTCAGAATGGTTATTACGTGTATCCCTTTTATTTCCTCAAGCTTAAGTTGATTCAATCTGTGTTTTCTTTTTTCTTAAATATTTTTTCTCCTTATTTCAGTAATCTTCATAACTTTTAAATATATAGTTTCTATACTGGTTCCATCTATTTTATGTTTCCCCAATAGACTCCATTCTTCTCATCTGTTGTTAATATTTAGTCACAATCATCCAAGTTGTTTCACGCCTAACAGTCAGTTTGAACCTCGGCCTCCCAAGTTCCAGCCCATCACTGTAACCATTACACCATACTAACTTATACCTTTTTTTTCCTAGGACGTCTTCATCTAATAAAAGACAGTAGGATCCCATGGAAGTGGGGAGACAGGCATCTATGAATCGGCATAGACATCCTGGTCACACAGCTTCTCCTCAATGGCCTCACTCTCTTTCTGCCATAAGGTAAGTCCCACTGAACACAGTCAGAATTGCTTCAAAGGAAACATAGCTAGCACTAAATTGTTAAGTTCCCAATGGCCTGTCATTTATACCAACGTTAAATACCTTAATGTAGCATATTTGTATCACAAGTGAGTACCGCTTCTTAATTCCTTTACCCAAAAAAGTGGTTCCCTGGTTATGAGGAAAAATATAATGAAATCTACTGCTGCCTACTACATTTAGGCGTCAAAATACCTAGGCTATTGTTTGTTTTCAGGATCTGTACATGTGATCTGTTGTTAAAAGCATGGCCTGCATATTTTCTTGTTTCCAGGTTTTGAAGATGGCACCAAGATACTGCCATTATTATTGAAGTTATCAGGATTTTAAAATATAAATGTATTTGTGTCAGAACAGGATTTATTAACAATTTCTCCCAGCCCTGCACTGCCAATCCGGAGGCCCACAAGTTCCCCATTCCTGCTATGCTTTGTTTTGTTTTGTTTTTTAAAAAATTGCCTAGAGGGCAAATTTATAGGTTCCTGTTTTGAAGAACCGCTTTTTCTGGCAGCTTCCTCAAAGCCACAGCACATTCTTTTTTTATGTGATGCAGTCTTTGAAACAGAAGCTTGCAGAATATATGTAACCTATAAAGGGATTCCCCGATAATTATGTACATTGGTACTTACGTGAACTAAAACAGAGGAAGACACATGAAAGGTGCTAGAATGAGGTCAAAATTATTGTTATGATAAGTATTAGAGTGACACTAATAAAAATATCTGTTAAGATTTTAGAGGCCTGAGAGAAGTGCCAGAACATGCTAACATTACCAATAAAGGACACTAACGTTCACTGTGGTGGGTTTGTAAGCTCCCAAAATAAGCTTCACTGCAAGGTGAATGGGCCAGGTGGTAGGACCTCTCAGCTCCAGATGGTCTTGGATGATGAATTATTTGGAGTTGTTCCAATCCAGCTTTTGTCAGGCTTTTGGCACAGGAACAGCCTGGGTCCCCCTGATAAAGAATTTATGCCAAAGAATTGATTGAAGAAGTGCTATGTTGTTAGTTCTCCTGGACCTTTCATTGGCCATGGTCTCATTCAGGATTGCTTATCTGGGCTGCTTTTACAAGACCTGGTCCTGTGGTGGTTCCTTATGTTCTAGAGAAGCCTTTCTAGAAAGTGATACTGGGGGACGAGTGTTTCACTCCATGGCTATTGGTCTCTGGTGTATCCCAGGGATCGATACGGTCCCTTATGCTCTTTAACAGCTACATGAAACCACTTGCAGAAGTTGGAGGTTTGGGCTGCATTGTCATCAGTATGCTGGTACCATACAGCTTTACTTCTTACCGTGAGATCCAGGAGAGGTTGTTTTTGAACTGAGTTGCATGTTTTGTTGTTTGTTTTGAATGTGTATTTCTAACTTACGGATTTTGCATTCCCTCTCGCTTCATCACACATGATCAGAGGGCATGACACAGTAATGTAAAACCCAATAAAGAAGAAGAACTATAACATTATTGAAATACAGCCATCTCCATCTATTCAGTAGATCACTCAGTACATAGCCAAGCATCTATTGGGCCTGGCAGAAAAAGAGTGTCTTCAGCCAACACCCTAAATGAACCAAAGCTGGTTAATTCCCTAATTTCCCTTTATTTAGGAACACAGGAAGATGTATTATGCTGAGTCAGGGCCATGGGTCTTTCTAACTCAGTACTATTTAGCAATACTGACCAGCAGCACCTCTC
Source organism: Zootoca vivipara (assembly GCF_963506605.1). Taxonomy (NCBI): domain Eukaryota; kingdom Metazoa; phylum Chordata; class Lepidosauria; order Squamata; family Lacertidae; genus Zootoca; species Zootoca vivipara. Next base: position 51,538,276 of record NC_083284.1, on the reverse strand, counting down.
CAGGGTTTCAGGCTGGATATTTTCCAGCTGTACCTAGATATACTCCACCACTGAGCTATGACTCCAAACACCTCTATTAAATTCAGCTAACTAAATAAACTGAAAGTGTAATATATGTGTCAATGTGTATATGTAAAAGGGAATTCTGAAAACAGGAATTAACTTTGGTATTTGTCCAGCAATACCCCCCCCCCCACCTTTCAAGGCTGCAGTGCTGGTTGCCAATACTTTTCTTTTCTCTGGTGTGTGAGACAAAGTTTTGCTTTTGGTATGCATTTTGAGCAAAGATTAAAAGGTGGAAGTTACAAGTGACATCCGAAAAAGAAGAAGTGAAGACAGAGGCAATGAGCTTATTGAGTCATTCGTGTCTGAATTCCAGTTCATCTTTGCCAGAAATCATACACCACGTCATTGAATCATCTCAGAAAAGGAGTGGGCTTCAAAACAAACAAACAACCATCAGCCGGGAAGTTTTGCGGACTTGGGAGATGTATCTGCTTTATTTTATGACTGACGTCAGTCTTTTGAAAGACACGTTTTAAGTTTTGTAGGCAAGGAAGACTAATTTAATAATTAAGTTGGCTAGATAATTAATTTCTCTAATTCTTTTAAGCATCTTGAGACATGTTTGTTTGTTCCACAGGCTTTCAATAAATATTTTCAGGGCAGGTTATTATTGTTATTTATGAATTTATGTATTAATAAGTAACAATGAAAAGGAATATGACAACAATGAAGTAGTAAAAACAATAAAGCCTTCAATAATCAATGAAAGAGGATTAAAGACTCAATAAATGTTTAAAAGCCATGGAAAATAGATGGATCTTTGCCGGGAATCAAAATGATGAGAGTAGATGCTAGGCAAGCCTCCCTGGGTATTGCATTCCATAGGCAAGATGCCACCACCAAAGAAACACAAGGCAAGTGCCTGGAACCAAAGGACCATGCAGCTAATTCTACACCCAAGAGAAGGATTTTGACCTGTGGTTTCTTCAACAGCAGCACATGCTATATAGGAAGTGACTTTTCAAAAAGGGAGGAGTTTCGCAGTGGTTGGCTGCTTAAAAAAAAAAAAACCCACAATCCCACTGGTTATTTCCCCAACTTCATTATAAATAAAAATTCAGAAAAAGAGAAAAGAAAATGATACATGTGGCATGGCACTGTATGCCCTGACTTCTCAAATCCTTGCTTAGATAAGCAGCCACTGCCTCTTAGGCTGCTATTGTTTTTTCCACAATGACAACTCGAAACTTGGCTCTCTCTTTTTTAGCAACGAAACAAGCCGAATCTCCCGGTTCTGCCAGAGGCTGCCGGTTCCACAGCGCGCCGCGCGCGCGCGCACACACACGTACACACGGCGTGCAACGCTCAAGGTCGGATCCAGCATCTCTGTCCCCCTGGGTCTCTTCGCACAAGGCTCTGGAAGATACTCGGGCGCCATTCCGTCCCCAGGATACAGCATCCGACCACAGAAAAAGGAGGCGAAGACGAGGAGGAGGAGATGGGAAGCAGTGGCTGCTTGTAAGCCCTGGTTTCCCTTACCGAGGAACCGAAACCTCTATTTCCGCCTCCCTCCCTCCCCCACCAGCCACTTTCCACCCGCTCGCCGTGGGCTGATGTCGCTGTTGCTGGAGGGAAGTGAAAATGAAATCGACTTTTCTGAGAACTGATGAAAGCAGCGGAGCCTGCCAATGAACGGCTGCGGCAAACTTCCGCACCCCTTTCTCTCCTTCCAGCCCCCACCTCCCCTTCTCTCGCTCTCTGCACAAACAGGCCTGGAAGAGGAGCAGGAGGAGGAGGAAGGGAGGGGGGGATTTCCAAGACTCAGCTCCTCGCGGCTTCCTCCCCTTGTTTTGCTTTCGATCTGGACTGATCTCCGCCAAAAGCAGAGGAGGAGGGAATAACTTTTAGTTTTGCTCCCGCGATTTATGCAGCCGCCTGTTTTCCTTTCCATTTTGCGTCTCTTGGCAACCGCGATAACCTTGAAGGGAACTGCCATAAATAAGGCGAAACAAACTTATTGGTAAGGCATTTTTTTAAAACAAAAACAAAAACCCAAATATTAATCCTTTGCAGATTAGGCGTTTCTCTCCCCGCCCCCCACATGCTTGAGACGCTTGCTTCCAGAAATGTTGCTATTGATCTTGATTGAAAACAAAAATAAAAGGCCAGCGCCGTTGCGGGTCATATGATTTTAGGTGCAGCTACTGGTAAGAGAATGCAGGGCTTTTAATTTCACTTTTGGATTTGCAGAGGCAGGGAAGGGATCGGCTGGAAGGACGCGTTTCTCTCGCTGGTTGTGGGGCTCTGAAACAGGCGGTTTGCTTAGGGGGTTGCCGGATGGCGAGAAATAGCAGCGGCAGAAACAAAGGCGAGGAGCGATTGCGACGGGGCGGAAGGGAGAAAATAATCTGGATTTAGGAGCACAGAATTTGAACCAAGCCCAGGAGCACCTTGCTTGGGGGACGCGGAGGAAGCAACTTTATTTTAACTCCCGCGGAGGTTTACGAGAGAAGCTAATGGAGCTGCTGAGCTGGTGGACACTTGTTGTTTTCGATCCCGGGATACGTTGGCCATGCGGATATTATTTCTGGCAGCTGACCAGCCTCTTCGCGGGCGTGGAAGCTAGGTGAGCGAGCGAGGGCCTCAAACCCTGCAATGCACGAAGGGGAGCCGTGCATAAAACCGGGGGGGGGGGGCTAGGCAAGGATTTCTCTTCCCACCTCGGGGACTTTGAACCCAGCCGTGGCAGGGCAAGGCCCGTTGTGGTAGTAATCGCTTTGCAGAGAGAGGAGACCCGGGCGGCTCCCGGGGCCCTGCGGCTGCCCCTTCCTATGCTTATTCTTTCCCACTCAGTACTGTGAAATGAGGTCGGGGAGGGGAAATTGGGCTCGGTGGTTTCGTAACGTGTGCTTGGTACCGAAGGGCGCCGTGTGCTCTTTTTTGTCTTTTTTCTTTTGCCTTTCCCCGCAGAGGCCTTGCGGCTGCCATCTCCACCTCTCCCCTGCCCCTCCCCGAGAGGCTGTATGTAAGAGGAAGAACCAGGCAGGGAGGCGGCCTTGGGCTGGAGCCGGAGAGAAAGGGAGGAAATGGCCACTTCCCGCCCTTAACTAGCAACTGGCGCTTGGGGGGGACGGGACGAGACACACCTGGAGGTGCCACTCTGCCAGAGGCGTTGGCGGGAGCCCCCGCCTCCCCACCCCACCCCCCCCCCGCGAAGTAGGCTGTTGGTTACACAAGCTTGGCTCGGCCACTTCCTTTTCTCCTCCGCCTCAGCGGCCGGGTCAAGCCGTGACGTGTCTCCTCCGCTTGGCCAATGGGGAGCCGGATTCGCGGCAATAGAACGCGGCACTTGATACTTCTGCGGCTCGAGGCGTGGGAGGGGAAAGGCGATACGTACTAGGTGCATTTTGTTCCAGGAAGCTCGGCTTACCTGGTACAAGGGCTACCAGATACTGTATACCCCTTTCGCGCGCTAGCCTTACCCGTTTTTGCTTGAAGTCAGGCCGAATAGGTTGGAACCCGATGGTTATTATTCTAGGGCAGGGTTTGAGGAACCTGTGGGTCTCTAGGTGCTGCTAAACTGCAACTCCCATCAGCCCCAGCCAGCATGGCCAGTGGTCAGGGATGATGGGAGTTGGAGTTCAGGAATATCTGGCGGCACAAGGTTGAGAAAGGCTGTTCTAGAGTGTCACAGCTACCTATGATGGCCTTCTCTGTTGGTCACTGTGTTCAGGTACATGCACTTAGGAAAGTGTACCTTAGAACAGAAGCTCTAGTTAGCAAATTCATGGTGCCACATGGTCGATTTACTCTGGTTTAATTAATCTAGAATCATTACCACCCCAGTTTATGTTTTGCCAATTTACAACCTTAGATTGTGGCATGGCAGCCCCTTTGCTCATTGGGATTTAGCCATTAATGTCATGTGCAGAGGCAGCAGGCGCACACAGTGCAGAGCAGGTCTTTTGTGAAAACCTGGTGTGCACAGAGTTCTGTGCCTGTCTTGTATGTGACTCTAAGGAGACATCTAGAAGTCAACAGTGGTTGCCACACTTCAGGAAGCCAATAGAATTTTACATGCATTAAAATTTGATAGTCTGTAAACCTGCATTTGCACTTTTCACTGAATCATGACACTGAATACAAAAGAGCCATTCAAGTAAGGGGCATAAAAGTATATTGGCTTTGAATCAGGGTGGATAAAAATCAATGATTTTTTTAAAAAAATCAAAAAAATCAGATTTTTTTGATTTAAATCGGATTTTTTTGATTTAAATCGATTTTTTTGATTTAAATTGGATTTTTTAAAATAAAATGCTTTTTGAGGAAAACATATTACCATCCAAAGGTTATTCCATCATGAAATAAAGATTAGTTTTTTTAATTATGTAGTATAAGGTTGTATATGTTTAATTTTTGGGGTAAATAAATTCCATTAATCCATTCACCTCTTCCAGAGGTTTTTGTAAGATTATTGGGCAGTTTCTCTGCCTACAAGATATTATCACAGGTGCTTGGTTTACTTTTGCAGTTCTCAAAACTGAATTTGACTCAACAGAGATCACATGCCTCTTCTTCACAGCAAAAATTTTATAACATGAACAGAGTTGAGAAAAAGACCTTAATCCTATTGTTCTACAAACCTATGAATACAGAAGCAACCCCTTCAGTGCTAAGTTTCAAGAAGTTCAGTGAATAGAATAGAAACAATATTTTTCTGATTGTTTGGACAGTATTTAAGTTTTTCATGTGTAGGCTGGGCTGACAGTCTAAGTTTCTTAAAATATATATATATTGTTTTTGTTTAGCCAAATTAGTTAACAAACATGGATGTTTGTTTAAGCAAATAACATTTGCTGAAATGTTATTGTTTCAGTTGAATAAATCTATTTAAATTGTTATTATTAAGGTAATGATTATTTTTCTCCTTCCTAAGTACAACAGTAAAGTTGTCCAAATATGAATGATTAACCTATTAAACTGGGGATAAAAAAACTAATATGAAAAGTTGTTATTCTAAAAATCTTCATCTACTTGCATAATAAAGTTATACCAGCAAGAATTAGTCTTTATGATTTAAATCAACTATGATTTAAATCAAGCCTTACTGACTAGTGATTTAAATCGTGATTTAAATCGTGATTTAAATCAGTTTGATTTAAATCAAATCCACCCTGCTTTGAATGTTGGAGTGTTGTCTGCCCTGCAATATCAAAATGTACTTTGTCTGCAAAAATTGCTCAGCGTGAAGATTAGGCTGTGTGAGGAGTGGGGGGGGGGGCTTCTCAGTAGTGGCACCTACCCACCTTTGGAATGCCCTCCTGTCAGATGTCAAGGAGATGAGTAACTATACAGTATAACCTTTTGAAGACATCTGAAGGCATCCCTTTATAGGGAAGCTTTTTAAGGCTTAATGTTTTATTATGTTTTTATATATGCCGGAAACCACCCAAGGTGGTTGGGGCAATGCAGTCAAATGGGCAGGGTAGAAATAATAAATTATTATTATTATTAGGAACACAAATCAATTCCAATGAGAATCACTTATTGAAATCAATGAAACAAGTTTTTAAACAGCAAACTCAAGCCCGATTAATTTCAAATGGACTTAAGTGCAACTGACTTTTACTGAGTGTAAGGAATCCTGGTCTAAAGTTTATTTGGGTTTTTTTGGTGTTCTGAAGTCTTTGTTTGGTCCAAGTTTGATTCTCCCTATTCCTAAATTGTGGCAAATTCCCTTCAAAAGAGTGGCATCCTTTGCATTGGGCAGTCTAGAAATCCTATTTTGAGGAAATATTACTATTTTTGAAAATATCAGTCTGGTTCCCTTGGATCCCAGAGATCGCATAGGAAAAGGGCCTATAATTAACTCTTAAGATTCAGATATTCATACCAGCTCAGTTACTATGCAAATATAAACATAGCCAAAGTATTGGGACAAATTCTTTTTAACTTGTTCACAAATTATCTAGAGGTAGGGTGAGTAGTGAAGCAGCCAAGTTTGCTAAAGACTTCAAATTATTCAGGGGATTAAAAGACAAAAAGCAACTGTGAGGAACCCAGAAAGGATCTCTCCAAACTGGGGAATAGGTATTAAAATGGCAAATGCAGTTTAGTATAAAATCATAATTCACTGGGGTAAAAAAAAAAACTTCACATATACGCTGATGGAATGTGAACTAGCAGTGGTGCATAGGTTAGTGAAAATGTTGATGCCGTCCGTGTGTTGCAGCTTTGGAGGAGAAAGCAAATTTCTTTTTTGGAAATGGTTTGAAAATAAAACTGTCAATATTATCAATATTATAGTGCCTATTTACAGACTTCTGGTGTGACCAAACTTAGCATACTGTCCACAGTTCTGATACCGTATCACCTCACAATATTGAGCCAGAAAAGGGCAGTCCAAAATGATCAAGGGGCTGGAGCAACTCCTAAGAACATCTAGGCTAGCATCCTGTTCTCACTATGGCCAACATTCTCTCCTCTAAAAACCCAGGTCATCCAGTGATGCTGAATGGTGGGAGATTCAGGGCAAACATTCACTACCACAAGATATTGTGATGACTGCTACCATACGGTGGTCCCTCGACTTACGAAGTACTCGACTTACGAAATTTCGAGTTACGAATGAAAAGAAATGGTCGCGCGCTTACGTTTTTTCGACATCCGAAAGGAAAACTGTAGTAGTTTAGATGGGGTTTTCTCGACTTACGAATTTTAGATGCGGTTTACTCGACTTACGAATTTTAGATGGGGTTTTCTCGACTTACGAATTTTAGATGCGGTTTACTCGACTTACGAATTTTTCCGTTTCCAATGCATTCCTATGGGAAACCGCTTTTTTCGACTTACAAACTTTTCGACCTATGAATGTGCATTCGGAATGGATTAAATTCGTAAGTCGAGGGACCACTGTATATAGCTTTAAAGCGGGATCGGGCAAATTCATGGAGGATAAGGCATATTGATGGCTCCCAGTCGTGATTGCTATGTATTACCACCAGTATCTGTCAAGATGCCCCAGGTGCTGTTAGTGCGCTGTTCTGCTGTGGCTTTCTTGTAGGTGTCTGGTTGGCCGCTGGGGGAAGAGAATGCTGGAGCTGTTCGCACTCCGACCTGGTCGGATAGGGCTCTTCCCATATTCTCAAAATAAATGTGGACACTGGGACAAGTTTCAGTTAATTACACTTCCTATATTGTAGCACTGACACTGGTAATGGCGCAACATTTCTTGGGACAGAAATTGGGCTTGTAATGAAGAATGGCCATTTTAAAATAACACCACGGGCTGTGTTCAAAAGCATTACTTGGCAGGGTGGATTTGATTTAAATCAAACTGATTTTAATCATGATTTAAATCACGATTTAAATCACTAGTCAGTAAGGCTTGATTTAAATCATAGTTTTCTACATAAAGACTAATTCTTGCTGGTATAACTTTAATATGCAAGTAGATGAAGATTTTTAGAATAACAACTTTTCATATTAGTTTTTTATCCCCAGTTTAATAGGTTAATCATTCATATATGGACAACTTTACTGTTTTACTTAGGAAGGAGAAAAATAATCATTACCTTAATAATAACAATTTAAATAGATTTATTCAACTGAAACAATAACATTACAGCATATGTTATTTCCTTAAACAAACATCCATGTTTGTTAACTAATTTGGCTAAACAAAAACAAAATATATATATTTTAAGAAACTTAGACTGTCAGGCCAGCCTACAAATGAAAAACTTAAATACTGTCCACTCCAAACAATCAGAAAAATATTGTTTCTATTCTATTCACTGAACTTCTTGGAACTTAGCACTGAAGGGGTTGTTTCTGTATTCATAGGTCTTTTTCTCAACTCTGTTCATGTTATAACATTTTTGCTGGGAAGAAGAGGCATGTGATCTCTGTTGAGTCATATTCAGTTTTGAGAACTGCAAAAGTAAACCAAGCACCTGTGATAATATCTTGTAGGCAGAGAAACTGCCCAATAATCTTACAAAAACCTCTGGAAGAGGTTGGCCCCGCAGACCAGCTGATTTGGTGCAGCATTGCAGCCATGCCTGCCAGCCGGATGGAGATACTAGGCATCTCTGCTTCCTTGCAAAAGGCTAGTTGGCCATCACAAAATGCGCCTGGCGCCCTGCTAATTTCGAACACTGTAAGATGCTCTGATCTGTAAGGTGCCATTGCTCTGATTGAGCAGGCTCTGATATTCTTATGTTATCATGATGTAATTGGTATAAACACTGTAGGACTATTACCCTGATGTTACAGGCAGATGCACTGGTAGATGAGGCTGTATATCATGATCCAACAGAAACTAAGCCATAGCTTTTCAGTACATTAACACATTGGGCATTGGCTATAAGTTACTATATGTGCGCAAAAACTCCAAACTAAATCATTTATAGCAGGTGTGGGAAACCTTTGGCCTTCCAGATGTTCCTAAACTACCATTTCCATAATCCTTGGCTTTGCTTGTTGGGGCAGGTGGGGATAGTAGTTCAACATCGGGAGGGCAAAACTTTTCCCATACCTGGTTTCTGGCATGCCATGTAAATTTTTGAGCATCTTTAAGGGGGGGGGAATCCTCATTCTGTAATAGTTAAAGGCACTGAATATCATACATATCCCCTGGCACATGTGACCGAGTATTACTACTTTATTTATGTAAACCTAAAACCATCAACGAATGGGATGCGGGTGGCTCTGTGGGTTAAACCACAGAGCCTAGGGCTTGCTGATCAGAAGGTTGGCGGTTCGAATCCCCCCAACAGGGTGAGCTCCTGTTGTTTGGTCCCAGCTCCTGCCAACCTAGCAGTTCGAAAGCATGTTAAAGTGCAAGTAGATAAATAGGTGGGAAGGTAAACGGTGTTTCCGTGCGCTGCTGTGGTTTGCCAGAAGCAGCTTAGTCATGCTGGCCACGTGACCCGGAAGCTGTACACCGGCTCCCTCGGCCAGTAAAGCGAGATGAGCTCTGAAACCCAAGAGTCGTCCGTGACTGGACCTAATGGTCAGGGGTCCCTTTACCTTTACCTTTAAAACTATCAACAAAAAAATAATTCACCCATGGCGAACAGAAAATAAAACTCATAAGAAAGTTTGCACAAACAGCCAGGGGCTGTGGCGTTCAATACTACAGTGGCAGGCACTGCTTTTGCAATAGCCAAGTAATTGTATTTTCCTGCTGATTATGTTATTGTTGTTATTATTTGCAATTGCAAAAAAAAAAGTTTTCATTATCCTTTGGATTTGGTTCAGAGTGTTCACCTTTGCAACTCAACATTACAGCAGGGCTTGTGTGACAGAAACAAAGCACAAATGAGCAAGTATAAACAAATGTCAAAATGCCCAATTTGGAAAGTCTTGTGCTTGGGAGATTTCCAAGTCCTTAAAGGTGAAGGGACGGATAGGGGTGGGGAACTTCACTTTCTAAAGAGAGCATCTTTATTTCTAATCATCTGTCTAGGAACAGGTGAGGTGTAGGTGGGGATGTCTGTACCCCAAAGCCATGGGTTAATCATGCTGAGAACTGGAGGGTTTCAGAATAGGAGAGATTGTTTACGAACAGCTAGAACAACCCCGCCCAAGTAATAAAACAAACTCTTTAATCAAATATCACATACTTTTATTGCACTGAGCAAATAGACGTTGCTTATGATGACAAAGAACAGTTTTACAAAAACAAAGATTACTATGAATAGCAAGTACACCTTGTGATTGTGAAGCTTGTACCCCAGATACTTGAAATTTTGTGCTCCGGCACGTTCCACACTAAAGCATTTGGTGTCTTTTTCTGATTTCTACTCAGAAATGAAAACATACTCCCTGTCCTTTTATAATACCTCTTAAAAGCGGGTTAATGAAATGGTCTTTTAAGAACAGATTTGTTCTTAGCCTCAACTTCTGTGTATTCTAAAGGGAGAAGCTGTGCTTGAAATATTAGCATACTTTTCCTAATTGACATATGAGTGCATTCCGTATCTGAGCACCCAAGTACAAATCGTTTTGTAACATGCAGCTATCAGAAGAGCCCATAAGCAATAAAAGTAACAGTGTTTATTTCTTTTTTTCTTTTCCCATGATTGAAAATTGACACTTGAAAATGTGTTGCTTTGAATTTTGGACTGGCTTGAATGCTGTTCTTGTTTGTTGAAGGTGAGAGAATCAATATGACAGTCTCCTGAAAAAAATGAATGTGCTACCAGATAAATCTCTGAAAACCATCATGTGCTTTTACAGAATTGGGCCCATTTATTTTAATTCTTCCTGTTTCCAGTACACACGATTTAAGTGATACCTATTAAAAGTACCCGTTGTGATATAAACTTCTAATACAAGAATTAATATTTAATTCTGTTGTAAGTGTAAGCAGCAATTTCCCCCAGTATCCCAGGGCCTTCCAGCAGTTCATATATACATATAAACATAAGGCTGTCATCACACAGCTCTTTTCTTTGAAGGATTTGTAGTGCCTCATCACAGTCCTGGATTTGCATGGTCAGGGCTGGGGAAGGCAGCAGAAGAGAAGGCAGGGTACACAGCAACAGGGTCATGGCATGGGAATGAGAAAGGGGAGACATTGAGAGGGGGGAAAGTGGTGCTTTAGAACAGCGGCATCAGTAAAGCAGGGATGGAGGGACACAGGCAGTTTTAAACAACAGCCGAGGTTTGAATAAAGCAAGGATGGAGGGACACAGGGTGCTTAGAAGTTGCTGTTTGCGGGAGGAGGAAGATGCAGAAGGTTACTGTGAGTTGGTTTGGGTGCAAGTGGGGCTGCAGAAAAGAGAATCATGGCTTCAGAAATGGGCTTAGGAAGGTGAAAAGTGATCTTAATAGTTGCATGAGGTGGGAAGGGGAAATTCAAGGGGGTCAGTGTGGAGGGAATGGCTGAGTGGTTGGTGAGCAGAGCGAGCAGGGACACAGCCCCTAGTTAACAAATGCAGTACAGTGGTGCCTCGCAAGACGAAATTAATTCGTTCCGCGAGTCGCTTTGTATTGCAAAAATGTCGTCTTGCGAAGCGCGACGGAAATCAAGGAAACCAAAACAAACAAAAAATGAAAAAAGGTCGTCTTGCGAAGCACGGCCATAGAAAAATTAGTCTTGCGAGTCACCAAAAAAATCGCAAACCCCTTTCATCTTGCGAGTTTTTTGCTGTGAGGCATTCATCTTGCAAGGTACCACTGTAATAGGTGCAATGTCATTTGTTTGGTTTAGGGAACTCTCATTTCTTTCATGCATCCTGTCACAGAGTTAATGTGAAATATAGCCTGCCATTCACTAGAGGATTAGCTAAAGTTTCCTAGTAACTGCCTATGACCTTATTGCCTACTTTCTCAGTCATCTTTAGATGTATTCTTGGTGGGTTCATTTATGTCTTCAAGTACAAGTTCCTTTTGCTACCTTTGGAAGCGATAAGAAAGGGGTTAGATGGGGGAGCGGAATATGTTGCCTGACTACAGCTCTTATCATCCCTAACCATTCACGGTCCTGACTGAGGCTCAGTCTAACACTATCTGAAGGGCCACAGATCCCCCACAGCAGTGTCTAGGACGGTGATAGATAGGCAACTGCTGGTTTGCATTCTGCTGCTTTTAGTCTCCTCCCTCATGGACTGTACTGGTCAGGCAATAATGCACAAGAGACGTGGTTTATTATGGACTAACACATCCTTCTTACATGTCACTTTGAAGGCACAAAGTTCATTGGCCAGGGCCCATGAAGTTGTTACAGTAAGTGTCACCAGTGCTTTATTTTTTTTCCTAAAAAAATGTTTAGGGGTACTCTCATTTTCCTACTCATATTGAAATACTGCCCCTCATTGAGGCCAAACTTAGATTCACAAAATGTTTAGGGGTATGCGTACCTCTGCGTCCCCCCAGAAAAAAGCACTGGGTGTCACACTTTTTAACAACAACAAAAGAGAGGTGCCAGGACTGTGTACCCCTGAGTACCCCTTGAAAACAAAAAAGCACTGGGCCCAGTGATGTTCGGCATTGAGCTAGACTGTTTTACCTTGTCTCTCCAATAACAAAGTTTTTTCTCATGTAACCTTTGGGTAGCACCTGTACAAGCATGGAAATAACTGAGGAGCTACATTTCCTGGGAAAATTAGGGTTGCACCATGCAGTCAGTAATGATGAGTCACTTTTGCAAAGGCAAACATATTGTGTTTTTCTTTCTTGGTTTTGTGGCTCAAGATTGGGTGGATGGTTTTAATTTAATTTAATTTTTTCCTCCCATGCCTTCTTAAATGCACATTCAGGAAGCGCCAAATGGTAGCCATATAATTTACTAAGGAAGTCGGGTCAAAGTTCATACTTTTCTTTTATAATACAAGCAGTGCTCGATAAATGCATGTCCAGTTGATGCGTGACCACGCATGTGCGCCTCTTGGCAACCTGGAAGTGGCTGGAAAAGGGGGAGGGGCATAACACGGTGGGCTTATGCATGCTCTGCTGCCATGCGTGATGACCCCTGAACACAACCCCTGCGCAACTCAGGAGTTCCCTGTACATTGAACATGACTTAAGTATACAGATGATTTACAGTCACAAAACACACATGGTTAAGGTAAGGTGGATGTGTACGTGTATGCATATCTTGAAAATGAGCTAGATTTTTAAGGGTCATCTCTTATTTCAGAGCATAACTGAGGATATCTCCTACCTTTTAACATCACATCTGCCTAGAACAGATCAGCTAACCTTTATTCCATGTTCCAACTTTGATCTGGTCACCGCTGAACCTAAGCAGATCTTGGCTAGTTGGGGTGACCGCACTGCAGGATCGTGGATTAGCGTTGGTGGGAAAGATTGCATACGTGCAAAGCTCTGAAATTCTTGAGAGGTATTTGATGGGAAGAAGCTTGGGGGGGGGGGTCTTCACATACGTAGAATTCTTCTTTATTGTCTGCTAGGTTTTTTGGTGGGATGGAAGTCTTCTTTTGTTTGTGGTAGAAGGCTGCTCTTTATTTTTGTTCAAGTGAGAAAGGAAGGGTTGGAGAAAGACCTGGAATCGATGAGTGCATGTAGTCTCTCTTTCCTTGACAACTGCACACAGGCACTGACTTAGAATTTATTTTATGTGCAAGAGCATGCGCATGAAGGAACACAGTGCCGTCCAGCTGCCTAGCTTCTCTGTAGTACTATTGCGAGTGCCAGAGCAAGAAAAGTGACCCGCTTTTAATGAGGAAATTGCGCTCTGGAGGCTTGTCTGAGTTAGGGAGGCATATGAAATGTTGTATATTTTATCTCTCTGCACACTTTGACCTCTTCCTTGGGTGTTGCCGTTCCTCCCACCACCCCCAATCTTTACCAGCTGCGTCAAGTTAGATGAAAGCCACATTGGGGAAAATGTCAAAATGTGCTTCAAAGTAGCTGACTGGTGAATTTTCCATGTGTGGAACAACTGAGCTCAGAAGCACGCATCCAGCCAGCCATAAAACATACTCAGAAGATTTACAGGCAGTATTTTCAAGTCTTAAGACAATGAAGGCTGCAAGGGTGTCATCTCAGCATGCTTAAATGCCTCTGCTAGCTAAGTTTTTAAGTGGTGAGAAATGTAGTCTAGCAGCTAACATAAGTGTTCAGGGGAGTGGCCTACCTTCCTGCGACATTTGTCACTGGTCACTCTCATGTAAGTGAGATGGGGTGGACCATAATCCAACTTCTATTGTCTCCCCAGATGCTTCTTTCTCCATCTCTCCCTTCTAGCCTTAAATGGCCTGTGAGACGTATCACGTAGATAGGACAAAAGCAGGAGACAGTCAGGTAAGTGCAGAGCTCAGCTTTGGAGGTTTATTTGCTGTATCTGTAATCTCAACAAACTGGGCTGCTTAGGGCAGCTTGCAAAATCACACACAGTGTTAATGAAATAACGGCACCAGGAAATGAGTTGGGACCCAAAGCACCCGTCTTAGCAAGGGATGGTATGACCCCCCTCCAGCTCACTTGCATGATTAAACAATTGGGTGAATTTTGAACTACATACTTACTGTAACATTTTTGCATAGTTTTCGTAAGCTAGTGGTTAGCATAGAATAGTGCCCGGACCATCATTTTCTAGGAATGACCATAACTAAAGTACCACCCTAAGTAGGGATGGGGCACTTTGGGCCACGATGACCACCATCTGAGGATCCCAGAAGCGTCTTGCCCTAGGGTAGGTGTGGGGAGCCATTGGCCCTGTAGATGTTGCTGAACTACAGCCCCCCCCCCCGCTATTGATCATGCTTGCTAAGTCTGATGGGAGTTGTAGTTCAGTGACACCTGGAGGGTCAAAGGTTCCCCTCTCCTGCTCTGGGGCCTAGGCAAGTGGCTCATTGTGCGGGAAATATGCTTCATAAGGCATATGTTCAGATCTTGCTGTAACTTTCCTCAGCCTGGAAATCCATACTCTTTAGTGTGCAATTAGGATAAACATTGCAAATTTCCATACAGTGTATTTCAACTGTGCACTTTATTCTGGATGTAATGGAGAGTCGTGGTCAAGTGTACACCCAACAGCCAGAGCTTCCTTGTATTTGGTGTTCCTTAAAATAGGGCTGGTGCTGCTTTACATCCTGGAATAGCTCCAGCTTCTGAACAGATCCAAGTTCCCTGAATCCTATAATTAGAGTACAGATTCATCTGAGCAATTCTATCTGGTCTCGCAAGATAATATCCAGACTAATGAAATGATTGTGAATCTGGAGAGGAAGGCTGAGTTTGTCACTGCTGCTTAGTTTTGAAAATCACGTTTCACAGCTGTAGATTTAGTGTTTTCTGTTAAGCAGAAAGTTGTACCACAGATGTGGAGGCAAGGGAAAGCAGTAGAAACTGAGGTTTATGAGCTCCTATTTCACCTGACTTCTGCCAACACCTGTGGTCTTTGGCCCAGCACCTGCCCCTTCGTCATGTCAACTAGAGTCAGCTGTCTAAACTAGGATATTGGCCAGGCAAAATCAAATGGGGAACATTAAGCAGGAGTAAGTGGATGGGTGGGAATCTTGTGATACAACGGCTCTAACCTTTAAATGGAACTCAAGAGAAGAACTGGTAAAAGGCTTGTTGGCCGCCAAATTTCTGTTCGTATACTGCAGGGCAGATTAGGTTTCATGAATCCAGCACGATTGCAGGCAATGACAGAGAAAACTGGGCTGGCCCTGTAGTCTGGCAAGGATTGGGGCCCACTTAAAAGTAGCTTATGGAAATCTTCTCCAAGAGGAAGTGGGGTTTTCCCTGCTTGGGGTTGAGGAACAGAGAGCTTATCTGCTTCATTTGATTCCTGTGAAGGAAACTCTTGTGTGGCAGAGCTCTTTACAGAACAACACCTGCCTGTTCAGGGAGAGAGGATACTACAGATTAATACAGAAACACTGCATTGTGTAAACTGTTCCTTCTTTGAATAAGCTGCTGCTTCTGCCCTGACAGCGATTCATGTTACTGGGATGCTGAAGAATTTGCTGCCACAGTCATGGGTGTGAGTTCTTACCATGAAGCTACGGAGGGCTTTCGTTGCACACGGCTTTCCATGGAAATGTGTTCACAGGGGCAATAGAGGCATGTGGCTTGGAATCCTTTTGCAGTGCAAGAACCTGATATAAGTATGTGCTAGTATGCTCCGCCAATTAGCTTAAAGCAGTGATGGCCAAACTTGGCCCTCCAGCTGTTTTGGGACTACAGCTCCCATCATCCCCAGTTAACAGGACCAGTGGTCAGGGGTGATGGGAATTGTAGTCCCAAAACACCTGGAGGGCCAAGTTTGGCCATCACTGGCTTAGAGTGTGGTACCAGTCCCACAAATGCCACTCACCCTTGCTTTAAAGGCCCTGATCTGGCCTAGTATATCTTCTACCAATTGTGACTCTTACACCCTAGCATAGTTTTACAGTTTGCCCATCTACCTGAATATATCAGGTACTTTAAGGTAAGGGCATATGCCCTGAAAATGACTAAAAAACTTAGAGGCTAACTCATAAGATGGCAAAACTTGCTGCGTTATCATGGAGGGTGGCTATAGATATAGATATAGATAGATGTCGTTACTGCAGTGTTCCTACTTAAAACATTTTTCCAGCTGCTGACAGAAATTGAAACTAACGTAAGCGAAATACCAGGTCCAGTTTCATTTCTAATTTCTTCTCTACACCAGTTTCAATTTCTGTGTTGTTTCCATTTCTGACAACATGCTCAGCCCCAGAAGTTGCACTTTCTGTATGTCATAAGGGTTGCTAGCCAGCAAAGTTGACCTTAAGGTTTACTTGAATTGTTCAGAGCAGCTTGAGGAAAACCTTATGGGTGCCACAGGGATAGAGCAATTCCAGATATAAAATCGGTCCCAACTGATTTTACGGTCTTTTATAGCACATGAATGGGCACAGATCTGCTAGAAGGTAATATCCTTTCTCCAACTTATAATATCTATCCAACATCAAATGCTCTCCTGCAGGAAAGTAGTTTGCGAAGCAGCAGCTGCACCCCACAAGACTGATCCTCCCACTATTGAGTGGAGACAAGGATCCTCTGTGGGGCAGGGCCTCTGGCAGGGAGGAGAGTCGTGTCTTGGGCCTGCCTTCTGCCAGAAAGATGCTGGTGCCTGTTAGGTAGGACTTGGCCTTTTTCACACATTGCCTGCTCCTCCTCCTTCCTGCCCGATGCCCAACTCCCTAACAGCCACATGTTGCTCAAGGCCGATCCAACTTGACTTCCAGCGATAACATGTCTGGGTACTATAGCCAGGCGATATATCAGTAAATTGTCTGAAACCTGTATGGCATTCAGTTCTCAATACCGGTTTCAGACATTTTGAGCTGGCAATACGTTGTGGTGGCCGGGGAGCCGCAATGTATTCCCAGTCCAAATTGCCTGTAGACAGCAAAGGTGCAGGCAGGCAAGCAGATGGAGCCTGCCTGCGCCTTTGAGGAAGCCCCCTGACCCTCCAGCTCACGTGAGCCGGAACAGTATGGGAGCTCACTCAGCTGAGGGGAGGGGAGAAAGAAGCAGTTGAGATGCATTCCAGACATTGTGATATATCAGCATATCGTGGCAGTTAGCTGCTGATATATCATCATGTTGAAAATCAGATATCGCCCAGCCCTGGTGTGTACCCATCCTGCCCAAGGCCCTCCAAATATGCCCACTTTGGCTTGAGCCTCGACCCAAGCCAGTGCACACCCCTAATACTGTATACGTTTTTTAAATGAGCATAGCACTTGCTCTGTCTGGCAAAGTATGCTCAGGTCCAGAAAAGCTTCCAGTTTTTAAGGTACTCCAGCATGACTTTATGCTGCAATGCAGCTATCCTCTTGCCATTTGATTCTGCTGATTTGTACAAATAATCTTTATGCTGGAGCAAGACTTTCTGAAGCATGGACTGTGTGGGTGTTGCTTTGTAGAGATTAGAAGAAGTAAACGTGATACTTAGGTTTTGCCATATAGATATGCTCCGTTTAGGAGAAGAACTATCTCAGACCGTACAATTGCGAACAATTTATTTTAGAGCCACACTCCCTTATGTGCTTATATATGTGTCCTCTGTTGTTTCATTCATGTGCTTTGTTTGTTTGGTGAAGTTTGTTTGCTAAGTCATTGGAGGAAAGGCTCCAGTGTAAACTGCAGATTGGACGAGATACGTAAGGTAATGGAGGTCTGTTTTCATACTGTATTCTGTAGGGTGTGGTGTGTGGTTGTCAGAGGAATTTTTGCGGGTGATTGATGGGTGCGTCAAGGTCCACTGGCTATTGACTGATGCATTAATTGGGCAGGCTGTTGGCACTTTGCCACTTGCTTTCGTTGAGCGTGCAGACGATTGGTGGCTTTGTCGATGTGTGTGCGATTGGCTGTGAGTGAAGAAAAAAAAAAGCTCAACAAGTCTGGGTAACCCCCCCCCCCCTCCAAAAAAAAAAAGCTCAGCAACTGTGGGCAATTCCCCCCCCCCAAAAAAGCTCAACCACTCTGGGCAATCTCCCCTCATTTTGAGTCCCCAAAAAGTCCCCGTCTTATACACGGGGGCATGTTACACATGGAAAAATACAGTACATAGTACATGTGTGCCACTTGAGGAACCAGGCACCAGCCTCACTATGGCGTAGAAGACATCTGAATGCTTTGGGACCTGTAGGGAAAACAGTTGGGAGATCTACGTGGGCAAAAGAATCTAATCCAGGGGTCGGCAAACTATGGGCCCCGGGCCGGATCAGGTCTGCCAGGGTTCTAAATCCAGCCCACCTGGCCATTTAAGAACCTGCCGCAAAGCCGAGACTCCCGCCAACTGTGATGGGACGAAGAGGTCGAGCAGCAGTGACTCTGCCAATCAAATGCCACACCTGGCTTACCTCATCGTGGCACAGGGATGTCTCTGCCAATCAAACGCTGCGCCGTGCTAAGGTAAACCAGGTGCGGCGTTTGATTGGCAGAGACTGCGCCGCGCTGAGGTAAACAAGGCACGGCGTTTGATTGGCAGGAACGCCGCCTCTCAGCCTCTTCCTCCCTCCGCTGCCGCCCTGGTGCTCCTGTGGCTGCTGCTGCTCTGCCTCCCCATGAGGGGGGCAGCGGTGGCATTCCTGGAGGACAGCCAGCCCTGGCTAGGGCTTAGTGGGGCTGCCACCGCCCCACTCCCATTGGCAGCCGACGTAGTAGTGGAGGGCGATGAGGCTGGCGGTGAAGTGGCCCAGGCGGCGGCCTTCACATCCAGGGAGCAGGAGGACGAAGGGGCGGAAACGCCCGCACGGGGCGGCAGCTGTAGGTGAGGCACCAGCTTCTGCAGCTCCTGGCTTCTGAGGCAGCCAGCTCCCGTGAGCACGCCAGCCCACTCTCCCGTCTGGCCCCCGACAGTGTCTGAGGGACAGTGAACTGACCCCCTGTTTAAAAAGTTTGAGGACCCCTGATCTAGTCCGTTATTACCATTTTTATAGTCTTGCTTCCTCCAAGGTTCAGGGTAAAGGTAAAGGGACCCCTGACCATTAGGTCCAGTCGTGACCGACTCTGGGGTTGCGGCGCTCATCTCGCATTATTGGCTGAGGGAGCCAGCGTATAGCTTCCAGGTCATGTGGCCAACATGACAAAGCCGCTTCTGGCGAACCAGAGCAGCACACGGAAACACCGTTTACCTTCCCGCTGTAGCGGTACCTATTTATCTACCTGCACTTTGAGGTGCTTTCGAACTGCTAGGTTGGCAGGAGCTGGGACCGAGCAACGGGAGCTCACCCCGTCGCAGGGATTTGAACTGCTGACTTTCTGATCGGCAAGCTCTAGGCTCTGTGGTTTAACCCACAGCGCCAAGGCTCAGGGTATCATACATCAAATCTTCCCTCCACCTGTCAGTGAAATAGGTACTCTGCATGGAAAAATGGTGCCCCAGGGATAGTACTGGAGTGTGTTCCTGCATACTAGGACCTCCCAAACTCTTCTTCAGCAGTTCTGTCCCACACGATCCTTTAAAACAAAATAATGGTCCATGGATTTGAGGCAGGGAAATCGTGTCTTGAGGTCTACGTTCTCCAAGGCCAGTTTTCCCCACCCTTGGCTCTTTGGGCCTGTGTAAATGAGTCTCCACAGTTTGAGGGGTTGCTTGGGCTTGAGGGTGGAGAGAACTTGACCAGTCCGGTGGCACCACCCAAAAAGATCCAGTGCAAACTCTTGGCTTTGGTAGGGATCTTCCCAGCATGCGTAGAGGGGCTGCAGTGACTGTCCCCAGAGCCAGGCACCCGGGTCAGAGTAAGTTAGATACATGGGCATCTTTTTGTTAAAAAAAAAACTGTGTGGGACTGAGCTGTAGCCTGATAGCACCTCAATTGCTTGCAAGATGGCTAAATCAGAGCTAGTTGTTTGAAATGCAGCAGCAGCAGCAGCAGCAGCATCTCACCTTTGCCTTTATGTTTTGTTTGTTTGGCCAGGGTTTCAGAGGATAGCTTTATGCTCAGCACAGATCTTTTGAGCTTGGCCTCCTCCCTTCCTGAACATAACTATATCTTCTGCCCACCACACCATCTGTTCTGGGGGTGAATGTGCAGAGATGCTTGCACATTGTCAGGTACATGCCATGATAAGGAATCTTGCCAAAGCATAGAGAAGGTGGTGACCGCAGTGCTGTGCCACAGCTGATAGGCACCTGGGGAGAGGGACAGATCCAGCGCCTGCAAGATCCTGGAATTTGGCGGAGGTTACAGTATCTAACACAAGGGCTTTCTCTTCTTTGTGGGGATGCAATGGCGGCAGCAATGCCATTGTGGCACAGGGTTTACATTGGCACTCTTGAGGTCTTTCCTTTGTGGCCTCTGAATCCAACCACCCACTGGTCCCTTGGTCATAAGGATGGTTGCCATTCTCTCCCTTGAAAAGTATCTAGTACTGAATGAGGGATTTAGAAGAACTATCCTCTTTCCCGCTTTCTCTTTATGCCCTATCTGTTTTTCAAAGCTCAGATTAATTCTAAAGGATCTGACTTTTTTTAAAAAAAACCTCGGACCACCTGGGAAAGCAACATTTGTATGCACTCGGTGTGTCTTTCAGTTGTGTGGGGCTGATCCAGGGTAGGAGGGGGTTAAGCACCCACAACACTTGTTCAAAAATCCAGATGTGCCCAGAGTCCTAAAAATGTTGATGATCTCTGGCTTACTTTAAAGCTCATAGAAGGCTAGTCTGTTTTGTTCACTTACGTCAGCACGTTGTTTATTTTGTAACAAGAATTCTGCCATGAAGGTGAACCCTTTATGGAGGGATATAGTGTGCCAAAAGGCTTTTGTATATAATCCCAGGTTGCTTCCTTCATTCAACAGGAAGAATCTGAATGGCTCCTGGCTGTAGAGGATAACGATTGCATCTATTTCTTTCTTTACACAACTCACTTAATCCCCTTGCTAATATATTTGCATGTACTGTATGCAGTGGCGGAGAGCAGACACGCTGCCCCCAGGGACGTGGTGTGCGTTCTGGGGCCGGAGCACGCATTCTGGACATAGCTGCCAAGTATCCCGTATCCGCCGGGAAAACCCCTTTTTTCTCACCATTTCCCGGCGGTCTCCCGTTTGGCGAAAAATCCCAGCATTGTCCCTTAAATTCGCTTCTTCCCGGCGGCCATTTTTCTAGTGCCGCTTCGCCCTTCTATGGGCACCAGAAAATGGCGGCGCCGGCGCCGGAAGTTGCGTGACGCGACTTCCGGTGGCGCTTCGCCCTTCTATGGGCATCAGAAAATGGCGGCGCCGGCGCCGAAAGTCGCTTTTACGTGTTTCCGGTCATGTGCGGAAGCGACTGCCGGCGCCGGCGCCGCCATTTTCTGGTGCCCATAGAAGGGCGAAGCGCCACCGGAAGTTGCGTCACGCAACTTCCGGTCATGCGCACGCTGCCGATCCCGGATCTTTACGATCCGGACTTGGCAGCTATGATTCTGGAGGTGGGCATTCTGGGGGCGGGCCATGCCGCACGCAGGGGTGGGAAGCTCGTTTGGGGGGGCGGGGCGGGCAGCCGCGGTGGCGCCCCTGGGATCGCGCTGCCCAGGGCGGGGCGCCCCACCCCACCCCACCCCTATCTTCCTACGCTACTGACTGTATGCAGGCTGTTTCTCAAGTTACAGGTATACTGTCCTAAAGGTGCTTGAAAAAGCAATGGATGCTTGAGTATAAAGGACCCGTCTCAAATTGTAGAGCCTCTAAACTCCAGTATGGCTTCTTGCCACTGAGCAGTTCCTCTGCATGACGTAGGGCTGGGCAATATATTTATATATTGTCCAAAATCTGTCTGAAGTCCATATCGTGAGATTGGTTTAATAATTTTTGACCTGGTAATATAGTGCAAATCATTGTGCGTGCGTGCATGTGCGCGCTATGCCAAAATCACAATGTGGGGAAAACAGTGAAACCAGTCAATGGGTCTCTTGTTTCCTGCAGCCCCTGTTAACTCTGCCAGCTCAGCTCTCCCCTGCTTCATGCAGGGGGCAACAAATCTAAAGAACAGGTGCTGATTACGATGCAGGAAAAACTGTGAAGCCAGCCAGTGCCTCTACATCAGGCATAGGCAACCTTGGCTCTCCAGATGTTTTGGAACTATAACTCCCATGATGCCTAGCTAACAGGGCCACTGGTCAGGGATCATGGGAGTTGTAGTTCCAAAACATCTGGAGAGCCAAGGTTGCCTATGCCTGCTCTACATAGTTCCATCCTTATTTCAGAAATCATGATATATTGGTATATTGTGATGTTTAGCTGATGATATATCATGATGTTGAAAACTAGATATCGCCCAGCCTTGTATGAGGTATGCTGCTCAAAGACTGTAGTCAGGTGCTTCTTGATTGGCTCAATAATACTAACAAATCTTGCTACGGTATAGGAGGCTAACACGCTGCTGCCAGTTAAAAGGGGCAGTCCTATTTCTTCCCAGTGTAGGGCACCTTTCCACACACATCATAGCATGGTGTTGAACTTTTGGGGTCCTACTCTTTCTTTTTTTGTGTTTGTACACTAGCCACAGTTGCTGAGGTTGCATGTAACCCTAAACAATGGTCAAGCCTGAGCAGGAAAGACCTGCTGCAAGCCTCACCACCTTGCATTTATATGTTGATAGGTGGTTGGTTTTCATATAATTAATGTCGTGAGTGAGATTCTGAATGACCATTCTGATCTGTGTCTTCATTTGATTTATGGAGACAGAAAATTATCTCTCCGCACCACCTTGCCTTCTCCATGGCAGCACAAATGGGAGAAAATGCCAGAGTGATAGGGGAAGGGGTTGGTAGTAAATGCTGGAAACAAGATGGCTTGTGGTGAAGTTTGGAGACTGGAAGTAAGTGCAGGTGAAGCTCCGGCTTCTTGTTGCCTTCTCCAAAGCAAAGAGTTTGTTGGAGGCTGCTGATGAATGAAACTGCGAAGGCCTAGGCAATTACATAGTCATTTACGTCAAGTGAGGACATGCTTCAGACTTGTAGGTTCTGCTGTTAGGTTTTTTTTACTAGCTCCCTGAGATCTATCAACCAGAGCCAGGTGCAAAAGACATACACTTGAAATTAAAGAATGCTGAGCCCAGGAATTAGTTTTAATTAGCCAAACTTCAACGGAGCTCACTGTTTGTCCTCACAAAACCACTCCTGGTTAACTCCCCTCCCTCAATCTAGGTATCTTTCATTTTAGCAGTATAATTTGGGAGTGGGGACTTTCTTTGTTGTCGCCATAATCAAGAGTCAGAAATCCTTGCTGATCTACTTCATGCAGATCTCTACCAGTAGATCCCACTTTCTGAGAACCTCTGCTTTCCATTGTTGACCAACAATTATATTGACTGGGTTTTAATTCCTGACATATGATTTGCATACTCTATAATCAAAATAAATGTCTACTGAAAAAAAGATTAAGAGTATTCTAACTGTCAGAGAGAAAGATCTTCCTTCTCTTAGGCAAATGAAGCAGTTAATTTCTCAATGTCCCGTACCTGCACAATGATTTTTCCCTCTTCGTTATTTTCCTCCCCACAATTTCAAATGATGTTTGATGGATTTTTTTTTTTGTAGCAGCTGTGGTACTAATTTCTTGTGGATATCAAGCCCCTCTAGAAACCATCAGGATTTGGTCATAGATAACAGTTATATCTATATATAGGGAAATGTTTTAATAATTGCTTAAGTTCCATCTTTGAGTAAGCAAAGAAAGCACATTTGATTTCTTTTCGAAAGGTTTTTCTGGCTCCTTCAATCCCACCTACCTACCCAAATCCCACCTGTATTTGTTGATCAGGCCTGAATTCACTTCTATATTTAGCCATGATCTCTCCAGTACAGCATACCATCCTGCTTTCTTACAGTATGACTTACTACCCATTTAGAGGCAGAACACATTCCTAATTCATGAAATATGTGATGTCTAAAATTACATTGGCTTCATTTTACTGACGTATTACATTGCAGGTTCATCATTTATTCTATGGTATTACTTGCTCATCAGTCACTGTTACAGAATATGATATTGAATCCATGATTGCAGCCTTCCATAAAGTATAAAGCAAATAAAAATAGATGAGTGTATTTCATCAAAGTGTAAAGTGCACAACAACCTGATACTCCATGTTTACTGAGAAGTGAGTCCCATTGACTCATGCCGAGTTCTCAAATTAAGAGTGCATAGGATTACATGCTTGCTCAGAAATCGCCCTGAATTTAAAGCGACTCACAGCACGATCCAAGAACACAACGGGTTTTGTTTTGAGTAGACATGCAGAGGATTACAGGCAAAGTGTTATCAACTTCTGTTGGGAAAAGTTTAGCAGATGCTTAAGTCTTTCAATAAAACTTGTGAGACTCAAGAGGTACTTCATTTTTAAACTTCAGCGTAGGTACATGGTGTTGCAGTGAAAATAATCTCCAATGAACTGTTATAAAATACAATATAGTGTAGAACAATTGCTTGTAAGATAAATTGTTGGAAAGGTCTATCAAGAATGCCCTCCAAAGAAGTAAACTGTGATTATAGCCTTACAATGCAGTCCTAGAGATTGGTTCTCTTGAAGTCAGCAAAGTGGAAAGCCATGCATTGCTGACCATCTTGGGCCTGCGCTGTAGGCAGAGCCTTTGTTCCCAACTTTCATGTTGAATATTGCCATAAAGTTTATAGATCACTTTGTTGTTGTTGTTGTTGTTGTTGTTGTTGTTGTTGTTGTTGTTGCTGTTGTTGTTGTTGTTATCATCATCATCATTAATTCTGTTGGATGATAACAACAACAACAACGTAATAATAATGTGACTCCAAAGGAAGAAATTGAGAGTTCACTCTTAAGTGTGCTCCTAATTCTTTGCTTTAACTACATCTTGACGTTCAAAGTGAAGCTTTAACTTTTCTGGACTTGATGTCATATATGACATAGGAAAGGGGTGTGTGCGTGTCTTGTTGAAAACAACATGGCAGGCCAACCCGCAAGACCAAATTAGGTCCATGCACCAGAGTTTCCCTGCTACTGATGTAAAGGAAACACATCTGGCTTGTCAAATAATTGAGCTGTGCTTTCTCTTCTTGCAAAGGTAACAATGCCAGTGGAAAGAATGCGAATGCGGCCATGGCTGGAGGAACAAATTAATTCAAACAAAATACCGGGTTTGAAATGGCTAAACGAGGTAAGGCATGTCTGTGTTTTTAAACATCGTTATGGGCCCGTGAGGTGATACGAAAATAAGAATGCAAAGGAAGACACCAAATTAAAACCAAACCATTGCTTAAACAAAACAAAGGAATGGAATTAAAAATCCCATCAAAAGCCAGGTGAAATAAAACATGGTTCTAGCCTGCATGAATCTAAGCAAAGGGAAAACCAACCTGATCAATAAAGTAGACAGTTGATACATGGCACATTCATAATGCCACAGAGTGATTTGATACTAGAGGAATTAGTCCAGCATTAGCATTCATCAAACACTAATTTGAGTGTAACCAAAATTAGAATGAGTGTAACCAAAAAAGTATGGTTTGCTGCAGGGTGGATTTGATTCAAATTGAATCGATTTAAATCACTAGTCAGCAAGACTTGATTTAAATCACTAGTCATTAAGACTTGATTTAAATCATTATTATTTTTTGCAGAAAGACCCTCTCTTGCTGTTATAATCTTAATATTTACAACCAGATGAAAGTTTCATTTTTGGAATAATAAATTTTCAGAGTAGTTTTTACAGTTATATCAAAAATTACTGATTTGGTTATACTATTAGAAATACATAGACAGATAATTATGAAATTATTGTGAGGATTAATAAGTTAACTCTTTATATTTGGACAGCTTTCTGCTGTACTTTATCGGAAGGGGAAAAATAATCATTAGTAACAATTTATTTAACTAAAACAATAACATAGCATATGTATCCATGTTTGTTTACTGATGAAGTTAAACATTTTTTTTTTAATCGGCAAGCCCTAGGCTCTGTGGTTTAACCCACAGCGCCACCCGCATCCCTAAGACTAAGTTTTAGCACACATGAAAAACTTAAAACGAATCTTTATTTCTTGATGCTTTGGACTATAATATAACTTAGATAGAAAATTATCTTTAGAAATATTTTTCCTCCAAAAGCATTTTATTTTAAAAATCCGATTTACTGTAAATCAAAAAAATCTGATTTAAATAAAAGAAAATCTTTTTTAAAAATAATACTAATAATAATTGATTTTTATCCACCCTGGTTTGCTGTAAACCAAGAAGTAAATAATTATGTGGCATGTGCAAGTGAAAAGGAGTGAGCATGTTAGGACAGGGCTCGATGCCATTTGACAGACATCTCCAATGTGTCAATCGCACGATGGATTTTTGTCAGTAATGACCTGCCACCCTCTCCCATGGCCACCAGGCGCCCTCAGCATGCGCTCAGCCGCAGCCGGAGCGACTGAAGCTCCGCTTAGCCAGGCTTGCTCACCGCTGCCACAGCAAGTGCTCTGTATGGCGCTGGCGCCGCCTCCGCCTCACAGCTGCCTCAAGCATCCCGCTCCGGTCAGTGGCTTTGCCCAACACCCAGTCAGCTGGCCGGCCCGGAAAGACGTGAGGCTTGCTTCTGCCCCCTGCAAGCCACAGCCCGGAGGCAGGAAGGCGAAGACAAGGTGTGCGGGCTCCGCATGGACTGCGGGAGCCACGGGAAGGGTGGTGTGTGTGAGAGAGAATGACGTCCCCCCTCCTTCTCCCTCCTCCCACTGGTTCCCGTGGAAAGAAAACGCCCTCTCCCTCTTAGTTCTGCATGGATGCTCAACTTTCCCCACCTTTCCAGCTCCAGCCTAGCTGCATTTACTCGAAAGTAAGTTGCTGCCCCCCCTCCCCACGGAGCTCTTCCTCTGGTAAAGGGGGAGTTTGGACATTTTGGGGCATGTTGGCTTCCCACGTGCATCAAAGGCCCTGGGAGGTGGCTGGTGCGGGGGTAATAATTTGTTATTATTTTTATCATCATCATCACCACAATTTATTATTTATACCCTGCCCATCTGGCTGGGTTTCCCCAGCCAAATATAATATGTTTAAGTTGAAGAATGACAATGGGAGGGTGTGGTAGATCACTGCTAGTTTTTGATATTGGATAGTAGAATGCAGCCTAATGGCAGTTGGACATGCCTGCCATATGACATGTGAAGCAATCCATACTTTGGTTTCTATATTCATGGTTTTCTGTGAAATGTTACAGCCTGCCTTATTCTATGAACTCTGAGCCAGTTTTACTCATTTTCCAAATGTACATTTCTGTTCCCAGGGGGTTCACACTCTTAAGCAATTCAAGTACTGTAATCAAAAGGCTTAGGATAAGAGGCTAGTGAAATTAGAAATGTTTGCCTGAAATCACTGTAATGCACATCCAATAGTCCCTCAATTAGTTCACAGATTTAAGTCACAATGAGGCACCTGAATATTTTGCAGCATTTAGTAATTTTGCTTAATCTCAGTAAAATAAACAGCTTTGACTTTCATTCCATGCAGAACATTATTGAGCCAGAAAGTGGGAACGTAGTGGAAAATAGGTACATGTTGTACAAATGCTATTTGTTTTATAAAGCAAGAAAGTTTAAAGACTATCTGCATGTTGATAATTGCGGGTTGTTTCCTGTTTGTTTTTCTGTTCCAGGAAAAAATGATTTTTCAGATTCCTTGGATGCACGCAGCACGCCATGGGTGGGATGTTGAAAAAGATGCTCCTTTATTTAGGAACTGGGCTATTCACACAGGTAAGAAGAGCTCAGGTTTATTGGGGCAGGTTTATTGTGGGTGTTTTATCTCTTCTTTCAGCGTTGTAGTATTCCATTTTGTTTTTTCACTTTTTCACCCTTGCCCAGTGTCCCAGCTGTAGTGCAGTGAGCAGGTGGGGCTCTTGCAGCTACGAGGATATAGCTGCAGCTATTTAATCATCTGGGGAAAACAGATCCACACATGCATCCCTTTGCCTTTTCAGAACTGCCCCCTCCATTCCAGTGGTACCTCAGGTTACAAACGCTTCGGGTTACACGTTTTCAGGTTGCAGACCGCGGGAAACCCTGAAGTACCGGAAAGTGTTACTTCCGGGTTTCGCCACATGTGCAGAAGCGCTAAATCGCGTCGCACGTGCGCAGACGCAGCGCTACAGGTTACGAACACTGCTGGTTGCGGACGTGCCTCCGCCATTGATTATGCCTACAACCCGAGGTTCCACTGTATGTGGCAGGGTAATAATGTCTGTCAGAGGCGTCTCTGCCTAGCAGCTCGTTGCTGATTTGATGGGCCAAATGCAGAGAGGTTTGGCGTATACTTGAGCAAGCAGCTGCTGTGTGTGTCTTACAGGGTGTCCAGAACTTCTCGGTCTGATTGTAAGAGTCCCTGAATATGAAGGGTCCCTAAATTTATTAGCATAAGGTGTGTCATACCACGAATCCCATTTTTCTTTCTTTGTTAGGGAAGTTCCAGCCAGGAGTCGATAAACCAGACCCAAAGACGTGGAAGGCAAACTTTCGATGTGCTATGAACTCCTTACCCGATATTGAAGAAGTCAAGGACAAAAGCATAAAGAAAGGAAATAATGCCTTCCGGGTATACCGGATGCTGCCGTTATCTGAGAGGCCTTCGAAGAAAGGTAAATGGGAGGAACATTGCAGATATTCTGGAGATTGAGAGAGCCATGCTGATAGTGGGGCTGCTTCCTACATTAGTCAGACTGACTCCTTTCTAGCAGGCACACTTGGTCTTTAACATCCCCACTAATAATAATAAATTGTGCAACATCTTCACTTCTGTGCCTCACAAAAAGAGCAAAACGTTAACAAATAAAAACGCTTCTTAATACAAGACAAATGTACATACAAAATAAACACACACTGGGCAAGATTAACAGAAAGCCTTACCTGGTTGGCATAAGACGGTGTATTATCTGCCTGTGGTGTGTCAGGTCAGGCAAATGTACAGTGCAATGATGTAGCAGTAGCTCCGTGGTTTTAGGAGCAACTAGTTTTTCCTTGAATTCCAAATTTAGTGGGGCATCTTGCTCCTCACTCCAGCTGATGATTTTGCAGGGTAAACTGCAGGCAGTACCACTGTCCAAGTTTCCTTAATCTCATTATGGTTTGAATAGGTAGTCTAGGCCATTTCAAGTACCACGGAAATTATAATTTATGATCAACATTGAGTCCAGTGACTTTCCAAGTTGGAGATCTATTATAGTATGTTGGGGCTAGGCAGAACTGTCCATTTTTACCAGGAAATTATTGTAAAACAATAAATGAATCCTTACATTTCTACAGGAAGGAAACCCAAGGAAGACAAAATGAAAGAAATTAAGGTAAATATTTCATCATTTTACGGTTGATGATTGGAAGATTAATGGAGATTCATGACACAGTGTCTGCCAACCCGTGAAGAAATTGGGCTTTACTGATTGGTCTATGTGGGTTTACTAGGGTTAACTGAGATTCCAGCAAGCATTGCCCCTACTCTTTCAAGCCTATGTTCACACACAGGCTTAAGGGATAGAAAATTGCTTTAAAAAGAAAGGAAAGCTGAAAACTTTTGTGCAGACTAGCATTACTGCACTTTTTTTGTATTCCCATGTGATCATGCTGAAATATATACAAAACCTTTATATCACCTACTAGGAATGAGAGATTCCCCATAGTTGATGGGCATTTAATTTTATTCTTACCCTTCTCCATCCAAATACGGAACAGAAGAGCTGTGCATATCTTACACTGAAACAAAACAAAAGAAAAAGAAAACCCAAATGTTTCTTTCTGAATTGGGCCTCCAATCCTTATACACTTGTACCAGCAGGAGCAGGTCTTGTAAAAGGCATTTCCTTGCCTGCTTTCTGTCTCTTGCTCTCTGGGAGCATGGATTTTCTGAACAGAGAGAACATGTGCCGCTGAAACACATTTTGTGGGTGCAAAGTTCAGGTGCTTTTCTAAGGAACCAAGAGGACGTGGCTAAGTAGGAAAGCCTTGATTATTTGTTTACTTAGTGACTGGCTCTCACGATTATCATGCATTCTCTGCTCACAGCACTAAAATGTGCTTGGAAAGCTGCAATGAATATTTAATAGGAATAAATGTTTCAGGCAGCACCTCACCCTTGCAACTCTGTAATGTTTAATTTTTCATTACAAACCATGCATTAACTTTTCTAGGAAGGCACCTTGTGAATTTCACACTTTGCTTTTATGTATGAAAAGGTTGCTGTTTCAGTCTGATCTTGGGAAGCTTAAACGGCCATTCGGCTTTCATTTAGGCCTACCATCATGGCTGAGAAGGGTGTGTCAGGGACAAAGGGTAGGGAAAGGTTAACGAATGATAGTCAGGAGATAGCTCTTCCTTATACTCAACAATCTTAACACACTTTCTTTCTCCCCCAGCAAGAACCAGAGGAATCGTCTTATGAACTGAGTAATGGAACATGCCAGGGGTTTTCTGATTACTGCTTATCTTCAGCAATAAAAGCTGAAGTCGACAGCACAATAAACATTGTAGGTAAGTTGTCCCAGCACATTCCTTTTCATATCTGGTAAACTCTTACTGCACTAACTGTGGCCTTTAAAGTTCAATTTCACTATATGGTTGGTAACACAGCGGAATTACAGCAACAGGAGTTCCTATTTTGATGTGGCCTAATAAAAGGTCATTTTAATTATTGTATATTTCATATCAAGGGAAGATCCCCCCCCCCCCCGGCTAAAACTGATGCACTTATTTGAATATTCTGGTATATGCATGATGCTGGCAACAGCAAACCAAGATTTGCAAATCAGGAATTTGCTCCCCTCTCTTCCTCATAGTCAAACCTTCTATCTGATTCCTAACCAAGTCCCCTCTTAACCATGTCTTCAAACCCTGGTTTCAGATGTCAGTTGAAATGAGACTTAAGTTTAAGCCTCTACCAATCTTAGGGCTAGATCTCCAGCCATTGTGAAGTGACGGTCCATAACAGTGCTTTTTGCTTGACTGTAATGTATGCTCTTTATTAATGCAGGCACAGGTAATCATCACAATTCTCTCTTGTTATCATTCAAAGTTGTAGGAGATTCGCATTTTGAGTGTGGTTCTGAGGATCATATGATAGTTCACGATCCACCTGATGTTTGCCAAGTAGTGGAAGTGACAACAGAATGTGATGACCAACCCAGCAGTATGAGTCAGTCGTATCCACTACAGATCTCCCCAGTCTCCTCCTATGCAGGTAAGAAACATTGCACTTGCAAAAGAACTTGGGTTTCTTGGTTTAAGTCAGTGCCACATTTTAACTTTTGGTAGGAAGGTGCTTTTCTTTTCTTTTCTATTTTAAAATAGGTCAGATTCTTTTAGTGCTTGGGTTCTGATAAACACAGGTATTATTTCTTCCGAGAAACAAAAGACCTAATCCTGTTGTAATACACAGAAACAAAATACCTATGAAAATTACCCTTTACAAATATGTTCAGTAAACCTCACTCGGTGTGCAAAAATTATGCTTTTAGCGGTTCTTGTTTTTATCTGTAAGCCACCTTGTAAGTCACAGGGAAAGGCAGGGTATAATTAAGTAAATAATAATAATAACACAAGTGTGCATAGTGTCACAACTAAGATGATTGCAAATGTGGCTTCTTAGAAAAAGTTCTGTTTTGGCTTTCACTTAGAAAAGTGGAGCATACATTTCAGTATGCATGCATGTACAAATAAAATAACTTGAGATGTGAGGAATGGGAACCGAAGGGCAATAGAACATTGTTTGCCTGAATTGTCTATGTGCTGCTGCATCTAGGAATTAGAGGCTGATACATGTTCTTATACATCTCTGTCACATAACGGGATTTCATGTACAAGCTATATCACAAGCAAAGGCTTGGTTCTGGGGGGGGGGGACACACAATGGAGCAGGAAACTTAATACACTACCAGTTTGTTTGTGTTTTAAAAAGTCCTTGAGGCTGCATGTTCTAGATAAACATTATCAAGTGAAAGAAGTTTCATTGCTTCTTGGGTGTGGGTGCCGATAGCGTTGCTTGGAGGTCAGCCAGAGGAATGTGCAAAGACTCTGATGTACGATTATGTCTGTAGCTCCAGAGGTGGTTGAGAAGGGGCTGTTGACCATGCAGCAGGCTGAGTTCTAGCAGTGTCCCCCTTTTGACCCTTAAATAGAAAGTTGTGCATCTTAGTAACGTGACACTTTTTACCTGGCACTGTTGTGCCATTTCAATGGTATAGCTGCCTCATACTGAGTCAGACCACTCACCTCAGTATTATCCAATCTAATTGGCTGCAAGTGTCCAGGGGTATCCGGGGTGTGTGTCTTTCCCTACCCTAACTGGAGATACAAGGGATTGAACATTGGGGCATCTGATGCTCACAGCCCTTCCCCACATGGAGTCGCTGGTTCTGGAGAAACCTCATAATGCTGCCGTGGAATCCATGATTGAACAAGAGGAAACATTCTGTTATATGGATTATTGACAATCAAGATGTCACATGTTTTCAGTATGCCTATTTTTATCCACAGAAAGTGAGACAACAGACAGCATACCAAGTGACGAAGAAAATGCACAGGTAAGCAAAGGAATATAATATATTTCATAAGTTCTTTATTCCTTTTCCCGCCCCCTCCACTAATATGCTTCAGTCCATTTCTTCTATGAATTGAATGGTAGCAAGATAGAGGTGTTTGTTGGCTGGTTTAGGAATTTCTGCCCCTCCTTCCATCTACAAAGGCCCTGAAGGCAGCCCACAACAGAATAAAAATATACAATAAAATTAAAGCCATATCCATAAGATTAAAACACTGGAGTGGCATTATCATAGCAGAGAGAAACCCAACCATTAAAATAATCCAAATGCCTGTCCAAAAATAAAAGTATTCAATAAAAGGCTGAAATAGTGGGAGCCAACTAGGCCCTACTTCAGAGCAGGGCCACTGAAATAACAGACTGTTTTGGGGTATAAAATTTAAGGATTTTAACAAGAGCCATTCACTTTCTACTCAAAAGCCCCAGGGATGTATGGTGCTAGCAGAGGCAACCACACCACCATGTTGCTCACCCACATGGTAAATAAATAAATGCTGTTTCAGCCAATGGCTATAACAACTTTGCTTCAGCTTATGATGTTGAACCGATGAAGCAGTACTAAAAATACAGTCATGACAAGGCGTTTTCATATTTCGGCCCTAGCACAGCAGACAGTATTTCTACACGCAAAGTCCCTGGGGAACTTTGCTGTTGCAGCTGCTCCTTCTCCATGAGGGAAGTGGAATCTCAAAGTTAGCACAACTCTGGAGCGCCAGCTACACACAAGCAGTTTTCTGTAGCAGCCCTGTTGCTGCAGTAACCTTAGAATTACTCCAAAGGCAGCATTTTTCAAGCATTCTAGCTCAGCTGGGCTTGCAAATTGGGCCGAGTTGTGGTAGAAGTTGATACAGTCAGTTCAAGGTGCCCTGGTATCAATGCAAAGATTGCATTGATACCTTGCATTAATCTCCAGGTGCCAGCATTGCTGGATAGGGCCTCCTTTCTAGCACCTTCACGACACAGTTGTGCTGCACTACTGCTGTGCCATGTCAGCAGAGGCTGAAAGAGGCCAAAGCTTACTTACGTAGTGTTCTGGGGTGCTTTTTTGACTCAGAACAGCCATTGGGGCTGGTGTGTATCTGCACCAGACAGAGCAGATTATCAGGGAAAACTGCATGTCTGTTTGCTTACCTTCACACTTCAGGAGTCACGGTGTTTGCAAGTTAAGGCAGTGCTGCAGCAATCTGTAATAGGACACTTTTTTCTCCTTCAAAATGAGCAGTAAAGTCTTTCATTGGGGTTCTGCTACAAACAAGCAGCTGTGCATAACATTTTCCGACTATAAAAGCTAGTTGCAGCTTTCTTGTTTGTCATATCTTGGTTGCAAGCTGCCACTTTTGGATTTCCTGAGCTCACATGTGGTTGAACACAATGGCAGGAAGTTCTCCTAGCCATGATGGAAAGCTTTCTTACATATGTCGTACCTGCAATACCAAAAGTATTTCTGTCCAGCCTCACAGTCACTTCTTGTATGAGAGAAAAAGCATTCTTCATTATAGCTTCTGTAGCTGTTTTTTTGTGTCAACCCTGCAACTGGGCAGGTGAAGTCTTAGGTGTATATGTTTATGTATGCTTACAATATGTACTGCTTCAGTGAAACTCTGTAGACTTTCCTCCATCACCACAAGGAGAGGGAGTGTACCATTGCTCCACCCCTGACCGCTGTGTAGTCAGTGGCAGGTTTGAATGGGGTGCCTAGGCAATCGGGAACCCTGGGCAATTGGGGGTTCCCAGTTGCCCTAAAGAGGCTACAAACGCTGCCCCAGATGTATGAAAGTCAGGATGATAAGACAGTGCATGTGTGCCAGTGTAGGAGCACTTCTGCCACATGCTAAGTTGGGAGCTGGGGGTCCTTTTATCGCACCTCCCTTGGGATGGCCAAGCAAAGGAGCCTAGGGCAATTGTGCAAGGAAAGGAGTCAGTAAGGCCTACTATCCATGGACCAAAACAAACAGGTTGCAATATGGAGCACAGTTGAGGGAGAGGGGAAACTGCCTTGCATTCTACCGTACAGCGGTGCTAGATGAATTTAATTCGTTCCGATGGTCAATTCGTCCAACGAAAAATTCGTCTTGCGAGGCACCGTTTCCCATAGGAACGCATTAAAAGTTAATTAATGCGTTCCTATGGGCTCCGGGGGACTGGCGGCAGTGGCGGCGCTTGCTCGCTTGGCTCCCTGGAAGACAGGCAGCAACAGCCCCGCAGCTATCCTTGCTGTCGGTGGCAGGGGGAGAGGAATGAAGGAGGAGAAAGCAGCCCTTTCTCCCCATTCGTTCCTCTCCCCACCACCACCCGACAGAAAGCACAGATCCCGGGGTTGCCGGATCTGTCGGGCGGGGGGAGGGACAAGCGGGACGATCCACCGCTGTGTCAGGCAGGCTGTGGGGGAAGCGCAGGATCTTTCCTGCATTTCCCCCACATCCCGCCTGTCACACAGTGGGGATCCTAGGGGGCTTGAGAAGCCCGCTACGATCCCCCGCTGTGTCGGGCGGGATGTGGGGGAAATGCAGGAAAGATCCTGCGCTTCCCTCCGATCCTCCGCTTCCCCCTTCCCTTGGGGGAACGCAAACGGCGAAAAGCCCCCGCTGCTGACTGGCTTGGCGGTGGTGGGAAGAAGGGAAGGAATTCCTCCCCTTCTTCCCGCCCCCGCCAAGTCAAAGCCGGCTTCCCTCGGCAGCAGCCGCCGCTTTGTGCCGGGCGGCGGCGGGAGAAGCAGTTCGTCTGCTTCTCCCGCCGCCGCCCGGCACAAAGCCGGTTTCACTTCCCTCGGCAGACGCCGCCTGCCTAGGGAAGCAGCTGTGTGCCAGGCTGCTGCGGGAGAAGCAGAGGAACCGCTTCTCCCGCCGCTGCCTGGCACAAAGCCGACATCAGATGGGGCTTCAGAAAGATGCAGCGCTTCTCCGAAGCCCCGTCCTATGCTCCTGGGTGTCCATGGCGTGGCAGTGGGGGGGAGAAGTGGGGGAACGGATCCGTTCCTCCACTTCTCCCCCCCTTCTTCCCGCGCTACAGCCCTTTGTGTTCCGCTGGTCTCTGCCGGTTGCCCCTCACCGGCAGAGACCAGCGGAACACAAAGGGGAACCAGCTGCAGCGCAGGAAGAAGGCAAAGGAAGATCAGCTGATCTTCCTTTGCCTTCTTCCCTTGCTACAGCTGGTTCCCCTTTTGCTAGACGAATGCCCTTTTCACTAGGTTTTGCGATCGGAGGTTTATATGGCCACGCTTCGCAAGACGAAGCGGCAGCCATAAAAAAGCTCATCGTCTTGCGAGGCAAGCTCCGATCGCAAATCCTATTCGTATAGCGGAAAATTCACATTCATTTAGCGAGGCACCACACCTCGTTTTTAGAGCAGGAAAACGAGAGAGAAAACCATTTTTCTGGTTTTCCTCCTCTAAAAGGCTGGGAGGGGGCGGGGGAGGAAATGGCAGCCCAGTAGCGATGCTTCACGAAGCAGGGAAGGAGGAGGAGCTACCACCCGCCCCTCCTTCCCTGCTCCGTGTCAAACATCTCGCCCCCCCGCCACCGCAGCTCTTAAAAGCAGGCTTTTGCAAGCGGTGGGCAGTGGAGGAGATGCTTGAAGCAGGGAAGAAGGGGCAGGCAGCTGCCGCCCTCCCCTGCTCCCCATCAAAGTTCTCCCCCCTCCGCCACTCGTAAAAGCAGGCTTTTGCAAGCAGCAGCGGGGGGGGGGGGAGGAGATGTTTCACAGAGCAGGGAAGGAGGGATGGGTGGCAGCGGTGGCGGAAGGGCGAGCGGGGAGAAAGGGCTTTCTCGCCGCTCGTCCTTGTCCCTCCGCACCACTGTCGCCCGCCTCTTGCAAGAGCAGGTATTGGGAGAGGCGCAGCGCCCCAATGCCTGCTCTTGCGGACGGAGGAGGCGGTGACTTCGCTCCATAAGACACACAGGGATTTCCCCTTTTTAGCAGGGAAAAAGTGTATCATATGGAGTGAAAAATACAGTAGATCCTCCCAGGGGCGGAGCAAGCGGGGGCGGTCTGCCCCGGGCACCGCCCTGGAGGGGATGTCACTCGGGGCTGTGCCCGTGCCCGTGCCCCTGCCCCTCGCCTCTGCACGGCAGCCTCGGGGGGGGGGGACAAAAAAAATCTGCAGGTGCGCCGGCCGATTGGGCGCCGCGCGGGTGCCTGCTGGAGGGGGGGTGGCACTCGGGGCCACGCCCTCACCCTGCAATCGGCACCTGAGCCTGGACGCTCCGTTTAGATGTCACGGGGGCGAGCCCCCTCTACCTAGCACGTATGTTGAGCGGGATGCTGCTCATGCGTACAACGTAGAGGGGATTGCACACACCCCCGACTTCAAAACGGAGCCTAAATAGAGTGCCCAGGCTCCAGATAGATAGCCCTCTGGTGCGACGCGCCAGTGGGCTATCTACCTGGACCCTGGGCGCTCCATTTTGAATTTACGGGGGGTTGCGATCTCCCTCTACGTAGCGACACCGCGCCCCCTGGGAGCATGGCAATTTGCTGCCCCCGGGTGTCGCGACACCCCGCTACGCCCCTGGATCCTCCTGTTGTGAAGTGTCCTTTTTTGTACCCTCAGCACTGACAACAGTCATCTTACAAGTGTGGTTATTGCCTCCTCTCCAAGAAATGGCTTTTCCAATTGCAAGAGGTATCCTGATTATGCTGTAAGTAAGGGATGAATAAAACCCTCTTCCCACTGCTTGTCTCTTCTCTGCAGGGTCATCTTCAGTGGCAAAAGGAAAACATTGGCGGCAAACAATACTACAGCAACTTGGGGACAAGGAACCCCCCTTACCCGCTTCCTGGAATGGCTACTTTTGTGACTTCCAACAAACCTGACCTCCAGGTCACCATTAAGGAAGAAGCCTGTCCCTTGCCTTACAACAGCTCGTGGCCTTTCCCAGAGCTCCCTCTGCAACAAATCGTGTGCTCGGCTTCCACCAGCTACAGCAACAGCAACAGGCCACCAGATCATGAGAACCGGGCCAGCGTCATCAAGAAAACGTCAGATATTACTCAGTCAAGAGTCAAGAGCAGCTAAGCAACATAAACTGGCACGTTCTTGGCGGATTCTCTTTAGCAGTTTTGAGGAGCACATCTAATGTACATTCAGCAAACCGAAGAGAGAGAAAAGCCTTGACAGTGCAGAACGCGACCGTGTCCGACTCCAGCACTGGAGCATTTTAAACTCAGGACTCCAACCAACAGAATGTAGACATGAAGCTGGACAGAGGTCCAAGGTTACAGCCCAGGGACAGGGAAGCCGCCCTGGTAGATTCCAAGGCTGAAACAAAAGGACCAAGAGCCCCCCCCCCCATGAAGTTCCTCCATTTCTTGCAGTTCAGGCCCCAATGGAACTGAAAACCTCGGAATGGAAAGAAAAATGTGAACTTGCTTGATTTTTGTTTTCTCAGAATCAGTTGTGAATATGTACATAATGCAGTGCTGTACTAGCAATACTGCAGACTGCTTTCGCACCTTATTGAAAAAAAGAAAAGAAAAAGCACTTGCAAAAAAGGCCTTTCATTATCTTGCTCTTATTAATGGCACACTTAAAAGCCCTTTCTTCCCCACCTTCAACTTCGCTCTTTCCCAGGGCTCTTCTGGAGTATGGAAAAAAATCAAATAGGAAAGTAAAACCACCTCGTGTACATTTCGCAGGTTGTTTTTAAGAGTGCTTACCTTATACCTGTCTAATCTGCTATGCTTGAAAGCTGTGTGGTACAATAGAAGAAAATCTATTACAGATATATTATGCAAATTCCCAGGTTTTAAAGAGAGAGAGAAATGCTCTAATTCTAACCAGAGTAAGCTTTTTTATTTTTTTATACAGTGGGATATTTTATTCAAAGTAAAATTCTAAAGTGAATATTAATTGTTTTACTTTTTTAACTTTTCTACAGCAAATTTATAATTTTACAATTCAGTGACTTGGTTGTCAGCAACCATTGCATCTTTGTGGCACATTTTCTTTTTTCTTTTTATTTCTTTTTTCTTTTTTTACAATTTGTAAAGGTGAAATAGCTTTTAATGAATTTTATGTAGCAATCAAACTATCCTGTGGATTGATAATAAATATTATATATAAATGAGTTTTTAAATAAACAAGTTTTCTTTGGTGTATGGGGTTTTAACTAAAAACACTTCCAAAGGGATCGTGTAAAAAAGTTAAGGTGGCAATTGCTTTCATGTTCTGAAAACAAAAGATGCCAAAATATATGATGTGTGTTCCATTAATTGAGAGGTGCTTTGGTGCACGTTCCAGGCTATAGTAGAGGCAGGAGGAATAAATGATAACCTAATCTTAAAAACAACAGCTATAATCCAGCAAATGCTGAGCCCCATTGATCTCCAGTTGGAGAGTTTTAAGTGGAATTTCTTATTGCTTAAGGTACATTAGGTGTCAAAAGTTCTTTACAGTGTACATGATGCTTACAAAGAAATCCTGCACACAGACAATTTTTACTAACTTGAGACAGAAGATCTGCTTGAGACATACAGTTAGAACAAATTCAATGCTAAAGAGCTCTAAGGTGCACATCTATAAGGAGACAGGTAACTCCTGTCTCCAAAAGCCAGCATGGTAGTTTAATTTTGCAGTGTGCCAATAAAAGCTTTAATAATTTCTGCCTAAATCAATCTATGCACTTGTTACATTTCTGCCCAACCCAAATGAGGACAGAGCAGAAAGGTCCATTCGGCTGATATCCCAAGGCTATTCATTGAGCTTCCTAGCCTTAGGGCGAATTCCATCTTTACTTTTTCTGCTTGGATACAAACCTAAAGTGAAATGGTATAATATATGTACTGTAATTATATCACAGAGAATTCTCTTATTTTCTACCCATACTGACACAGTTCAACAATATCTTTTGTTTCTATAATGTATTATTTTTATTTGTTAAAAGTGCATGTACATGGCTGTACTGCTTCAGTACTAGTTTATGCACACACAAAAAAGGGCCTTGAGAAAGTGTTCACATTCATCCTGTCATTTTGAAAAGTACTTAAATGTTGGTAATTTATCACACAGTGAAGTTTCAGAGTGCAACTAGGAAACCACAAGTAAAGTGCACACAAGCCTCACAACTCACGGCTGCTACTGATAATGAACTTTCCCAAGTATGTGCTCTTTTGTTCATATTTCTGCAGTAACATTGTTGCAGTGCAGCATTTAACTAGTTCCAATCACTTACTTGCTCCTCCTTTGGCACGGCTGCGATTGCTCTTTTGGTTCAGGATACAAGTGCATTTGGAGATTCTTTTACTAGAGTTCTGTACGGCAGACCTATCCCAGGTGTCACAGGAATGTGTGTGCTCCTAGAACAAAAGGATATGGTTTAGTCTTGCTTTATACATCAGGGATTCCCCAACTCCAAAGCGTAATAAGAAAACCCCCATAGGGCTGTGCACCAGATTCAGCCAAATTGCAGGCTAAATTGGGCTGATTAGAGGGGATCTGGGCTTTGGCTGAGTTGGGTTGGGGCAGCCCTGGATCAAGGTGGGCCATCTGGGGTGACGTGCAGCCACCATTGGGTGGAAAGGCTGCAGGAGTCTGCCAGCATGTTCCCCACAGAGAACTGGCTAATATGGGCATCACTTCTGTAGGATCTCATGACCACAGATGGATGGATATTTGATAGCTATGTTGTCCAAGTTTTTAAGCTGGAGATTACAAGTACTGAAACCAGAAACTTCTTATTTGTAAATAATATATCGTGGGCCATGCTCTTTTCCCGATAGGATTCTATGCAAATTCAAATGTAATCATATTTTTTTTTTAAAAAACAAGAACACAAAAATTTAGGAGCCAGTGAAATTTTATAGTAGCCAAATAGGAGCAGAGAACGGGTTCATACTTCTGCAGCAACCTTCATGCCAACACTCAAGCCCAATATTTTTGATGCACCACTGGCTATTAGGCACATTCATTTTTTTATGCTGTGAATTGAAGTATTTAGGTATTAATTTCAGGCATACGATCATTCTGAGAGTACTCTTGAGTTGTACTTAAATAGGCCTTAATTTTAAATAATTGGGACTGCCCAATCCCCACACATCGACTCCATCCTTCAAGCAGCCCTGTTCTGTTAAGACAGAAATTCAGCAGAAGCTTTTCCTGAAACTGAAGTGATGGGGGTTGGGAACCTCCAGCCCACTGGACAGCTCCACCCAGGCCCTGATCCTTCACTGGTCCTACTCTGTGCTCTGCGTCTTTCCCAAAAGCTAAGCCTCAGAGTGCATTGGTTAGAGTGGCCTTGTAACATTGTTCTGCCAGCACCGCCACACTTCATGGTAGGGTCTTTGAGCTGTGTTAAGCCCCGATACCACAGCACAGGCTTCCTTTCCACTTACCTCCTCTGTTCCAAAGATCTCACCACTGCTACTGAAGCTGGAGACCCAAAGGTGGGAAGGATGACCTCAAACACCTTGAGATAAAGTGCAGCAGGTAGAACTAACTTTCCAAAAGTCCAACCACAGGGCACGGTGATTAGATAACTAAGAAGTGATAGGGAAAGTCACAAGAGCAGGAATAGTTAAAATAGGGTTGCCATGTTTGAAACAGTAAAAATCCAGACAGTAAAGTGGTGGTTGTTTTGGCCAAAGGTGTAGAGCTGCTCTTAGTTTTGCCCAAAGTTGTTGAGCACGCCCAACATGGGTTCCCATGCATCTGGATTTTCCCGGACATTTTTGTGATTTCTGCCCAAACACTGCTTCCAACTGCAGTATTCCAGGGAAATTCTGGACGTGTGACAACCCTAGTTAAAAAGAGTGACAACCCTAGTTTAAAATGTACACGTTATATGGATTTTGCAGATTTCAAGGCAAACCTTTTGAAAATACATACAGTGCAAACTATTTGTAGCCTACCTGTAAATTCTTAAAGCTGTGTTGGTTTTTTTATATATATAAAAAAAGTACTAAGCTGCTAAAATGAAACAGCGGCCCAAGAATGACTAATTGAATTCATTTCAAAACTCCTTCAAACAGAGCTATGTTTTTATAATAAAAACTCCAGCTCCTCAATAACTGACTTTGACAATGTGTTTGCACTTTCAGTTTACACAACAACCTGCTTGGCTAGTTGCTGCTCCCAAGTTCCCATAGTAACCATTCACTTGGCTGCCTTGCCATGGAAACTGCATATTATTTCCTATTACCTGAATGACCTTTGAGCTACAGAACAAGAAAAGGTAGACAACTGTTTCACGTATGGACGTCGTCTACTTATATGTACCCCTGCAGCAATTTCTTGCAGGTACTCATATCAGATTCTCCATTCCCTTAAATGGAAGTAGGGAATGCCACACACACAAGGGAAAGACAAAAAGAGCAGCACCCCGCTTTAAATTGACAGAGGAAATGTGCCTACAGTTCAAAAAGGTTAGGGACCCCTGTTCTTGCTTCTTGTCATTTCAATAAGTGCCCTTTTGCTGCTGGATGTTGCAGAAAGTTTTCTACACAGAGGCACTGGACATATAAAAAGGGATGTTACAAAAATGGTTTACCGTAGTTAAACAAACCATGGTTTCATGTTACCATTGGCTCCAGGCTTGAAGTCATTACTAGAATAGGTACATATTGAACTGCAATATGAGCATCACATGACGTGACAGTTATGCAGCAGTTTAGAGATAACGAAAAAATAAAGTTTCCTTATTAGTCCAATCTGTTAACTATCTTCCTCCCGCCTTCATTGCTAGCAGTTACTGAGGCTCTTGGGTAGTATTAAAGCCAAAAAGGGTGTATCAATGCTAGCCAGAGATTGCAGCATTCTTTATAGTGACAAATTAACAAACCCAGACTTCCAGTATTTACCTTTTTCCGTTTTATAACTCTGGCCCTTTGAGCAAACAAATAGCAACGATGATGCAACTTCATCAAACATTGCATTATGGAAATATGCCAAGTTTTACTTAAAAAAACAACAACACAAAATACTTGCACTAAATCCGTTCAAAGGTTACAGCAGATTGTTTCATACACACCCAGCTATAACTAATGTTAGAGCTCTCGCCGTTTTCAGGAAACAAAGGAACGAAATCAACCATCAAGTCAATGATAATTTTTTTTAATCTACATGAACTTAAAAGAGTTTGATGCAAAGATGTTTCTCCCTTTTGTTTCCTGGGCTGGGCTCCTTTGCTCTTAAAAGCTGTGTCTTTGTCAAAAACATCAACAAGTGTACTGTACCTTTCCCCATCAATCATTACATCACTGTGAAAGGGAAGGTTGCAGTTGTGCCCTTCCTGCTAAA
The DNA here is from genome assembly GCF_963506605.1 of Zootoca vivipara. Taxonomy (NCBI): domain Eukaryota; kingdom Metazoa; phylum Chordata; class Lepidosauria; order Squamata; family Lacertidae; genus Zootoca; species Zootoca vivipara. Next base: position 51,495,558 of record NC_083284.1, on the reverse strand, counting down.
AGGTGGCAACTGCATTAGCATGCTAAGGTGACATTTTCCATTTTAACAGATTTCCTTTTTATTATAATGCTGACTTCTAAGCAAACCAAACCAACCTGATTTATCTCTATCCGTGGTGCTGGGAAAAGAGCATTAGGTATTGTTCCACAGAGACAAGGACTCAAATCCCTGTGCTGACTAGCCTTGAACACTTGAGGCTGCATACACACCACACGTTTAAAGCACAGGGCGCTCTCCAAAGAATCATGGGAACTGTAGTTTGTGAAGGGTGTGGGGAATTGTAGCTCTGTGAGGGGTAAACTACAGTTCCCAGAATTCTTTGGGGGTACGTCATGTGCTTTACATGTATAATTCTCTCAGCTAATCTACCTCAGAGTGTTTCTGTGAGGACATGACTGCCCACATACATGGTGATGCAGTTTTTTCAGGTTTCAAATTTCATACTATTTCATGGAACACAATCCTGTATCACTTCTGCTCTCCATCTCCAGGACTGGCCAAATCTAACATGTTACTCAGAGTAGCTGTATTTAACCTCTTTCCATGCCAGCACAGTACATCTGTCTGCCTGTCTATTTTATTTTTTATTATCTTTTATTTTTTATTTTATTTTCAGCATTTGATCCTAAGAAGTTTTATTCTCACTTTCACTTGCACCGTTTATAAACAGACAGACAGTTATGGGAAATGTCTGTGCAAAAGAATTATGGAAGGCACAGGAGCTTCGACGGTTTTAAGGCTGACTCTTGCTTCCATATAATTAAATATGTGTTTTTATTGGAAGTTATTGCTGGTTAAAGAGCCCTGTTAAATGGAATGGGCAAATCAGTATTTAATTTTTGCTATTTGGGCTGATTCATGCATTGCATGAATTCCACACACAGGCCTCACTTGACAGAACTTTTAACTGGTTAATTGGTGAGATGAAATTTTAATCTGTGGGGCTAGGTTTAAAGGGCACACTTAATTACTGAAGCCATTTTGGCTCCTGTGTGTTACTGTAACCGGGAAAGAAGAACATCATATTATTAAGGAAAGGCCATGGAACTTTTGTTAATTAAATAGAACCTCTTTCAGACTTTCTTCAGTGTCCTCAAAAAAGCACATATTGAGCTTTTAAAAAACATATCTTATTATAATTTATTTTTATATAATAACAGTTATCTCAAACAAAACAAAAAAAACGGAACAAGCAAAACCATTTCATGATCATTAGTAGCCCAGCAAAATACAGTTCACTGCATTATAAAGCACATTTTATTGGCTGAAGGAGCTGGTGTACAGCTTCCGGGTCATGTGGCCAGCATGACTAAGTTGCTTCTGGCGAACCAGAGCAGCGCACGGAAACGCCGTTTACCTTCCCACTGGAGTGGTACGGTACCTATTTATCTACTTGCACTTTGATGTGCTTTCAAACAGCTAGGTTGGCAGGAGCAGGGACCGAACAGCAGGAGCTCACCCCGTCACGGGGATTCGAACCGCCAACCTTCTGATTGGCAAGCCCTAGGCTCTGTGGTTTAACCCACAGCGCCACCCGCGTCTAGGTGCACTAGATAGCCTCAAAAGTCATAGGTATATGACTTAGATTCCACTATTGATTCTGCTAAATAGAACAGAATATGGAACAAGGTTCTGTTCCACTTAGTCTCTGCTAGACTGAAGGAAAATTCATTAAAATTGACACCCAGGTAATACCTGTCCCCCCTCCCCCACCCACCACCTTGAGTAGGGATAGCTGGTTCTAATAGTCCCCTGTATTGATTACTTTTGTAATATGATTTGCGTATGTCGAGCTTTTTCAATATACAGATTTACATTTTAATAAATTGATTAAAATTTAGGCCGCAGACTTGTTGATAGCCCCAACACATTCCATTCCACTGACCATCTCCTATGCTGCAATATGTCATTCGGAAGGAATAATTCCCACTGTGCATAATCCATGAGTACTTTTGAAGAATCAGTTGTTGTTGTTGTTGTTTAGTCGTTTAGTCGTGTCCGACTCTTCGTGACCCCATGGACCATAGCACGCCAGGCACTCCTGTCTTCCACTGCCTCCCGCAGTTTGGTCAAACTCATGTTCGTAGCTTCGAGAACACTGTCCAACCATCTTGTCCTCTGTCGTCCCCTTCTCCTAGTGCCCTCAATCTTTCCCAACATCAGGGTCTTTTCCAAGGATTCTTCTCTTCTCATGAGGTGGCCAAAGTATTGGAGCCTCAGCTTCACGATCTGTCCTTCCAGGGAGCACTCAGGGCTGATTTCCTTAAGAATGGATAGGTTTGATCTTCTAGCAGTCCATGGGACTCTCAAGAGTCTCCTCCAGCACCATAATTCAAAAGCATCAATTCTTCGGCGATCAGCCTTCTTTATGGTCCAGCTCTCACTTCCATACATCACTACTGGGAAAACCATAGCTTTAACTATACGGACCTTTGTCGGCAAGGTGATGTCTCTGCTTTTTAAGATGCTGTCTAGGTTTGTCATTGCTTTTCTCCCAAGAAGCAGGCGTCTTTTAATTTCGTGACTGCTGCCACCATCTGCAGTGATCAAGGAGCCCAAGAAAGTAAAATCTCTCACTGCCTCCATTTCTTCCCCTTCTATTTGCCAGGAGGTGATGGGACCGGTGGCCATGATCTTGGTTTTTTTGATGTTGAGCTTCAGACCATATTTTGCGCTCTCCTCTTTCACCCTCATTAAAAGGTTCTTTAATTCCTCCTCGCTTTCTGCCATCAAGGTTGTGTCATCTGCATATCTGAGGTTGTTGATATTTCTTCCGGCAATCTTAATTCCTGCTTGGGATTCATCTAGTCCAGCCTTTCGCATGATGAATTCTGCATATAAGTTAAATAAGCAGGGAGACAATATACAACCTTGTCGTACTCCTTTCCCAATTTTGAACCAATCAGTTGTTCCATATCCAGTTCTAACTGTAGCTTCTTGTCCCACATAGAGATTTCTCAGGAGACAGATGAGGTGATCAGGCACTCCCATTTCTTTAAGAACTTGCCATAGTTCGCTGTGGTCGACACAGTCAAAGGCTTTTGCATAGTCAATGAAGCAGAAGTAGACGTTTTTCTGGAACTCTCTAGCTTTCTCCATAATCCAGCGCATGTTTGCTATTTGGTCTCTGGTTCCTCTGCCCTTTCGAAATCCAGCTTGCACTTCTGGGAGTTCTCGGTCCACATACTGCCTAAGCCTGCCTTGTAGAATTTTGAGCATAACCCTGCTAGCGTGTGAAATGAGCGCAATTGTGCGGTAGTTGGAGCATTCTTTGGCACTGCCCTTCTTTGGAATTGGGATGTAGACTGATCTTCTCCAATCCTCTGGCCATTGCTGAGTTTTCCAAACTTGCTGGCATATTGGGTGTAGCACCTTAACAGCATCATCTTTTAAAATTTTAAATAGTTCAGCTGGAATATCATCACTTCCACTGGCCTTGTTATTAGCAGTGCTTTCTAAGGCCCATTTGACTTCACTCTGCAAGATGTCTGGCTCAAGGTCAGCAACCACACTACCTGGGGTGTACGAGACCTCCATATCTTTCTGGTATAATTCCTCTGTGTATTCTTGCCACCTCTTCTTGATGTCTTCTGCTTCTGTTAGGTCCTTACCACTTTTGTCCTTGATTATGGTAATCTTTGTACGAAATGTTCCTTTCATATCTCCAATTTTCTTGAACAGATCTCTGGTTTTCCCCATTCTATTGTTTTCCTCTATTTCTTTGCATTGCTCATTTAAGAAGACCCTCTTGTCTCTCCTTGCTGTTTTTTGGAAATCTGCATTCAGTTTCCTGTATCTTTCCCTTTCTCCCTTGCATTTTGCTTGCCTCCTCTCCTCCGCTATTTGTAAGGCCTCGTTGGACAGCCATTTTGCTTTCTTGCATTTCCTTTTCCTTGGGATGGTTTTCGTTGCTGCCTCCTGTATAATGTTACGAGCCTCCATCCATAGTTCTTCAGGCACTCTGTCCACCAAATCTAAATCCTTAAACCTGTTCCTCACTTCCACTGTGTATTCATAAGGGATTTGATTCAGATTGTATCTTACTGGCCCAGTGGTTTTTCCTACTTTCTTCAGTTTAAGCTGGAATTTTGCTATAAGAAGCTGATGATCTGAGTTACAGTCAGCTCCAGGTCTTGTTTTTGCTGACTGTATAGAGCTTCTCCATCTTTGGCTGCAGAGAATATAATCAATCTGATTTCGATGCTGCCCATTTGGTGATATCCATGTGTAGAGTCGTCTCTTGTGTTGTTGGAAGAGAGTGTTTGTGATGACCAGCTTGTTCTCTTGACAGAACTCTATTAGCCTTTGCCCTGCTTCATTTTGAACTCCAAGGCCAAACTTGCCAGTTATTCCTTTTATCTCTTGATTCCCTACTTTAGCATTCCAATCCCCTGTAATGAGAAGAACATCCTTCTTTGGTGTCATTTCTAGAAGGTGTTGTAGGTCTTCATAGAATTGGTCAATTTCACTTTCTTCAGCACCGGTAGTTGGTGCATAAACTTGGATTACTGTGATGTTAAAAGGTCTGCCTTGGATTCGTATTGAGATCATTCTGTCATTTTTGAAATTGCATCCCATTACAGCTTTTGCCACTCTTTTGTTGACTATGAGGGCCACTCCATTTCTTTTACGGGATTCTTGCCCACAGTAGTAGATATGATAGTCACCCGAATTGAATTCGCCCATTCCCTTCCATTTTAGTTCACTGATGCCCAGGATGTCGATATTTATTCTTGTCATCTCATTTTTGACCACATCCAGCTTACCTCCATCCATGGTTCTTACATTCCAGGTTCCTATGCAATATTTTCCTTTACAGCATCGGACTTTCCTTTCGCTTCCAGGCATATCCGCAACTGAGCGTCCTTTCGGCTTTGGCCCAGCCGCTTCATCAGCTCTGAATCTACTTGTACTTGACCTCCGCTCTTCCTCAGTAGCATGTTGGACGCCTTCCGACCTGAGGGGCTCATCTTCCAGCGTCATAACTTTTATATGCCTGTTGTCTTTGTCCATGGAGTTTTCTTGGCAGGGATACTGGAGTGGCTTGCCAGTTCCTTCTCCAGGTGGATCACGTTTGGTCAAAACTCTCCACTATGACCTGTCCATCTTGGGTGGCCCTGCATGGCATAGCTCATAGCTTCTCCGAGTTATTCAAGCCCCTTCGCCACGACAAGGCATTGATCCATGAAGGGGTTGAAGAATCAGACACCTTCCTAAAAACAAGCAAGCACAACCTCATATATAATCAAAATGACCTCAATTATGTATAAAGATTTTAAGGAGTTCACTGTGGTTGGGAGTTTCTGTGTGCATTTTCCTTCCCAGGTCTGTTTATCCTCTAGTCTAGGACACAATTGTTTTGCATCTGAATACACAAGAGCTGTTGACGGAGGAGGGAGTCTCCTGAAATTTAAGAATGAGAACCCTGCTCATTGTAAACACTGCCCTGAGGGTTATTTCCTGCTTCCCCTGCAGCAGCCATGACAACAGTCATTCATGTATAAACAGTTGCTAGGATGCCAGTTGGAAGGGAAGGAACAGAGAGAATACCAATAATATTTCATTTAAATGCAAGAAAGACCTAAATTTAAAATGTCCAGTAATCTCACGAGTGTTCATTAAAATGAAATTTCACATAATTTTTAAAGGGACAAAAATATCAGTGTGAAGCTCACTGGGTGTAATTGACCACTATTGCCCAGTTGTCACTGTGTCAAAAGTGGGGTAGGGAAATACTGTAACTATTTATGGCACATATGTCACCCATTATTCTTTGCAAGGCTTTCAACACCACACACACACACACACACACACACACACACACACACATCATGTGTTTCAGATGGCCTTTGGGCAAAGATGCTGTGGTCCTACAGGGTTTCAACTGGCTGTGTAGTATCTATAAGGTTTTAGCTGGTTTTAAACAGAATTTACTATTCTTGTCTGAGTGAGTTGGTTGTTGTGGCTGGGCTTTATTTTAAATATATTATTAAATTCATCATATATTATTGATTTTAAATATATATATATTAATAATTAGTCATTCATATTTTTAAATAATTAGTCATTCATGCACAGACATTTATTTCTTTACATTCTGAAAGTGCAGTTCTTCTGTCATTGGGATATAAAGTAGCTTGGAATGAAAGCAATTTCACACAAAAAAGGTGTGATTGGAGAAGGTTTGTTTGTTTAATTTCTTGCTTAGTTTCACAACATTAAAGATTTGGATAGGACATCGCTTCCCTTTTGTAAGACCAAGATAGCAAAACACGGGGGAGGGAGCATGGGGGCTGGTCAAGTTATCAATGGATTTGCAGACAAGTGTCCTTTTTTGAACTTGGGTTTAAACAATGCTGACACCTAGTGGTCACACACCACTCAGTCAACTTCAAGAATTGCCTTGCTGGATCAGCAGAAAGCACTCCCAAGAGCCAGCCAGGGAGGTGCATCTAGAAAGAGCACAAAATAAAGATGATGACCTTTTCATTGGCCTGCATCTTGAACAAAGAGGTTCTGTCTGTTTTCTTTTATTTAAGACAGAACTTCATTCATTTATTAGTATGTTTGTAGCTCACCCCCCCCTTTCTTTTTTACTGACAGGACTCCCTATTTACAAGTTGGGTTTTCCTTCCTCTTCCCCGTCCTTGCCATAACCAGGGCAACTGGCTTGCAGTGACCTTGCACCTTGCAATTTGTTCCTCCATGGGGCGATTTGTGCTCATGAAGGAAAGTAACCCCTTCCTCCGTGGTCCAGTTCCTCCAACATATCTCGACCTAACAATAAACTAGAATGCAGATACATAACCACAAACTGACCAATATCTTATTTAGCCTTATCCATTCCAGGCATCCACTGATTTCCTTGAGAGTGAATTCAGTAAACCCTTATCAGTTTTTCTTTCTTTCTTTTTAAAAATTCCTTACTCCCTTCTTCAGGTTTGAATCTCACTGCCTCTCAATTCCACTCGCGCCCCAAAGGGCAAATGCTAGCACTCCTTGGCAACACCTCTACATTCATTCCATATGGGTAAGATAAATTACAGTTTTTCACTACTTTGCGGGGCTATACCCCAAACAAATCTACTGTCTGTGATTGTCTGGCTAAGCTCTGTATCACAGTAACAGTTCCTGGTTGTTAACATTAGCATATTATCATCACCACCACCACCACCACCACCACCATCACGATTTATCAGGGCTGGCCTGGGACATTTTGCCGCTTGAGGCAAAACAGAAAATGGTGCCCACCCCTCCTCCTCTTCCTGCCCCCTGCCAAAGCCCCTTCCTGCTGTTATATCAGTGGAGGCAACAAAAGGCAGTCCCAGCTGGGACCCAGATCTGCTTCCCTCCCCAGCTGCCCAAGGTGACCGCCTCATGAAGCCTCATGGGCAGACCAGACCAGTGATTTATTAAGCTTATTGACTGTTTTACAGAAGCATCTTAATGGGACTTGCAAGTAATAGTAAAAATCAATACTGTATATGAAAAACAAAACAACTAAAATGAAGTGCAATGTGAGGTAATCAGAGTGTAAAAACAATCCCTCCATCCTCAAACGCAGGCCAAAATACCACAGACACCCTCCAAAATAAAATAAGAATACAATCAACTGCTGCAAAGAAAAAACACTGAAATATCTTTGAGAAAAGAAACATCTTTGCCTTGTGCCAAAAAGATGGCAATGTCTGCACCAGGCAGAGCATTCCATGTAAGGGGGCCACTGCTGAAAAGGCCTGTTCCCACATGGCCCCCTGGACAGCTGCTGGAGAAGGATTTCTGATGATGACCACAGGACATGGACAGGCTTATAGCAGGAAAGGCATTCTGTAAGGAAACAATCAAACTTTGGGAACTTATTCCTTTGGATTTTTGAAATAACTATTTTCTTTTCTTTCTTTCTTTCTTTCTTTCTCTCTCTTTCTTTCTTTCTTTCTTTCTTTCTTTCTTTCTTTCTTTCTTTCTTTCTTTCTTAGCTTGCCCCCAAATGGCATATATTAAACAGTGCTATTACACAGGCTAATCCAAAGCAATATTTTGTTATTCAACACTATGAACAACGAGGATTTGAAATGTAATTAGACTGTTATTTGCTATTATTTTTTCTACAATCTCTGTGCTGGAAGAAACTTCCAAACGGCTTCAGTTTTCCTTTAGGTCAAAATGTTCAGCCTACTGTTTTAACTGATTTGGTGTTGCAGTTAGTTTCTTGGCTCTCAGTCTGCATTTTTCTAATTATTCAGCAATTAAAATCATGTGCAAACCATGCAATTAATTAAGAAACAAAAGGTCAGGGATGGGAAGAGTGAAACTGGGCACTTTGGCAGTTTAGGGGCTTTATCAGGGCAAGAACCTTCCTCAGCCATGCCAAACAATTTTAAGTTTCTGTATTACCTGAGCATGCAGTGATACACCGGTGCCACCAGTCTAGTACTGAAAGCAAGCATCTGCATCAGTTTCACCCTCACAATGTTCGCTTTCAAAGCCATAACTTTTCTTTGTTAGTAGTACTATGCAAAGGCAAAACTTTGCTAATTGTTGAAGGAGCATAATCAAGCTAACCCCCAACCACAGACACCCCTCCCCTGGAAAAAATGGAAACAAACTTCATCTCTCTCTCTCTCTCTCTCACACACACACACACACAGCCTTGCAGACACAAGAATGTGAAATAAACAGACCCCAAGGCAGGATAGATAAACACAAACACCAGAGAGGGGGGGGGGGAAACTAAGCCAAACACATCAGAGAGTACAAGTAAAAACTAAACCTATCTTTTCCTTTTTTTGACTCCAAGTTTTTCAAAATGCTTTCTTTCCCTCCCTCCTAATATCCGCTCAGTCTGGAAAACCAGTGAGTTGAAGGAGGAAGTGGAAATGTGTGAAACACTTACTTCCTCTCTCAATTTGCTTTAGCTTTCCAGGTTGAGATTGTTCTTTACCCATTTCTAAGGAAAAGAGAAACACTTACTTGTGAGGCAAAGGGACAGAACAGAAGGAAGAGCACAGGAATGCTTCTCAAGTGATAGGGGAGGCTTTCGTGGGTGCCACTGCACCCATGGGTGCTCCATTTGGGAGACCAGACTTAGCTGAAAAGCTTTCTACCCAAACAATTCAGACCATCTCATGTGCATTTACCCAGCTGCTCCCAAGAGTTGGGAATGGGATCTGGCACAGAGGGGTGCCATTTGTACAGAGACCAGCAAAATTCAGAAAGGTTCACACAGTGCTTTTTTTCTAGAAAAAAAGTGCCAGAATACCCCCAGAAAAAAAGCACTGGGTTCACATCTCATTGCTTCTAAATGGAAGGAATGGACACAAAGCTCTCTTGAATAATTTCCTCAGGCACGCCATTTATTATTGTTAGACCTTGTGCCATTTTCAATTTGAATTCCATGGGCTTCATCATAGGAGTGGCTGCCATTTGGAATTTGGGGCACTGTGTATGATCAGGCTTCTCGCCGCCCTCACACATAGTGGTGGATGCGCACCCCTTGCACCATTCTCCTTGCACCATTATCAAGCTACAGTGGTACCTCGGTTTATGAACACAATTGGTTCCGGAAGTCTGTTCATAAACTGAAGTGTTCATAAACTGAAGCGAACTTTCCCATTGAAAGTAATGGAAAGTGAATTAATCCGTTCCAGACGGTCCGCGGAGTAAGCGTTCATAAACTGAAGCAAACTTTCCCATTGAAAGTAATGGAAAGTGGATTAATCCGTACCAGACGGGTCCGCGGAGTACTTAAACTGAAGCGTTCATAAACTGAAGCATGGGTGTAATTGGTTCCGGAAGTCTGTTCATAAACTGAAGCGTTCATAAACTGAAGCAAACTTTCCCATTGAAAGTAATGGAAAATGAATTAATCCGTTCCAGATGGGTCCGCGGCGTTCATAAACCGAAAATTCATAAACCGAGGTGTTCATAAACCGAGGTTCCACTGTATCCAGGTTGTATCGGTGGTGTTGCAATGGGGAGAATCACTTGCATCACTCCACAAAAACAAAAGTATGAGCACAGCTTGCTCAGACTTGCACTCACTGAATCTGTGTGGTGATTGGAGACTGCAGGTGGCTGCAGAAGGCTTGGACCGCCTTCATCAGCCCAAGAATGCTGTTTTAGGTGTTTGAGAAAGCAGGGCGCTGCCAATAAAACACATGAGCATCCCAAGAAATCAGCCATTCTGGCACCTGGCCTTGCTCTTGTTTTCCATTACAAGTTGCCCTAACTCCATACTTTAATGGTGCTGCTGCTCTGACCCCACTGGTCTGCTATTTGCTGTGCTGGCTTTGACACTTTTATATTCCCGAACTTTATTTCTGCCAAATCTAACTTCTTGGCTGCAAGATTCTTAGTTTTGTCTCCTTTCTGGATTCTGGGACTTTGCATTGGCCAGCCTCCAACCACATTCAATATGTTCTGGCCTTTCACTTGGCTCAAAGACTGTTCAAGAAATAAAGAGCTGCTTTTTACCAAGAGGATTGCTTAACACAGCCAGATTGAAACAAAATCAGAATAGTAATATGCATGGTACTTATATAGCTCTTTTTCTCAAGTGCTCAAAGTGTTTCAGATACATTATTTATTTCATGACACAATAAATTATTATTATTAATATTATTATTATTTCTATGGAGGAAGAAATGGAGGCAGTGAGAGATTTTACTTTCTTGGGCTCCTTGATCACTGCAGATGGTGACAGCAGTCACGAAATTAAAAGACACCTGCTTCTTGGGAGAAAAGCAATGACAAACCTAGACAGCATCTTAAAAAGCAGAGACATCACCTTGCCAACAAAGGTCCGTATAGTTAAAGCTATGGTTTTCCCAGTAGTGATGTATGGAAGTGAGAGCTGATCACCGAAGAATTGATGCTTTTGAATTAGGGTGCTGGAGGAGACTCTTGAGAGTCCCATGGACTGCAAGAAGATCAAACCTATCCATTCTGAAGGAAATCAGCCCTGAGTGCTCACTGGAAGGACATATCCTGAAGCTGAGGCTCCAATACTTTGGCCACCTCATGAGAAGAGAAGACTCCTTGGAAAAGACCCTGATGTTGGGAAAGATTGAGGGCACTAGGAGAAGGGGACGACAGAGGACAAGATGGTTGGACAGTGTTCTCGAAGCTACAAACATGAGTTTGACCAAACTGCGGGAGGCAGTGGAAGACAGGAGTGTCTGGTGTGCTCTGGTCCATGGGGTCACGAAGAGTCGGACACAACTAAACAACAACAATTATTTCTATACCACCCTTCATCTGAAGATCGCAGGGCGGTGCACACAAACAAAAAAATACAAAACAGAACACAAATTACTTAATAAAACAAGAACCAAAGTATACCAATAACCCCTGTCCCACAAACACATTTAAAAGGCCACAGGATGTTCAATCAGCTTCTGCCTAGCACCTAAAGATATGTAATGAAGGACCCAGGCGAGCCTCCCTGGGGAGAGCATTTCACAAATGGAGAGCCATCACAGAAAAGGCCTGTCCTCGTGTTGCTGCCCTCTGGATCTCTAGAGTCTATTGCATTATACATCTGCAACAGGGTGGCTTTCTGAGGTGACATATTTTTTATCAAGCTGATGGAAGAGAGTGATGCGGAGCTTAGCACTGTAAATCAAACAGAGGTGACTTTCCAAGTCATTTTACTGTAGAAGAAACAAAGTTGCGCAAACCCAATCCATAAGGATGCCAGCTCCTTTTCAAAGAAAGAGCACATGCCTTTAATAGCTACACAGAAACCAAGCAGGGACAACTTCTTCCATCACCGTGCTGCAGTGCCAAAGAAAAATGCACAAGCTAAACTCCCCTCTGTCTTGCAGCTATTAGAACCCAGGCAAATCCAACTCTATGTTTTAACATGATTTTTAAAACCGAGAACAGTTTCAAAGCTTGCTAGTCGTATGAGGAGTGGTACAAGTTATTCAACAATGATGTTACAGGCATTATCCATTACTACAGTTATACACTGTGTTGTGTCAGCACTAATGCAGAGGGGAAACTGAGTTTCGCCAGGGGACACAATCTGTGGCTTGCATGCTTGTAAAATAGTTTTTTCTGTAACAACAGAGGCACAACTTGATAGAAAATGTCTCTATTCCCAATCAGCAAAGGATTACAGGAGTCCTCACCCCCAAAATGTGTGTGACATCTGCACACATCTTTAGTTACAGGGACATACAGTAAATACTCAACCAAAGCAAAGGAGTCAAAACAAGCATCCCATCCTAGATGATCAGTGCCCTGTTGCTCCCTTGAACTGCTGGCTACATTCCTCCACACAAGTTGCCTTTTTGTATACTTTTAACGTATAATTGATGTGTATGTGCATGACAGCACATCAGGAAGAGAACTGTAAAATGCGAAGAGGAATGTCAGAAGTTTAGCACCAACTTTCCTCACATAATAGACTATAATAAATAGACTATGAATATAGGAATATAGGAAGCCACTAACATATGTGAAAAATTTCAAGCCTGGATGTCAAATTTCTCTGTAAATTTGCAAATATCCAATACTGTACCAAAATCTGGTAAAGCCAATGTAGGAGACAAAAAACAGAAATAAAAAGTGCACTCCTCATACTATTATATCAACCCACTGGCTTTAAAGAAAAGGTTTAAGATCTGAAAAATTCATTATGTTTTTGTTCTCAGGTTCATCCAGTTTGTTTCGAGTGCCCTGAAAAGTCTGACATGTGGGAACCGAGGAGTTGCATTGTTCCTGTGTTAACCTTTTGAGTGTCTTGGAAGCCGCATTAGAGCTAACACCGAGAACTAATTTTTTTGTTGATTCAATGCAACGTTTCTTTCTATAGTCAGAGCACAGTACCAGAATGCAACCAACAGCATCCTGCTACACTACATTAAAATGCAGAGTCCACCGTGCTTATAGCAGTTATCATGTAACTTTTAAAGTCTGGCCATCCCAGTTACTGCTGCTGTACCTTTAAACTCTGGAATCAAGCCAGCCAAATGAGAGCAAGCAGTGTGAGGTCCAGCCCTTCAGAGCAGCTTCAGATGCCTCATTGATAGTTATTGCACAGGGACAGGCGGTGCTGACAGTGCTCTGCCAAGACTCCTCTCCACCCAGCAACATGGCAAAGCACATGGCCCCCTTTCTCCTGCTTGTCCTCACCCTGGCAAGCTCATCCCTTGCACTCCGAAAAAAGCTCCTGCTGTTCTTGATTGATGGGCTTCGCCACGATTATATCAGCGACGAAGCACTGGAATCCTTGCCTGGCTTCAGAGAGATTGTGAACAGGGGGGTGAAAGTGGATTACCTGACACCAGACTTCCCCAGTCTTTCCTATCCAAACTATTACACCCTGATGACTGGTGAGTACATTCTTTTGACGTTCTCACTACAGGGCTCTTAACAGCAGGCAGCCTTCATTGTTGCATATTGCAGAAAGTCAGTAGTTTTTGTAACACTGTGGGGACGAATACGGACTAAATTTTTAAATGAGGATTCATCCTCGCTGAAGATTAAAAGGAATGACTGGAATGACTGCAGGTCAGTCTTAACTATATATATATATATATATTAAAAAATTCTCAAGTTTTTGTTCCACTTTATTCTCAAGAAAGATACTTTCCCCCACAAATATAATCTTGTCAAACAGTTAGACCTTGTTGGCTCATCTGAAAAGCAAACAGTATGATCAGATTTAAAAAAAAATAAAATAAAAATAAACTTTGACTATTAACTGTAGTTGTGATGACTCTGTAGTAAACTACTTAACTTCTCCCCTCAGGGAATATCAGGCATTAGCAAAAGAAATTAAACGATTAGAAATAGAAATACTTTAATGTCACTGTACCACTTGTTTACAGTGAGATTAAACGAGCCCCCCCTCTTCCCCACAGTCTCTCAGTCCTTGTTGCACTCTGTGTGATTCTAGGATACAGAATACTATTCTCAGCTGGTGCATCTTCCATCACTGGAATACAGTATTAAATTGTGCTGAGTAACTGGTTATCTGAATAACTGGTTAAGATATAATTTAACAATTACTGAAAACAGACATTCATTTATTTGAGGGCGTGTAAACACATTTAATCATTTTATGGATCATTTCACTATATTAAGCAAAATTTGCATCAATTCTAACTAAAACTGAAGATATTGTGGCAGGACAGGACGGGGTTGTTGTTACTGTATTTTCTTTCTCTTTTTGTCTGTTGCTTGTCACAGTTGAGAATGTAGATGCGTCCACAGCAGGTTTATATAATAAATAATGTCAGGTATGTAAACTTGGAGAGCGTCTAAAGTGTTCTCCAAGTTTTCATATTTTGCAATAAACCTTTCTTTTCATCCTAAATAAACTGCAATTTATATGCTTCTCTAGAGTACTTCTAATATTTCCCATTCTGAGCACTTCTGCCAGCATCAACCACACGTGACCCTGGCATAATAAAAACCCTTGTAAAACCGGCATAATGTCATGATTTGTGACTTCGTGCTTGTGCTGTGGTAGGTACATTGTTTCCTGCGTTACAATTAGCTCTATGATCAGCAGATAACTACTTACCCGGCTAGCCACTGAAAGGTCTTACCCCGAAGAAGCCCCATTCACTTCCACAGGACTCCCTCAGAATCAGAAGATTGGGGACTGGAATTTCTGCGGTGCTTCCAAAATTCACTTTGCTTCCCATTCCGGTTATGCAGCAGGAATGTGTGAGAAAGAAAGAGAATATAAACAAGGGGCAATTGGCCCAAAAACTGTGCAAGGTTCCTGGAATTTAAAAAGCAAGGCACAAGTTTTGTATGATCAAAGCACTGCACTTGAATTAAAGAGAGAATCTGCAACAATTTACGTGTTATCCAAATACATACAGCACTCTGCACCCCCTGGATAACTAAGGCTGTAACCTGCATAGGCTTGCTCTGCATGTTGAGAAGCGTCCAAAGCTCAGCAGTAGAACATCTGCTTTCAATCCCTGGCATCTCCAGATAGGGCTGAAACCCTGGACAGCTGCTGCCAGTCAGTGTAGAGCAGGGGTCAGCAACCTTTTTCAGCTGTGGGCCGGTCCACCGTCCCTCAGACCATGTGGTGGGTCAGACTATATTTTTTTTGGGGGGGGGGGGAATGAACGAAGTCCTATGCCACACAAATAACCCAGAAATGCATTTTAAATAAAAGGACACATTCTACTCATGTAAAAACACACTGATTCCCGGACTGTCTGTGGGCCGGATTGAGAAGACGATTGGGCCACATCCGGCCCACAGGCCTTAGGTTGCCTACCCCTGGTGTAGAGACAAAACAGAGATAGATGGACCAATGGACCAGACTCAGAATAAGGCAGTTTCCAGTGACAATCACCCCTGCCGTGCAATGATGAGAAGAAGGTGCTGGGAGGTAGGGCAGCTGGAAGAAAGCACTCATAGCCACCGAGGACACTTGTTCTTCCAGAGACAGTGATAGATCTAGGACTACTCTCAAACTATATACCTGCTCCTTCAGAGAGAGGGCAACTTCATCCAAAACAGGCAACTTGCCAGTTCCCCAACTTGGGAGCAACTTGCCCACAGGGTTTCTGTCTTCCCAGGATTCATCTTCAGTTGACTGGCCTTTATCCAGCCCCTTAATAATTCCAGATATTGGTCAAAGAGACTTGTTATCACCTCAGAGATTTGAGGAGTAGAGAAGTAGAGCGGAGTGTCATCAGCTTACTGCTTACACACCTTGCTCCATATTGCCAATTGGAATGGTCTTCTTTTCTACCCAGTCCCATCTGGTTTATCAAGTTACTCCTGGAGTAGGACCTGGGAACAAACCCATCACTACACAGGAGTGGCTGCTAGGTGAGAGTGAAGCAACAGACACTCATTTGATTACAGTCACACTACAAAAATGCAGTAAACTTCCTTGTGCCATACTTGAAGAACAAGGGCTATTGGTCTCACAGTGCACTACTTACCATACTAGAGGATTTTGATTGGGCAGGAAAATCACAATAACCACACCTAGGCTGCATTTCTTCAAGAAATAATTCTTGCAAAGGGGGCACTGGTGCTGGTGTTGCTCCCGTAAATGCTCCAGCAAGATGGCACACCACATAGCTGTTGGTTGGCAAGGGAAAATAGGTACAAAAAATAAATTCCTGGATGCCAAGATCCAGGTTTGGGGCAAGTACTCTTTGGTGAAAGAACCCCAGCAGGTTTTTTTTTAAAAAAAATTACAAAATATGCAGCAAAGTAAAACATGGAAATATAGGCTGTTAGACATTTAAAAGACACCCTCTAAGTTTCTTCCAGAGTTTCCCACTTCCACCAGCACAGAAAAAGACCAAATGTTTGGTAGGTTAAAACAGTTTTCTTACAAACTTTTCCAAGGTCAGATTCATGTGCTTTTTCATGCAACATTCAGGAAACACAGGCAACAAAACTTAGGTTAGTTCCAAAGTGGTGAAAGTTCCAAAATTATCAGGTACAGGAAGACAAAGATTGCTTGTAGAAAAGGTTGAGGGGGAGTGACCTAGCTAAGTCTGGAAATGTAGCTCAATAAAGGCATAAGTAACACTAAAATGCTATTTTATCAGGAGTGGGTACCAAGGTGAAATTTTGGTGTTCCTAGTTAGTTGCAGGTCCCCTCTGGACTCTATCCAGAAGAGCCAATTCTTTGGTCGACACAATTACTCAAGGTCAAAGCAGAGCTCAGTTTTGGAAAATAGTCTAAAACAGTTTGACACACTGCTTTGCAGAGTTGGTTATCACCCAATTGCAGGAAAACACTCAATTGGCACAGTGGCAATCCTTTTAATATATTTTAACTGAGCACGGTACACTCTTGCCTTAATTGTCAGCCACCCGGATTCTGTACAAAGAAGGATCTTTCAGGAAAACCACGACTGGTACATGTTTGTTGTGATTATAGCCCCAAGTCCGTTCACATTAGTGAAACACTCCGGTGAATGCCAGGCAAAGACTCCTGCTGTCCCAGACCTGTTAATTTTTGTGGTGGTTAAGTACTGCTTTAGCTCTGTGCATTTTTATTCTTCTGCTATGTGTTTTTAATTTGTTTAATGCGATGGAGTTGTATTCATCTACTGTTTAGTTTTTAAAATTGTGTAGTTCAGCCTTTTTCAAGCACTCTAGCTGCTTTGGACTACAGCTCTCATTAACCCCAGCCATCAAGGGTTATCACATCAGCATAGGCTTATTCTATTTACTGTGCATTTTTCTTGCACTTGTAATACAATATAAAAACAAGAGCAAATAAAAAGTAAGTTGCCTACTGTGTTATCGGGCAGTCTGTAAACAAACAAATAGGGATGTAGGTTTCCTGAATCATAAATATTCACAGGTGTGCAAACATAATTTGCAAATATAGAAACATTTCTTAATTCTTTATTCCAGCTCTCTACCTTTACAGTCCATTGCTGTTAAAAATCCCCCCCACCTGCACTGCCAGAGAAGATTATCATCTCCAGTAAGGGAACAACAAATGAAGAGTTTTGAGGGGGGGGCCAAGCATCCAGAGACCCAATGCGCTATACAAAAAGTAATATGGAAGTACTTTCCCCTGTTTTCTGTAAGGGGGTCAATAGCTCTTTAACCTACGCTGCATTACATCTGGGCTGACTGATGCTAGAGGATGGGAACTCCCTGCCATCTGAAGCTTGTCAGAGGCAGTGAAGTGTAATCAGGAAGGCTACAGCAGCAGGAAGATGCGTGAAAAAGTACTTTTCTAAGTGCAAGGAGAGACTGTTGGCGCTGAAGTTAGATAGAGAATGTGGTGATGGGATGCTACAGTAGGATTCCCCACCCCCACCCCTGATGGTTTAGATCAGGCACCCCCAAACTTGGCCCTCCAGCTGTTTTGGGACTACAATTCCCATCATCCCTGACCACTGGTCCCGTTAGCTAGGGATGATGGGAGTTGTAGTCCCAAAACATCTGACAGGCTGAGTTTGGGGGTGCCTGGTTTTAATTCAAGTTGTGAAATTTTTGGTCAATTGTAGGACATGTCAACGGATGACAGAAGGTCAGATTAACTGCAGCAAGCTGATTCCTACATATTTGAGGTCTTCTTCCCGTATAGAACATAACAAAGTATGATAACAAATGCCAAAAAGTAAAAGGGATAATCCAGAACTGAGTGGTGAGGACACCACTCATTTCAACATACTGTACTTAAAGGTAAAGGGACCCCTGACCATTAGGTCCAATCGCGGACGACTCTGGGGTTGCGGCACTCATCTCTCTTTACTGGCCGAGGGAGCCGGCATACAGCTTCCAGGTCATGTGGCCAGCATGACAAAGCCGCTTCTGGCGAACCAGAGCAGTGCACAGAAACACCATTTACCTTCCCACTGTAGCGGTACCTATTTATTTACTTGCACTCCATGCTTCGAACTGCTAGGTTGGCAGGAGCTGGGACCAAGCAACGGGAGCTCACCCTGTTGCAGGGATTCGAACCGCCGACCTTCTGATCGGCAAGCCCTAGGCTCTGTGGTTTAACCCACAGCGCCACCCGCGTCCTTACTGTACTTACTATGCTACAAATCACACAGCTAGTTTCTGTGATCACTTCCATGAACTGCACAAGTACCGGTACTCCTGAAAGCAAAATTTTCATAGAGAGACGGGGAAGGCTTAGGGAAATTCTTTTCATCTCAGCCCTCCAGCTGTGTTTGCTTGTTTAAAACATTTTTTATTATCACCTACAATGAAATACCACATTTAATATAAGTATAATGATAGTGACCCATCTTACAGGGACGTGAAATGCTCTGGAAAGGAAAAAAATTATCAAGTATTGTTATTATACGGTTTTAATCAGCTACAATGCCTCCTCTGTGTCTACAAAAACAGTGAGCCACAACAATGGGTAGTTAAATACAGCAAGGGATGTTATGAACAGCCAGTTATTACTGTTACAATGTTTTGCATAGCAATTCATTGTGCAGTAAGTTTTGCCTACCTAAATCTTCAAGAATACATCTGTTACGACCTAAAAAGAGTCCAGTTAATACTTAATTATGAAAGAAACTGGTGTGTGGGGGAGGACAGGGAAGAGAATATGATAATTTGTTCGCTATCTGGTGACAAATCTATTACATGGGACTGGCCTTGAAAACTGTTCAGATATTACTGCTTTCTGGCAGATTCAGCCCTACCATTAGGAAGGATGAGGAAGCTACCTCAGGCAGTTGATTTTGGTATCCTGAAGGGCAGAAAATAGTTATTTATTTTGCATATTTCTTCTGGGGACAGGTAGAAGCACTTATGGGATTTCTTATTTTATTTTTTGCCTTAGGTGGGAAAATGATTTGACAAGTCTTTGATGCTGTGCATCTCAACTTGTTTATGATCATCTGCAGTACTTCAGACAGCAAGCTGTCTTGGGCCAACCTTGCATATAATCTTTCTTTCCTTTCCAGCATTTGCCAGATTGCATCCAAACTTGGCAGAAAGTGCTGGTGTTTATTTATAAAGCTGTTAGGGCTTACCTATAAAGGCTTACATGATCAGGAAACAAACACTATGCCACATGTAAAGCCCCACAACAGATGAATCACCCCTGCTTTGCAACTTACATAAATTTGTTGAGATAGAGGTGAGGCTTATGGAGTAATGACTTCTCCACGTAGATGTAATATCTTTGTTAAATGGAACAAAATTATTGAAAACATTCCTGTTCCGTTCCATCATGTTTGGGAGAAATATGTGATGCCTGCTACTACTCCCCCTGCCCCAATCATAATTGGGTTTTATATTTACATTTTACTGCTTTGATTCTAGTTTTATTCTGTGGTATGATTTTTAAATATAACTTACCAATGTGGTGTAGTGGTTAAGAGCGGTAGACTCGTAATGTGGGGAACCGGGTTCGCGTCTCCGCTCCTCCACATGCAGCTGCTGGGTGACCTTGGGCTAGTCACACTTCTTTGAAGTCTCTCAGCCCCACCCACCTCACAGGGTGTCTGTTGTGGGGGAGGAGGGGAAAGGAGATTGTTAGCCGCTTTGAGACTCCTTCGGGTAGTGATAAAGCAGGATATCAAATCCAAACTCTTCTTCTTCTTCTTCTTCTTCTTACCATACATTTCCATGGGTGCTCTGTAGCAGCCAAGAGATCTGAGGTATTAAATGTCAAAGGATTGCTCATACATGGGAAGAAAAGCATTGGCATTGGCTTTCAATCCAATTTACTTTTTCTAAATAGGGTTCAGTGCCATTATTATTATTATTATTAATCTGCATGTCACACACCCATTTCTTGAATAAGTTTGCTGTTATTCTTATAATGTTTCCATTGAACAAGAAGCAGCGGTAGAGAACAGGTGCTTGCATAGGTGACCCTTAAAATAAAAACAGTTAAAGGTAGGCAGCCCATCTTTATCATTAGGGGAGGGGCAAGACTGACAGCTTGTTCCGTTTGAGCACATTGACATGTACATCTGCCCCAAAACCTGCAAGCGAGGAACTAATGAAATTTCTCTTTGCATCTTCTTCTTCATACTAAATCAATACAACTTCAACTTTTCTCTCCCTATTTTGCCTTATATCAAATGCCAATCTAGGTGGTTTATGACAATAGAACTTGATGGCGTTTTACCAGTAATTTATTCATCCATACTAGAAAGGGAGCATGAGTTCCGCAGCTCTTCTGGGGGTGCACAATAATATATACTTTTCTTCAAAACTGCATCTTTACATTTATTACTTATTTGCAAGATTTGAGCTGGAGCAATTCTTTATCTAGTGCCCTCTAAGTCTAAGAGAGAGAAAGAAGTGAGACTTTATTCTACCTCCACAGGGCCTTGAAATGGGTATGGGGGTGTTATGACTGCTAAACGTAGCTGAGAAGTGAGGCTATAAAGCAATCCTCTCACCTTCTAGGTCGCCACTGCGATGTCCATCAAATGACTGGGAACTACATGTGGGACGCAAGTACAAATGTGTCTTTTGATATCGGCGTGAATCAGGAGAGCCTGCTGCCTCTTTGGTGGAATGGATCAGAGCCCTTGTGGGTCACTATGATGAAAGCAAAGAGGAAAGTCTTCATGTACTATTGGCCTGGTGAGTGTTGCTGAATTCTGCACTTCTTAAAATTGCTGACTAACATTACATGTTCTACTTTTTAACTGCTCTAAATGCAACCTTAAGATCGATCGCTCTGGCTCTGACCCAATAACGCACAGCAACCTGAAGGCTCTATTTGAAAAGCTTAAATACCACCAACCAGCTTCTTAGCAAGGAAAGTCAAGCAGACAGGAACTGAAACCGTCACACTCATTGCTTTCTCTTCTGGCATAGACTGGGACAAGAACCCTTCTGGATTAGTCCAAAACCCCATCAAAACCAGTATCCTATTTCATTCAGTGTCAGTCTAAGGGAACGTGCGCATCAAATGGCCCACAACCATCTCTAACTGTTATTTCATGGCAACTGGCACTCAGAGGCAAAGTCCCTCTCATTCTGGAGGTAGTATACTGCATGCCATAAAGACTAAAAACCATTGATAGCCTTGAATTTGTCTAATTCCCCTTTTAAGGACATCTAAGTCAGTGGTCATCCCCCACAGATAGCAGGGGATTTTAGCCTTTTAGAAAGTGCTCAGTTCACAGAGCTAGAGTAAGTAGGGATAGGAACACACTCACAGCACCTTTTTGGGTACACACCTCTGCACACGAAGAAGTCTTTAAGTGGATGGCAACACCTATTCTTAGCTATCTATATATTGTTATAGGCTGGTGGGGGTGGAGCTAGAAATTAATAAATGGTAGGATTTTGATTATTCTTGGGCTAGCCTATGCAGACAACAATCTGACCTAGCTAGGGCCATTAAGAAACAATACAGGGCCACTGAGGGCCATTGGCAATGCAGGGGAATTGCCCTTCCCACCTGCCCTGAGCCTACCAGGATAATAAATAAATAAATAAATAAATAATAATAATAATAATAATAATAATAATAATAATAATAATAATAATTTATTTATACCCCGCCCTTCTGGCTGGGTTTCCCCAGCCACTCTGGGCGGCTTCCAACAGAAAAATGAAATAAAATAATATATTAAACATTAAAAGCCTCCCTAAACAAGGCTGCCTTCAGATGTCTTCTAAAAATCTGGTAGCTGGGTATGATGGCACAAGAATATTTTGGGCCTTTGGCTCAAGGCTTGGGTTAGCTGAGAAAAGGAGCACAGACCCTAATAATAATAATAATAATAATAATAATAATAATAATTTATTATTTATAACCCGCTCATCTGGCTGGGTTTCCCCAGCCACTCTGGTTGGCTTCCAACAGAAGTATTAAAATACAATAATTTATTAAACATTAAAAGCTTCCCTAAACAGGGCTGCCTTCAGATGTCCTCTAAAAGTCTGACCCTAGTTGAGGACCAAGACACCTGGAATCCCGTGCACAACTGGGCAGGGATTGGAGTGGTCTGCTAGTGCTACCACAACCAGGGCAACAATACTGTGGAGTATTTGATGTCATATGAGAAAGCTGCACAGGAGTATTTTCACCCTGACTGCAATTTGCAAATTGTTTAATCCAGAAAATACATATGTGCTATTTTTCTAGAAAAGGAGGTGCCAGAACTCACCACTAACACCTCATTTGTTCTCTCAGAATAGCAATGGCGTCCACCTGAGAGATGCCAGAGCTGAATTCCTGTGAGTTGCCCCTGAAAAAAGACCTGCATATGTCAGTTGCTTAGTGTAGCTGCATTGAGAACCATGTTGGCACTTATCTACAGTCACCAACAGATGTTCTATCATATATAAATGGATCCTAACATTTGAGCTGCAAACCTTTGATATTAATCTCACCAAAATAGTATTCGATCAATTCTGTTCATTAGGTAAAAAGCATATTTATTTCAATGAATATTTTCTAATACGTTTTCCAATAAGAGCAGTATTTTGATCAACATTGTCAATGTATCAAGCCATTCCTCTTTTGTATCTGGAATGCCAACATGCAAATATAAGTTCAACAATTCCCCCTTTCCATTAAAGATTGGCATCTATAACCCAGAGGTTAATGGGCACCCCAGGATATACTGGTGTATTTCCTAGTAAGTCACTGGTTTTGCTGAACCCACAAACCACTTTCACTTTGGAGGATGGTAACACTGAATATGGACTGCAAGAAGATCAAACCTATCCATTCTTAAGGAAATCAGCCCTGAGTGCTCACTGGAAGGACAGGTCGTGAAGCTGAGGCTCCAATACTTTGGCCACCTCATGAGAAGAGAAGACTCCCTGGAAAAGACGCTGATGTTGGGAAAGATGGAGGGCACAAGGAGAAGGGGACGACAGAGGACAAGATGGTTGGACAGTGTTCCTAAAGCCACCAACATGAGTCTGACCAAACTGCGGGAGGCAGTGGAAGACAGGAGTGCCTGGCATGCTCTGGTCCATGGGGTCACGAAGAGTCGGACACAACTAGACGACTAAACAACAACAACACTGAATATAGAACTACTGACAAAACTCTTGAGATATAGCCACTGGATATTATGCCTTATTTCTACAAATGGAGTCCCACGTTAATATTGCTTTTGTAATGGGAATAGTTTACTGTTGCTCCTTATGTGTGTGCACACTTTGATATATGTGCAGGACTCTGTGTGTTTGTGCACAGAGAATGCCAACGAGGCAGCTGGCCTACTCATTCATGTTCTATGCCAATTAATCTCATCTTACCACATATGCACTTAGTCACGTCTCCCCTCATACAATACTGCATAAGACCATTCAACAGAAAGGGCAGTGTCTCAGCAACAGACAGATACAATAATAATAATAATAATAATGACAATACAAGTTGGCATTTCCTCGATTCTGACAGGCAGAGAAACAAGCCAAGCCATTCTTCCTTTCTTAAATAGGAAACCTGATGAACAGCTAAACTATCACAGCCCGTTAAGCCTTGCACACAAATTGCTATTGCTGTCAGATGTTCTCCAAATCCATCCAAATGGAATCTCATCTTATGATAATTCCCAAATGATTATTTGACAATGTCAACCTGTACAGTTTTTTTAATAAATACTTGTACACAGCATAAAGTCATTCGATGAATTTTAAAACATGAATCATTTCATAATCAGAAAACAGATTCCGAACTAAGTTTTAAAACTGTAGAAACTATTAATTACTGGAGGATTTTGTCTTCAAAAGTTAAATTGCACTCAATTAATGTGTCTATTTCAATGGTTAGACACCCCCAAGTTAGGCAGCAACATTTTTAATTACTCCCTGATTAAAACAATTAGGACAAAATAAGCATTAACATTTTAAATACTAGAGAATGCTTAATTAAAATCTCCTGTACTGTATTTGAAAGCCACCCAAAACAAGGTATAAAAATCTATCTAAAAATGGTAAAAGCTCAAAAATGGTTTAGTCTCAAGAGGAAGGGAACTCCTCCACAGTTACAGTGGAGCCAGTTAGAACATCTCTGTACATGACTTTGCAATGTACACAAGAAAATACTATCGTTTGCTCTTAAAGATGACAGTGCCATGGAACTAATGCTACAACCTCAGAACACTTCCTTGCCCGTGCTTGGCCCAGAATGGACCATGGATGATCACAGCAGGAGTTGGGAAGAAGACTGTATTCTGCCAGGTGTACAACATGGTTCTGAACCACTGGAATCCCTCACCTACAGTCTAAAGTCACACAGTCTAGTCAGAAGATTTGTTAAACTTGAAGAACTATATGCCTCAGAGCACATGGTATCTCAGAATACATGACATAACTAACATCTGCGCATCAACACTTTTGTGGATCACTGATACTGTTGTGGAAAGAACCATGCAAATAAATTGACTGCTTTTGAGCTCCCGATTATTATTGATAAAATGTTACAATCCTCTCATCTTTTTCAAAACTTGATTTAAGGTCATGTCAAATAACATTTTGAAGTGACTATGCAGCTGCTCAGTTTGTTTATAAGAATATGGACATGTTTACTTCAACTAAAGTCGAATGACCATGTCACTAGTGAATTTAAAAAATCTAAAGTACAAAACCACAAGTTCCATTCCTTTTACCCCTCTCCTTCTGCTCAAGACATTTCCCAGACCATTTGCAGCAATCTGGAAACCTTTAAAAGAGTTGTGTTATGACATTCAGCATACAACTGCTAAACCAATGTTTAGATATAGAATTGGAAAACGATAGAGGTTCAAGTCTCTGTGTCAAACATATAAAGATGCAGGATACCATACATAATAAGAAAGTGAAATGAAATATCAGTTTTTAAAGGCTCAAACAGTACCTTACTATAATACGGTAACTACTACTACTACTATAATATAATACTATAATACAAAATAGTGAAACTGGGGTGTCTAAATACCAAAAGAGATAAAGGCAGAGGAATCAGACAGACTGCAGATGGACAAAAGCCTTTGCAGTTAGTTGTACCACTCTAAGCGAAGGGAATAGCCCTTTGTGTAGGCTCTCGTCCCCTCTGTTGACTGGTTTTGGAAATTTTTGTACAGTTTCAGAAGCTCCAGAACCTGCCTGATTGGAGATGGTGATGGTGGGACAAAAATGTGTGCATCCTCAATGGAGAATAATGACTGTGTACCTGTCCTATGATTTTGAAAAATTGGTCTTCAACCTTAGAGCCCCCCAAGCTATGCTTTACAAAATCATGCTTTTGCTCACTGTTTCTACCTGCTGGCAAGGAGGAAATACACAATGCCATAGAAATAAGGCCCATGTTCAGGTGGGTTTCAAAGTTTAGGAAAATGTGCTTTATGAAGCTCTGTATAGGTCAGACAGACATAGTAAAACGCAGCAAAAATAAAATAGGACCTGAAAGTGGAAAAAGAACAATAATAGAGAAACCCAAGAACACAAACAATTACTTAAGGCAGCAGAAAATGCTATGAGGACCATCAACACCTGGCCTCTTAGGGCAGCTACTGAGAACTAGTACAGTAGTCACTAGATGATACATAAATTTTGAAAGCATGTGATTCGTTACTTATATAGAGAGCATCTGACATTCCTCAGTGTACGACTTCCCAAATTACTTGTTTTCTCCAATGCCACCACCATTTCCCCTCATTTCTCCTCTTGTTTGACTCTCCTGGGACTATTCGAGGAAATACGTATTACAGAACTATGATTTCAGGGTGCCTGGGTTATGAAAATCTTAAATTGCTTGTGTTTTTTGTTGCTAAGCAGAGCAGCTATAAATATTACGGTAATACTAAAACATGATTCTCCTGTGTTCAGAGCTCATGCTCCCCCCTTTAGGAGTTGCCACAAGCTTCTAGGACTCAAAACAGTGCATTTTTTCTGGGAAAGGTTTGAGGTGACAGAAAGTTAATTGGTGTAAAATGCTTTAATAAGATCCTGTGGGGAAAGAGATTCAACATTTCAGTTCCAGAAAGAGGTTTTGCACATCTAAATGGAAAATATTTGGTAAAAGTATTCTTGAAATATAGACTATTGCTGTTCTTAGTTTATTGTAATATGGAGCAGTGTAACTGATTAGTCCTATACAAACAGAACTGATTTTTGAATAAAATTAGAGTTTTTATTTGAAAAAAATTGGTTGAATTTTAAAATAGTTTAATTCTAACAAGCAATTAACCAAAATGGCTGCAAATCCTTCAGATTCCAGTTCTGAATGTTCAAAATTAGCCCTTCTCTTTTGGGAACATATCAGGGATACACAGAATTCATGTCTAAGGTCAACATTTTTTATTTTCAGATTTTGGGTTTCAAGGCGGATGTTTACGGGGTGCCCTGGATATTTTAGGGGAGTGCAGGGGGAGGAGAGAAAGATGAAGCCCTGCTGCAAAAGCAGAACTTCACTGGTGCAGGCTTATATATCTTAGTCTAAGAGTTAAGAGTCCCTTTCAATATATCCATCCCTATCTAAATATTGATGACATTATTTAAATTCGTAATTCAAAATTTGGAAGCTGAATTAAACTAATTAAACGCTTTGCTTTAGGGTGTGAAGTTGAAATCCTTGGAATTCGACCTACTTACTGTCTACCATATTACAGTGTTCCAACAGATGGCAATTTCTCCAATGCTGTAGATAGTGCTATTGAGCTTCTGAGGTAAAGTAATCAAATGTTTTATTTATTTCTCTGATCTGAGGAGTAAAACCTTCCTCCCCATAAGAGTAGCAGCATGATATGATAATAAAGGTAATTCATTTTGGTTTTCTGCATTATGGGAGATGGGAGAAAGGGCCCTTAATTGAGATAATGGAGGGAGGGGGTGGTGGATGAAGGGGAAAAAATATGGCAAAGACCAATAACATTTTCCTCAGCTCCCTCTTTCTTTTCATCTCCAGTTAAATTTGCCACACAGACACACACAGATGAGGAAAGAGGAAGAAGTCAATAATGGTTATGAATGTAGCACTTTCCAGATGGAAGATTTCTACCTATTTATACAACTGTCTTCCCAATGTACAGTATTCTGAAGATTAGTTCGGCATGCTAAAAGCCACTGAAAGCATCAACACAAACTGGCATTACACCATAATAACTGGTTGTGTGAACTTTACCATTAGTTCTGAAACTGCTCCACTTGGAGCAGCCTATTTACTTGATGACTATATCTATAAACTGTCTTTTGGACAAAACATTTAGGGTGTAAAAAAATGGCTTACGATATAAGAAACAACGGTGCAATGGGGTGGAGGAAGAGGCAAATTAGCAAATTCAGGAATGTAGAGGAATTAAAAAGCATGGCCTGCGCCTCCTCTGTCTGCACATAGCATGAAAAAATCCAAGTCTTAGTGTTGATGCTGAAAGATGCTTCAACATGGTAGCATACTATACTTGTTTTACACCTAACTCTTTTGTGGTGTTGCCACTCTAGAAGCGGCAGAGCGGATATGGCAGCAGTGTATTATGAACGGATTGATGTAGAAGGTCATCACTATGGCCCCTCATCTACTCAGAGGAATAATGCCTTAAAAGCAGTGGATAACGTATTGCACAATATGACAAAGCTTATCAAGGTTAGTGTTACTTAGAAGCTACAGGGTCTGTTAATTGCCCCACAGTCCTTTCCTTATCCTTGTTAAACATTCTTCGTAACTATTCATCAAAGGTTTCATCACACCTTATATATACATCTACACATTGTTTGAAATGGTAACACATATTGTACATGTTCCAGATGTGAGTCACAAATACCTATGGCTCATATAAGCAGAGGTCCCACCACCCCAACAGCAAAGTCAGAATGCCAATGTATGCATGGAGTACCAATAAATTCAGCGAGAAAGTGAGAGGATTGTCGTTTTGTATGCTCCACCTCTTCCAAGTTAAAAGGGACAACTAAGTGCCTGTCTTGAGGGCCCTTAAATTACCGGAGTCTCCAGGCTCAGCATCAGGCACCTTCAATTGTAACATCTCCAACCCTTCCTCAGCCACCCAACCCCATTTAAGCCAAATTGTGCTTTCCAACTAGCCATTAAAGGAGCCATCATAAAATGGAAAGGGGGAAGAATCTCTTTGCCCTCTCCCTTGCCATTTGAGCACTGAGCAGAGCTGGGAGAAGCCTCTTGTCTGAAGTCTTGGATGTGGAACATTGGGGTGACTTGGTACATAGATTAACATGTTCCCTCAAAGAATGATTAAATCTACCATGTTAAACTAGAAAATCAGTGGGCAAGGACTGCTCAGACACACTTTCTTGGCATCCACTGACATTTTGTAGCTATGAAATAAATGTAGTAGATGCGCACGCATAACAGATTGATTCACGTCATCCAGATGACAGCATACAATAAGCATGAGCTAGTAAGATAAAACTGCAGCCTGCCTGCTCATAAGAGTGGGAAGGTGGAAGCAAATTTAATTGATTCTGCAATAACTGCAAGGTTATTCTCTTGATCTTTAAAAGCCTTGCGTTGCTTGCAACCTACACATGGAATAACCATCTGAACATTAAATCCACCAGCACTCCGATATTTCAAGACCTACACATATAAAATACTGCTCAAGAGGTTAGAATGAGTGCTAGTAGCAAAAGGGTTTTATGATGTTGTTCCTGCTACTCCTCATTTTATGCTAGTCCACCTACTAGATTTAAAAGTCCTTTAAAAGAGGCCCCGTGGATACAGAGTACACATGTTCCACGGGGCCTCTTTTAAAATACCCACTCTGTATTTTAAAGAAACTATAAAGAATCAGAGAAAGTTAGTCTGAAAACCAAGAGGGTAGTAACTTAGTTGTGACTAACAGCAGAAACAGATGTTAATTTCTCATTGTGCTACCTGTGAAGGAATATTTATTGTGCAGCCACAGGGAAGCCACCAAAACCAGCCTCCCTCTGGCAAATGATCCCTGCTCTGGTAGGAATATGTAGTCGCAGAAGTATTCACTCAGAGAGGCTTCCCTGGCACCATCATTACATGTCTTTAGGCACCAGGCAAAAACATTCCTCTTTACCCAGGCCTTTAGCCATTAAAATGATGATGTTGATGTTGATGATGATTTGGAACATCAAATTGTAAATCTCTACCGCTTCCAGCCATTGGCACTGAGAATGAGCGCCAGGCATGCAGAGACATTACCTGTTTATTGTACCTGCACCTTGATTTGTTTGTGGAAAGTTTGCAGGGAGGCTAGACAATGTTGGCTATTTATTGAATTCTGAATTGTTTGCAAGGGAGGCTGCATGATGTTGCATCAAATAATTCATCCTATTTCTCCATCACTTTCCTTATCCCCCAAAGCCCAAGCTTTTTTGGGGAAGTGGGTTGACTGTGCAAGAGTGTCACACCAACTTTAACCGTGCAACCTGAATTTGCCAGTATGGAGTTGAATCCCACCCAAAAAAAACAGCACATCTGGAAGGGCCCTTGCAATCAATGGTTGCATCCTCATCACAGTGTATAGCGTATATATTCCATCTCTAACTAGACCCATTTATTTCAACTTAAGTGCAATTTTCTCTGAATCAAGACTAGAATATTATTTGATATCAGCCCCTTTTAAGCTTGGAATGGTGAAGGGATTATTCCCCCACAGCACATTTTCTTCTCAGTGATGGCATGGCAGGAATGGTGAATCTGCTTACCGAACTGAAAATGGGAAGTGCATTGTGTATTTTTTCCAAGCTGCAATCACAGTCTTTACTACGGTATCTTGACAGGACAAGGGCCTGCAGAATGACCTGAATGTCATTCTTTTCTCGGATCATGGGATGACTGACATTTACTGGATGGAAAAAGTGATCGAGCTGAGAAATTGTATCAACATGAGCGATGTTATACAAGTAAAGGACCGAGGTCCTGTTGTAAGCCTGTGGCCAGCCAAGGAGAAGCAGTCTGAGGCAAGGGACCTTTTCTTTTCCTTTACCCACTTTGTGCCAATCAGGTTTTTTACCCTGCTTTCCTGTACCGCTTAACACCCAGTTCTGCTGCTTGGCCTCCATACTCTGGCGCTACTTGTGCATTCACAGGAAAGAACCTGGTCCTGGTCCATTATTATTATTATTATTATTATTATTATTATTATTATTATTACAGTCATACCTTGAACGTTCCAGCTCCTGAATGATCGAAAACCAGAAGTGAGTGTTCCGGTTTTCAAACTTTCTTTTGGAAGCCGAACATCGGATGGCACTTCCGTAGTTTCGGATTGGCTGAAGGAGCTTCCTGCAGCCAATCAGAAGCCACACTTTGGTTTCCGAATGTTTAGGAAGTTGGACCGATTCCGTTCGACTTCCAAGGTATGACTGTATTATTATTTTATTTTATTTATTAAATTTGTATACCGCCCTATACCCATAGGTCTCAGGGCAGTTCACAAGATAAAAATCACAAAATAAAAACCCCAAATACACAATCAAATAAATAAAACAAACAAAAGAACAAACTAAAAACAGCCCAATAACCCCCTGGAGGTCTACTGAAGGTAAATAATCTAGACTAGGAAGAATTACACGTTGTCTACTAGCATCCTAGAGTCATGCATCGTAGCCCTAAAGGCTTCCTCAACCTCGACCATCCAGATGTTTTGGCCTACAACTCCCATGATCCCTAGCTAACAGGACCAGTGGTCAGGGATGATGGGAATTGTAGTCCAAAACTTCTGGAGGGCCAAAGTTTGGGGATGCCTGGCCTAAGAGATTGGTCCATCCTTTATGCGTCATCTTGACCTCTGAATCACCTTCTCATCAATAGGTCAGATTTTATCAACTGGGGTCGACATGTCACTTTAAACTACAGTTGAGCTTAACTATGGCATAAAGGCTTGTGCATGGAACAAAAAGTGGCCACTTGGCTCCTTCCTGTGCCTTCTGCTGCCATAATGACACCAGCCAAGCCATAGTTTGGCCAAGGAACATGTACAAAAATGCATACACTATGACAATGTGCACACAAAAATGCATATATTCATGAAAATAACATACAAAAATGCATTACATTAGGGAAATAGAATTTGCAAAATTATGTGTGCAGTATTAGGTAAAATTCACGGATAATTTTTGTAGTAGTAAATTGATGTGGAAATGTGGAGAACTGAAGAAAAATTTGAACTTGAGAAACCAAGTTCACCAATCAGCACTTCCAAGTAAATGTGCACAGGACTGCAACCTTAATATGTTTCAAAATATTACTACCTAGCTTTGTGACTGGGTGAGCTAGGAATGCAAATACTGTAAATTATTTACTTCTCAGCAAGATGGGGGTGCAGAAGTCCAATTTCCCCTCCTTTAATTATATCCAAGCTCAATATTTTAAAAGGAATATTTTTTCATGGGATTTTCTGCACAAGTTAGTAAGCCCACAGTGTTCCCATAATAGCTGTTTTTAAAAGGCCATGTATCCATGCCAGCAATTATGATGTAAATTGAGGCTTCATAGCTTTTTTCTTTGCAGGTATACAATAAACTGAAAAATGTGCCACATATGACAGTTTACAAGAAAGAGGATATCCCTGCTCGATTTTATTATAAAGAAGGGAAATTTGTCTCTCCTTTGACACTTGTCGCTGAGGAAGGATGGTTCATAGTGGAGGTAAATCATCTGTGTCAGGGCTATACAAGTTTGAATAAGTGACCTGTCTGATGCTTCATAAGTCCTCTAGTGGTTTTTTTGGTTTGTTTAATAAGTCCCTTGTGGGCCACCATACATGGTTGATATGCTCTATTTCGCTTGTTGGGTCCTAGATTGTACTGACAGTTTGTATGAATTATTTTAAAGGCTGTTTTTCAATATAAACATATTCTAAAATTATTTTCACAATATCTAGTTCAGGGTGGGTTAGCATTTTATATTAAATGTTTTCTCTCTCTAAATGTTACAAACTTTGCTGATACAGTACTGTTAAGGTTCTTCCGGAGTAAGTATGTCTCTTCCTGCTCTTAATTTTTATTGTTTCTAGATTTTGAGAATATCCTTCCACTACACCAGTTGTCCCTGAACCACTTTCATGATTAACAGAACAGAATTTCAAAAATGGCTTATTATATAGTGAATAATTGATTTTTAATTTCCTTCCTATCAAAGGCACTGTAAAATGGCTGCCAAACCTATTCAATATTATATTTGATATATTTTTAAGGTGTTATTGTTGAAAAAGTCTAAGCAACTCAACATGTTTTTCTTCTTCTTAACTGCTCCATCTCACATCATTTTGAAAAGGCATAAGCAGAGCACAGGTGTCAGAAATGTCTTTGTCATGTTAGTCATCTGCACCATTTTGCATACAATCAGATCTCATTTTTAAGCTTCCTACAGGTCTAATTATTTTATTGGCTTCAGAAAATGTCTTTAATTCTACATCTGGTCCTAAATTATAGCCCAGTGGTTAAATTCACTTTGATTTCTTGGGTAACCCTCAAACTGTGGATAGCACATAGTGGTGGAAGATTTCTTGGGGTGGGCAGAGGGCATCGGAGTCTTGTTGCTGAGCAGCTATGTGCAGAGCTCAGTGGAGTGGGAGGCCAGCCAGCCAGAATAGTCTCTGAGGTGTACTTGCCTGGAAGGAGAGTCAGCATCCAAAGTCAGGACCAGTCCTAGGGTCAGGCAAACAGCAATCCGTGTGATCAGACAGTCCAGGGGTCAGGGAATCTGATGATGAGCGAGTCAAGACAAGCAGGAAGCAGCAAGCTTGGGCCAGGAACTGCAAGTGTTGTTACCAGCACCTGACTGCTTTGGAAGCTCTGCTTAAGAAAGCTGACACCAGCTGGTTCTCATCAGTGCCTCCTCTTCTGGGTCATTGAAGGCTGATCAGCTGCAGGTGGAGTCTCTCCACCTTCAGGCTGCTGTTCAGCAGGCAAAGCTGACTCCTGGCCCATGACAGAGGACCTGACCATAGCTGTCAAGTTTTTCCTTTTCTTGTGAGGAAGCCTACTCAGCATAAGGGAATTTCCCTTTAAAAAAGGGAGAACTGGACAGTTTTCCAGATGTGGGAAACATGGTATAGTTGAATGAAGTTTTGCAGCTCACAGGAGGAACAATAGTGTGCAAAATGAAAGTAAAATTTTAAATCTTTTTAGTAAAAGTATGTGATGATGTGTGTGCCTACTTTAACAGATTATCAACCATTTTGGACCTTACTAATACATAAAGGTATAGGTATAGGTACAAAATATAGGTACAGTTACCTTGGGTTTGGGTCCTGCCTGTGACAAATATGCAAAACCTGAATGTCACTGGCACGACACATTATCACTTGTGTTGGATTTTAGGCTTATACAGTGGAGAGATGCATGATTTCTGCTACACACAGTTGCAGCATAAAATCTGCCACTGCCTCTGGTGATGGGGTGTTCGAATCCCCCTTCCTGTATGAGTGATGCCAACAACTACAAGAGTGAGCAATGGCTCGATCCAAAGAATGATGCCCTTCCAATTCATAGCTTCAGTGAATTCGAGCTAGTAACACAATAAACTGATGCTGGAATCCCTTTTGATTTTTATCTGCTTCTATTTCTGATGAGAATCCTTGCCTGTCAGCACTGTAGTCATTAAAAAAATAAAAACCTTTTAAAACTCAGGAGCCCCTTGAGTATCCATACATTTCTCTGTATTTAATAGTCAGCAGATGTACTAGATAATTGAACAATTCTAGCTGACAAATTAAATCTGTTTCCTTTTCTCTATCTATTTTTACTGACAGCACTCAGAGTGAGCAAAGGGGGAAAATTGGCTCCCCCTTCTAACTCCAGGGCCCCTTTACACCACTGCTCTGTTTAATTCATTTCCAGACAGCTAGCTGTCAGTGGTCTGCACAACGTCTACCACGTTTGCTAGCATTAACCTATGGCCTGCCAAGTCTTACCTAATTTGCAAAATAGTCTTATGCCAGCATGACATGGCTCATCTAGCAGCGTATCAAAACTAATAAATCAAAAGTGCCCTCTGCTCAGGTCCACATATGAAGAAAATGCCAATCAGTGGTTGAGAATGAAGTCCAAAAGCTCAGCAACTTTTCAGTACTTAAAATCAAACATATTGAATGTATGGGATAATACATTCAAATGTATTATAGGTTTTCTCATTAAACCAATATGTCACCACAGTAGTTCAGCTAAGGTGGAAGTCAAAAACAAAAACAAAACAAAAAAACAGGACCAGAGTTATCAGAATGACATTGGAAAATGGGGTGTGTGTTAAAGAAGCATAAAGGTAAAGGGACCCCTGATCAGTCCAGTCCAGTCGGTCCAGTCGTGACCGACTCTGGGGTTGCGGCACTCATCTCACTTTATTGGCCGAGGGAGCCGGCGTACAGCTTCCAGGTCATGTGGCCAGCATGACAAAGCCGCTTCTGGAGAACCAGAGCAGCGCACGGAAAGGCCGTTTACCTTCCCGCCGGAGCGGTACCTCTTTATCTACTTGCACTTTGACATGCTTTCGAACCACTAGGTTGGCAGGAGCTGGGACCGAGCAATGGGAGCTCACCCCGTCGCGGGGATTCGAACCGCTGACCTTCTGATTGGCAAGTCCTAGGCTCTGTGCTTTAACCCACAGCACCACCTGTTTTACAGGAAGCATACATTCCTGTAAAAGAAGGATCGAAGCCAGCTCTTCTCAAAACCATTGCTTGCTGCAGCTGTTGTGGCTGAAGTGATAAACCAATTTATTGTTTAAAGGTGAAGGTGCAGTGTGCTGGTGCTAAAATTTGGCCACTTTTCTCTTTCCCATTTCTGCTCCAGTATTTGGCTTAGCATTATGTCCAAACCTGGGCTCATAGGTTGTATCTCTCCAAACAAACCATATGTTATAATCAAAGTTTGTTATTGGCTTACTGGTAGTGTTTTGTTTGGTGGGAGCCAAAAATGGCTTAATTGTGGTTTAAAAGATGCAGAATACAGAATAGAACTCTATAGTATGGGGGTTCATGGGATAGCTGGAAGAGATACCAAGCCCTTTTCTTAAATTTTCTTGACGCTTACTCACAAATACCTCCTTGATAGACGGGTCATCCTGAATTGTTTACGCAAGCAAGGTTGTAGCTTGGAAAGATGTCTGAGTTTTCTTCCTTCTCTTTGAAAAGATGAGGGCAGTCACTTCATGAAACACTACTGACCTGTTTGTGTTACGGTAACATAATACTGTGCAATGGTATTTAATCTATATCAACTAAATGACCGGTTAGACCCATTTACACAGGGCTCTCATCTAGGATGCCCTTCATATTTTTTATTTTACCAACCCTTTGTCTATGGAGGACTAAATTGCAGTGCAAAATTAAAACTAGCATGGCAATTCTATACAGCATGCACACTTACCGTATCTAGGGCATGTTTCACTGAACATGGGACTTACTTTTGAGTAGGCATGCACAGATTGTGCTTCAGTCATTTAATGTGTAGGTTCTGTATTTGTAGTGCTGTATGACCTTTTGTGAAAGCAATTAAATACAATTACTTAATTTAATGATTCTGTTCTTTAAATCCATTCATCTGCATGATCACCTTTACTTGGAAGGAAGTTTAATTAGTTTCACAGTGGAACTTCTGCTCAATAACTATGTTTAGGACTGAAGGCTGAGATGTGTAACACATTCATGTTGAACATAATTTCTTTCCCCTGCAGAGCAAAGAAAAGCTTCCATTCTGGGAGAATGGAACTGGGAAAAGAGATGCCTGGCAGAATGGATGGCATGGCTATGATAATGAGCTGATGGATATGAGAGGATTCTTCCTTGCATATGGGCCAGGTAGGTCAACTGGAGAAGTAAATAATCACCCTATTTCTTCCTTGCTTGCAACTGATGCAGTTTTGGTGCTCTATGTTGATTGTGCAGTGGTATCTCGAGTTACAAATGCTTCAGGTTTCAAACTCTGCTAACCTGGAAGAGTTACCTCGAGTTGAGAACTTTGCACAGGATGAGAACAGAAATCATGTGCCGGCGGCACAGCAGCAGCAAGAGGCCCCATTAGCAAAAGCACGCCTCTAGTTAAGAACAGTTTCAGGTTAAGAAAGGACCCCCGGAATGAATTAAGTTTGTAACTAGAGGTACCACTATATGTGGACACTAGTTAATCGTGCAGATTCAGCCTTTCTGCTACAGCAAGTGTGGGAAAACCTGTGGGCCCTCCAGATGTTGTTGGACTCCAACTCCCATCAGCCTCAGCAAGCATGGTCAATGGCCAAAGATAATGGGAGTTGCAGTTTAGCAATGTCTAGACTAGGGCCTAAGGTTCCTGACACTGTAAATGAAGCAGAAACAATAATTACTCTACTTCCAACTTCTATGCCTTGTTTTAAGCTGCTTGGTAAAATAGCATTTAACTTGCCTTACCAGCATATTTCCAGTGACTTTGTTAAAATATATTGTCCTGGCCATTATGAACTACATAAGGGAGCACAACTAATAAAATTTCTTTCTGTTTTGAGAGCACAGAATGACAAAGTGTAAATCTTGCATGATAGGGAATCTTATTTAAATCCTAATCCTAAATCTGTCACGAGCCAGAGCAACATAGGCAATATTTATTTATAAAAATATTTATAAATAAAAATATATCACAGTGGTTTGGAACAAACAATATGAAATCCTAAAATGTTAAAAGCAAGTTAAAAACCAAAAGAATTAAAAACAAGCATCAATATACCATTGTGGGGGCTGTACTCTTTATTGCCTGCAAAGGCCTGGTGGAATAGAAAGGTTTAAAAGTTGGCACAGAAGGTTCTCATTGCTGTAAAATTATTTCCTTTCCCCACCCTCCAAAATAGGGCAATATTTATTTTGTTTAATATTACAATACACAGACATTACAGTTAAAATTAAACCCGTTAAGTAGGTCTGTGTAAGCCGCCACTCAAGGATATCCAGTATATTATAGTTAAAGGAAATTTTCTTTTGAAAGCTATGATAATTGTGCTGGGTTGAGAGGTTGCCAGTATTATGAGATTTCATCAGCTACATTGGATGTTCTTGAGGAATGTTGGCAGAAGGAAACATTTAGCTGTGCCCCCCTGTGTTTATCAAAAGTCTGGCTTGTCGTGAACTGTTTTTGTTCTTGGGGTTGCAAATTTTGAACCCCTCTACCTACAGTCAAGGCTTTGTGTACTTTTTATTGTGTTAAAAGAATAATAATCCGTCATTCAAACCTTACGGAGAAATCCTCTCTCCACTCACAGTAAACAAGGAGCAATTTTTCAAACATTTCGCCTTGACCCAATCCTTACTTTAACTATTCATGTTATTTGTCTGTTATCAGAGGAGTATCTTTATTTGTGAAAGCATTGAAAAAACAGCTTCTGTTTGTTGGAGAAATAAGTTCTTTCTACTGAACTCAACAGAAGTATTCCAAGCAGTACTTGTTGATTTCCCAGAACCAGAGCAATTCAAAATTATTCAAGGCTAAGATGAATTCTCATGCTCTATTCTTTGTCTGTTAAGCATATTCAGTCCAAATTACATCCAAAGTCATCTCCTCCTCACAGAATGGGGTGGATAAGGTTCATTATTTCCTCAACTGGTATAAAAAGGCTAAATCACCAGCAACATATCCAACTGCCTTTGATTTATCCATTGTGAAAAACCACATCCTATAATTATAATTGGGAGGACTGAGTTGGTTCTTTATCAGGTAGGATCCAAACACAAAATGGTAAAAAAAACATGCAGAGGTGTGTGTGTATTTTCTTGCTATGTTATCTCAGTGTCTTACACAGGAGCATAATGCCTTATATTGAATCAGACCATTGGTCCATCTAGCTCAGGCATCCCCAAACTGCGGCCCTCCAGATGTTTTGGCGTACAATTCCCATGATCCCTAGCTAACAGGACTAGTGGTCAGGGAAGATGGGAGGGAACTGTAGTCCAAAACATCTGGAGGGCCGAAGTTTGGGGATGCCTGATCTAGCTCAACAGACTCTCTCTGTTAAGATTGGTAGTTCCATTTCCCTCAAGTGTTTGGATTTGGTGATCTCAGAGGCATAGCTGTCAAGTTCTCCCTTTTTTTAAGGGAAATTCCCTTATGCTGAATAGGCTTCCTCACGAGAAAAGGGAAAACTTGACAGCTATGCTCAGAGGCGGCATTCCCTACAGCAGTACCTAACCGGTAGAAGAAATCCATCCCCATAGAGCTGTGTATGGTGCTGTGGTCTAAACCACCAAGCCTCTTGGGCTTGCTGATCGGAAGGTCGACAGTTTGAATCCCCACGACGGGGTTAACTCCCATTACTCTGTCCCAGCTCCTGCCAACCTAGCAGTTTGAAAGCATGCCAGTGCAAGTAGATAAATATGTACCACTGTGGTGGGAAGGTAGACGGCATTTCCGTGCGCTCTGGCTTCTTCCTCGCATCCCGTTGTGCCAGAAGCGGTTAAGTCATGCTGGTCACATGACTCAGAAAGCTGTCTGTGGACAAACGCCAGCTCCCTTGGCCTGAAAGCAAGATGAGCGCTGCGCAACCCCATAGTCACCTTTGACTGGACTGAACCATCCAGGGGTTCTTTACCTACTTTAACCTTACCTTGTTGTAAAGCTGAAAATGCAACTCTTTACCTAGGCCTTTGACATCTGAGAGAGATATTTTAGGACCCACTGTATTCTCTTGATTGTCATTTGTTTTACCTAAATCATGGTGAAGGGAAGTGAGGGCTTCTTAATCTTAATCATATTATTATCTATACTGGCTGGCAGCAGTTCTTCAGGGTCTTAGGCAGTAGGCCTTCCCAGGGGCAGCCTAGTGATGCTCGGAATTGAAACTGCAAAATAGATGCTTAACAACTGAGCTGTAGCTGTTCCCCATACCTGGACAATCTATGAGTGGAAAAAGGAAGTAAAACATAATGGAGCAAACATCTCAAAAGCAAATGTTAAGGTTATCAAGGATACGAACAGAGCTAATGTGGCACGATGGCCATATATGGAGAAATGAAACATACAGTCAAAATTACTTTGCAGAAATAAGCCTTAGCTGGATTCCGTCCCAAACTGACCCAGGATGGCAAGGTCTGCAGCAGAGTTGTTACTGTGAAATTCATCCAAATTGGATCCTTCTGCTAGTGGGTAAAGTAAACTGCAACATAACCTGAAGTCAAGATCCAAGGATGTGATTAAAGGCAAAAGAACAGTGGGTAGAAGACAACACCAAACACAGAATACAAGATACCAACCAAACCAACAAAACGTTGCTTAAAAAACAATACTTTTGGAAATACCCACACCTGCTCACGGTCAGCAAGATCCAGTCATTAGGTTAGGAGGTTCTTTCGCGTTCTCTCAGATCCTCTGATATTGGAACAGAGGGCCGATTCACAACATGCACTAATAACTGTGCAGTAGTGGCTGAAAGCAACTTCGCATTGAGGCTGACTAACTGGTACTGTATAGTAAGCCTTCATGAGAGTACTATGGGGAAAAGTGAACATTTAAATGGGGATCATGCTTGCTAACTTTTGTTTGTGTTGCTAAAGGCTTTCGGACCTCATGCAAAAGTGAGGCAAACGTTAAATTTCAGGTGATATTAATTTAGCTTGCAGCATCGCAAAGTACGCTACTGATCTAAAATCCCTCATTGTCATTTTGTTTCAGATTTCAAGTCTAACTTCAGAGCTGCGCCAATCAGAGCTGTTGATATTTATAATGTCATGTGCAAGGTTGCAGGAATACAGCCATTGCCAAACAATGGGTCCTGGTCGAGAGTGCAGTGTATGTTAAGAAATAATGCCAGTTTGGCAACATCATTCCAGTGGAGCAGCTCTGCACTGGCACTACTTCTGTTTGTATTGTTTGTATAACAGATCTTGTTACTCCGGTCCCAATACAATGTCAGTCAGTGTGTCCAGTCTTTTTTTTCATTCATCATTTGAATAGCAGCATTAACAGAATGCTGTCTGGGGTAAGATTATACATATGCATTTCTGAAGCATCAAACCCAGTTTCACGTGTTTATCGGCACAAAGAAACCTTATGTAAGCTTCTAGTTCTGGGGCATGCACTACCAATGAGGGAAAGAAGGAATATTTTCCATGGTATTCGTCTCCAGATCCCTAACCAGCCTCTAGGTGATACAAGCACATGCTTAAGACTAAAACAGGCATCCCCAAACTTCGACCCTCCAGATGTTTGGACTACAATTCCCATCATCCCTGACCACTGGTCCTGTTAGCTAGGGATCATGGGAGTTGTAGGTCAAAACATCTGGAGGGCCGCAGTTTGGGGATGCCCAGACTAAAAGGTCTACATGAAATCTAGCAATTCTGGTCGTATAAGTCTTCCTGGCTTTGCATTTATCTACATTTAGAAGGTGTATGGAAAGCTCCATTTGCTGACTAGACAGCCACCCCCACTTAGGCTATCCCTTAAGCCAGGTGTGGGCAGAATTCAGGCTCGAGGGATCTACTCCACTTGTATCCCCCACTTCCACCTTTAATATCAAGATCCATCAACCTGAGCCTGGTGCAAAAGATTCTGAACTCAGCGTAGTACCAGAACTGAACTGACCTTAGAGTCTTTCCACAAAAAAGATCCATGGCTTACTACTACCGTCCCCAGTGGGTCCCCCCACCCACCATAGCTGCCAAGTTATCCCTTTTTTTAAGGGATTTTCCCTTATGCTGAATAGGCTTCCTCGCGAGAAAAGGGAAAACTTGGCAGCTATGCCACCCACCCCGTTTAATGCTAATTTTTTGTTGTTATTATTGATCAGCTAGGAACCCAAAACCTTTGCTGATGTACCTCAAATTATCCAGAGATCTACCACCTGAGCCACAAGCCCTTCTCCATATGCGCCAAGCATTTGTTCCTAAACCAATGATGTTTTACTCGTCTATGGCCTTCCCTGCATTTCTGCTTTAAGCTGAAGACTTTGGCATTTGGCACTGGAATTGTAAACATTTAGATCAGACATAGTCTCCTTGGTTTTACCAGAACTTAATTGCAATGCCACTCGGCTTCAGATAAAAGTTCCAGGTGCTAGTTTTCTATCCTGGCATGGAAGTTAGCTACAAATGTCACAAGTCACTTCTTCATTCCTGTTCTGATGCTGTAGATCTGTATGATTTTATTTAGCTTTAGCTTTCTTTAAAATATTTCCAGTGGGAAATAAAATAAAGAGTCCCTACTCTTTGGAAGTCAGGTAACCAAATTTAAAATGTGTTTCCAACTTAATCTAATGCCAGAGCAAGCATGTGTGATTAGCATTTCCTTGCATTGAGATCATTCAGATAATTGAGGTTTTACTGTCTAGAAAAGGGAGAGATGCCAAGCCCTTCCTGTCTTTTAAAGAGATAAGAGTGCATTTGCTCACCATAATTGCAAGAGAAAAAATTTCCCTTAACAGCTTGAAAAATCAGTGTGAGTGTTAAAAGCAACTTTTAGAAAATTCTATGTAAAATTAATTTTTTTAAAAATTAAATATTCAAAATCCTTCATAGCTTTGGCTTCTTTAAACAGAAGATGTTTCAAGGATTACTACTATGCCTGAGCATCTGCATGTCTGTCACATAGACACAGATATTAATGCTGACAGAAGAGTTCTGCAATAACTGGGAAACCTTTATGCAATTTTTTAAAGTTCAAGTGAACCATCAAATCCATTCGAAGGAAAAATAAATAAAAGAAAAACAGTCTTTTGTTATCAAGCTATTGAGTATACAAGGCAATATAGTTCTTTCTAAGCATTTGCAGTAGCTGGGGAACAAGCATCTATTGTTTAAAAGTCTGTGTCATTCATTAATAGACCAGGCACTTTGAATTCTTTGGAGCACTCTCCATGCCTCACCACTAATAATAACAATAATAATAATAATATTTCAAAGCCATCACAAAAATTACTGAATTGCAAGTCAATTTTTCAAGAAGATACCCAATCAGGAAGCACTAGGATATGCAAACAGTATAGAAGTCCTTTGTGTTCTTGTGAACATTTTTTTTGTATGCTTTGCCTTTCATCTTTCATCTTCTTCAAACTTGAATACATTTGTGCCATCTTATATATGTTTACTCAGGAGAAAGCCTCTAAGTTCAACAGGGTTTACACCCAAGTAAGTGAGAGCACAGAATGGCACCTTTTGTTTTCTATATATACAATGCAAATTTAGCATAACACTCCATTCATAACAGCTGAATTATCCTGGTTTGCACCAGAAGGGATAGAGTTTTGAACTGAACCATTATTGTATCTGTATAGAAAAAAGTGCCTTTATTGACTGATGCTGAGCCTCTTCCACAGTAATTGCGGTGGGACAGAGTTTTCAATATGTTCCCAGTTTAATGGGCGGGGGGGGGGGGGTTGTGCAAATAGATACAGCATGATACCTCACTAACATGCACCCCAAAGATAACAGTCATTCACAATGGAAACAGAGAAGTAGCTATTCTTAATGTTGAATGACCTTAAGAGGACTGATTTAACCACTCTATTTTTGTGTCTTTTGTACTGATTGATGTTATACTTTTTTTTTAAGTCAGAGATCTGCACTGCAACATTCTAAACATATAGATAGGGTAGGAATGTGAGCAGGGTTTAAAGAAACTGAGTGATGTTTGGAATACTGGTAAACAATAGACTAATGTAAAAAAAGTGCAAGATTTTTATATCTACAGTATTACGCATTATTGCAAATACAATATGTTTACAAAAAAAGCACTAAACAGCTTGGTCTAATTGTGAAATCAAGGCAACCAGCCTGGCCCACTTATCTGGGCCAAGAAAAACATTTAACATACTTTTTTTTTAATTAAAAAAACCCACAATATCATAATCACAGCAGGTGTGGGGGGGTTAACACTTTCCTTCTCTGCTGCACTCCTGATGAAATAAAATTGGTTCCTCTGAAGCTACTATTTGCACCAGGAGGGAATCTCCCATTAGGCTAATGGGGGAAGGAATGGTCCTCCCATGAAAAATGAAGTGATTTTCATCCAAATCACTGCAGGGGAGGAAAAACTCTCCCTCCTTGCTATGATAACGAAGATGATGAGCCCCCCCCAAAAAAAATCTGAGCTGCTATTTGAATTATTTAAAAAATCGTACATCTGAAGTGTAAAGATACATTTAGAACCACTTCTACTTTGACCCTCAGTGGTAGGGTTTTTCCTTTCCCTTTATAATTTATAGACTGCTTGATTGTTATAAAACTTGTAAGTGGTTTACAAGAAATATTAAAAATTGGTTACCAAGTTTTGATTTAAAACTTTCTGGTACATGGGTGTGGCCAGGCAAGTTTAGAGGCAGAGTCTGGCAAATTTCAGAGTACATACTGTACTGTACAAGGAGGTAGTAGGAGTAGCAAAAGCTGTCTGTTACTTCTAGTGTTGGCAGTTATGGTAGGCTTAGCTTGTCTGAGCATATCCAGAAAAGTGGGAGTCAGAGCAATGGACACTTCCATGCTACTGCGTTGCTCTGTTTTTTTGATTTTTGTTTTTGTCAAACAAGGACCTAAAGGTGGAAAATGAGAAATAATTTAGATAACCTAAGCCTTTACAGTACAATTAAATTTGAATCTTTTGCTGTTTCCTTTTCATGGCATGTACAGGTGAAACTCGAAACTCGGGAAATTAGAATATCATCGAAAAGTGCCTTTATTTCAGTAATGCAACTTAAAAGGTGAAACCAATATATGAGATAGATGCATGACATACAAAACAAGATATGTCAAGCTGAATGGTAGGTTTGTGTGTGTAACTCTCCTCCCCATCAAAGAATCAGAAGAAACCTTCAAACCCCAACCTATTTAAAAATTAAAAAACAGGAGGGGGGCATTGGTGAACACAAGGCTTGAGGGCACCCTGCTTTTGGTAATGAAAACTGCATTAGGTCATGAAAACAACTGTGTATAGTATATTGCTTACATGTATGTATGTATGTATGTCAGGCTAATGCTCAGAGACAAGACAATAATTTCCTTATTATATAGCTTTACTTCTCATTTTTTTAAACCTAACTCAG
This sequence comes from Zootoca vivipara, assembly GCF_963506605.1. Classification (NCBI taxonomy): domain Eukaryota; kingdom Metazoa; phylum Chordata; class Lepidosauria; order Squamata; family Lacertidae; genus Zootoca; species Zootoca vivipara. The sequence goes on along the minus strand of NC_083284.1, from coordinate 51,451,223 downwards.
AGCTCCCTCTTCTGGCCTTACTTAGGCCTACCCTTCTATATTTAAAATTCAAATACATTTAAAGTTAACACACAAAGAAAGGTTTCTCTCTTTGATAAAAGCAGCCTGAAAATCTGAAGTACTGTAGTTATTATTCTAATGGCACTAACATGCTTTTAGAGAGGGGGAGAGGATAGCAACATTAAGAGACTGGAAGCACTATCCATATGCGATATAACAGCAGGGCCGTCTTAAGCGGGTCGGGCGCCCTGGCGCGCGGACCGCTCCAGCGCTCCTGCCCCGCTTCTTCCCGCGACTGGTGGGCGGGCGCAGCACGCAGCGTGGTTTCCACACGGCTTCACCATGCAGCGCCCCCCTGTCGACCTGGCGCCCCACACCACCCAGCCTACCCCTAGAGCCGGCCCTGTGTAACAGGAAAGCTGAGACTGACTGGCTGGTTATAACAGTTCAAGAATGACCACTCTCTGGTTCCAGCACTTTATTTTTAAGGAACTAGAGACACACACTTTCATATCCAGGATATTATATTAGCTCCCTGAACAAGGAGGACACAAAATCAAACTTGAAGTCAGATCATTTTCAGACTTCCTAGGGAAATTTGGGCATATTCTCAGAAGAACCAACAGTATCAGGTATGGTAATATTTGGTCAAGGGCAGCATAATTTACTTTCTAACATGCAGAAAACCAGGCATACTTAAAGCGAAGTGGGGTGGGGTGGGGGTGGGAGTTTCAACTTGGTTGGAAAGTAGTGGTTATATATGACGGGGGAAAGCTGGTCTATTCACAGTTTGGAAAAGAGCAATGGAGTGAAGCCAGTGATGATACCACTGATCCAAGTTATGGCTTCCAGTTATTTATATTTAATGCATATTGTGATTAATTTGGGACTGGTTCACACATTGCCTCAACATGTTAGGCTGCACAAATTGCAGAGCATATGTGTGAGCCTTGGGCTTAAGCAATCTTCTCTTGAATGTGAAAATGGGGCCTACATGTCTAGGCTCAACTAAGGCATCTATTCACTGTTAAGAAGAAATGGGTGCATAATGTTTACTGGACCTGGTATAAACACGAGTATGCACAGGGTAAACTCATGTGGGAGCTGGGTACGTTTAGCCTGGAGAAGAGAAGGTTGAGGGGTGATATGATAGCCATGTTCAAATATATAAAAGGATGTCATATAGAGGAGGGAGAAAGGTTGTTTTCTGCTGCTCCAGAGAAGCGGACACGGAGCAATGGATTCAAACTACAAGAAAGAAGATTTCACCTAAACATTAGGAAGAACTTCCTGACAGTAAGAGCTGTTTGGCAGTGGAATTTGCTACCAAGGAGTGTGGTGGAGTCTCCTTCTTTGGAGGTCTTTAAGCAGAGGCTCAACAGCCATATGTCAAGGAATGCTTTGATGGTGTTTCCTGCTTGGCAGGGGGTTGGACTGGATGGCCCTTGTAGTCTTTTCCAACTCTATGATTCTATGATTCATGTATGAGTATACATATGGCACTCAAATGTTATTGGAAATGTGGAAGGGCCTTTGTGAAGGAAATATGTGAACATACTTTCAATACACAGAACCATAGAACTGCAGAATGTGTTCTTTCACTGAGTTTATTCTTCTAACTTTCTAAATTACTAGCTCTTCCTTTTCTTTAGACACACTGCTCTCAACACACTTTCACTCACATAATTTCCCCCCTCACACACACATCTGTCATCCCTTATTGGTTAAGTTCCCACATTTATTCAAACTTTAAATTGTTGCTCTTTTAACGTAACTTTTTTGTTCTTTTATGGACCATTGTCTACTGTTTATCCCTTTGGAACATGTTCCCCTCTGTCCAGGATACTGGTCTGTTTTAGGTAAGGTTTTTTCAGTTTTTCTGTCACTCTCAACTGTCCTCCAGCTCCCCAGTGTCGAAGGAAGGTGAGTGAAATGCTCACTTTGAATGCATTTTCCTCAGCTTCCCTCTTTGCAACTTTTGAGGTAAGATCATTTCCCACCTAATTTTACCAATGTAGCTAAAAACCAATATTTTCCTTCATACCGCTGAGGTTCCCGCTGCCCCTCCCTGCTGTTCTCCTCCCTTACAGCACTTTTCAGGTCCACCTCACAAAGCAATTTACAAAAAAATTATAAAAACAGTAAGCACCAATCAAACAGAAAAAGCAACTGTTTTTGTTTTGAAGATGCTTATCTACTTCTTCCCTGTTTCCCTTAGGGCAAGACTGTTCTATCGTGGCAGTTAGCAGAGGAAGGTAGAAGGGCAGCCCTAAGAGCTGCATGGTGGTAGCTCTCCAAAATGGCTCCTAGCCTACATCCATATGGGACCCCCCAGAGTTTACAAAAGGAGTCATAACAAACCTTGCGCTGACAAGGGCATTAGTTGTCTCTCATTGAATAGATTATGTGTTTGGGCAACACAGAGCTAGAATAACTCAATGAAGTGATTTAACATAAGCCACATCTTCATGGCATGAAATATGAGATGAAAAAATACATGACTGAACTAAAGCTACCGGTAATGAGATAAGTCACCCATAAGGGAAATAAACAAGTTCGGGAAAACATTCTGCTCTATAATGATATTTTATAAAACCCCAAGCTAAAACATGTTGTTATTAATGATAAACAGGATTTTTGTTTTTTGATATTTTGTAGCACCATACGGTAAATATATCACATACTTGAGGGAAAGGGATTCCTTACCTGCAAATATCTGAAGATAAACAGAGTAAGCTCATCACAAAATGGTGTCTGTATATACAGTGAAAATAGTGTCACTGTTTTTGTTCTACAAGTTATAGGTCACAAAGGTTAATTCCTGTAAATATAGAAAGTTGTGTCAGGTGCACCCAGTACCTACAACAGCAGGGTCCAATTCGATACTAAGTCATCCATCCATCCAAGCACATTGCGAGATTTTACTTACTGACAAAGACTGGGTTCAAATGAATCACAGCATCAGCTGCCAGGTGTGCTGAGTGGATCACATTCCATCCCAGTCCAATATTTTTTCATTACTGGAAGCAGCCTGTTAAGTCAACGCAAAAGAAAAAGGGAACAGAACAGAATCTCTCCAAAGGGAGATAGAAAAACAAACACATCATTGAGTTTAAGTTCTCAGTCTATATTCTAGAATAACAGTAATTTCAAATCTTTTTTACATCTACCCCAGATAATGTGCTCTGCAGCTTAAGATAAGCTATAAAAGAGGTTTGTTATCGAACTAAGATTTAAAAATATATAAAGCACATGCCCAAATTTCAGTGTTTCCTCAGCCCGCATAGGATATGGGTTGGAAGGCCTGGGGGAAACTCTGGGGTTATGGAGGCGAAGTTGGAATCAAGCGTAATATATAACTGCAGAATATATAAACAAAAACAAAAACCCTCAGAGTCGGTTCAAGGTACCCAATTTCATGTCACCAACTGCCATGTGGGAACAGTCCTGATGTATGCAATAATACTGTCTTGTGAATTTATTATTGTTGTTTTCATTTTACTTGTAAGTCACCTTGGTTAGAATTTGCATCCTCAAAGACAAGATATAAACAAACAATATTTGTGTACTGGTTATTAGTTAAGCCTATAACCAATTTCCAAGCTTCTCGTATGCAAGTTCATTTGTAAGTTTACCTCTTCTCTTAAACCAAACATTTTCTAAATATTTATTTGTATTCCCCCCCAAAGGAAATTCCCTGAATATATTATTGTTCGAGGTATCTCAGCAGAGGCTAAATGGCCACCTATTAGGAATGCTTTATTTATTCCATCAGCAGGAGATTGGACTAATTGACCTTTGAGGTATAATACAACTCTATGACTCTGTTAGCCTTCTAAGGGTGTGTGGTGGTAAGCAAAATTTAACTGATCACTCCTTCTAATGATGAACTCTGTTGAGGAGTACTAGCTACATGGAAGTCAAAATCGGTCCAAGAAGAAACAAAAGTGGGGTGTATCAGCATGCTGGGGGGTGGGGGTGGGATGGGACACCAAGGTTTGCAGAAGTGAAAGTAAAATTCTAAGGAGGTAATCTTACCCCACAAGCCTCAACTATCCCCCGAGCATACTCGTGGATGTTCGGATGGCTCAGTGATTGGATGTTATAAGGCAGCTTCATATGCTCAAAAAACATTTTAGTTTCTAACACAGAAAAAGTATAACATGAACATGATAAAATGGACTGAAAACACAAAACGCAACTAGCATACACGTTTTCCTCACATCAGTGGCATTTGCAAAATAAAATAAAAAAGACTTGAAAACGTAACATATAACCAAATGTTATTTAATATTTTAAAAAGTAACACAATCCAAAATGGATATTTCACACAACACTACATAAACAACATGAACACAATATTACCATATGGAGGGACTTTCAAATATAGACTTACAAAAATCCCTGTCCTTTTTTTTCCTTTTAAGTTATTATACTAAGCATGACAAGTTATCATCATTTACAATATGGTACACTGACACAATAAAAACCATGTCACAAATGTGCTGTTATAAATCAGTAACGTTAAGGGAAGACATTTCATGAACTGTATTATTTCATATGAAATACTATACAATATAAACAGAACATCCAGTTCGGATGACCTTTACAGCAACCAGAGACCAAGTAATTTTAATTTTTTTTCAGTGCAAACACATTTATACAAGGCAGTCTTGGTTGCAAAACTCCCTTCTAGCATACAGTAAGTCCCACTTGCATTTATTAACTCATTTAAACCTAAAGCAACAACCACATTCAGTCACTCACAGGTTACCTGCAGAATTATGATCCCTTTAATCCAAGTCTCCTGTTCATATAGAAGTTAACATCTGTGCCAATTATTCAAAGGGCCCTATCATTCATGCTCACAGGTGGGTGTCTGATATATTTTAAGCTGTCTATAACCTCTAATCACAGTATTGTTGCGAATCATTATGGAATAGCATCAAGGGGTATGTGAGAGAGTTTGTCAATGAGAAAAGAAAAGTTTACTTAATGTTTCTTAGGGTACTTTTTATGATGCAGAACAACTCAAAGTGGAGGCACTCTGGTGAGTTTGTGTTTATGCATCATATACTTGGCATGATAGGAGTCTGGCAGCTGCAGAATATGATACACAATGGCTCTATGATAAGCTGTGACCTGGGAACCATCTCCCAACAGAAGTACTTTGCTTCTGCCACTGCTAGATGGACCAAAACAACTTCTCTCTCATCATTAACTATTCTTGTCCACTAACTGTATAGGCTGCATAGGCTACTGTTATTTTAAACTTTTCTAAAGTGGTTAACACGGCCTCTGCCTCTCAGTCACATGATGCTGGAACTGTCACTGTATTTTCTATTAACTATGGGATACTTACAAATGCTTCCATCATAGTCCCACTTGGGCTGTGGCCATAACAAGCCAACTAACTCACCCCCAACCGAACGATGATGGACCAGCAGTCATGTACTGAGTCTATCAGGCACTTTAGATTTGAGCCCCATGTCCTTGCAGATCCAAGGCAGACTGTAATATTGTGAGCGACAGGCCTGCTGTACTACACATTTAGTTTAACAGACAATCCATCCCTCTCATGCTATATTTTGTGAATACATGTCACAAAACACCTCCATGCTCACACCCCTTTGGGCTGATCTGGGACCATTTTCATGACATGTTCTTAAAACTGAAATACTGAAACGGATTCAAAGCACAGAGGCTTACGTATTTTCTGCTAATTTCACACGAATGAAAGCGAAGGTGGAACTAGAATGAAAACAAAACAGTGTTGTGGCTCCTTAAAGACTAACAACTGCTCTGTGGAATGTGCATGAAGTGGACTGTGGGCCACGAAAGCTGATGCCACAATACATTTATTAGTCTTTAAGGTACCAGAACACTCTTCACTTGCAAAAGACTAACATGGCTGTGACATCTCATTATACTTTTATTTCATTCCATTGCCCAAACCCAGCAGAGCAAGCTCAAAAGACAGAGAGGAGAAACCTCTCTCTCTCTCAAAGTGGATGCTGCGATGGTCACCTGTTAGGCAAAAGAAAGCATGCCTTGATTGTCTAATGGGTAAAGAGGAGTGTTACATTTTGGAAGCAGAGGGGTATAAATCAAATGAACTACTGTAGATTGGGATGATTATCTTTAAGATTATAACTTAAAAGTGATTTATTTAAGTTAACGAAATTAGTTGGAAATATTCTTTGAGGAGCAGAGAGGAATATAAACTACAGCAGTCTCTAATTTACTGAACACAGCGATTTCACATTTGGAAAAGGCTTGTTCAAAATATGCATTTTAGTATTTCTCTTGTGTGTAGTAATTTTAGTTCTTTTTCACTAGTGAGAATGGCTATGTTGCTGGAAGATAAAACATTTTGGCACTGTAGTAAGGGCCACTTCAAGGTTCCAAAACGGTTTCTTTTCTTAGACAGCTTAAAAACTAACTTTGTAATGTTAACTCTGAACTTAATTTTAAATATTAAACAAATGTTCATTGTTACTAGGCAGTCAAACAAGCAGGATGAGGGAAACCCTGTATTTGAGAGGGTTTGGAACTTGGCTACATTGACTTGGAAACTGACTGCAATGGAGTTTATTTCTACTAGTTAAGTTTGCAAAATGCTTGAGATTCTCAGGAAAAAGTACAGTATCAGTGCATTCCCAATCTTTAATGAACAGCTCTTTAGAGCAAAAATTTGCCGCCGCCCCACCAAGAAAGCGGGGAGGGAAATAATTGCTACTTCTTCCGATTGACAGACATGGCTGGTGATTTACTGAAGGCAAGAATGCTTTTAAACCACACAGCTATTTGTGCTAATCTGCCTATTAGAATCAGGACTATATTTATTCTGTGTGTCCATGACAGTACCGCACGTGTGGACTGGAATCTGGGTGCTGCATGAGAGTCAGCATCCTATGAATCTCTGCAAACAGAGGTTCAAAAATACACACGGGAAATCTAAATTTTTTAGAATGGCTCTGCACACGACTACCAGTGGTTGGGATGTGTGTGGCTTCAATCCTATGTGTCTCTCCCTCCCTCTCCTTCTTCTATGGGTAGCGGATGCAGGGAAAACATATTTATTTCTCAGGAGATGGCTCTTCTTGGTACAGAATCTGGATTACTTTGCTGTAGAATTGGGATTTTTTCCCCAGGTACAGAACATTCACAGCCCTGACTACAATAAAGCCAGTATTATTTTAACGGTGTTAAAAGGTTCTAACAATATGCTCCTCCAATCTTGTTTTGGATTTCTGTGTGAGTGATAATGGCATGGATTTAGCTGAACAACTCCCTAAAAATATATCTAGCATATTTATAGAGAAATCATAGCTTTGAAGGGAAGCTGCCACTCAATGCGCTTACCTCGCAAAAGATGCTTCTGAAGATACTTTAACTGTTCCTCGCTCTTTTTACTGTATGTTTAAAGGAAAAACACTCCTACGGCTTATTTGGTGGTTCTGTTATTATTAACACTAATATCAGAATCTCAGACTATTTATCTCATTGTGAAAAATATTGGGCTCTATAGAATTCAACCCCCAAGATGCACATGATTGAGAAAACTGAGAGCGTATTACGCCAGCGGCCCACTTGGGAGGCAGATAATGCAAAGATTTAAGCTAAACTCTGGCATGATATGTTGCCATAAATGAAGGCAGAATAGGGCCCAAAGAGTTTAAATGGAGGCAGTAAAGTACCCGGTGTGTCTTCTGCTAAGCCGCAAACTGCCAATCATATTCCATATACTGTATATATTTAACAGGCTTCTAAAGTACAAGCAACACTAGACTTTCTACCAGGTAGAAACTTCAGCAGAAATGGAAAGACAAAGGACAAATTTGAGGCCCCCCCCCTTTGTTTATCTAAAAGATTCTATGACCCTTGTATAAAATCTCGTACTACTAAAGCCAAAAGCCAATTGAATACAGTAACAGGAAATCATGGCAATGAAAAATGACTTCATATGCAAGCATCGACACACAAGAGAACGTCATGGCCTATTTCTTCATAAAGTTTAAACGTCGCTCTTAACAATACCCTTTTTTAAAAAAAGACATGTTGCTGCATTTCATCAAATTCATGGAGGTAGTTATATGTGTAAAAAAGAATTTTACCATAAAAGTAACATGTTGTATTATAATAATACATATCAAGTGTGCAAAATGCCGACAGATTTGTGTTGACCCTTTAAAGTTGAACACAACATAGAGATTCAACGCATTCTGGTTCTGTAAACCTTTAAGTTGATACATTAGAAGGATGATAGATGATCAACCATGCAATATAAGGTCATCATGATTTCATCACAGGATAACAGTGATGAAAACACTCAAGCTCCACTCCTGTGAGTATATGTCTATAATCTCAAAATGGACTTTCTTTATATTTCTTTTTTAAAAGAATGCACATTAATAATGTTTCTTTTTGTAAGTTTCATTTATATAACATGTTCCGAGATTCACATTAATGCTAATAAAATGCCACAAACATATTATTGGCCAATAGCCATGCCAATATTAACAGAACCTTTTAAAAGCTCATCTTTGGGGACCTTTAAATGTCAGCCGAGGGAGAATTTATTGTTAAAACACTGGAATGATGTCTTTTGTATAACTGCTTAATGTATCCATTTCAATAATCTTAACTAATGGAAGCATATTTCCCATACATGGTAATATCTTCCTCATTCACATTTTTATACCGCATTTTAATTTTTACTTTCAGTTATGAATTCTGATATCATTCCAGCAATTGTAGTGAATTGATGCATACTATAAATATCAGAGCATGTCTTAAAAAACAACAACCCATACATTGCTACTGTATAGCATTATAGCAATTTCCTCCCCAAAACGTAATAACTCTGGAACCTGCATGTATTAAATATTCCCAGAGTTACCTATGTAAGGAATGAGATTTGTCAGGCAATGCATTTCTAGGTTATTATACCATAGTTTCAAAGGTATTTATAAGGCAGGAGGCCAAGTAACTAACCAACCAAGCAGCATAATAATCTCCATTATATGCACTGAGCCATCTCACTACTTGTAGCAAATATATATATATGATAATAAAGCAAGTATCTAGGCCTGATTCTTCACTGGTTGTTCCAGATAGCAGGGCTACAACTCAAAGCTTCACAGGACCCAGAAGGCTCAGTGTGCACAATGGGATTTCATGTATGGAGCATTTCCTAACGCTAAAGTTAAAGGAAGAGCTCCAGTTTGTTTGGTACTAAACACACATCTGAGTCCCTGCATATGTACCAGAGTGCCCTGGATTTGCAATGGACTGATTTACCCCGGTGTAAACTGAAACCAATTGTGCCTAGTGTTTGTAAAGCTATTTAATAAGCACCTGAAAGCTGTTTAAAACTGTTTAAGGTAAGAGTGCACTTTCAGAAGACAACACAGAACACAAGTGAAGCTTGAACAGGTTATACAAATCATCACCAGTACCTGATGAAAATACCGTCTTTAATGGTATGCTTGGTTATATCACCTGGATATCAACAAAAGACAGATAGTGTAAATGTCAATCCATACAACAATTTACACTGCTTCTGATCTTTCTTATTGTGTTTTATTATTCTACTTGTACCACCATTATGATTGTTTGAAAACAAAATTTATGCAGTACTGGGTTGCATAAATAACAGACAGCAGAATTTGGCCCTTTATACTTTTCAAGTTTACTCTTGAAATTGCAGATCTCTCTAAACATTAATCTAGAATACTTTTCTTTAAAAATAGATTACTTTGGATTAGCAATTTCAGGACATACACATTAGATATAATAAACCTGTGGATACAGAACTTCTGCTATCAACTTTGTGAGACTCACAAAAGAGGTAACACGATGTCTTTTATTGAACTAACCTTTGTTGATGAAAAACTTAGCAAACTTTTGAGTACATCAATGAATATCTCATTTTCTCGGATCAAACAAATAATCTCTCTCTTCATCAGTGATCCACCTGGACACATTTAAAACTCATGATTATTTTTAAACTAAGTATTTCCATACAATGTTTCCTCACAAAGAAATGTAATTCAATAAAAGGCCTGAAGTTTATTAAGTCTCTAAATCTTTTCTCTACAGTGTATGCTAGTTTCAATAGCCTAATTTAGGCACTCTAAAAGCTACATAAAATAAAAATATAATATGTCCTTCCATAGAAAGAAATCAACCCTTCAGGCCATAATTCATCATTTGTATCACAAAGAGCTTTCTTCTTCTTCTTCTTCTTCTTCTTCTTCTTCTTCTTCTTCTTCTTCTTCTTCTTCTTAACAAATTACTTTGATAATAATAATAATAATTTGGGGTAACAACTGGAGTGACACATTTAAAAAGTGATCACTTTACTTGCCTTTTATATTTTTAAAAACCAAAAACACCTGTTACCTCTTCTATCACTTAGTGATGTGCCTCAATCAAAGTTAGGTCTCTCCTTCCTCACCTTCAATTCAAAGTCTTATATCCCTGCTTTCAACTAGGGGAAATTAAGAATTAAGTTTTAGGTAAACATCTCATACTTTAAAAAAATAAAAGTAAAAATAGATAACATCTCCATTATTTCCCACCTCTTCCCCAAAACGCGACCTCTTTTGACTTACGTTTGCTATGGATTCTTGTAAGATCATGTCATGAAGACTCACAGTGAAAATGACAGATGTATAAATAATTCACAGGTAGAGCTGAGGTCTTTCCTAGACTCATTTCGCATTGTTTTCCCTCAAGGTGACCCTTAGTTGTTTACTTTCAACGAAGGCTCAGTTTATAAAGGAAAAGAACCATCTCTGTGGCAAATAGTTTAACCAGTGGTAGGGGGCATCACATATCTGTGGCATTTTAAAATGAAGTTGGCAACTGCATGACATTGAAAATGCAGGTTACACTTACAGTGTCTAGACTTTCATATATGTGCTCAGTTACGATTAAGTGAAGCAAAAGTGTACATATTATCCCTACTGCTATTCTCTTGCTACAGAGCCGCAAAATGTGAAAAGCAATACCTTGAAATAAAGATTTCTTTGTTGTCCCTAGCCTATGTAGCAACACAGTTTAGGTAGACACAAAAACTGTGCGGTTGAGATGCCTGGTTTCCCCCCCCCCTCCAAAAGACGTAAACATCAGTCCCAGTGTCGTAAACTTTGCTGTATAGGATGAGACAGAAGATCTGAGGCAGAAGCACTATCAAACACTTGTAACAGAAGCTTGCAGGCAATTAGCAGGTTTCTGCAGTTTTTCATTTTCGCTTGTTGGCGGGTCAGCAGTTGCACGGAAGCTGAACACTGGACCTGCACCACCATGTGCAGGACTGAGAGCTGGGTTCTGGCGCCTGTTGCTTTCAACAATGCTTGACGTGTTGGAAGCTAAGCTCTCACGAGTACTAGAGAGAGAAGGGGGGGGGAAACAAACACACATATAACAGTTGTACATATATCCATCTACTTGCCTGCAAGAAAAGGTAACACAGAAGGTTATATAAAGGAATTCCTACTTTTTCATTTTAACAGTAAGCCGAAGACACTAGTTTAATAAACCATACTGTGCACAAGGCCCAATAGCTCCTACTTCTCTCTTGCCCGGACATCAGTGGGTAAAAAAAAACAGCTTAGTGTGATGTCCAATTATGGTTTGTTTCCTTCTTAAAAAAACCAGGATCTCTAGGCAGACTCAAGCCAAGTTTGTTGTTGACTGACAAACCAAAATTCTGGGTTCAGATGCTTCCACATCACAGAAAGTCAAATTATAGCTTATCAGAGCTGTGTAAACATGCAGACTCCTGGAGAAGAGCTCACAGTTGCTTTTCGCATCCTTTGTCTTTTGTTATGTGCTAAGCCAAGCCACGGTATGGCTTTGCATGTCATCTGAACTCATGATTCAGGTAGCTGCAACCTATAGTCAAAAATAAACCTTGGCTTCAGTTCATGGTTCTAGTGAGGAAAGAAATAAACCGTGAGCCCTGGTTCAGACATCATCAGTGTAGGAGTAAAAAAGAGACTGTGGAGGAGCAAAGAGGATGCAAGCTTCTCTCTGGGAGTCCACACATTTTCACGGTCCTAGTAAGCCATACAGTAGCTTGCTTTACCATTATGTGCAACCTGGCCAATATATTCAGGTCTGTGCAAGCTGTAAATTCCACCCATGTGCTGAAAACCCATCACAATCTGTACTGAGAATTACATCTCAGCTTTTTGTTTTTGGAAAAATAGGTTTCTAGCCCTTATGCCTGCAAAGGTAGGTATGAAAGTACATAAACAATGTCTGCTAAGAAGCCATAATTGGGCTCCATAGTAATCATTTCATTGTCCGGTGGAGCCTTTTGCCCCTCCTTAAGAGCAGAAGCAGAATTAAATAAAGTAACTGCACATTATTTACTTGACTGGCACAACACAATCTAGCTGCAGAATCCAGCCTTTTTGGTGCAAAACTTGGTGGCCTTGTTTCACTTGCTCTTTTGGTGCAAAATATACACATGTCCTTTGATGAGTACACATACCTCCTTCTAAAGCCAATTTGGGAGTTAATTCCAGTGATATTTTTTTAACCCTTAGAAACACAGGAAACATATTATGGAGCTAAGCAATCAAAATTCTTCAACACTGAATACTAGTACTGTATATGTTAAAATTAATAATTTCAATACTTTATGCAAGATTTAATAAGTCCTTAATACTGAGCCCATGTCAAGGTGCAGATATTGTCAATTGTTGTTCAAGTGAGGGAAACAATATATCCCAATTGCAGGTGAAATGTAGCACCTTTCCATTCCAGACTGGTGCACTCAAGAACAGGGTTGCCCTGGACCAGACGTGTGGCTGCATGACTGAACTAAGATATAAGAATTACTGCTGTATCACAGGCACTTACTACTCCTTATGTAGCATACAGAACATTTCAGGATAAATCTGAAAAGCCTTTAAAAATAATTTCTAATATATATCATGCTGTCAGCATGACACCTTTTCCATAATTTTATCATGCAACTATGACAAAAGACTGACCTTATCCCTGCCTAAAATATGTGTGGGCCTAGGCATGTTACCAATATTCCTTTGTGTATCAAAAACATCATCATGCTTGGGTCTCCCAGGGCAGGGGCAAAGAAAAAGGATGTGCGTGCATGAAGCTACAAGACAATTTTAATAAGTTTGCTTCTGAAGTTCTTTACTTTCCCCTTCTGTTACCCTCTCTTTGTTCCTTCTGTGTAAAGCAACATTCACTTTTGTCTGTTATAGTTAAGTATCATTCATGTTTATGTTAAGAATAGCAGGTTGGCTCTTTTATTTTTCATAAGAAAGAGCTGTGAGTAGAGGGGCTCCCTCTTCCCATCCTCTAGACCCAACAAACCTGCTGTACCTAGAAATTGGTGTAGAGAGTGCAGCTCAATGGGACACTGCTGTGTGCAGCCTGAGGAAGTGCCATCCACCTTGGGCCTGCCCATAAAAAGCAAGTCTAGAGTGAAAGATTAGGGTAATGTCCGCTATTTCCATGAGCTCTTCTTGTTGTGGGTGAATTGAGTGTTTGTTTAGACCCCGGGTGAGAACCCAGAGGCTGAGAGGAAGGGTGAGTCAAAAGGCAAATGAACTGATATTGATTTATATACAGTGGAACCTTGGTTCTCAAATGGCTTAGATGACGAACAAATCGGCTCCTGAACGCTGAAAACCCGGAAGTGCTCCAGTTTCTGAACGTTTTTCGCCTGTGCCAATCAGAAGCTGTGTCTTGGTTTCGGAACGTTTCAGGAGTCCAACGGATTAAGTTTGAGAACCAAGGTTCCACTGTATATATATATTTGTATTAATGTAACATTTTTGTATGTAACTGTGTATTTTTGAAATATTTTAAGTTGTCTGTTGTTGCTTCAGTTTTCTGTATACTACCTAAAATATATTTTTAGTATATTAAGCGGCACAGAGATTAAATAATCAAACTAATCAATTCCTCCCTCAATTCCAAGTTCATTTTTAGGCCATTAATATCTCATATGAAGCCATATTGTTCAGCCGATGGTAAATCTTTCCCAGATAACCCAATTGCTCTGCCACAAATAGACTTTTATAGCCAGCCAATTCCTGAAATGCCATCATTCTGCAGTGGCATTTCAACTAGAGAGTGATCATGGTGGAAATATCACAGTAAGAATGAACATCCTAGGCACACTTCTCACTAAACATATACCGTGTTTCTCATATTTTAAGGCATCCCTACAAAATAAGGCATGGCAGGATTTCCAAGGGTTGGTGAAATATAAGGCATACCTTGAAAATAAGCCGTACCGGCTTGTGGTGGGAGGAAAAGGAAGATGTCTCCTCAGAACCGGATGCTGCTGCCACATGCAGCTCCGTCCGAGTGGGAGCCGGCAAGAGCTGCAGCACACCCGGCTGGACCCACAGCTCAAGCCGCGAAAAGCCCCGGCAGCTGGCAGGCAGCTGCACCAAAAGGGCGCCAAAGGGGCACGTAATGGCTGGTGTCCAGCTGAGCGCGGCAGCCAGGAGCTCCATGCAAGGCGGCAAAAGCTTCCTCTCCTCCTCTTCTTGCAGAACCAGCGAGACTATTGCCTAGAGTGGCAGCAGGCGCGTGGTGCCACTCTAGGCAGGCGTCTTGCTGGTTCTGCAAGAAGAGGAGGAGAGCTCCATCCCCGGGAAGGCGCCCGCTTCCGCCCGCCCGCCCTGCTGGCCATGCCGAGTGTTCCCTGCCCTGGCAGCACAACAAGCACTAAAAAGTGTGGGGGCCACCTGCCTCACCCCTCTCTGCCTCCTGCTAGCTTGACCCGGGAGCTCCTTGGGGACACATGGAGCCATGGGAGGAGGAGGGGAGAAAGAGAAAGAGAAGAGAGCCCAAGGAAATGGAGGTGATGATAGAGGAGGAGGAGGAGGAGGAGGAGGAGGAGGAGGAGGAGGAGGAGGAGGAGGAGGAGGAGGAGTGGTGGTGGGGCTGCGAGAAAAGAAAAGAGGCACAAGGTTGTGCCGGGGTTATCTGTTTTCACTGGAGAGGAGCAGGGAGGGTGGTGGTGGGAGTGAAACGGAAATCACGGGGGGGGGGGGAGATCGCGACTGTTTTCCAACAACCCAACTAGAAAGTGGGGAGGTGTGCGTGCACAGTTTTTTGTGGTGATGGTGGGGGAGAGACATTCCCCAGGCAGCTTGGCTTGGGGCCGGTGGCGGAAGCGATAGCAGTAGCAGCAACAACAACATACAGTAATAAGGGACTTAACACCACAGACCAAGTCTGCTTCTCTCTCTCTCTCTCTCTCTCTCTCTCTCTCTCTCTCTCTCTCTCTCTGTGTGTGTGTGTGTGTGTGTGTGTGTGTCTTCTCCCCTGCTGGGTGATCTCTTCCTTTCGCCAGCGCGCTTCCCCATCTCTGTCTTTTCCCCTGATCAGAGTGGGTCGCTGAGAAGGTCTCCCTGGTGGCCGTAGTTTCCCCCCTCCCTTCCCGAAACCAAGGCGATTTTGAGGGTGAGCGGAAAAGGTGGTTTGAGGTGGATCCCAGCCAAGGCAAGGCGGCCGTGCTGAGTATTCAGCTGCCCGAACAGCCGGCCAGGGTTTCTGTTTTCTGGTTTTGCCTCCCTTTTTGGGTGTGTGCGGGATCTTGCCCGCTGCGCCTTACAAGAAGGCTGTTTACCAAAGGGAAAAGGGGGGAGCTGCACCTGACGAGCTGCTGCTTGCAATTGCAGCAGATGAAGATGCAGGCACTCGGTGCAGGGTCCGAGAGTGAAAATGGAAGTCCCAAGCTGGCGTGGGGCGCTGGAGGGATCCTTGAACCAAGGCGCCAGAAAGGCTTAAGACGGCCCTGCTGGCAGGAGCCGTGTTGCGCGAAGTTCAAGGCTTGTTGGGCTGAAAACATTGAGCTTGCACGGTATGCATGCAATGCTATTCTGTGATGCAGGAAAAGTTTGTGAAAAGCATGCTTTTATCATGCTTGTTTGGGCTTTGTTCTGCTGCTTTTGATCTCAGAAAACTTTCACTTTGTGCATGTTTAATGCAAGCTTTAATTGCATGCAATTGCTCCCCCTCAGTGTGCTTTTGCTTGGTGCAAAAGTACAATATTTATGCATGGTTTACCATACTTAATTAAAAAATAAGACATCCCTTGAAAATAAGCCATGGTGTGTTTTTTTGAGGAAAAAATAAATATAAGACATGTCTTATAATATGAGAAACATGGTAGAGGAGATATGGCATTATGGACTATTGGTAGGAGCTCACAGCACCATCACCAAAAAATGTTGCTGAACAGAGTTGTTGATTGTATAACTCTAAAAAAAAAATTATACATCACTTAATTTCCAAATAAACTCAAAGAACAAAATATATAAAATCCCCAGTAAAATAAATATTGGTATCAATGTAAAAATAAATAAAAAGAATAACAAGAATTAAAATCCCACTAAAATTAAGAGAAAGATAAATCAGCAAAGAGAGAACAATCTTTTAAATTAATTAATATTTTTACCAGCCACAAATACAATATAGTGTAGACCTAACACATCTAAGCTGGCATTCTACATGTGTTGCACGGAGGGAAAAGGCCCGAATTGTAGTTACTGCTAGTCCTGCTTCCAGGGATTGAAGATGTAGAGTAGGGCTTCGCATAAATGACTGGCAATGTTGGGAGAAATGTGCAGAAAAAGGCAGTTCTCAAGGTAATCAGGGCCCAAAAGGTCAACACCAGTAGCACCTTGAACTGGGGCCAGAAACACACCAGTAAACAGTGTACAGATCACACAAAACTGGCATGACAGAATCAAAATATTGAGCACCTGTCAGCAACCTGGCTACAGTGTTTTGCAGCAGTTGCAGTTTCAGAACACTTTTCAAGGGTAACCAACCGCACATAGAGCACTTTATTAATTATCAGCAGCAATGTTAATGTTATTGCCATTGGCCTTAACAATTTTCATTTAAAATTTCCAAAACACAAACTTCAAGGAAGTAAAAAAAGTTATATATATATTTTAACCCAATACATTAAAATTACAAATTAAATTAAAGGTATTTGCTATCTTCTCCTTAGGATATCTTCCACACCAGCTGTTTTGATCCTTTCCACTTCTTTCCCTCAAAGTTAAAGCGTATAGCATGTTATATACAGGGCCGTCTCTAGGCCCGGGTCCGGTGGCGCGGGGCACCAGGGCACCAGGCCACCAGGGGGCGCCGCTGTGCCCGCTGCGAGGCACGGCGGAGGCCGCCCCAGGCGCACCGGATGCAGCCCTAGGTGTGCTTCTCACCTGTTCAGGCCGCTCTCCAGAGGCGTGCGGGCCTGGGGCCGCCTCCGCTGCGCACAGGGGCGTCGCAACAGGGGCCGGGCAGCGCTGCCTGGCCCAGGGCCGGCCCTACAGCCAGGCTGGATGGCGCAGGGCGCCGGCCCTCCAGGCGGCAGCTGCGCTGGGAAAAGGGACGGGGCGGGGGTACCGGAGGGATCCGGCGCGCCAGGGTGCCAGGCATGCTTAAGACGGCCCTGGTTATATAGGTCACAAAAGGCTGTAACACCCAGCTTGGTTGTTTCCTGTGAATTACCTTCTTATATTACCTTCCATTCTAGGAGTATGGCAGGCAATGTAAGAATCACTGAAAGGGAGCTTCAGCAATATAAAAATCTAAAAAACTGTGGTAGCAACCTGGAAGATTTGAAGGAAGTAGAGAAAACATGCTTATTCCTTTCCTCCATCCCAGTTTCTTCACAATATTAGCATAGATGTTCTAGTTGGACAGGTGGTTCATGTCCTAGGCCAACTGTCCATTCTCTCAAAATAGGAACAAATTACAGTATTTTTTTTTGAGTGAATGCAATATTGCTCTTTATATGCAGAAACTGCATAAGTAACAAATAAAAAATGTTAAGATACATATGCACCAGTTGTTGTTGTTGTTTAGTCGTTTAGTCCACCAGTAGAGATGTAAAATTTCTGAAAATTTTGAAGCTTGGAAAAAAAACCCCGTTTTTTTCCGGGGTTTTCGGAATTAGCACTTCTTTTTTCTTTTCCAGATTGAAAGTCATTCTGTTACTTTAGAAACATAAAATATAACTTTGGACAAGTTTAATGGGCATAAAATTATCACAACTAGCATATTAAAAATATAGTGTATCCAAACAGGAACTGAAATTTAACTTTTCATTCATCACTGTTTGCTATGCAACATGCTTACTCCACCTCCATGAGACCTTATGTATTTCCTCACACTGATGTGTGTGATCTGTTAACCACCTTAGCTACTACTATATGCTTAAATTAGTTTATTTCACTTTTTAAAGACTGTTTTCCAGCATTTAATGTTTAAAATATTTTCATTTATTTTTTCTTTCATAACACTTCTCTGATTGCCACGACAACACTTTCAGGCCCTTTTTGTTGCTCTATATTTTCTTCCAGTGCTTTGAGGCCTAGTGAAGAGGAACAGAACCAATGCATACCACACACATGCAAAAACAAAACTGAAACCTTTTTATTTTCTGGTGACAACAGCTCCTCCTAAAAGAAGAAATGTATCTTGTTCTTGCATTGGAGAGTTCAGTTTGTAACCTATGACTTGCTTGTCCTCACAGAAATTAGAATAATCTGATACCATACATATATTTTTAAAATGATTTATAAAATATTTGAACCCCTTATTTTAAAACATTTTATTCGTCATGTTAAAATAAAACGTTCCATAATCAATCTATTTTTTATTTTTCCAATTTTTCGGGAAAAAATTAAAAAGGCTTCAGGAAAAAAATGGGGGGAAACCATTTCCCCCCGAATTTTTCCGTTTTTTCCCTGGGCCTTCACATCTCTATGCCCCAGTAGTGTATAT
Organism: Zootoca vivipara; assembly: GCF_963506605.1. Classification (NCBI taxonomy): domain Eukaryota; kingdom Metazoa; phylum Chordata; class Lepidosauria; order Squamata; family Lacertidae; genus Zootoca; species Zootoca vivipara. The sequence continues at coordinate 51,432,416 of NC_083284.1, read as the reverse complement.
ATAGTGGTACCTCGGTTGTTGAATGTAATCTGTTCTGGAAGATCGTTTGACTTCCAAAATGTTCGATAATTGAGGCGCAAAGGGCTGGCTGCCAAGTCAATGGGGAAATTGGAAAAAACGCAGCGGAAGCCATTTGACATCTGAGGTGCATTTGAAAACGGAAGCAATTACTTCCGGGTTTTTGGTGTTCGAAAACCAAAACGTTCGGCTTCCAAGGCGCTCGAAAACCGAGGAACCATTGTATTTTCTGATTTTTGTCTGCACCAAAATGAGATTGTAACTTTTGCTAAATGTAATCATACAAATAAAATGTGTATGAAACTATACAAATGGATAGTTGACTACAGTGCTATATGCAGGGAAATGTAGGAAACTGCAGAAGAAATTTAAATCCACATTCATATACCGGTACGTAGTTTTTCCAGAGGTATTAATCTGAACTGGCTCAATTCAAGTGATCCTCCAAACTTTGTTTGTTTCCTCTGAGGCTTCTCTTTCCATTTCCCGCTTAGCATGAACCCTAATTTGCTTTGCTGTGTGACTTGTGAACTAGCAAGATAGGACTGTTCTCCAATCCAGCATCAGAAATCCACTTCAAGCCATGATTTCCGATCTTGGTTTAGAGGGCAATTACTAACCATAGTTTCCTGATTTTGTAAATTATGGAGTATATTAAGAGCAAGGAATGCACTCTGTTTGATCCATGGAAAATAATCTGAAGAGAACCTTAGTCATTAACAGACTAAAACCCCTGTTCCACACATGCAAAGAAATCCACCCCAACCTTTACTTTGAAAATCCTGTTGAGTGGCATTTTGCAGGGTAGTAATGCATGGAGATTTGCAAAACACTCACTAAGTTCTTCCCTGAGCCAGTGAAAGATTAAGGAAAATAAAAAATAAGGGGTTAAAAAGGTTCTGTCTATGAGAGAAGCAATACAGGAAGCTGCCTGATATTGAGTTGGAATATTGAACCATCTGTGACAGTTTTGCTGACACTGACTGGCAGTGGCTATCCAGGGTTTCAGACAGGAGATGCTCCCAGCTCAACCTGGAGATGCCAATAACTGAACCTAAGATCTTCTGCCTGCAAGGCAAATGCTCTCCCTCTGAGCTACAGAGGCAGAGAGATTAGAATACAGAACCTGCAGGATAGAAACAAAGTCTGCCTTTTACATTCATATGATATGAATAGCATGTCCATAAAACTGGCAATTTTTTTTAAAAAAGGCTTGGTTGAAATAGTCAAATAAAATTGCACCTCCACACATACCCTGGAAAAGGCAGTCATCACCACACAGAAAGCATTGCATCTTTTCTGTAAAAGATGCAGGTAGTTTGATAGAAGCAATTTACTTTTAACAAAGCACGTGCAATAAGATCATCCTTGTCTTTGTCTGGTCTCCAAGAGCTATAAACCCAGTAGAAAATAGGCCAATTTGAGAAACAACAACAGAGCTCTGTGGGAGCTGACCAGAAAACAAAGACAACAGCAAGGTCTACAGAAGCTCAGAGAAACTCGTAATTAAGAGCCTCCGGCACAGGAATCGAACCTTCTAGGCACAGGCTCCCTGAGTTAACAGCAAGAAGCAGCTGTGAGAAAAGCAAGCTCTCTTTCCAGAGCCAAAGGGCACCAAGATCGAGCTAACAGTGCTATTTCATGCATGGCAAATTTCCGACAGAAGATCATTTCTGTGTAGGAAAAATGTCACAGCCTATAGTCTGATCACCAGATCTGACTGTCTGTACAACTTCTTGCCTTAGATTAAGAAACAGTGTGGGAGGAACCTGATCTTGTTGAGATCATGCTCTCTTTTCCTCCTGCTCTTTGGCCTCAGAGGACACAAGTCTAGTCTAGCACTGCTAGAGGAAGCAACTGTGGGCTCCACAGGCATTCTTCCCAATGAGTTGTCCTTCCAACATTGGTCGCTCACTACTTTTGTCTTCATTTCAGGATAACTGATAATATAAAGACTATTGCAATCATTACCAGAAGTGTGCAGAGATTGGTAGGGTTCACTATTCATTGCAATAAAACAAAGAATGACTTGACTCTGCAATCCTATAGGATCCCTTCTATATTCGAGTACATAAACCTAGGCAGATAATCCATATAGGCAAGAATTTCACCACACAGCTGCACCATGTTTGAGTATCTGTATCACATCAATTTTTGCCAAAGCTTAAGGAAAAGTATAAGCAGAGTTTGGCTCTAATGGGTTCATGCTCTCCCTTTTCAGTAGAAAAAGGCTTTCTTTACCACTTGACGGTACGGTGACGAAGTTCATTCAGAAAGAGTTTGGTTACCTTTGTGAGCTTAAAGGTATTGATTATTTAGCAGAATAATACTGACCTAGTCATCCTCTGAAATAATCACAATTATCCCCAGTTGTGTAAACAACCTCACAAATGTCTGGTGGCTGCCTAACTTGGGAAGAGTAACCAACCAGCCAGCATAAAGTTAGCAGAGAAAACCTGTTATAAAATGCTATCATCGAATAATAGCCCAGCCTCGTAATACTTAATGCATACGTAGGACACGGTAATTTAAGATTAAAATGTTACAGGTTTTGGTAAATGAATGTTAAGATCTTACCGTGGCGAATTGAACCCACTATCGACGGTGATGCTGCTGCTGTCCATGCTGTCCAGTCTTGCTGAATGTGTGGCTCTCTGGTTGTTGCTGTTTTCCGTTTCCTTTGGAGCAAGGAGGGTCAGATTCTTCTCAAACTTCCTTTGCAGGTCTCTTTCTTTTTCCCGCTCAAGAAGCCACTGCATAGTGCCCACATCATCCCGGTTCTTTTCTTCTTCAGCGTTCTTATTGGTCCCTTCGTCAGAATCGTCATCATCCGATACGTTGTAATAGTCAAAGGATGCCTCTTGGTTCCCGGCTGTTTCTTGCTGTCTCTGTGAAACAGGTATGACTTGTGTTACTGAGGTTACCATAGCTTGCTCGAGTTTGTCGCATCTGCCTGGCAATGCATCAGAAGGTGTCTTTTGATGAGGTTTTAGTAGTGGCACACCAGGCTTGTGAAAACTGTTCACAGACAGAGTACTGTGGAGAGGCTTAAAAAGTGTGTCTTTACTAAATATTTCTTTCCTCTTATCAAGGCTACTAGATTCCGTGTTGTGGTGTTGAACCAGTCGGCCATTTGCAATCACTTCGGGGGTTTGGCTAGTTGCAACTGGTCCACCACTGCTGTTTGGCCCTTTAGGCGACTCCTCTTTGTGCACCCCAGACTCTCTGGCTATGTGCTGAGACTGCCTTTCCGAGGGAGACACTTTTTTAATGCTTTCTGTCAAAATCACTGTGTCGTGGTCTTCTTTATTTTTCCCCAAAGGTGAAGGAGCAGTAAGTACAGTTTCACTAGAAGTGTTGCACTGAAAATAATCATCAATTGCTGATTTCGTTGTACAGGAGTTGAGCTCATTGTACGGGGGCAAATTCTCGGCTGGCTTGCTTTGTTCCAAGAGGCTACAGGAAATGGGAGTTTCTGAATTGCCACCAGTCTTTTCAGGTTTAACTACTTCTTTGTAGTTTACAGATGACATAAGAGCCCTTTGATGACTGAGTGATTGAGAAGGCCTTAAGGTGCTATCGTCAATGTACGTTTGGCTGGTTGTTTGGTCATCTTGACTGCAAGCTTCAGCTATGTCTTCAGGTGTACCTAAAGAAGGAGCACCCAGAGGTCCTTTGGAGTTATCCATCGATCGAGACCGCTCCTTGGCTTTATGAGACCTCTCATTCCTTGATCTTCGGTCCTGCGTATGGCTGTGGCTTCGATGGACCTTAGAATGGGAGCTTCCCCTTGAAGGTTCAGGAAAAGGCATTTCAGTTCTCCTTTTGGCTAGTTCACCAGATACATCCCATTCAGGTGTCATAGGAAAGTGAGATTCAAGAACGTTAGGGCTGCTGTGCATAATAAAATTGTCCCTCTTGTGTTCTATTATGAAACAGCCTTCCCGTGGGGACCTTGTGAGGGGATCATAGAAATCATACTCTCTTTCACCCGGAACATCCAAATGGGAACCCTCTGAAGGATCTCCTTTAGAGACCCAAGTTTTGCTATGTGACCGAGATTTCCCATGAGACTTCCTATGACTTCTACTCTTTTTGCTTCTCCCACTATGGTGAGCTGAAGATCCAGCTTTGCTTCGTTGAGCTTTTTCTTCTTCAAGTTTCTTCATTAGTGCAGTGTGCCTCATGACATTTTCCACAGTTAGATCTGGGTTAATACGCCTAATAATCTCCATCTCTACCTCCCTCGGTATAGTGGTAGGGGTATCTTCATCCCTCAAAGGCCATTCTTCTGGAGGAAACTGGGCAGAAAAGTTGGCCAGCTGTTTTGTCTTGTCCTTTTTGAAGCTTAGTCGAAACAATTTTAGCCCAAATTTCTTAGACTGCTTTTCTCCATCCTTAGGCTTTGTAAGTGTCTCTGTTTTATACGAAAAATTTACAGTACTTTTACTTTTTTCAGTGGGTGGCACCTGGCACATGGAAGGGGGGCAGTAGGAGTCCTTGCAGTCTTTTGCCGATTTCCTCTGTAGAGTGGAGGCATGTATGCTGTGCATGTCTTCTCTACAACAATGGCAGGAGTCGCAGTGGTTTTTGGGTAATGTTCGGTCTCTGACGCAGCCCGAGGTGGAAGGCGTTATAGTTCCTTGCTGTGGAGAGGTACACTGAGACCTGTCAGGTATCCTCTCATCCAGATGGTACCATTTACTGTTAGTTCTTATAAGGGATGGTGTTATAAAATAAGTCTGTGGGGTCACAATGAAGTAGCCATCTGGTGTTGGGTATATTTTCCTCTCCCGTACCAGCATGTTTAAGGTATGACGAAGGATTTCTGGACTTGGCGTTGGAACACCTGAAACAACAGCAAAATGTATTTATGAGTTCTTTTTAACCCTTCCCAAAGCATGCAGATCCTTGACATGTTCTCAAAGATAGTTTCTGCTGAGCAAGCAAAACTTGGTCGAGCATCCTCCAGCATGTTTGCTTTTAAGCTATCTCTTGCACTTGAGGTCTCTAAATTATTAACTAAAAAGGGAAAGCACTAGCAGAATGTGAAAAAATTCCCTTATTTATTTTCAAAGTGTTGGTGAACCTTAAGGTTCAAAGTTACACCTCTACACCAAGCCCCAAACTTGATTAATAAATTTATCAATAGCTTGATAAATATTTAAATCCTAATTAGCCAAGTTTATTGCATATAACACAAAAACAAGGCAAGAATAAAATGCTGTTTTTGGTATCTGCACATGTATTTAAATAAAGAAATCATATCAGAAAATTAGTAACAAATGCCGGGGGTAGGGAAATACACCTTAAAGAAGCAGATCAACATTTCCCTGATTATATCATAAACTATTATCTTAAGAAAACTGAAGGTGCAGAATTCAATCTAAAAGAGTCATTTCAATATCAGGAGAAAGTCAGATTATGTCAAATTTTTCACACAATACACAGATGGCATTAGATTTTGAACTTGAGGTAAAGCTAACTCTAAGACCAATTCAGAAATGCAACAGGTTGAGTAGAGAGGTTTTATGCAAAAGCTAGATGAATAAAAAAGCTTCACAGTGAATATTCAGTATGAAGATGACAAGCAAAGCGTCTTAAAGAGATCGTTCATTTCCATCCCATATGAGTGAATATGCAACCCAAGAAACTGTGCAGCTGCAACATAAGATGCTACCCAAATTACTGTATGTACATGAATCTAATGCGCCATCAAATCTAATTCACACCTCAAATTTCAAAACCCTGAAACTAAAAAAGGTTTTGCTGGCGAATGTAAATGTGCCATCAAATCTAATGCACACTCTAATTTCTGCAACGTAATTTGGCCAAAAAAGGTGCGCAGTACTGTACATTCAAGTAAATAGGGTAAATTTCTATGCTATTAAAGGCACGTTAACTTTTTAAAGCAAACTTACAAGGCATGAAGAAACCATTAGTTACCAAAGAAGACATAATAGATATAGAATACACTATTGATTTGGAAAGTAAGTTAATGCGGGGGGGGGGGGGGCGGAGAAACGCCCACCAAAACCAAGATTCCAAAATAATCTTACAACAACAAATCAAGCTTGTTTCACCACCCATCCTAAGGCATGTGCTACAGCCATCCCATGCATAATGAAGGCTTTTTAGATCACTTTCCTGCTTATGTCTGAAAAAAGTACAAGAAAAAGTGACATAGTGAGAAAATTTGCTATAAAATGTGTTAGGCTGTGCGAGAATTTTAACACCAACTTAATGTCATCATACAATCATGAGAAGAAATCCAGTTATTTGAAAAAAGAAAGAAAAAACTTTAATACTTTTGGGGGGGGGAATTCAAGCTGTGGAGGCACACTTTAAGTGCATTACTCATTATTCCTTTCTAGATTTAATTTAAACTTAGCACTTTTTGAATTTGTCACCTTTTTCAGTCACTGGAGGACGAATGGAAAAGGTGACAAATTTTAAAAAGAGCTGGAAAGAAAGAACTGGAAGGGCACTTCCTTTTGAATTCGGCATGCCGGAAGTCATGTGGTGAACATGTAGGCAAGGTTTAGGTCAAATGGGGAAGAGGCTCATAGGCTGGGAGTTCTCCACCACTGCGCTATATCATAATGGCTCAAATATGTTAGGATACCATTTCAAAGCCATATTTCTGTACCCTGCAGAAACATCTTCAAAAGGCCTAACAGTACAACAAGAATAAGTAGCATACAGTAATTTAATCGAGCCTCACAATTTATTACAAATGCACAATCCATTTTAGTGCAGTGGCCGGCCAATTCTTCCCCCTATGCACTCTCTTGCCCAATGTGCCACCTTCCGCTGTGTTTTAGAGGAGGGGTTGCTAACCTTTTTGGACCAGCATAAGCACCTTGAGTTTTGAGAAAGGGCTGCAGGCACTGGTCACAAAACAGCAGCCATAAGGGACCTAGCGTAACGAAACGTTAGAGAGAGCACAGTCATTGCTGATTCCTCCTCCCCAAAACCTCAAGCTTACCATGGGAAGTCAGCTATGTCCTGTTGGTACTGATTGGTACCGATTGTGGAGATCACACAAATTGTTTTCTCCCCCACCACTTCAGGAAAAATATACAAGGTAGCTACGTTTGTTTGTTTGTTTGTTTGTTTGTGTGTGTGAGAGAGAGAACACACACACACACAGGCATACATGCCTCTCTCTCTCTCCTCTCTTCTCTCTCTCTCTCTCCTCTCCCTCTCTCTCACACACACACCACTTAAACATCTCTCAGTGTCTCCCACAAACCACACATAAATGCAGACCACATATTCATACCTACCTACCTAACTTTAATGATAACACATCTCCCTTTCACTGACCACACATATATGCATATATGTCCCCCCACAGAGAACTCATACACTTCTCTCTCTGTCTCTCTCCTCCAAGGGCACTTCTCCCTCACATGCATAGGTATCCAAATGATTTTTTTGGTAGGAGGGGAATTTCCAGGGCTACCCCATTCCCCTCCCTACAGGGTTCAAAGTAAAATATTGACAGTCTGGAGCAGGCTAATTTCTCACACAAAGTGAGAAGCTACCTGTACATTCTGCCTCACATCTCATGCTCTAAAAATGTTAGAAATGTGCTCTTAAAAAAGAAAAAGCTGGGAATCTGAGGGTTACAATTATTCAAAACCCCTATTTTAGAGGGTCCTGCAACCCTCTGGAGCAGTACAGGTGGTGTTGCTAGGTACTGTAGGGGCTGGGCAGAATTGGCAAAATTGCTGCCCCCCTTTGCCAGCAGGAACACTTCCCCAGAATTCCACTCAGGAAATACGCTCAGTGGTAAAACCACAGCCTTGATCAAGCCCAGCCTTGATCTTTTATGGTTTTTTCTTATAGGCCAGGTTTTAGGTCTATTAATTTTGTCATAGTAACATTTCAGTAATTTAATGTTAATCAACCTGGATTAAACAGCCCAGCAAGTTAAGTGTTGGCTATTAAAAAATTATATCTATATATCTGAAGGTTTCTCTTCAATACTGGCAAAATAATTAATTCAAATGAACCCTATAACCATTACAGTACATTATATTATACCCATTTTAAGTTAGAGGTTAGGTGCACCCCAAAGATCACACAAAATTCATGTTACTACCATGACTAGCAATCAGATTAGATAAACTTCTATTAAAATATATTTGTATGTCAAGTTTATCTTCAAAAGCTACCTCATTCCTACACTTCACCAGAAAATTCTTTCAATGATAAAAAATAAATAAAACACAGAGGAAACCGGAATTTAAAATACTGCTTGACAGCAGTAGTGTTATTTAAGATTATGTAGTGCTTTAATAATTCAAAAGCAAAATCTGTCTGGACACTGAATCATCAGACATGTACATTTTCCACATCTCAAGAAAGTGTACTGTGCCCTCCACTGAGCTTCCAGACAGAAGATTATGTCTTGTTTGCTGGCCACAAAAGAAGGCTGACCTAAGGTGAACCCAGTTAAATGTAAGACACATTTCAAGCTGCTGTGTGTATATTGGATGCAATTTAGAAAGGAAATGTATAGGAATCCTAGTTTTAGAAAGGGGCCACAATGAAGCATGGCAGCTGTCAGAAAATGACTTCCTCACTTCTCAAGGTAACAACAGCATTAATAGTTATATTGCATTTCAGTTTACTGTGCCTTGACAGCCCCATACATTATGCTAATTTTGTAGCTACCTTGACAGTAAAAATGGCCAAAACGTACCTATGCTTCCTCCAGAATAAGTCTTCCCTTTTGTTGCTGCCTTCTAATGACTGGCACCTATTCAATCTGCCTTCAAACAAATATTGGACATAACTTTACATAAAACGATCTCTTTTAATAAGATAATAGGCATTCACCGTATTTGCCTATTAGGAAGAATTGTTTTATGTTCATCATTATATTCAAGCTCTGCCAAGATATTTGTGAAACCTCTCTCTCCTCTATATATGAGGATAAGCATGACAAGTGGAGGCCAACCTGGCCCTATCCAACAGCCAGAAAAGGAACAGTTGCAGCATCACTGCTTCCTCACTTCCTGCACGAAAGAACACTCTGCTCCAGATGGGAGTGCACAGCTGAAGGGATGTTCTCCTAAGGTTACTGGGAGGCTGCATGCCTTGCTTCATAGGAAGAACATCATGGCAAGGAAGAGAACAGCTTGGCCCCATCCATTGGCCGGTGAAGATGCAGAATACTCAAATGCTTTCTTGCCTTCCTATCTTGCTTTCCTTTTGTATCATGTCTGTTAGATGGTGCATGCCCATAGGCTCACAATCTTATCTTTCAGTAAATAGACAGTACTTTGTAACAACAACAACAACAACAACAACAACAAACAACAACAACAACAACAACAACCACTTAAATGCTTTAGTTAAAGTAGTAGCATGCTCCCTCTCCCTTCTTTTTAAATAAAGCCAACCCTAAGGTATAACAATAAAGGAGGCATGTTCTACTGGAATTGGTGTTTATTCACTATGAATACAGATTTATGAAAAGCAAATTCCAAATACTGTACTACTAAATCTTCTAAAATGATTTTTTTTCCTTGAACTGTTATTGTGGCTTAACAAGGGGTAGAAAAAACCCATCCTTTGCTCATGATATACGAGTTTAAGATGTACAGTGCTTGCAATGTGAGGTTATAAATAATTAGTATACCTTATTTCTGATATAGCCATGACCCAGATTTATACCTGCTCTGTTGCTCAGCAAACTAGGTGGCTATGTTGCAATGTAAAAACCTGCATTGAGGAAGCACATTTTTCTTCTAAGGCTATGGCTTTGAAATTACTCAACCTTAAAGAGTTGTGTAAAAAGCAGTAAAGTAACAGAAGCAGTTTGTTAAGAGCAGCTTTAGATGGGCAACCAGTTTTTGAACCAGATGGGCTGTGGGTTGGTACCGGTTTTCATTAGCAAATGCCAGAGCAGTTATTAGCAATTCTGATGACTATAGGGGTGATCTATTCTTACTTTCAAGTATTTTGAATATCATCCTTGAGTAAAGATTCTGTGGGTGGTTTACATAAAAGGGGGGGAGAGAAACACAACAAAAATTAAAATAATATGAAAGGACTCAGTTATCTCCAGTAATAACATCTGCAATCTGTGATGGAAACAAAATAGCAGTGGTATGAAAATGTTTATGTAACCACCACACACACAAAAGGCCTATAATATGAAACAGTTCTACGAATAATGGGTCCGGTAGCCATAAAAAAAATCTGTCTACCAGCTTCTCACAGGACACTATGGAATATGTTTGCTTGATCTATTCTTATCGTACAGCATCATTTTAATGATTGATTCCAAAGTAGGCCTATTATTCTTTAGCACTATCTCTGTTAACATTATTGCTATTCTTCTTACTCTTGCTATATTTGCAGTGAGGGCCAGACACACATTTGTCTTATAACAAGCCCTTCTGTCCCCCAGGTTTTCTCCATTTCTTACTAGGCAGAAATTAGTTGCCCAACTTAGTTTCTATCAACATGACAACTGGAAATTTCTTATTAACATAACTTTCATTGATTGGCTTTTTACAAGCCCTGTCTTTTTGCCAACTTAGGTAATATTGGCTGATCCACGTCTCCAAAAGAAGTTGGCATCTTCAGGTTTTTAGAAAATGTTAACCCAAAACTCTTACGTGTGTTCATTCTGTCAGGTGTTGGCATGAAACCACATTGTCTAGCTCTAGCTAGTACAAATCCTACCGATATATATATTTTCTTCCTTTTTTATTTTATTTTTAGATATGTATCCTCTCGCTGAACTGGAAACAGGGAATCCACGGGATTGCTTTTCATGTTGATGATATGTTAACTTAAATGTCAGGTGCTGAAATTGTCTTACTTGAAACGGAGTAGAGAAATTTAGTCATTGGAGAGTTTTTTAGATTACAAAATGAGTATACTTTTAAATTTGATATACATACAGACAAGCTGTCAGCTGTGCATGAGCTTCCATGTGCTAGGAACAAAAACCAAGGAAAGAGCCACCAGTTGGAAGAAATTATTTATTAGTTGGGTTAAGTAGGTGGTTTGCCACCTGCATGAATTGGCACTCCCTGTTATTCCACCTGTTCTAGAAGATCTCTATTCACAGACTTTTGTGTAGGTGAGATCAGAGAAGAAAAGAATCAAAAGCACTGTTGCATTTCTGACTATGTCCAGATCTGCTCTTAAAAAGCTGTATCAGCAAGCTCTGCCCACCTAGTTGTGGAAGCTCAACTATTAAATATGGAAAAGAATAAGATGGTGGGGGAGGAGGAGGTCTTGAAAAGCAAAGCTGAATTGAAGGATAGACAGAGAATTTAAATGAGCAGTTACTGTTCACAGAGGGTTGTGCTTTACAGGAAAATACTAAAGAAACCAATGTTTCTAATACTAAAGAAAATACTAAAGAAACCAATCAAATCATTCCACAAAAGTGGAGAACACACCCCTCCAATAATATTATAGGGCAAGAGAAAATTGGACAAATTTAATTTCCCTTTCAGGAGAGTAAAACTTTCGCAAACACTTTCTTTGTAAAATCAAGTTCAATAAAAACACCCAAATTTTGATTGAAAAAGTGAGGTCCTTTGGCATTACCTCAGGAGGGTTAATCCCCAAAAGGAATCTTTAATAATAATAATAATAATAATAATAATAATGTCTGCTGAGAAGCAAGTCATGCTGAGTTCAACGGGGCTTTCCCCCAGGTAAATGCACATAGGATTGTAGCATAAGGGACTGTTGTTAATATGCTAATGGGTTGAGAAATCTCCTTTGGAGGATATTTTCGGCTGATAAGCAAAGTACTGTAAAAGGTAAAGGTAAAGAGACCCCTGGCCATTAAGTCCAGTCGCGGACGACTCTGGGGTTGCACACTCATCTTGCTTTACTGGCTGAGGGAGCCGGCCTTTGTCCTAGGCTCTGGGGTTTAGACCACAGCGCCACCCACGTCCCTCTGTATTGATGTGCATAAATCCAAATTAGCCATTAGAAATATTTTTAATCTCAACTGTCTAGTGGAAGTGTTCCTTTTTTCGGGATTTCATTCTTTTGGCCCTTTCTGTAGCACACCAAGTTGTCATGCAGAAAACATTGAGATATACTAGGCTAGAAAGTAATGTGAACTTTATGTGCCCTCTCCACCGCCTTTCCACCTCCAACATGGATCATTAATTTCACAGTCTTCTGGGAACACTGGCAACTCACCTTATAAATAAAGTCACACGTGAAGACTGATAAAAGAACTCTGCTACAGAATGCAGCTACAATCCTATGCATAGTTACTTCAGAGTAAACCTCACTGAACTAAGTAGGATTTACTTCTGCAAAAACAGGATCAGGCTGCATGTCAAATTCCCAACCCCCACCCCTAAAAAAACAAAATACCCAAGCATTTTTAATTCTCTAATATTTTGAACTCTTTTTAGAAAAGTTGAAGGAAGTATTTGAAACATACTTTAAAATCCACACTCACAGCTATTTAGAAAGAAAATCCTTTCTATGCACATATAATAGAGAATGAAGCTACAGACAAGCCCTGATTCAATATAACAAGAAAAGCAAGTGAAATAACCTGAATATACATCATTTCAAAACAGCAAGCTTGTAAAAGTTTTAAAGGTCATTTGAAATTCTTTGTTTAAAAATAAGGAAAAGAAAATCTGGGTCAATGTGAGCCCAGATACATTAGCATGTATTTTACCTGGGAAACAGGTTGTTAGGTGTTCCATTAGCGCTTCTTGCGTGACTTGTTTTCGTGCTGAGTTCATTGCAGAAATGGCCAAGCAAAGGATTTCCCCAAGTGGGATAAACTGTGATTGACTGATGGGAGACATACTGATGGGCGATACATCACCTGCCAGAGAGAAAATATTTTGCTTAAGTATCCTCAAAGCAAGCTGACTATATAGACACAGATGTTTCCAACCTAGTTTTGGAATAAAACCTAGACAATAGAAGAATAGAGAACATTAAAACAGCAACAGCAGCAGCAGCAGCAGCAGCAGCAGCAACAACAACAACAACCCTAGACTATTTTCACAACAGAATTGACATTATTAAAACATATCAATCCCGAAAGTCTGGTTCAATAGGGGTGGTGGTGAGGGGGTTAAAATGTACAAGGTGACATGAAAGGCTACCCCCCCAAAAAAAATCCTTTAGGAACAGGCAGCCTCCATTTTTTTATATAAAAAAACCCTGCACTCTATCTTTAAGCAGATTGCTCAACAATTCTAAAAAAAACTCTAGCAGAGGGCTAACATTACTTGCTCATTTTACTAGAATGAAACCACAAGTATTGAGAGGACTGTCAGTCAAGAATGAAGAAGCTGACAGAGAAATCTGATGGAAGTTTTTGGCATTTGTACTTGACCTTATTAGGTCGTTTCCCCAATTTTTACCCCTTCATCATCTTCTTTAAAAATCTGTGTAAAATCAGTGAATTTTTAAAAGAGCAATATATATACCACATTGAAAAAAATATGGAACCGTTCCCTGTGATAAGCGATTATAAAGAACAAAAATCCCATATGCATGACGTTTCAAAGTCTGCACTTTACCTACTATTTCAGGCCTAATTCTCATTGAGGTGGTGAATTTGCATCAGCATCACTAGCAGGGGTTCATAAAGGCAACAATTTAATTAGAAATAAGGAGGGGTGGGGGGAAAGGAATGAAGGATTTAAAATGGTAAACCATGAGTACATCTTTCAAGTAATGAGGGGCTCCAAATTTACAAAAATACAAAGGCTAATAAGAGAATTTGTTTTACACACAGTATTGCACTGATTGTAAGTGCAAGGTGCTTTCTTGTTTACTTAAAAGCAATATTAAAGTCGGTTCTTATGAGAAAGGATTTTAGATTCATGCAAATGATTATCTTTGTTTCATTTATCTACACTTCCATATCTCTAGCTGAAGAAGTCATATGCAGCGAAGTGTATACAATTCCCCTGCCTGAAATTGCACATGTGGAACCCATTTTTTAAAAATGAAACCCGCCCATCAGCTGTTTTAGTTGGAGAACAGCCTCCCTTATTGTCCATTTCTGAACAAACATCTGGTTATCAAGAATTTCACCTTCAACACAGGCGCCCATGTGGAGGCCCAGCTGGTCTACATGCTCTCTGATGGATCAGCTGTGCATGGGACAAAATCAAATGCTGCTCTAAATGCACTTAAGCCCAATGATTTCAGGGTGCTTAAAGGTGTCTAACTCTACTAGATTTTGTGTTAAATAGTTGCAGCAACACAACACAGGGTCTTGGGCATGTTACGTAAATACATGAAACAGCCACCAACACACCACTGCACTGGATTGTGGCCACTGCATTCAGTGGTATGACTTAGGATGCAGCTATTATTTTCTACTTATGGTAAATCATTTACCATTACTAGACAAATTGCTTCTGAATGCTTCTGCATACCTGAAAACTCTGCTAATGTTTCCACTCTACACAACTTGTTATAAAGTCAAACTAAACAATGAATAAATATTTACATGGGCCGACTGCCTTTTAAAAGCATAACATAAGCCACTCTTTTTTAATCCTTAAAATATTTTTTAGTTCTTGTTTATCGTGACAGGGGAATTCTCATTTATGTTCACTGCTGACCCAGTTAATACAATAGGCACTCTACAGATGTCTATGTCTATGAGACATTTTGTGGCTCCTCATCTCAAGTATTTTTGTAGAGCTTACAGAGAACCAGTGGCAGCTCCTCTTCACCTCACCTACAGAGGTACTAATTTGCCATGTTTTATCATACTCTTAAAAATAATATTTGCTAACACTTATCTTCTACATTATTTCAGATCAATTTTAAAGTGCATTTTTCTTCTTAATAAAAAGTTCAGTAGCTTATTTCTTCTGAATACCACAACTCTTGCAGGGCATGGAGGCAGAGGGAATCAACCATATGGCTCCCATTAACTTGGGCTGGTGCTCGCTTAAAGCAGCTCTCCTTCAAAATTAAATTACCACAGTCAACTTTCCGATGTTTATGCTCCAAATTAAAGGGCAAGCTGTGGGTGGGTGGGGGGAGTGCTTTTGCAATTTGACTGTCCGGTTTGTTTAAATGCCCAACAACTGGTTTTATCACCACTACTACTAACTGAAAGGAACAACAGTCAACTGAAAAAAGCAAAGCTGTTCCCTGTTACTTTCTTACCATAGTAAGAAAACAACCTGAAAATGGCTACCAGGCAGCATTTGCTTGAGTAGAGAAGATGCTTCTTGCAGATGGCTACATAAAAAACTGCAAAAACCAAAAATTTAATTTAATAAGAAAGCTTTCTAAATGATAAAAAATGATAATAATGAATGGATTCTTAAGGAGAATGTTATTCGAAATATCCAGTTAGATTCTCGGGATATACTTTCCACCCATTTCCTCTAACAGTATTTCTCAAACTTGAACTACAACTCCCATCATCCCTAACTAGCAGGACCAGTGGTCAGTGGATGATGTGAAGCGCAGTCCGACAACAGTCTGGGACTTAAGTTTGAGAAAGACTGCAAGCGTCTCCTATGTCATCCCTCAAGGAAGGGTCCTGTTCAGAACAAATTTAACCACAGAATATAGCTCACAGAATACAGCCCAATTATGCATCATTTCCCCCCAATAAATTTGTTTATAATATAGAATGATTGCATTTGCCTGCAGAGTAATTTGGGTGCTACTATCAGGGGCACACAGTTCTGTTTGTCACAACAGCAAGAGTTTCATTCATGTTGCATCCCATTTATCTTATCCTTTCTTGCTACTGGCAGGACTTTGTGGAAACCGAAGAGATAAGGGGTGATGGAGGACATCTCTATGAGCTCCTTTGGATAACCAAACTATTTGATAAGTGTCCATTAGTCAATTGTTTAGTAATAGTATGAAATACATCAGATGTACCCACTCTATGGAAAAAAATTGATTTGGGGGAAAAGTTTTCATTTCATAGGACAACTCAATACTAAACAGCAACTTGCTTTCTTTCTTTCTCTCTCTCTCTCTCTCAAATGAAATGGGGAAGTCTTATCTCAGTGGTAAAACACATATTTTGGGTGCAAAAAGTTCTAGGTTCAATCATTAGCATGTCAAGGTACAGCTGGGAAAGATTCCTGTCTGAAACCCAGGAGAACCATTAGCAGTCAGAGCACAAAATAGTGAGCAGGATGGACCAGTGCAGTATTTTTAAATAGTCCATAGCTATTTTTTTAAAAAATAATAATAATAATAATATGATAAATGCATTTTCATGTGATATTAAACCGGAAGTATTCATCTTCTAGATTCCTATTAATAACATTACCTTCTTCATTCTAAAGCAAATTAAATTTTTCCTCTTTTTTAAAGATTGGAAGTAGTCATTCCAGAAAGAGCCCAAGCTTTCATAACTGAGGTATACCCTGCATTAGCTCTATAGTGCCATACTATTTTATAATATTTTGGCTGATAAGTTAAAATGGTATCCTGACTTCAAATTAAATTTCACATATCTTCCATTTTTTGGAAATAAATTATTTTTTATATAATGCTACCTTTTGCTCTGTTTTATTAACACTTTGTCAGCTTTTAAAAAATTCATACACTTACAAATAGTCTCCGTTTTCCTTTTTCTTCTCTTCTCTTCCCACCCAAATGTCATTGACATTCCATTCCACCCTTGCCTCCCACTGTCCCTATACATACATCAGCAAAGAAAAGAGAAAGGAAAAACACAAAACAAGCCATCACATAAAAACAAACAGAAGCACAAACCCACACATATCATATATTTGGAACACAGTCCATTTGCTTTGCTTGCAGTTTAAAACTAAAACTATTTGGGAAGTCATTTTAATGCCCTATAACTACTGCTTTCTAAGAATTGAAACATGCAAGATCCTGTTCAAAATGCTATCTCAATTCCAACTGCAGCCCTGCTTTCAATATCCAAATAATATTTGGTCAAAGAAACCTACCAAAGTGTTCTAGAACACCTCAAAATATAAGTTATGCTTGAGACTTTAATTCTGCATTTCTCTCTCAGTTTGCCTTACATTTTTCTAGCTCTACTTTTTGAACTGCATCACTCAAAGTCAACTCTTTCATTATCTTATTAGATTGTTCAAAGTTCCAGCCTTGGGCAACCTGCAACTTTATAGTGGAGCAGCAGATGTTTATATGCTGATTGGCGAGACCTGGATATTGGGTTTTTCTTCCTCCCAAGTCCTGGGAGGTATGAGCCACTACAGGCCACTCTTGAGAGCTCAGCAAGTTTTGGCATGCTCCAGCAGATGCTCCAAGTATCAAATGCCTTCTCCCATGCAGTACTTTTGTTTCACAGCACAGTGTGTACAGCTGCCTCTAGCAATCTTACAGCAAAACAGTGGAAACCTTCTCACAAGGAAGTACCAGAAGACAGGGTTCTTCTTCCACCCAAGTCATTGAAAGAAAGGGCCATTACCAGGCATACCTGAGAGCTTAGGGAGAGCAGGAGCTGTCAAAACACCCACAACCTTGTAAAGTCTATGTTCCAGAACACCCGCATACTACATTTACCTTTAAGTATATGCTACCCTTTACATCAGTGTATCACCTCTTTAGGTCCTTTGAGCAAGGAAAGCTTTTAATTTCCAGTCCATGCTTCCCTTGCGCAAATGACCTAAAGAGGTAATGGTATATATGCCAACCTCATAAATGAGTCCCTTTGAGTTTAATGGGGCTCATTCTTGGGTTATTGAGTGGCAGCTTAGGCTCTGGTTTAGGAGCGGGAATGGGGAAACCAAGGTCTTAAACAGATGTATCTTCACAATCAGGCACGGTGGGATACAGCTGTGGAGAAGCATCAACGATTATACACTCACCAATTTTGTATTATGCCAAGCCCCGTGGCAGCCATTTTGTGAGTGGCGCCCACAGTGCTCTCTCAAAATTTGAGATGTGCCCACTGGTCCAAAAAGAGTGGTGACCCCTGCTCTATAATCCAATCAAAAGCAAACTCAGGTAAATATGCACACATAACACCTGAAAACCTGTTTGAAGACGCACTTCAACTTTACTAATAAAAATAGCAGTTATGCACAATCATTTCCATTGAACACTAATGCTCTGCTCTTCATGCCAAGAACAATGCTGCTGTCAGTTGGCCTCTGGTGACAGCAGAATATTGAAAGTTTCTATGCTGTGTGGAGAGCTCCTACTGCTAGTTAAGTGGCACCCAGCCATTGTTTAGTATCTATTTATTAAATTTATATCCCACCCATCTGCTTGCACTAAGACATGGTTTGGCTTAGGGTATGTGCAAACTAGGTCAGTGGAAGATTAAGACAATAAGCATTTGCATTACAAATTTCAAATTTGCAAGTTATATTCAAAATTATTTTCAAAAAGGGTAGTGATACCATCAGGATAAGACTTTGGGGCAGGGGCCCCAGTTCACACTCAGTGAAGCAGTGTTGGCATACCACATTTTGAAGTAATACACCTTACCATCCAAAGAAGCTAAGACCATTTATTCCAGAGTGCAAAATTAGTAGTATAGTTTTACCTGTCCAAAACAAACTTCTGAAATTTCTATTTATGCTAACATTCCTTCATACATGCTTATCTTAATATAGCTTGTAGAATATGCTGATTGTCTAGGTACAAGATAAACAAAGGCCATTATTGGATTAAAAATATTAGATTAGAAAATTACAGCATTTACTATTTGGGTTTTGTTTTCAACAAGAACCGAAGTATTCTCAACATGCGCTGTTTCAGGTAGAGTGAACAGATGTACAGAACAATGGCTAAAGTTCAATGGAAGGGAAAAGTCACACCCTCAACATCCCTTTTTGCCAGAAATAAATATCCAAAACGATAAAACCCATATTTTAATATATTTTTCCTCACGTTCAACGGCTAGCCAAAACTCCAATGCCATAAATTCACATCTTCTAAGCACATTTTTTTAAAAAGCCTGTATAAAATACAGAGCACGTTCTTCACAAAACCTAAACGAAAGACAAAAAAAGTTTTAAAAGGCTAAAATCATGCTATTCCAAGATTCTAAAAGCAATGTGTTAGTAAAACCACACATGCTAAAATGGAGCAGTCTTTATACCCTTGCAGATATGCTTCCTTCATCTGCATGGAAAACCACACCAGACACAGACAAAAAAAGATACATTATTATTATGAAAACATCTATTTCATAGTATAGATGAAGACCACAGTCCACAGGACTCTCTGAAAGACTGCACTGGACCTGAAAGATGACAAATACACCTTACCTTCAAAATCAGGCTATGATCAAGAAAACATTACCTATAAATTGGTCACAGTTAAAGAATTCAGCAGTGTCTGGACAATTAAGAGTAGATGTCAACTCATCAGACCGCAGAGCACACAAGCAAAATTAAGTTAGCTGGAAAGGACTTTAGGAATGTGGCTCCTCATTCATTAATTTGCTTTACAGTATCTAGTGCAACTCAGCATTTCTAGACCAGTTCTACTTCTACTTTCTGGAATGGAGGCACTCAAAATGATGGGCTGCAATGCCTCAGGATTCTGCCGTGTCATCTTCCGCCTGGATCTCTGCAAAGTGAAGTCATATGAAAGCATTGGCCAACTTCACTCCTCACCACCATACCCAGAATCCTTTGTAAGCTGAAATGAGTAATTGCTCTGGGAAAATGCTATCGCACAGTGTTCCAGGTTTCCCAGAGAAGCGTTTGGAAAACTGCCTAGGTGCACTGTATAACAGAAACAAAACAGTTAAAACCGTGGCCAAAATAACTAAGTAATCACTAATTAGTTACCATTTTAACCCCTAGAGTTTTTGAAGGAGTAGATACACTGTATTAAGATCTAAAACATGTCAAGTGTTAATACTGTAATTCAAATACGCATCAGCTTCTACAATAATAAATTAGATGGCTGGTTCACTTACCAGCTTTTATAATACAACCACAGATTCCTGAACGGTTCTCTTTCAAACGTGGAAAGAGAAACTGCAGTCCACTTGAGCCGTACAGAATTGCGGGAGGCGTGGCTCACTTTTGAGCTTAAGGGTGGCTTAGTATCAAGTCTCCCACCGCCACTGAGCTTATATTGCTTCAGGCAATGGCTGTATTGAGAACTAGACAACAGCAAATCTAGTTCAGCAGTGGGGAACCCTTGGGAGGAAAGCAAAGATGGCCAAATTGAGAAGGGAAGAGGTAACTGATGAGAGCATGTCTGAGCTGTCAGACACGAGGCCATAACTAGCATGGTGCATGGTAACAGCAAAATAACATGGGGTGTGAAACTGATAGAATTCGTTGCAAAGGTTAGACAGACATTAGCTGCTCAAGTCGATCAAGACTAAGTTATAGGATCTCTTCTTGCAAATTGTGGAGTTAAATAATACTGCAAATGAAGCTATGAACCTGGACAATCAGGCAAAGGTAGACATTTTAAAAATGGAGGTGGGGGGGGGGTCCATTGGCTGTGCTTGCCAGAGCTGATGGGAGCTGCAGTTCAGCAACATCTAGAAAGCCAAAGGTCCCCCACTCCTGCCCTAAAGATAGAACTACATCTTTTCAATGGGGTAGTCAGACTAGAAATAAACTACTCCAAGTCTATATAATATCACTAAATATGTCAGAAGCAGAGAAGAACTGCCCTCAGGCTTCACTTTGCAGGACTCACCTGCCGCTGAGGGCCTGAAGGGCCTTGCCTGCCTCCTTCCATCTGGGCAGAGAGGGCTCCCTTTTTGTTTTTTAAATTGCTTTTATTTTTTATCTATGTCATTTTAAATTGTAATTGATATTAATGCTGTATTCTTAGTTTTAAATTTTATGATTTGTATGTGAAAATTGTTTTCCATTTGGTTATGTACTTTTGATGTATTTTATTTATTGCTTATGACTTTTGTTACGCTGGTAATTATGTAAATCTTGTCATGTTGTAAGCTGCCTTGAGCATTGTTTTAACTATGGAAAGGCGGCATACAAATAAAATGGTGGTGGTGGTGGTGGTGGTGGTGGTGATTTTAGTGGGTTTATGTACTTGGGGGTAACAAATGCCCCATTGAGAAACATATTTGTGGGAAATTGTATGGGCAGATTAGAGGGGAGAACATGGTTTGGGAGAACAGCAGGCATTAAAATGGCTATACTGCCAAAGCACTACTTTCTTTTCCAGACCCTCCCTGTCACTATTCCAAATAATTGGTCCTCAAAGTGGCAGTGGCTTTTGAATAGCTTCACAACAAGAGACAAGAGGAGCAGTGTGAGTAATGCCACATTGTACAGACCACGTGACAGGGGTTCTGGGAATGCCTAATCTAAAGCTGTATTATGAAACCTTCCTGCTGAACCATCTTATTCACATTATATGGGGATCCCAGGGAATACAGTAGGTGCAACTTGAGATGTCTCTTTCAATACCTACTGTATCGTCTCTTATGCTTTTGCAGTAATACATAATACATAAGATTAGCAATCCCTTTTTATGGACATCTTTGCAGGTCTGGAAATGCTGAAACTCCTTTTTAGCTCAAATACAGTCTCCCATTATTCCAATATTGGACTATTTGAAGTTTTGCTGCCCAGACAAATATGATAAATTGAAGTGATGGGGAGATAAAGGGATAATCAAGGTAAAATATATAATTATTAGAAGCTACCTGATGACACAGCATTCTTTGCTAGATGAATTACAAGAGTGAAACACAACTAGTTTCAAATAGCACGACTAATTGCATTATTATTATTATTAAAATTTGTATCCACCAATCATATGAAGATCACAGGGTGGTTCATTCTCGTTCTTTAACCAGAAGGGAAAAGGGTCTTCGCTCTCTCACGATGGTTGAGCATCATTGCGTGGCAACAAGTTTGTATTGCAAAAGCATGACTTCTGAATTGTACAAGCTATTAAATGAACAGTAAGGCTTCAGAGGGTGTGGAAAGGTGACCTGAAAACACTAATTGATGATAAGCAGTGGGACAGAATGTAGCCAACAACACCTCCCCCTCTCAAACAAACCTGGCTAAAATACAAGAAACCGCAATTAAACTACTTGTGGTCTCTTCCAACTCTATGATTCTATGATTCTATGATTCTACTTTTAAGGTTGCGCTGATTGGGACCCAGGTGGCGCTGTGGTTAAACAACTGAGCCTAGGGCTTGCTGATCAGAAGGTCGGCGGTTCGAATCCCTGTGACGGGGTGAGCTCCCGTTGCTTGATCCCAGCTCCTGCCAACCTAGCAGTTAGAAAGCACATCAAAATGCAAGTAGATAAATAGGAACCGCTACAGCGGGAAGGTAAACGGCGTTTCCGTGTGCTGCTCTGGTTTGCCAGAAGTGGCTTTGTCATGCTGGCCACATGACCTGGAAGCTATACGCCGGCTCCCTCGGCCAATAATGCGAGATGAGCGCGCAACCCCAGAGTCGGTCACGACTGGACCTAATGGTCAGGGGTCCCTTTACCTTTTAAGGTTGCGCTGTATGATTAAGGGAGTCTTAACTCTGTGCTGACAAGAACATGGGGAATGGGGTTGCTACTGTACAGGTGGAATTGTGAAATACTTCAGACTTTTTGGTGGCAGGTCTTTGAGGATGTGCCAAGATCATGAAACAAAATTTTTGTTTAGACCTTGCACTATTTTACATACAAAATAATAAAAATCCCAAAACAATACATAAATACTAAATTTGTATGGTTCTATCAATCACCAGCTTAAAATCAACACCCTCTCATAACATTTAACACAACCCCACAGAGTAGTGAAGGGAATGTCCAAGCACAATCAATTTGATGCAACATTGTTCCTGTTGCTTTGTTTCATCAGCGCTTGCAAAGATGTTACTTATCCTCCAGCCACACATGCAATCTTATGGTGTGGATGTGTCCACACAAAAGAGTAAAGTTTTACTTTCCTGTTATTGTAACATTCCTAACTCACCTGTTGTGGATGAATACTGTTGTGATTGATTATTATTTATTATTAATGTTGTATTCTGGAAAATTATGGGAAAAACATTATTAATTTTAATTTTTTTAAGAATAATTCTTTATGTTAAACTCTCTGCTAAGGGCTGTTTGCCAATAATTTAAACTGGTGAACAAGTCCTTGCAGGCTTGCCTCTCATCATCCTATTCACTTTGTTATGCATGCACCAAAGAGGAAGCCTTGAAACCATGCCAGTAAGTTGGCAATTAAACGTCAAACAGCTCCAAAGACAGAAAGCCAGTAAAGCGGCTGCTTCTCCCGCTCCTGACAAAGAAGGTAACATTCAGAATGAGGTCACTGTGTGAGGTTGCTCTCAGCGTGAGATTTGTATTTCCTTCACTAGAGTCTGTAACATAGTATCTGAGAAAAAAAGAATTCAGGGCATGTCTGGGCTTATAAGAGGTTGGACTGCAGTGATGAAAATGTATTTTGTATCCCATGTGTTCCAGCTAGGGGAATGGTGAGTGTAGCACCTATCACATGCAAGAAACAGGAATCTGACATTGATGGAGGGAAGGGAAAATTATATAGCTTGCACCAGTCATTAGTTGTGTGTAACTAGTGTGTGTGTGTGTGTGTGTGTGTGTGTGTGTGTGTGTGTGTACGTATACATATACATATACATATACATATACATATACATATAGGATTTGCCCATAGCAGGTCTGTGTTCTATTTTGATACCTAATTTAGAGCGTTTCACCGTATCATTCTAAATGGAACTCAGCTTTCAAAACTTTTCTGGGTTAGTAAACAATTGTGCTAAAAGGGTAAGAGTTTGAAATATGGTTAGTTTCGTTCTTCTCAGGCGTTCTCTGTGATGAGATGGTAGCTGTTTTTATTGGCCTGTGGCACAATAGCTCATCTGCCATGCGAAAAACCACATACCTACTGAGCTCCAAGCCAAGCTTTTGTGTCATCTAGAGCAGGGGTCTGCAACCTGCGGCTCCGGAGCCGCATGTGGCTCTTTTACACCTTTGCTGCGGCTCCGGAGCAGATACGAGGGGAGGAGGCGTCCGAGCCATGTGCCGCCTGAGCCATGCGGCGGCGCCCGCCAGACACTCGCGCGGTGCCCACCGCCGCCGGAGCACACAGCTGCGGCGGCCCGCTGTGCGCCTGCGCCCCGCACGGCGCCCGCCGGAGTCCACAACTCCGTTGTGCGCTGTGCAAAAAGGACGCAAGGTGATGTTAGCAGCCCCCTCCCTGCATCAGCCCCTCCCCGCTGCATTTCTGCAGCCAATAGGCTCACGGGGGGCGGGGGCGGAGTTTTTTTTTTAAAAAAAACGGGCGCACTTCTTCCCGCCCAGCAGCAGAAAAGGTTTGCGGGCTCGGAGCGCGTGTTTGCTGCTGCTGCTCCTGCCTGCGGCCTGCCTGTGGCCTCCTGCCGGCCTGGTCAGGAGATTGAGGTAGATGTATTAATCAATGGGTTGATTCAATATGAGGAAATTTTATAAGTTCACTTGATGGGAGCAACACACATGAAACCATACAGGTGTCCTAATAAGGGAGTCAGAGTTTTGCCCATTCCCAGTAATCAAGGCAGCCCAAACTCAAAGTTATTTTTATAATGACAATGATGACATTGGGCCCTCATTATTAATTATTATTTACATCAGGCACTGATTATGATTTATGGTACACTGGGGCCCTGATTAATTTTCTATGGCATTTTGGGGCATTGATTATTGGACATAGCAAATTTTGCTATGGGGCCCTCTGATTTCTAATTACATCCCTGTTTTGCGGCTCCCAGTTTATTTTTTTCCTTCGGAAACGGGTCCAAGTGGCTCTTTTTGTCTTAAAGGTTGCAGACCCCTGATCTAGAGGAAGTCAGCCCTGAACCAGTGTCTCATAACTAAAATGATAGACAAAAGGTAATGAGAAGAACCCTGCAAATTAGTCAGCCATCAGTCCTATTAACACTTCAAATAGGGTTGCCAGACTCAATAGAGGACAGGACTTCTGTGCCTTTAATTGCCCTGCTCTCTTTTGAGTCTGGAAACCTTAAAGAGAAACCAGCAGACCCTTTGTTTAATTTCCAAGCAAAGGATCTGCTGGTTTCTCTTTAAGGTTTCCAGACTCAAAAGAGAACAGGGCAATTAAAGGCACAGAAGTCCTGTCCTCTATTGAGTCTGGCAACCCTAACTTCAAATTGGCTTACCATACTTTCAATGGCTCTACCATACCGAGGCCGCCTCCTCCTACTTCTCTTTCTGTCAGCCTGCTACCCTGTAGCTTCTGCAAGTGTTTGTGAAGACTTTCATTTCCAGAAAAGCTCTCTAACGTCTCATGATCTGCTCACCACCTCTGGTTAGAATTCTCGACTTAAAGCCAGTACAGTAATCAAGATCTCTACCTCACCCATGAGAATTTGTTAGCTCTCCATCTTCCCCTGAATGAGTGCCCCCCCTTTTAACTCATCTAATATGTCCTGTCACCACAAACGGGCAATTCTTTTCAGTTCACAGTTTGCAGAGGTTAAGAATATTCAGATACAGAAATCAGATACAGAAAACTTCTATTACTGCAAACAATTCCATCCTTCCTAACAAGTATAGTAGGTAACAGCCCATTAAAATGCTTGTAAGTTTTTAAATCCTTAACAAAGTAACATGCTATGATGCCAACAGAACAGTAGACAGTATTAGCAAACTTGAGGACTTGGCAAATGGTGCACCATAATCTGTATCAAAGCAGCCTCTTGAAAAGGGCCTAGTTGATCTAAATGCAGCAGCTCAGAAACTTTAGGAAATACTGGTCTGGTTTGCACATCACACTAAGCCATGGCTCGTTTACCAAAATACATATAAATCAGAAACTGTCCCTAGTGATCAAACTGCAGTGCACATTATTTAGGATGTGGGGGAAAGAACAAAATGAAAACGGTTCAGACAGCACAGAAGAATTTGAGGAAATAAGTCACTTTCAAGAAACACTGCTGCACCTCAGTATTATTAATGATGCAGCATGGATCAGAAATCCTAAATACACTTACAGTGTGCTTTTTACTTACAGTAGGATTTACCTAAACATGCATATGATTGTGCTGCAGGTCTCCTTTGAAGTCTCTGATTTAAAATGTGACAGAATAAACCTGCCACAGATATGCACCTGGAGCCAAAATTGGTGTGCTAGAGGGAGTATTCCTTGTGGCCAAAACCCGGCCAATAGAAATACATTACACAGCTGCTGTTCCTAGGAAGTATTTAATTATGTGCTGACTTGCAAGTTCTCACAAATTTTTGAGATGGGCAAAGAGCATAAAGAGCATATTTGCTTGCACAAGAGTGTTTTCTAATGCTTGACACTTCAAACCCCAGACTAGTTCAGGAAGGTTTTTCTAAAGAAAGCAGAGAAAGAGGCACCATAATGCAAGATATTCAAAATCAAAGCATATGGCATATTCACTTGATAGCACAAAGAATTAACACCCTTAAATACATATTTTAAGAAAGATTTGTTTATTGGTGGAAATTTCTGAGAACTGCTTTCAGCTTCAAAGCTGGCCAGTCTTCTGTGAAACACTTTTGACAGGTGAGTTTATCTTGTGACGTCAGGTAGAATCGTGTCCACTTTTGGCAGGCGTCAACTCCACCCTGGAACTACCAAGTGGAACCAATCTCGGTGAGGCTTGCATTCAGCATCAGTTTAAAAGCCCCACAACCAAGGAACAATCACAAGCATGCCTCACCCCTGGCCTAAACCAAAAGCAAAGGCATTTTAGTTTATTTAATGAAATGAAAATCTCTGCTCAATATTCAAGATTGTTCTGAGTGGTATTCAGAACACCCCTTTTTGCATGTCTGTGGTTATATGTATATTGTAATAACAATCAGAAAAAAAACTAATATACAGACATCTTTCTGTGATAAAGAAATCATGATTTTGTATATTATTCTCACATTTAAATGGGAATTTGAAGCATAGCTGCCAAGTTTTCCCCTTTCTCGCGAGGAAGCCTATTCAGCATAAGGGAAAATCCCTTAAAATAAGGGATAACTTGGCAGCTATGATTTGAAGAACCCTATGTATAAACCCATTAGCAAAATGTGGCCCTGTTACTGTTCTTCACTAGCATACTAAACACAATGCCTGCTGTTTAAAAATAGCTATGATACTGCTGTTACATGCACACACAAAAACACATATCCAAGCTATTTCTTTAAAAAAAAAGATAAAAAATCAAGCCTTACGTGTTAGACGCAGGCATGTCAAACCTGTGGCCCTCCAGATGTTTTGGACTACAATTCCCATCTTCCCCAACCACTGGTCCTGCTAGCTAGGGATCATGGGAGTTGTAGGCCAAAACATCTGGAGGGCCGCAGGTTTGACATGCCTGTGAGAGGAACTTGGAATCCTGAAACATGCAGATGTCAATCCCACACAACACTGCATGTGTGTAAACCTCAGTGGCTGTCTGTAGGTTTTTAATCACACAGGTAACACCAGATTAGGGCAGCCTACCCAGTTTAGCATCCTGACATTGAACAGCTGAAGTTGGTGTTTTCCAAATCACTCAAAAAGAAAAAGAGGTAGCTGTGTTGGCCTGCAGCAGCAGCAGCAGCAGCAACAACAACAACAACAATCCATATTAGGGCAATATCCAAATTAGAATTATTTTAAAAAGTTAACTTATGAAGAATTAGTACGCAAATCTGCTTGTTTTCATGTTCTTTTCCTGCTACTTTTATATCACATACATTAGATCAGAAGCCTGCAGGCAGGGATTCTGCTTTTTTCACATCTTTGCACAACACTTAAAACTTTAGCTGTTTCATAATGCATAATAGTAACTACAGCAGCAGCAGGCAGTTAAAAGTTGTATTTGTCATACTTTACTTTTAAAGTGCCTAAAGGTATTAGACATTATACAATAATAATCACAGGCTTGCAATCAAAATCAAGGGGGATGTCATGACATATTTATCGCTCCCAATGTCTAAAACAGACTAAGAACCTCCTGGACTTCACAGTATCTACACCACATATGCCCACCCCAACCAGCGGAGGGTGGGGGAACAACAAATGCATTATATTTTCCACTCTTGACTGTGTTGCACTCTCTTTTCCTGATCGTTCGCCACGCTTCCTGAAAAATCACACATTCCTTCTCCTAAATAAGAAAAAAGAGGAGCAACTCAGCTGCTTTCTTGCATCAATGTAGCCACATGTCAAATTATTTGTCAGGGAAGTGTAGCAAGGCATGAACTGCACTTCCAAAGACATATGACAGTGTACTGCAGGAAGGAGGAGTTGAGTCCATATATTATTTTTCTAAGCTGAACCAGCTAGACAGCATTGTCCCAGCAAGCACTCCCATTGTGGGTAAACTGGAGTTGTCCCAACATTCATTAAGACTGCCAGCCAAAGTTACTGTTAAACCCCTAATTCTTGGCTCCAGTCCGCTAGGCTCTTTCCACAACCTTTACTGTGAGGAAGGCTGTTGTACTTGGATCGTGGGTACCTACAGTACAGTGCATCTTACCATCATCATAAAACACCAGAAATCCCTCCCTGGTACAATTTCAAATGTCCTGCCCTTAGATCTATTTTTGCCTTAGCTTCTTCTTCTTTCACTACCTGGGAACATGCACATATATTGGCTTAAAGGTAAAGGGACCCCTGACCATTAGGTCCAGTCGTGACCGACTCTGGGGTTGCGGCGCTCATCTCACTTTATTGGCCGAGGGAGCTGGCATACAGCTTCCAGGTCATGTGGCCAGCATGACTAAGCCGCTTCTGGCGAAACAGAGCAGAGCACGGAAACGCCGTTTACCTTCCCACCAGAGCGGTACTATTTATCTACTTGCACTTTGACGTGCTTTCGAACTGCTAGGTTGGCAGGAGCTGGGACCGAGCAACGGGAGCTCACCCCGTCGCGGGGATTCGAACCGGCCAACCTTCTGATCGGCAAGCCCTAGGCTCTGTGGTTTAACCCACAGCGCCACCCGCTTAACAGAGGGCAAAATGCACTACCGAGCATGCCCAAAGTACAATGGCAAAGATGCTGAAGCTAGCGAGTGCCACATTAAAATGCTAAGCTGTGGAGTCAGATGGGTTTTGCTTGTTTTAAGTATCCTGTCATATAAGAACAGCTTTTTTCTACTCCTCTTCATTTCTTGGAACTTTCGAGCCCTCCTTTGGCCTTACCTCCTGCACATATTAAAGCTACATACCCGAAAGAGGGCAATATGTGGATTTCTATTAGCACATGCAAATCTGATCATTATGCAGCAAGTTGCTTTGATTTGGTTATGCAAGTGCTCAAGGTAGATGCCATAGGCAAACAGACATGCAAGGAAACAATGCCTTAACATTATGTATCTCAAAGTATAAATGCAACTGCAATGAAAAGCAAGCAATTATTTCACCAAATCTTACTGGCTCACAACATATACATTATACAATTCTCTCCTTTCCCCCCTTCTGCCAAAAAGGGGACCATCTGATATTCAATCAAGTCTTAACTACTGTAGGCAAGTTGTTGTTTTTTTAACAAACACAGTATGACAGTTTTTCCAATGCTTTTCAGCCTTTGAAACAATGATGATTAGTTTTAGAAATCATCACAAACAACCATTAGCATCCTACATCTTAAACATTTCTCCAAACGATCAAATTCCTAGAATTACACAGATAGGTTTCTCACTGCACACTGGGATTATATATTCACAATTTTACATCTGTGTTAAATAATAAATTCATCCTGCACATAACTGAACCACCCAAATCCTATCATTCAAATAGTGGCATAACTTGGGTCTCTTCTTCCAAAGGTGACCAGAAAGTAACTCCAAACTTTCTTCTCTCCCACATCAATCCCTTTTTATCACGCTTAGCCAAAGAAGTTGTCAGCGCATCTTCAATTATGCCAGTGCTATGTAGCTATGCTGAAAGCAGCTCATCCCAAACACTGCCAATCAATCTGCCCACAGATAAATCTTTAATTGCTCTCCTAAATTCCCACATCCCACTACATAAATATACATAGAAACCATATAAAGAGTACTGGGGAGGGGGGGTTTCAGTTCAAACGGGAATGAAAATAATCTACACTGCAGCCTTTCAAAAGATCCGAGTCCGTAATCCCAAAAGATTCAAAAGCATTACCTCACCGCCGCTTTGAGACAAACTGAGCATTCACTCCGGGTCCTACCCAGCATTCCCTGGTCCACACAAAGACAACAGAGGTGTGACCAATCACATTGTGGCTAGCAGGCGCTGTTTGAAAGCTCCCTCCCTACACTGCCCATTGACATGCTAGCTGGCAGCCTGCTGAACCTGTCGTCATGGCAACACATCCCAGCTGCTCTCCACTGAGGCTTGTTACATTACTCAGCCCCCTCCTCCCTTTTCACCACTCACTTTTGCTAATTAAAAATTTAGGCCTATGTTTTACATGTCGGAAGGAAACAGAAACAAAACACACACTCTTGCTGCGAAAGAGCTAAAAACACACATTTAAAGCAAACAGAAAGTCTTGCGGCAGCCAATCAGTGGGCAGCTGTACAGACCTGGACAGATGGAACTTGTCACTAAAGCTCCTCTTTGTTTTTGTAGCAAACACACGCAGACCTAAAGATACTCCACCCAGATTCAAACCTTGCAGACCTCCATGAAATACATTTGTTTTGCGCTCTCTCTCTCTCTCTCAAGATACCGTTTCTGCTTGAGATTGCGGAGAGACCTCAGTGTTAACACAGGACCAATAAAATTACAAATTGCCCACAGCATAATCAGGCATTGTGTGGGATAAGAACCTAGTTAAGCAGTCAATATAGTAAGTGAAGCAATGGGGTGGGAGAAAGAAGCAGGACATGGGACAAGGTGAAACTTTCAACATGCAGCTTTTCCAGTGGACTTCCCTTGCTGCACAACAAGCAAAAGCAGAGATTAAAGATGCAACCACAGAAACAATAACCTGGGAGTGAATCTCAATGAACAAAATGGGACTTACTCCTGAGTAGATTGAGCATACATGCCGTTAGAAAGGATACAACAGTACAACAGTGGAAGATCCTCAGATGTGAAAAAAGAGAGCAAGGATCTTTTCAAATAAAAAAGGGGGCAATAAACATTATTTTAAAAAGCATGTTCAGGGAGTTAAAATACACATCAATACGAGAAGGAAGAGGAGAAGGAAGTTCAGTGCACAGCAGATATCTCTGGCAGCAAACTGAGTTCATGGAAAGTCTTGCTTCATCTTAACTCTGTTCATGATTGCAGTGTCTCCTGTTTTAGCCCATCACTTATGGTTCCATCTTTCCACCTGCTTCTTTGTCATCTTAAAGTTCAACATGTGGTCAAACCACAGCCCAACAAGAACCCACCAACAGCATTTGAATCAATCTGGCTAACCTGCTCCAAAAACATCCACCCACCCCATTCACACATGAAAACAAATTTCACTACAGCCCATCAAAGACAACCAACCACACCCTAGGCCAACCCCAACCTCTCTCACCACCAAAGGAATACAAGCGAATAGTAAAGAAAACCCACACAAGTGACGCTGACAGAAAATCCCATGCATACACTAAGTAGAATAGGCGCATTGCCACCCAACCCCACTCCCACTCACTATGCCCCCCTCCACCTCTTTCCCCCTTTTCTTCCTAATGTAACACTAATGTCTCAACTAACGAAACTGATCTGTAAAAAATGTAACTTGAAAAGAGAGACACTGCACATACTTTTGTAAACCAAGAAATCTTTAATAAGAATATATTATTTTTAAAAAACGTGGTCAAACTACACAGTGACTACATTCACACAAAACATAGAAACTGCTAGACAATCTGACTAGAGGAAATAAGTGGGACCTACAACAAAACATTAATGTGGATTACTCATGACATCTTCCAGGATACTCCATTCCATCCCCCTTCCTCCAACCAATTCTGAATTATGTGGCTCAGTGTTTATTGGGCTATATTTTTAATTCGATTATGTAATTTGTGGTTTTATAGAGTATTTTTATTTTATTCTGTGAACCGCCCTGAGACCTCCAGGTATAGGACGCTATATAAATTTAATAAATAATAATATCAATGGGGCTGCCTCCTTAGGCTTTCTTCTTCTTCTTCTTCTTCTTCTTCTTCTTCTTCTTCTTCTTCTTCTTCTTCTTCTTCTTCTTCTTCTTCTTCTTCTTCAAACTTTGGGGCTCTCCCAAGCATGCCGATACCTCTCTCATTTTCTAGTGGCACCATTTGGCTACAATTCTGTTGACAGCATCTGAATTCAATATTAGAGGAAGTGATGACATCATCATCTGCTCAGGAGACTGTGAAAGTCCTCACTTCCCACAGCCCCTAGTTAAGGGGTGGCAAACCTTTTTCATTTGTCAACTGTTGGGGCTAGGAACAGGCTTGTCAACTGAGGCACAGCTGATGTGCAAAAATGGGCATGGACAGTTGTTTTTAAAATAGGATAAAAAAATTTTTGGGGGGGTGTCCACAAAATCTGTTTTGCATCACAAAATTGCATCATGGGACCCACTGGAGTGGTCAGCAAAAAAAAGGGGGGAATGGGGAATACATTCCACTGGAAGCAGGGAGTACAAACATAATAACGATTTCAAAGGTGTGGTTGTTTTTTTAATTGAATGTGGGGGAAAAGGTGAGGGAAGCTTTGGCATTACGGCACCACGGCAAAGAACCCAGAGGAACAGTAAAAAAAAAAGTATTTGTTATTATTTTAAAAACCTCTTGCAGGGCTGGATGTGGCCAATGGTGCAGAGATTAGCCACCCTGCCCTAGACATTGTGAACTCTATTTTCATGTAAACATTTAATTGGGCTCCTTTGGTATACAAATACAGTGGTACCTTGGTTTAAGAACAGCTTAGTTTATGAACAACTTGGATTAAGAACACTGCAAACCCAGAAGTAGGTGTTTTGGTTTGTGAACTTTGCCTTGGAAGCAGAACATGTTGAGTGTGTTCCATTTGTAAACTAAGTCCCTCCACTGCTAAGGGAAAGCACACCTTGGTTTAATAATGCTTTGGTTTAAGAATGGACTTCCGGAAGAGATTACGTTCGTAAACCAAGGTACCATTGTAAACTTTAGTAATGTTTTTGACCAGGACAAAATAAATGAAGCAATTTTGGCAAAATCTTTGAATCCCCATCTTCCTGTCCACTCCCAGCTTCTGACAGCTTAAGTGATAGCCTAACTATGAAGAAGCTTTTTCGCCATGCAGCCTAGGAAAAATATGGAAGAAAGGTACTGAATCTCTGAAAACAGATTGTAATATAATCATTTTCCAATCGGAAATGACTGGAAATAACAAATCAAAAATATGATTTGGTTAAAGCTTGGGAACACTCTCAAATGTGCATTTCAAAATTGTGGCTCATTTGCAGGTAAGTATAATGAATTGAGTGTGGTTGATACCTCATGAAGTTCACACTTAAAAAATTATTTCTGGGAAACGAAGGATTTTTCAGTCCCCAAAAATAATGAGGTAATGTCTGAGCTTCACCTGTGAAAGTGAGCGGGGGGGGGGAGATACCTGCATGCATCATCACTGAGTTGCTGTCAAATGCTATAAATCTGGTTAATATTTCAATAGTGTTGACTCTCTCATATAAGCAATCATATTTGTGTATGTGTGTGCGCGTGCTGGAAGTTATTTACCAACTTAAAAGACACGCTTTTTTAAAAAAAGGTTGTCATGTGAACAGTATCTCAAAAGAAGTATTTGTTTAAGTCAAAGGTCATTTAACAGTCAATCAGAGTGTTTATTTTGTGATACTCATGTTGATTTTTCATCAGAGCACAAGCCAAAAGCCGAACATGTAAACATAAGGACTGTTTATTGAAACCATTAAAACTACATGTAAGAGACATTGCGATGAATGTTCATTCATAGTAAGAAGACTACTTCATGCTGCAGACTGTGTATATCATCAAGACTATAGCACAAATCTCCACAGTGGGGAAAACTTCCAACAGCACTATCCAAGTAATGAACATCTGGCCAAAGAATGAAATGTGGGACACCCAAGAGATGAACAGCAGCATGAATCATTTTTGAGGGCATGTAGCTGTTTAGAAGCAACTAATGAAGAATAGCGGAGTATTGCAAAACTCAGCAAAATTCACAAGCATACGATAGCAGACACATCAAACACAAGCTTAGAACACTATGGAAACAATATTGCCATCCCTGGTGAACGTGGTAAAGCTGATGAGGTGACACGGAGAAATATGCTTTACCTCCCTCTCATGACTCTAAAACCTGTGAATAGCCAATGAAGCTGAATGTGTACTGATCTGTAGCTACACTGAGCTGTAGTTTGCTAGTTTGTGGCCCCACAACTTGTGTCATGCTTTGTCCAACTGGCCCAACCTTTTTTGACACATGCTTTTCTACAGAGAGCTTCATACACTGATTCTGACTCCGTGGGAGATACTCAAATGCTTGTTCCTCAGTAAATCGTTTAGACTGGGGTACACATATTTAAAACTTGATGACTGAGATGTGATGCCAGTTCTGTTAAGTTTTGCTGCAGTTTCAATTACATGTATCTTCTGTAGGTTAATGCCGCCTTCTTTTGACTTTGCACAGTACCCTTGCAGGATATGACCATCTTTCCCTATCCCCTTTTTCTCTAGGTCATGCATAATTTTCCCCATGCTGCAACTTTTCCCTAAAGGAGATGCTCCATTCTCTTGATCATTGTGGTCACAGTTTACTGAACCTCTTCCAACTGTACAATATCCTTTTTGAGGTAAGGCAACCAGAACTGTACACAGCATTCCAAATACAGTTGTGCTATAGATCTGTATAACAGCATTGTGATAACATCAGATTTATTTTCAATTCCTTTCCTATTGACCCCTAGCATGGATTTCACACTTTTACACTGTCAACAACTTCAATGAGGTATCCACTATGACCCCAAGATCTCATTCCTGGTTAGTCACAGGCAGTTCAGACCCCATGAGCATATATGTGAAATTGAGACTTTCTTATCCCTATATTTATCACTTTACACTTGATTACATTGAACTTCATTTGCCATTTTACGGCTCATTTACTCAATCTGGAGTCAATCCTGCAACTATCATGTCATTTCCTGTGAAACACTATGTTTTGATGCATTTATCCCCAAACCAGGTTCGATCCAAATTGAGAAAAAGAACAATGTAGCTATGTTTAAAGCTGGCAATGTGTACAGAGCCTTACTCGCTACAGTTGAGTGCCTATTTATAAAAGTGTGATACGGAAATAGCCATGGTTCATTTTTTAATAAGGACTAAAGAATTCATGGGTTGTCATTAATAGTCAGCACTATTCCTAAAATGGTAAAAACAACCCAAAGAGCATAATTTAGTGGCTGTAGTGTCCAAAATAAATCCTTTGAAGAACTTACAGAACTGGCAATTCTTAGAAATAGGCAAGTGGGCTAAGTGGGCTGCTTTATCTATCCCATTTCCCAATGCTGAGAGCTAACTAGGTCTATATTATATGGAAGAACATTTGCAGCTTAAAGGTTATGTTCAAAAGGAGATTTCTAATTTATGTTTTTGGGACGCAAGAGCATATTCACACCAACATTTTATGTGGCCGCTTATAAATGATTTGGGGGTATTAAATGAGTCTTAGGGATGTTCTACCGTATAAATTTATCACACCTTGGAAAATTTCCAGAAGTGGATGGAACCAGGTCATAATCTCAACACGCCTGAGCATCCACAAGGTTGGGGAAAATAATGCCACTATCCATCAAAAACATAACTGGGTCGTGCAAAGCCACCTTCAGTTAATTAAACTAAACACAGAAAGGAGAGGGGAGCTTAACCTGCAGTATTTCTCTTTGTGCCCCATTCAGAACTTTAATTTTTAGCATTAGGCTAAGCTTTTGTCCAGATTTTTCACCTTAATTTTCAACTTAATGAAATTAAACCAGTCACTACACGAGTTCAGAGTGAAATCTGAAGTCTTTATCAGACTCTAAAGATATAAAGCTTTTCTGTGTGCCTCTATTGTCTTCACCCAAGATGAAATAGCAGGCTACAGCATGCATTGAAAAGTCAGTTGAGGATGCATGCCAAATATTTTCAGGAACTAGCACAAGCAACTGAAGAAATTAAATTCACACCATTCTCCCCAGATGAAATCTAAACTTGTGTACTGGTGCCTGTGGTAAATCAATTAACACTACTTGGCTCACCTTCCACACTCATTTATGAATTCAGTTTAATCTCTATGCCATACATACATGTGCATGATAATATGGAAGATAAGATCACTACTAAATCCCCTTGTGCAGACAGAATTTGGGGGCAGGGGCAGGGGGAAACAATGATACTGCTGCACTGGTGGGTGTGAGCTGGCAGACTCTAAAATGCTGAAAGGGATGGAGTAGGTGCATGATCAGGGAG
This sequence comes from Zootoca vivipara, assembly GCF_963506605.1. Taxonomy (NCBI): domain Eukaryota; kingdom Metazoa; phylum Chordata; class Lepidosauria; order Squamata; family Lacertidae; genus Zootoca; species Zootoca vivipara. The sequence goes on along the minus strand of NC_083284.1, from coordinate 51,396,058 downwards.
AAGCAAGGCTAGTCAGAACCCTCTGCTTGCTCATAGGTTCCTTCTGCCCCCAATGGTGGCATAATGTTATTATCTATCAAATACAGTGGTGCCTCGACTTACTAATTTAATCTGTTCCGAAGGCACCTTCGTAGGTCGAAAAATCCGTAAGACGAAAAGTGCCATTGGAAATGCAATTTCCCATAGGAATGCATTGGAAACAGAAAAATTCGTAAGTCGAACCAACCCCATCTAAAAATTCGTAAGTCGGAAAAACCCTATCTAAAACCGCCACGGTTTCCGTTTGGATGTCGAGAAATTCATAAGCGTGCGGCCATTTGCCCCATTCGTAAGTCGAAAAATTCAGTTGTCGAGTCGTTCGTAAGTCGAGGTACCACTGTCAGCAGTTCTATTTTTCTAGAAAAAGAGGTGCTGGAACTCACCATGAATGCCCTCCTCGATCTCTTAGAATGGCAATGGCACCCACTTGAGAGTGGTGCCAGAACTCACGTGAGGTGCCGGAACTGAGCTCCTGTGAGTTCCCCCTGGAAAAAAGCCCTGCAAATAAGTGGGGTAAGGAAAAGCATGCCCAATGGACTCAGTCCAGAGATCCAGATGACTTTCCCCCAAAGTCACAGTAGAAAACAGGATACAGATCACTTCTGGCTACAGCGAAGCACAGCACCAAGAATTGAGGAGACCCAGAAAGGGAAATGAACTTATTCATATCACAGAACAACTGTACTCTACTTACTTGTCAAAATAATTAATCAGCACATATAAGAGAGCACCCTGTGCCTAGACTTTATTTCACCCAGGTCAAAGACCCAATTTGGCACACCTACACCCCTGCATATTTGCATACACACACAGGCTGGGAGCCTCAATGGCGCCCCTCTGGAGGCTTCACTTGGCTAGCCCCACCCCCCACATAGCTATGGCTCTGCCAGGAACCGTGGTGAAGGGGCACTGCTGCTTATACAAAAATAGCCAAGGCCAACAATAAAGTTGAGAAAGAAGATGCATTACTCTTATGGCTTCAACTCTCATCACAATGGTACTGGCTGGAGCTGGTGGGAGTTGGAGAGCAAAATGTCTGTGGGGCACTGAGTTGAGGAAGGTTACGTTACATATATGCTGTTTCAGGATGCCAGAGGTTTTTTATATTAAAAAAAAAGTCCCTGGGACTAGGGCTCCAGGGGCAAAGCAGGCAACAGAAGCAAGAAGGAGAAAGGGCTCACTCCTGAACAACCTTCCCCTTTCTTAAGCAGTCTAAAATAAGCACAGCATCCAACGGGCATCTTCCCTTCCAAATGCAACATGGAGCAAAAGTATACTGTCATAACAAACTTCCTTTACTCAACAGGTAAGTGCAGTACAGTGGTATCTCTGGTTACAAACTTAATTCGTTCCAGAGGTCCATTCTTAAGCTGAAACCATTCTTATCCTGAGGTGCGCTTTTGCTAATGGGGCTTCCAGCGTGCAATTCTACAGAACCTTTATCATCAGTTTTTTTTGCAATGAAAAAAAAATAGTTAAGGCAGACATGCTTACCCTGAGACAACTTTCCCACCACTACTGATTATCTTCAAGGGAATCTGGGTGTGTTCTAGTGAAAACACTCATGCAATGATGGGCAATGGAGAGGCTCAACAATAACTTGCATGGACTGGGTATACATCCTATCATTGTACCCTGGAATCCTCAGTAATACATGGAGCCAAAATGGAAAGTGCTCTTTAAATATGGAACGGTTGACAACTACCATAATATGCTACTACGAATCAGGTAGGAATATTTACCCAAAGTCAAAAAGCACATGTTCCAAGGAAAACTTCCAGGACCAAATTCATTTCAGCTCTGTTAAGAACTGAGGCATCAATACATCAAGGCAACAGATGAAATACAGATTGAGACTTGCAGTCTCAGAAATGCAGGTTTGGGTCATATACATAGCTGCCAAGTTTTCCCTTTTCTTGCGAGGAAGCCTATTCAGCATAAGGGAAAATCCCTTAAAAAAAGGGATAACTTGGCAGCTATGATCATATACAGTGGTGCCTCGGGTTCATAGTTGCCAAGTCTCCCGTTTTTCACGGGAAACCCCCAGATTTTAATCCGTTTCCCTGTTATCCCGAATAGAAAAAAATCCCATAAATCCCCCAATTTCCTACCTGCCAGGGAGGCTCCTTCTGCGCATGTCTGGACATGCGTAGAAGCGACTTCCAGTCCCGCTCTGCTGGGCACCGGAAATCGGGCAGCGCCGGCGCTGGAAGTTGCTTCTACGCATGTCCAGACATGCGCAGAAGCGACTTCTGGTGCCATGCCGCTGCTGATCCCGGATTTTTCAACGGGAGACTTGGCAGCTATGCTCGGGTTACATACGCTTCAGGTTACAGACTCCGCTAACCCAGAAATAGTACCTCGGGTTAAGAACTTCACCTCAGGATGAGAACAGAAATTGCGTGGCGGCGGCACACTGGCAGTGGGATGCCCCATTAGCTAAAGTGGTACCTCAGGTTAAGAACAGTTTCAGGTTAAGAACAGACCTCCAGAACGAATTAAGTTCTTAACCCGAGGTACCACTGTATATTTTTCCCGCAAGTGGCAACCAAGTTGAGCTTAGTTTTCCTGTTAGAGGTTGTTTATTGGATGATTCAAAAAGTGAAGATGATTAATGAGAAAAACAACAACATATGCTATATGACTCAGAACTCAGATGATTGGGGGACATGCCATAGCAAGGGCACATTAGGACACAGAAATGGAAAATATCGTCTGGCCACTGTCACTGTAGCATACTTTATGTTAGTTCCTTCGTGGTGTGTTTTAGAAAGGAATCAAGGGTCCAAAAGTTGTCCAAATATCATTTCATATGGTTTGCATTGAACATCTGCCAGTGTTTTAGGCCCCTATTGATACACAATACATTTATTAAAGTTTACGAGGAAAGATTTTTAAAGTTTCCTTCTTGAATTAACAGCATGAAGATGGTAATGGCAAAAACAGACAAATCAGCTTTGTGGAGGTGTGTGTTTTTCAAATCATGTTTCTGAAAACAATCACAGTTTTACTAAATGGCATCATATGTTTAGGATATGTGCCACTGAGCAGAACTGATTAATGTTTGCAAAAAGGAAATTAAAATAGTGAGAAAATTCACACACACACATCCTTTTTAGAGAATACGAATAAATCTTTAACTGTATGTGTGAGGGGCAAGGGATATCGCAAAGCCCCTCCCCTCCTGAGTTCCAGCCCAGCCCCGAGCGAGGCTGAAAAGAGGGAAAGCTCCAGCTCAAGTGGGGAAACAGGAAGTGGTGCCCAAGGCTCTGGCAGGGTAGAAGAGCCATCGTCCCAGGTGGGACAGGAAGGGGGAAGGAAGGGGGGCAGGCTAGTCCCCCCAACTCCGGAACTTCGCAGAAAGCGTCGGGGGAAGAGGATGGGTCTCCCCAAGTTGTTATGCTGGCGCAAGACGCGCCAAAAGCCACTTGGAGGTTCTGATTCAAGCTGAACAGATGTGTCTTTGTAAATGACAGCAACCTCCAAGTCTTTCTGGCTACTTTGGAGCGGCCACGATGAGCGTGCAAGACGCTGAGCAGTGGAGGCTGGAGGCCGAAGCCGCAGCACAGGAATTACAGAAATTACAGAACCTGACAGCGCAGGCACACCAGCAATTACTTGCCGCTCAGGAGGAAGCGCGAGGAACGCGGGAGGAGCTGAACAAGCTGGCAGAGCAGGTGAGAGCGAAAGATGAAACTGAGAAGCAACTAAGGGTGATGGTGGTGGAGTTACAGAAAAAGCTGGATGAGGAAAAAGCTGCGAGAGGTGGGGGGGTGCCCCAGCCCCAGCTAGTCCAAGTGAGGAGGGGACAGACCCTAGTCACCAAGTTTAGCGGCGACCCGAGAGAGTACCTAGGCTTTGAGACAGAAATAAATTATGCGCTGGAACTGCATGCGGCAGAATTCCCAGATGACGCGCACAGAGTCTCCTTATCATAGAGCATTTGACGGGGGCCGCCAGAGAATGGGTCAGACCACTCCTCGCGAAAAAAAATGATTGCATAAAGAACGCAAAACTATTCTTAGAAGCTTTAAAAATCATGTATGCGAGTGACTCTGAAATGGAAGCCACAAAAGAAGAGCTTCATAACTTAACACAAGGAAAATCGACAGTTCGGGACTACTGGGCGAGGTTCACAATGCTAGTGCACAAACTGGGGTGGGATCTGCACAGTGAGCCAGTGAAATCAGCCTTCTACCTGGGGTTGCACTCAGACGTTAAGGATGAGCTGGCGAGAGGTCCCAAACCGCGGACTATGGATGAGTTAAGCAAAGCGGCGCTAGCGGTGGGGGTGAGACAGGAATCCAGATGGAATGACAAACAAACGACGCGCGCAGCAAAGCCTTGGTTCCCACGCTCCCAGGACAGACCACTTCACCAAACCCCACCCCAGGGCCCACCCCTAGTCCCGCCCAGACCGAGCTCAGAGCCGGAACCGATGGAGATCGGAGGAGCGAGCGCGCGGGCTTTTCAAACCCCAGCGGCGCCAAGACGCAAGGAGGGAAGAGGCGGGAATTGCTTTCTCTGCAACTCCCCCCAACATCGCGTCAGAGACTGCCCACATCACAGGGAGTGGCAAGGAAAGGCGGGAACGGTTGTGCCCTCCCCCACTGACGTAGCACCACAGCAGGGAAACGAGACAGCCTGGCTGCAGGAGACAAGGGGCAGCAGCCAGGCACAGTTAGCACAAACCGGCCCCAACCCGCCCACCCGCACAGCGAGGAGCAGCGCCAGCCCACCCCCCCCAGAGCAGGGGTGGTTCTAGAAGTGACGCTAACGCTCCCAACTGGCTATCCCCTGGCTATCCCCTGACGGTCCTCGCGTTAATCGATTCGGGGGCGTCGGCGAACTTCTTCTCGAGAAACTTTGCAGAAGCACACCAGATCCAACTTCTGCAGCTGGATTTCCCCCTGCACGTCTCCACCATAGACGGCAGGGAGTTGCTGGGAGGGGCCATCACCCACCAGACCCCCCCCCCATGAGAATGACGGTGGGGCGACACTCAGAGACACTGGCATTCAACGTCACCACCATCTCAGACCCCCCCATCATCTTGGGCATGAGCTGGCTGGCGCGCCATGACCCCTCCATCAGTTGGCACCAGAGATGCATCACGTTTGGATCGGACTTTTGTCTAGAACATTGCATGCAGCGCCAACCAGGGGAGGGGCCTCCCATAGCCACGGTGGCCACCATGCACATCAAGGGGGGGGGGAGGCAATACCCAAGCCGTACTGGGACCTGCAGGAGGTCTTCAGCGAAGCGGAGTCTGACCATCTACCCCCACACAGGTCCTTTGACTGTCAGATCAACCTGGTGCCAGGGGCCTCGCTACCCCCCGCCAAGCTGTACTCCATGTCAGATCAGGAACTGGAGGATCTGCGGGAGTTCATCGACAAGAACCTCAAGAGGGCGTTCATCAGAGAAAGCAAGGCAGCAGGGAGCAGCCCGGTCTTCTGGGTGGACAAGAAAGACACGCAACAGCGCCGCCTGGTGGTGGATTTTAGACGGCTCAATAGCATGACGGAACCGGTGGCTTTCCCAATGCCCAGAGTGGATGATCTGCTGACAGCGGCACGCAGGGGCAAGATCTTCACCAAGCTCGATCTGAGGGTGGCGTACAACTTGATCAGGATCCGGGAAGGCGATGAGTGGAAGACTACGATGTTCACGCCTCTGGGCTCTTTTGAATATCTGGTGATGCCCTTCGGGTTGCAAGGAGGCTCAGCATGCTTCCAGGCCTTCATGCACCACGTCCTGGGGTCCCTCCTCTTCAAGAACTGCTTGGTCTTCCTAGATGACATCCTTATATACTCCAATGACCCCGAGCAGCATGTGAAGGATGTCAGGGAGGTGTTGCAGCGCCTAAAGGAGAACCACCTGTATGTGAAGCTAGAGAAGTGCAAGTTTCACACCAGGGAAGTAGACTTCCTGGGCTACAAGCTGTCAGACAAGGGGCTAGCGATGGACAAGGACAAGGTGCAGGCCATCCTGGACTGGCACAGCCCCAGGACGCGCAAAGATGCCCAACGCCTACTAGGCTTCACCAACTTCTACAGGAAGTTCATCAAGAACTTCTCTCGCGTTACGGCTCCCATCACGGACTGCCTGAGAGGCAAGCAGAAGTTCAGATGGACACCGGAGGCGCAAGCAGCGTTCGAAAGCCTCAAGAGGGTGTTCGCCTCAGACCAGAACTTGTTCCACGTGGTGCAGGATGCGCCCCTACGCGTGGAGACAGATGCTTCAGACAGAGATGTGGGCGCCATTTTGCTGCAACTGGACGCCAACAGAGAGTGGAGACCCTGTGCCTTCTTCTCCAGAAAGCTGACCCAGCCGGAGCGCAACTACACGGTGTTTGATAAGGAGCTCCTCGCGATCCACTCTGCGTTCCAGCACTGGAGACACTTCCTGGTGGGCGCCAAGCACCCCATTCAGGTGTGCACGGACCACAAGAACCTGGAGTTCTGGAGAACGGCCAGGGTGCTCAACCAGCGGCAGATACGGTGGGCAGAGTTCTTCTCACACTTCAACTTCTCCATCCACTACATACCGGGGGAGCAGAACGTCAGGGCGGATGCCCTCTCCCGTAAGCCAGAGTACATGGAGGAGGAGTTACCACCGGCGCCCCGACACGTGTTTCCCCCCGTCGGCATGGTCCTGCGGAGCAGCAGTGGTGAGCGAGGCAGAACTCACAGCACTGACGGCAGCAGATGAGTTTGCCACCCGCATCTTCAGAGAGCTGCGAGGGGGGAGGGAGCAGGCAAAAGACTTTGAGGAAAGGAGGGGGTTGCTTTTTTACAGGGGAGCCCTGTACCTGCCCACCAACCAGCTCAGAGGTAAGGTCCTCAAGCAGATGCACGACAACCCGACGGCGGGTCATTTTGGAAGGGACAAAACCACTCACTTAGTCATGAGACACTTCTGGTGGCCAGGGGTGCGGGAAGATGTTCGGGACTATGTAAGGGGCTGTGACATATGCCAGCGAGCAAAGGTGGTCAGAGCACCACCAGCAGGGTTGCTGGAGCCATTAGCCACACCGCACAGGCCGTGGGAAGTAGTGTCCATGGACTTCATCACAGACCTGCCGTCGTCCAGGGGCAAGACCGCAGTGTTGGTGGTGGTGGACCTCATGTCCAAAATGTGCCATTTTATACCGTGTGCCAGGGCGGTCTCTGCAGAAGAGACAGCCCAACTGTTTGTTGACCACGTATTCAGACTGCATGGATTACCTTTAAGAGTTATCTCGGATCGAGGCCGCCAATTTGTTTCCAGGTTCTGGAGGCGGCTCATGAACCTCCTGCAGGTGGAGGTCAGCTTGTCGACGGCTCGGCACCCGCAGACCAATGGACAGGCGGAGAGGGTCAACGCCATTCTGCAGCAGTACCTGAGATGCTACGTCAGCCAGAGGCAAACGGACTGGGTGGATCGCCTGCCACTGGCAGAATTTGCCTACAACAATGCGGTGCACGTCTCCACAGGGGTGTCGCCCTTTAAGGCCAACTACGGGCGCGACCTCAGATCCTTCCCGGAGAGGGAGGGGGAGGAGGAGGGCCCGCAGGCAGAGGATTGGGCAGAGGAACTGGAGACGGTGCACCAGCAGCTCAGAGAACACTTGGAGAGGGCCAAAGAAGCGTACAAGAAGGGGGCAGATCGCCACAGGCGACCGGGGGAGGCCATCAGGGTGGGGGACAAGGTTTGGTTGTCCTCGGAGGGCCTTCCCACCAGAGGGAGGTGCAAGAAGCTGGCACCCAGAAGGTTGGGCCCCTTCACGGTCACGCAGCAGGTAAACCCGGTGGCATACAGGCTGGCACTGCCAGAGGACATGAGGGTGCACCCAGTGTTTCATAGATCGCTGCTGTCTCCGTACAGGGAAAGTAGCAGGTTCCGAGGCAGCGCACAGACCCCCGAGGGAGGGGGGGAGAGTGGAGGCAGGGAGCCACTCAATGAAGCAACGGCCATCCTTGATTCACGAAGGGGGGTGGGGGGCCTGGAGTACCTCATGGCATGGGAGGACGCCCCGCCATCCCAAAATGAATGGGTCCCTGCCACCCAGATACAAGAGGAATTCTTAGTGGAAGAATTCCACGCCCTCTTCCCACACAGGCCCAAGCCCTGGCACATGGAACGGGAGTGGGAGGAGGAGGAAGCACAGGAGGGGGAAAGCAGTTCACCATGGAGATGGAAAGCAGAGTTTGAGGACACGGAGGAGGAGATATGGGCATCTCCGAGGTCCATTCAGTCAGGAGAAGAGGTGGACTGGCAGCAGATTTTCACCCCCACCAGCTCTGAGGCCACGGACTTTTTGGGCTTTCCCTCTTCCCAGGAGGAAGGAGGGGGCCAACGGGACTGGGGGGAGGTGTTCACACCAACCGGCTCGGACAGCACGGAGTTTTTAGGTTTTCAGTCACCACCGACACCCGTGCAGCCTCTAGGGAGGGGAGAAGGGGGGCCTGGGAGGGGGGTGGATGTGAGGGGCAAGGGATATCGCGAAGCCCCTCCCCTCCTGAGTTCCAGCCCAGCCCCGAGCGAGGCTGAAAAGAGGGAAAGCTCCAGCTCAAGTGGGGAAACAGGAAGTGGTGTCCAAGGCTCTGGCAGGGTAGAAGAGCCATCGTCCCAGGTGGGACAGGAAGGGGGAAGGAAGGGGGGCAGGCCAGTCCCCCCAACTCCGGAACTTCACAGAAAGCGTCGGGGGAAGAGGATGGGTCTCCCCAAGTTGTTATGCTGGCGCAAGACGCGCCAAAAGCCACTTGGAGGTTCTGATTCAAGCTGAACAGATGTGTCTTTGTAAATAGCACTGCCATTAGCACTGTAAATACTCAGCACCAATAAAAGACAAAATGCAGAGCTGTGTAGAGTCGTTACTCTGAAGTAGCCTTCTCCGGCCACCGTGACAGTATGTTTGTTTTAAAATCCTTTGATTTAGACATACCTTGTGACTAGTGTAAATTCCTGGCTGCATTTAAAGATGTAACATAAGTCTTATTGGTTTTAACAAAGCCATGATATCGTCTACAGGGTTAACTGAGACATGTGCAATTTCCATAGTAACCTTCTTGATTGTTTATTTGCCATTCATTTTTTATGATGCCCTTGAGTGCTGGCAATTCTTTTTCTCTTTTAATAGCACTCAATTATTGCACTTCATCACACCTGGCTAGGAGGTGAATGTAAAATGTATCAGCACTGCTTGGCATTTCTACAAACCTACATAAAACAGATTATGCCTGAAAAGATCTTCCATTCCCATTCTAGCACAGCCACAGCAGCCCAGACAGTTGTGCAATAGAAAAGTAGCTTCATTTTGTTTCTTTGTTGTAATACATTTAATACAATTATAATAGATAATGTTCCCTTTTATTTGTTTTATTAGAGTCTTCCAGTTCATACAGGATAATAGGTGATTGCATGAGGACTGCATTCAGGTGCAATAACAAATCACTACATGCACCATTTGGAAAAAAAAACCCCAAAACAAAACCCCTTTCCTCAGGTTTGGTGAAGATGTAACATTTTTGATTTCCTAACTATGGCTAGGAGATTAATTGCATGCTTCAACTCACATGCTCCCTCCCAGTATCTTCATGCACTTCTTGTTGATGAATTCTCCTCTGCTTTCCCTTTTGGGAGCTAACCATAGTACAGAGTGAAATCTTGAAGAATGCTACTGTCAACTATGGTTAGTTTTTGCAAACAGAATTAAAAGCAGGTCTGCAAACTCTGCTTAATTCAAACTCCCATATGCATTCCACAGATGCCACTAGGAGTTTGACCCTGTGCAGGCATAACATTTCTGACCTCCTAACTATGGTTTGAAAAGTAGGGTTGTCTTCTCAGCTTGCACTTTCTATCTTCCTCCCTTCTATTGCCTAGGCAGATTTGTAACTTGTCTATATTGATGCTCACATGATCCACAATCACCATTAACACTGACCTAGAAATAATGCTGCACAGCACTGCCACACAAGGTAAGGAACACACCAGATCTCACTCAGATGGCAGGCTTCTGGGATCTAGATATCAAACAGTGCACAGTAGGGAATATATGGGAGAATATCATTTAAGGAAAGCAACCACAATAACATTAAGAAAAAAGAAAGTGCCCTACCGGGGGTTGGAATTTTTAGTTACTTTGTACTAATGGGTTTTTATTATTGCTGTTCAGTTTTACCATAAATACTACTCTTTTCCATTTCTGCTCCCGGTCACCAGATCTAATTTCCAGGTGACACGCAACTAACTTCATCATCAATTTTATTTAAATGGCTGCTGACAACTAATCTTCTCATTTTGCCTTATTGCAACTGATTTTTGCTGCACCTCAGCTTTCATTGAATCTTAGAAATGTCTGAAGGGATCCCAAAGGTTATCTATTCCAACCCCCTGCAATGCAGGAACCTCAACTAAAAATCCATGCCAGATGGCCATCCAACATCTGCTTTAAAACCTACAAGGAAGGAGAGTACCCCACCTCTGCTGGGAGTATTTTCCACTTTCAAACAGTTCTTACCAATCCACTGGTCCAGATCCTAGCCTCCAGAGCAGGAGGAGACAACCGGTTGGGTTGGCATTTGTATTGTTTTATTTTGTACAGCATAACAACTGATTTTTAGAAACAAAATTCACAAATCAGGTTTTGTAATTAACTACTCCAGAGCTGGAAAAAGTAGCAAAATGCTTTTCAGTGAGCACCACTAGGATGGTGAGAGAGGAAGCTGCCTTATACTGTACAAAAGCATCTCAAATTGCTTAGTATTGACTGGCGGTAATGTCATCCAAATGCCACTGTTTCAGACAGCAGTCCTTCCTAACCCTACCAGTGTTGATTGTATCTTTCAACAATGCCTTTATAAAGTTTTCCACCCAGTATTAGATCCAGTACAGTGGTACCTTGGTTTACAACCATAATCCGTTCTGGAGGCCCGGTTGTAACCCAAAGGGTGCTTTCGCCAATGGGGCCTCAAAAAAAAAATTGGTTGTAACCCCCCCCCCCAAAAAATGGATTGTAATCCAAAGAAAGGGACATGCACTTCCTGTTTTGACATGGTTGTAATCCAAAACAGTTGTAATCCAAAACAGTTGCAAACCAAGGAGCAACAGTTGCAAACCAAGGAGCAACAGTTGCAAACCAAGGAGCAAGATGGAGCAAGAGGGCCGGGGGGGGGGGCAGAGACATTCATTCCCATTTTTTTAAAGGATCTCATGATTGACCACGAACACCAAGGGACACCTGTTGAACGGTTGGACATGTCTGCTATAGTGTGTAGCGTGTTGATTCTTCCCAATGTTAGAATCATAGAATCACAGAGTTGGAAGAGGCCACAAGGGCCATCCAGTCCATCCCCCTGCCAAGTGTTGTGAAGCTCCCCCATCCCATTTCTTCCCTTCAGACTATACAGGGAGCGTGGGCTGCATGTCAGGGTCACCATGCAACCATAGAATTATATCACCTCTGACCAGGCTAATCAGGCCTTGAGAGCATCAATATTCCCTAGCAGCCCACATACATGGCAACCTTATTCTTGCAAAAATTAATGTACTATTGTGAAAAGTGAAAGAACTCTAGATTTTTGCTTAGCACCCTATTGCTATTCAAACTACTGCATTCAAAACTGGGGGGGGGGGAATCAGGTTTTTTGGACGTCAGCTCTACAGAGGATTGGGCAAGGGATGGGGAAAGGACTGTCAAAACTGACAAGAAACACTGTCAAAATTTTAAGTGCTAGGGCAACTATCTGACCAGGGTTTCCCCCGCCTCCAACCAACTGTGTGGAAATTATAATGGAATAAAACCAAACCATCACACGCACAACAAAAACTCAGACCCACAGAACCTTTCCTCATTATATTAAATATTACTTATTTGACGTTGAAGACAAAGTGGACAAAATTATTGCTTTTGCATTCCAAAGCAATAGCAGATAATTAGTTGTTCTTATAAAACAAAATCCCATTCACTAAGAAGTTCCATTTTGGATACAAAAACACAATTCTGCATCATATATAAAATTCTGTTGCCATGCTACTAATAACTAATCTCCTTCCCTTTTCTTTCATAAGTAATCCTTCAAGTGTGGAAACCACTCTGTGTAAAATTGCAGGGATTCAAGTTAGGACAGGGGTGTCAAACTCAAATTCATCGGGGGCCACATCAGCAGTTTGGTCACCCTCAAAGGGCCGGTTGTATCTGTAGGACTATGTGTCCACTCTTTATTATCATAAATTATTGTCACTGCATTCAATTATTACTGTTTTTGTAATAATGTAAGTAATAATAATAATAATAATAATAATAATAATAATAATAAATTTTTATTTATACCCTGCCCTCCCCAGTCAAAAACCGGGCTCAGGGCGGCTGACACCAACAGAATTACCATAAAACATAAAAACAATTAAGTAAAATACAGATTAAAATACCGTATTAAAATTTAAAGTGCAGCCTCAAATTCAAGTATTCCATAAGTCCAAGCCATAAGGGAGGAAAAACACAGGGGTCAAGCTGAGTCTAACCCAAAGGCCAGGTGGAACAGCTCTGTCTTGCAGGCCATGCGGAAAGATGACAAATCCCGCAGGGCCCTGGTCTCCTGGGAAAGAGCGTTCCACCAAGTTGGGGCCAGTACTGAAAAGGCCCTGGCTCTAGTAGAGGCCAATCTGGCCATCTTATGGCTCAGGATCTCCAGAATATTGTTGTTTGTGGACCTTAAGGTCCTCCGCGGGGCATACCAGGAGAGGCGGTCCCGTAGGTACAAGGGTCCCAAGCTGCATAGGGTTTTAAAGGTCAAAACTGCGTCGCAGAGGCTCGGGACTCTCCGTGCGGCGCTGCTCCAGCCACCTTTCTACCCCCCCCCCGGCCCCAGCTGTTTGTCTGCGCTGGGTCCCGCTGGCTGGGGAGCTCGGCGGGCCACATGACGAGGTCTGGCGGGCCGGATTTGGCCCCCGGGCCTTGTGTTTGACACCCGTGAGTTAGGACGTCTGTAACCCTTAGCAGCCACTGAAGCTGCAAACGTGACACCAATGGCAAGTCCAAAATAAGCTGTGTATTGACCAGTAACTGCTACTGTTTGTTTCCCTTTCAGAGGCAAAGGAAAAATACATTAGGATGACTGAAAAGGGTAGATGCACTATCTCTACTGACCTGAATAACAATCCATTAGAAGTTGACATGGCAGCACAAAACAACACTGAGACACACACACACACACACACACACACACACACACACACACACACTAGACAGACACCATCACTCCTGCAGCAAGGGAGCCAGCAGATAACACTGTTCCTGTAAGTTATGCCAGCCATCTCTGTTCCATCTTGTAGCCAGTGATTAATCACTCTGCAGCAGAGCAACTCATGCAATGCAGGCCATGGAAAGGGGGGCGGGAGGGACAACACCGTGGGAATTTTACGCCTGGTTAGGAAATCTTTTCATCTACCTGAGAAACTGAAAGTGGTGCAACCAATGAAGTGGAAATACAAGACAGTAGTTTTGATGACTGGATGTGTGTGATGGCATCCCAAGATCAGCAACAAAAGATAATTCTTCTGTTTATTTAAAAAAAATTATAGAGATAAGGGAACTTTTTACATTATCAGTAACTAAGTAATTCCCTGAAGGCACACTGTGGGCCCTAGCCACTGACACAATGAAATACTAATGAGCCCATTTTACATCTTGGAAGGCTGATAAATAGTTATGGAGTCCAATGAGCCACAGATGTAAAAGCATGACTAGCGTCATGTATGACATGTTAAACACTAGAGCACAACAGACTGAGTCTAAGACTCTATAAAAATAATTTTTGGATACTATTCACATTTATTCTAGATGAAGCATTTTTTGTTCCCAGTTCCTTACCACTGGAAGAATGCATTCAGACAATAGCTAATCACATGGCAACTACTTAAAAACTTACTAGGTGGAATGGAAATCCCCTGTGGCCTTCGGTCATGTGAAAAGGCCAACATTACTTTAGGCCCTTGCAATAAACAGGAGGATTCATCAGATTCTACAGCAGGGGTTCCCAAACTAAGGCCCGGGGGCCGGATGCGAACTAATCGCCTTCTAAATCCAGCCCGCGGACAGTCTGGGAATCAGCATGTTTTTACATGAGTAGAATGTGTCCTTTTATTTAAAATGCATCTCTGGGTTATTTGTGGGGCCTGCCTGGTGTTTTTACATGAGTAGAATGTGTCCTTTTATTTAAAATGCACCTCTGGGTTATTTGTGGGGCATAGGAATTTGTTCATATTTTTTTCAAAATATAGTCTGCCCCCCCCCCACAAGGTCCGAGGGACAGTGGACCGGCCCCCTGCTGAAAAAGTTTGCTGACCCCTGTTCTACAGGAAATACTTTGCCATCATAACAATTGACTGACCAGTATCTGCCTTACACTGGTGCAACTTCTTCAGCTACAAGTGCAATGCTGGCAACATATCACAAACCATCACTCCTTTACACGCAGGCAACCCCCAATTTGCACTGGGGTTGTATACTTGATCATTGCATGCATCGGTGGAGTGCATAAGCCCACCCTCTTCCAGGTCCAAAAATCACCTCTGCATGCATGGTCACGCATGCTTAGAATCCGTGCAAAATGTTCGTTGCCTGCATATCTTGGTTGCAAATAAGCATAGTCGTTTGCATATTGCCTTTTGAGAAGTTAAGCCAAAACTGCATCCTACATTCTAATTCTGATTCTCTGGTGCTGTTGCTTATGTAGCTAGAACAGCCACACACATTCAGGTCATATCATCAGTCTGAAACCAATGAGGTAATGGGAAATGAGGACAGAGAACAGAGAAAAACAGATACAAAGGTACCCTCCCTGTTCACTTGATCTCTCGCCCACACCTTGGTCACTTACTTTGGGCAGCCTCCTGTTTGAGTAGTGTGAGGGACAGGGGATATCGCGAAGTCCCTCCCCTCCTGAGTTCAAGCCCATCCCCGAGCACAGGGGAAAGCAGAGAGAGTTCCGATTCCAGTGGGGAAGCAGGAAGTCGTGTCCGAGGCTCAGGCAAGGTAGCGGAGCCAGGGTCTCAGGTGGAACAGGAAGGGGCAAATAAGGGGGGGAGACCCATCCCCCCAACTCCGGAATTGCGCAGAAAGAGGAGAGGAAAGAGGATGGGTCTACCGAGGCTTTTGTGTTGGAGAAAGACGCGCCAAAAGCCATTCGGAGGTTCTGAACCCGACTGAACACATAGCTCCGTGTATATAGCAATGACTTCAGCACTGTAAATACGCAGCACCAATAAAAGAATAAAATGCAGAGCTGTGTAGAGTCGTTACTCTGAAGTAGCCCGCTCCGGCCACTGTGACAGCAACCTCCGAATCTTTTTTTGGGCTACTTTGGAGTTGCCGGGATGAGTGCGTCAGAGGCGGAGAAATGGCGGCAGATCGCGGAGAAAGCCCAACAGGACCTGCAGCAACTGGCGCTGCAGGCACAGGGGGAATTAAAGGCAGCTAAAGAAGAAACCAAGAAGGTCCAGGAGGACCGGCTACAACTTGCGGAACAGGTGAGAGCGCTTCAGGAAAAAGAGCAGCAATTAAGGGCGGTGGCGGTAGAGCTCCAAAACAAGCTGGATGCCGAGAAAAACAAGGCGGGAGGGGCCCCCCAACTCCAAGTGCTGCCAGGAAGGAGAGCGGGGACCCTAGTAAGCAAGTTCAATGGAGACCCGAGGGAATATCATGGCTTTGAGACTGAGATCGTGTATGCTCTTGAGCTGCACCATGATGAGTTCCCTGATGATGAGCACAGGGTAGCGTTTATTGTGGAACACCTTACAGGGGCAGCCAGGGAGTGGCTAAGACCGTTAATCGCGACAAAAAATCCTTGCATGAAGAATGTCAAACTATTTCTAGAGGCTTTAAAAACTATGTATGCGTCCGATAGTCATATGGACCAGACCAAGGAGGAACTGCATAATTTAAGGCAAAGAACAATGACAGTTCGCGAATATTGGGCGAGATTCACCATGCTAGTGCACAGACTGGGGTGGGAACTGCACTCGCCTCCGATGGAAGCGGCGTTCTACCTGGGGTTGAATGAGGATGTGAAAGATGAGCTCTCGAGAGGTCCAAAGCCCAGTAATATGGATCAGCTGAGCAAAGCGGCTCTGGCGGTGGGGGTGAGACAGGAATCCCGGTGGAACGACAAGCAAGCAACGCGCGCAAAGCGGGCTTGGTTCCCACGGTCGCAGGAGAAGCCACTCCCCCAACAACCCTTCCAAGCCACGCCTGGGACCAGCCAGGACCAGGAACCCATGCAAATTGATAGCGCGCGGGCTTTTCAAACCCCAGCGGCGACAAGACGCAAGGAGGGAAGGGGCGGGAATTGCTTTCTCTGCAACTCCCCCCAGCATCTCGTCAGAGACTGCCCACATCGCAGAGAGTGGCAAGGAAAGGCGGGAACGGTTGTGCCCTCCCCCACTGACGCAGCACCACAGCAGGGAAACGGGAAAGCCTGGTTGCAGGAGACAAGGGGCAGCAGCCAGGCGCAGTCAGCAGACAACAGCCCCAGCCCGCCCACCCGCACAGCGCGGAGCAGAGCCAGCCCACCCCTCCCAGAGCAGGAGTGGTTCTAGAAGTGACGTTAACGCTCCCAAATGGCTATCCCCTGACAGTCCTCGCCTTAATTGACAGTGGTGCATCTGCCAACTTCTTCTCGAGAAACTTTGCAGAAGAGCACCAAATAAAACTTCTGCAGCTGGACTGTCCCTTGCACGTAGCCACCATTGACGGCAGGGAGCTGCTGGGAGGGGCCATCACTCATCAAACCCCCCCCCCATGAGAATGACGGTGGGAAGGCACTCTGAGACACTGGCATTCAACGTCACCACCATCTCAGACCCCCCCATCGTCTTGGGCATGAGCTGGCTGGCGCGCCACGACCCCTCCATCAGTTGGCACCAGAGATGCATCACGTTTGGGTCGGACTTTTGTCTGGAACATTGCATGCAGCACCAACCAGGGGAGGGGCCTCCAATAGCCACGGTGGCCACCATGCACGTCAAAGGGGGTGAGGCGATACCCAAACCATACTGGGACCTGCAGGAGGTCTTCAGCGAAGCGGAGTCCGACCACCTGCCCCCACACAGGTCTTTTGACTGCCAGATCAACCTGGTGCCAGGGGCAACGATACCCCCAGCCAAGCTGTACGCCATGTCAGATCAGGAGCTGGAGGATCTGCGTGCGTTTATAGACAAGAACCTCAAACGGGGGTTCATCAGAGAAAGCAAGGCAGCAGGGGGCAGCCCGGTCTTCTGGGTGGACAAGAAAGACACGCAACAGCGCCGTCTTGTGGTGGATTTTAGACGACTGAATTCAGTGACAGAGCCAGTGGCTTTCCCCATGCCCAGAGTGGACGATCTCCTGACAGCGGCACGCAGGGGCAAGATTTTCACCAAGCTAGACCTGAGGGGGGCGTACAACTTAATCAGGATCCGGGAAGGCGATGAGTGGAAAACCACGATGTTCACGCCCCTGGGCTCTTTTGAATATCTGGTGATGCCCTTCGGGTTGCAAGGGGGCTCAGCATGCTTCCAGGCCTTCATGCACCACGTCCTGGGGTCCCTCCTCTTCAAGAACTGCTTGGTCTTCCTGGATGACATCCTTATCTATTCCAACGACCCAGTGCAACATGTGAAGGATGTCAGGGAGGTGTTGCAGCGCCTGAAGGAGAACCACCTGTATGTGAAGCTGGAGAAGTGCAAGTTTCACACCAGGGAAGTAGACTTCCTGGGCTACAAACTGTCAGACAAGGGGCTGGCGATGGACAAGGACAAGGTACAAGCCATCCTGGACTGGCACAGCCCCAGGACGCGCAAAGATGCCCAACGCCTCCTAGGCTTCGCCAACTTCTACAGGAAATTCATCAAGAACTTCTCACGGGTTACGGCTCCCATCACGGACTGCCTGAGAGGCAAGCAGAAGTTCAGGTGGACACAGGAGGCGCAAGCAGCGTTCGAAAGCCTCAAGAGGGTGTTCGCTTCGGACCAAAACCTGTTCCACGTGGTGCAGGATGCGCCCCTACGCGTTGAGACCGATGCTTCAGACAGGGCTTTGGGAGCGATCCTGTTGCAACTGGACGCCAACAGAGAGTGGAGACCTTGTGCCTTCTTCTCCAGGAAGCTGACCCAGCCAGAACGCAACTACACGGTGTTTGATAGGGAACTTCTTGCGATCCACGCTGCTTTCCAGCACTGGCGACACTTCCTGGTGGGCGCCAAGCACCCCATCCAGGTGTGCACAGACCACAAGAACCTGGAGTTCTGGAGAACAGCCAGGGTGCTCAACCAGCGGCAGATACGGTGGGCAGAGTTCTTCTCGAACTTCAACTTCTCCATCCACTACATACCGGGGGAGCAGAACGTCAGGGCAGATGCCCTCTCCCGCAAACCAGAGTACATGGAGCAGGAGTTGCCACCAGCACCCAGGCACATTTTCCCCCCATCAGCATGGTCCTGCGGAGCAGCAGTGGTGAGCGAGGCAGAACTCACAGCACTGACGGCAGCAGATGAGTTTGCCACCCGCATCTTCAGAGAACTGGGAAGGGGGGGGTGCAGGCAAAAGACTTTGCAGAACGCAGGGGGCTGCTTTTCCACAAGGGGGCACTATACCTGCCCACCACCCAGCTTAGACGTAAGATCCTCAAGCAGATGCACGACAACCCGACGGCGGGTCATTTTGGAAGGGACAAAACCGCTCACCTAGTCATGAGACACTTCTGGTGGCCAGGGGTGCGGGAAGATGTTAGAGACTATGTACGGGGCTGTGACACCTGCCAGCGGGCAAAGGTAGTCAGAGCAGCGCCAGCAGGATTGCTGGAGCCCTTAGCCACACCTCACAGGCCGTGGGAAGTGGTGTCCATGGACTTCATCACGGACCTGCCTGCATCCAGGGGCAAGACCGCAGTGTTGGTGGTGGTGGACCTTATGTCCAAAATGTGCCACTTTATACCGTGTGCCAGGGCGGTCTCTGCAGAAGAGACAGCCAAACTGTTTGTTGACCACGTCTTCAGACTGCATGGATTACCTTTAAGGGTTATTTCGGATCGTGGCCGCCAATTTGTTTCCAGGTTCTGGAGGCGGCTCATGAACCTCCTGCAGGTGGAGGTCAGCTTATCGACGGCTAGACACCCGCAGACTAACGGACAGGCGGAGAGGGTCAACGCCATTCTGCAGCAGTACCTGAGATGCTACGTCAGCCAGAGGCAAACGGACTGGGTGGATCGCCTGCCACTGGCGGAATTTGCCTACAATAAAGCAGTGCACGTCTCCACAGGGGTGTCGCCCTTTAAGGCCAATTATGGGCGCGACCTCAGATCTTTCCCGGAGAGGGAGGGGGAGGAGGAGGAGGAGGGCCCACGGGCAGAGGATTGGGCAGAGGAACTAGAGACGGTGCACCAACAGCTCAGAGAGCACTTGGAGAGGGCCAAGGAAGCGTACAAGAAGGGGGCAGATCGCCACAGGCGACAAGGGGAGGTCATCAGGGTGGGGGACAAGGTTTGGTTGTCCTCGGAGGGCCTTCCCATTAGAGGGAGGTGCAAAAAGCTGGCGCCCAGACGGCTGGGCCCCTTCACGGTCACGCAACAGGTCAATCCGGTGGCCTTCAGATTGGCACTACCAGAGGACATGAGGGTGCATCCAGTGTTTCATAGATCGCTGCTGTCGCCGTACAGGGCAAGCAGCAGGCTCCGAGACAGCGAACAAACCCCCGAGGGAGGGGGGGAGAGGGAAGGCAGGGAGCAACTCAATGAGGCCACGGCCATCCTGGATTCACGGAGAGGGGTGGGGGGCCTGGAGTACCTCATGGCATGGGAGGACGCCCCGCCATCCCAAAATGAGTGGGTCCCAGCCTCTCAGATACAGGAGGAATTCTTGGTGGAAGAATTTCACGCCCTCTTTCCCCACAGACCCAAGCCCTGGCACATGGAAAGGGAGGGGGAGGGGGAGAGGGAGGAAGTACTGGAGAGCAGTTCACCATGGGGATGGGAAGCGGAGTTTGAGGAACCAGAGGAAGAAGTATGGGCGTCGCCGAGATCCACTCAGTCAGAGGAAGAAGCAGACTGGCAGCACATTTTTACCCCCACCAGCTCTGACGCCACGGACTTTTTGGGATTCCAATCCTCCCAGGCGGAAGGGGGGGGGGCTCGCAAGACTGGGGGGAGGTGTTCACACCAACGGGCTCGGAAAGTACTGAGTTCTTAGGCTTCCAGTCGTCACCGACACCCGGGGGGGACCTGGGGAGGGGAGAAGGGGAGCTTGGAAGGGGGGTGGATGTGAGGGACAGGGGATATCGCGAAGTCCCTCCCCTCCTGAGTTCAAGCCCATCCCCGAGCACAGGGGAAAGCAGAGAGAGTTCCGATTCCAGTGGGGAAGCAGGAAGTCGTGTCCGAGGCTCAGGCAAGGTAGCGGAGCCAGGGTCTCAGGTGGAACAGGAAGGGGCAAATAAGGGGGGGAGACCCATCCCCCCAACTCCGGAATTGCGCAGAAAGAGGAGAGGAAAGAGGATGGGTCTACCGAGGCTTTTGTGTTGGAGAAAGACGCGCCAAAAGCCATTCGGAGGTTCTGAACCCGACTGAACACATAGCTCCGTGTATATAGCAATGACTTCAGCACTGTAAATACGCAGCACCAATAAAAGAATAAAATGCAGAGCTGTGTAGAGTCGTTACTCTGAAGTAGCCTGCTCCGGCCACTGTGACAAGTAGGAAGAACTTTGAAGCCTTCCTCCCAATCACATACAAAACTTTGTGCAGCCACACTCATTTCAAGTTACTACCATTTTTCACAACTGTGACACTTGTGGCCACTGTTAGAAACAGATTCCTGGGCTAGATGGACCTTACTTATGCAGATAGGCTCTTCTTATATTCTTATCCTTATGGAGGCAGTGTGATGTACTGTAGTGGTTAGCGTGTTGGGACTAGGACCTGGAAGACCAGAGTTCAAATCCCCACTCAGCCATGAAAGCTTAGGGGGTGACCTTAGGCCAGTTGCAATTTCTCAATCTAACCTACCTCACAGGGTTTCTGGGACAATAAAACAAGGGAGGGGGAGAGTACGGAGGACACCACTGTGAGTTCCTCCAAGTCAACGAATACAAATGCCACACACACAGAGGAAGCTTTAGGCCAGGCTTCCTCAAACTTGGCCCTCCAGATGTTTTGGGACTACAACTCCCATGATCCCTAGCTAGCAGGACCAGTGGTCAGGGATGGTGGGAATTGTAGTCTCAAAACATCTGGAGGGCCGAGGTTGAGGAAGCCTGCTTTAGGCTCTCCCAGCACAAGAGGTGTTGATAAACGCCTGTTTGTGTCCCACGTTGCCTTCATAGCTGCCAAGTTTTCCCTTTTCTCATGAGGAAGCCTATTCGGCATAAGGGAATTTCCCTTTAAAAAAGGGATAACTTGGCAGCTATGGTTGCCTTGAGAGCAGGCTTCCCCTCCAGATGTTTTGGACTACAATTCCCATCATCCCTGACCACTGGTCCTGTTAGCTAGGGATCATGGGAGCTGTAGGCCAAAACATCTGGAGGGCCGCAGTTTGGGGATGCCTGCTTGAGAGTATGTATGTCATGCTGAAAACTCAGGGTTTTCACCTCCCCACTAAAAACAAATGGTTGCACAGTTGTGCTTATAACGACACAGAAAGAAGACTTGTTTAAAGAAAAGATTCCAACAATGGAGAATATACATGATAAATGGCCAAGATTATGGAAAGCAAGATTTCTGTCCAAACTAGTTGAAGGAAAAGTCTGTACCTGTACCTGTTTTGTGTGATACAAACTTGCCTGTAACAAAACTGAAAGTGAAGCACTAAACAGAACAGATCACTAAGGATGCATTACAATGTGCAATACCTTGTACAACTATCAGCAGCAAATTGTACAAAAACAGTATTAGCTTATTTTCTGCTGTGCCTTTAAAGGTAAAATCATCAGAACCACAAAGGCGGGGGGGATGAGAATTCCTGCAATTAAGAGTTGACAGTTCTGCAAGCCTAATACAGAAAAGCCATCTGCGTGGCATATCTCATTACAACACTAACTTCCAAAAATGTAGAGCAATTTAAACCTCTAAGCCACTGAGCTTTAGCAGGAGACAAGCATATGTGATTAGAAGTATACTTTTTTCACCATAATACCTTTTAAAATAACACTTTAGGCACAGAACTTCCTAACAACACAAACAAATGCAATTTTAAAACTGAGTGAATTCTTCTGGATATTTGCAGTAAATAATTGCTTTTTACATAGTTACATTCTTCTGTGGTTTATCTACATCTTGAGCACTATTGATAGCCAAAAATAAACAGATTTCCATTTCAAGTATCAACTAGGCAGTTGCCTTTGACAGTAGAGGTCAAACCAGTGGGTTGCTACGGGTCATTCTCCTAGAGACCAAGGGGGAAATTCTCATGTGCAGTAATTTCTATTGAGATTAATTATACACACATATACACACACACACACACACACACACACACACACACACACACTGCATTATTACAGAAAGGCTATTTTAAGCTGCTTTAATTATTGAACAAGAAAAAAATACCTAAACAGACCAACAAACCAACTTATTTCCTAAGATTTTCATGCTTCACTCAGATTAGGTGAATAAATACAGTAGACACCACACAGAACTCAATACTACTTTGGGCCAGTTAAAAATTCTTTATTCAGAAACTATTACAGGTTCAATTGGCATGCAGAGATTCCTACTACATAAAATCCATAATATAACAAGTGCTATACTGATCTGTGAGTCTCAATTATTTGAGTGATGGGACCAGCAAGCTGAACCAGTACACATAAGAGTTAAATTTCCTCTTTGTGTTAGAGGCTTTTGTTTTAAAATACAGTGGTACCTCGGTTTATGAACACAATTGGTTCCGGAAGTCTGTTCATAAACTGAAGCGTTCATAAACTGAAGCGAACTTTCCCATTGACTGTAATGGAAAGTGGATTAATCTGTTCCAGACGGTCCGCGGAGTACTTAAACTGAAGCGTTCACAAACTGAAGTGAACTTTCCCATTGAAAGTAATGGAAAGTGGATTAATCCATTCCAGACGGGTCCGCGAAGTACTCAACCTGAAGCGTACTTAACCCGAAGCATGGGTGTAATTGGTTCCGGAAGTCTGTTCATAAACTGAAGCGTTCATAAAATGAAGCAAACTTTCCCATTGAAAGTAATGGAAAGTGAATTAATCTGTTCCAGATGGGTCCGCGGCGTTCGTAAACCAAAAATTCGTAAACCAAGGTGTTCATAAACCGAGGTTCCACTGTAGTAGACTATTTTAGATATGTCTACTTGCAAAAATCTCTTTAGTTCAAATTTAACATGATCTCACCCATGTTTACATAGAAGTAGCCTCAATGTATTTCAATGAGCTGTCCATTCAAAAGTGTATGTGCTTGATACTAAGAAAAAAAAGAGTATTATACTGAATCAGAGGTGAAGCCCTAAAAGTTGGTGAAATTAAGAAACTAAGAACTTATTGCATTGTAAACATAAACTGACAAAAATAGCACACAGAAAGATAAAACAGTATTACCAAGTACTAGCTGGCCCGGCCACGCGTTGCTGTGGGTCATCCCTGTGATTCCCCCCACCCTGTCCCGATCCATGACGTATCCCACCCCTCCTCCCTCCAACCCCCTGGCTCATCCCTGTGTTTCGGTAGGACAGCCTTCCCTCTGTTTTCTCCGGAGAGTGTTGTCTCCTTCCCCCGTATCGCCATACATTGGCCCCTGCACACGCATCGTGAACATTTTTATATATTTAGATTAATTTTTTTAAAATAAGAACATGAGAAGCAAAAGTTATTGTTTAATTTTATTTTTGGGGTTGTCATTTATTTTGGTGGGTATTGTATGATTTGGGCGTATGGCAGCCCCAGGGCTATGTGTGCGGATTTAACAACAAAGGTAAGGAGCAAAAAAATTAAAGACAATTGTTTAGTAGTGGTGCTTTTTTCCACAGAATAGAATTTCTTCACTTATACTGCTGTGCATACATCCTGAAAAGATACAAAAAAGTATTTAAAATCTTGGAATGTTCTCTGGAGAGAAAATCGAAACGATTTTGACTTCTGCTGCACTTTTGCACCAGATCAAATCAAACTAAAATAATATGAGCAAGTGGATACAGTGCATCATGAGTTACGTTGACTAGAGGATTATGGTACATTAACAAGTCTCTGGGCAACACCTAGAAGCTGCAGCCAAAACACCTCCCAAACAGAGAGAGCAGGCCTGCATGCATTGTGTCCTCAGAAAAATAATTCAGGAGAATTGTTATAGACTACCACCATTGTCACTCCAAATGAAAAATAAAAGGAATATTATATTACTTCTGGAAAAACAAGGCATAAGAAAACTTTCTCAGTTTGAAAGGATACTGACTGTACCCAGTGGTTGTGCAGCAAATGCAAGTGATATTTTCTTCCCCTCCCCTTCAGTCTATAGACCCTGACCCTGCTCCCTGCCCTAAAAAAAACCCCACTTCTGGATTTGTTCTGAATATAATGCAAGACCAATGTTTTTTAACAAATAAAATTTGACAGACTGGCTGTATAGGATTCCCAGTGGCCAACACCAAAGAGTAAGCTTAGACTTGGAAAATAGGAGACAAACTCTGAAAAGTGAGGAGGGAGAGTGCACAACTCTGGAAATAGAGAACCTTTGGTGTTGAAAAATCATTTTTCTCCTCTCGCCCAAGTTAATTCCTTTTCTTGTAACTGTTAGTGCCTAATCTCCACTTTCTGAGGGACTCCTCTCCGCTGAAGTTACGAAGGAAAAAGGAGGCAACTGGAAGTTCAGAGTAAGTATGTTAACCCTGCACACATGTTGCAGAATGGGATGACAGAATTCTATCCCAAGGCGGTAGAGTGAACCATGTATTTCAGAATAAAGGGGGCCGTGGGAGATGTCATTTTAAAATCCTACCTCACATTAATCGTGCCCTCTATTTATTTATTTTTAATAGTACAACAGGAAGAAAGGTTTTAGCATAGTCATTTCTGTGTGTCATTCTTGTGCTTGCAGGGAGTTTCACATATAGGGGACCTGTCAACTATCTGTCCACAATCCACCCATGTCATAACTCTAGCACTGTATTCTGGTGCATCTATAGTATGTCAAGGATTACAAAAACTGACAGCCCAGCCCTACCAGAAAATTCATATGGGAAGAACTGGTAAAGTCTTGTTTTAGGACTGTTCTGTACTTACGGCATATATTCACCAGTCATGGGCATTAGCAAGGCAATTCTCAGAAATTATTCAGCAGGGCAAGTTCTCTTTGGCCTGTAAAACCACATTAATATTCTACTTTGACTGTGACTAATGTTAATCTACTGGCAAACTCAGTATTCACACATTTTAGTAATTAAAACTAATGGGACTCAAATACATGCATCAAGATTGGGAAGATATCCCTTGTGATACAATTTTTCTCTGAATCCAATAGGAACAATGTGAGTGTAGAAAGCAACTATCTTTCACCTATGAATTGCACAACACCAAAAGCAGATTATGCGCTAGACTCAAGATACTTCATTTCAATTTCAGCTCTTCTTCCTTGGACAAATTGTTCC
Source organism: Zootoca vivipara (assembly GCF_963506605.1). Classification (NCBI taxonomy): domain Eukaryota; kingdom Metazoa; phylum Chordata; class Lepidosauria; order Squamata; family Lacertidae; genus Zootoca; species Zootoca vivipara. The sequence continues at coordinate 51,370,417 of NC_083284.1, read as the reverse complement.
TTGATTGTTCTTGAGAACAGCAATAGCTTCCTCTGCTCAGCACCCCTCATATCCTCGTTTTTGGATTGGAAATAATATAAATGCAGAATTGTACAATTGTAAGCGACCCCAAGGGTCATCTAGCCCAGCCCCCTGTAATGCGGGAATCTCAACTAAAGCATCTGTATTTAGTTGGAATCTCCTTTCTTGTAACTTGAATCCACTGGTTCAGGTCCTACCCTCCAGACCAGCAGAAAACAAGCTTGCTCTGTCTTCCATGTGACAGCCCTTTATAAATTTAAAGATGGCTATCATATCTCCTCTGTCTCCTCTTTTCCATACTAAACATACACAGCTCCCTCAACTGTTCCTCATATGGCTTGGTTTCCAGACCCTTGATAATCTTTGTTGCTTTCGTTTGTAGAAGTTCCAGCTTGCCAATATCCTTAAACTGTGGCACCCAGAACTGGACACAGTATTCCGGTGTCAGCCAGCTAATAGCATAAGGAACACCAACATTTTGTGGACTCTGATTATCATTCTATTTCTCTAACTGTTTAAGTCTGTGGTTCCAAACGTAGGGCACACACCCCACAGGAGGACAATTTGGATGCTTGTTTAGACCAAGTTAATGGCTTTTTAGGCTTCCTCCACGTGAATAGGAGTTCATTTTTTTGAATAAGAAGAATTATGTGTCATGGGGGCATCAGGATTTTAGAGATGCTTAGGTGAGGTGTGGCCAAAAAAAGGTTGGAAACCACTGGTTTAAGTCAAGCCCTCTGGTCAGTTTATATAACTGATAAGACTTAGGCAATATCCCTTACTTATGCTTCAGAACCTGGTTTTGGAAGGAAATCAGAGGTGCATTTAGTACAGTTACCCATGTTTACCCAGCTTGCAAGGATTATTGACCCTATAGTTATTGTTGGATGTGAAACTGAGCTAGCAAAGCAACCAGGACAAAGTTTCCCAAACTGCAAGCATCATTCAGTAGGTCTGCGGAATGTCCACATTAAATTATATTTTTATGGCTTATTTTATTTCTTATACAGTACTGTCTTTTACTGCATTACTTGAATTTTATGGGATGCAAATTGTAATACAATAAAACACAGTATAAAAATATAAAGAAGCAATAAAAATTCAATTACAATTCAATTACAATCATACAGCATCTAGCACAGTGCATTGGAATTTCTACAACAGGCAGAAAAGCATGAAGTGGTCCACCTAGACCAAAGACTATCAGCAACTACCAGATGGTCCATGAAGGTGGGAAATTTAGAACCACTGAACTAGGGTATATTGTGCCACACACAATTTTTGTTGCAAACACCAGAAAATTATTTCATCAGACATTTGGTCCCAATAGTTCAAACAATATTAAACAGGACAGCAACCCAATAGAATTCAGGAACCTAAATAAAGTTTGTAGGCCAACACCATCATCCAGAATTGAGACTAAGTTCAGAACAGTGAACTCAGTATAAACAAAGACCTGGGCTTAAATATAAAGGTAAAATCCCTTGATGGGAATTTCACATACTTAAAAGTTGAGTTGGTTGCTAATCTGGCAGCCTTTGAGTTTGACAGTGTTTCAAATGGCAACAGCTAGCTACACAAAAAAATTAAATCAATAGTTTTTGATTTTATGCTGACTTAGAACGCAATCACACACAAGTTTAGCACAGAACTCCTATGCAAGTTCTGTGGAGCTTTCTCTCACTTGAAGTGTGCACGGAACAGCGACCTTGGACTTATTGACAAAAAAATAAAAAATCAAGTAATCTCAATGTGATGCCCTCCATCTTTCAGACACTAATTACCTCGCAGAGAACCAATCACAAATAATTCTTGCCAAATGTACTCATTTCTAACCTCGAGCCATGGAAAATATACAGCCTTCATGATGACTAAATACATCTTACATATGTAGATATTCAAGCAGGAAATCAAGAAAGAGGAGGTCTGCGGAGCTGCATCAATAGAGGAAAATGTGTCAGCTAAAATGTCACCAGTTTTTGAACAAGTTGCAGCATGAACATCAAAAATAGTCCATGGAATGTTGCCACTACCTTGACAGGCACTGACTATTGGTTCCTCAGACACCCCTTCCTTCTACCCAACTTGCCCTCCTCCTTTCCCATTCCAATGCACAGCAGCAATCTGATGGGAAAGGAAAAGAAGTCATGATGGGCAGCCCTCCCAGCACACCCCACACATGCAACAGCAGAGTTTCCCCTCCACTTCCTACACTGCAGGGGGTTGGACTAGATGACCCTAGGGGTCCCTTTCAACTCTGCAGTTCTATGATTCTATCCCTGCTTGCCACAAACTGACCTTCCAGTTAGCTGTATTTGCAAGACTATCGGGGCTTACAAATAAAACAGAAAGCTAAAACTATATATTCTTTTAATATATAAAAAAATGTGGGTAGCCACATTTTTGAGCTATTTTTATGGGAAATGACACTGCCGGCATGGATTGCCATAAGTCTGCATTTTCCCAGACATTTTAGCAAATTTCCGCCCACAGTATTCCGGCTATCTTTGGGAAATTCCGGACATATGGTGTCAGAGGGCCTGATGTGGCTACTCTAGAGTAACGACTCCAGCATGGTCTTTTTAGGCTTTTATTAAGTGCTGATTATTTACAGTGGTCAGAGCGGTTAATATACATCCTTAAGGTGAGGTGTCAGAACCTCCGAATGGCGATTGGCGCGTTTTCCTCCAGCATAGAAGCTTTGGAAGACCCAACCTCTTCCCCCTACGTTTGCGTCGCAATTCCGGAGTTGGGGGAATTGGCCTTCCCCCCCTGCTCCCATCTTCCTGTCCCACCTGGGGCATGGGCTCCGCAACCTTGCCTGAGCCTCGGACATTACTTCCTGACTCTCCGCTGGAGGCAGAGCTCTCCTTGCTCTCTCCAGCGCTTGGGGATGGGCTGGAACTTAAGATGGGAGGGACTTCCCTGTATCCCTTGTCCCTCACATCCACCCCCCTCCCAGGCTCCTCTCCCCCCCTCCCTAGGGGCTCTCCGCTTGCTGGAGATGAGTGAAACCCCAAGAAGTCCGTGGTGTCAGAGCCTGTGGGTGTAAAAATTTCCCCCCAATCCGGCGATCTTTCCCCCTCCCCCTGAGAAGACGGGAATCCCAAAAAGTCTGTGGCGTCAGAGCTGGTGGGAGTAAAAATGTTCTGCCAGTCTTCTCCTGCCTCTGACATAGTCGACCTCGGTGAAACCCACACCTCTTCTTCCGTATCCTCAAATTCCGCTTCCCATCTCCATGGAGAGCTGCTGCCTGCGATCCCTTCCTCCCGCCCCTCCCCCTCTCCCTCCCTTTCCATGTGCCAGGGCTTGGGCCTGTGGGGGAAAAGGGCGTGGAACTCTTCCACTAAAAATTCCTCAGGTACTTCCGTGGCAAGTATCCACTCATTGTGGGACGGCGGAGTGTCCTCCCATGCTATGAGGTACTCCAGCCCTCTCACCCCTCTCCTTGAGTCTAAAATCTCAGTTGCCTCGTTGAGTGGTCGGGCGTCTACCCTCTCCCCCCCTCCCTCTGGAGGCTGATCACTGTCCCTAAACCTGGTGCTTTCTCTGTACGGCGACAGCAGGGATCTATGAAACACTGGGTGCACTCTCATGTCCTCAGGCAGTGCTAGCCTGAAGGCTACCGGATTGACCTGTTGCGTGACCGTGAAGGGGCCCAGCCTCCTGGGCGCCAACTTCTTGCATCGCCCCCTGGTGGGAAGGCCTTCAGAGGACAACCAAACCCTGTCCCCTACCCTGATGACATCCCCCGGTCGCCTGTGACGATCTGCCCCCTTCTTGTACGCTTCCTTGGCCCTCTCCAAGTGCTCCCGGAGTTGTTGGTGCACCGTCTCCAGTTCCTCTGCCCAGTCCTCTGCCTGCGGGCCCTCCTCCTCCTCCTCCCCCTCCCTCTCTGGGAAAGATCTGAGGTCGCGCCCGTAGTTGGCCTTAAAGGGCGACACCCCTGTTGAGACGTGCACCGCATTGTTGTAGGCAAATTCTGCCAGTGGCAGGCGATCCACCCAGTCCGTTTGTCTCTGGCTAACGTAGCATCTCAGGTACTGCTGCAGAATGGCGTTGACCCTCTCCGCCTGTCCATTGGTCTGCGGGTGCCGAGCCGTCGACAAGCTGACCTCCACCTGCAGGAGGTTCATGAGCCTCCTCCAGAACCTGGAAACAAATTGGCGGCCTCGGTCCGAAATAACCCTCAAGGGTAACCCATGCAGTCTGAATACGTGGTCAACGAATAGTTTGGCCGTCTCTTCTGCAGAGACCGCCCTGGCACACGGTATAAAGTGGCACATTTTGGACATGAGGTCCACCACCACCAACACTGCTGTCTTGCCCCTGGAAGAAGGCAGGTCTGTGATGAAGTCCATGGACACTACTTCCCACGGCCTGTGCGGTGTGGCTAATGGCTCCAGCAACCCTGCTGGTGCTGCCCTGACTACCTTTGCTCGCTGGCAGGTGTCACAGCCCCTTACATAGTCTCTGACATCCTCCCGCACCCCTGGCCACCAGAAGTGTCTCATGACTAAGTGGGTGGTTTTGTCCCTTCCAAAGTGCCCTGCTGTTGGGTTGTCGTGCATCTGCTTGAGGACCTTACCTCTGAGTTGTGTGGTGGGTAGGTACAGGGCTCCCCTGTAAAAAAGCAACCCCCTCCTTTCCTCAAAGTCTCGTGCCTGCTCCCTCCCCCCTCGCAGGTCTTGGAAGATGCGAGTGGCAAACTCATCTGCTGCCGTCAGTGCTGTGAGTTCTGCCTCGCTCACCACTGCTGCTCCGCAGGACCATGCCGACGGGGGAAACACGTGTCGGGGCGCCAGTGGTAACTCCTCCTCCATGTACTCTGGCTTACGGGAGAGGGCATCCGCCCTGACGTTCTGCTCCCCCGGTATGTAGTGGATAGAGAAGTTGAAGTGTGAGAAGAACTCTGCCCACCGTATCTGCCGCTGGTTGAGCACCCTGGCTGTTCTCCAGAACTCCAGGTTCTTGTGGTCCGTGCACACCTGGATGGGGTGCTTGGCGCCCACCAGGAAGTGTCTCCAGTGCCGGAACGCAGAATGGATCGCGAGAAGCTCCTTATCAAACACCATGTAGTTGCGTTCTGGCTGGGTCAGTTTTCTGGAGAAAAAGGCACAGGGTCTCCACTCTCTGTTGGCATTCAGTTGCAGTAAAATGGCCCCCACCGCACGGTCTGAAGCGTCTGTTTCGATGCGCAGTGGCGCGTGCTGTACCACATGGAACAGGTTCTGGTCGGAGGCGAACACCTTTTTTAGGCTTTCGAACGCTGCTTGCGCCTCCGGTGTCCACCTGAACTTCTGCTTGCCTCTCAGGCAGTCAGTGATGGGAGCCGTAACACGAGAGAAGTTCTTGATGAATTTCCTGTAGAAGTTGGCGAAGCCTAGTAGGCGTTGGGCATCTTTGCGCATCCTTGGGCTGTGCCAGTCCAGGATGGTCTGCACCTTGTCCTTGTCCATCGCTAGCCCCTTGTCTGACAGCTTGTAGCCCAGGAAGTCCACCTCTTTGGTGTGAAACTTGCACTTCTCCAGCTTCACATACAGGTGGTGTTCCTTCAGACGCTGCAACACCTCCCTGACATCCTTCACATGCTGCACTGGGTCATTGGAGTAAATAAGGATGTCATCCAGGAAGACCAAGCAGTTCTTGAAGAGGAGGGACCCCAGGACGTGGTGCATGAAGGCCTGGAAGCATGCTGACCCCCCTTGCAAACCAAAGGGCATCACCAGATATTCAAAAGAGCCCAGTGGCGTGAACATCGTGGTCTTCCACTCATCGCCTTCCCGGATCCTGATCAAGTTGTACGCCCCCCTCAGGTCGAGCTTTGTGAAGATCTTGCCCCTGCGTGCTGCTGTCAACAGATCGTCCACTCTGGGCATTGGGAAAGCCACTGGTTCTGTCATGGAGTTCAGGCGTCTAAAATCCACCACAAGACGGCGCTGTTGCGTGTCTTTCTTGTCCACCCAGAATACCGGGCTGCCCCCTGCTGCCTTGTTTTCTCTGATGAACCCCCTCAGATCCTCCAGTTCCCGGTCTGACATGGAGTACAGCTTGGCTGGGGGTAGCGTTGCCCCGGGTATCAGGTTTATCTGACAATCAAAAGACCTGTGGGGTGGCAGGTGGTCGGATTCCGCTTCGCTAAAGACCTCCTGCAGGTCCCAGTACTGTTTGGGAATTGCCTCTCCCCCCTTAACGTGCATGGTGGCCACCGTGGCTATTGGTGGCCCCTCCCCTGGCTGGCGCTGCATGCAATGTTCCAGACAAAAGTCCGATCCAAACGTAATGCATCTCTGGTGCCAGCTTATGGATGGGTCGTGGCGTGCTAGCCAGCTCATTCCTAGCACTATGGGGGGGTCTGAGATGGTGGTGACGTTGAAAGCCAGTGTCTCTGAGTGCCTTCCCACTGTCATTCTCATGGGGGGGGTCTGGTGGGTGATGGCCCCTCCCAGCAACTCCCTGCCGTCAATGGTGGAGACGTGCAGGGGAAAGTCCAGCTGCAGCAGTTGGATCTGGTGTGCTTCCGCAAAATTTCTTGAAAAAAAATTGGCCGACGCCCCCAAATCGATTAACGCTAAAACCGTCAGTGGGTACCCATTAGGGAGTGTCAGAGTCACTTCTAGAACCACCCCTGCTCTGGGGTGTGTGGGCTGGCGCTGCCCCTCTGTGGGAGGGAGGGAGGGGGCTGGTTTCCGTTGATTGCGCCTGGCTGCTGCCCCTTATCTCCTGCAGCCAGGCTGTCTCGTTTCCCTGCTGTTGCGTTGAATCTGTGGGGGCGGGCATAACAGTTCCCGCCCTTCCCTGCCATTCCCGGCGATGCGGACAATTCCTGACGAGGTGACTGGGGGAGTGGCATAAAAAGCAGTTTCCTCCCCTCCCCTCCTTGCGTTTCTGTGGTGCCGGGGTTTGAAAAGCCCCCCCGCGCGCGCGCTCCTCCGATCTCCATCGGTTGCGGCTCTGGGCTGGGTCTGGGTGGGGTTTGGGGTGGGCCCTGGGGTGGGGTTTGGTGATGAGGTCTGTCCTGGGAGCGTGGGAACCAAGGTTTTGCTGCGCGCGCCGTTTGTTTGTCATTCCATCTGGATTCCTGTCTCACCCCCACCGCTAGCGCAGCTTTGCTTAACTCATCCATAGTCCGCGGTTTTGGACCTCTCGCCAGCTCATCCTTAACGTCTGAGTGCAAACCCAGGTAGAAGGCTGATTTCACTGGCTCACTGTGCAGATCCCACCCCAGTTTGTGCACCAGCATGGTGAATCTCGCCCAGTAGTCTCTAACTGTCGATTTTCCTTGTGTTAAGTTATGAAGCTCCTCTTTTGTGGCTTCCATTTCAGAGTCACTTGCGTACATAATTTTTAAAGCTTCTAAAAATAGTTTTGCGTTCTTCATGCAATCATTTTTTTGCGCGATGAGCGGTCTTACCCATTCTCGGGCGGCCCCCGTCAAATGCTCTATGATAAAGGAGACTCTGTGCGCGTCATCTGGGAATTCCGCTGCATGCAATTCCAGCGCATAATTTATTTCTGTCTCAAATCCTAGGTACTCCCTAGGGTCGCCGCTAAACTTGGTGACTAGGCTCTGTCCCCTTCTCACTTGGACTAGCTGCGGCTGGGGCGCCCCCCCACCTCTAGCGGCTTTCTCCTCTTCCAACTTTTTCTGCAGGTCCAATACCATCACCCTTAGCTGTTTCTCAGTCTCCTCTTTTGTCCTCACCTGGTCCACCAGCTTGTTCAGCTCCTCCTGCGCCCCGCGCGCTTCCTCCTGAGCGGCATGCAATTGCTGCTGGGCCTGGGCTGTCAGGTTCAGTATCTCCTGCTTCGCCGCTTCAGCCTCCCGCCTCCAACGCTCAGCCTCTTGCGCGCTCATCGCGGCACTCCAAAGTAGCCAAAAAAAGATTCGGAGGTTGCTGTCAGAGGGCCTGATGTGGCTACTCTAGAGTAACGACTCCAGCATGGTCTTTTTAGGCTTTTATTAAGTGCTGATTATTTACAGTGGTCAGAGCGGTTAATATACATCCTTAAGGTGAGGTGTCAGAACCTCCGAATGGCGATTGGCGCGTTTTCCTCCAGCATAGAAGCTTTGGAAGACCCAACCTCTTCCCCCTACGTTTGCGTCGCAATTCCGGAGTTGGGGGAATTGGCCTTCCCCCCCTGCTCCCATCTTCCTGTCCCACCTGGGGCATGGGCTCCGCAACCTTGCCTGAGCCTCGGACACTACGTCCTGACTCTCCGCTGGAGGCAGAGCTCTCCTTGCTCTCTCCAGCGCTTGGGGATGGGCTGGAACTTAAGATGGGAGGGACTTCCCTGTATCCCTTGTCCCTCACATATGGCAACACTGTCCTCTCCCTAATCACCCCCACAGGGCCAACTGGCACCAGCTGCCCTGCGGAAAGGAAGAAAAGAGGCAGGCAGGCAAAGACAACATCAGGACCTGTTCCAGTTGGACTGTCCCCTCCATGATCCCCACAGAGCTAACATAGCAACTACCTTGTGGGATGAAACAGCCAATGTCAGCTCCCACCCCACCAGAACTGTTTTCTTTTGGGGGGGGGATGTGGCTCTTGATGTATCTGTATTTCAGAAGGATTACTGGCCACTTTGAGGACTGCTGGAAAAGTGGAATATAAATCTACTAAACAAACAAGAACATGCATGGGCTATCTTAATTACAACTCATCTTCTTGCACTGATTTTAAGTAATGGGCTTCCAATACATGGTTAAGTGCAAATACATAATAGACAGTGAGAGGCAGTGTTAGAAATTCAGATATATTAGTTAGGTGCCAAACACCACCTTAAAGCTAAGTTACAGTTGTCACAATGGGATGTCTATTTGCCAGGGGGTGGACTACATGACCCTTGGGGTCCTTTACAATGCTACTATTATATGATTCTATGATCTCAACTACAGTACATTGATTGACTGTAGCTTGCTCTTACAATTCACTTGTCCCAGTGTGCAAGTAGGAGAAACACAAAGAGTGGTAATGAAAATGGTATTAACTATGGACTAAGGCAGAGGCTTTTAAATTGTGGTCGCCAACCTGATGTCCAGAAATCTCCACGTAGTTGCAATTGGGCCCAGGCCAGTAGCAAAATGCACTTTCTAACACTTCGCTTGCTAAGTTCTCAATAAGCAGCATTTGTTGTTGTTACTGTTGCTGTTTCCTATTAGTTAAAATTCATCACTATTATAGTATCTACTGTTACTGTCATTTTCAAGTTATAAAAATTATTAGGATAGACTTAGTCAAAATCTCTCTCTAGATACAAGGTCAAACATGTTTATTGTTGCAGTTTCATTTATTTCAAAGGCATCAAAGTCAGTGTGATTTCTTATGGGATATGTATATTTTCAGCGTGACCAATGAACTCTCTGCATAGCCTCTGAACCCTATGCTTACTCAGAAGCCTGAAGAAACTCTGAACTTCAGCAGAGGCCATTTACTAGACAATTATTCATCAGCAAAAGGCACAGAATCTCACCGTGAAAACATCACTACTTTACCTAGCAGTTTCTTCATGGGTTGTCTATCAGCTTTTTCAAAACATTTCACTGTTTATTAGTAGCCCACTCAAAATAGTATTCAAAATGCTAATATTAAGTACTGGTGTTATTTACTATAAATTCATAATATTACTAATTCATAAAGTAAATGCAATTTTTTAAAAAGAAGCCCTCTCCCATTCAACTTTGTAGACAGTTGCACTTCTACAGTAATTATTTGGACCATTTTGTTATTCAAAAGCACATACCCTGTCAGATTACAATTCTTAGTAACTGTTAAGACCACTTTCAGGTCTTTTACAATCAAGTGGTATGCAAATTGTATGAAATAAAATAAACAAACAACACTCAAAACTCTTACAGCCATTTACAGGAAAACTGACCTTCGGTTCCAAAATAATCAGGGTTGGAGCAACTCCCGTATATGGAATGGTTACACTGTTTGGGGTTTTTATGGGTTGTTTTTTTTTTTAAAAAAAAGCTGAGTAAAGGGGACATGATAGCGCTGCATAAAATTATCCATGTGTGGAGAAAGTGGAAAGATATTTTTTTCCCTCCTTTTGTCACAACACCAGAACTCAGGGTCATCCAAAGAAGCTGAATGGTTGGAGATTCAGGACAGGCAACAGGAAGTTCTTCTCTTCATATAGTGCATGTTTAAAAGTATGGAATTCTCTACCACAAAATGATGGCCGCCAACTCAGATGGCTCAAAAAAGGGGATTCATGTAGGATGTGGCTACTGAAGGCTACTGGTCACAAAGGCTGTATAACACCTCCAGGATCAGAAACAGCATGTCTCTGAAAACCAGTCACTGGTGAACCACAGCATGAGAAGGGCATTGTACGCAAGTCCTGCCTACGGGCTTCTCATAAGACATCTAATTGATCACTGTAGGAACTGGAATATTGGATTAAAGTAGCCTTTGGTCTGCTACAGTCATGAAGATCTTGTGTACATGTATTGGTGTGGGAGGGGTTAGAGAGAATCGTTTAAAAAGAATTTTAAATTAGATCTTGTTTAATAAACCCATGCCCAATCCCGAAGACTCAAAGTGCATACTAATGAGTTTACAGTCTTTTGAGTGTAGGAGGGAGAAGAAAACAATTTACTTGCTTGCATCCCTCAATGTCCTTGGGCTCAAACAATCAAGCCCAAGCAAGCAACCTTGTCTCCTATCTCCCAAACAATACAGCACTTATTTATAAGGGACCACAACAATACTAATAGTAATTAGGCTAAATGACTGGATAAACAGAATGCAGCCCTCTTGAAAAGCCCATGTGTTTCAAGGCCCTCTCTCCTGAAAAACAGTTTGGGCGACAAAGAAAGCATTTGTATTCACAGTCACTGCTACTTTTATGCAAGACGACTTCCTATAGATTTCCTGTCAGGAAGAGAGCTTCCTTTTAAAATAGCCGGAAGTGTTTAGATACAGTACCCATTCCTCCCAAAACCAATATTTGGAAAGGCAAAGGACAGAGTTCATTAAGAGAGAGAGAGAGAGTCAACCCACAAAGAGGCCAAAATTACTTTTCCAGCTACAGTATCACATGCTAGATTTGCTTTACATCATTCTTGTTTCAACTGCCACTTGTGCTATGCTCCTAACAATTATAGTGTATTACTCATAGTGGATGTGTCACCTGCTCCCACCCCCCACACCACACGTTCTTGCATTGTAGCACTGCAGATTATTGCCTCTAGGATATTCAAAGATGTAACATTCTGTTTTAGAATGTCCAGACACAATAGGCATTCCCTTCCCATCCCCCAAGCAAGTACAGACTCATATATGTGTCTATATTACTTACACACATACACACACCTCTGGAATCAGACAACTCAGTATTGATAATCAAACTGGACCATGCAACCACTCTCCAGAATCTTGTTTTTATGAATACACACATACAGTACTTTGCATTTAATTCATGCTAATTGCCACCTATAAAACTCTTAGGAGAAATACATCTGTTAAAAGGATAACTCTTTCAACACTGCTTTCAAGAAAAACAAAGAAACCTGTTTTTTCCCTCCATAGTCTTAATACAGTTGCAGAAAACTAACTGACTATTCTGTTAGGCATTATCTAATCATTCTGATCTAAAATGTTCCAAATCTCTCTCTTTTCTTGGGGGGGGGGGCTGCACTGTCATAATGAACACCAGCTCAGATTCTAGGTGTATACAGTGAGGCCAGATTTCTCATAGGTGTGTTGCTAAATGTACTGCAGCAACCAAACTCTAAACAATATAGTTGCTTTTCAGCTCCTAAAAGCATAAATTACACTTGTCATTTCATTTAATGCATACCTTCTGAGCAAGACAGATAAGCTTGTTCACCAAAACTTAGTCAAGTAATATTTCCATAAAAGATTTCTTCTTCATGTTTATGATTGCTGACAAAAGAATGTTCACAAGAGATTATTAAAGCACAAGAATCCGCTCCAGTACTGTTTAAAGAGATATATTTATTAGAATGCAAAGGAATAAGTTAGGTATGTAAATTGCTGATAACCACTAACTTTGACTTGAAACTGGGGATGGGATACAGGAAGGAGATGGAAAACCTTTTCTAGCTATGTATAAGAAATCTTCATTTCTCTAAGCTAAAGCGAGTCTCACAGGGGAAAATATGCCTTGATGATAAATGGGATATTTGGCATCATGGTCATGAAACATTATGTCGGATTGTCACACTAACGAAGCACTCAAACAACAAAGGAGGCTTCCAAGATATTTTGTCCTTCTCATCAACATTCTCTTAAAGATTATTTCCTGTTCCCTCCTGAACATCTCAAAAGGGAATCATAGAATGAATGGAACATAAAGACATCATTAAAAGGGAGGGATGAGGCATTTCCTTTCATGGTTTTTATTAAAAGATGACTGTTTCCCCTTGTTATAATCTTCCACAGCTTTATTGTTTGTGCTCTTATCCTGCCATGCATGCACAAGCATGTTGGTGCAGTGTCCATTATTTCTAAAGAGCTTCCACTGAAGCAATTGAATAGATGAACATACACATGTGACACATAAACCACAGACACCCTGTCCTCCTAACACACAAATGTTTATATTTATACTTAATTTTGTATAACCAAAAAGAACTTCCCCAGAAAAAAAACAGTCAACTGGGACACGAAGGCTCTATTCACAGAACCCCCAACAGCAGCGACACTTTTTGTTGTTGTTTAGAAAATGAAACGCAGAAATGCCTATTGAGATAATTGCATTTAGCTGGATTAAGAGACAATATCTGATTTGGTAATCATGATTTAGCAGAAGGAGACCAGGGGTGCAGATTTGGGAGTGGGGGGGAGAGACTTCTGGGATCACATCTACTAGGCATTTTGATTCGTTGAAAATACTGATCTGACCATTTTTCTCTCAATTTATTTTAGGGGGAAGGGGGGGCCTGGAAGGCTTTAAACACCATATTGAGCAGGCCCTGCTGTGAATCTTCCTGAGGTACAAAATGGTGGATGTGAGCTTTAAAAGAAATTGCATTATTCATTACAACCTATGTTAATCAGTCACAAGATAACCCTTTTTTACACTGCACAGGGGAGATAAACAAACATGCCAGCCCATGCCTTGAAACAAACATACAGATGTACACACACACACACACACACACACAGCCAGTTACTGACCAGATGTCATGTAGCCCCGTGAAGCCTGGGAAAGGAAAGCTGGGGGGAAATGTTTGTGCAGGCGGTAGTCCTTTTCACTGCGGGACCTCATGCGATCAGAAAAATCAGAGCTAGGCCAGGCCCGCCGCAAGGTTGTACTTCGCGTCTTCTTCATTTTGAGGCTACCTGCAGTCTAATCCACCACGAGCGGCGGCGGCGGCGGCGGCGGCGGCATGAGCCAGGAGGCCTCACAGCTTGCTCGCTGCACTCGTTTTACACACGTCTCTTTACAGGCACCGCTCGGGTCGGCTCTGCAAGCAACATTTTGCTACTACCTTGTCCATCAAGCAGACCGCAGGTCCTTTCCTTTCCCCCCTTGGAAAAATCCAATTCTTTTACACACGTCCCACAATGCATTACAATTCATTGGCGCTCAAGCCCGGCTTGTAGCTTCCAGAGTCAAGTGGAGGAGAGGCAAATTATGTGGCTTCTAAAGCGGGGGGGTAGTGGCGGTGGCGGAGGAGGAGGAGGAGGAGGAGGAGAAGAGCGACCGGAAAAAAGGGGGAGGGGGGGAGAAGAGAAGCGATCTGCAGCGTGGAAGCTCTGGGGTCCCAAAACAATAGGTCGATTCAGCACAGAAAGGCTCGGCCAACTGTGATCTGCAACACAAAAGGCCCGGGCGAATTAGGCAAAGCAGGCTGCCTTTGGGCTTGACCCGAAAGACCGCAGGGAGCAAAGCAAAGCAGCATCGGGTCTGCAATGCCATAGGATTCGCGGGGAAGTGCTGGTAGCGGCCAAAGGCTGGCTTCCCCCGCCCTCCTCCAACCTATCAGAATCCGAGCAAAACATCAATGGAGCAGCCGAAAAATCATGGCTGCTGCAGCAGCGCCCATTCTCCCCGTTAGCAGCTCTCGCAGCTCCTCCTGCTGCACTGGCAAAGCAAGGATCCCTCGCTCGCGCGCCCATTCAAGGTGTACATAAACCTACAGGCAGCAGCGATGGTGCTCGATGCAGATGGTCATCATGGCCGAGGGCTCCCGAGTCCCGTCTCTTCCAGGCTCCTGCAGCCTGCCGTCCTTCCTTCCTTCCTTCCTTCTCGCATACACGCTTATTCCTCTTTTCCCATCACCGCCTGTGCTTGCCTACGTTTGCGCCCGTCGACCCGTGCCAGCTCCTCCAGGCTTGGGGGGCAGCCGGACCGCGAGATTAAGCCCAACGCGCTTTGCTTTCTGCAAATCCGGTGCGTTTGCCTTGCCTTGCCTCCCTGCTCCTCTCCGCCTCGACTACAGTGAATAGCTATTGAAGGCAGGAAACAAGGCAGCCACCCAGTCTTATGCTAATCAAGGAGCTGCCTTAAGTTAGACGCGCTCAGCCAGTCGGGCTGCACATTCTCATGTAAAATAGCCCTGGGCTCACCCAAACCTTCGCTTGTGCCCCAGCCTATAATCAGCTTGTGCGTATTTACATACAAAGTTGTATTTTTTTATTTTTTAAATAACAATCCAGCCTCTACCTCCTCTCTTTTCTTTTTCTTACAAAGAAAAAACAGGAACGTCTTTGTTTTTTGTTTTGTTTTGTTTTTTGAAACCAAACCCGCCTGCTAGATTTCTTAGCCTGCCCAAACAATCACTGATGTTGGAACGGGGGTGGGGTGGCATGGGGAGAGAGATTGGTGGAGGGAGCCCATTCATTTGACAGCTGGAGAAGAACTCTAGGACAAAAGTAATCAAACTGCCTAGAAGCAGCTGCTACTACTACTACTACTACTACTACTACCACCCTACTTCTTTGGTCCCTCTCTCTCTCTCTCTCTCTCTCTCAGAGCACACACTGCCAACCAATCAGACTCTATGAGAAAGGCCTGTAATCTCTTTTGCAAACCAAAGGCTTGATACAGCTGTTTCTAGTCCAATAGCCAATCATTGTGAGACAACAATGCATGCAGGGTACTAATAGGAGAGGGGTCCGGTTCTGTTTGGGATGTGCTGCTACCGTAGCTGCAGAGCACCCAAGCAGCCAGAGCATGACTGTGGGAAGGCTGTAGGATTCTGCTCTGTCTGGAGGCTTAGAGGGATACATCCCCACCCCCTCCACCCCTTTTACCTCTCCACTAAAAGGAATTTTAACTATGCTTGTTTTTAACCGCAAGAGCTCTTAAGGCCAATAATTTTCATTCGGAATAACATTATTTACTATCAAACAATTCAGAGGTCTTATTTATCTATAGGAACATTTCTATCTGGTGCCTACATTCCACTCTGGGCAGCTGAAAGCAATCAAAAGCAACCATAAAGTACAATAAAAATTTATAAGGTACAATATAACACAAATAGACTAGAACAGCAGATAAAGTAAGGCATCAGATTTTTTTTAAAAAAACTTCGAATAAAACACACAGCTACCTAAAACAGGAAAGGTTTTGCCTCATGGCGAAACACCATAAAAGAGGCGGCCGATAAAATCTCCAAGGGTATAGAGTCCCAAAATTTAGGTGTGACCACAGAGAAGATTTTCTCTCTAGTCCCTATTTATCATGCCTCTGTCACACTCAGGACATAAAGAGCCTCTTTGGAGGCTACCGTGTTTCTCATATTATAAGACATGTCTTATATTTATTTTTTCCTCAAAAAAACACACTATGGCTTATTTTCAGGGGATGTCTTATATTTTTCCTCCTCCTGCCGCGGCTGGTATTGCTGCTGTGCCTATCACTATGTCTTATTTTCGGGGTATGGTTTATATTCCTTGAATGCTTAAAAATCCTGCTATGGTTTATTTTATGGGTATGTCTTAAAATATGAGAAACAGGGTACTACCCTTCCAGCTCTCTCTCTCTCTCTCTCTCTCACACACACACACACACACACACTTCTATGCTTTCATTAGCCATTCACCTGTTCACTTTATTTTTTTTAAAAAAGTCATTTTATGCTATATAAACAATGGACGAGAGTAGTGAAATTGAACTTCCAACAATACTTTTCAGTGTGGACCAGAAAGGGTTAACTTTTCATATGCAAAGTAACAGATTAAGACCCAGGGACATTTTCTCTCTCTTCATTGCTGGGCTCACTAGTCATTATAAAGCTTTTGCTCCCCAGAGCCAATGAAGGCCACACTAGGACTAGAAACGTTTAAGAGGAACTTCTTCCTTTCCTAGTCCCTAAGAACACATTTCCTGCCACTTATTTTCATGGAGATGTCATCAGTACTTCAAAGCTGCCTAGGCATATCTAATGTTACATACATGAGATTAGTTACCCAAGTTGCCACCTGAAAATTACTTTGTCGTCAAGTTGCTAAACATTCTTCCCTCCTCTTTTCTTGCCATGCTGCAATTTTCAACAGCTTAAAATATATAAATGGTAGTTCCCATTTCATCCAAACTGAGAAACTGCAGTTACTGGGTTGAGAACAAGTCAGAATCTTAAACCAACTTCAAGGCCACCATGTTTCTCTAGGGAATTTTAAATATCACCTTTCATAGGTGATTTTGCTGCTGTTCAGCTGATCGTTACAGTAATGTAAGAAAGGTGAATTAAGGACCATAGATATGGTTGGGGTTGTGGATCTCCTTTCACCTCCTTTCAACTTCTAATTCGGCCATGGATTTGTAAACAAGTCAGAGGTTCAAATGAGTTCAAAACATTAACCCTGGGCCAAGGTAACAGATTGTGTAAAGAGGTGCTTTGCCTTCATTGGTTTTAAAGATTACTATTAATTCATCACAGAGACCCAGAAGTAGCTTTGCCCATTAGCACAAGTTTAATTTACCAATGAAAACCGCCATATGGTTCTCTTTGACTTAAAAGGAGAAAAAGTGGTGGATGCAATCTTTCTGGCAGAAAAGTCATTGAACCATCTACCGGTATTACACAGTCATCTTTTGGAGAATATTACTAAGGCTAAATGTGGCAGGGGTTCATTTAACCAAAAAAAGTCACATGGGAAAGCAATGGGAGACCATTTTCAATGGACGACAGTGTCATTGCTCCAAACAAGTCAACAGGAATAAATTCAATTCAGTGAGGTTTCCAGGTCAAGCTGCCAAATTTCTGTCACTCAAGGCATCACCTTCTTAATGTTCCCCACTTTTATTCCAGTACAACACAAAGGAGAACACAACAACTACCATTTCCACAAGCACTTACATGCTATATATATACACTGCTAACCATCTGTGAAAGACTGCAACAGTTTCCCTGTTGAAAGCCATATTAAACAATGAAAGGTTTTCACTATGTACATATAATTATAAATAGGAATATCTGTAATGGAGCAAAGAATACGTTAAAAAAAACCTATATCCATTATTGCCAAAATATTTCACATTTTTAAAAGGTCATGGATTTGAAAGGTGCAACTTCAAAAGTAATTAGGCATGACTAAATGGATGCTTCTTTTTAATGAAAGTAATAAATATTGGAAGTTCATACATGGATTTATAAAATATCTGGAGATAAGGCTGAATAAGCTTCTAGTTTACTGGCATCACCAAAGTAAACAGAATAACAAACAGGACCAGCTCTAGGGGTAGGCTGGGTGGTGTGGGGCGCCAGGGTGCCAGCCTGGCAGGGGGGCGTCGCGCAGCAGAGCCGTGCGGAAGCCATGCTGCGCCCTGCGCCCGCCCACTAGCCGCGACAAGAAACGGGGCGGGGCGGGGGCGTGGCGCGATCTCCGCACCACAGCGCCCGGGCGCCTGACATGGTTGAGATGACCCTGATAACAAAGCTCAAAACAGTCATTGAAAAAAAGACAGAAGGGGATCTCTCCACACTGACTGGATAAACAAATATACTAGCAAATAAAATTCACTGCTAGTAAGAGCAAAGTAATGCACGCTAGGGACAAACAATCATAACTACACAATGCACACTCATAGGTTGGCTGCAGCTACCGAATTAACTGATCATAATAGAAAGTCAACCAATAATGTCAACCCAGTGTGTTGAAACAAAAAAGGCAAATGGCTTCTAATAGATTAAATAAGTTAGCGGAGGGTACATTTCAGCAGAATTTAGCCATGACAGATGAAGATGTATTTCCCATGGTCAAGTGCTTCCTTCTGTCTATGACATACTAGAAGCAAGAAGCAGGGGGATGGTATTGTCAATTTGCTTTGCCAACGCTCATTCCTGGGACACTGGATCAGTTCTTGCGAGCTTCTTTAGCCTGAAAGCTGGTGTTAGATCGGCATGACTGGGACACCAGCAGTTTCTCTAGCCTTTGAATGTGGAAAGTTTGGTCTGGGGTCAAGGCCGCCTCTTGACTAACAAGCAAAAAGCATCAGAAGATGTACGCATTTCAGCCTTCAACTGCTAATGTTAATTGAAACCTTAAAGAGTTCAAAGGTTCAAATGGGGGAGGCTGAGATGGTGAAAAGTTTTGTTTGGAAAGCTCAAACATGAAAACAGAGCTCTGCATCCACCTATCTCTTCCACATGAAGTAAGCAACAACAAAACCAACTAGTTTAGGAGTTCAGAGGCGATGGCTACTCAGTGAAAAAAATACTGTATATATTGGTTAAAGTTCTACGCTGGATATAGCAGAAATGCCCCAACGAGTGTGGATGTTATACAGAAAGAGTGCAGGCACAGAGCTTCAACTAATGTACCACTTGGTAAGAGTCCTGAATCTTAAGAGCAGGAGGGAAGAGGCTGGAATTTCTTAAACAGAGAAAAGGAATTGAGATTTATTATACACATGAGTTGGCAATTACAAATGCTGTAGTGCTTCCCCTCTATCCCTTTTCAGGTCACTTTCAAAAGAAATGACTTTTATGAGTGGCCCAATACTGGGTTACAGGAAGTCCCAGGTTTTGTCTTTCCCACACTGATACCGAGGTTCACTAAGCAAAGTAACATGAAGAAAGGACACAGTGCAGCATCTCTCTCAGGATGTCTGCCACTGATTTAATTTGTTCCCTTTCAAAAAATGCTCATCATCATCCAAATCAGATATACAAAGGGAGCCACAAAAAGGAACAGTTGGCAAGAATCACAATCTTTTGGCTGTCTCCATCCTAAATACGTATAAGATTGTTTCCACTGATGGAATTGAATTAGCACCAAAGTTGCCAGTTTGACACATTTCAGGGTCTATCTTCTTAGATGCAATGTTTGAACAAATTTTGTCTTTAAAAAAACTTGAGAGATACAGAGAGAGACAGCAAAGCAATTCCCAGGCTGCTGATAGAAGAGCAGGATCTTCCAAATATAAAAGCAGGAGCCATTCAGACGTCCTCAGGCTAGTCTGCCACTTACTTGCAGAAGGGCAACAGGTATATTATACTATTGTACTAATCCAGGCTTAATTACAGAACCTCTTAAGCTTATTTCAGATCATATTTCTCTCCCTTCTTGTGGTTCTGGGATGCACAATAACAGGAATGCAGTGCTTCTCTTCCATCAGCTTTTATTTTCCTTTGTTCTACAATGTGTTTATTTTAACAATTACTTTTAGTCTTGTTAGATTCCCCATTCCCTAAATGTCCCATTGAGAGAAGAAAGGTTTTCCTGACTTATATCCTATTCTGCTTTTTAATCCAAAGGCTTGTGCTCACAGGTACAAATTTCATAGGTGGCAACCTATGACTCAAGGCTCATGCTTCTTACCCTGCATTTTTTAAAGAGCTGAAAGTGAAGCAGGAAACCACCTCAGTCCTAAATACCTGCAGCCATGCTTGCATGAACAATTACTTCATTTTAATAAATCCTAATCCTCTTCAGCTCATACTCCATCCTCTATGTCAGACAAGGGGACAGTGAGAAGGAAGACTGAATACATAGAGAGGGGTCCACAGTCACTGCCATTCGCACGGACATAACCAGAGAAGCTTTCCATGCAAATGTGACCTGAATAAGGTGCACACAACCTGTTCTTAGGATGCTGCTGAACACACCAAGACGGAGCTAGGAGGACCTTCTTCAGTTCAAGGGATGCATTCCCTCCCAGGCAACCTTTCAAGGGCCACATGCAAGGACAGAGGCAATGGATGTAAATTTAATCTTTCTTCCCTGTCTTTCACATGCGCATGTAATGGGGAAACGTAGTTTGAACTAGTTTCTATAGACACTCACACACCCATCCTTACAGTCATCTCTCAGAGAAGCAAGATGTATTACCAGAATTCAAGGACACATTCCAAACTAGGCAAACATGTTTGGAGTGTATAGCAGAGCCAGTGAAAGGTGTGACCTGGGGAGAGTTCCAAGACAGAGAGCAGCCTGGAGGTCTGCATTTGGCCCCCAGACCCCCATATTCATATTCAGTAGAAAATGAATAAAGCTTCTCATTCAGTTCTCAATAGAGCCTTTGATCCCAAAAACCTTCTCCCCACAAGCACCTCAGCCACTTTCTCTCATGATGAAAATTCCCTTTTGCTCAGTGTCATTACAAAATTCTTCCTCTTATGCCACTTATTATGCATCTTCATGCATTCATTCATTCATTCATTCACTTACTTACCTTCCTTCCTTCCTTCCTTCCTTCCTTAGGTAAAGGTAAAGGGACCCCTGACTGTTAGGTCCAGTCGTGACCGACTCTGGGGTTGTGGTGCTCATCTCGCTTTATTGGCCAAGGGAGCTGGCATACAGCTTCCGGGTCATGTGGCCATCAGGACTAAGCCGCTTCGGGCAAACCAGAGCAGCGCACAGAAATGCCGTTTACCTTCCCGCCGGAGCGGTACCTATTTATCTACTTGCACTTGATGTGCTTTTGAACTGCTAGGTGGGCAGCAGCAGGGATTGAGCAATGGGAGCTCACCCTGTCACGGGGATTCGAACCGCTGACCTTCTGATTGGCAAGCCCTAGACTCTGTGGTTTAGACCACAGCGCCACCCGCGTACCTACCTACCTACCTACCTTACCTACCTTAAATTTGTATACTGCCCTTCATTCAAAGATCTCGGAGCAGTTCACAGCATACAAGTTTCTACATACTAGCAAACGGGAGTAGCTAAGGCACCTAAAGGTAAGGCTTTGCCAAATCCTGTTGGGGGATCACAGCACCCTTTACCCTGAATATTGGCTTGAGTGAGAATCAGCCAATGGGAAAGCAAATGTTGCTGCCCCTGCCTGCCAGGCGTTTCTCAGTTCTGGGTTAAAATTTCTTTCTGACCAGTAAAGTACACTGTTGGGTTAAAATATGGTGAACCACAAAACAGCAGTTCTGGAGAATGAGTCAAATAACAAAGGAGGGTAAGTAGTGGAGAGGAGGGTGATAACCATAGCTGTCAAGTTCTCCCTTTTTTAAAGGAAAATTCCCTTATGCTGAACAGGCTTCCTCACGAGAAAAGGGAAAACTTGACAGCTATGATGATAACTGGGATGGCATAGTTATGGAAAGTAGATGTAGAGTAGGTGTGGAGAGCAAGGAAAGCAATTAAGGCTGAAACCCAATGCAATTTACCAGGAAGTAAGTCTAAACCAAGGGGCTGTGCTGTGCTCACTAACATTGTCTCAAAAACACATCATGGCTCTCTGATGGACTGAGAGCCTCTCTACTGAAAAAAGTACAGAGCATGTGTTTTCAGGGGGGGGGGACCCAGGTATTATAAATATCCTCAAGTTTCACCTGGTTGATTTAAGATTTTACAAGTTTCACCAGCTCTTATAATATGTGCAACATTATACAGAGCTTAAGCAGAGTGGAAAGGGTTTAGTACATTTCTCATGCATTTTGCATAACCATGTTCTATGGCTGTACACAAGTCAAGGGCCTGAAATCTGGAAGATCTCAAAGGCAAAGACCACTTTCTTTTTCTCAGGTAGCAGCTCATCTCCACATAGCACTACAAGGTGCTTTTCAAACTTTTTCAACTTTGAAAAAAGAAGTAGCTTGTGATAGGAAGAGCTTGATGTTCAGAAAAGAGGTACTGCTGTGTGACAACATGAAAACTGCTGTGAGGATTCTGCCCCCTATTCAGTCTTGCTGTTTGATTTTGAAATTGATTTGAAATGTGTAAGAATAATTAGCCATATTTAGCAGAAATGTGCTATACCAATACAGTGCACTAATTTTGGCATGATCCTTAGAGCAGGGGTACAAAACCTGTGGCCCTCCATATGCTGTTCAACCCCCAGCTCCCATCAGCCAGCATGGCCAATGGGCAGGAATGATGTCCTCTCAAACTTGTACTTAAGACTGGATCCTGTTTTACTGTACTTTCCTCCAACCCCTGTGTGTCAGACATACCATACTGGAGTACCATACTGGGATGTAGAAGATACAGGTGCTTCTCATTTTGGGGACTTGAAAACATCCACATTGTAACTGCCCTGCACTGGTACTGCCAAGATTCATGTGAGCCATACATTTCACAGTTTACGTATCAGTCACTTGGAAGGGACAGCAAAGCAACAGCAGAGGTAACCATCACTATAGTGATGTATGTTGAGACAAACAACAACAACAACAACAATTCAGAAGGGTCCAATCAGCTGAAGCAGCAGAGAGAATAGCATTATGGTCTTTGGGCCACCTGTTGAGCACCCTTTGCTTTATATTATTTCCCTTCAGTTTCTCAACTAAAACATTAACTGTGCTAAGGCATGGTGTAAAATGCTGAAACATTCAACAGCTGCTCTCTTGTTACAGGCAAGATTGTACAGACAGCAGCTTTAAAAAGCCACAGGGTAACTTGCCCTGCTTGCCAGTGAGTTCTTTGATGTAGATGGGGGAAGAGACAAACAGGTGCCTACTGTTATATTTGGACAGCAGATAAACCGTGTAATGGCATTTGCTAGAGGAAATTTATTATCTTCTTCCCTTATAGCATGCTGTCATTTAAAATAATATGCAGTACAGCTGGCTTCTATATGTCAACTTGTGGCCTTTGTGCTATAGATATTTAAAACTGTGGAAAACAAAAGTTGAGGCCAGCATTTATCCCAGCCCAAAAGACTATTTAATTTGTCCGTAGGTTTGTTTCTGTAACCATGTTTTATTTTACATAGAAAGTTAATGGGTTGCCATATGGTTGGTGGTCAAATGCCATGTCTACAATAAATATTCTTATTACTGCAGGAGTAAAACGGTCCATGGAAGTCATCTTTTGAGATGCTATTACACATGCACTTTTGCTGAAAAGCAATGTGAGCAACTTGTTTTGCTTGGAAATACATTTAGTTGCTTCATACAACACAGTAAGCCAAACTAGGTTTAGGACTGGTGGTTTATTCTTGGCTACAGCTCATAGATGGCAAGAAGAGAATTTAGCCATGAACTCGATTCAGATGACACATTAGTTCAAATTAGTGTTGCTGCAGTAGTAAAAAAAAAAAAGAGCATAGCAGCTGCAGGATTCTTCCTGGGAGGCTACACATCTGTGCAGTCCTGTTAAGCCACACTTTGTCTTATCATTTTAGGTGTCGAAGGGGGAAGGAAGAAGAGAGAGAACATGTGCATGTGTGTGTAGTGGGGGCTTGCAACCATGCCACCAAACATCCTGTGTTTGTCTTGTACAGTGGGTGGGTTTTACCAAACTAGACCCGTCAGCGGAAGAAGCCCTGTGCAAGGACTTTCACTTGTGCAATGGGGTGCCCCCCTCCCCCTCCCCCTCCAAAATGGGCTCTGGAAGGGTTGGGAGGGATTGTTCCATCAGGCAAAACTGAAATGCTTGTGCAGATGGAATGATTAAAAGAGTGTGACGCTGAATCTTGCCCAGTGGCTGTATTAACAAGCCCTTTTCAAACCTCCTAGCCAGGATAACACAGGGGTCAGGGGCACATGAAGGGTTGGCCACCACCTGAAACATTCATTGTACATGTAATGTGTATCACCATAAAACAGAAGCATTACTCAAAGAGAAAGTACTGATTATTTGGCTGAGAAAACAGTCTCACACCTAAAGCCCAGAGAAGGCAAAAGAAAGGAGGCAGACATTATTTAGACACTTGCTCAAGAGTAATCCTTGCCCCCAAGAACTGTAGCCAAAACTGTAGCCTGAGTCCATGATGTTTGAACATAGAAATAACTTGCTAGAGGAATAGTGTAGCTTCTCTTACTCCTTTGTATTACCCTTGCCCTCCAATACCCCACTTTTGCCTATTTTGCCTTTTTTAGATTATAAACCTGTGGGCCAGGCCTATATTAAGTTTTAATTATGATCCATACCCATCTTTGCATGCTCTGTAATAATGCTATTTGATACTTTGCTTCAATTCAGTCCTGTAATAATTATATTATTCACCCACCCACATGCATACACCCAGTGACTTACCTTGTGCTGACTGCACAATGAAGCACATGGGCTGCCCAAAGGGTGACAAAGCACATCTTTTATGTGCATAAGATCGCACATTTTCGTATGTTTTCCCTTCAAACGTAAGTGCTTCACTCGAGAACAGATTGGAATTTGGTAAAAGCAAACCGTGTACTATTTCCAACACATATTTTAAATGTTGGTTGCTTTTGGGCTCTGCATCAGTGTGACGGCAAACTCACATTGTTATTTCCATTTCCCACCTACTCACCAACCAGGCATTTGGGGGACAATCCATGCTATGACAGAAAGCAAACCTTTGAAAATGGTGTGTGTGTTTAATAACCTACATGAAATACATGCCTTTCAAAGAAAACAAAAACAAAAATGCTTGGGTAGGCACTGAAGGCAGTGTTACCTGTATCTTGTGTTCAGATAACATTTTTTTGCCAAGAAAATATTTAAATTGTGTAACAAGCTGCACATCTATATCAACAAATAGCAGCATTTTTTAACTTTTCAGATTTCTATTTAATTTACAGCCCTGAAGAGGAGGAGGAGGAGGAGGAGGAGGAGGAGGAGGAAGATTGATGCTATTATTGAGCTGTCCATAAAGAACCTCCTGCTAACAGCCTTTCAGCACATCCCCACATGTACCTAATCTGAACATAAAAGGGTGGGATTAAAACTGCCTAGATAAAAACTGCCTGCAGTTTCAAGCTTCAGTGGTGGTGGTTTAAATCCTTGGTTACTTGCATCCTTCAAAAATGTGAAATGCTAGAATTCCCACTCACCTCCAAGTTACAAACAGGATCATACAGATCATCCACACCTGAAAGCTCACCATGCAGTGCAGGATCTTGAATGTCATCTTTAATTTTTTTTAAATTAAAAAAAAATCAGGTTTCTAGCCCTCGAAGATAAAGAAAAATGGAAGGGATACAGGCAGTTGCTTCTGAAAGGAAACTAAAACTCTCAAGCAGAGATTCCACTGGGTAAGAGGATATTGTATTTCAGCAGACATTTTGTACCCGCATCTTATATTTCCCATATGTGGTAGATTCTGTAGTGTACCAACGAAAAAGTCATACTGTAGCATACAGCCCAAAGCTGATTTGCAACCATGGGCAAGCTTGCTGCAGATGTAAAATTGTGTCATGGGAAAGAAGAAATGGGAAGAAGAGATAATATTGCATCCAAGTCCATTACCCGATCCCAATCACTTAACCTTGGTTAAGAGTTTGAATGTTGTATCTGAACAGATCTATACAGTGGAACCTCGGTTTATGAACACCTCGGTTTATGAATTTTTGGTTTATGAACGCTGCGGACCCATCTGGAACGGATTAATTCATTTTCCATTACTTTCAATGGGAAAGTTTGCTTCAGTTTATGAACGCTTCAGTTTATGAACAGACTTCCGGAACCAATTACACCCATGCTTCAGTTTATGAACGCTTCACTTTAAGTACTCCGTGGACCCGTCTGGAACGGATTAATCCACTTTCCATTACTTTCAATGGGAAAGTTTGCTTCAGTTTATGAACGCTTACTCCGCGGACCATCTGGAACGGATTAATTCACTTTCCATTACTTTCAATGGGAAAGTTCGCTTCAGTTTATGAACAGACCTCCGGAACCAATTGTGTTCATAAACCGAGGTACCACTGTAGTAGTTAAAGTGAAGCTTGCATTTCTGAAAGTAAACCGATATAAAACAGACATACATGCTCATACATCACATTTCAAAAGAAAAATATTTTCCTTTTAACACCACTTACGGCGAACTATATTATACATAAATGCATAGCCTTGACTCTTTTGCTATTTGCTATTATTCTTATTACAATTACTATAGCGCTGGTGATTTAATAGCGCTTCCCATCCCCCAAGTAATTTCGTATTATTTTTCTGGCAGTCAAATATTCTTCACAAAAAGAACTACCGTGTTTCTCATATTATAAGACATGTCTTATATTTATTTTTTCCTCAAAAAACACACTATGGCTTATTTTCAAGGGATGTCTTATTTTTTTCCTCCTCCTCCTGCCGCGGCCGGCATTGCTGCTGCGCCTATCACTATGTCTTATTTTCGGGGTATGGCTTATATTCCTTGAATGCTTAAAAATCCTGCTATGGCTTATTTTATGGGTATGTCTTAAAATATGAGAAACAGGGTAGAAGATTAAGAGTAATTAGTGTAACTTTTCTTACTGACAGAAAAGCACTGAAAGGAGATCAAGACATATTTCAAGATTCAGCATTCCAGGTTAGTAGCGCTGAAAATATTTTGCAAGAATGGGAAGTTAGAAAGAAGGACCACAGAATAATTATATATAGAATGAAGCCCACATAAAGAAGATTCTCTTTATTTTGCTATTGACAAATCTCACAGCAGTTATCACATGGTAGACTTGAGTGTAGAAGAAAGCCACGTTAGATGCCAAACCAGGGAGAAATAAAATTTATTAAAGGAGCTCAGGTCGGCATACATAAGAGTTGCCACATTTTTATTTTCATGAAATTTAAGTCTCTGGGGAAGGTTTGTTCCCATAGGATGCTAAGTCGTGGTTTGTTTAGCTTAACTGTGATTATTTGTACATCCAAACCAAGCTCACAAAATATGGTTTTGAATGTGACCAACAAACCATGGCTTGAAGTTGGCTTACAAATCTGAGCTTGTCTTAATCATGGTTCCTTTTTAGGTCTGAAATGGTACTCTGATTTGTTTCACTGTCCCAGCCCAAATGCTCACTGCCTGTACCTGGATGAGACACAAAATGTAAGAAAACAAAACAAATATTACTTTGCTCATCTGCAAGGTTGATCCTCTTTTGTTCAATAGATCATGATTAAAACAAACCATGGCTTAGTGTCGTGTGCAAACATGGCCAGTCACTTGTTCACACATAGCATCAAACAACAGTTTAACATTATTTATTAAGAGATTTCTATACCACCCTTCAAGAAAAAAGGTCAGAAGGAAATTTACCAAAAAAATAAAGTAATATAAAATATATTAAATGAAAGCATTAAAATAATTCTCAGAATTTATATAAATAGCATAATTAAAAACACCCCAAAAATGACTTAACTTTCAGCTACTAAAAGCTGGCAAAAATGGTGTGTTTTTACCCAATATCTGAAAGAATACAGAGCCGGGGCAAGATGCATGTCAATGGGGGTGCCATTCCAGTGTCACAGATCCAACACCAAAAATGCTCTTCCGTAGGTCCCTGGACTATACACCTCCTTTAACACAGCAACCACCATGAAAGCCTCTACCACTGATCAACCAACACAGGTAGGGTGGTCATTATCTCATACATTTGGATCCAGGCCATTCAACATAAGCACCCTGAGCTGGGCCTAGAAGGTAACTGGCAACCAGTGCAGATGTTTAGTAACAGGAGTTGTGGTCAACTGGCCCACTGCCAGTTGGCCCAACTGCATTCCACACTAGTTGCAACTTTTGGATTAATTTCAAGGGCAGATCCACTTAAAGCGCATTACAGTAGTCCATCCTGGAGGTTACTAGAGAACATGGTCCCTTCACGGACAATCTTTGGATTCACGAGCTCCTTTCTTTTACTCCATTAACCCTCTCCAGGCATTAAGAATTCAGCAAGTTAACAGATGAGGGTAGCAATAGGGAAGAGCATGCTCACTCCACCCCCATTGCCATTTCAATCACCTACCAACTTGTAAATGGCAAATGGGTGAAATAGAGAGCCTTTTCATGTTTTCATGTTTACTGTTCTTGTTCTGTATATTCTTTGTATCTAAAATAAATAAAGGGTTTGTGAATGAACCCTGTGTTTGTGCTCTGCCTGCCCTCTTTCCTCCCCTCACATATTGTGACTTCGCCTCACTTTAGTGGCAAGCCAACGTTCTCCATTACATGGATCCCAAACAGTTCATAACTACAGTTTCTTGCCTGTGAACATGGAGAATTGTTCATAGGACTGGTGCTTCCTTAATTTCATTTCATATTAATTATGTACCCTGATTTATCTCTCAAACTGAAGCCCATGGTGGCTAAACAGCAACATATTGAAACAAAAACAATATGGGATAAGGGATCATATATGCACATGTGGTGGAGTTGCCCCACCATTTGTAATTATTGGAATATGATTTACGAAGAACTTAAAAAAATTACTAAAACATACATTTAGAAATACATAAAACATACATTTAGAAAAAAACCAGAAATATTCTTATTAAATATAATACCAGCGGATATAAAAACAACAAAAAAGGATATTGTTAGTGTATGGGATAGTAGCAGCAAGAGTCCTAGTGGCTCGAAATTGGAAGTCCAAAAATACACCCAGCATAGCAGATTGGCAAACACTGATGCTAGAATATTTACAATTGGCAAGAACAACAGCAAGAATAAGAGGACAAATTAGACAAAAAACACAGGAGGAATGGAGGATGTTTAAAGAATATTTATTGAAAAATGGAATGTCTGAATCCCTAACAGCAGGCTGAACCTGATATACAATGTAAGGAACAAAATGATATGTAGATGTAGTATTCATAAATGTGCGGTAAAATAAGAATAGTATAAGTTACAGGGAGAATAACTGGAAGAACTGATTTTATTTTATGGAATATTGTTTCTGTTTGGTATATAGTTTTATTTTTATTTATTTTTATTTTTTATGTTTTTCTTCTTTTCTCTTCGCAATTTTTGTGCGAGTGTTTGTATTTTTGTATTTTGTATGCTTTTGTATTTTGTATGTCGATGCTTTTATATTTATTAAAATAATAAAGAATTTATAAAAAAAGAAACAAAAACAATATGGAAAATAATATGAAAGGTTATTTAAACTTTTAAAAAAATGAAAATCTAGGTGTTTCTGCCACAGCAAGTCTGTTACCAGTGTTTTAAGAGGGTATTGCCTCTGTGGACGTGGAACTGTTGTTGCAAAATGAATAAATCTTCCAGGAGGAGGTGGGCTCCCCCATTTGCATATATATTCCCTCCTTGGATCGCAAGCGAAGAGCTTGGTTACCAAATGTGACAAGGCAACAAATTCTCTTTGCATAATCATGGCTCACAAATGCCCACAGCTCTTTTAAGATAGTCCCATATGAAGAAGTGCCCATGTTTACATAGGATTGCAGCATTTCCAGCTATCTTCACAGTTCCTAAAAATTCCACAGTGATCAGAAGGTGCACTGCAATCCCATATAGAGGTGTGCTTTTAATTCACATAGTCTTACATCCACATTGTTGAAAGCAAGAATCTGAGACTGATCACACTGTCAACAAAAGGTTTGCACATACAAAACAATCCTTAGTGACCTAATCCAGAAATATAATTGTAATGCATTTTCAGAGTAAAGGTGGGCCTATTACACGTGACATTCATTCTTTCCCTCCAAAAAAGACTTTTGGTGATAGTCTATCAGGAAAAAATAGAACTAATCACTACTGGATAATATAAGGAAAGTTACATACTAAGCAAGATTTATGAACACCATCTGTTTGCCTTTTCTTTCAAATACAGGTTTTTACCAGAATAATTAAATAAATGAGCATTATAACATACAGAGAAAACAATGGAAGCTGAAGCTAAAGCCAGTTTGACTTGTTTAAGCTGTGTTTTATGCTCTCCAGATCCAGGCCAAATTGTCTGTCACCCGCTACCAATGTGCTGGGAGGGCTACACATTGGACCAACTTCATAAGTACAATTCCACTTCTTCTCTTTTCATTGGACCACTGCCAAACTTGCCTGGAAATAATAGGGTGCCTTTTTAGGTTTCAACCACATTAAGTCTGGTATCTTTCAATGACTCTAAATTAGGAACTGGAATGTCTTCTTGAAACTCCATAATCTATATGCATTTCTGCTACAATAACTCATTACATATTTATATGTTACTTATAAATGCATACATATACACTATGCCATACATGCCCACAAGCATTGCTGAGGCAAAAAGGGGAAAAGCCATTGACTTGGTTTTGCATAATTAAGACTCCAATAACTCAGCTAAAGCAAGTTACCAGGTTCTTTGGTCTTCAAGAATAAAAACAATGAAACCAAAGTAATTCAGGAGGTTCTATTTAGTACTACATTGAGACTGAAGGCAAAATATGGAAAGTGCATGACAAGATCACCAAAAAGACTTTCTAATGAATGAATATCCCACACACACACACACATTGAAACACTGTCATAACTATACTCTTGAAAATTCATTCTTTGTACAGAGGGACAGTAGAGTAGGCAATCCCAGCAGAGTTCATAAAATGGATTGATACTGCATGCTACAGACACTTAGGACTATGTTGCTACACCAAGAGAATTGTACAAGTGTCACACTTCTGCAAATATTTTGGTTTTCATATAAATCACCAACAACATAAATTTTAAAAGCTTAGAGAAAAGTTCAATACAGTGGTACCTCAGTTTATGAACACAATTGGTTCCGGAAGTCTGTTCATAAACTGAAGCGTTCATAAACTGAAGCGAACTTTCCCATTGAAAGTAATGGAAAGTGGATTAATCTGTTCCAGATGGTCCGCGGAGTACTTAAACTGAAGTGTTCATAAACTGAAGCGAACTTTCCCATTAAAGAAATGGAAAGTGAATTAATCCATTCCAGATGGGTCTGTGGCATTCATAAACCAAAAATTCGTAAACCGAGGTGTTCATAAACCGAGGTTCCACTGTACATCCATAACATTGTGCTTTAGCCTATAGTACAACCTATTCATAATTCAATCGACACCAGAGGCTTTCTCAGAATTTCCTCACCATATGCAGGGCCGTCCCTAGGCCCAGGCCGGGTGGCGCAAGGTGTCAGGGCGCCTGGCCATCAGGGGTGCAGAAGGGGCGCCGAACGCTGGTGTCTGTCTCTGTGCGCCTCTGCTCTTGTGCGGCTTCAGGCACTGGGGGAGGGGGGAAGCTTTTCAATTGCAGCACCACATGCCTTCTTGAAGGACTACCCGGCCCGTTAGCTGGTGACTACGGTAGTTGGTCCACCATGTTCTGAGAACAGGCATTTTCATAAAGCATTGGGCAAGGGCCTGGTAAGATGTTAAAATGTGCCTCTTGCCCACTTTTATTCTGGGGTGCTTTGTTTTGGCTGATACAGCCTGCATTGTATTTTGATTTGCTGTAATATTTTGCGGACTTCAATGGATTGTTTTAAAGCAGGAGGGGAGAAGCTGTAGCCCTTCAGATGCATCATCCCCAGCTAGAATGACCAGTGATTAGGGGTGATGGAAGTTATAGTGCAACATCATTTCAAGGACCCCAGGCTCCTCATCCCTGTTTTAAAGAAAAGCAAGCAAGATATAACAACTCACTAACCATGTAAACAAATAGGCCCTTGCCATATTATTCTGCCTGATCACCAATCCATACCTGCTCTGAGGAATAAGTTGGCCCGGCTGTGCCTCCTTACAAAATAAAAGGTGGGGAGAGGTAGGACACTTCTCAAACCAAAGTGGAGGCTATGCAAACTATCATAAGCTCATGTTGAGTTCGCAGCATAATAATATCATAACATGATTGAACAGTGACAAACAACACCGTAACATGACATCTAAAGGGGCAGAGATTTTCACCTATGCAAGTCTTTGGAATTCTTTATCAGAAGACAGTTCTGTTTGCATTGTTCAATTAAATCCACCCTATATATGTAAGCATTAAGCATCCTCTATATCACTTCAACAAAGCCTGTAAGCTGTTGGTGAAAAAAGTGAGCATAACTAATATTTTTAAGAACCCCATAAAAAACAATGTGCATGCGTATCATTGGCAGTGGGGGACGTTATTTCACAGTCATTTCCCATAGTCAGTCTTCTTGGAAACCAGAATTTTGCTAGAAAAAGTAAGACAGAAACAATAGTTTAGAAAGCAATTCAAAGTGGCAACTTAAAAAGCATTCATCTAATGCAGGCATCCCCAAACTTCGGCCCTCCAGATGTTTTGGACTACAATTCCCATCATCCCTGATCACTGGTCCTGTTAGCTAGGGATCATGGGAGTTGTAGGCCAAAACATCTGGAGGGCCGCAGTTTGGGGGTGCCTGATCTAATGTACCAAACCAAATGTTTGGCTCATGTTTTGACATAAAAGCAGTGCCCTCTACTGGACAACTAATGAGCAGCAGTGCCTAACAAGGGCAATAATATTAAATACCCTTTTAATCAGTGGTAACAGTCACTGTTCCTAGTTTATACTTTTCAGTGACTAGGCTAAGTGAATGTACGAACTGTACAACACTGGCTAAGAAAGTAGGCAAACTAACATTTTCTCCTCCAAGCCAGTACAGATAATTTTTTCTGGTAGCAACTACATTTTTGCTGATCACAAAAATACAAAAAGAAAAAAACACACCTATTGAGTAGCATTGTAGTATTATTGACAGAGAGTTTGGAACTCTGAAATAAAAAGTAAATTATATAGCAGAAAAAGCCTAGATGAACCATTCATCCAACAGTGAGTCTTTTCTTATGTTAAATACTGCGTAGAGTAATGATAAAGATCTAGTCAGAAGACACCCTTTATTGCTCAAAAGGAAGTGCATGAATTAATCTGCTCACATTGTCCTAAACAATCCTCCTCTAAACACAGATATGAGGCACCCTAAAGTTATTGCAGTCAAGACATGAGATGCAAATCCAAGTTAGCACCAAATAAAACATTAACCTATCTTGTTTTAAAATTTAACATTTTAAAACGGCATAAATGTTGTTGTTCATTTAAATGCTCACAACTTGAAAAAGAGTGAAAGGCAGACAGAAGGAACAAAGAATCTGCAGAGGATTTATTGATTGTCAGACAGATCCAGGGAGGTCTGCTAACATTGGAACACAAATATTTAATCTGATTCTGAAATCTTATCTGCTGCCTTTAAGAAGATTAACATATATTCTCTTGCTGCGGACTATGAATTCTGACTGCCTAACAAAGTGGAAGCTTTTTTCCCTTTTTTTTTTAAACCATAGGACCTGCAAGTCTGTAAAACACAATTTTACTCAAAAGCAATTTTGCTAATACAGACAAAGAGGCAAGCATGTTGAGGAAAGATGTATCTTACAACAGAGCAGTATTCATGTATTCTAACTTCATATGTGTCACAGATGGGGTGTTGGCTACTCCCGAGTAAGCACTCCACACATCCTCTGGATTTTCATAGTTTTATTGTGCATGCTATATACAGTGGTGAGATGTCTCAAATCATGTCTGCTCTGCATGGGGCAGAAGCCCACAATGGCGTCTCGTGGGCTCTGACCCCCCTTTTAAGACTGGGCATCCAAACGCCCCTCCTCCTTGCTCTATGGGTCCTCCGTGGTCCCAAACCAGGCTCCTGAGGTGCCGGTCTACCTCCTTTCCAGCCCCTGCTGAAGCTAGCTCCTCCCCTGCTTCCCTGCTACCAGCCTGGAGCTGAGCCACCAGGACTCTGCAGAGCCCTGGACCCGTCTTAACCCTTCCTGTTCCTGATTTAAACTCCCAGACTTGCTGCTGCTCTCCCATCTGATGGAAGTAAGCAGAGTGGGCTGC
Source organism: Zootoca vivipara (assembly GCF_963506605.1). Taxonomy (NCBI): domain Eukaryota; kingdom Metazoa; phylum Chordata; class Lepidosauria; order Squamata; family Lacertidae; genus Zootoca; species Zootoca vivipara. The sequence goes on along the minus strand of NC_083284.1, from coordinate 51,336,520 downwards.
TCTCTGCAAGCCCTCTCTCTTACAATATGCATTTAGGCTGTAGTTACTCTGAATCTCTGGGATACAATGTGTATGCAGAATATTTAAATTGGGTTGAACTATAGATTAGGAATTATATTTTGTGTGTGTGTATGTGTGTGTGTGTGTGTGTGTGTGTGTGTGTTATTAAAGAAAGAGATAAATTTACATTCTGAGACTTTAAATTAGCAAATAAAAAGAACTCTTAGCTCAACGGTGAAGCAATCCTAAACTGAATTGACAGAAAATAAAGACAGAAGCACTCAATATGCTAAACAACCAAATGCTTGAATAAATGAAACTTGTTGCCTCAAAGATGCCTTTCCAAACCAGTGTGAAAACAGAGACAGGCACGCAGCCAGACTGCCATAGACTATCAGCTACATCCCACTCCACATCCTCCATATGGAGGTTTGGGCCAGAAAATCCATTAATTTACAAAAACATTAGGCGTGCCCCTGGCTCTCCACAGCATCCTTCACATTGCCACAAGGGCTTTGTCTAGACTAGGATTTAAGAGTTGCATTAGGTTATCCTAGCATCTAACTCAATCAATGTAAGTATGTATACATTATTCTGTACATTAGACTCTCTTTAAACTCTGGCTGTTGCCATCCCCCTAAAAAAGCACATCAACTATTAAAGCCAAGTTAGTCGCAGTAACATCACAAGAAAGTAGTGGCCCAATTCTAAGAGCCACTGCAAACATACAGTTCATAGGCAACTTGCGACAAAGGTACAAGCGGTTTCTTGCAGAAGGGCCCAGACCCAACTGCAGTGCTGGAACCATGGCAAAAGGGATTGGGGCTCCTGCTGCAGTGCTTCTTCTCCTGCCCAGTATGAAACAACTGTGCCTTGAAAGATGATGACACACACTGTTGAACCTAGATAAAAAAAATTTCTTCCAGTAGCACCTTAGAGACCAACTAAGTTTGTCATTGGTATGAGCTTTCGTGCGCATGTACACTTCTTCAACTAGAGGCAGCTACGCCACCTTCCTGAGGGCCACCAAAGTGAGCAGCCCAAGAACTCTTGTGTTTGATTTCAAGACTTTTTAAATGGCAACTGGAATCGAACTGCATACAAACTGCTGCCTGTGTTACTTGTAGCCAAAATTCCATATGAAAACTGGACTAGGTGTTGATTTATGAGAAAGTTAAACTAAAGAGGTCTACAAAGTGCATTATTGGTTAATTAGCAACAGGGGCCTGACATCAATTAGTTGTTGCAATGTACTGGAAGTAACAAACACCCAGCATAATTTTTATAGATCTTACTGTATTAAACTTATTTTTTAAAAAACTCACCCTGCAAATTTGCTGAGAAACATCTTTGTCATCTTTTGCCAACTTTCTGGTTTCTCACAGCCTGCTGCTATCGAATTACAAGTAACAATCCTGCTCCTTTCCCCCCCAAGTTTTAATACATTTGGAAACTGCTTTCTTTAAACCGCATCTTGAATTCTCACACATTTGTTAAATGTATGAAAAATCCTGAGCCATTTTGGGCTTTGTATCACTCACTAAAATTCCCCCAAACTTGCAAAAAGGCCTCTCTACTTCTTTTTAAACCAAATTCTAACGTCATGAGCAAAATCCGATTTTGTTGATCTTTTATTTTTTTAATGAAATGTTTGAAGAGGTACTAAAAAGTTAAAGTTTAATAGAAGAAGAAAAATAACACTTCCTGGAAATGTGAATATTTGAAGAAAAACAATAGAACATATCTAATTTTGTGCTTCTACTCTTAGAGGGCTCTTTACTGCAGTTGAGGCTTCTGTGACTGAAAGGGGGGGGGGAATAGATGAGTTTTGCAAATTCTCCCTTTCCTCAGCAGTCACACTCTTCCAAAGGCTGCCCATTCCTCTGGAGAAGGTGGCGAGCTCAGAGAATTGCAGAGGGGAGGTAGAGTCAGTTAGGTTAACCAGCCTAAATATACACTTCTGGTTCTTGTCTATGCTGAGATGTTCTGCTAGCATGGAAGACAAGGCATTCAAGCAGTCATGGTCCTAGTTGTTAGAACATTAGGCATATATTTGGGCAGTGTTGGAAAAAGGTTACTGGATCTGAAAGGCCTACAGTCTGATCCAACATGCCTGTTCTCAATGCACTGTAGGGGTGGGCACTATCTGGTTTTCAACATCATGATACATCAGCAGCTAAACACCGTGATATATTGATATATCACAATGTCTTAAATAAGGATGGAGATATGTAGAGGCTTTGGCTAGCTTCATGTTTTTCCCCACATTGGGATTTTGACATTGCACACACACACTTCATTTGCAATATATTTCCAGGTCAAAAATGATGAAATCAATACAATGACATGGACTTGAAACTAGTTTTGGATGATATATCGCCCAGCCCTAACACACATCATGATTTGCGATATATCGCCAGGTCAAAAACTATGAAACTGATATTCTGATATGGACTTCAAACCAGTTTTGGACTATACTGTATATTGATATACCGGCCAGCCCTAATGTAATGTATATGGGGCTGCCTTTGAAGACAACGGTACTTGGAAATTTTAGCTGGTACAAAATGTGTCAGTCAGATTGTTCTTGAGCCCAGCTCTAGCCTAACAGAGGCCCTAAACAACATTAAGTATACACTGTAGGTTGGAATTATTTTCATACCATCAAATGGCAATGCAAGACCAACACACCCACTTCAGAAGTTCTCTCCTCTAGTTCTTTTCCACTAATACCAGTTCAACTGCATTCTCTCAATGTGCATGAACTCTGCCCCAAATTTGATGCCATTTGGACCTTCTCCTCACAATACAACCCACTGCTTTTGCCTTTAGATATTGTCCTATCCTGACCAATTCCTAATCCTGTATTCAACTCTGATCCATGCTTGAGATAAAACATAAATATATACATATAATTACATATTACTGTAGCTCTGTCTCTTGTCAACCCACAGTATAGTTTTGGTCCATGACTGTAAAGACCTTGGAAAATTCTAACAGAACTCATTAGTGAGGGGTGGGGAGTATATAAAACACTACTCTGCTCATATTTCAGCTTTCACTACTAACCACTTGACCTCAGAGAATCTAAGAAGACGAACGGCAAAAGGAAACCACCAAACAAACCTGAAACTAAAACAGACAGAAGAGGGAAAGAGGATGTAATATATGCCAAAAAGAAAACATGACCAAACAAAAGCTTTAAATCCAGCCAGCAAAGAATGTTTTTTTAAGTGGCTTTTACAATACTCCAGTTCGGCAATGTTTACATAGGAAAGTTCTTGAAAAGGGGAAACTGTCAAATATCATTAGATTATACACCTCGAGTTTACTGCCGCAACCCTCACTTTTCCAGACTTCTTGCCAATTTTGGGCTTTTAAGACTTCACTGCATCTTCCGAGAATCTATTCTGAATTAAAATATATACGTTTTACAGAAATATCTGAACTCTAAGCTAAACAGAAAAAGGAAAAGACAAGGAAATGATGAGTTCTGTAGACAAGCATTGTAAGAAAAAGCTGAGCATCCTTTAATGAATGAGCCAGATGTCCCAGCACTCCGGTCCTAACTCAATTTAAGGGCAGCCTGAAAATTTGCTAAATAAATTTTACTTTAAAGGAAACAGTGTTTGAATGATTGAATTTTAGATTTAAATATTTAGGTTTTGATTAGATCCTTATGCTGCCCTTTAAGATTACAGCTGTACTAGATACTGAGTTCCATTCGTAGCTCATGAATAGGGAATTGAAAACAGCCAAACACAAGTCAGACCATTTCCCCATCTGCTCCAGTTGTAAAGCATATTTTGACCAGTAAGTTACAGTACCTTCCATCCCATAATTATCTACTCTTGACTGGCAGTGGCCCTTCAGTGTCGTCAGCACTCGTCATAGCTTTGGCAAGGAGCACATCATGGAGTTCTTCAGCTCAGACAATTACATAGTCTAAGAGGTGCCAGTGGTTTGACCGAGAGTGCCTCCATGAAGTTTTAAATTTCTTTATTTCTGTTGAAAGACTGTGTTGGTAATAACAAGGTTGTGCGCTGCACATATATCGTCAAAAGTAAGATTCCATTCTGGTTGCTGTTGCCAATTCCTTCTTTCCCAATAGTCCCAGGCCACAGATCGAAATCTCGCCCAACTCTTCCATTAAAATCACCCAGGAGGATAATTTTATCTGATAGGATGGCATCCAGCTGAGACTATTTTTTTTCTTTAATGTCTTCATCGGCATCGAGTGTTTGTGCATGAGTGCTTAGAATTGTAGTCTGTTGGTTTTTGGCAAGTTTTATTCGAAGGGTTGAAAGCCGCTCATTAACGCTCTTGATGAGAGATTCACAAGATCATTTTTGATAGCAAAGCCTACTCTATGCATTTGACCTTCTTGTTCAGGTAGACCTTTCCAGAAGAATGTGTAGCCTCCTTTTTCTTCGTCGCAACTCTCTTGCATTGATGGTGATCCTGTGCTCGGAACGCTCATTACCTGTTTTATCCAACAAAGTCTGTATATTCCTTGTTCCAAAGTTCAATTGTCTTTTACAACTGCTGGGTTGTGACCCCACTGGGCACGGTAATCCAGTCAGGGAAAAAGGGAGGCAGACTATGTTTAGGGCACCTTTTCTACACCCCCCCCTTTTTGTGGTGAGCAGTGTGTGTATCCTAAATAGGACCGCTCAGTCATGGATACAGCTGCTGAGCTACTCAACTGCCTCATTCCTTGAGTCAGAACGAGTGAATCTGTATCCACTGCCCACGGGCTGGTTCACGACTAGGGGCTTCCAGATTTCATGGCCTTGCCCCTGTTACCATTTGCCGATTGCCATGGGACTTTTTTGGGTCGGGATGGATTTTTGGAAGACGCCTGCACGTGAATTTGTTTTGTGTGTGTAGATCAGTGCACGCTGACCAATGCATAGTCTTCACAGTTAGACTATTCCGATGGCATGAGTATCACTACGCCCGGTAGATTCTTATCTGCTGCAGCCTTCAACCGCCGTCACACCCATTGTAACATACCGCTTGTTATCTTCCACCTGTTCTGTCATTGAGGACTTGTTGTATCATTCTTTGTCTAGCTCCTCCCCTTTGACCTTACCACCTTGGGTGACCCTGCTGGGAGTATGCTCACAAGGGTCATAGGAATGTGCAAGCCCACTCACCGCAACAAGGCAATGATCCTGCAAGCAAGTGTATGTATGACTTGCTTGCCTTCCCTTCACTGTAAAGTCCCGACTGCCAGGGAAGGTTACAGTATTACACAGTTAGGATTGCTCTGAACATAATTTTAGAAAGAAATGTTAAAATTCTCTTTTAACATTATAACCAGAAACCCGCTCAAGAACACCACAAGAGCTACTTACTTAGTAACAGTATGTTAGATATATTTTCACAATAATTAGCAAAAACAATCGCCTACTGGTCAGCCTTATCTAAAAGAGTGGATAAGATGGATAACTTTGGTTAATCACAGGTTTGCCTAAACCAGTATTTATCACAGAAGAAGAAAAACAGGCTGGGGTTGAGATATATATTATTTAGCTTTTTTATATGTTATTTTATTTTGCAGAAATCAGGGTTTCCTTTACAAAATGTTTCTTACAACCGTAAGTTATTTCTTTGTTTATACTGACCTCTAGTGGTATAAAGTAGTATACAATAATTTTATATGTCCCAGAGGTGAAATGAAGAAATTGCCAAAACCAAACCAATGAGTCTTTCAGCAGTTCATGTTGGCCAAGGAGGTCACACCCTATGAAGGACAAAGCATATTGACACAGATAATACTCAGAACCCCCCACTGGGTTATGAATTAATACCTTACTGTTCATTAACAGACAGGTAAATTCTGTTTTCACACGTTAAGCTTGTAATTAAAATGTGCAATTATAAACATGTAATTAAAAATGTCCAGGAGTTATTAGATAATGAGAAATGTTTGCAGAAATATTTGGCTGAAACTCTGGCTCCTACATGTTAAATCTGATGGATGCCCTTCCTATTTGATTAGATTTTTTAAAAATTTCTATACCTCTTAATATATTAAAAAATATCTCTAAACTGTGCACAGAAAACTGAAGCAACAACAGACAACTTAAACCAAATATTACAAAAATACACAATTACATATAAAAATGTTACTAGGATTGCCAGACCCAATAGAGGACAGGACTTCTGTGCCTTTAATTGCCCTGCTCTCTTTTAAGTCTGGAAACCTTAAAGAGAAACCAGCAGACCCTTTGCTTGGAAATTGAACAAAGGGTCTGCTGGTTTCTCTATAAGGTTTCCAGACTCAAAAGAGAGCAGGGCAATTAAAGGCACAGAAGTCCTGTCCTCTATTGAGTCTGGCAACCCTAAAGGTTACATTAATACAAAGATACTAATATATATAAATCAATTTAAATTCATTCTTCTTCTGATGCACACTCCCTCTCAGCCTCCGGGTTCTCACCCAGGGTCCAAACAAACTCTCACCTCACCCACAAAAGTATCACAAGAAGAAGAGTTCCTGGAACTCTAGTCTAGTCTCCCACTCTAGACTTGCTTTTTATGGGCAGGCCCAAGGCGAATGGTACTTCCTCAGCCTGCCCACAGCTGTCTCTCATTCAACTGTGCTCTCCACACCCAGGTCCAGGTGCAGGTGGTTTGTTGAACTTCCCAGGCAGGTCCAAAGGATGGGAAAAGGGCGCCCCTCCACTCACAACTCTTTCCTCAACAACTTCAATCCTCTCTCCTCGTCCTCCATCTGATACATATCCTATTAAAAATGTGAACGAGGCAACAGGGTGTAATTCAGTATTGGATGGGAAAATGGAACAACAGGGGTAAAATCACTAGTAAATTTTCCACGTGGGGCTCAGCTTACAGATGAGCAGAGTGCCATTGACTAATTTAATGTATGTACAGAGGGTACCAAAATAAAAATGAAGTCCTTGCACTTTAACTGCTTTCAAGTACAGCACACTGAAATGTAGTCCATTCTTCCATTCCAAAATTTACCACAGCTTTGGTCACAGGGGTCAATGCATAAGCAGGCACAGCACAGGAGTGTTTCACAAGAGGAAGAGGAAGGGTCAAAAGATGGGCAACAGTAGGAAACAACTTTAGCAGTTCATTTCCCTTCTAAAAGAATGACCGTTATTTCCTCTTTCCAGGAGGGAAAAGGTGGATTAAAACAAACACATTGTAAGAAATAAAAGGGAGCAAACATTCTCATACTAAATACATTCAGCTGAAGCAAAACCCATTCAAATTCAATAGCTTTTCACTGCCCGAAACATAAACAAACCCTGTATCAGTCATTTTTGCCCTAAAAAAACAGGATGAAAAAAAGAGCCAGCTTCTAAAAAGTTTCTCTGCTCAGTTTTTTGGAACACGCCCCCCCCCCCCGGGTGCAATGGTATGACAGATCCACTAGATACAGCTTGCATGTGTTGTGCTTCCTGAGAGGAACTAGGAACGAGTTAGGGGCAACATTCACTTTCCCTGGCCTGAGGAGAGGGAAGCTACAGAGAGCTGCGGAACTGTGACTTAAGCAATACTTTTAGGTTGGGTTTAGAAAGCAAAGTTTGTTTGATACTGTAAGCAACTCCATAACCTTTAAATACAGGCCACCAGGCAAGTAGCTATTAACTAGTCTGGCATACTGCAAAGTAATAATTAGTGTTTATATGTCACGCTTAAAAGCGTAAAAAGCACCTTGTATACCTTAGCTCAGCAATCCTTAAGGGAGCCACGGAAAACAGACTAGTACCGGTACTATCCCATAGGGCAGATTCTCTCATATCAAGCTAAGAGAACAATACGCTTGCCACTACAGCTCCACACTTTATTTGGCTACCATCAAGAGTTGCTAATATCTCAACACCTCAGGAGGATGTGTCACCAATGCCGAGACCATCACTGTTGTTGTTTAGTCGTTTAGTTGTGTCCGACTCTTCGTGACCCCATGGACCATAGCACGCCAGGCACTCCTGTCTTGCACTGCCTCCCGCAGTTTGGTCAAACTCATGTTCGTAGCATCGAGAACACTGTCCTCTTGTCTTGTCCTCTGTCGTCCCCTTCTCCTAGTGCCCTCAATCTTTCCCAACATCAGGGTCTTTTCCAAGGATTCTTCTCTTCTCATGAGGTGGCCAAAGTATTGGAGCCTCAGCTTCACGATCTGTCCTTCCAGGGAGCACTCAGGGCTGATTTCCTTAAGAATGGATAGGTTTGATCTTCTTGCAGTCCATGGGACTCTCAAGAGTCTTCTCCAGCACCATAATTCAAAAGCATCAATTCTTCGGCGATCAGCCTTCTTTATGGTCCAGCTCTCACTTCCATACATCACTACTGGGAAAACCATAGCTTTAACTATACGGACCTTTGTCGGCAAGGTGATGTCTCTGCTTTTTAAGATGCTGTCTAGGTTTGTCATTGCTTTTCTCCCAAGAAGCAGGCGTCTTTTAATTTCGTGACTGCTGTCACCATCTGCAGTGATCAAGGAGCCCAAGAAAGTAAAATCTCTCACTGCCTCCATTTCTTCCCCTTCTATTTGCCAGGAGGTGATGGGACCAGTGGCCATGATCTTGGTTTTTTTTATGTTGAGCTTCAGACCATATTTTGCGCTCTCCTCTGTCACCCTCATTAAAAGGTTCTTTAATTCCTCCTCACTTTCTGCCATCAAGGTTGTGTCATCTGCATATCTGAGGTTGTTGATATTTCTTCCGGCAATCTTAATTCCGGCTTGGGATTCATCTAGTCCAGCCTTTCGCATGATGAATTCTGCATATAAGTTAAATAAGCAGGGAGACAATATACAACCTTGTCGTACTCCTTTCCCAATTTTGAACCAATCAGTTGTTCCATATCCAGTTCTAACTGTAGCTTCTTGTCCCACATAGAGATTTCTCAGGAGACAGATGAGGTGATCAGGCACTCCCATTTCTTTAAGAACTTGCCAAAGTTTGCTGTGGTCGACACAGTCAAAGGCTTTTGCATAGTCAATGAAGCAGAAGTAGACGTTTTTCTGGAACTCTCTAGCTTTCTCCATAATCCAGCGCATGTTTGCTATTTGGTCTCTGGTTCCTCTGCCCTTTCGAAATCCAGCTTGCACTTCTGGGAGTTAGCCTCAGCATTTAAGCTATGGTGGACTCCCAGAAATTAAAATTGTGGGGACCAGAAGCCACACTTCCATAGAACACAGTCTTCTTACAATCTATGGGATACGTTTAAGTTGTCATGGCCTGAAGACATGGACTGGTGAGGCCAACTACACACCCTCTTGGTCCCTTACCCATTACGGTAGGCAAAATCTAGCAGGAAGATATTTATTGGATAGCTAATGCTTCACTATGCAAGGGACTTATGCCTACCATCTTGAAGGACGCAGTGGTGTGGCCTTTTCTTAACAGACCCTCCCTGGACCCAGAGGGCACAGAAAATGCCAATATTCCCTTTCCAGGCAGGTTTCCTGATCATGTGGAGCCTCTGCACCACTCAAGCACTGGGGTTTCTTTACAGTCAACCAAGTGCCACATTGGAGGAAGAGGACACAACATCAGGGACAATGTTAAAAGTGTGGCCCTGCTCCAAAATAAATATGCCCTACATGTGAGAGACATAGGAACAGAGGTTTAGCCCCAATTGCAATGGCACCTGGCTGGGAGGACTAGGGCTATCCCTGGGTGTGTGGGGAATGAATGGGCGATGACTCCAGCCCAACTACTTTTGGGAGGGGGGTTGCTTGGTGCAAGGACCCAGCTGTCTTCCACCCACCCAGCGAGGTTTTTCATCTCCTCAATGCCTAGAGCAGGGAGGCAGGTGGCAGAAGACCTCGCTGGAACTGCCATTGCTAAAGCAACAGGAAAATAAGGAGGGGCACTAACGCAACACCCAAACAGCAATTGAGGTGGAAGGAGGTGCTGCTGCCACCACAAGGAGCAGGTGCAGGCATGGATGAAGGAAAGGTGTGGGGAACACACACAGTGTGATTTGTCCTGGCTCCATATCCCCCTAGGGATAGCCCAGGGAAAGGGATAAGTGTTCACAGAACAGTTCAGGTCTTCTTGAAACTGATCTTGGCTAAGTAATATAGGGTAGGATCTTCCACACAAAGGATAGTTCTTTCATTAGACAGGCTCATACAGTTGTTATGGACGACATAAGGAAAGCACACAGTTTTATAGCCTGCTACGGTATATACAGTCATACCTTGGAAGTCAAACGGAATCCGTTCTGGAAGTCTGTTTGACTTCCAAAATGTTCGGAAACCAAAGCGCGGCTTCTGATTGGCTGTAGGAAGCTCCTGCAGCCAATTGGAAGCTGCGGAAGCCCTGCTGGACGTCCGGGTTCCAAAAGAATGTTCGCAAACCGGAACAAAACATCTGAGTTCCAAGGCGTTCGGGATCCAAGGTACGACTGTATTATGTTGCTAGCATATAGTGTTCTATTTAATGGATAACTTTCCCCTTACTCAAAAAGCTAATATATAGAGGGGGCACCGACACATTATCTGTGTCAGAGGAGCTTTGCACGAAAATACAATTTCCATGTTTGTAAGATGCTCTTTGAATGGATCCTTCAGAATCCTTTACATGAACTCTCTTTGCATGTCCCCAAAAAGAAGATGGGTGATCTTCATTTACTTTGTATCACAAGCAGAAAGAAGTTGAAAATCCAAATAGCAAACAAATACTGTAGCAGTGATTGCAGTTGGATGGATGGTTGGACAAGAATTGAGTTATTTATTGTTTCCTGAAATTATTATCAAATCCACACCCTTTCCTCTCAATTAGGACAAGTTACACCCTTTCCTTTCCTTTCCTTGGGAACATAATTTTTTTCTGCAGCCAAGACTAGTTTCCTTCCTGTGAGACACACAAACACAAACCAGACAGGGTTAGTTTATAGTTTTTACTTGCACTGAAAACCCCAAGTTTTCCATGAAATCTGTGTCACAGGCAAAGGCTTTTTAATTATTCCCCGCTCTCAGTTAAAAAACTAACGTTTAGAAAGACCACAGAACTGTTACCACATTCAAAGTGGCCCTAACTATACAAAATAACCAGTGAAAGACACTATATTATGCCTTATGCATAGAGAGAATTTGACACATATCAAGCCAAGTAATATATTGTCTAACTCCGGCTGAGGAGATAAAAAGAGCCCCAGGCCTCTGTTCAAATAATTACAAAAGCTTTAGTCTCCTAGAATGTGGCCCTGATTTGCATATTTACATAAATATGACCTCATTCCAAATCAATCTTTGGACTTCTTCATAATTACAGCCTTACTCAACATTGGCAGAACGCCAGTGTTGTGATCCTTGGGCATAGGCAATCTATTTTTCATTTTCTCTCAGTAAACACACTTGACTTCTTGATAACTTAGGGATACTAAAACTTATGCCTAATAATCAGGCCCCCTAAGAGGTCCAGGAAGGCCTGGGTCACATCTAGCTTTTGAGACTCCCTAGCCATATTAAAAAATGAAATGACAAGACCTAAAAACAACATAAGGCACCAAAATAGATTGAGAAATAATCTGAATACATATTTTCTTATTTAACAAATGCTTTTGTAGCAAACATTTGGGTCGTATGTGCATAAAAAAGAAGTTGCAAAACTTATCAAGTGCTGAAAAAATAAATTTGAAGTCTCCTTTTATCTTGAGACCCTGGGACAAAATGACTCTCCTATCCCACCCCCACTGGCCCTGCTAATAATCTTTTGAATGAATAGTCTCATCCATGTTTTCCATTACTTTTAAGCTGCTAATCAGGACAAGGCTGGTTTTAGCAACTCTTGTCTAAATCCCACTTTGCATATCTATACTGCTTTGCACCTAAAGATCTCACTGTGACTTGCAAACAATGAATCACAGGAAACCACTGGTTTTTAACCAAAGAAATCTGCCTGTGAGGTTTGTAAGCAACAGTCTCTAGGAATGAAAGAATGAAACCATGGTGAATTAAATTAGAATATAAGTGAAAGAGGCAAGACATATTGAGCACTACAACCTCAAACAACTCAATTAGCAAACACAGGAGCGGTATTTAAAATTTGCCATTCTTCCCATGTAACTTTAGGAGACAACCCCCCCCCCCCCAAAAAAAATCCAGTAAGATGAGCAGATTTCTGTTACCAAAATTCTGTTACCAAACAAAACCAGCTAAAATATCACAAAGTTCTGAGCAAGCTTTCTAATTCTCCATAAATCTTTTCCAAACTATCCTGGTCCATGAACCCAATTTTTCAGGAAAAAACATGGTCATTTCAAAATGGCACTGCTAGGCTAGGGACGTGGGTGGCGCTGTGGTCTAAACCACTGAGCCTAGGGCTTGCCGATCAGAAGATCGGTGGTTCCAATCCCCGCTTGGTCCCTGCTCCTGCCAACCTAGCAATTCAAAAGCATGTTAAAGTGCAAGTAGATAAATAGGTATTGCTCCAGCAGGAAGGTAAATGGCGTTTCTGTGCGCTGCTCTGGTTCACCAGAAGCAGCTTAGTCATGCTGGCCACATGACACGGAAGCTGTACGCTGGCTTCCTTGGCCAGTAAAGTGAGATGAGCGCCGCAACCCAAGAGTCGGTCACGACTGGACCTAACGGTCAGGCTAATGAGATTATTTCTAAAAGGGAAAAAGGGGGTGATCACCTATGTACTCAAAATGGCTTCTACCAGATTTGTCCTGTGATGTGTGAAGTAACTTTAGCCACAGCACAAACACCATGGGTTTGAACTTAGTTTTATCATGATTTTCATACTCATAATAATTGTTTTTATTTTTAATATAATAATAATAATAATAATACCGTAATAATAATAATAATAATATTGTTTTTATTGCTGCTAATATTATGGCTTTTCTAACAATTCTAAAGCACTTCAGATACCATTCTACAGACAAAGAATGCAACACCTTTTTAAAATTAAACAAATGGGTTTTTTGCACTTGGTAGTAGAAATAAGTGCAATAAATGATGGCAAAATGGAAGCTGACTGTGGACTAAAAAGGCCAAGATGGGCTGCATAAATTGCCCACTTGTGATGAAAAAATATGTAGGTTTAGTAACTGTTTCAAGCAGTGGGCATTTCAGGGAAAGACTTAAGATGCAAACACCTGCAACCAGCTCAACTGAAGGGAAGCAGTAGCAGCCAGAACTCCTCACTGTGCTGCTTTCTGAGTTTAACATTCATTGTAGCTGCATACCTCAGAACTTTCTCACAAACAGAACAAAGATCATTTTCAGAGATAACCTCCAGAATCTCTGCAAAAGGTACAGCACAAACGTCCCTGTTATTTTCTAACTCATTTTCCTGTCAGCCATGACCAAATATTCAACCCTATTTAAGTGGCATATTTATGACACTTCATTCTTCACAAAAATTATCATCTCATAATTGTCATGTACAATTGTGTGTCAAGGGGTAATTTATTTTTAGATATACTCAAATTTATGGCTTGGACCCAAACCAGCTGGGGTTTTTTTCCACCATCTTTCTATTCATTCATTCTTTCTTTCTTTCTTCATATATGTTACATTATATTATATCAATTATTATTATATTATATATAAAAGGGCCATGTTTGTTATAGTCCACTTTTCTTGGAAACCGATTGACCAATTCTGCTCAAATTTGGACACAGCATTCCTGGCCAATATGAGACTGTTTGCAGAACCTTAGATCGTTAAGATCCCACCTCTAACACACCTAAAAACGTGAGTTTCTCTTTTAAAAAAGCCAAAATATGCCGCCCTCAAGTGGACATCAAAGGAACAGACAGCAAATACTGCCATAATCCCGCTCACTCCTCTTCCTCCTCCTCCTACAAGGCCGAACCCTTTACAGACTAAGCCGAATGGAGGTACTGACTCGCCTGGGTGGGGGTTGGGGGGGAGAGGGAGTTGGGGGATTCACAGGAATGAGCCGGGGGGGGGGGACAGAATAGGTCATGGATCAGGACAGGGTGGGAGCAGTCACAGGGATTAGCCACTGAAACGCGTGGCAGGGCCAGGTAGTTGCTAATAAAACGTAAGAGGTGTGGTTGCCAGTTTGTTTCTTAGCCCAATTAAAAATGCTCAGCCTATTGCTTAAAAGGCCTAATTGACAGGCCCCAAACATGATTGAGAGACCACCTTTCCCCCTACAGAACCTCTCAGGATCAGTAGAAGGAGTTCTCTTGGTAGTTTCACTGAATTCAGAAGTTCAGGGTGATGATGGCCCAAGAGACTACTCCTCTCTTCCCACTTCAATCTAATCCTCCCTTTGGTTTATTAGCAGACATTATTAAGCCAAAGGTTCCCAAATTTGGACCTAACAAGGAACTCTGGCATAATTCAAGATCTCTGCAATGAAGCCCACAAGATGGAAGGAGGCAAAGGAGAAATACACGGCTTAATTTAAAAATCTATGGCGGGGAGGGGGCTGTTTTGTTTGTTACCATGTTGTGTATTTTTGTGTTTTCATATTGTCAATTGCCCTGTGATCCTCGGATGAAGGGCTGTATATAAATTAAATAAATAATAAAATAATAATAATGGCCACAGCACTCATACATAACTTCATAAACTATTATTTATAGAGTCAAATGATAGTCTGAATGTGGCCATTGAATAAGCAACCAACACTGTCCACAATAGTGATCTGGATTTTAAGATGGTCCTCTTCCAGTTACCATAACATTCAGAAGCAGAACTTTCCACAGCCAAAAGGTGTTTTTTTAAAGGTGACACCAAATTTGATAGTTTCATCAGTAACAGAGTTCCACACACAGTATCTCTGTAATCATTATATGAACCCTGTTCGATAGCCCAATATTATTAGTCAAGATATAGTGGTTTGCATAAAACCATCCTTCTAGTGAGTTTGCAGCAGCTGTGGGACTTGAACCAAACACATTTTTCACATCTTGAAGTTTTTCTATGTACTGTATAACTTTCTGGGACTTTCTGGTAAATAAACCTGGCGCTTTTACACACCTTGGATCAAGATCCTTTGCTCATGTGCTCAGGCAGCGGTCAGCAACCTTTTTCAGCTGTGGGCCGGTCCACCATCCCTCAGACCACGTGGTGGGCCGGACTATTTTTTTTGCGGGGGGGGGGGGATGAACGAATTCCTATGCCCCACAAATAACCCAGAGATGCATTTTAAATAAAAGGACACATTCTACTCATGTAAAAACACGCTGATTCCCGGATCGTCCGCGGGCTGGATTGAGAAGGTGATTGGGACGCATCCGGCCCCCAGGCCTTAGGTTGCCTACCCCTGTGCTCAGGTAAAAAGGAATGCATTTTTAAAATTACATATTTCATTAAGTAGCTTCTTGATTAGTAAGTTACAGCTTTACCAAGAGCTTTGTAATGAGATAACTCCTCATAGGTGAGTTTGTTTTTCTTTATACAACAGTCACACAACTCAAAAGGTTCGCTCACTTCTTTTTGAAACAACAGCATAACTGGGAGTAGCTGTGCCTGTAAAAAAGAGACAGAAGGCGATACAAGACAATGCTCTGGCATACCAGTGCACTGACCCCATGAAACCGGACTGTACAGAAATTAAGCTGCAGCACATCTGAACTAGCACATAAACATTCTCCAGATCTTTTAGAAAGATTAGACTGTGCAAATATTTACACCAACCCCGCTCCCATCCTCCCCACAGAAGTCAAACAGCTGAGAGCAGTTTTAATAGCTGACTAGCTCCAGGGTAATCTGCTTACCTGTGTCATATCAATATACATGCCTCACAAAGTTTTCCTCACCTTCTCCTAACAGATCTACCACACAACTCAAGTTTCACTTACTGGTACTTGTAGGCAACCGGACATAACAAAACATAATAAATTATTGTTAGTATATGGACTTGCCCTTCCCTAGGGCTTAACATAGGAAACCATTCACTTCAATAAGAATTTTATTTGATCCCATAACTTCACATATGTATAAAATTCTCTCATCTCTCTGCAGTTTCCCACCCCCAGCCATCATGGTTGAACGTAGTTTGCTACATCAATTCAGTTTATTTTCCGTAAGTCCAATATTGTAACAAGGGCATTATTTCATTTATTTAGAAGTTTTTCCACTCAATACATATCTGTTTTTCAAACTTCTATTACACCCCCCCCCAAAAAAAAAACTTTACTTATTGTTCTCTTTCATGTCTATTTATTATGTATTATTATGGATAATTAATAAACCGCTGCTATGACAAAAAATCAAAACAAGTTTTCTTACTTCTGCCAATGGTGACCAATGACATAGGACTTGGATATGGTAACTCGGTACAATTAGGGACACATTCAGCCAGCCAGGCAGTCAGCCAGGGTGGCCTCGAAGAAAATGGGTCCACCCTTATCAAACAAATGTTAAAGTCTGTCAGTGAAGCTCACAACACAAAAGAGCAATACACCTTCATTAATATGTATATGGGTCAACAAAAACATAATTATAAAGCCTGCAATTTAGGGCTGCTGGTTAAAGTGCAAGCAATTTCTACACACAACAACCACACAAAACCATCTTCTATCTAGATCCCACAGAAACTATCCACAACAACAGGAAATCTGTTCAGTGTGACAGTGAAGAAAAAGACATTGATGCATGTTGTTATGAACTTCCCAGCAATAAAGACAGCACAGATGAGTAGTGTTAAGACTGTTCAGCCAGGGAAAATCAATGAAGTTTGCAAGACACATATTAAGATTGCTGAGGCTGTTCTACCATCAAAGTTTTTCTCCCTTTATTCTTCAGAAAAGGACCAGCCAGCAAATGAGTCAACACACACGGGGCGTGTGGTCTAGGGAGGGGCCTTGGAAAGCAGGATGCAGCCTGCAGGGATGTTATTACCTATTATTACCTATAGCAATTTTGTATCTAGGAGAGAGTAAGAAATAAAAATAATATATGTACTGGTAGGTGCAGTAAAGAAATGTCAGGCATTTATCACCAGCTAACGCCCTAGGTAAGTTTAGCATTCATTCAAGCAATGACTGTTACTGAATTTTGCTGGTGCTCTCAAAGTGTTAACGATTTATAGGCTGCCAAATCAGAGTCACTAAGAGTGAGAGAGCCATGTTCAAAACCTCACCTCAGCCATGTACACATTAGAAGTCACTATTCACTTAGCATGCAGAATGGGGATAATAATAATTCTGACCCAGTTTGCAGGGTTAGTGCAGAAACATTACTTAGTCATGAATAATGGTGCCTTTTAATATTATTATGCATTCATAAAACAGATTTAATGAATGTTTTATTAATGTGTATTATTAATAGCAATAGTAAACAATTCCTAGCAGTTTGAAAGCATGTCAAAGTGCAAGTAGATAAATAGGTACCGCTACAGCGGGAAGGTAAAGGTGTTTCCGTGTGCTGCTCTGGTTTGTCATGCTGGCCACATGACCTGGAAGCTGTACACCGGCTCCCTCGACCAATAATGTGAGATGAGCGCTGCAACCCCAGAGTCGGTCACGACTGGACCTAATGGTCAGGGGTCCCTTTACCTTTACTAAACCACAATAAAACGGAACCTTCTTAGAATGCAAACAAACAAACATGGGAGAGAAGAGGAAAGTCGATTTTACCTTTGTCCAAGAGAAAGCAATATGTGAAAACATATTTAATGGTCTGGCTAGGTAACGTTGCTTTAAGCTACTTTGCTCCTCCTCTTTCCTCCCCCACCTCCAACACCCATTAGTGACTGTGAAGATCCTGACAAATATTTCATAATAGAGGTATGTCACAATGATTTCACAGCAAGGCACAAAAATGTCCCTTCTGTAAGTAGCTCACAGCTAACAATGCATTAACTTGTCCAGACATTGTTGGCTAATAAGAAAAAGATAGCTTCAAGTGACAGGATCAAAGGGAATATGCCTTGCTTAATGAAATTAGATTTGCCCCTACCAGAGTATTAGAGAGACAGCTGTTGATCCTGGGTTTAGAGAGTCTTAGACTCACTGTCTGGGCTTGCAGATATTGTCAAGTATCTACATGGATACTTCCCACAGCATCTGTGGCCAAAGAAACATTAGGATTTGTGAACATTTTCACCTTTAGCTCCTTGTTCATCTGGCATTGAGGCAGGTTTTGTCAAAAGCTGGGGGGTGGATTCTTAGCCTATCTCTGTGGGTTTTTTTTTACTGCTCAGAAATAGAATACAAAGAAACTGACAGAAACTTAAGTGCATCTACTCCCACAAATGACAAGAAGGACCTACAGATAGCAGTGGTCTCAGAAAAATGCTACAGCATTTGACAAACTATGCCTTTATTAAATATTATGAGCAGCTCCATACTAAAAGCATTTGCTTTATATTCACAAAATTATGGGTTTGTGGTTGCTCTTGAAAATCGCTTTCGTGTGGCTGGGGCTCCTCCATACACCAGCTGCGAAGTCTGAGTCTGCTTTTCCATGTGGATCAGCCAAATCGCACTGTGAGTAAGCGAGCGAGAGCCTCACACATCTGACAGGCTCACAGTGCTGGCATGGGTACTTGCTGTGCATTCCAGCTCAACCATGTGCAGAAGTGATTGTCAACAGCAGCCATGTTGTAGAGGTAAACTTCTGAATTGGACCTTAGAGTGCAGTTGTGCTAATCGCTGGCCTGTTGCTGTATCACTGGCCTAATGTTACATGGCTCACACTTGAGCAGAGGTAGTTCAAAGTAACCTTGGAAGTACATTTACAGGGGATAGCATAGCAACCACAGCCTCCTCTGTTCTATAGACATGTAATATCCTCATCCGCTTGATGGCAGCTGCCATTGGACAGTACAACCTCTGACAGGTTTAAGGGAGAGAGAGAGAGAGAGAGAGAGAGAGAGAGAGAGAGAGAGAGAGAGAGAGAGAGAGAGAGAGAGAGAGAGAGAGAGAGAGAGAGAGAGCGCAAAGGCTAGCACAGGATTTCTGCCTCAGTTTGCAAGAAGAGATACAAAACAATGTTTCCTCAACTGGGAAAAACACAATGTGGCATAATGAATTTCCTGTGAAACACTTGATATGCACCACAGTGTTGCATTTTGATCATCCCACAATTTAAATGGAAACATTTTGTAAATAAATAAGTAAATTGTACCCTGCCCATCTGACTGGGTTACCCCAGCCACTCTGTGCGGCTTCCAACATACAAAAAAACATCCTAAAACATTACACATTAAAAGACTTACCTATATAGGGCTGTCTTCAGATGTCTTCTAAAGGTTATATAATTACTCAACTCCTTGACATCTGATGGGAGGGCATTCCACAGGGTGGGTGCCACTGCTGAAAAGGCCCTTTGCCTGGTTTCATCTTTTATCATATTTGCATTTTTTAAACTCCTTTAAAGGGTGTTCTTGGAATGCCATTTGACCATTGAAGGACAAGGTATAAACTTCAAAAGTAAACAAATTACTGCCAAGTTTTATTTTCTGTTTGCAGGCATTGAGTGCAAGGCTACTTTGAATAGTGCCAAGTGAACTGTGCAGTAACAGCAAGGAGAGCTGCAGCAAGGTGTTTATTGTGACATTTACTGCATCATGACAGTTTCAATATACAGTAGACAGTTCTGAAAAGCTAGCACCACTCAAAGAAGAAAGATGCAAGAAGCAATTGAAATGTCAGGAAGGAAGTCCATGTATTGGAAGAAGCAATGGGCATCTCCAAACCCCTGGGTTTGACAACACCATCCAATAATATTGCAAACACCATTGTGTGCATTTTACAGTGAACTGTAAGCTTACTGTATTTGCAAGTATTTATAGCAAAGCAAGAAGAAAGTAATGCACAAGCAGCCACCAATGTTTCCCTCTTATTGTTGTGTTTTGCAGGAGATGGAGAGAAAGTGAAACTAACACAAGTGACACCTAAAGAGCTACAAAAGTCCTGTTAGTTGTTAAGGCCACAAATGATACCAATATGCTAATAATAACAATAATACAAAAATTAATGATTAATTAGTACCTTCAAAAGAATGCTAAGTGTTGTAACTAATACACAGTTATAATGGAATGAAGGAACAATGCTACAAGTACAGTATAGAATTAGTTAGAATTAGAGAGCAAGCTGGTGATGTAGTTCAAGATTAGGGACACAATCCACAACTGAGCTATGCAGCAGGGGTTGGGGTTTGCATTGACAACCTCTACACTGCTCAGCTCTCACCAACTCTTGGCATATGCAGGGCTGAGATACCTGAAATTTGGGCAACCCAGGTGGTTGTCTAGTTTGCCTCGAGGGCCCCTAGTGTTATCTCTAATTAGGGCAGCGTTATTAGACATAATTACCAAAAGCAAACAGATAACATACCTTTTATTCAGCATACTTCTCAAGAAGCTGTCTACTACTATATTAGTGCATGTAAAAAAAGAACGCAGAAAGCAGAGACTGAAGGATGCTCATATTCTAGAGGAGGCAAGCGTTGTCCAACATGCCCTCAGTCTAGAGTTATGTGTCAATGAGAAGATGAGTTGTTACAAGAAATCACAGGCTTTTAAAAGCAAAAAAAAACAGAATTAACTGAAAGGTTAATTACAGAAGAAAGGTAAAGCCCTGTAATTAAGCTCATAGAAAAAAAACGTTTAAGATGAAGTAGGAAGTAAGGTTTTCCCCTCCAAGGCTTTTGCCAACACATGTCTTACACCATTAACTAGAATTTGGCAAAAGGCGGTTCCGGTTTCCGCCGGCAGGAATGGCGGACCTGTTTTCCATCCCTCTGACCTTCGTAAGGAATTTGGCGGTTGCTAGGGGAGTAAATGGCAACCCCCTACCCTCTCCGGGGGTTACGGAGAGGGGCCGCTGGCCCGCGATGCCCCCAGACCCACTCCGACTGTTTATGGAGTGGGGGGAGCTTGGGCTGAAAAGCACTTACGAGGGCCAGGACTCCCGGACGCTAATCTGCATGGCGGGGATTTCCATGGTTAAAGAAGATAATTAGGCTTAAATCTATGGACATACTTCAGAAGGAGGGGAAGAAGCGCTGTTTACTGCTGAGAAATTTATGCTGCTGAGGGAGAGGAGTCAAAGGCTGTATATCATCTGGAAGAAGGATTGATGGGGACGGAGCGATAAGGGAATTGAGTTTTTTTTTTTTTTCTTCATATGAGTTACTTCGTACCTTCCCAGACGCGATGTCCTGGCTTGTTTGGAGTGAAAGAGAAGCAAAAGACTGTGTGAGTTGAACTTTATAAACTGTTGTTATTGAGCATATTTTTTAAAGATGTGGAGTTGCCGATGAGAAAAGCCCCCCCCCCTAGTCGGACGGAAGGAGTCCTGGACGCGTTCGGAGGATTTATGAGCTGTGACGCACTTTGAATTGGAGCAGCGACCTGAAGCTAAGTTCAGCTATAGGGCAAGGAGATCCATTAATTTACCAAGAGTTTATGGTTTGATGTTTGGGTCTTCTGCCTGGAAAAGCTGTAAATTTTATAAAGATCGTTAATCTTCATGGCTATGAGAGAAAACGAAAGTGATTTGAGCTTTTTAAGATGGCGCTGCTTCGACGCAACAGGGAGCTCCAGACTAAGAAGATTTATGGGGAGGCTGGACTGATTAACCCACACAGGAGAAAGAACATTTGTGAAACCTTGTTTGATATTTATCTCAGCAGCTGGGAAACAATCGGTTGAAAGTGGAAAACATCTATGTGACTGTAAGGGGAAGATCTGGATTATTATGAACTTGGAGGACGATTTGAACTTTAGAAAAAAGACGGCAGTGGACGGTTGCGAGGAATCCCCAATTTCTTGAAGCATGGGAACCCAAATAAAAAATTCTTTAGACGATTTGGCATAACATTCGGTTTGATTGATATATATATGTGTATAATTTGAAATAATGAATGTGATATAATTGGTTTTAATTGGAAAATTAATAAAAATATATTTAAAAAAAATAAAAAAAATAGAATTTGGCAAAAGGCAAAACTAGCTTAACAGCAACCGAAATGACCCTTTATCCTAAAAGGGCAGAATTAAAAGTAATACATCATTTGCTATAATTATTTCAGAAAATAACAAAGATGCACAGTGATGGGGTATACACACTGGGACACACCTTGCTGCCTTAAACAACTGAATCATTGGCCATTCAAGACCAGCACTGTATTGGAGATACATAACCAACACATGTGCTCTAACCAGGATCTACCTGTACAGGTAGTGAAGGAACAGCACTATAAATGCAGAGAAAACATGGCTAGCCAACCTGCAGCTCAAATATCACACATAGCATGGATCATGGAGGTTTGAGACATACTTTCATAAAAGCACATGGACCCATAGGCCTGGATACAGCATGACAGCAATGACTATGGTATATGGGCTTTTCCCTGCCTCCTCCTGAACAATGTGCTTTTGCCTGCTCTTGAAGGCAGATTAGTGGCAAAACTACTCCAAGGTACTACCGGTATTAGTTTATTGTGGCACTATCAGATACTCTGGGCTTGACTTGTGGCACACTTCACCCAAAAAACTGACCATCACTGAAATGAGCAAGTTTAACTTGTGCATTTATCTGTGCAGTTGTTAGGGGTGAGCTGTAGACAGCTGCCAGAAAAGAGAGCTCAAGAGAGTTAGGGCAGGGGGTTAGAGCTGAGAGCAGGCTTCCTTCCAACTTGTCATTTACCATGGTAAGTGAGTTTCTGCAGCACGATGAACAGTCCTCCTTCCAAGCTTTAAAGCAGGCACCCCCAAACTTGGCCCTCCAGATGTTTTGGGACTACAACTTCCATAATCCCTAGCTAACAGGACCAGTGGTCAGGGATGATGGGAATTGTAGTCCCAAAACATCTGGAGGGCCGAGTTTGGGGATCCCTGCTTTAAAACCTGCAGAGGTGGGTGGGAATTGTCCTGGAGGTTTTGTGGTGATCCTCAACCCAACTCCCAATATTGAGAAGACAAATACAAGTGCTATGGCTGCTGGGTTTCTGGAGGTTGACTGAAATGCCTCAGCTGCCCAGGACCAAACAAGCTCTGGAACAGGAAATACTACAAGGAGCAATGCCCCCCCCCCAAAAAAAAACACAATGAAAAATAAGTTAGCAGCAGCCGTTTTTGAGAAGTAACACAGATTCACCACTTTTCCTTGAAGTTAAGTAAATGGATAAACAGCACATTTTTAGAATGCCTGCTAGCTAACTTCGCAAAGATCTGCCTTACCACAGAAAATAGTACTGTACATAGTACTTTGTAGGTGCTGTAAGCTCACACATCAAGCACAGCAAGTGTGGGGCTATATAGAGGAAGAGAGTAAACTTTTCATGAGAAATTTTCTTTCTTGTTAATCATTTGCCAAGTACAAGGTTACACACAATGCAAGATTTGTGCGTTTAATATTTGTTTTGTAAGAAGGAGCAAATGAATTGGTTTGTTGATTAACTGTGCTATGCAATTTTTTAAAGTTACTGAATGAGAAAATTTGGTTTTATTATGCTAGGTTGAATGCTGCTCTTATGGCTGTTTTATGGTTGTGGAGCCCTACTGCTATTTTCAATGGGATTATCACTATAGTTTATTTATTTATTTAATTATTTTATTCATTTTATTTACTTTATTTATTTATTTGACTAATATAATTTGTATTTTTATTTGGTGGAAGCTACCTTAGGACTGCTTGGTCCGAAGAAAATACCTCAAATAAATAAAACATGTCAAGTACCCATATTGCATTGTTTACCTATTTATTGAAGGTATACAGTACTGTACTTATTGCTTAAGGGCCTGATGATGATAAGCCTGGTTCCAATCCACACACTAAACTAATATTTAATGCTTTGAGATAAAAGTTCATGCAGGTTACCCTAACCACAGCAGAACATCAATACCTTTTTCATGTTTGTTTATTTTAAGATGTAGAGACCTTCTTTATTCCCCCCCCCCAAGCATCCAGGATTCAATATGTTAACTTAAAGTTATGAAACACATTAATTCAAAGAACAGAACAGTGGCAAACACCAAGTTCTGCAGAAATGACAAAATTGTGTATCAACAAGTAGATACACAGTGGTGCATATTCAGTTCTCAAATATATTTCTCTTTTCTTCTCCTCACTTAAAGTTATTTCAGTGGAGACATTGAAACCAAGGTTTTGGAAAACATAAGCAATGTTCAATAACAACGAGACCTAAGGCTGTCCAAATTGCTTTATTCAGTGTTCAAGATAAATTTACTGTAACCAGCTACTGCATTGCTTTAGAGATCTCATCATCTGATACTGATACTTCTGGCTGGTTAGTATGACATTAAGGATGAGTCACCTAATATGAACTCTTTGTAAAAAGAGGCACCAATTAAACAGTGTGGTTGTTTTTCTGCTGAAAAAGGGTAAATTGCATCCAAAAACTTGTGATACATAAAATATCCACTCCAAACTACATAGTTACTGCACAGTTATTATCTGTGTTACCCAATAATACATGCAATCCTATATGACAAAGAAAAAGTTTCATTTGTTTTGGTAGCCTAATAATACTCTTAAAAAGCAATTAAAAACTAAACTTTAATGTAGGAAACTGATGTGTGACTGAAGATATTCACAATAAAACTTTGGGGGCCCTCCAGAGGTCCCTTTTATTTTGCATTCATGATTGTTTGTGTTCACAGTGGTGTCAGGGCAGTTATACACAATCCCATTTCTAATACTGTTTGTGCCTGCAAAAGTTTTGGGGCAGACAGCTTATTTTTACACTTCCTCAAATAATAGCACAAACAGGTTTTTTCCTGCCCAGCCATTGACTGTCCCAATTTAACTTGGGAGTTGGGGAGAAGAGAGCTAAAGTTAGTATCTCACTAAAAAGACATAAAACTTTCTTGCAATTGGGCAGATGCCCTTGGGTGCTTCATTATAAAAACATTTTTTCTTTATAAACCATTATTAAGGTGCAATCCTATACATGTTTAACTGGGAAAAAGTCTAACTAAATGGGACTTACTTCTGAGTAAATATGCATGGGAATGGCTGCATGTCATCAGGCCTGGAGCCTGGCTTTGTGACAGGAAGCACCAGCTGACTGATCCTGGAAGGTAGATGATGAGTGCTATGTGCCAGGTGAAGTTGTGTCTGTGACAACATTGTGGGGGATAGAGAACACACAGTTTTTCTTTTTCTTGGGAATATTATTTTGTTTTGCCCTGCCCACTTTGTCCCCTGCCCAGCACTAGAATCCAGCCTCCAGAAAATTGGGCTGAAACACATTCTAAAATATTTTTTTGAATGGTGTAAACCACACACAATATTTTTAAAGCACTCATCAAATTGGTATAAACACAGGAGGAAATGGTGTTGCTTGCCACTAGTGTCTTGACAAAACGATCTAGCCAGTGTCTTTGATGAAACATGCACACACTTCACACTGTACTTATTATCTCAATGATAAGCTGGGAAGAAAATCACCACTTCCCCTGCAGCCAAAAATTTCTGTGCTAGTGCTGGGAAACATCACATCTCAATAGAAGCTATACCTCAATAAATTATGTCTGAAAATGCTTTAACAAATGAGCATCAACTCTGCTATAGATATGCAAGCCCTAATATGGACGATATGAAGATAACTTCCAGAATTGTTCTAAAAGACACAGAATTGTTATATATGAATAAACCTTACTCCTCTAGGAGAGGGATTACTACAGATGAGTAACTATTACTGTACTGTGAAACCAAAACAACTTTTCAGGGAAAGGAAGTTTTCATGGTTAAAAAGGGATATTTTGAACATGGCAATACATACTTTGTTACCCATCAACGAATTAGCAGCATTTCATGTGCTATATCTGCTGTACGTTTCTACAGTTATTCACTAATGACCAGAAAATTACAACAAAGCACCACTCCTGGGAGCAAAAATTAGCAGGGGTTTAATTTCATTTCAAGAAAAAGAAAAAGAGAGAGGGAGGTGTGGGGAAAGGAAGAATGTGCACACTCAGCTTCAACTCAAGAGAACAGCATATAGCCCCTCTACTGTTATGCATGGCAGCGTCTAAACAAAGGAACAATATTCCTGTTGAATCCCCCTTTGCCAGACTGTTGCTGGTATATTTTGTTTAATTATTGTACATGCTGGTGAAGTCACCCTCCAATTAAGGAAGCTGGCTTCTGAACTGTACCAATCACTTATAAAATCTGTGGGCCTGTTCCAGCCAAATGTCAGGCCCTTCCTGGCTGTATAATGCTGACATTTTTCAAACAAATCTCTTTACTTCACATTAATTCAGCAAGTGAAGACTGTAACAAGAGCTGCAACTGTTGGATAGGGCAAATTTGAAGCCCACCTACTAAAGCAGTATTAGCATCGTACAATAAAGCAAACAGCAACAACTGGCTGCAGACAGACACAGAGAAAATCCATAGCTGACAAAGTTGGTCAATAAAGAATAAAAGTAGGGGAAAGAAGTGCCTTCTTATTGCTTGCTGTAGAATTAACTTCAAACTCTCCTGCCTAAGAGCTCTAGACAAGTATATCACACATGTTGGTTGAGAGGCGAAGTATCAACCACAGATTAGAGTAGTGATCATCTATAGTTCTTTACTAGTTTCCTCTGATGGAGAACCTTTTTAAAAATACCATTCTCATTAAGTCTTGCCCTTTGATTGCTGACTCCTGTGCAAAATTCCATGCAAAGCTTCATCTCCAGCCAACATTGAAGTATAGACACACCCTCCAATTTTCTAACACTTGAGCAATTTTGGTACTAAATAAACTCTTAGAGACTATTTTGAGTATAGCATAAGAAGCAACTAGAAAAAAGTACATCGCAAAATCCCATTATCACTCATATTAAGAGAGGTTACACAGGGCTGAGAAGAGCAATAATGTCTCATTCCATGAGTTTCGAAAGCCCTGTCAGCCTTATTTGCCCTGCACTAAACTTTCGGTCACTGATGGGCTGTCAGCAGCAACTAATTGATCAGGTTCAGTTCATGGACACCTTAATGTTCTCCAACTAGATTTACAATAAGAGCCCCAGTGTAGTAGGTCACAATGAAACAAATATACTATGTTTCTGCTATATATGCAACTAAGCAAAGTTCTCTCTCTCTCTCTCTCTCTCTCTCTTACACATGGTTTACAAATATTAAAAGATACACTAATTCTAAGATTAAAAGCAAAGATAGTTCACAGCTGCAGAAAGATTTTAGCCTTCGGGCACTGTACAATTACTCATATCTTTCACTCACAGAAACATGATTGACTCAACAATTACTGTGTAAACCATTCCTTACAGTGTTTAGAGTTCCAACACTTTAGCCTTAATATCCTATTTGCAGTACATACAAATTCAAGGTATCAAGTACACCCTATTATAAATGTGGCATTTTGCATCTAATAATGGCAAAACCTCAGTGGCAGAGCACATGATAAATACACAGAAGGCCCCAAGTTCAATCCTTGGCTACTCCAGTTAAAAGGATCAAACAGCAGGTAAAGGGAAGGACCACTCTGAGACCTCAAAGAGCTACTGCCAACAAGAGACAATTCTGGGCTAGAAGACACAGTATAAGGCAGAGGGGTGTGTGTAGAAAGCCATGGTGTAAACAAGCTCCGTTTTGTACAAATGCTTGGGAATTCACAGGCACAGATGCCAGCATAGCAGGGGCAACCAGAAAACTGATATTTGTAAAAAGCAGGGAAAGCATATGCAGGTGTAGCAATGTTTGTTCTTTTTAAAAACTGCCAATAGCACAGGAAGGTGGGGCATTTGATATAAATACAACACTGCATCTAATCTTGAAATGCAGTATCAGTGAAATGGGCTGGAAGGGTACAACCAAGACCCACACTTCTCATTGTTCCTCCTCTATAAAGTCCCCAGCTAGGTACACACTTTACTTACTGTGGAGCAGAAAGTGAGGAAGGTGAGATCTGCTTGTTTCTAGTAAGGCAGTAAATGCATATGTGACAGGCAAATAAATAGCATCCACCATCTCTTTTAAATATCAATACAGAATCTTGTGATAAACATTTAAAAGGTGAAACATTTGACATTTATCTCACTGTGGAGCTTGCAGAAAAGTAAGTATAAAAACTTTTCAAAAGGTGGGAAAGCAGGCCTCTTCCTTTCCGGCTCCGGGCGCCGCTAGATAAGCCAGAATGGGTGCCTACAAATATATCCAAGAACTATGGAGGAAGAAACAGTCAGACGTGATGCGCTTCCTCTTGCGTGTCCACTGCTGGCAATATCGCCAGTTGTCTGCCCTGCACCGAGCTCCCCGTCCCACCAGGCCAGATAAAGCTCGCAGGCTGGGATATAAAGCTAAGCAAGGTTACGTCATCTACCGCATTCGTGTTCGCCGTGGTGGTCGTAAACATCCAGTCCCTAAGGGTGCTACTTATGGTAAACCAGTGCATCATGGTGTCAACCAGCTGAAATTTGCCCGGAGCCTGCAGTCTGTAGCAGAGGAACGTGCTGGCCGCCATTGTGGAGCCCTGAGAGTACTGAACTCTTACTGGGTGGGTGAAGATTCCACCTACAAGTTCTTTGAAGTCATTCTGATTGATCCTTTCCACAAGGCTGTCAGGCGCAACCCGGACACCCAATGGATCACCAAGGCAGTTCACAAACACAGAGAGATGCGGGGGCTGACCTCCGCTGGCAGGAAAAGCCATGGCCTCGGCAAGGGCCACAAATTCCATCACACAATCGGTGGCTCACGTCGCGCTGCTTGGAGGCGACGCAACACCTTGCAGCTTCACCGTTACCGCTGATTCTTTTGCATATAATTTTCTCATTATAATAAATCAGCCAGAGTTTACACACACAAAAAAAAAACTTTTCAAAAGAAAAGAGTGAAATGCAGGACAGTCTGGGTTCACCCCAATATAGTTAGCTGCCCAAGGCACAAAAACAATATGATGCATTCAAGGTGGTGAAAGAAATCCAAAGACAACAAACTAAACAACTGACAGTTGACTGGCCTTTAGGGTAACCCTTCCAATAAATCCAGATTAAAATAAGAACTGGGGGAATATCTAAAATAGTCAATAAAACGGCATTTTATTTGAACTGTTGACACCCACATCACAAAAGGAAAGACTGTGACCTGCCCACCATAAGTAATTAAACGTAATGCTCTCGGTGATTATGGAAATACAAAATACAACATGCTGTTAACAACACAGGCATAAGGAATTTGGATAGATGTTGTAAGCAGTTAAAAACAGAATCCAGGAAGTTATTCCCATGTCAATTACTGTATAATTTAGTGCCACTAACCAGAACTTTAGCCTTTTGCACCACTCACAGTTCAACCCTTTCAAGTATACTTTGAAGTAAGTCTCACTGAGTTCAGTGGGACTCTACTGCTTTAAATCATGTTGATTAGAATCTGCAGCTTATTTCAGTTCACCCACAGAAACAGAAGCAGGAATGTTTATATGGACAAGACACCACAACACAAATTAAATAGTATTGCTTCTTTCTGCCAGTGCTGTGAAGAGCACTGGCATGCTCATTTTCTGGCATGATCTACGAAAACATGATTCACAGAGCTCACACAAATGCACCTGCCATTGTAAACATGAATTACTGCAGGGGGTGACCATTACTGTCCCATAATAAAATTCCCAAATGTCTGTGATATAGGACATAGACTCTGAGACACACTAAAACAACAAGTAAGTCTTGAGAAACATCCCAGGTACAGGAGACTTAGACAGACGCTGCAAAATCATGGTAGAAATCCAGCAAAAGCAAAAAGTGTTGGCCTACTATAAGAAGCCATTACATTTCATCTTCAAGTTTCTAGTATTTCCTCATATACATATCTACCTAGGTCTGATGTAAAGGTAAAGGGGCCCCTGACCATCAGGTCCAGTCGTGTCCGACTCTGGGGTTGTGGCGCTCATCTCGCTCTATAGGCCGAGGGAGCCGGCGTTTGTCTGCAGACAGCTTCCGGGTCATGTGGCCAGCATGACAAAGCTGCTTCTGGTGAACCAGAGCAGCGCATGGAAATACCATTTACCTTCCCATCGGAGCGGTCCCTATTTATCTACTTGCACTTTGATGTGCTTTCAAACTGCTAGGTGGGCAGGATCTGGGATCGAGCAACGGGAGCTCACCCCGTTGCAGGGATTCGAACTGCCGACCTTCTGATCAGCAAGCCCTAGACTCTGTGGTTTAACCCACAGTGCCACCTGGGTCCCACGTCTGATGTACCAAAGGATAAACAAATACTGTATAAGGCAGTGTAACAAATCAGCTCAGCTACAAATCAGATCAGCTACTGAGCCACAGCTGAGTGGTACAGCATCTGATTTTCATGCACAAGTCCCCAAATTCAGACACAAGTTGTTGAGCTATTCTTGGCAAAGTTGTTGAGCCTTTTTTAGTTGTTGAACTTTTGGCAAATGAAGTTTTGGAGCTTAGATGGGAAAGTTTGTGATTATGTTAGGCATGTGCACTTAGCTTATTTAGTGATGGGGAGGTTAAAAATTGGGGAAAGGAGAGACAGTGACCAATTGATCTGGGTAGGAGGGTGGTGGAGATATTTTTCCCACTTTTCCTACAACACTCACTAGTTAATCTACATGAACTGCCTATCAAAAAGACAGAAAAAACCAGAGACGGGACTGACAGGTAAAATGCTAAGGAAATGGAACTTTTCTTAGCAGTTTACCTGTTAAACCTGTATTCAATTGTTGACACACCAGAGGGGGTGAAAAGGAGGCAATATCCTTTTTTCTAAAGAGAATAGGCCGCTTCTGGATGGGCGCAATCAAAAGCCCTGCCACTTTTCAGGAATCAAACACTGCTTTTCTTCTTCAAATCACACAATGGTTGCGTCGTGTATTATATTACCAGTATGTTGTATTATACTTACACACCCCTCCCCTCCTCTATCAAGAGGAAAACGCATTTGACAAGAGTTCAGCTAGGCAGAAATCATTAGGAGGTCGCTGAAGGGGTAACGGACTGAGTGGGAAGCAAGAAAGTGGAGCGCGCGCTTTCCCAGGAAGATGCCCAGGTCGCCCTTTGGGCAGAGGGAACAAAAAACGTAACCTGGGCTCCCTCAGAGCCTTTCCAAATTGCCAGGCAGAGCTGTTGGGGGGGGTGTTGACATTCGTCGGCCCTGCGCAGGCGCACCCCGCACCTCCACTGGGGGACGCCGCTGCTTCCCTCCCTCGTCCTGCCCCGGCTTGCCCCGCCGCGCGCGCTTACCCAGGCACTTTATTCGGAAGCCCGCGGGGGGCTTGAGGGACCTGCGCATCCAGCCCTCGCGCAGCGCCTCCAGGTGCTCTTCCTTGCCCTGGATCAGCAGCACCTGCTCGTCGATCCAGCCCAGGAAGAAAGTCTCGGCCACCGCCGCCGTCACCTTCTTGTTCCAGAAATGCTGCATGTTCTCCTGCTTGAAGTCGGCGAAGATCTCGTAGCCGATATGGTGGCGACCCAGAGAGTCGCTGCCCGGCGGCGGCGGAGGCGCTCCTTCCCCTTGCTGCTGCTGCTGCCGCCGCCGCCGCTTACCCTCACCTTCCCCGTCGTCGTCGTCCTCCGCCTGTCCGCAGTCCTCCTGCAGCTCCTCTCGGTGTCTGGCCGGCCGCGAAGCAGCCTCTTCCCCGCCGCTGGGGCTCAGGACGATGGCCAAGGAGTGCGGGGCAATTTGCAAGAACTTCTCCATCCGGCGAGGCATCGCGGCGGCGTCGGAGAGCAGGAGAAGCAGCAGTCGAAGCAGCCGCTGCCTGGCCAGGAGCGCCGGCGGGCACGGCACTAGTACGCGCAGCACCAGCAGCGCTGCCAGCCTGGCGCGGTTCCCAGCTCCTCCAGGACCGCCCCCGCCGGCCCAGCGGCAGATTCCGCTTCTCCCCGCCTTCTCCCCGCTCGCTGCACGTGGACGCCTGGCCCGCCTCCCGGGCGACCCTCAGCGGTGGCGCCCTCTCCCTGCGCCGCGGTTATAAAGCCGCTCTTTCAAGGTTCAGGGACTTGCGCCCTACTTTTCAAAGAAAAAAAAGTTTTAAGGGCGCCCCGCACAGCACCATACAACTCTCAAGGAAATTATTAAAATACTTTCGCCCGCCCCCAGTTTAGGGGTTGCTAGCCACAGTGCCCCGCTGTGTATTTTAGCTACTGGAAGATTGGGGAAGGGAACTTAATTCGCCGCCTCGAACTTGAGGACTGCTCAGTCCTGTCATACAGCTTTTGAAAAGCGCGCGCGCGCGCTGTGAGCAATTGACAGCCCTGATCCACCGCTAGGGAACGAGAGAGTGGAAGTGTTCTCTCCCTCCTCCCGGTCGCACCCCAGTTAAACAAGTCACCTGGGCCATTGTAAACTCCTTTAAAACATCAAAGGATGAAATCAAACAGTATAGAACAGGCATCTGGAGGGCCGCAGTCTGGGGATGCCTGATATAGAACCTACTCACAATTTACATGTCACTTGAAATAAGCAAGATACCACACAAGATGATGGTTGTGTACCTTTTCTTTTTTTAATTCTTACATAACATTCTCTTACAAAGCGTGTAAGATAAACGATGACAACTGTATAATCGGTGCACTAAGATATGTAATATTCATATATATATGTACACACACTATTTTTTTTTTATAAAAAAAAACATCATTCTTTTCTTACTACCTGAATAGCAAACTTGGCGACAGCTCCTCGACTATTATTACTTCCTTGCCCTGGATTACTATCTTGTGACCAGACTGAGATAGTATTTTAAAAATTCTGCATTGACAGCTATTTAAATACTGAGGGATTATTTTAATTATTATATATCTCACCATGGGCATAATTTAACCAATGCAGTATTATCTTCAAGCATCATTGATTACATTGGAGAGCCAGTATATATTGAATTTAATTGTTGCTATCTAAATAGGACGAAGCGTTTTAATTTTGCTGATTCATGAAATTTACATTTTTATCACTTTAGAAATATGTTACCTGTCTCAAACTTTAGGTTCTGAAAGGTACAAACTTTAAGGGGTGGGTGGATTTTTTAAACACACAGCAGCTTAAAATGTTTAAAATACAAAAAGCCCAGTAAATCTAAACACCCAAATAGTTTTACCAAAATCCACCAAACCAAAGCAGAGAAAAAGAGTTAAAAAGGAACAGTATCCCAATACCATGCCCAGTGCACTCCACTGAATTACAACACTTAATCCTAGATTTATTTTAAAGATACAAAATGATGGCATGGCGAAAGCATCTTGTTTCTGTTATAAGGTTGCGTTTTACTTTCTATTATCTGTTACAGATCTGATGTGCATAAGAGTCCACTCTTCCCAGTGGACTTCAGGGAAAACTACTGTCTGTAAAGCAAAACTCTCTAAATACTGACTGACTCATTTGTGGTTAAATAGGAATGTAGGAGACAAAACTCCAAAGGAAAGTATTAACTGTACTACCAAAAGTAAAGTTACAGTTAACATTAATGCCCTTGATAGCACCAGGCTATGGTTGATAGAGGCCCTAGGCACCATGATAACTGTTTTGAACAAAAGCTTTAAAAAGTATATTGTAAAGTATACTCTAGTGTCCTTTCTTCAGTGCTTCCCTAGAATGGACTTGTTAGAGAGTCCATGTTCTCTTGTAATCCCTTCCAGCTGCAGGTATTAACTGCAGCTATAATTTCAGGGTATCACAGAATTCTCTGGATTACGGCCATGTTCCACATTAATAACACCACCATGAAAGCTGCAATCATATATCATTTCTTCGTTCTCTGCTTTGTGCCATTCCCCGTATTCGACTGGATCTAGCAACAGATAAACAAAATAACCTTGATGACTACTCTTGTTGAAACTAGTCTAAATTAATTTAAGCATGTATGTGGGAAGGAAAATGTTAAGAACAAGGCAAATGAAGAGATAATTGTGGGTAATTTGTCTAAAGGTTTTCTGGCTGGGGATAGTATTTCACACACACGTGGGCAGCGAGGCATACTCTTAGAACAGATCCTGATCAAGTCAGTATAATTTTTCTTTTTTAGTTGACATTATATTGTGCCATATACAGTGGTACCAGTACCTCGGGACTAATGGGGACTCCTGCTGCTTCTGCGCAGCCAAAGCACGATTTCTGTTCTCATCCTGAAGCAAAGTTCTTAACCCAAGGTACTATTTCTGGGTTAGCAGAGTCTGTAACCTGAAGCATCTGTAACCCAAGGTACCACTGCACTGAAAATAACAAACTGTCCATGAATTAGCTGGAACAAGCAGCACTTCTGGGTTGTTTTGTTTTTCCTGCAGCTTCTAAACAGATAGCAGGCTAAGCCCAGACAATACCCAACTTGCCTTTAATATATGCCTTTAACTGCTACCACCATGCAAAGAGTTTAAGGTCAGTGGGAGACATAAAGGAAAAATAAGTTTCCTATTAAATGAAACATATCCCTGACATATCATGCCACCACAATATTAATGTTTATGTATTTCTTTAGATTTACAAACCACTTAATTACAAAAGTCTCAAAATGGTGTATCAATAAGACGCAGCTAAAATTAACAAAATGATTCCCCCCCCCCACAATTACATTATTACTGAGGATTAGATTCCTCATTTGTACTGTTACAAGGATAATTAGCTGACATCACAACTCAGCATTGACTGAAGCTATTCCAGTGTGATTTTCCTATAGATTGGGTGGCTCCCAAGAATTAGGATTATAACAGCAGCCAAAATACCTCCCCCCCACATATATAATTACTCATTTTTTTACACTCCAACAAAAAGGCAACTGCAGCAGAAGTCTATTTCCTTTGCATTGTTTTCTTCATTTTAAAAATGCAAATGTAAACATTTATTGAGGTAGGTGTGAGCTTAAATAAAGTGTTTTGCACCTCTGTGGTCTATAAGGGTTTCCAGCACTTTCAGAATTTGGGTACTGGAATGAAAATAAACATCAGGATCCAAAATCTTTTGCCAGCTGAATGAAAGAGTAAGGATGGATAATAAGCAACTGCTAGCCATCTATTTCTAGGAGTTTGCTTGCCAGATCCATAACCTGGCTGGAATCACCTGGTGCTGTAGTAAACCCCTATTGCAGCAGTGGGGGATGTCTGTTCAGTGGCTTGCAAGTGCTAATAACCAGCTGATCATCGGGGCTTGCAAAGCACAGAGCATGGTGCTTTGCAAGCCCCAGTGAAAAGCTGATTGCCGGGGCTCCCATGCTCAGAGGTACGAAAAATGGTTTACCTGACGTAATTATGACAGGTGAATAATAGGTGGGTGGCCTGGCTAGCCTGTCAAATAATGTCCTGTGAGGGAGATGCAGCCAAACAAACTTAAGAGTTCAGCACTGCAACTACTCCCCTCTTTTAAAAAATAATAATCAAAGAATGTTTATGATTTTGAGGGCCTAGTCATTTTTCCAAGACATGGGTAGGAAGTGTATGAAGCTTCCAGGGTTACTTGGTTTCGAT
The DNA here is from genome assembly GCF_963506605.1 of Zootoca vivipara. Taxonomy (NCBI): domain Eukaryota; kingdom Metazoa; phylum Chordata; class Lepidosauria; order Squamata; family Lacertidae; genus Zootoca; species Zootoca vivipara. Next base: position 51,301,202 of record NC_083284.1, on the reverse strand, counting down.
TAATTTTGAAGTGGGAAATAAGCGCCAGCTGTTACTTTGCTGTAAATATCAGCTGACCCTGATAATTTTGGGCTTGCACAAGTGGGGACATACCTTTGCTGGTGGCAAAGAAGGGATGGGAGCCCTTTTGGCCCATTGACTGAAGTGTAACTGGTCCTAGTGCTTTCTCTCTCCCCTGTAACTCAGCAATAATGTCCAATTGCTGAGCAAGCCATAGACACACAACACTGAGAAAAACCTTATACCAGGCATCCCCAAACTGCGGCCCTCCAGATGTTTTGGCCTACAACTCCCATGATCCCTAGCTAACAGGACCAGTGGTCGGGGAAGATGGGAATTGTAATCTAAAACATCTGTAGGGCCGAGGTTTGGGGATGCCTGCCTTATACTGTAGATCAGTGGTTGCCAATTGTTGGACCATGGAACTCAGGGTATCCGTATAACCCACCCATCCATGGTACCATTCACATAACAAAAACTACTATAGAGATATAAAAAATTTCAAAAGTAGGGGGGTCCATGGCTTGGCTTTTGAAAAACAGGGCATCTGCAGTACTTGGCTAATTTGGAACCACTGCTGTAGATTTTGATCAGTTGAATGGCTTGCTACTTATGTTATATTGAATCATTAGAAACAAATGAAAATAGCAAGAGCAAAACAGTTTTAATATTGCAATGACAAAATGTACCAGTGATTTGTGGTGGGTCATATGTACATCTAACAGAAATAAAAAGGATATGATTTATATACTTTTTTTTTGCAGAGTAAACATTTAAGATGTAATGTGCAAATTTACAAATTAAAAAAATGTTGTGCTTAATGCATACTTTTAAAAGGGATGGAACGTAGAAACAAGTAAAACCAAAATACACTACCAGCGGGTGGTGGTGGTTGTTTTTTTGGCGGGTCTTCACTTGTTTATATAATAACCTTTTAGTAAGAGAAGACAGACGGCTCCGTTGTACAATAGCCTACGGGTCTGGACACACCCTACAACACTCTGCCATCGCAATGACAAGATCAATAAAGAAAAGTGCTATAACCTTGACTTAAAATGGAAAGGAAACCACTAACCTATATTAAAGAGATATGCCATCAGCACAATCTATTTTTTTTCATTCTCTTCTTCAATAGCTATTATTTTAGGTGTATGTATGGATTTTAAACTATTTGCCACAAGATTGTTCATGCTTAAGGTTTCTGAAGGCCATAATTCCTTAGTGACTACCAGCATGAAAAGTCTTTAATCCCCCCACTAGATGTTTGGAAATACTTCTAGTAAAAATTCCAGATCTTTTATTCCCCCCCCCCCCAGTTGCTGTTGCTTTTTTTATGTATCAGGAATGTTGTTAGGGGGCAAGCAGTTCATGTCAGATCTTTCTCTTCCTTTTGCAAAATAACTATAAAAAAACTCTTCCTCACCCCCCCTTTGCTTACATGGTGACCTAGCACACCCTGCTGTGCAGTGCCAATGAGACCATAGCCATCAAACATCTTAATATGCCCACAGGCACATTTCTGTCATGGGCCTGTGATCCTGGTCTTTTAAATACTGAAGAATACCCCAGTTCTTTATTTTCCAAACCTGCTTTGTGTTTTTGCATGAATTGTTCATTAAGAAAAAAGAAACACAAGCAACAAAAGAGATTGTAAACTTCTTGGAGGAGAGACCAATAAAAAAATTCCAACACGGGGAAGGAAAATGGAGGGAAGGTTAAGCAGGGCAAGAATGTGTGTTCAGTTTGGTTCCATATAAACTTAGTTTCAATAAGGGTTGAAGATTAAGGGGTTGTGCCAAAGGTTTAACTAAAAAGGTGGCTTTAGAAGGAAGACAGAATTAAGGCAACACAATGTGCGCTGAAATGGTGTTCCAGAGACAGGGGGCAGTAAAGGGTGGCATGTTGCTGCACAAACACTCCCAGGACCTGACAGTGGAGTCAGTGCGCCTCAATGGAAGGGAGGGTGAGGCAGCAGTGAGGTTGTTGTTGTTTAGTCGTTTAGTCGTGTCCGACTCTTCGTGACCCCATGGACCATAGCACGCCAGGCACTCCTGTCTTGCACTGCCTCCCGCAGTTTGGTCAAACTCATGTTCGTAGCTTCGAGAACACTGTCCAACCATCTTGTCCTCTGACGTCCCCTTCTCCTAGTGCCCTCAATCTTTCCCAACATCAAGGTCTTTTCCAAGGATTCTTCTCTTCTCATGAGGTGGCCAAAGTATTGGAGCCTCAGCTTCACGATCTGTCCTTCCAGGGAGCACTCAGGGCTGATTTCCTTAAGAATGGATAGGTTTGATCTTCTTGCAGTCCATGGGACTCTCAAGAGTCTCCTCCAGCACCACAATTCAAAAGCATCAATTCTTCGGCGATCAGCCTTCTTTATGGTCCAGCTCTCACTTCCATACATCACTACTGGGAAAACCATAGCTTTAACTATATGGACCTTTGTCGGCAAGGTGATGTCTCTGCTTTTTAAGATGCTGTCTAGGTTTGTCATTGCTTTTCTCCCAAGAAGCAGGCGTCTTTTAATTTCGTGACTGCTGTTGGTGTGGTGCAAATGCACTGGCAGGAGCACTAGATATGCTCCCCTTCCCAGTAAACAGCAGAACCTCAGCTATTAGCTCAGCCCCCCCCCCAGCATGTCATCCATTACTGCATATGGGGCACAGTTTAATGAAACAGGAGACCTGTAGATGGCCGAGGGTGGTGAAGCTGGAGGAACAAAGGTCACAGATGAGGGATGGTAAAGGGATAAGAGAGAGTGCTTTGAAGGTAAAGATGAGTTTGCTGGAGAGAAGCAACATGACCTGGTGATGCTCTAAATAAGGAAGGCAAAGAAGATCCAAGATAAAGCCATGGTTACATGCCTAGTCAACAGGGTGGATGGTAGCAAAGAAGGAAAAAGGGCCCGGAAGGAGAGTTGCCCAAGTATAAACCAAGTTTGTAATGGCGATGAATGAAACATCTAAGCTGAAATATCAGACAGAAAGTTGGTGGGGTTGGATGCAGTTGTGGAATAAAGAAGTAGAGCTGGATGATCTCACTGAAAGCCACAAGATTTGATGAAGTCACCCGGGTACATAAATGGAGTAGCAGATGACCAAATACAAATTCCAGAGACACCAGCAAATTTCCTGTGGAAATTCTGAATGAGGGATTAGGCAAGTTGGGGGGAAATGAGCAAAGAACAGAGAGGGAGAAACCTAACACACATAAGCAAACAGCAGATATACTCAGCGGCATGAGAGGTAATAGATAAGGATAGAAGATCTGAAATGGGGAGGGAGTTCTTTCGAAGAGTACAAGACAATTGGAGTACAAAAGGTAGAATTCAGATTGTAAGGATTTGAGAGGAGCTGGAGAAAATTGAGACAGCACTAATCTAGGATGAGCAACCTGGCGTTCTCCAGCTATTTTGGACTACGTTTCCCATCACTTAGAGTGCATGCATTCAACGTAAGATGAATTTACTTGTATTCCTTTCTTTGAAAGGCAGCCATTTTAGAGAGATTTTAAATATGCTTTTTTAAAAAAGGAATTGTGGTCAGGAAAATGCTGCTTCCAAGCATCCCAGCTGGGGAAACTTATTTCAAAGATAATTGACTGTTTTCAAAGCATTCAGAAAGATCATTATCAACATTCTCTGGTATTCATTAGGTATGTTATTTCTCCTCTGCTTGTGGGCTACCAAGCACACACCACTGTTCCCGCCTCCTGATTGTAGTTCAAGTACAAAGCCAGAAAATATGCTCAGGTATTTATTTTCTATAGCCAGAAAACATGCTGGGGTATTTGTTTCCTTTGTTGTTTATGCAATCAAATCTATTGAAAGCCTTCAAACAGTAGAAGAGATTGGGGGGGGGTTCTTGAACAAGTAGATAACCCTTTTTTTCTGGTCAAGTTCCATGACTCTTTGACAGGGTCACGTACAGGCTTCATGTTGATGGCAAAAGGGGGTCTTATACTGTTAATGCAAATGAAAAATCATGAGGACTTAATGTATCTTCTACCCTTATGGTCTCTTTTTACTCACATTGGTTGTAAAGTCCACCAAGGTGCACTTTATACAGCGTCTGTGGGCAGATTTTTTCCTTCCTTCAGACCTTATGAAAGGCAAGCCATCTTTTTAAGGGCTCAAGAGGTGGTATATATAATGCTGCTAATACTATGTGAAGAAAAGCAATGTTGGATTGGTGGACTAGAAAGGCTGCCCCTCTTAGTAATGGCTTAAAGATGCTCACCCAGTGATAGAGCACAAATAATCAGCTTGTATTTTAACCAAACATCAGAATTTTGAAGAAAATAAATGTGCTTGTGAAAGTCTTCAATTTCAAATTTCAAAGCAGCAAAAAGCAAATAAAACTCAGCCTCAACTCAGCATTGTTATGCCTGGGATGTTACAGCTCAACTTATGCAATGGTTAGTAAGCATAAGATTTCGAGAGCAGCTTTAAGATCAAGCTAGACTGATCTTACAGCAATAACTGGTCAGTTTACTTTTAAAGCTTGTATATCCCATCTCAGTTGCACAACATACTTCTTCAGGATCAACACTGCTTTGTTACAATTATTATTTTATTTCCACAATTTGTTCTTTTCTGGTTTAAAGCAACTCTGATTTATTCATATTTTCATCAAAATGAGGTTCACTGCATTAATGAGGCTAGAGGGAGTTAGCCACATATTTTCTCTCTCCCTTGCCCCTCAGTAAAGTTGTGTCATTTTTTATTTTATTTTTTAAAAGGACATTTGGTTCATTTCCAGAAAGCTGCTTACCCAGTCAGCTGGCCACAATAGTAGCACTGAGGCAGATCTTGCCATGGTGTTAGATTCCTTTAGAAGGAAGATCAAGACATACCCACTTCCACTAGGTGTTTGAAGGTTAGAAGTATACATTTTTGACATTGGGTTGCTCATCAATACTACCACATGGGTGACCCTTTTATTAGTGCAAAGCCAGCTACAATAATGCCATATGCTAGTTTGCAAACCTCCTTCAGATTACAGGTGTAAACCTGCTTCGGATGACATTGACGCCATTTTAAAATACTGTATTATCTGCTAAACCTATACCATACCATAAAGACAGTATTCATCTCATAAATTGCTGTAAAAATTCAGGATAGCACTACTCTGTGCTTAGATCGCACTTCAAGCATTCTGAAGTGGATTGTCTATGTTATGCCAGCAATTGTCAACAGACCTAGAAGTTAAGCCAGTTGTTATCCTCATATTGCAGATGAAGGGACTGAAGCTGAGAAAAAAGCAGCTTGCTTAAGGCGACCTAGCAAGTTCACGGCTGAGGAGATATTTGAACAAGGAAATTTCCTAGCTCACACTGCTGGCTCACATTGTACCCTGGGCTCTGATATTCCTTTAGATCCAAAAGGAGACACACTATGAGATCCAAAAGCCAAAGCTTAAATTAATTTATTTAACAATGAAAAAAAAAATCACGAAACACTTTTATTTACATGATTTACTGTGACCGGCTCACATGAACATTGATAGGATGAATTTCTGTTAACTAATTGACATTCTGCATGAAGAGTTAACCCTGATAGAGATTGACTGGATAAAAGTCTGAAGATTGGATGATACTGCTGCAGTGTAATGGCCTTTTTCCACAAAATGGCTTCCAGTTAGCAACTAGAGTTTAGAGTAGAAAGCATTTTTAAGCCAGTCCATGGTAGCAGACCTGGCTCTGAACTGCTAAAATTAAGCATATGGCTTCACACATTAGCCAAAAGTTTCAGCTTCTCCCAAAAGGCCTACCATAGCAATAGGATAGTTTTGCAAGGGTGGCCAAGCATTTAAGATGCATTTGGCTCCTTGATAACAAAATCCAGCCATATCATTTTGTAGTATTGTGGTATCTAGGGTTTCTCTTCTCCCATAGTAAATGACTGTCAAAGGATGATGAAGAGCTGCTTGAAAAAGCCAAGTGGCAAAGTTGCCATTAGGAACTATCAGCTTCTCAATACTGGTATCATTGCCTCTTCATGAGAAAAGGCCCCCAAAACAGCCTCCCAGCGGTTTGCACAGCATTACTAATAGCCAGCAACTCTCAATTATCAAGCAGAAAATGACACTTATTCATGGAATACTTCAAATTATCAATCATGCATCAAGTAGCTAGTGCCTAATAAGACAATAAGCATATGAAGTGAATTCTGTTCTTTACTCGAAATACAAAAGGGCACAAAAAGGAGGTTCTAAAAGCAAGTGAGACTTAAATGCTATAGAAATTGAGGGCCAGTGGTGGAATCAGTTATTATAGCAAACACCACAGGCGTTGAACCTCAAGACTGGCTACTGAAGGCGGAATAAATTTTCTTCTTTTTAGCCAAGTTAACGTCATTCATATTGCCAAAATATTCCATATACATAATAAATAGCACTTCCGTTTCAGTGAAGTCAAAGAAAAATCCCGCACACTTAGAAAAACCCGCACATGCAAAATCAGAACACTGACTTTCCTCCATATATTATTTGTTCGAATCAAGTCCATAAAGAGACTTAATTAAGACTTTAAGCAGTTGTTTTGGCTCCTAAGTTTTTCATTTGTAGACTGAGTAAAATCAGTTTGGAAAAAAGCAGAGTTTTATAAAGTATGTGCAAAACTCTCCCCCTTAAGTGCATGAATCCACAGTTATGCAGCAGCAATAGAAGCATCATCTGGTTGACGGCCCTGTGGCTTTAGAAGGAAGAGAGAACAGATTTAATATTTAAGTTTAATCTACAAGTATACAGCAGTACAGTACAAATCTACATACCAATATTAGTTTCTTGCCTTTTAGAATTCACTTAGCCCCAAACTGTAAATCCATTGTACTGCAATTCATGACACAGACTAATATTACTTTGAAGCAGCTGCAGCTAGAGTGGCATCCTCCTCCTAGCAGCTATGTTGGGATTCATTGGGGTGGGGTTGGAGCAAGCCAGTGGTGAGGTTCAGGAGCTCTGGACCTGCAGTGGTGGCATTCTTCACCACCAAACCAGAGTTTCGCTGACCTCACCACCTCCTTGCCCCATCCTCATCCTAACAAACACGGTACCTCCAGCCCTCTTCACGTGCAGCTGCTGCTTAGAAACTCTGTTTTTATTGTAGAGAAAGTTGCCTAGGGTTCCACTCTTAAAAATATTTAATTGGAGGTGCATCTCATTGAGATTAGTGAGTGCTGAAGGATTGTTAAAACAAACACTGTTAGGCGTTGGCTACAAGGAAGCAATGAAGTTCAGGCTATAATGGTGAAGAGCATTACATTCATTCACTGGTGGAAATAATGTAAGAGCGATTCTTCATATTTTCTTGTCTGTCGGATCACTTCTGAACCAAACAAAAAGGACTTTGGATATGTGTTAGTTACAGCAGAAATACAGGCAGAATAAGGCAATAATTAGATGCCAATTGCACTTTGAGCATCCTTCTCTTTTTTCAGTTTTCCATCAGCAAGCTGCTCCACTAATAAAAAATGTTTATCTAATGTCCCTCATTCTGTGGACTAACAATACTGCATTTTTTACTCTTAAAGAAGATAAATACATGTCACTTAATTAGAAACTTTACAGCATGAGCAAGATGACTCCTATCATTCTTTCAAGTTTGTAAAATTCCACCTAGTTTTCAAAAACATTAGTAGCAATAGCTTAGAATGAATTTTAAACTGACGTCACTAGCTCCAACAGTCTCCATAGATACCATGCACAAAAGTATAACTTGCAAAATTACGATTCTTTAGCATTTAAGACCACAATTTTATTAATATCTAAGCAACTGCAATACTTATAATGACAAGTATCTTTAACATTACTTCAGTGCTGAGGGATTATTAAGTCTAACACAATCAAGGCTTCAATTTATTCAACTTTTTTTCCTTTAGAGCAGAAAGGGAATGAAGTAAGTCCCTTAAGGAAGCCCCCCACCCTCTTTTAGGAAGAGAAACTAATATTGCCATGTATGAGAGTATGGGTAAGAAGAAAGTACAGCTCAAGATGCTACACATGCTTAGAGCTTCCTTCCCAGAGGGAGCAGACTTATGTCTCTAGCTGGTTCATCTCAATAGTATATTGATTGTCAGATATGGGAAACACCCATCCTTTTTGGCTGTAATGCAAATCAAGTAGAATGAAGAGCTATTACAGGGGAGGGGATTAGGTTGGTTTTTTTTACAATGTAGTTCACAAAAGGCACATCAAATTTTTTCAACAATTTCACTAACACTGCCTGGACATGTCTCTTCCTAGCCACCAGCTTATCAGTAACATACCGTAATGAGTATGAATATTTCAATTAATGTACACCAATTCTTGCTATGAAAAAGGGCTTGGGAGAAAAGACTCATTAATCAACTTCATAGTACCTAATAATTCCACTATCATATGAATACTCTTAACAAATGCTAAAGAAGCCATTGGTGCTTTGTCTTCATATTAGACTCTTTTCAATTCCAGTTATTTCCAAGTTTGATTTAGCATCATGGTAGTTCATAACCCAAAGAGATATTTATTTTATCTTGAAACTATTTCAACTAAGCATCCTACAAAGTACTGAAATATAATATGAAACAGCAGCTATTGTTTGCCTAATTTTAATTTGGATCACAGAATACAGGCAGAAGCTTTAGCACATTTTACAGACTGAATAGATACTCTGGTTCTCTCATAAAAAGATGTAAGCTAGTCTTAACATGAAATATTTCCTCAGAATCCCAATTAAATTATTGCAAAATGCAGTCAACAAGAGCCTTCTAATTGACTATACTCCAAATTATAGATTTGCTTCTTACATTTTGCAATTTCTGGGTAGATGCTATGCCAACTTGAAAAGTCTAGCTTAATATTCAACTGTCTTTAAGCATGACACATGTACTGAAAGAGCTCTAAACAGCACAGATGTCATTATTATATCTTACCTTTACAAATATGTGTGTTGGTATAAATCTTCTAAGCAGCTGGTTGGTGAAATTTGGAAACCGTAGCAGGTTGATATTAAGTGATGGCAGCTGTTGATATCCAGCCATGAGAGGATAGAAGTTGTATAACATTTCCTGTTCGGTACCAGGAAGGATTCGCAATCTTATCTAAAAATACAGTTCAAGGTCTGTAATCAGTCCTTTTTTTGGATTAAGATCTCAATCTAGGCTTTCTATTTTATTTAAATGTTTGTCTGAAACAGTTAATCATTAGTATGTTCTTTTTATTCCCACTCAATTTCTCAACCTCCTCGTTCTTTCAACTTTAACCTTGTAATTTCAATCCTCCTGACCTGCACTTGCAAAAGCTAAAGTATATCTTGTGAATGTTGCAAGTTGTCTGTTTCTTAAATGGCAGCTGCTGAAGTCACAACTGTGTAAGAGTTCCCCATGGAAAAGGTAAAGGACCCCTGGATGGTTAAGTCCAGTCAAAGGTGACTATAGGGTGTGGCGCTCATCTTGCTTTAGGCTGAGGGAGCCAGTGTTTGTCCACAGTCAGCTTTCTGGGTCATGTGGCCAGCATGACTAAACCGCTTCTGGCGCAATGGAACACCGCGATGATTGCCAGAGCACACAGAAACACTGTACTTTCCTGCTGCAGCAATACCTATTTATCTACTTGCACTGGGATGCTTTCAAACTGCTAGGTTGGCAGAAACTGGGACAGAGCAACAGGAGCTCACCCCGCCACCCAGATTCGAACTGCTGACCTTCCGATCGGCAAGCCCATGTAATGAACAGGAGCATACAGTTTAAGGTAATATACCATACAATGTATCACTTACCACCATCATTCTTTTCTTTCTCTACCCTCTCTCTACTCTAGGTTCTCTCTCAATTATGGATAAATGCAAAGTTCCCCCAGGTACCTAGATATCTGTATATACAAACTTATTATTTCAGATTTATGTAAAAAGTTGTTCTTCCCTCAAACAAGGATATTGTGCAGTTTTTATTCCCCAGTTTCTCCACCTCTAAGTTTTGCAAACGGACACAATATTCAAAACACTATTGGACAATCAATTTATCCTATGTGTGACTCAGATAACAGCTTGAAGGTGTGCAAGAGGCTTTTTCCAATATCCCACAACTGTAACAAAATATTTCTTTTAAGTTTGGAGTCTAAGCCATACCTGCTTAAGGCCAGAAAACATGAAGGCTTCACTGGGTTCCACTAACACTTCCACATCTTGAACAATATTGGTCTTATTTTGCAGGTGATATTTTACAGGTAAGGATTCTCTGACTCGACCAAACGAGGGCAAATCTTTGGAAATGAAGTGTAACAGAAGTTACATGTATTTCAGCAAAAATAGCATTTATCATTCTTTATTCAACCGTCATTCAGAAAAGATACAATTCTCAGTACAAAGTTAAAACATCCAAGACATCTAAAAACTAAAATAAAACATGGGCAGCACTAATAAGGACTATACAGATAAACCCACATCAACGCAGTTGATTTTACTCTTACGACGCTTGAAAATAGCATTTATTGTTTCTTTCTCAACTTTGCAAGTATATATTAACACTATTTAGGGTTATACACCTCAGAAACCAAGATGATTAAAAATGTACTGAAAAGTTACCAAACACAAGAGTAACCATGAAAACATTGTAGCTTCACTTAGGACTGACGAAAATACCAGTCTCTTTTTAGACACTGTTAAGTTGCTGAAATGCTGCAAGGCAAATTCCATCTGTCAGCAGTAAGTGAAAAGGGAAGGTTGTGCATTACAGTCTGAATTTTTTTAAAAATGGAACTAGAATAGCCTATTTCAGTGTTTTGCTTTTATGAAAATTCACATCCGTAACAAAAGAATGGAAGCCAGTGGCATGGCAGACTGACTCCCAAACCTGTCCAATGAGGAGTTTAAATCCTGGGTTTAAATCTTTGCTACACCACGAAGCTGCTGGTGATATGGCGCATCTCACCCTAATTCAAGTAACCTCTCTTTGCCATTTAAAAGGCAGGGTATAAAATGTAATAAATAAAAGTTTATTTGCTAAGTTCTTCCATCATTTTGTATGTTTCTGGGGAAAGAAGTGATGTTCAAGAAATGGTGTGTCTTTTCATAGAAGTTTTATTAAGATGGAAACAGGTGACAAACATAATTTGCATCTATCAATTGTGTGAACTGTGATCTTTTTTTGGTTCTTATATTTTAGAGACTGGAGTGAGTTGTGGCAGCACAAAGGGTTGGATCTAAACTTAGTCATACTTAGAGCAGACCTACTGAAATCAATAGGACTTATGACTAACTTAAATTGCATTGATTTTAGTGGATCTAATCCAAATATGACAAAGTGGACCCAACCCAGTCCTTAACATTTAATGGGGAAATGACTTTGTCCACAAACTGTATTAGTAAGCAACACTTTTGCAACACACCAGAATCTACTTTTGCACTGCGGTAAGAGTTTGAGAGCATCTGAGGTCAAGTATGACTTTATGCATAAATTTACATTACCTGCATTAACATGGAGTGGGATACTTTCTGCAATAACGTGGGGGAGTGTGATCACAGTATTAACAACAGGTATGCTCTTCTCAGCTGTGCGCCTTTAAAAGAAAACAGAGATAAATATTTTAACACTACAGAAAATCAGCAGTAAACAACTTCTTAATTTTCAGTTTAAAAGATAAGAGGAACGAGTTACAAGAAAATCAAAGTATTAGAGGCACAATACATGGGACAGAAAGGGATACAGGATCTAGGTGACAAAGACAGATTCAGTGCTTTGCATAATAAGTCAAGATAAGTATTGGGAAGAATGATAAAGGTTATAAAACATGAACACCAAAATATACTAAGGGCAGATGGTTAGGGGAACAGAAGAGCACAGGGAACTTGTTTTTCAGCTTTTCATTTTGACAACAGCTCTTTCTAATGAATGCAGATTCTTTTTGCTTGTTTTAGGGTTTTTTTTTAGGTTGTTGCAATACCTAGATATGAACTTAGAATATACAATGGCCATAAATTTTAGGGATAAGTGAAATACACAAAATAAATTTGCAGAAAGATCTATGTTCCTGAATTTGATAAAATACTACAGTGGTAGCTTGGTTCTTGAACTTAATCCGTTCCAGGAGTCCGTTCCAACTCCCGAAACCATTCGAAAACCAAGGCACAGCTTCCGATTGGCTGCAGGAGCTTCCTGCACTCAAGCAGTAGCCCCTTCGGACGTTTGGCTTCCCAAAAACGTTTGCAAACCGCAACACTTACTTCTGGGTTTGCGGCATTTGGGAGCCGATTTGTTCAACAACTAAGCCGTTTGAGAACCAGCATTTGGATTCTGCCTAAAACTACAGCCTGGCTAGAATCCACAATCCAACCTCTACTACAGGGGTCACCAAACTAAGGCCTGGGGGCCGGATGCGGCCCAAACGCCTTCTCAATCCAGCCCACGGATGGTCCAATAATCAGCATGTTTTTACATGAGTAGAATGTGTCCTTTTATTTAAAATGCATCTATAGGTTATTTGTGGGGCATGTCTTAGAATTTTGAAGTGTCAGGCATAGCTCTAGTGGCTTTAGCCCAAACGTAGCAGAGTTTTCCTGCACAGCGCAGAAGCTAGTTGAGGTGGAAATGACTAGTCGGCTAGACGCAGAATAACTATTTACAGGATTTATTAAAAGAAAATAAAAGCAGCAGAGTTTCTGCATACAAAGCAAAGCAAAACAAATCCTTACTCTTTCTCTCTCCAACCATATACACAGCACTTCTACTCCTAACACCTAAACAAAAACCAACTGTGCTAGCATTCCTTGATAACAGAGTTCAGTGCTGGTCGTTAACCAATCAGAAGAGAGTAGTTTCTAGGTCAGGCAGACCTTGGCTTTCTGCCAAGAGTAAATTGACACTGCCTTGAGTTAATTGTGTGAAGCCAGAATCTGTAAGTTTCCCATGAGAACCAATTAACCAATTAACAGAAACTGAACACCCCCTCACAGATTCTGCTGGACAATTAACATCTATTAACACCTGTGTAGGAACTTTTACTGTTCACTCATTTTTCCAGCAAACCTAAACCCTTGCACATTTGCTTGTTCTTTATCTTTGCCAATGGTTTAGTTAATACATCTGCCACATTTTCTTCACTTGATACATAAGTACATGTGATTACATTGTCTTGTACACTGCAACGAACATTTTGGTATTTTACAGCGATATGTTTGGAACGTGACTTGAAACCCTCTGTTTTACTTAAGGTTATACAAGCCTGATTATCAATGTAAACTTGTACTGGTTCTCCACAATTTACATTTAAATCTGCTAACAAACGCTTGAAATAAACCACCTCATTGCACAATTCACTCAATGCGGCGTACTCCGATTCCGTTGATGACACACTTACAACGTTTTGCTTGCGCGATCGCCAGCTAATTAAAGCTCCACCGAACATTATGACTAATCCTGTGACAGATTTTCTATCTGGCAAATTTCCCCAGTCACTATCACAGTAGCAACTCAACATTTCATCCTCTGAAGAATTTAGTTCTAACATATAGCCAATTGTCTGTTTGAGGTATCTCAGAACTTGCTTTACCCCTTTCCAGGCATTTAGTGTGGGTTTTGAGACCAATCTACTTAGTATGCCTACTGCATAGCTAATATCAGGTCTGGACCATTGTGCTAGATACAATAGACTTCCTTTTTTTTTGTAATCTATTTTTATTATTTTTCCAATTAAAACACGATTATATCACATTCATTATTTCGAATTATACAAATACATATCAATTAAACCGAATATTATGCCAAATCATATAATATTTTCTGGAGTTCCCATGCTTCAAAAATTTGGGGATTCCTCGCACCCGTCTACTGCCGTCTTTTTCTAAAGTCCAAATCTTCTCTCAAAATCCAAAATAAGCCCGATCATTCCCCACCAGTCACTAAAATATTTTCTTCTTTCATCCGATTTTTCCACAGCTGCTGAAATAAGTATCAAACGAGAGTTCACATATATTCTTTCTCCTGTGTGAGTTTTAATCGTCCTTGCCCCCCCCATATATCTTCTATCTGGAATGTCCTGTTACGTCAGCCTTTCAACACGGAGCAGCGCCATCTTAAAAAGCTTAGATCACTTTCGTTTTCTTAAGCTTTTTATTTTTTAAACCACCGATCTTTGTAAGATTTACAGCTTTTCCAGGCAAAGAAACAGCAGTCACTTTATGCATAGACTCTTGATAAGTTTGTAGCTCTCCTTGCCCTGTAGCTGAACTTAGCTTCAGATCGCTGTTCAAATTCAAAGTGCGTCACAACCATAAATCCACCAAGCGCATTCCAGAGACTCCGACTGTCACAGTGGCCGGAGTGGACTACTTCAGAGTAACGACGCTACGCAGCTCTGCATTTTATTCTTTTATTGGTGCTGCGTATTTACAGTGCTCAAGTCATTGCTATTTACACGGAGCGATGTTGTCAGTCGGTTTCAGAACCTCCTAATGGCTTTTGGCGCGTCTTTCTCCAACACAAAAGCCTTGGCAGACCCATCCTCTTGCCCCTCCTCTTCCTGCGTAATTCTGGAGTTGGGGGGATGGGTCTTCCCCCCTTACTTGCCCCTTCCTGTCCCACCTGGGACCCTGGCTCCTCTACCTTGCCTGAGCCTCGGACCCGACTTCCTGCTTCCCCACTGGAATCGGAACTCTCCCTGCTTTCCCCTTTGCTCGGGGACGGGCTTGAACTCAGGAGGGGAGGGACTTCGCGATATCCCCTGTCCCTCACATCCACCCCCCTTCCAAGCTCTCCTTCACCCCTCCCCAGGCCCCCCCCATGTGTCGGTGACGACTGGAAGCCTAAAAACTCGGTGCTCTCCGAGCCCGTTGGTGTGAACACCTCCCCCCAGTCCTGCGAGCCCCCCCCTTCCGCCTGGGAGGACGGGAATCCCAAAAAGTCCGTGGCGTCAGAGCTGGTGGGGGTAAAAATGTTTTGCCAATCTGCTCCTTCCTCTGACTGGGTGGATCTTGGCGACACCCATACCTCATCCTCTGGTTCCTCAAACTCCGCTTCCCAGCGCCATGGTGAGCTGTTCTCCCGTGCCTCCTCCTCCTCCCCCTCCCTTTCCATGTGCCAGGGCTTGGGTCTGTGGGGAAAGAGGGCGTGAAATTCTTCCACCAAGAATTCCTCCTGTATCTGAGTGGCGGGGACCCATTCATTCTGGGACGGTGGAGCATCCTCCCATGCCATGAGGTACTCCAGGCCCCCCACCCCCCACCTTGAATCCAGGATGGCCGTGGCCTCATTGAGTTGCTCCCTGCCTTCCCTCTCCCCCCCTCCCTCGGGGGTTTGTTCGCTGTCTCGGAGCCTGCTGCTTTCCCTGTACGGCGACAGCAGCGATCTATGAAACACTGGATGCACCCTCATGTCCTCTGGCAGTGCCAGCCTGTATGCCACCGGGTTGACCTGTTGCGTGACCGTGAAGGGGCCCAGCCATTTGGGTGCCAGCTTTTTGCACCTCCCTCTGGTGGGAAGGCCCTCCGAGGACAACCACACCTTGTCCCCCACCCTGATGACCTCCCCTTGTCGCCTGTGGCGGTCTGCCCCCTTTTTGTACGCTTCCTTGGCCCTCTCCAAGTGTTCTCTGAGCTGCTGGTGCACCGTCTCCAGTTCCTCTGCCCAATCCTCAGCCTGTGGGCCCTCCTCCTCCTCCTCCCCCTCCCTCTCTGGGAAAGATCTGAGGTCGCGCCCGTAATTGGCCTTAAAGGGCGACACCCCTGTGGAGACGTGCACTGCATTGTTGTAGGCAAATTCTGCCAGTGGCAGGCGATCCACCCAGTCCGTTTGCCGCTGGCTGACGTAGCATCTCAGGTACTGCTGCAGAATGGCGTTGACCCTCTCCGCTTGTCCGTTGGTCTGCGGGTGTCTAGCCGTCGACAAGCTGACCTCCACCTGCAGGAGGTTCATGAGCCGCCGCCAGAACCTGGAAACAAATTGGCGGCCACGATCCGAAATAACCCTTAAAGGTAATCCATGCAGTCTGAAAACGTGATCAACAAACAGTTTGGCCGTCTCTTCTGCCGAGACTGCCCTGGCACACGGTATAAAGTGACACATTTTGGACATGAGGTCCACCACCACCAACACTGCCGTCTTACCCCTGGACGAAGGCAGATCTGTGATGAAGTCCATGGACACCACTTCCCACGGCCTGTGTGGTGTGGCTAAGGGCTCCAGCAACCCTGGTGGCGCTGCTCTGACCACCTTTGCCCGCTGGCAGGTGTTACAGCCCCTTACATAGTCCCTAACATCTTCCCTCACCCCTGGCCACCAGAAGTGTCTCATGACTAGGTGAGTGGTCTTGTCCCTTCCAAAATGCCCCGCTGTTGGGTTGTCGTGCATCTGCTTGAGGACCGTACGTCGAAGCTGGTTGGTGGGTAGGTACAGCGCACCTTTGTAGAAAAGCAGCCCTCTGCGTTCTGCAAAGTCTTTTGCCTGCTCCCTCCCCCCTCTCAGTTCTCTGAAGATGCGGTTGGCAAATTCATCCGCTGCCGTCAGTGCTGTGAGTTCTGCCTCGCTCACCACTGCTGCTCCGCAGGACCATGCCGACGGGGGGAAAATGTGCCTTGGGGCTGGTGGCGCCTCCTCCTCCATGTACTCTGGCTTGCGGGAGAGGGCATCCGCCCTGACATTCTGCTCTCCCGGGATGTAGTGTATGGAGAAGTTGAAGTTCGAGAAGAACTCTGCCCACCGTATCTGCCGCTGGTTGAGCACCCTGGCAGTTCTCCAGAACTCCAGGTTCTTGTGGTCTGTGCACACCTGGATGGGGTGCTTGGCGCCCACCAGGAAGTGTCTCCAGTGCTGGAACGCCGCGTGGATCGCAAGAAGTTCCCGATCAAAAACTGTGTAGTTTCGCTCGGGCTGGGTCAACTTCCTGGAGAAGAAGGCACAGGGTCTCCACTCTCTGTTGGCGTCCAGTTGCAACAAAATGGCGCCCACCGCCTTATCAGAAGCATCTGTCTCAATGCGTAGGGGCGCGTCCTGAACCACGTGGAACAGGTTCTGGTCTGAGGCGAACACCCTCTTGAGGCTTTCGAACGCTGCTTGCGCCTCTGGTGTCCACCTGAACTTCTGCTTGCCTCTCAGGCAGTCAGTGATGGGAGCCGTAACGCGAGAGAAGTTCTTGATGAACTTCCTGTAGAAGTTGGCAAAGCCTAGTAGGCGTTGGGCATCTTTGCGCGTCCTGGGGCTGTGCCAGTCCAGGATGGTCTGCACCTTGTCCTTGTCCATCGCTAGCCCCTTGTCAGACAGCTTGTAGCCCAGGAAGTCCACCTCCTTGGTGTGAAACTTGCACTTCTCCAGCTTCACATACAGGTGGTTCTCCTTCAGGCGCTGTAACACCTCCCTGACGTCCTTCACGTGCTGCACTGGGTCGTTGGAGTAAATAAGGATGTCATCCAGAAAGACCAAGCATTTCCTGAAGAGTAGGGACCCCAGGACGTGGTGCATGAAGGCCTGGAAGCATGCTGAGCCCCCTTGCAACCCGAAGGGCATCACCAGATATTCAAAAGAGCCCAGAGGCGTGAACATCGTGGTTTTCCACTCATCGCCCTCCCGGATCCTGATCAAGTTGTACGCCCCCCTCAGGTCTAGCTTGGTGAAAATCTTGCCCCTGCGTGCCGCTGTCAGGAGATCATCCACTCTGGGCATGGGGAAAGCCACTGGCTCTGTCACCGAATTCAGCCGTCTAAAATCCACCACAAGACGGCGCTGTTGCGTGTCTTTCTTGTCCACCCAGAAGACCGGGCTGCCCCCTGCTGCCTTGCTTTCTCTGATGAACCCCCGCTTGAGGTTCTTGTCGATGAAAGCGCGCAGATCCTCCAGTTCCTGGTCTGACATGGCGTACAGCTTGGCTGGGGGTATAGTTGCCCCTGGCACCAGGTTGATCTGGCAGTCAAAAGGCCTGTGTGGGGGCAGGTGGTCGGACTCCGCTTCGCTGAAGACCTCCTGCAGGTCCCAGTATGGCTTGGGTATCGCCTCACCCCCTTTGACGTGCATGGTGGCCACCGTGGCTATCGGAGGCCCCTCCCCTGGTTGGTGCTGCATGCAATGTTCCAGGCAAAAGTCCGATCCAAAAGTGATGCATCTCTGATGCCAACTTATGGAGGGGTCGTGGCGCGCCAGCCAGCTCATGCCCAAAACGATTGGGGGGTCTGAGATGGTGGTGACGTTGAATGCCAGTGTCTCTGAGTGCCTTCCAACCGTCATTCTCATGGGGGGGGTTTGATGAGTGATGGCCCCTCCCAGCAGCTCTCTGCCGTCAATGGTTGCCACGTGCAGAGGAAAATCCAGCTGCAGAAGCTGGATCTGGTGCTCTTCCGCAAAGTTCCTCGAGAAGAAGTTCGCTGACGCCCCACTGTCAATTAAGGCGAGGACTGTCAGGGGATAGCCATTTGGGAGCGTGAGCGTCACTTCTAGAACCACTCCTGCTCTGGGAGGGGTGGGCTGGCTCTGCTCCTCTCTGTGCGGGTGGGTGGGCTGGGGCTGTTGTCTGCTGACTGTGCCTGGCTGCCGCCCCTTGTCTCCTGCAGCCAGGCTTTCCCGTTTCCCTGCTGTGGTGCTGCGTCAGTGGGGGAGGGCACAACCGTTCCCGCCTTTCCTTGCCACTCCCTGCGATGTGGGCAGTCTCTGACGAGATGCTGGGGGGAGTTGCAGAGAAAGCAATTCCCACCCCTTCCCTCCTTGCGCCTTGGCGCCGCTGGGTTTTGAAAAGCCCGCGCGCGCGCGCTATCAATCTGCATGGGTTCCTGGTCCTGACTGGCCCCAGGCGTGGCTTGAAAGGGTTGTTGAGGGAGGGGCTTCTCCTGCGACCGTGGGAACCAAGCCCGCTTTGCGCGCGTTGCTTGCTTGTCGCTCCACCTGGATTCCTGCCTCACCCCCACCGCCAGAGCCGCTTTGCTCAGTTGATCCATATTACTGGGCTTTGGACCTCTCGAGAGCTCATCCTTCACCTCCTCATGCAACCCCAAGTAGAACGCCGCTTGCATTGGGGCCGACTCCAGATCCCACCCCAATCTGTGCACCAGCATGGTGAATTTCGCCCAATACGCGCGAACTGTCATATTTCCTTGGCGTAAATTATGAAGTTCCTCCTTAGTCTGGTCCATATGACTATCGGACGAATACATCGTTTTCAAACCTTCTAGAAATAGTTTGACATTCTTCATGCAAGGATTCCTTGTTGCAATTAACGGTCTTAGCCACTCCCTGGCCGCCCCTGTAAGGTGCTCCACAATAAACGCTACTCTGTGCTCATCATCAGGGAACTCATCGTGGTGCAGCTCAAGAGCATACACAATCTCAGTCTCAAAGCCCTGAAACTCCTTCGGGTCTCCATTGAACTTGCTTACTAGGGTCCCGGCTCTCCTTCCTGGCAGCACTTGGACTTGGGGTGCCCCTCCCGCCTTGTTTTTCTCTGCATCCAGCTTGTTTTGGAGGTCTACCGCCACCGCCCTTAAATGCTGCTCTTTTTCCTGAAGCTCTCTCACCTGTTCCGCAAGTTGTAGCCGGTCGTCCTGGACCTTCTTAGTCTCCTCTTTAGCTGCCTTCAATTCTCCCTGCGCCTGCAGCGACAGCTGTTGCAGTTCTAGCTGGGCTTGCTCAGCGATCTGCCGCCACTTCTCCGCCTCTGACACGCTCATCCCGGCAACTCCAAAGTAGCCCAAAAAGGATTAGGAGGTTGCTGTCACAGTGGCCGGAGTGGACTACTTCAGAGTAACGACGCTACGCAGCTCTGCATTTTATTCTTTTATTGGTGCTGCGTATTTACAGTGCTCAAGTCATTGCTATTTACACGGAGCGATGTTGTCAGTCGGTTTCAGAACCTCCTAATGGCTTTTGGCGCGTCTTTCTCCAACACAAAAGCCTTGGCAGACCCATCCTCTTGCCCCTCCTCTTCCTGCGTAATTCTGGAGTTGGGGGGATGGGTCTTCCCCCCTTACTTGCCCCTTCCTGTCCCACCTGGGACCCTGGCTCCTCTACCTTGCCTGAGCCTCGGACCCGACTTCCTGCTTCCCCACTGGAATCGGAACTCTCCCTGCTTTCCCCTTTGCTCGGGGACGGGCTTGAACTCAGGAGGGGAGGGACTTCGCGATATCCCCTGTCCCTCACACCGACCATCCAGTTAAAGGGGGGCTTCTCTCTTCAGTAGTTTTCCAACTTCAAAGGATATGCTCAATAAAATAGTTTATAAAGTTCATTACTCACTCAGGTATTCTTTATCTCTCATTTGTTCCAGATACAATAGACTTCCAATTACAGAATGATATACATCAGGATGTTCGAATACAGGACTCTCATCTGTATGAAGTGTTTTTATGAAACCTGGATCCATAGGTACCACTGCCCCCTTGCAATCCTGCATCCTGTACGTAGTCAGTAGCTGTTTTATTTTGTTCTGCTGACTAATTAGGCAGCTGCCATCTTGGGCCCAGCACACTTCCAACCCTAGATATGCCCGAACAGGGCCTAAGTCCTTCACTTTGAACTTACTTGACAATTGCTTGGCAAACCTTTTAGTTTGTTTGTCTGTCTTGCAAGCATACAATACATCATCTACATAGAGCAGACAAAACTCTTGATTACTGCCTGTACCACGTACATAAACACAATTGTCAGCTGTACTCTGCTTGAAACCAAATGACACTAAGGCCTCATGAAGCATTTGTTCCAAGATCTTGCAGCCTGTTTGAGCCCATATAGAGCTTTGTTTAATTTCAGCACTCTATTGGAACCTGTCTCATAACCAGGCGGTTCAGCTAGATACAGGTCTTCTGATAATGATGCATGTAAATATGCAGCCTGTATGTCAAAATGAGTTAACTGGAGTTTTCTCTTTGCTCCAAGCGTTAGAATCAGCTTTACACTGTCCCCCTTAGCGGTAGGGGAAAAAGTCTCGTCATAATCTTTTCCAGGCCTCTGAGAGTATCCCTGAGCCACTAAACGAGCTTTGTATTTGTACCCTCCTGTCACCAGTGGTTTAAGTTTATACACCCACCTGCAGCCTACAATCTTTGCCCCCTCAGGCGCTGCTACTGGTGTAAAAACCTTGTGCTCATTCAGAGAGGACATCTCTTCCTCCATTGCCTGTTTCCAAAGCTCTGCCTCCTCTTTTGGTAACTTTAACACCTCCTGAAAACTCTTGGGCTCTGCAATTACACTAAACACATTTGCAGTATCTGGAGAAAACCGCTCTGGAGGCACTCCTTTGTTTTGTCTTTTAGATCTTCTGGGAGAAAATTTTTCTTCTGACCCACTTTCCTCCTCAGAACTATGACCTCTCTTCTGTTGCTTAGCAACTGGTCTCTGGCTAATTGCACTTTCTTGAGAGCTCTTATCTGAACTTTCCTCCCCCTCAGACTCTGATTCTCTATGTTTACCTTCAGAGTCACGAAGCCCCTGGGAAGGTTCAAACCAAACCTCAGTATTGGCATGTAGTCTCTCCCAGCCACTATGTTCACAAAAACTGGCATTCCTGGAGATCACAATGCCATTTGTCCCTTCAGCAAAGCGGAAACCTTTTCCTAGCTCCTGGTAGCCCACAAACACTAACTGCTTGGTCTTAGGATCTCCCTTCTTTCTCATTTGTTTTGGAATTAATACCCAGGCTTTTGACCCAAACACATGCAAGTGGTCAATTTTGGGTTTCTTGCCAAACAATTTAAAGTACGGAGTTGTCCCTATTGTTTGATGAAAGAGCCTATTTTGGAGATAACACGCGGTGAGCATGCTCTCCCCCCAATAAGACATGGGCAAACCAGCATCATCAAGCATGGCAAACATCATTTCTTGAAGAGATCTGTGTTTTCGCTCTGCAATGCCGTTCTCTTCTGGGGGAAAAGCGTTCGTCTTCCTATGCCCAATGCCACGCTTCTGTAACCAATCTCTAAAAGCATTAGACATAAATTCCCCACCTCTGTCCGTCTGAATCCTTTTGAGTTTAAGGGACAGAAACCTTTCCACAGATGCCACCCAGCCTTTAAATTTAGTGAACACGTCACCCTTATTCTTCATTGGATAACACCAAGTGTAACGTGTCGCGTCATCAACAATTGTTAGCGAAAAACGCGATCCACCCCTGCTTACAGCAAATGGACCAACAACGTCCATGTGGACTAGCTGTAGTGGTGACTCACTAACTCTATCACTCCTGGGGTAAGAGACTCTGTGGGTTTTAACCTTTTTACAAATATTGCAGTCAAGGAACTGGTTACAACTCTTTAAATTGCACCCATCAGCCAATTCAGACATTTTCAGTACACTTTTCCAGCCAGCATGCCCCATTTTCCTGTGCAATAAGTGCACACAGTTGTCATGCATAGCTTTGTTGCTCACTGCAGGCTGAGATTTACTGACTACTGCTGCAACTTGAGATCCTGCTTTAAGCCAAAACAAGCCTCCCTCTGACTTAGCAGTGCCTAAAATCTCACCAGCCTTCTTAATCATGCAACTGTCTCCTTCAAAATGCACTTTAAACCCAGCTTTTAGCAAACAATCTACAGACATCAGATTGCTCCTTAATGAAGGCACACACAGTACATTTTGCAGGCATTCACGCAGACAAGGAACAAAAACTGCACCCCCCGAAATCACTTCAGAAGTACTTCCGTCTGCTAGAGCCACCTGGCTGCGCTGTGCCGAGTTCTTGGAAACAAACAATTCATCTGAATTTACGATGTGCCGAGACGCTCCCGAATCGACCACCCAGACAGCTTGTTTCTCCTCAGCAATCTTGACCTCGGCGGTCACCAGCTGAGCAGACTGTTTTCGTTTGAAGAATTTCTTTTTATGCTGCTGCTGCTGCTGCTGATCTCGTCTCTGCTCCTGCACCGGCCGCTGAGACTTGACCAACTCCGGACATTGACGTTTTAGATGCGCTGAAGACCCACATCGGAAGCAACGCCTAACAGCAAACGCTGACTCCTCACTGGCATGCTGCTGCTGCTTCACCTCTGGTACGGCATGAGAACTCCTTCCAAACCGCCCGCTTGTAGAAGCCTCTGCAGCCAATGACCTTTCTTGCTTCTTCTGCCATTCTTCAATCAAACGCCCAGTAACATAACTGACTGTTAAATCATCCTCTTTCATTGCTTCTAGAGACATAACAAGATTATCCCAGCTTTCCGGGAGAGAGCTCAGAATGATAGCCACCTTCTCCTGCTGGTCTAACGCACAGTCTCTTTCCTGAAGCGCAACAAACTTTAACTGCAAACTGTGTAGGTGTTCCTGCAATGTAACCCCAGGCTGTAACATTGCCTTGTACAATGCCTTGCGAATAAACAGCTTGGAAACCGCTGTCTCACGCACATGGAGTTCTTTAAGTGCTTGCCACACACCTCTAGCTGTCTTGATTCCCCTCACATACGGCAACTGGGAATCTTCCAGCCCCAAGACAATTGTGGCCCTTGCTCTTTGGTCTTTATCGAGGTCTTCATCATCAGGCTTCGCAGGAAACTTACTCACCACTTGCCAGAGATGATCCCTCTGCAGCACTGCCTGCATGCGTTCCGACCACAGCAAGTAATTGGAGTCATTCAGACGCTCAAAAGCCATCTGAACTGGTTGTGAGGCCATCTTGAGAGCAATGTCCCTGGAACCTGGAACCAGCTACTCACGGCCACTGAGAGAGAACAGGAACCACAGCACCCAGCACTCACACGCTGCAGCTGTCGTCCTTGAGTCCACTGCGTCACCAGCTCACGACAGTCAGGAACCAGCCAGTGTCCTTCCGCTGCACCAACACCACAGGAACAGCCACTTCTGGAACTACTGGAAGCTCTCTGCTTACGCTGACACCACCACAACTCAGGCTGGCAGCACGAAACCCATAACCTCTTAGAATTTTGAAGTGTCAGGCATAGCTCTAGTGGCTTTAGCCCAAACGTAGCAGAGTTTTCCTGCACAGCGCAGAAGCTAGTTGAGGTGGAAATGACTAGTCGGCTAGACGCAGAATAACTATTTACAGGATTTATTAAAAGAAAATAAAAGCAGCAGAGTTTCTGCATACAAAGCAAAGCAAAACAAATCCTTACTCTTTCTCTCTCCAACCATATACACAGCACTTCTACTCCTAACACCTAAACAAAAACCAACTGTGCTAGCATTCCTTGATAACAGAGTTCAGTGCTGGTCGTTAACCAATCAGAAGAGAGTAGTTTCTAGGTCAGGCAGACCTTGGCTTTCTGCCAAGAGTAAATTGACACTGCCTTGAGTTAATTGTGTGAAGCCAGAATCTGTAAGTTTCCCATGAGAACCAATTAACCAATTAACAGAAACTGAACAGTCTGGTGTTTGTACATGAGTAGAATGGGTCCTTTTATTTAAAATGCACCTCTGGGTTATTTGTGGGGCATAGGAATTCGTTCATTTTATTTTTTTTCAAAATATAGTCCGGCCCCCCACAAGGTCTGAGGGACAGTGGACTGGCCCCCTGCTGAAAAAGTTTGCTGACCCCTGCTCTACTACATGAAGCCTCTAAAGTGTTGGGTCTGAAGGTTTGCACGGTGGGCTCTTCACCACACTAACAGAAGCATTCATGGCCACCTGGCGTTATGGGCACAGATTCAGCACATAAACATATGAGGCATATATGCAGGCTTTGGTCTGCATGCTGTTAGTTACTCACTACACGGGTTGGGCAATGAGAAGAGCTCCATTCATGACACGCAGGCTAAAGCCTTTGCAGTGGCCTCAAGGCACCAGGTGGGTCCTCAGAAGCCAGACAAAACTTGATGAAGAGTTTTCCAAGCCCCCATCCCAGGTAAATTACAAAGTAGAGTCCACAATGTAAACTTTAGACTCCAGACAAAATTCTGCCTTGGGCAACATTCACTCCAAGCTCTTCTTTTCAGCAATATATTATGAAAGTTGTTCCTACTGCATTCTGCTAAAGAACTGGCTACCTGAATGCTTTGTTTGTTTCACCAAGGAGCTGATAATGAAGAAACAAGCTCCTCAGCTGGGAGTGTGCCTTGAATAGTCAGAGAAATGCTGATCTGCCTTATCTGAATGGGTTTCTTCAGCAGCCCCCTGCCTGGGGTATCTGTGTGAATGTTTTTCCACAGTCTATTTCACCCCCGCTATTTTAAAGGACTACTGTTGGATCTGGCTAAAAGATACAATATTAGATAGCCAAGGCTTCTCTCGGTTATGCCCAAATTATATGCCAGAAGGCTTGAACTGTGATAATGCTTATTGATATTCACCAGTAAGGAAGAAATATACAAGACTAACCTATGGGATATTTGAAGAGGCAGATGGGGATATTTACCTTTTCCAGGAAATTACATAACTTCCAGTAGCCACTCCACTTTGACCAGTAGGAACTGATGGACAACGAAGGCAAAAACATTCACTAGCACTTTCACCTGTCTGTAAAACAACTATTAGAAAAGTCAGGTTCAGTCTAAAGTTTCTCAGATACAGAAATCATTATGTTTTATATGAACATACTCTATATTATTTACATACAGTACAAGTAAGTGTAGCAAACATTAACATATGAAGACTATAAAGAACACAAGCATATGCACAGTACGGAGCATTGTTTCACTTTTTCCTGTTCCCCAGCAAAAGCAGAGGAACCAAATCACATAAAGACAGAAGGAGCAGTCATTTAATGACAAAAGGTAGGATTATTTGTTATCAAATATCTCCAGAATCAAACAGGACTTGGTGGGTCTTCACCATCTCTGCCAAGTTACTTTATTTTAAAAGTGCAGACATTTCACTGTGTAGCAACTATGTCAAAATGTTGATTGTGGTGGAGGAAATGCAGACAGACACTTGCAAGGGAGTCTAATCTCCAGGTTTTGCTTTTTTGAGAAAAGCTTACCAATTCTATGCAATATTAGTCAAAATAATCTATTAAAATAAAATAAAAACACACACTGTATGCCTGGCACAATGCAGTAACAATCAATGGGTTTCTTCCAAACAACATTCCAGAAGGCTGCTTAAGAATACACAGGAAGGTTCTCACCATTCTCCACATAAGATTCTAGATGATCCACAGGCATCATGGAAGGAGAAAGCTGCAGCTGGCTAGTTACAATAGTGAGGGCCCAAGGAGAAGCACTGAGGATGTCTGTCATCAACAAAAATGGGATGTCCAAAAATACTTTATCTAAATGCTCAAACTGCCAGGAAGAGAAACAAAAGGTAGGTCATTTTATTGTTCATACTGTCTGTCCAGGCAATGTTTTCAATCAGGTTTCAGTAACGTACCTTAGCTGAGACAAACTTAACAGCTACCTCAAATGGAAATACCGTCTCCACAGTAACTGTTTCATCCTGCATAAAAAAGAAACCCTAAATCATCCTCCAGTTTCGATTTTCATGGGCCAACATCCAAAAAGTAGCAAAAGCTTTATCATTCCTCTGCAGCTCATGCAAACCGTAACTCCTCCATCTATAGGTACTCTAAAAAACCACCTCCTATATCAGAGAAGGACAAATTTCCAAATATAGCTTGATCTTATCCATACTCAGGGTGTGTGTGTGTGTGTGTGTGTGTGTGTGTGTGTAAAATGGTACTGACCAGTACACAGCACCACCACCTCTTTTTTCATTAACCCTGGAAGCCATCATGTGCTGGGACCCATGACACATTTATCAAGATAATGAGTACCATCATCTTATTTTTTACCAATACTAGTAACTATTGTCTCAAATTAGTTGCATTCTTAAAACACACATTATTAAAACCAATTACTGTATAGTCTTTCATCCCACTGGTCCTATTATTTCAGCACCAGAGTCATTTGGCACCTTAGCGCCCCCCCCCCCCCAATTATGGTCAGGTCTGCACAAGTCATCACTCACTAAGCTGAACTCATGCATGGCAGCTAACTAGTGGCTCAATACATTTCCTGGTTTTGCTGCCTGCCAGAATACAAAAGTTGAGGGACACATGTGGCTACATTCAGCTTAGTTGGTTACATTCAGCTTAGTTGGTTACAAGGTGTGCAGACTAGCACTACATTGATATAAACATTATATTGAGTTGAAGGAGACTGTTGCATGTTGAGGACCTAAGTGTTTACCATCCTAGCTATTTCCTGACACCTCTTAAGTTTGCCTTCTTTCAGTTATAGAACGGTACACCCATTCTTCCTCTGAACATCTTGTCAGAGGAATGACTACTTTTATCACTGATAGCCAAGCTTATCAAAGTGGATAATGAAGAAAGGTCTCTCTTAATATGCATTTCTGGTTGACCACATTATAAACAAGCCACTCAAATTATTTTTATTATTATATTATATTATATTATATTATATTATATTATATTATATTATATTATATTATATTATATTATATTACAGTATATTATATTATAAACATATTCCATTTCCTGATACTGTTTATACATTTATAATGTCCAACTTCATTTCAATTTATTGATGCTGTAATAAAAACAACAGAAACAAAAAAATAAGAAATAAAAAGATTACATTTGTCGAACCACCCATGCATAATGGATTCCAATAGAACTTATGCATGTAGTCTGCATGTTAGGAAACCCTAGACTTTAGCTAGTCATGCTCACAAGGATACACTTGGAGAATCTAAGAGAAAACCAACTGCCAACCAGTCCAACATACCCTGTGACATTTGCAGATAATCTCTTTTCCCTCAATGGTCGCACTCACTAGGTAGGAAACATATACAAGAAACATCCTAGCACCAACTGTTCCACAGTGAATAAATAAGGTCTTCTCCAGCTTTACAACAATCAGGGGAAGAAAGAGGGAGGGAGGGAGAGAAAGTGATTAGACAAAACAAATACCAAAAACCTCTAAGTACAATATGCAGAAGTCTTATTTTAAAGCATCATCACATCCAAAAGCATTTCTAGGGCTATCTCAACTATGTGTGCATATGAAACCGAGAGAAACATTTTGTGTTCCTAGGTTGCTTAGTGTTTTACTTTGGAAAAACAAGTGGTTGTGGTTTGTACTATGTGCAAATATAATTCTTTCCCTCCTTACTTCTATGTGCAAATATAACACTTTCCCTCCTTACTGTCCCACATGTATCGTGGCACAGATCTAAAGAAATATCATAACCCTGAACTCCTATTGGAGTGAAAAGGGAATTGAACTGTAATCAATCTTCTTTGGATTGGGGCCTATATCTCAGAGGTACTCATGTGCAACGTAATTCCATCACTGCTTTTTAATACTTGTTACACTGATAAAGTAAGGGTCATGTTTACCTTTTCACCTGGTTGCAAGTCTCCTACAGGGATATCAGTAAGTAAAGCAGGATAGGAATCATCACACATTTCTGTTCCATTTAGAGTCACATGAGTTTTTTGAGTCAGGTTTGCATCCTGGCCTAAAATAAGGGGGTAATATTGTCATATTTGTTTACAATAGCAACAACTAGGTTTATCATAGCAACAACTAGGAAAGATTTTAAGTTACTTGTATTACGAAACTGCAGTCAATATGAACTTTACGCAGCACTGATCTCATGCAAAGTTAAGTTCTTCAGAACCACATTGGCCCAGTTCACATAAAAGATTGTCGTGGAACTGATTTGTGAACCTTGAGCTTGAACATCCTGTCACAAACCCACCTCCCAGCAAGACTACAAGGAGGAAACTTCTGCTTCCATTTTAGATTAATCCTATTTTAGCATTACATCTGAATCCTAAACTGTCGTTAAGATGAACAATCGTTTGCTGAAAGCTTCTTAAGTTACACTTTGAAGTCAGCTTGCTGAAAAAGACCTGTGTTTGGTTGTCTTCCAGCACCAATCCAAATTGTCTATAGCTATTTATTATAACAGTACAGGAGAAGGGAGTGATTTAATCCTTTCCATAATAAGTCCCTCACTCTCTATAGGGAATGTGAGCAAGTACCACGGCACATAATAAATACCTGGTTTTAAGCCTGCTGTGAGCTTTACATCTTTGGCAACAGTCTTCTCGTGTGACTCAATTGTCACAACCAAACAGTACATTTCATTTGTCAGGGCAGGAGGTTCGTGACTTAGCTGTACAGAAATGTTTGGCACTCTGGAAATGACCCTTTAATAAAAACAAGAGAAAGATCAACTGCCTGCTACCTCTCAACATTCTTACTTCCTGGTCTTATCTGCTCCTCTAGCTGCTGCAGCACAAGCCTCTGCTTGCACCACAGCAGCAGCAGCATTCTATGCAAGGCAAACAGTTGAGTTTTGTTCCACATGCCTTTCAAATCCCCTCATATCCTCTCTTCTCGCCACATACTTTTGCAATCTGCCCAGCACAACACACACTCAGGCATTTCTAGGTACTATTTTCATTACCACCATATCCATTTTACAAATGGGAAGAGAGGGAAACTCTGCATTCTTCACTCACTCACTCACACACCTCCAAGACACCAGACCATTCTATGTATACATTAAACATTTGTCATTGCACATGCTGATTCCCACTTACATGGTGCTCGTCTGAACTGCAAGGCTATCCCAATGAACCTCATTATCTGGAAGTTTAGGTCGCCTTTTGAAGGAACGAGCTGCAAGCAATGCTTCTTGAGAAGAAGCAGCATCTCCCCCTCCTCCATGCCAGTTCAAAATCAAACACCGGCCATTCTCACCACCCAGAATCAAATCCACTGATGTGATCTGGAAGACAGACAAATTCCATTGGGACTTTCCCACTCCAGTCCATGTAACATATGCCATGACACATACAATATTCACCCAGAACCATACTAATATAAAACTCACATTACCAGTGCCACCTCCTTCTCTATGAAATTATGCTGAGGCAAATCAATATTCTGAACTGTCTGGCATAAATCAGTCTGCCCATTTGGACATAAAAATCTCCAGCATCAGAATTTTCCTATTATGTGTGGATCTTTTTCAATTACTGGAAACTTTGTTCAGAAGTCAATTCAAAAGCACTTGTCCCACTACAATCTATATGTGCACAGGATTGTGATCTTAGGATTCCTAGTTTTTCTAGAAAATACTTCAACTCTGCCATGTCCCCTTTCTACCAATGCTGCAATTTTGGCCTTCTGAATAATGCAATGCCTTGCAGAGTCCCATCTGGTGCAGTGCTGCAGCACAGCTCAAAATTTTCTACTAGTGCAAAGGCCTTGGGCATCTAATTCTATCTCCTGTTTGTTAAAACAGCACTCCCTTGGATCAGTCTGTTAGTGTTAACAAACTCCTGAACTATAATCAACCTGTCACTGAGCTTTTTAATGTATTGTTTTGAATATTAGTTAAGGGCTTACCTCAATCTTCTTTCCCACATCCTCAGTCTTTGCCACGAATTTGAAAGTGAACTTCTTTGTCTTACCAGGGATAAGACACAATGTCCCCTGGCTGGGTGGTTCCATGTCACTTTTTTGATAGGCTTCTTCCACCACACAATATTGGTTGTATTCCTATAGCCAAAAAAAGTGGGCAGGTTTTTAAAAAACAGCACCACTACAAGAGTAGAATAATGTACCAAATCTCATTTGTTGGGATTACAGTTTTGCCCCCCCCCAACCCTTTTAGAGCTAAATAAAAGTTACACATACTATGCACTTCATGTCAAAGCAGCAACAGAAAATACTCAGATAAATGTATACAGTCGTACCTTGGAAGTCGAACGCATTCCATTCTGTAAGTATGTTCGGCTTCAAAATGTTCAAAAACCAAAGCACAGCTTCTGATTGGCTGCAGGAAGCTCCTGCAGCCAATCAGAAGCCAAAGAAGCTGCATCGGACGTTCGGCTTCTAAAAATAGTTTGCAAACTGGAACGCTCACTTCCGGGTTTGCGGCGTTCAGGAGCCAAAACGTTCGAGAACTAAGTGTGATGAACCCCCTCGCCGATGTTGCTAATAGATTATGAGACGAAAGGGTACAGGGGTAAAGCAATCCCCACTCAATTCCTTACGCCTTAAAATAAACCCCTCAATTCTGGGCTTCTCAGTAAAGAGAGTCTAATTCCAGCTTTCGTGGCCTGATCTCACAAACACTCAGGGCTATTTGAATGAACAACCTCTTGCCTACAGAACAGGGACTCCCTCAACTCAGATCCCCACGGTATCAGTCTGCCATATCTCCCTGGCAAACTTGTGGCACTCTAGGTTTTCACCATACTGCCCTTCCTGTGTGACTCTAGGACACAAACTATCCCCTTTTCCTTAGGTAAGTTTTGCCCTTTTCTGAGTCTCCACCTCTGTGAGTTTTAATACGCTGCTGGAATAACCAAGATGATACTCTTTGGCACAAAAAGAAGATGAATTTTATTTTCTTGAGAACATAGGTTTTTCTTTTCTTAACGATGCACAGGTTTACAAGCTTAGTTACAGTTATACATTAACTCTGTCAGACTTTAACTTCAAGTTATCCTAAGCCTAACCCAGGCATCCCCAAACTTTGGCCCTCCAGATGTTTTGGCCTACAACTCCCATGATCCCTAGCTAACAGGACCAGTGGTTGGGGAAGATGGGAATTGTAGTCCAAAACATCTGGAGGGCCAAAGTTTGGGGATGCCTGGCCTAACCTAAACCACCACTATCCTGGCCCCACACCCTTCCTTCTTCGCCACCACACTCCCACTCTTCCTCTTCCAACTGCCAAAACGGTTATTCCCTCCTTTTTAAACTGGGCACCATCCCGCCTCCTAAAGATGCACTGTCAGTTAAGCAGGAGGTGGATTAACTCTTTCTAATCCAGGGTGTAATAAATCTTCCATCCTGGGGCTAATCCGTTACACTAAGTTGTTCAAAAACCAAGGTATGTTGAAAAAGAACTATCAATTGCATTTTTAAGCTATTTAAGATAAGGAAAGTTCAAGGAAAGATTTGTAATTTATACCGCAATCCTA
Organism: Zootoca vivipara; assembly: GCF_963506605.1. Lineage (NCBI taxonomy): Eukaryota > Metazoa > Chordata > Lepidosauria > Squamata > Lacertidae > Zootoca > Zootoca vivipara. The sequence goes on along the minus strand of NC_083284.1, from coordinate 51,269,397 downwards.
TGTACTAGAGCAGGCATCCCCAAACTTCGGCCCTCCAGATGTTTTGGACTACAATTCCCATCATCCCTGACCACTGGTCCTGTTAGCTAGGGATCATGGGAGTTGTAGGCCAAAACATCTGGAGGGCCGCAGTTTGGGGACGCCTGTACTAGAGGGTACATCCCAGTGAACTCAATGGGGCTTGCTTCCAAGTACAGACAAACAGGATTGCACTGCAAGTAGTTTAACTGGTTACTTGGCATAGCCAACACGGTGCCCTCCTGATATTGTTGGAATCACCATTAAATGAGTTCTGTACTTACAAGGATTACTACCTGTAAGAGAGAGGGCTTGCAGAGAGCAGCCCACTCTGCTTACTTCCACCAGATGGGAGAGCAGCAGCAAGTCTGGGAGTTCAAATCAGGAACAGGAAGGGTTAAGACGGGTCCAGGGCTCTGCAGAGTCCTGGTGGCTCAGCTCCAGGTTGGTAGCAGGGAAGCAGGGGAGGAGCTAGCTTCAGCAGGGGCTGGAAAGGAGGGAGGAGAGAGAACGGCACCTCAGGAGCCTGGTTTGGGACCACGGAGGACCCATAGAGCAAGGAGGAGGGGCGTTTGGAGTCTTAAAAGGGGGGTCAGAGCCCACGAGACGCCATTGTGGGCTTCTGCCCCATGCAGAGCAGACATGATTTGAGACATCTCACCACTGTATATAGCATGCACAATAAAACTATGAAAATCCAGAGGATATGTGGAGTGCTTACTCGGGAGTAGCCAACACCCCATCTGTGACAGCAAGCCCACAATCTCTTGATGGCTACCCCGAGGGAAGAGGGCTGCAAATGTGGCAGCCGGCATGAAGTTGGCAGCATCTAAAGCAGAAGAGAGAGATGCCGAGGGAGGATTGGCATGAGTTGCCAGCACCCTGCAACTATGGAACGGCTCAAGCACCAGGTAGGCACCCGGGCACAGGGGAAGCCAAGCTTAGTGAACCGAGCAGCTCGGAACACAGCCAAGCCAGAGGAGCGGAGGCTGGACAAGCAGAGAGGACACTCGGGACGGGCCAGCACTTTGTAGGGCGACCCTCAGCACAAGCTGGCTCTAAGACTGAGAGGCATGGTGGCGTGGAAGTGCAGGAGGCTGAGAGGCGAGTCCGGGCAGAGGGGACAGACGGAGGGGAAAGGCAGCGGCCACAAGTTCCCATACAGTCCCGGGGAGGCAGCTGCAGCACAGCACAGCCCCCTCCAGCCAGATGTGATGCAGAGGGACAAAGCCCGCGCGCGGGTACTTTCAAACGCTGACGCGGGAAAACAGAGGGAAGAGAAAGGCGGGAGATGCCTTTACAATGCACCCAGCCACTGGGTGGAACACTGCCCCCAGAGGAAGGAATGGCGAGAGCAGGCAGGCACAGACACAAGCCTGGATGCCAGATCAGGAGGGGAGGGGCCAGGCAGAGCACCAACAACTGAGCCCTCCTGTAACACCCCACAACACGACAAAGAGATGGAAGTGAGTCTGCAGCTGCCAAGAGGCCAGACCCAGGAGACAGTCGGGCTTCTCCGCAGGGGCAGCAGCGACGATTTCCTATCGGTGGACTTGGCTAAGCAGGATCAGATTCCCATTTTCCCAAGGGAGCTGCCCATGAGCGTCTTGACCGTAGGCGGCCGGGAATTGCAGGAGGGTGAGGTCACGCAACAGACCCCCTCTCGGAAGATGACAGTGAACAAGCACGCAGAAGTGCTAGCTTTGGACTTAATGGACAATGACCCTGTGGGCAGCCAGCGCCGGGGAGATCTCACCTTTGGAGATGCAGACGGCAAGGAGCACTGCAGGAAAGAAGGAGAATCCTCAGGATCGCACCACATCAGCTCCCCAGGCGGATGGAACGACGCAGAGGCGGGGATGCAGGAAGAGAAACTGAGCCAACTCACCAAAGAGGACACTTTTACCCAGAACATACGGAGGGACTTGAGGGAGAAAAAGGGGGCAGGGGAAGGGCTTGCCGAGAAAGAGGGGTTACTCTTTAGCAATGATGCCCGGTATATGCCCCAGGACTCCCTCAGAGGGAAGATTCTCAAGCAATATCATGACAACCCCACGGAGGGGCATGCAGTACATGTCTTCACGAGGCTCACACCCAGTAAGGCCAGTCTTGGGCGAAACCCCAGAGCCTTCCCAGAGCAGGGGGAGGGGGAGATTGGGGGACCTCCTATTGAGGCATGGGGTGAGAGGAGGGAGACAGTACACCAACAACTGGATGGAGACGTGGCAAGGGGCAATGAGGCTTACAAGGAGGGGGCAGACCATCACAGGGGACTGGAGAAGGTCTTCCACGGAGGGGACAGGGTCTGGCTGTGGTCAGAAGGCCTTCCCATGGGGGGAAGGGGGAAGAAGCTGGCACCCAGAAGGCTGGGGCCCTTCAAGGTTCTGACACAGATCAACCCTGTCACCTTCAGGGGGGAAGCACCTACAGCGAGAAAGGTCCATCCCGTGGGTCACAGGTCTTTGCTCTCACACTTTAGGGAAAGCCCAAGGTTCAGAGGACGTGACACACATCCAACACAAGACGCTGACAGGAGGGAGGGGGAGGAAATCACACAAAAGACACTAGACAGAAGGGTGGAGGGAGAAGGCAGCCAAGAGGTTCCAGAAAGAAAGGAAGAGGAGGAGGTCTACAGTGCCACAGCGAGCCCGGGCTCCCGGTGGGGGGAGGGGGGGTTAAAATGTCTGATGGCCAGGCAGGGCACTCCTGCTTCCCAAAACGCGGAGGCAACCACGCACACCATGCAAGGGGAGGACCGCACACTGGAACTGCACGCTCCTTTCTCCCACAGACCCAAACCACCACACGTCAGTAGCACAGGGAACACAGAGGGGGAGGGCGATCCCAGGTGGGGAGCAGGGGAGACGCAGACCCAAGGAGCCCTCCGGGAATCGGAAGCAATTTTCCAGAGGGAGGAGGAGGATGACAACGGAAGGAACTACACGGACCAGCCACCCAGCACCGACGGGGAACAGGATTTTACACACACTACAGAGGAGGAAGACCTGTCAGGCTTCCAGCCCTCTTTACAGACATCAGACCAGGCAAACCAGGCCTCAGAAAGGGGGGGGGAGCCTGGAGGGGGGGTGGATGTAAGAGAGAGGGCTTGCAGAGAGCAGCCCACTCTGCTTACTTCCACCAGATGGGAGAGCAGCAGCAAGTCTGGGAGTTCAAATCAGGAACAGGAAGGGTTAAGACGGGTCCAGGGCTCTGCAGAGTCCTGGTGGCTCAGCTCCAGGTTGGTAGCAGGGAAGCAGGGGAGGAGCTAGCTTCAGCAGGGGCTGGAAAGGAGGGAGGAGAGAGAACGGCACCTCAGGAGCCTGGTTTGGGACCACGGAGGACCCATAGAGCAAGGAGGAGGGGCGTTTGGAGTCTTAAAAGGGGGGTCAGAGCCCACGAGACGCCATTGTGGGCTTCTGCCCCATGCAGAGCAGACATGATTTGAGACATCTCACCACTGTATATAGCATGCACAATAAAACTATGAAAATCCAGAGGATATGTGGAGTGCTTACTCGGGAGTAGCCAACACCCCATCTGTGACACTACCTATACAGAAATAAAGATGCAGATTCTAAAAAAGAAAAGAAAAAAGTGGAAAAGGAAGTACTGGTATTTTGTAGTATTAAAATGGTTAGCAGAAGGTGAATCTTATCTACTGCACATCAATAAGGTATTAACTTTCCTCAAAAGCAACACAAGTTTTGTTGTTTTTTAAATTACCTGATTATTGAAGCTAACACACAGCTTAGAAAACCGGATAGGATGTGGACAATCAGCTTTCAAGCATATGTCAAACTGAACTGGTGTATCAACATGAAAACTTGGAGCAAGAAACTTGGCTTTGCACTGCACTAGAGTTTAGAGCAAAAACAAAAGACAAGAAACACAGTATTAAGTATGACTGTCATATTTCACAGAAGGCCAATGGTAGATGAGCTGTTCAGTTAAGTGGGGTCTTCTTTTCTTTCTCGCCCTAGCTAAAGACATGGAACACTTGATGTGAGATTCTCTAGCTGCAATCCAAGCAGATATGCAGTAGGCAGAGCTGCTTCTGATTTTCTACTGTGTTCACTTATCTTCAATCAAATACAAACAAGATGTACCATAATATATCTATTATACATTAGGGTGTGCACAGGAAAAAACTGAATATGCCTCAGCTCAGCCCAACATCATGTTTCACCATGAATTCAAAGTGGAGGTTCATGCTACCATACTTCCCAAAGCATTGGATAGATTCTCCCTTGACTACAATAGGAAAATGCCTTTAACTTAAGCTTCTTTTTGGCAGTATTGGATTAAATTTACAGGCATAGTAATCATTCTGATGGGATGAAGCCTGCAAAATTTCTGACAAGGTGCAAGTTTTTGTGTGTGTGCTATGCATCTGTGCGATTTTAAAAAATGATTTGATGCAGTTCCCTGTGGCAATTGGAATGAATGTGACATACAACCACACAAACATTTTGCAGTTGAAATTTTTACCCGAGATCTGAAGTGTACATGTTTAACTTTTTAGTGCAGACAGATTTCTGCATAAATATACCGATGTACTGTATCAAGTCCGTACTTCCAAATCTAGTAAAATTTGTAAACTATCAAAAATATAACTTTCAGAAATGAAATATGGATGCTTACAGAATTGAAGTGTGCCCTTTCATTTTTCCAACAGGTGCGCAAAATGTTACTTTTTTGTTTTCAATAGCTTTGATACATACCAAATGGAATAAAGTCTTGCACTTCTATTGTAAATATATTACTTCCTGCCAGAGAAACTCGGTCAGTCCACAACTTCTGAGCAGCTTTCACAGAAGCAGTATCACATTCAGGTTCTGGATCTGGATTCTCATTCTGAATCCAAAACAAGAATATCAGTTCTACATGTAAAACATTTACATTTTTGGAGACTGTCTCAGAGAAGTTGGATTCTACCTACTGACCATGAGAACTTTGATCAGATTCTTTTCTATCCGAGATTTTTGATCTTCTTTCAAAGTAGATGCTGATGGAAAATACAAAAACAAATTAGGAAAAATGAATAATAATAATAATAATAATAATAATAATATTTTTTATACCCCACTTTCAATTTATAATGAAGAGTTACTGCCTAAAATACCTGCAAATGCTTTAACATTCCCCAGCCATCTTTATACTCAAAATCCAGGTCTAGTTCTTGCAACCAGCTCCAAAGAAGGTTCAGCATATTTGTTGCATTTCTATCCCAATCCTACAAAATGGTCTGTAAGTCAAGCCCAGAAATATACGGAATTTTTCCAACAAGAGATAGTTCAAACCCATGCTGTTTTAGATTTAGATCTGTATGGGTATGAACAAATTATTAATTCATTCTCTCTGCTTACGGAAGATCTTATGTCCTTTTTTACAGTACCAGCTATTCAGGTAAATTGGGCCCATTTTAAGACTGGTGCCCCCTGGTTTAACTTACATTGCAAACAAGCTAGACAGCATCTTTGTGCCATTTACAAAGAATATAAATCTTCTGGTGCTTTAGTATTACCTAGAAATTACCAACAAGCAAAAATAGCATATAAGGAAGCTCAGAGAATGGCTAAACAAGAGTGGCAACAAAATCGCTGGCAGGCACTCATAGTCGCCTCTAGCTCACGTAGTTCACGGCAATTTTGGCAATTGGTTAATAGAAGATCAAAGAGATACCCCCTAACAATTAAAGAGGTACCCCCTAACAATTATTCCTGCCCGTCTGGGAATCCTTCCTTAGGAAATATTTTGCGTCAACAGAACCCAATACCAACGCTCTTGATGATGTATTTGAGCATCTCCCCATCTGGTCCCCTATTGATCCTGACAAAATCTTGGATCTAATTTCTAAACTTAAAATTGGCAAAGCCCCCGGGCCAGATTTGGTTCCGGCGGAAGCCATAAAACTACATTCTGACTGGTGGGCAAAAATCTTGGCTGTCACCTTCGATGCCATTAATGCAACTGGAAGGGTACCAAAAATATGGAAGGATGCTATAATAATTCCGATATATAAAAAAGGCTCCCCAGATGATCCGGAGAATTACAGGAATATTAGCCTATTGTCAATAATTGGAAAGATATACGCACGTTTTCTGTTGAGTAGACTTACTCAATGGGCTGAAGAAAAGAAACTGATAGGCCCTGAGCAAGCAGGATTCAGACCGAACCAGTCAACAACGGACCATGTTTTAGTTTTGCACCATCTAGCCCGAAAATATTCTTCTTCAAACCAAGGCCAACTCTGTGCGGCTTTTATCGACCTTAAGGCTGCATTTGACAGCATCCCCAGAAGGTTACTCTGGGAAAAGTTGGTTCGATGGGGAATTGACAGACGACTTCTGTGGCTAATAATTCAGCTGCATGAGGGGTCGGCTGCTAGGGTGAGAATAACCCCAGCCGGCGATCTCACAAACTCTGTGCCCATCAACAGAGGAGTCCGTCAAGGTTGTATCCTAGCTCCTTTTCTTTTCAATTTATTTATTAGTGACATGAGGATACCATTGGCTGAATCTGAGACAACCATTCATGCCCCCCGTCTTGCAAACTATCGATGCCCATTACTACTCTATGCTGATGATGCAGTAATTTTGTCATTTTCAAGAATTGGCCTCAGGAGAGCACTTAAAATATTTGTTTCATACTGTAAAACCAATTCCCTTACTATAAATCAATCTAAATCAAAAGTACTAATCTTCTCAAAAAGTCGAAAATCCTATAAGTGGCAATTAGATGGAAAACCTATTGAACAGGTTTATAAATTTCAATATTTGGGAGTTTTTCTCCAATACAATCTGGGTTGGAAGGTGCATATTGCATATATTTCAAATAAGGCTAAAGCCCTTTCTTTTGCACTTTTGCGCTTTTTCTTTTCCGATGGGGCTCTTCATGTGCCATCCGCCCTGAAGGTATTTAAAGCCAAAGTGATCGCGACACTGGCATATGCTGTCCCTTTATGGGGGACCGCAGTAAATTTGATGCCATTGGAGGTAATTCAAAACCAATTCCTAAGACGGCTGTTAAAACTCCCTCAGTGCGTTAGCAATGCGGCTATTCGCTTAGAATTAAAAACTACATCTTTAGAAAATACTCTTTGGAGGCGCAGCCTTTGCTATTGGTTGTCCTTATGGCATAGGCTCCCGAATCTGTACCTGATTCAATGTCTTTGGAGGGATGATTTTCCCAGCCCATGGGCAAGAGAGATCCATTCTAAAGTAGTGACCTATGGATTGTCCCCATCAGAACTATTAAAACTGGACCTAGCCACGGCTAAAAGAACCCTCATTCAAAAACTTGAGGAGATTGACCTCCAACAAAACACCATTCTGGGTAGTGGTACTTGCTCACCACTAAATCTTGGCATAGTGCCTTCCCAGCAGATACCATCTTATTTGACTTCCTTGTCTGTAGCGGTCCACAGATACGCCTTTATTAAGGCAAGATTTAATGCCTTTCCTTCCAATGTTATGAACAATAGACTTTCCAAAGGTCAGATTTCAGCTGTGTGTGTATGTGATAATAGATCTATTGAATCCTTACAACATATACTATTTTGCTGCCCACTGCATTCAGTTTCTCGGACCAGATTTTTGTTCCCTTTATTATCGAAAACCTCGGGTGACTCCTTGGAAACACAGTTAACACATTTACTGCAAGATTCTGATCCGAGTAGGTCCCTTTTTGTTGCCAGGTTTCTGATTACAGTCTTAGCTTATAAGAGGAAAAATGGATTACTTTATGATTATTGATCTCGCTTATATAATACTGATTTATAGTGATAATCTGATATTTTAAGTGCTGTATTGCTCTTATTTTAATGGAATTTAGAAATTTATGATTTTAGATATGTATTTTAATTTTATTAATTTTATTTTGTCATATTTACTTTGTTGTACAATGTATATTGGTATTGAATATGGGCCTATGGCCGTAATAAACTATCTATCTATCTATCTATCTATCTACAAAGATCTCAGAGCAAGATGCGTCCCCACCTCCCACACACACACACACATTAGGCTGAGAGTTACTGAACAGTCCAAGGACACTCAGGGAATTTCTTAATGTAGTTGGGATTTGAACACAGAACTCCTTGGCCCTAGATAGTCTAACCACATTTGAAGCAAAACTAAAAGAAGGGATCTCTTAAAGGTACAACAACCCTTTTAGGCAGGGCTGTTCCATACACCACAAATGCCTTTCATCTGCCCATGTTTGCACTAATAAACATTCAAATCAAAATAGTTAAAAAGAAGAAGACAGAAATGAAGTGCACTTCCTTACCCCTTCCCAGCAGCTCTAATGAGTATGTAAGGTAATCTTTTATTTGTGCCATGAGATAGGAACATTTAAGAGCTGTGGTCAGTATAGAAGTAAGAAGAGTCCACCATCCTTCACTACGATAGTCACATAAAACATAATCTAGCAGCCTGGAAAAGGGTTAAAAGAGAATTTAACTAAGCAAATGAACCTGACAGTTCATATAAAAATAACACAGAAGCCAAATAGAAGATACACCTGATCAAATAAGCTTTGTGATGTGAGTTTCCTGGGGGGGGATTAATCTGAACGTTTTCAGTTCCCTTTGACAACTGGGATCTGATTTCACATCTTTGACTTCCGCTTAGCAAACAAAACTAAAGAAGTACATACGGTTAATTTTACATGCCGCAAAAGTACTTGGAGGTTTGTTCCAATAGCTGAACTGAAATATTAAGCTGAGCACAGAATGGAGAAATCCCACTGGTTACTCCTCCAGTGCTCATGGAAAAACTACCGGCACACACTAACCACAGGGGAGTTTGTCAAAGAGACATGAGTCCCACATAGGGGAAATAAACCCATCATGTCAGTGCAATGTCTAGGAGCAGTATCTGAGAGGGTGCAGACTATGGCACCAGTCTATTTCTCCCCTAGCAATGCTCTATTTTTCTTCCTGCTTGTCAGGGGGACTCCCTACAGGGAGCCTCCCCCCATCATCCTGACCAGCACTTCGCCCAGCGAGAGAGAGAGTAGCGGATCAGGCGAGGGAAATGAGGAGTGGAGCTGAAGGAGGAGGGAAGGCTCAGCGAAGTATCAGAGCCCCTGCACCACTCAAGCCAACAAGTGGAAGAGGGAGCACAGCTGCTTCCAGCACCCAAATTCAGGTGCGCGCCCAAACGCAGGTTTAGGGGGCGGCGTTTCGGGGGTTCCCAAGCTATTATGCTGGCCCTGGAGCAGAACGGACGCCATTGCCGGATTCTGCAAGTGACTAGGGGGTCATGTTTTCTGCTATCTCTGCACTGTAAGTAGTATGCACAATAAAACCCCTAAAGACAGAACGGACTAGAGCGTCTTTACTCGGGAGTAGCTGCAACAATCCCCTGACACTGCTCTAACAGAGTTTACTGGCAGTTAGGTATGATACATCAGTAGGCCATTCTATTGATATATTTCTGACTTCCTGCTGGTGTATCTCAAGAGATGCTGGTAAAAGAGGGCTGTTGCTGAATTCTAAAACCTTACACAGCATACCCACCCTAGGATTTCACCTTTAACAAGGATTAAATGCTGTACTCAAAAAGAAATTAAATAATTTACTTGACAAAATATTGTTACTGAAATATTAGTCACAAAATATTTGCAACTCAGTAGCATTCTACTGAGTTAAGGCAATAAAAACAGGTGTCCTAGGGAAAACCACTATGAAAATAGCAAATTTGGTTAGTACTGTCATTATGTTAATGCATTTTTAGAAACTGAGTATTTTCCCTATACCTTCAGATTTCCAACAGTTATTTCCTCTAGAAACAGTTATAAAAAAAATTACAGAATTTATTAGCTATTACATTTGTACATATTGAATTATAGCCACAGGGTTGCATCCAGCCAAACAGTTTACTAGCAGAAGGACTTTTGACTGTGCAATGGAATTTCCCCTTCTCTCCTCTCCCCACATGCCCCTTAAATCTGAAGAGGGTTTGAGAAACACCCAAAATATATGGTATTTAAGAGGCACACAGAGGAGAGAGAGAGAGAAACTTCTGCTGCACAGCCAAAAGTCCTTGTGCTAGTGGAACTGTCTAGTTGCACACCACCTGTAATATCTGAACTCACTGAAGCTATGCCAGGATAACCTGTCCTGTTACAATTTATGATAGATTCCTGGTCAATAACTTTCAAACTAACCTGTTCACAACCCTCTTCTATACAAGTTTTCCAATTTTCACTTAAATTACTAAACAAAAATTAAAAAATAAATACCTAAAATCATGCAGTGGCATTTATAAAAATCATACTTACTTCAAAGCTTTGGTGTAATCTTTAGTATCGTAATACTCTTCACCCATCTGAACCACTGAAAAGAACATTATGTTATTTACAGTATTAAAAACTGTAAAATGTGTTTTATTAAACATTAGTTAGAAATATTATACTTACTCAAGTGACTTTTCATTCTTGGACATTTGTACTTCTTGAATTGGGCAACTGCATTACTCAGCAAGGTGATTATTAGCTCCTAATAAAAAAATATTGTTAAAGTTATATTTGCCCTTACAATGACAAACTACAAATACTATTGAAATGTGACTTACAGAGTGAAGAACCTTTCTCTCTTTCAGTTGCAGCGCCAAAATTCCCACTTTCTCCTTTTCGGGATCATTGAGATCAAAGCCTGCATATGACAATGAAAAATCCATCTTAATGAACTATTGTACATTCTTTTGTTACAAGCCTGGTTCCAGTTCAAGAATGTTCAGATTCTAAACACTGCTCTGTATCTTAGGAGAAGGAATGTTTTAGAACTCAGGTGTATTCTTTGTTCTTTTAAGTAGACTGTTTTAAAAGATAGGCTGAAATAATTAAACATACTAAAAACTAAAGCACCTTTAAGTGCTATGGTCTAAGTCAGCCTACTGGGAAAATTACTGCTCTTAGCAACAAAGCCAAAACCTCACAATCTGTGGTTTCTTGGCAACAGCCCATAAAAGGAATGATTCCAGAAAGGCAACACTTACTGTATTTAATTTTTGCTATTATGGAGGCTACTAATAATGACACAATCCTTATATCACACAATGAGAGGGTTTGCATTTATCTGGTAAACTCATTCTAAGCCTCTTTGAATGGAATGTTTAAAACCACAGGCTTAGTTCTCTGTTCTCCCGTTCCAAATCTCTGTATGGGCTCTAACAAACAGAAGTTGCTTCTCCAAGCATAGGCTGCCTCATTCATTTCAACAGAGGTAGTAGATCTCCATGTGAACAGAAATATACAAGCCAATCTATTTCCTCTAGTCTTGTGCCACTTTAAAGATTAACCAATTTGTTACGGTACAAGCAGTGGCGGAGCTTCATGCTCCGCCACTGGGGGCGAGGCTGGCGCCCGTTCTGGGGGCGGGGCGCACCTCCCAGAGGGGCGGGGCATGCGTTCCGGGGGCATGGCGCACCTCCCAGAGGGGTGTGACACACGTTCTGGGTCCATGGCACGTGTTTTGGGGGTGGGGCGGGTGCCTGCGATGGCACCCCTTGGAGCCCGCCGCTTGTGGCGGCCCGCCCCTACCGTCCCTATCTTCCTATGCCCCTGGGTACAAGTTTCCACAGAACACGTTACTACTCTGTGGAACCATTCCTGAACTGATATGCCTCTTGATGAACTTCAGCATGTCTGTCATGTATTGCAGTATATAGGATATGTCTTAGGCTGTACTTGATTCACTTGAGACATAGTTTAAGTCTGTTGGGCTTTATCACTGCTCTGGATGAGCTGCAAATACACACCTGGGCACTGAAGGATAAGATCAGTAGCAGCAGGGAAGCTGACAGAGGAGCTCAGCTAGCACTACCAATCTTCTCATAGTGCAGAGGTAGAAAACCTGTGACCCTCCAGATGTGGTTAGACTACGATTTCCAGTAGCAATAGCCAGAATGGTGAATGAACCAACATCACCAGGGGAATAACAGGTTCCTTGCTCCTGTCATAGAAGATTCCCCAATATGCTTGGTAGGATATACTGTATAAGGCTCTCAGGAACACAATTTGAAATATACAAACATTAGGATAAATGTCTGTTAATTAAGATTGTTTTTTGTTTATGTTCTGTAGGCAAGAAACTGAATAAGATATTTACTTAGTATTCCCTGCCTCCATGGTCTTTGTCCGTAGAAGTCAAGCATTCCAGTTTGAGTTTCCAGTGGATCTGGATTGGGATATATTACGGAAGACTGCAAATTAAGCAAAGAGAACCTTAAATATATTGTTAAAGGTTATGACACAGTGTGATAATAAATTACACAACCGAATGCTGGGGGGGGGGGGGGAGAGACTTCCAAAATGTATGTGCTTATAGAAGAAGCAAAACCACACCCAAATCTGTATTGGCACAGAGGATGGAAACTGAAAAATGCTTGATGGTACATAAAGGCACTACACTGAACCTATGCATACCTGCTTAAGACTCTTGAATTCAATGAAATTCATGCACATATATTTGCACACAGGACTGTGCGTGCATGCACACTTAATTACAGCTTCTGTAGAGCTAATTATTAGAGGAGTAAAAATGTTTATGTTTTGCATGATCTAACTAATAGAGGGAGACCTGAACACCCCCCGAGTTCTGGATTATGTTTGAATACAACAGCACTGCTATTTAAAGTTTTTTTTGTTTTTTCCACATACTTTTAAATGAACACTTCTATGGGCATTCTGTCATATTAATGTAGCATGACCTATAATTAGTCTGTGCCCAAATAAAGTTGCCTAGAAACCTAGAATTGAATAAGAGTGCAGAAATTCACTAGGATTTTTAAAGATGTACATTATCTAGACCAGGCATGTCCAAAGTCCGTTTCGGGGGCCTAACCCAGCCCGCCGGTTGGTTTAATCTGGCCCCTGTGGCAGTTTATTTTAGACTATACAACACATGCATTTGCCATACACAAACCAGGTTTTTTTAATCTCTCTGTGTGTATATGTATATAAGTAAACATATAAATCTCTTGACCAAAAGAATTACGGGCTTATAAAAGTATGCTTACAGCAGAGATTACAGGATCTGAGATACCTCAGTCGGTAGAGCATAAAACTCGGGCAAAAAATTCTTGAATTACAGGGGGTTGGACTAGATGATCCTAGTGATCCAATTCTACAAGTTTATTACTCTGAGTGTGGACTCATTAATTTAAAAATACCAACTTGCTAACCCAAAAATCTTATTATTCAAGTTACCTTTACCTGAAATTGAAACTGAGAAATCAAAGTAAGTTCTGTTTTCAGCCTTACTTTTGGTTAATTTTTATAACCTATGTGCCGCAGGTATGGTTTTATAGCAGCCCATGTGGATTCTTTGTTGCACTAGAATCACACGCAAGAATGAACAGGAATCAGCTTTTTGCACACCATTGTATCTGATCAGTGCATGGTAACACCAATCACACAAATGAGTCAGCACAGCTATCTAGAACTCAGTATTTAAAAACGCCTAAAAGCTATAGTCGCTTCTTGCAGAAAACCTTGTAAGAATACGGTCTCACAAAGGAGCTTAAACAAATGCAAGGCAGCCTATGACTCACCTCATGATTACAGAGACTATTGGCCAATTGCTTCCGTTCTTGTGCATAGTATGCTGCCTGCTGGTAATAGAAACCAGGATTCTGAGTTTGAATAGCTGTCAGTCCTAGTTTAATAGCTTCATCAAACAAATCTCCAAAAGCTTGGAATCTGTTTAAAACAAACAAACAAACAAAAAATCACACGCACATCTGAAGAACTGGACACTTCAGATTTTCCAGAAGGATTAAGCAGAACACAGAGTAGCAACAGGCAACTCATGGGCCACACAAAATCCTAACCTCTTTCTAGGACCCCAAGAATCTTAATTTAAGGAAAGATTCCAAAACTTTCCTATATAGCCATGAGAAATAGAAAGTCTGAAAACTCAGGGCACCCTTTGCCTCAAACCAAAATAATTTTAAAATAAAGAAAACAACCAAATATATCACTACATGTCTCAACTCTCATGATTTCTATATTTGTTTCAAACTTCCTAATGATCCCACTGGGCCAAAAAATAAAATCAGAATTATGCATGTGATTAACATCTGCAATGCATACTATCTACTACATGTACACTAGGTGCATGCAGATGGTTACTTGTTAACAGAATATGCAAGCTGGCAGACATTCTCTGGCTCACTATATATTAGCTTACTATATATTTATTTCTAGTGTAGCCCTGAGCATGTTCCCCATTTCTTCTCTAAAACATGTCTGGAACAGAAAACACTGAAATCTAGATAATGAGCACAAAAGAATTTGAGGCTTGCACCAGTCACTTTGGTTCACATCCCAGTAGCTTTAGGCAAGTCATTTAAGCCTCATTTGTATAATGGGTATAACGGCAACCTTCCTCATAGAGCTACAGCTATAACTGATGTGGAATGTCATAAGGTTTATGTAATAACTTGCAAACCAAAAGCAACACCGTAGTTGCAGCTTGAATAAGCTCATCTATTCACTAATCACAGTAGTAAAATTACTAAGTAAAAACATACTGTTTGGACATCCAGGCAGCATGCTCAAAAGCCAATTCAGCACTCCCAATTTTTTTCTTGCACAAATCTATGTGTTTTCTGAACTGTGCAATTGCATCCAGCGGTGTATTATGTTGAAAACAAAGGCGACAAATCTGAAAAGATTTGAAATTATAACATTTTGATTAAAATATTTTACATTGGTTTACTAGATTGACAACTACAACAGAGTACAGTTGTTGTAGGTGAACAGTAACAGTACAACACATGTTAGTTTTATATTAACTATGTTCCTCTCTGCCCTTTCAGACTATTTCATTTTTCCCCAAAGACAGACAAAATGAAAAGGCTAGTAACTGTGTAATAGAAGCACAAATTCCAATTATTCACATGAAGTAACCTCAAATCATCACAAAGATGCCAAGGACAGCAATGGGCAACAGGCTGCCCCTCAGAAAGAATTTGATGAGGAGAAACCTATCTGCATTTATAGGAGAATGCTGTTCTCACAGGTGCTTTTCCATGTTAACATGAAAACTTGGGATGAAAAATCTCTACCAGAACTTTTCAATTACTTGAATCTGAAAGAAGAATAAGTAGAATGGGGGGATGGAACTTAAAGTTAAAAGTAGAAAGATGTTCTAATCCATATACTTCATGTGATTCAGTATCAAAGCATTCAATACAATAAAATCAAATTAATAAACTCAAGATTTCACCATTTTTAGCATTTATAGCCTCCATGATAACACAAAACCATGGGCAATAATTTAAGAAAGGATTATGATTTCTGGTCTTGTTACTTATTCATCATTGCACAAACTGTACCCTCTGCAATTTCAGTGCCATCCTTCATGACCCAACGTACCCACACTCTGTCCATTTACAGGATATAACTTTCTATGACTATGTTGAGGACCAATTACATTATGTCTCTATACTTTATATAAAGAGCATGAAGAAAGGTCATTAAGGTCTGTAGGAACATAGCTTTACCTTACTCATTCTGCCTATACTGCCTCCTCACTCAAGCTGCATCCATTCAGGATATTCAACTAAGAAGTGTTCCTTGTCCTTAAATCACTCAGAACAGGAACTTCTGCTACAAAATGTCCTAAGAAGGGCCAAGTTAAATAAATAGTCATTACCTTGTAGTTTATAAATCCTGCCATAGTCTTGATTTCCAATATGTTTGTTTCATGTGCTCTCAGTTCATGTACAAGATTATATGCAGTTCTGTAATTTCTAAGTAAGAAATTTTAAAGTTAGAAGTTGTTCACTTGTTGTAGAATAAATAAATTAGTGAGCCCCAAATGTATTGCTTTTCTTTTCTTTGGACCACAACAGTGAGGCCCAGAGTCCTTTTGGAATTAAAGGGGTTTACTGTTGCTTCTCCTCTTAAGTAAAGTTACTTGAGAGGAAATATATTAACTATACTTCATAAAATGCTGCAGTGCATATTTACTCATGGAGAATGGCAATAAATCATTTTAAGAATGGCAGTAGAAAGGTGCTCTCCACTCCTTTGTCTCCCACCCCACCCACAAATGGAAGATATGCCTCTCTTTCTAGACTGGGGGAGGTGGGAGGGTCCCATGGTTCCAGCCTCTGCCTACAAGTACTTACTTTAGAGCATTCTGTGTGTCTTGCTTCAATTCACTGAAGAATCCTATTTTGAACTGGTGTCTAACAAACAGAAGCTGCAACACAACCAACGTACAATATTTTTAAAAGGTGGTATTAGTTTTAAAGCCATCAACATGAGGCTTTAGGCAATACTAATGCAGATTAATACCAAACTCTAAGAATACCAAATCAATTTAGTCCACCATAAATTAAGGATACTGATTTGGCTTCCTTTTAAATGTGTAACACCTAGTGTTATTAATGCTGGTTTTAACATATAACTTGCTTTATTCTTGCTAATGCTAAAGTTGCATTTTGATTTGTTTTGTATTCTGGTATGATTTTAGAAATGGTCTGTATTCTTATAGAATATATGGTGGTAACATGTATATGCCACTGCATGCTTTCAGTAGAAGAGTAAGAAATAAATTAATATTTCTCTCTCTCTCTCTCTCTCTCTCTCTCTCACACACACACACACACACACACACACACACCACCTCCTGCTTTTCCACGCCTACAGAGTGAAAGACAGGTTCCCAAAGTGGCAGATTGTAATGGCAATATTGTCCAAATGTCTAACAGGAATGATAATAGCACAAAGCAATACAACAGTGACTTGGCAAGTACAAGTCTATTCTAAAATAAACTTATTTATAAATAAGTTTATAAATAAAATATAAATAAATAAAATATTCTTAAAACTACCAAGAATAACAGGATTTGCAGCAATGGTGCTTCGAAATCAAGCATCCCTAAACTGCGGCCCTCCAGATGTTTTGGCCTACAACTCCCATGATCCCTAGCTAACAGGAACAGTGGTCGGGGAAGATGAGAATTGTAGTCCAAAACATCTGGAGGGCCGAAGTTTGGGGGTGCCTGTTCTAAATTCTTCAGCACTGGTAGCCCAACTACATAGTTTAATAAAGTTGCTAGTTATACCTGATGTGTTGTTTTGTTCAGGTATTCTTTATGAGATTTCACCCTGCGGATTTCTGTATAGTAGTATGTCTGTGCGTGTTCATAGAAGGCATTCTCTAACCTATGAAATAAAAGGTCAACTGCTTAAAAATGAAGTATCACTAACTAGCTGCCTGGCTTCAAACAGGTTCACCCTCATTTCTCTCCCATAAATCTTAAAAGCTTATGCAGGTATTCCCAAACTTCGGCCCTCCAGATGTTTTGGACTACAATTCCCACCATCCCTGACCATTGGTCCTGTTAGCTAGGGATCATGGGAGTTGTAGGCCAAAACATCTGGAGGGCCGCAGTTTGGGGATGCCTGGCTTATGTATATCAGCAGCATGGAACAGGAGCACACAGCTCTTCCAGAAATAAAATGGTGGTGGATTCATTATGTTTCAACAGAAATATGTAACATGTAGGTAATAGGTATATTCAAGAGTTCCATACAAATGTCGATGTAAATACACTTGGTGGAGATTTAACACACACGAAAGAAAATGTGTTAAATTGTGGAGAGATTTTAAAAATGCTTATTTTCTTAAAACTAGCCATATGCACAACCTGACCTTATAATTGCTCAGAAGCAGTGGAGGCTGCTCTATTAGGGCAACTGGGCACGACCTCACCAAACTCAGTCTGCCCTCAGCCAACCTAACTTGCCTGTCTTTTCAACTGCAACCAGTCCACAGGGTAGCATTGCTTGTCAGTTTCTTCCTCCTTAGTCTCAGTGTTGCCCTTGCAGAACTCAGCAGGGAGGATGGGGACAGAACTAAAATGCCTTTGCTCTGCATTTCATTGCCTCTGGCTCCATCTACTGTTGGCTTCCCTGCCTTCTTCCCCACCAGTCTCAATAGGTACCGGTACCAGTCACCACTGCTCAGAAGCAAGTTCCACTGAGTGCCATGTGACTCTCAAGCAAGCACTAGGATTTTGGCCATGGTAAAAAAATAACTAAAGAAAAGCCGGCCTCTCACATAATTTACTTACCTTATAATATAACCTACAAGGTGATCAGTATGTGGCAAAACGAACAGTGACTTTCCAGAGAGGTCACAAGCATTGCATAAAGCCGCTGCCCTTTCAGAAGCAATAACATCTTCTCCTAAAACAAAATTTTAAAAATGCTGAACCATCTACTTTCTAAAAATCTGTCAAAGGGCGACAGATTGTCACATTCACGGTACACTATTAACCATAGTTTACATGACATGCAATTGAGTTCATTCTGCACTACAACATATAAGATGAATGGTTCCCCTTTGAAGCAAGTGTGAAGTTAATTTTTTTCTGAGCTGGAAGAAAAGACAAAGACCGTGAGACTTACAGGAACAACACTGTTGTTGCAGCTGATTACAATATATCTGAACCCGTGGTGCACTAGATTCCTAAAATAATGTCAATCTGCACCATAAGGACAGTGTGAAAGGCTTTTAACACAAATAAAAAGGAACCTAGAAAACCTGATTACCAGAGAGAAAAGTGGGATATGACTATACACCCCATAAAAGGCTTTTCAAACCAGTCTCAGCTCTGTCATCTGTCTCCAGCCAAGGGTTAAGACAGATATACTGTATGCTTTTAAGTTGTTTTTATTTTATTGTGTGTTTTGACATTGTTGTAAACCGCTGTGATATATTTCTATGATACAGTGGTATATGATAATGTTCATAAACAAATAAATAACTGCTACTGAAAAACATTCAACCTATGGTACAGAAATACCAAGTCTCCCCTCCCCCACTTTCTTTATGGCACACATTTCTGCCATCTATTGAAAAACAGGTGCATTTCACAACTTCAGATTACTGTGTTCATTTATTTCAAATCTGATCAATTTAGCTTTCAATTGTACTTCACCTGGAGGTAACGGTGTTTTCTTCTGAATCAAAACAACAGCAACTTTTGTGTTTCTTCCCTGCAAACTCTGCCTGTAAGAACAATACGTAACATCAAACTGAGGATGGTAAGCATGCAAGCCTTTAGACCATACATACTGCAAAATACATTTAGTAATAAATGTTGCCTGTCTCAAGAGACAATGGGGTGTGCCTCTGGGGGTGAAGTCACACCAAACATTTAGTACAACCTTAACTAAAAGGAGGCTTTCTGTTTTTGTTTTAAAGAAGCAATGGAGCTCAGCAGCAGGCTTTCTCTCTTTCCACTTATGTTAGATTTCCCAAAGGTGTAAACTAAGTAAACAAAGATGGTATGTGTGCTTTTTTTTAAAAAAAAAGTAGCATTTCAAACATGGGGATGAATTCAACATAGTGTAACAGCAATCATTCTGTCAGCACAAGCATTTCAGTATGCCAGTCAGAATGATGCCCCCTTTCATCTCACCAAATGGGCAGGGGGAAGAGAAAGAGAAAACCCTGTTGTCCTTGCAGAGGTCCCTGCACTGGCTTCCACTAGTTCCCAAACTTTTTCAGTTTCAGAGCACTTTTCAGGAGAGAAATTCGTCATGGAGTACTACTGTTGCCTTTATGCCAAAGGCATGTATTTATTTATTTGCTAAGCACTTGGAGATGCTTCGGGGAGACCAAGTGCTCCATGGAGCACAGTTTGGGAACCACTGCACAAGTGGAACTCATTAAGTTAAATCCAGTCTACGGTTACACTTCTGTTGCAAAAGCACCCTCACATATGTAAGTTACAGTGCAATTCTACACTCAGAAGTAAGCCCCAATGACTTCAGAATTGCATCCTGCTTATCCAAGGGCGTACCCACCATGCGGCAAGTTAGGGCAGCTGCCCTACTCTAGAAGCAGGGCTGGTGGGCAGAGGCGGAGCACAGCCCGGCGGAGCGCGAGTTCGCCATTCCCGCCGCACCGCGCCGCACCCTCCCTCCAGCTCCCCGGCGCGCCCTCAGGCAAGGCCAAGCGCGGCGGGGAACCAGGGAGCGCGGCGCGGTGGGCGGGAACGCCGAACTCGCGCTCCGCTGGGCTGGGCTCCGCCTCCGCCCACCAGCCCTGCTGCTAGGGAGGGGCACAGCCCGGCGGAGCGCGAGTTCGCCGTTTCCGCCCGCCGCGCTGCGCCCTCCCTCCAGCTCCCCGTCGCGCCCTCTGGCAAGGCCAAGCGCGGCGGGGAACCAGAGAGCGCGGCGCGGCGGGCGGGAACGCTGAACTCGCGCTCCGCTGGGCTGGGCTCCGCCTCCGCCCACCAGCCCTGCTTCTAGGGAGGGGCACAGCCCGGCGGAGCGCGAGTTCGCTGTTCCCGCCCACTTTGTGGCCCCTCCCCTTCCGTGCCTTGGCCCCTCCCCTTGCCCCCCCTAGTTTTGATCCTGGGTACGCCCATGTGCTTATCTGTCTTGAAAGTGGAAGAAATGAGCTTATGAATGATGACCTTTCCCCAAATATGTTTGCATTAAGCCATTACTAAGCTAATGCCTAAGAAATCTTAAGAAATTATACCTGACAATTTCAACTCTAGTAGCACATTCTGACTGTTTTTCTTTCCACTGTGGCTCATCCCAGTCCAGTTCATAAAACACCACAACAAGTGCAGGCACCAAGTTCAAATGTTTGTTCATCCAGCCAGTCTTCAAGATTCCTTTTGGAATGTACCATTCATATGTTGTTCTCTGCAAGCATTGACAAACAAGGTGAGCTGCTCTCTCTGTTCTTACACAAGTTTGGGTGACTGATATATTTACGCCAGGACTTAAACATTCTGCTTTATCCCATGTCCTTCTCAGTCACAGCTACCGGAAGTACAATAAGGGATCAAACCTTTCTCTTCTCTACGCTAATCACCAACTTTACTGCCTAGAGCAGAATACACTTGGGGGAAAGTTTCATTATACTTAGGACTTTCTACGTAAACATGCTTCATTGTAAGAAAGTAAGAATCACAATCTACTCTAGCATCTTGTTCGCACAATGGCCAACCAGATGCCTATGGGAAGCCTTGCAAACAGGACATGAAGACAACTGTGTTCTACCCACCTGCACCTCCCAGCACCTGATATTAAAAGATTCCGACTTTGGTGGTAGAGAATAGCCATTATGGCCAGAAGCCGATAGTCCTATCCTCCATGAATTTGCCTAATAAAGTTGGTGCCCATCACATCTTGGGAGAGTTTATTCCTATGCATTTGAGCAAAGCACTTTCTTTTGTCCATTCTGAATCTTCCAAGGTCCTGGATTCTAGTATCATAAAGGAGGGAGATTCTCCCAATCCACATTCTCTGCACCCTGCATAATCTTATACACCTCTATCATTCCCATCCCCCCCCCCTAAATTAGGAAGGCACAAATGTTGTAACCTTTCCTCACAGGGGAATTGCTCAAACCTCTTGATCATTTTGGTAGCACTTTTCCAAATTGTTTTGCAACTCTACAATTTCCTTCTTGAGGTGAGGGGACCAGAACTGTAGATAGTGTTCCAAGTGTGGCCTCAACAAAGATTTTACAATGGTATTATAATATTAGTTTTTTTAATTTCCAATCTGTTTCCTAATGATTCCTAACGTGATATTCCCGTTTTTACAGCTACTGCACAATGAAACAACATATTCATAGAGCTATCCACTAAAACCCCAAGACTTTGCTCCAGGTCAGTCAGATCAGACCCAACTAGCATATATAAGAAATCAGGACTTCCCCTCCCTCAATGTACATCACTTTATACTCACTTACAGTGAATTGCTTTCGCCATTTTATTGCCCATTCACCCACCCTGGAAAGAATGTTTTGGAGCACCTCACAATTTTTTGTTTGTTTCACCATTCAGCCCTTACTCAGACTATGAATAGACAAGTTAAAAATAGAAGTCTCAATATGGATTCTTATGTGACTCCACTTTCTAAAGCCCTCCATTGTGAGAACTGTCAATTTATTCCTAAAATAGTTTCAAGTAAGAGTTGCAAACCAACAGCATGCTTTGGTTTGTGTCAGATACAGAATAAGGCTTCTAGCCTATATGATAACTCAGTTTTTAGATTTAAGCTACAATTATATGCTTCCTTTTGAAAGTACCCCTTTAGCTATGCTGATTCCAGCATTCAATTAACCTTCAAGTGGAAAACTAATTATTCAAAGAATTACAGGAATAACTGCAAATAGCAAGTAATTCATATTAAATATATTTTACAATCAAGACATAATCCTTTACTTCCAAACATAAAACGAAAAGCAATACCTTTGTCCTACATTTAGGATATTCATGATCCCCAGGGAGTACTTTGAAAGAAATTGGTACTCTGTCTGCTCTCCTGTTTGCACAAAAGGCGTCCCAAACTGCCCGATGAACAGCATTATACACTACATCCAAACCCGTGAGTGTAACGAAGGCCATAGGACGGCAGCATAGTTCCACAGGAAAGTCCCATTGCGAAGGGCTCATCGTTATGGTTGGTTCGCAGGGAAATCTGAAACAGTAACTATACATTGTCAACGAACTGGTCTGTTACTCAGATACATTTATCATTATTCTGGGACACCGATAGTCTAAGAGAAAGAAACACCTGTGCTAAAATAAAATAAAAATACCTCTGACTAAATTCTTCCCAAATATTAGCTGATACGACATGCAAGAGTAAATGAAATCTTAGGATTTAAAGAGGCACAGCTTCCACCACCTAGATAGCAGTATATGGAATCACAGAATTGTAGAGTTGGAAGAAACTTCCAAAGGTCATCCAGTCCAACCCCAGAAATCTCAACACGCGGTTTCCCATCCAATCTGAAACCATACCGGACCCTGCTTAGCTTTGCAAACCGATTACTCCGCAGCCTGAAATGAATTTGTGGCTTAGCCATGAATGACCAAGCGGCTTCCTAGCAGGTTTCGCCCAACTTTCCCCGAGCTTCTCGGCGGTGTCCCTGTTCGCCCGAGGCCACTGGCCGGCGCTTTCCTTCCCTCCGCGGCCCCTCCTGGAGCCAGTCATGGCGCTCCCTACAGCTGACAGCGCCTGACCCTCCCGCGTCCCCTTTCCCTCGCAGCCCACCACGCCCTGCCCGGCCCCGCCCCACCCGCACCTGCGCTGCACGGTGAGGAAGAAGCAGCTCCCCGTCAGCGCCACAGGCGGCCCCGCTCAACTTCCACCGGCGGCGCAGTCCATGAGAAAGGCCCGACCGAACCACGGAGGAAATAAGTGGAAAGGGTCCACAAGCAGCAGCAGCAGCAGCAGCAGCAGCAGCAGCAGCAGCAGCAGCAGCAGCAGCAGCAGCAGCAGCAGCAGCAGCAGCAGCAGCAGCAGCAGCAGCAGCAGCAGCAGCAGCAGCAGCAGCAGCAGCAGCAGCAGCAGCAGCAGCAGCAGCAGCAGCAGCAGCAGCAGCAGCAGCAGCAGCAGCAGCAGCAGCAGCAGCAGCAGCAGCAGCAGCAGCAGCAGCAGCAGCAGCAGCAGCAGCAGCAGCAGCAGCAGCAGCAGCAGCAGCAGCCGCCGCCGCCCAAGGCCTGACTGAGGAAACCAGCAAACAAGCCGGGGGTGGGGGGTGCGAAACCAGCTGAGAGCGACGTCTCCAGCTGACCAATGAGCGCCGCGACTCATCAAGGGACGAAACCATTGGAGCGCGGTCAGGGGCGGGGCGGCGTTAGAGTTCGACGAGGAGCCAATGAGGACCAGGAAAGAGTAAGGGAACCGAGACAGAGGGCGTGTCTGAAAGAGCCTGGCCAATAGCCAGCCGGGAACAAGACGCGGTAGGGTAGACCCCCCCGTCCAATAGGAAGGGTGGTGAGAACGCGGGTGCCCTGGCCCCGCCTCCCCTTGTCATTTTCGGCGCACGCGCACGGGTAGACGGCTGTCGGGATCAGTCGGGGCTGCGTGGATCTCGCCCTGGGCTGCCAGTGGCACAGAGGAAGGCGTCGCGATCACCTGGGAGGAGGGACGGTGGGCAGTGAAAGGGTTGGTTGGGGGGGGTGGGGTCCTGTTTCCTCCGGTTTCGCGCCATGACGGCGAACGAAGACCAGGAGGTGAGTAAGGATTGAAAGGTTGGGTTTCCAGAGGCGTTTGGTGATGACGGGGAGAAGAAGGGCAGTTTCATCCGCTGCACAAGTAGAGAATCAACAGGCGAAGTTCTCCCCCTCTCCCCTCTGCCTCTCGGGGCAGGCGCGTCACCTGTTGCGCTTCTGCCTGCCGCAGCCAAAAGCTTTTCCAGGCAACATGGGCATAGCTCAGTTGCTTAGAGCAACGGTGCTGATAATGCCAAGGTTGCAATTTCGATCCCCATATGAGACAGTTGCATTTTCCTGGATTGCAGGGGGTTGCAGTAGATCAGGCATCCCCAAGCTCGGCCCTCCAGATGTTTTGGGACTACAACCCCCATCATCCCTAGTTAACAGGATCAGTGGTCAGGGATGATGGAATTGTAGTCCCAAAACGTCTGGAGGGCCGAGTTTGGGATGCCTGCAGTAGATGATCCTTGTGGTCCCTTCCAACTCTCCAGTTCTATGAACAGACCAGAGGTGGGCAGAATTTAGACTAGCACCCGCTGCTAGTCTGGATGTCTAAGTGATTTGCAGAAGGTCCGGAAGGTTTCCGGACTCTGAAGTGTCCTGACAATAGCAAGAACTACCGTGTTTCTCATATTATAAGACACGTCTTATATTTATTTTTTCCTCAAAAAAACACACTATGGCTTATTTTCAAGGGATGTCTTATTTTTTTCCTCCTCCTCCTGCCGCGGCCGGCATTGCTGCTGCTCCTATCACTATGTCTTATTTTCGGGGTATGGCTTATATTCCTTGAATGCTTAAAAATCCTGCTATGGCTTATTTTATGGGGATGCCTTAAAATATGAGAAACAGGGTATTAACCTGTCCTTCGCCATTGCCACAAAGTCTAAATTAGGCTGCTGGGGGCGGGGGGAAGAGATGTGTTGCTAGAGTGGGCAGAAGGGTCTTGCAAGTTTGGTTCAAATCCAAATCTCAAGTGCCAGAGCAGAGCTTATGTGCAGAGACATCCTGTTCCTTAATTCTGAACAGATTTGCCTTGCTAAACCACTATTTTGCACCTCCTTCTGTTTAGTGGTTCTCAGAGTCTTAGTGAAAAAACAAACTGAATCCCATAGGCCCACCCTACATTACAGAAGTTAGCATGCTTAAAAACCTCAGGATAATTTTGGTAATTTACTCACTACAGTTGTCAACACCAAGTAGGTAATACCCTGATTCAGTGGTTTTCAACCAGTGTGGCATGACACCATGGGGTGCTTTGAATGATGGCCATGGGTGCAACACTGGCATCTGTCTCTCTTTCCTCCCCTCATCCTCTGATGCCCTCTCGTGTCTCAGCCTCCCAAAGGCTTGCACAGCTGTTAGTTGTGGCAGACCTGGCTACAAGCTCCTCAGGCGAATGCTGCCTCTGGGGCTGGTCAGGGGGTGCTGGTTGCCAGGAGCTGAAGCAGCCTCAGAGTAAGCAAGCAAGCGGGCGAGGGAGGGAGGGAGACCAGCCAGCCTGTCCACCAACCCTTGCTGTTGGGAATGGACAGACAAGTCCCAGGCCTCTATGGGGCAGTGTGTGGAGGCACCTCTCTTTGGGGCGGGGGGGGGAGGGGAGCTCAGAGACCAGGGGCGGCAGTATTCGCTGCCCAGAGGACTCCCAAGGAGAGGAGGAGGCTGAGGGAACACTCCACAAGGGAGGATGTTCAAAAAGGTGAGAGGCTGCCTGCTCTGCATGCAAAGGGTGACATAGCTGGGCTTCTGAGCCCCACAGGGGTACCGCCGAAAGAATGTAGTTGCTCAAGGGAGCCGTGGACTCAAAAAGGTTGAAAACCTCTGCCCTGATTGAAAGTGGAAAGGGAGTATAACTTGGTGGGACCATAGCTTGCTGGTAGAGTATGCACACTCAGACCAGACACACACACCCCACATCTACATTCACAAAGACAACCCACCATCTTTACTTTTGCTACACAGTAGAAAACCCAGCAGTTATGTAAACACTGGATTTGGATCATAATTATTGTTGTATTCTTCATATTGAATAATTCTATCAATTCTATAGATAAATACAAATATCCAAATTTATCGGTTGTATATAATACCGTATGTATTTTCATGTTTTCTTTTCTTAACTTTGCCTTGGATTAAAAAAAAACTGCATTAGAGAGCATATGCCTAATGGAACTTTGGGCTTCTGTTTCTCAAAACAGCAGTCTCCCGGGCCACATAGTAAATTGGTTCTGAAGCAAGGGACACAGGGGAGACTTTCAAAGTAGCTTGAAATATGACACAAGGCACTATTGTCCATAAGTGGGGGGGGGATCAAAAAGTTACAGTGGTACCTCAGTTTAAGAACAGCCCTGTTTACGAACTATTCGGTTTATGAACTCAGCAAAACCGGAAGTAGTGTCTCAGTTTGCGAACTTAAGCTCGGTCTCGTTGATTGTAGTGCGCTTTGGATAATAATCCCTGTAGTTGAAAACATTGGTTCCTAAAAAATATTCATATTGTTTATCATCTTTCTTTTATTTCATACCCAACATAATACCACCTCTTCTAGGTTGGTGTTATCATTAGTAGTAGTAGTAGTAAACTCTTTTTTATTTAATGTTCTTTTTTTAAGAATTATTTTGAACTAAGATTGAAAGTGATGAAATTAATATCAGATATTAATACTTAAACAGATCGTACACAATTTAAATGGTTAAGAAGCAAATAGGAGTTCACCAAGACCACTACTGGCGAAGTATCTCTGGCCCTTTCCTGCAGCATTCCTCTTAGGACTATTTTGTGTTTTAAAGATTTGTGCAAATGTTCTCTTAAGGTTTTAAAAATATTAATAGTTTTCTTGTTCTTTTCTTCAGATGGAGCTAGAAGCATTACGTTCTATTTATGAAGGAGATGAGTGTTTTAGGGAACTTAGCCCCATTTCCTTTCAATATAGGGTGAGTTTGCATGAGGTTTTATTACAGAAAAGTAACCTTTGTTGACTTGAACTGAGTTCCAATTCTTCCAAGTCATATGCATGTTTCGGAGGTAGCTCATAGTTTTTACTGGTTTTTTTTATTGATTTATTGATTAATTGCATGCATTTACTGTGATTTAGCTATTTTACTCTGCTTTGGGATTATTTTATAGGAAAAGTGGGTAACAAATTTATTAAGAAAAAAGTACACCACTTGTCTAATACAGTTGTGAATGAAGGAATATTTAACTTTAAGCTTCAATAGCCAGATTCATTTTCATAGGATTGACAGCATGCAGTTTGTGAAGTCGAGCTTAGATTCATGCTGTTATCCAGCAATCTCATTTGATTTAAGCAATAATTATTTGAATTAAGAATAATTTGAATTAATAAATAAACAGTAATGATACTGTGTTTATTCAGAATGAGGAAAGTTACATACGGAGCAAATGTCTTTTTTATTATTGTTTCCTAATGGCAGCTACATGGATTCCTGTTAAGTAATATTTTACATTTGTATCAATTAGTGTTGCAGTCTTCTTATCTGAAGACTCAATTCTGTGGATGATGATGATGATAATAAAAATCAACAGTGAATGATCCTTGTTATAAAACAAATATATTTCAGTATTTTTTCCATTGATTTAAAAAATGGGTGGGGGAGAGATTTTTCTGGATTCTTCTTACACTGCCATGCTTTGTAAATATTTTCCAGATAGGTGAAAATGGAGACCCTAAAGCTTTCCTGATAGAAATATCATGGCCAGAAACATACCCTCAAACTGCTCCAGTCATCTCTATGGATGCATTCTTCAATAACTCTATGTAAGTAGTCCAGATTATAAGAAGTAGCTTTCCTTCTGGAATAGCCTTCTATTGCATCTATCCCTAAAAGGAAGTTCTATGATTTCTCCTAGAGCCTCCACCATAAAGCAAAGTATATTGAACAAATTAATGGAAGAAGTTGAAGTTAACCTTGGTACCTCTATGACATACACAATTTTTGAATATGCTAAAGATAATAAAGAGCTGTTCATGGAAAACCAACCTATTAATACTGCGGTAAGCTGATAACTTGTTTATATATCTCAAAATACTAGTGTTTCCCCCCCAAATATTAAGAAGTTAGTGCCAAACTGCCACATTTCTAGAAAAGCTTCACTTTCCTATAGTAAACTAGTAACTGTTTGCCTCAGGTACAAATCGGTATTCTGGATGTTGTTACTAAAATGGCTGAATTATCATACCTAGAATTGTATATTGTTCACTGGCTACAATATATAAAACTCCCATGTATTGTCAACAAGGATTATGATAAGTCACAACACTAATATACTTGTCTCATAATGAGCTTTCATAGCCAGTAAATGCAAAGTTTCCAGTGTAGAAAAGTATAGATGAAAATCTGAAGCTGTTGGATCTTTACTAGATGGGAACCCAAGGGATGAGAGAAAGTGCCAATAAATTACAGAAATATCTTATTAACAAATTATGTTTTTTAGACAGCTTTGAACAACTGCATCTCAACCGGACATCCAGATGCAGCACAAACTAGTAAGAAAAAAGAGAAAAAGGAACAATTGACCAAAACACAAAAACGAAAGTTAGCAGATAAAACAGGTGTGTATGGTGTAGTTCATGTGTTTTTGTTAGATTTTTTAAAAGATGCATTTTGTTATTGTATGAATTAGGAGATTTAACAAATATTTGTCAAAGTACAGGATTTTACCAATGTTTTATATTATGTTTATATTTTTAAATGTGCAGGATTTTTTGCTTTTTTGGGTGCTTTAATAATAAAATGTTTATGAAAGCTTTGGGTGTGTGTGTGTGTGTGTGTTCATACAGTTAATCTTTCAGTACAGTAGTTATTGAGTTGGCTCCCATAAAAAGATCAAACCATGGTTTGGCCCTATGAGAATGAACCCTGTATTCACGTCCTCCTTCCTTCCCACTCCCCTTATGAACCCCTTTTAATTCTTTAGTGTGTGGCTGCAAATAATAGTTTACATTTTGAATCTCGCAGCAAGCTGTGGTTTGCTGCAAACAAGGAAGCGATTAATTAAAATCTGAAATTTGAAAATTAACAGCTTGTTTGTGGTGTTTTGAATAGATCACAAAGGAGAGCTTCCTCGAGGATGGAATTGGGTTGATGTAATAAAGGTAACATACATCACAGTTGAAAATTATTTAATACATATATATTTAAGAGACTTCAGCATTGTCTAATCTGTTTCTCTCCCTTTCCCTTCTTTTTGTTAACCATTTTGGACATGGATGGCATTTGGATTCTCTTCTTGTCCTTATGTAGCATGTAAGTATTTCAGTCTTCCTGAATTGTTGTACTAGTTTTGAGATATCTTTAATTCCAAGATTATTTGGGATACTTTCCCCTTTTGATAAGTTTTTAGAGCACTTATCCTAAACATGAAAAGAAATCCTATTGATTTATGTCCACATATTTTTTAAACAAATTCAGAAGTATTGGCTAACCAGCCTACCACTTTCGTGAAAAGAATAGTAATTGTTAGAGCTTTTCAACCAAATCTGATGGTATAATATTGAATATGCAAGAAAGTGGAAATCAAAATATTGTGTGATGTTCCCAGAATTTGTAAATGTGTGATTAATACAGGTTAACTGTTTAGAAATAAGTTCAGTGCCCACATGTGGAATTGCCATCTCCCTTCATGCTTTCATTCTTCCGTTGTTGTAATTATGTTGTACACTAGCCTGCTTCACATATAACTTTAAACCAATGCCTAATTTCCCCCCTGTACTTCATCACACTGCATATTCACTTTTAAACTACAGCTAAGCTCACTATGGTATAAAGTGATATGCAAACAAGGCCATTGACTGTAGTGCTAAGCGATGGCTTCCATGTGTGAAGGAACTATCACAGAAGAATCACAACAAATAAAACTTTGTAGTAATCTAATGTTAATTAAAAAAACAATACTTTAAGGGCTGCCTAATAAGTGGTAAAACATGTCTACTGAGTTTCATTAAGGTTGCCACAAAGCATCTGATGAACTGCCCCAGGCCAAGACATAGCCTACCTTTTTGTTTCCATGCACTGAGATTCTGATCAGTGCTATAGTCCCAGGTTCGTACTTTCAGGGTTCCTTTTTTCACTCTATGTGTCTCCAACCCTTTCAGCAGCCTTTTGTATAAGCAGCTCTCTTCGTTTTGGCAGTAAATCTGGCAGTTACTGAATTTTGTGACATTCTAAATACTAGCAGTACCAGTCACAGATACCTGCCTTTAAGAAAGAAAAAGTTAACAGAAAATCTGCAGATTGGGGCCAAGAAAAATGGAAGCTTCTGAATATTTGAATCTTCTTTTCAGCTAAGCAAAACTGGCTCCAAGGATGATGAATAGGAGGACACTGATATAGGAAAACATCAACTTTTACTGCAACACTGTTTGGAATCAACTGCCATATTCTCTCTTTTTTCATTTACATTTTATAAAACGACAGTTCCTCACACATTGTAATCGGAAAAGGTGTGCTTACCTAGAGGGAAATGTTTTTTCTATCCATAATCACTTTCTTCATATCACATGTTTGCCTTTAAAGAAATTAGGCTGAAGATGGTCTCCTTCTATTTGGATGTCAACTATCAGGACTCTGAATATAACAATATGTAATTTGTTTTTATACTGTTTGACCCTGTACTAAATCATGCAAAACTGAAAGTGAATCATCTAATGCTCTAGCTGCTAGTCTTATTTTGTATTTCTTTCTTGCATAGCTGCTTCAGTGTTATTTCAAATACTATTCATTACTTATCCAGTTTTTCAGATGAAATCTACAATGACAGGCTAAATTTTGGAAAAATATTGGATCTTCCTGTACCGTGGTATTCTTTAAATGCATTTTTCAACCTAATCCCATAGGTCTCCTTCTAGCACAGCTTCCCAGCTGTAATATAGTCACGGTCCTAGAAAGCAAAACAGGATCGTGAGGTACAAAAGATAAGGTATCAACTTTTATTCCCATGGCAAATCTGCAGTTGCCTACCAGCCACTAATGATGCCCTTGCATTGGTACAGTCCCTGCATCGGTTATCAGCCCATGGCAAAGAACAAATGCACTCATATGATTGAGCCATTACACATGGTGTCCCATGTACAACTAGAGAGAGATGGCTCCACCTCTGCATGCTGCAGGGAGGTAGCAGTAGGCAGAAGCTACAACCACCAGACCTCCCTTCAGACAGGGATTAAATCTTCTGCCAATCCACAGCCTACAACAACAATACTTTTGCCAGGCAAACAAGAAGGGAAGAAAGGAGAACCATTCCATTGGCAACCCAATAGCCTAGTGAGCAGATCCATGGGCTCTGAGAATTGTGGGCCCTTGAACGAGATTTGCGATTTGCTCTGGGATCAGTGATCATGCACTGACAACTGTCGGAACACTCCACATAGCTTATATGTTGGTGTCTTCCATGGAGAGAAAAGAGTTTTTTGCTAATGGAGAAGTCAGAGGCAAGAAAGGAGGGACAGTATGGTAGGGAGCTCACAGCAGAAAGCATCAGGAGTTATCTGGTAGTTTGTTGGGATGGAGAACTGTAACATGAGACAGAATAGAATGAAGTCACTGCCTGCCACAGGAATTAGCATAAGTTAGACCCACAATGTGGCTTTTGTAGCTACCCAACAACCTATGCTATGACACACACCCTTTCCCCTAACCAGTGATGGCCAAACTTGGCCCTCCAGCTGTTTTGGGACTACAATTCCCATCATCCCTGACCACTGGTCCTGTTAGCTAGTGATGATAGGAGTTGAAGTCCCAAAACAGCTGGAGGGCCAAGTTTGGCAATCACTGCTCCAAACCATGTTTAGATGCAATTGGATAGACTAGGTGTGACCGTTTCATTTGGAGCTGCAACTTGGTGGAATGGGATAGCAGAAGCTTCATTGACATTGGGTTGCAAGTTCAATCTCTGGATGAAATATCCTAGCAGAAGAGGCTGGAAAAGAGCTGCATGTATAGACATTCTTGAGGCAGGGCAGTACTACAGCCAATGGGAGTCAACGGTTCATGAGCCGATAGCCCTATTTAAATATTTGCTTGCCTTGCATAGAAGTTGAGGTGTTTTAATCTTTTTTACAGTTGATTTTAATTAACTTTAAATGTGTTTAATGACTTTAACTGTTTTTGTTGATAATTTTAATAGTTCTTGTGAACTATTTAGAGGTTTTACTACAGTCAAGCAGTTTTTCAAATTTGGTTGAATAAATAAAATAAAGTTATGCCCCAGAATGCCATCATTTCTCCCAGCTCCTTTCACCCTGGCCATGAATCTTTTCCCATAAACCTTTGGTTGGTTGCCGGTAGCCACTGTAGAGGCAATGCCCCATTTGTACACACCCTTCTACTACCGTGTTTCCCCCTTTTTAATACGTAGTCAGAAAGTAAGCCATAGCAGGCTTTTAAAGCATTTGTTCAATATTAAACACCCCCTGAAAATAAGCCATACCTCCACGCAGCAGCGCCGCTCGCCTTGAGGCAGCGGGACCCAGCAGCAGCGCTGTCCTTGTCCTCCCGCTGCTGTTGCTGTTGCTGCTGCTGCTGGGCCAGGCGGAGGCGAGGCCGCTGCTCGCCCCTGGGGGCTGCATGGCCCAAGGCTGAGCGGCGGCGGGAGGCCCGCGGGCGCTTCTGCACGGCTGGAGTGACGGGCAGCGGCGGGAGCGCTGCTGGCCCCTTCCGCACCGCCGGAACATCGTGGGCTGCATGGCCCAAGGCAGAGCGGTGTTGCGCCACCGGGGCAACAGGCAGCGGCAGGAGCGCTGCTGGCCCCTTCCGCGCCGCCGGAGCGTCGTGGGCTGCATGGCCCAAGGCAGAGCGGTGTTGCGCCACCGGGGCAACAGGCGGCGGCGGGAGCGCTGCTGGCCCCTTCTGCGCCGCCGGAGCACCCGGCGAGGAGGCCTGCCTCCCCAGCGCCCGGAACCGGCGGCTGCAGAGCGGAGCGCTCTGCCGCGCCAAGCGCTCGGAGCGCCCAGCAGCGCCTTGCAGAGCGCCGAATGCTCAGAGCGCCGCAGCAGCCTGGCCTCTTCCTGCCTGCCATCCCACCGCCCGGAACCGGCAAGGAGGAGGAGAAAGGGGCATCTGGGAAGGAGTCGGGAGGGCCCTTGCTGCATGAGCCATGGGCACCCGGCTCCTTCCAAGCGCAGTGAACGCCGCGCCTCGCTTTGAGCAAGAGGCATGAAAGGGACGCGGCGACGAGGGTGATGGCTGCGCGGGCGGCGGCTGTGTCACGTCTCCCGGCGGCCATGGGGGCTCTCGGTGCTGCCTTGCCCGGGCCCCGCATTCCCCGGAGGCCGGCCTCATGCGGTGGGTGGAAGGCGCACGGGTGGCCTGTCTAAGGCCGGGCGGGATCCCTCAGCCCTCCTCATCCTCATGTGTTTATTTCGCGAAACACGCCCACCCCCAAAATAAAGCAGCAGGAACCTCGGGGCGGGGGGGTGGGGGGTGGGAGAAAGATTTTAAAAACCACGACAAAGGCATCACCGGGTGGAGCGCCGAGCCAGCGGCCTGGCCTCTTCCTGGCCATGCCGAGGAGGCCTGCCGCCCCACTGCCCAGAACCATAGGTACCATAAAAACATAATAAAAATAAGACATCCCCTGAAAATAAGACACCATGTGGTTTTTTGAGGGAAAAAAGTTATAAGACGGTGTCTTAAAAAGGGGGAAACACGGTACTTGATTTATTATTACATCAACACGTAACCAGGGTAAGTGGGTGGTATATAAATTCAATAAATACTACTACGACTACAACGACATGGAAAGCTAGTGAATTGTTGGGATGCACTTTGTTACTCTAGTTCAGCCATCCCCAAACTTCAGCCCTCCAGATGTTTTGGACTACAATTCCCATCTTCCCCAACCACTGGTCCTGTTAGCTAGGGATCATGGGAGTTGTAGGCCAAAACATCTGGAGGGCCGCAGTTTGGGGGTGCCTGCTCTAGCTAATGCTCCAGTGGCCACAGACCTCGTCAGGTCCTTAATTATGGGGGAATATTGAAATCCACAAGCCTTACTTGCTGAGTTCCTCCAGTTTCAGCCAAATCATCCCACCTCTTTTACAAGCATAACACATCCCAAGCTGTTTCCCAGTACAAATGAAACTCCTATTCGATCCAGAACCACAGTTATTTGACAGCAATGAATCTTACCTTTTATCAATGAAGTTACTGTTCTTCACTCATACACAAAGTTGATGGGCTAAATATAATTTGACTTATTATAATTATTATTATTTAAATGGGTAATTAGAATTCTGATATGACTGCAGTCCAAAACACACTGGGTGTACACTTCATTGAACTCAGAACTTCTAAGTAAACCTGCATAGAGTTCCACTGTATGAAAAACTGATGAAAAAATAACTACGTAGTACTAACACACCAGTACATTTTCTCTGTTGGAAAATGCATTTGTGGTAGTTTGTATTTTTCCTCTCAAAAGGTAGCACTGTACCCACCCTAAATGCTGGGCACCAATTTTTCCTGTTTGTTATTTTCTTCCTTTGGAAAAATAGGAGTTGTCATGTTTTCTTGTATATGTTAATGAATAAAGAGATGGATATAACCACCAAATGGGTAGATAAAATGGAATTTTGCATAGATGTGCCGTCTTGTATCTAAAAGTTCTCTTTACTGTATAAATAGTAATAGAGCCTTAATGCCATCTAATTTTTATTGTGGGGAGGGAGGGGTTTAAATAAATATATATTTATCTGCTGTGTTGTGTATTTGTTTGCATTTAGGCACTGTGCATACAGTGGGCCAAAGTTAAGCAGAAACTTCAGCTGTGGAGTTCAGCACATATTTCAGTCTGCTATTAAAATCTTTGTGACTTCAACCTGCTTCAGGTTGGCTGGGCAGCATTATGTGTTTCTGTAACAATATGCTACAAGACACATGAAGAGCCCTGTTGCAGCACAGCATCCTGTTCTCACAGTGACCAACTGGAAGGCTGCAAGCAGGACATGAGCACAAGATTGGGGGGGGGTGTTTCCCCCCCGGATGGAACTCACCAGAACTCAGTTCCAGCACCTCTCGGGTGGGCGCCATTGCCACTATAAGAGAACAAGGGAGGCGTTCATGGTGAGCACCTCTTATTCTAGAAAAATAACACTGGCAACCAAGCTCCCCCAACCTGTGATTCCCAGTAACATGCTGCCTCGAACAGTGTGGGCAGAACATAGCAGTCATGGAAGGGGGAAGGGGAGATACAGCAACAGCAGATGAGTTGGCATATAGCACACAGAATAAAAGAAATGCATGGGATGTCCTAGTGTTGAGGCTGTGAGCAAACTGGTGGATTGTTTCTGTTGTAAATAACCATTTCAAACAAGGAAAACTGATGAGAGCGGGGTAATTTTAGCAGAGAAAGACTGCTCCAGAAACAGTTTAGCCTGTTCCTCGTGTTCTCCCCAACCCCCTGCCACTGGAGAATCAATACTGTATAGGATCAAAAACCTGCCGTACATATCCTCCCAAATAAGTAAATTAAATAGCATGATCAACAGATTAGATCACAGGCCAAATTATATTTTGACAACTCCCACCTTTCTACAAATAGATGTTATATAATTTTGCGCCTCTTTAGAAGTTTAATGAGAGCCATCACAAAAAATAACAGGCTATGCAGGCACTCAGCTATGTAATTTTTAGGGCAGTGAATACCTACATAAATTGGGCCTTTTACACAAAAGTAATTTCTATGAAATGAATCCAGATATTAAACATCTGACATCATTGTCGTGAGCACCTGTACTTCTGCTGATGGGGGGACGGGACTCACATTTGAGACTGCCAGCTATGGAAAATAGAGTGCTTTTGTTTAATAGCTCCCCAAGGGAGAGGAAACTCAGTCGCTCGTTTATGCAGAGTAGAAATTTAGTTACCATGACAATTTATCTGAATAGACCAGTTGGGGGGGGGGGGGGGGAACAAACAAACCGGAATTGCTTGTCTCCTTTCTGATGCCACTTGACATGAAGTCAGAATTGGTAGGCTCTTGAAGGAAAATCTTGAAAGGTAGGATATCTGGATACTTCAGACACACCAGTTGATCTTTAGTTGCATGTTGCATTGTAGGGCATGCTCTGCTTCTGCACTTTCCTTGTAATTAAAATATCTTAAAATAGCCCACCCCAATGGTAATCTGGGCTGAGGCTAATGGAAGTTGTAGTCTCACTTCCCAGACCAATGTTGGGGTTGCACCAGCCTGGGAGGAAACTCTGATACCCTTTCCCTTACCAGATCATGGTGGGGGTAAGAGGTGCTGTACCAGTGGTGCTGTGGGTTAAACCACTGAGCCTAGGGCTTGCCGATCAGAAGGTTGGCGGTTCGAATCCCTGCAACAGGGTGAGCTCCTGTTGCTCAGTCCCTGTTCCTGCCAACCTAGCAGTTCGAAAGCACATTAAAGTGCAAGTAGATAAATAAGTACCGCTCTGGCGGGAAGGTAAATGGTGTTTCCGTGCTCTGCTCTGGTTCACCAGAAGCGGCTTAGTCATGCTGGCCACATGACCCAGAAGCTGTACGCTGGCTCCCTCGGCCAATAAAGCGAGATGAGCGCCACAACCCCAGAGTCGTTCGCGACTGGACCTAACAGTCAGGGGTCCCTTTACCTTTACCATTTAAGGTAAGTGGACCTGTAGTCTAAAACAACAGGAGGCTGCCTAAGAATATTATTGTCTTCTATAAAGCTGTACCATGTGTGTTAGGCAGGCTGTGGTCTAGGGGTCAACTATCCTGATGAGCCATTTCCACTCTACTGATTGGGAAACGATTGATTTTGTATAATTAATAAATTTGTTCATTGTTGCCTACCGGCAAAAAAACAACCACCTAACAAACTCCAGACAACTGGCCTAATTATTTTTCACAACAATTTGTATAGGAATCTGTTTTAAGCTAATTGTAAATGTAATAAAGTGAGATAATAAATAAAGGTAGAGATTCATGTCGAGTGCTGAACACATTCTTAGGAGCCCATTAATAATGTTCACCTATTTGGCTTGTTTTTTCTCTTTCCACTTTTTTCTTTGGCTTTGGAGCTGACTGTTCTAGCCAACAGCTCTTAAAAAGAGGCTAAAATCTGAATGGCAAGTCAAACAGGTTTTGCCACTGTATGTTGCTATGGGTTAGCGCTGCCTGGGAATCAGTAAACTTAATCACTTCCATACGCCAAGAGGAAGAGAAGGAACATAGCACTGAGGAGAGTGATGGGTTTTTTGTTTGCTATTTGGAAGAGTTTGCTGTGGGAGAGAAAATCCTACTACGCCATGGGTATTTTGTAAAGACATGTTATACTTCTCAAAGGCAAATGAAGGAAATGTGAAATTATAAGTTTGCGATTGGCTGATAATACTCTCAGTTACGCAGCAGTACCTGTAATGCAGCAGTACCTGTAATGACCTGCTGTCTTCTTACTAAAATTATAACTTTGGAAGGAAGCATAAGAAGATGTTTGGTTACCATATATGTTTTTGAGTACAACTAACTGATTCTTGGCTCAGGAGAGAGCTAAAACGATCTGCCAATACCCAAGAGGCAATGAAATAAAACTTTCCCCTAAACTGACTTTCTACATTTGCACATTAAACATCTGTGCAAAAACCATGTGGGCAGCTAACACAAAAGGAAATTTGTCTCAGAAGACTCTACATACAGTAAGTACCTTTTGAGTAAATCTTACATATTTTATTAAAACTGTAATTTAAAACTAGTTCTACTCTGTTAGTTTCTGTTCTAAAACTTTGTATTTCACCCTCACATTTTTGGAGGGGCTATCTGGGCTGTGTAAGAACCCCAGTGTTAAAAAGCATAGATGAAAAGATACCTAACCCTTGTATTATTTTGAACTAAAAACTGTCAGCAGATTTCTTTTTTATATATATTTTTTATTTATGGAATTTTATTTACAACATAACACAACCCCCACCCCCACCCCCAATACACAAATCCACCCTCATTAAACGTGAACATAACATACAGTGAACATAGCATACCGTGTTTCTCATATTATAAGACACATTTTATATTCATTTTTTCCTCAAAAAAACACACTATGGCTTATTTTCAAGGGATGTCTTATTTTTTAGCTCCTCCTCCTGCCGCGGCCGGCATTGCTGCTGTGCCTATCTCTATGTCTTATTTTCGGGGTATGGCTTATATTCCTTGAATGCTTTAAAATCCTGCTATGGCTTATTTTATGGGTATGTCTTAAAATATGAGAAACAGGGTACAACAATATAAACAACCAAATAAAAGACTTCCTTTATCCTGTGTCTGGCCTCCTTACTTACTACTTATAAACTGTTTCCTTTATGAATAATTATTAAAGTTTTTCTAATTATAACTTAAATATCCACAAAGTCTCCTGCAGACATTAGGGTATTCAAAACAAGTCCAGGTATGTATTTTAGGGCACTGTTTTGTGAAGCATTCTGTGCATTTTCCCCATGCTTTTCGAAACTCTTGTCTAGTGTGATCTCTAATTCCCTGTGTTAATCTAGCCAGTTCAATATACTCTAACAGTTTATCTTGTCCCATTCCTTTTTTGTTGGCACAGTTTCTTTTTTCCCAGTTTTTAGCAATTAGGATCCTTGCCGCTCCTGTGGCATAGAGGAATATTTTCTGATCTTCTCTTGCTATACCTGTGTCCATTATCCCTAGTAGAAAAGCCTCTGTATTTTTCATAAAGTTATACTTAAACATTTTTTTAATCTCATCATACACTGTGTTCCAGAAGCTTTGGATTTTTTCACAGGTCCACCACAGATTTCAACAAATTTTTAATATTGAAAGGTTATGATCTCCTTATCTAAACTGTTGCTTCAAAATAAATATGCTGTTGAATTTGTATGTTAGTTTTTATATTGTTAGAGGCCATATATACTCCCTCCTCTGTAACTTCGTTTCAATTTAAAAGTGCCCAGTCTTCCTGTTAAATTCTCAGAGATTAAGAAAGGGAGAATAGATGTAATGTATCATATTTACTTATTTACAACATTTTTATGCTGCTTATCAACAAAGTCATCTAGGTGTTTACAAAAGTAATGAATCAATAAAATACAAAATCACCATCAAATATCATCAGGACCAATTAAGAAATATCAATACAGCCAACATAAAACCATTAGAAGCTGGCATAAAATGTGCATGTGCCCTAGGCCCATGCAGACACAGAAGCAGGCTCAGCCTATTTTGCCGCCTGAGGTGAAATAGCAAGCGGCTGCCCAACACATGCACCACACACATGACCTTGCCTCTGGCCTTGCTAACCAGAGTTGCACGGCTGCAACTTCTGGATTTCAGCGAGATCCTGTGAGATCACGCGGAGACCTTCATGCACCAAAGCCACTTCTCACTTATCTGGTGGTACTGTATCAGTTTGCCCTGCCAGCAGCCCAGTGATCTCATCTGCACTTTAATTTTCAAAGGCCTGCCTGAATAAGGAGATCTTAGCCTGCAGGGGAAAGGGTAGCAAAGAGGGGAGCCAGTCTAACTTCTCTTGGGAGGGAATTCCACAATATGGAAGCGGCCACAGAAAAAGCTCTCTCTTGCGTCACTACCAACCATGATGGGATCAAGAGAAGATGCTCACCTGAGGATCTTAGCATCTTTGGGTAAGCTTTTATAGGGAGATACAATCTTTCAGAAGGCCTGGGCCCAAACCACATAGGGCTTTGTAGGTCATAACCAGCACTTTCAACTGTGCTCAGAAATGGACAAGTAGCCTGCAAAGTTGTTTAACAAAAGAGTAAAATTCTCCCTGTAACCTGCTCCATTCAATAATCTGGTTGCAGCCTTCTGGGCCAGCTAAAGTTTCTGAACACTTTCCTTTGGATTCGGAGTGTGGGGTGGTCCAAACACTTTACGTAGAAATTATATAAAGTACTAGCTGACCCGGCCACGCGTTGCTGTGGTTCTTTCCTGTGATCCCCCCACCCTGTCACGATCCATGACGTATCCTGCCCCTCCTCCCTCCACCCCGGCTCATCCCTGTGTTTCCGTAGGATACCCTTCCCTCTGTGTTCCCTGGGGAGTGTTGGCCCCTCCCCCCTGTATCTCCATACCTTGGCCCCCACCCTTCGAAAAGGAACTGTTAGGTTCTGGGTTCTATTTCCCAGCATGCACTTTTGTCTGAACCCTCTGTTGTTCCTGGGGAGTGTTGGCCCCTACCCCCGGTATCTTCCTACATTGGCCCCCGTCATTGGAGAAGGAGTTGTCAGTTTCTGGGTTCCCAGTATTTTCTTTTGTCTGAGCCCTCTGTTGTCCCCTCCCCCCTGTATCTCCATACATTGGCCCCTGCGAACGAATCGTGAACATTTCTATATATTTAGATTAAGGATAGGGGATGATGATGTGCCCTGGGACCCAGATAACTACTTAAAGAATCCCAACCCGGGGGGGGGGGATCAAATAGCGAAGCCCCATAGCCCCGTAGCAACAGACAGGCCCAGACAGAAGGAGGGGGGTCATATGGGCCACTTGGGGCGGGCCTCCGAATCTAAAGGGGCCCTCGGTCAGCATATTCACAATCAGTAAAATGAGAAAAGTAACAAAAGGGTTAAAAAAGGGCCACATTATCTACCTGGCCCGGGCAAGGGGAAGGTAGGGGATTGTAAATGGGGTGGGGGGTGGCCACTGCAAATATCTGAGGACTTAAACTGGGGAGAGAAAGTGAATGGTTTTTTAAATAAAAAAAACACAGAGGCTTACAATCAGTTGTTTCTCCTAAAATAAGACATACCCATAAAATAAGCCATAGCAGGATGTCTAAGCATTTGTGCAATATAAGCCATACCCCAAAAATAAGACATAGTTATAGGCGCAGTTCTGGAGGGCCCCAAGGAAGAGGCAAGGCTGGACGCGTAATAAAAAAAAGACATCCCTTGAAAATAAGCCAATGTGGGGTTTTTTTTAAGGAATAATAAATATAAGACGGTGTCTTATTTTTGGAGAAACACGGTAAAGCCTAAGTTAAAAGGGGCTTGACTGCCCTTACTTAAAATGGCCGCCGGAGCCTCGCATGTGACACAACGCCCACTAAATTATAAAGCGAAAACCCCTTGCTGTGCCCCCAAGTGCGTGTTAGGAGAAATGATGAACGACTGCCTAATGCTGCCAGGCGTTTATTAATGCAGCCGCCGGGAGAGGCTTTGGGCTTGGGGTGGAATAGCTATTTTGGTGGTTGCAAGGCCTCCTGTTTTACAGGATCTCATGGCAGAGGCGGGGTTTGTGGGTGTGGTGTGTTGTTGTGCGTAATCCCTGTGACTGGCCCCATGTGTCCCGATCCATGATCTATTCAGTTTGTGTCCCCCCCTCCATGACCGGCGTATCTCAGGACGTTTTGAAGGATGGTATTTATTTTTGTCTTATGGATTCTGGGGGGGGGGGGTAGTGGTGCTAAATTGTAAAGTAAAAACCCCTTGCTGTGCCCCCAAGTGCGTTGATGTGGGTTATCTACCCCCCCACCCTACGTCAGCCCATGACCTATTTGGGCTCCTCCTCCCCCCACCTCCCACCACCTCCCACCCAGGGCTCCATTTGGGATAGTATTTAATGGTTGGTTTTTTGGTGGGGTTTTTTGGGGGGGGGTTAGTGGTGCTAAATGGTAAAGTAAAAACCCCTTGCCATGCCCCCAAGTGTGTTGTTGTGGGTTCCCCCCCCCCGGGCCTGTCAGGGGCCTACATTAAACAAAGGCCTAATGGCCGCCTTGGGGATTTTCACTTGCTTGG
The DNA here is from genome assembly GCF_963506605.1 of Zootoca vivipara. Lineage (NCBI taxonomy): Eukaryota > Metazoa > Chordata > Lepidosauria > Squamata > Lacertidae > Zootoca > Zootoca vivipara. The sequence goes on along the minus strand of NC_083284.1, from coordinate 51,227,646 downwards.
TTGATGATGATGTCATTTGGTTTGTGGGTGTGGCTTAGATTTCACAGGAAGGGAGGGGGTGGAGGAGGGTACTACGCCACTTGAGGGCGCTGTTTGACTTGGTGGAAAAGCAGGTCTGTACCTAGGCAGGTGTGCGATTTGAGGGATTTTTGCCCCCAACAACGCTCTAGGAGTGGCCTGGATCGTTGTGTCAAATTTCAGGACGATCGGTCAAGCGGTTACGGAGAAAAGTGTCGAACGGAATTTCACGATTTTTACATTTTTATATATATAGATTATTTTGTTATGCATTTTGTATACAGATACAGATTCATTTTTATAAAATTGGTACACACCATTTCCAGAGCCTATGTAGACTTTTCTAGTCTTGCAACAACAGACATTATTTTTATCTGGCTTTGGTTGAATGTATAGTTTGCAAAATTGAGGCACAGCAAAATTTTATGCTGTATTTCCTACAGGGTGAAAAAGAAACAATTGTTTTACCTTCAATTCATAAGAAACGATTGGATAAAATTGTGACTGTAAGTATTTTAACAGTAATGCACTTTTCATTATGTGTGGTGGAGTTCTAGCCCTGCTTACTTGAAAGTAAATTGCACTGTGGTGAGTGAGGTTTACTCCCTAATCAAGTTTCTTTAGGAATCACAACCTAAGTTTCTATCACTGTTGATTAGCATGTAACTTGATGCTCCTCCAGACAACCTATTTATTCAGCATTCATCCACATTTGCTTGCACAAAGCATATGTGGTGGTTAGACTTTTTCCAATCTAATTAAGCATTCCTCTTGATTTGTTTATTGGGGGGTAGTTATGAGCATTCTTCCTGATTTGTTTTGTAGCATCTTTACACATATTTCCATTCATCCTTTGTACATTCCACATTTTTACAGTAAATACATTTCCTCATCACTTTCCATAGTGCAAAATATCTGGTTTTCTTTTTAAGTGGATTTGTTGTGCTAGGGCAACAGAGCATTTAAATCCACTTTAATTGTACAAACCTAACATCCAGTATGGGACCCAGGTGGCGCTGTGGTTAAACCACTGAGCCTAGGGCTTGCTGATCAGAAGGTCGGCGGTTCGAATCCCTGTGACGGGGTGAGCTCCCGTTGCTTGGTCCCAGCTCCTGCCAACCTAGCAGTTCGAAAGCATGTCAAAAATGCAAGTAGATAAATAGGAACCGCTACAGCGGGAAGGTAAACGGCGTTTCCATGTGCTGCTCTGGTTTGCCAGAAGCGGCTTTGTCATGCTGGCCACATGACCTGGAAGCTATACGCCGGCTCCCTCGGCCAATAATGCGAGATGAGCGCGCAACCCCAGAGTCGGTCACGACTGGACCTAATGGTCAGGGGTCCCTTTACCTTTTTAACATCCAGTATACGACTGAACCCTTCCCACAATAAAGTGTCAGTCTGAGGACATCATCGGTTAGCTTGTGGAATATTAAGAATAGCTGGGTAATCAAATAAAATATTTTTAAAGTACATACGGTAGTGCTTTAATATAATTATTTAATTTGTATTGTCGTTTTTATTTTGTATTTTTGTATTTTTATGCTGGGAACTGCCCTGAGATCTTTGGATGAAATGTAATAATGAAATGGAATGAAATGAAAGGGATTATACCAAGCCTGCCACATGGATTTACTTTTCTTTTTAGCCTTCCAGTAATTTGCATAGCCGAGGACACTCTAAAAGCCTCCAAGGATTGTTCTTCTCCCCACAGATGTCACATTCACAGAAACATGTGTGCAAGGATATTTGCTCAAAATGGACTGGGGTGAGTTACTTTTTCTGCCTTGATGGTGAGGTGAATGAGGTGCTGTGTATTCCCCAAGCATGAATGGTTTAATAACCTAAGGAATAGCTTAATCCTAAAACATGCAAAGAAAAGCCTTGTTGCCATACACTGATGCAGACATATGTTTAAAGGAAGTTGAAATCAAAGGAGAACCAATAACTTTCCTGCTTTTTAAATAGAAGTACTATTAATAGAAGTACTATTAATCATAAGGGACCCGGGTGGCGCTGTGGGTTAAACCACTGAGCCTAGGGCTTGCCGATCAGAAGGTTGGCAGTTCGAATCCCCACGACGGAGTGAGCTCCTGTGGCTCGGTCCCAGCTCCTGCCAACCTAGCAGTTCCAAAGCACCTCAAAATGCAAGTAGATAAATAGGTACCGCTACAGCGGGAAGGTAAACAGCATTTCCGTGTGCTGCTTTGGTTCGTCAGAAGCGGCTTAGTCATGCTGGCCACATGACCTGGAAGCTGTACGCCGGCTCCCTCAGCCAATAACGCGAGATGAGCGCCGCAACCCCAGAGTCGGTCATGACTGGGCCTAATGGTCAGAGGTCCCTTTACCTTTACTATTAATCATTAGGAACTCTGGTTTCAGCATGGGTATCATTAATCCCAGGGAAGCTAAGAATCACTGTTAGAAAATATATTTCTTCCCATTTATGTGAACAGAACCCTCACTATAGCTCAGTCGCTAGAGCATGAGACTCTTAATGGGTTTGAGCCCAATGTAGGGCAAAAGGATTCCTGCATAGGGTTGGACTAGCAGACCCTCCAAGTGTCCCTATTTCCCTGATTTAGAGAAGCTATCCCAGTTTCTGATTTGATCCTGGAATGTCCCACTTTTCCTTAGGATGTCCCTGTTTCATTGGAGAAATGTTGGAGGGCATGGAGTTATCCAACCCCCGAGCCGTCTGAAGGCAAACTTGTATAGGGAAGGTTTTTTTTTAATGTTTAGTGTTTTATTATGTTTTATATATGTTGGAAGCTGCCTAGAGTGGCTGGGGCAACCCTGTAAGCTGTGTGGGGTATAAACAGTAAAATTATCATTATGGAATGGGACGTCCCTATTTTCATCAGAGAAATGTTGGAGGGTGTAGACTAGTTGACCCTTGTGGTCCCTTCCAACTCTATAGGTCAATGATACTACAAGTAAAATTTCACATGATGTATACAGTATATTCATCAGCTGTGTTCTCATGTGGACCCGTGGGGCAATAAAAAGAAATTTTTGTGGGGTCAAAACATTATTGAAAGACTCACAAATTTTGGCCCATTTACATCTCTCTGGCCACATCTGTACTGCACATTTAAAGAAGTATCATACCTCTTCAAGCAGCCATGTCTTTCCCAAAAGGATTCTAGGAAGTGTAGTTTGTTAAGGGTACTGAGAGTTTTAGGAGACCCCAACTCCTTACAGAGTTACAATTCCCCAAGTACCTTGGGAATAGGCATTGATTGTTAAACTACACTAGAAATCAGCTCTGTAAGGGGAAGAGCAGTCATTTAAAGTAATACCTCATCATCAGTAAATTCGCTCATTTACCATTTTTATATTATATTATTAAATTACTTTTAGAAACAAAAATGTCATTGGCATGTACCATACATGAAAATAACTGAAGAAACAGACATGCAAGTGAGAAAACACTTAAAGGTAGGTAATTACTTGCCTTTAAATTTTTTGAAAGGGGTGGAAAACAAAATGTCCCTAACATTTGCTTTGTTTCTCACTAGCACTGCACGTCTTTCCATTTTGCTAAAACCCAGAGACACACATCAGAGGATAAAAGTCAATCACATGTGAGAAACCCAGAGATGTTTATTCTAAGGGTAAGACACAAATCACCAGATGGTGATAATGATAAGGATTTTTGTTATTTATATGCCGCCCATCTGACTGGGTTGCCCCAGTCAGTCTAGGCTGCTCCCAACAAAGTATTAAAAACACAATAAAACATCAGTTAAAAACTTCCCTGAACAGGGCCGCTGTTTAGACATCTTCTAAAAGTCAAATTGTTGTTTGACTTCTGACGGGAGGGCGTTCCTGTGCGGTGTCAGGAGACGGTCCCCGGCATAGCCTGGTGTGAGACTGTGCTGGCCTGTGCAGCATCTCACAACACTGCACGGGTTGTTGCAGCCTTCCACTAGGATGTTTCTATAATTTTATTATTCTGCAGTGCCAGGTGATGCCAATAACAGATATTGTATTGGTCTCTCCTCTCCCTATGCATGCTGTCCATGTATGATCAAGATCCTTGCAGAGGACAATGTTGTTGGACTACAACTCTCATCATCCATGGTCATTATTCATGCTGGCTGGGGCGGATGAGAGTTGGAGTCAAACAACATCTGGAGGGCATCATGTCTGCTAACCCTGGTGTAATGTGAAGCATTTTAAAATTAGGTAGTTTTAAAATCAACAAAGCATGATATAAGCCTCTTTTTCCAATCTTGCATCTCTTATATGTACTACTGCTGCAGACGTCAATGGGCATTTTGTGTGTATATGAGATACAGAGAAATGCATGCTCAACAGTATACGTATATGCAATTAAAATGGCAGTTTATAAAGGCTATCTAACTAATTGTGGGCTTGTTCATTTATTTGTTCTTAGCCGGAGGCAAACATAATAAATCAGATAAAATGCCACTATTCAAGTTTAAGTGTTTGTTCAAATGAGTCACCGGATGGGGAGAAAACCACTAAATTGATTGAAAAAGTTGTAATTTCCAGACACAAGGAAACAGAAACCCAGAAATCAATGTGCTCCTCCAAAGAAATCAAATGGCTCCTCCAAAGGCAAACAAGTGAAGAAACCCACCATTCAGAAAACACCAAGACAACTGATGAAAAGAAAATCAACAGAAGGATAATGGATTTATCGAGAAGTGTGCTATTGGGTTCTCTAACTTTATCAGATGTAAATAGTTCAGAAGATAAAGCAGACAGAGCTGTTGTCTGTGGATCCTCATCATCCAGTCTACCTCACCTGAAAAACCAGACTGAAACAGTAAACACCTGTAGTGTTCATTTGCTTCAAGACCAGGGAATAACTAAAGAAACCAGATTCTATCCGTGCAAGTCTTCAGATGGCGATACAAACACAGTTGCCATTAGAGGACAAATCAATTCTCCGTGTTTATCCAAAAGGAAAATCTTCATGATCTATATCTGTGGAGGCTATCAAGGTACAACCAAGAGGACCAGAATTTTGTGTTAATAATCTTAAGACTAACAGATTTATTGTGGTATAAGCTGGTGTTTTGGGGTGGGTAGGTAAATTGTCACTTTCTGCTACTCGCCTTTCCTCACCTACTATCTCCTCAGTGTTTTCATTCCTTCTCTGGCCATGCTGATAACTATTTCTGGAGTGCTCTTGAACTATATTTTTTTGTTTTTTTGTTTCATCCCTCAGATTTGCACTAAACCAGAAAACAACACAAGCAAATCACATTATAGAAAATTTTAATGTAGTTTGCTTGTGCCGTTTTCTGCTCTCTTTTTTTTTTTTGCAAATGTAAGTGATCAAAAGAACAAAAAAATACACCAGATATTGCTTAGCAAGTTATTCTGAAAAGTGTGTGCTGAGAATTTACAATTGCCTGTGAAATAAATTATGCTCCTAAAAGTCATGATAACTAGTAGCGCTAGAGTCCAGAACCCGGTCCCCTTTCCATTCAAATAAGCACCTTATTTGTACATTGCAGTGAGCCTATAAATCATATACTGGAAGTCTGCCAGTTGCTTCTATATCTCCACATGCTCTAAAAATGTTGCTTTTAATCAACAAATTGATTTAGGTAATATGCTTGCTTTATTATCTTAATCAGATTCAGAAGTAGAACGAAATGCATTAATGGAAAAGTCCTTTCCTTGGCTGTATAAATACTGTAAAGAGAGAGGCTACGACTTCCGGATGGTGGACCTGAGGTGGGGGATAAAAGATGGCATCACTAACAATCACAACATGGCTTCCCTACATATGAAGACATTAAGGAAATGCCAGCAGTTGGGATTCCAAACCTTTGTCGTAAGTTCAGATGGAATTTGCAATACGTTAAGCACACAGAGGGTTTTTAAAATGCCATTTCAGGGCCTAGTTTTTCCATTTCATAAGTCATTGGATGGAAAAAAGAGGGGAGTCCATATCAAAACAAAAATGGATATATCTGGGCAGGGATGTATGAAGGGGGGTGCAGTCTGCCCCAGGTGTCATCCCTGAGGGGGGTGACAAAATGGCACACCGCGGGGGGCGGCACTTACCGCAGGGTTTCGCCTGCAGCGCACCCAAGCCACGTGTCTCTCCTGGGAGTGATGCAGTGGCTCGGGGCCCCGTGCTGCCCGAAACGGCAGCGTGGGGCTTGTGCCTGCCAGGCAGACTCCGTGGACAGCTCACCGCGCCGCCCCCCTGGGCTGGTTGCTGCACTGCCCCCATAGGCAGCTTGCCCCACCCCTGCTGCTCCAGGTGCCGGAGCAGCTAGCTACGCCCCTGTATCTGGAACACCCTAGTAGCAGTCAGTTCATTAGGTTACTGTTCTGCTGCCTCAGTTCATTAGGTTATTTTTATGCACTATATATTTAAAGCACATTTGAAGCATGTTTTTACCCTCGGAGAATTCTGGGCAGTGTCATTTTTTGTGTATTATAACTCTGTAGCATGCATATCAAACCTGCGGCCCTCCAGATGTTTTGGCCTACAACTCCCATGATCCCTAGCTAGCAGGACCAGTGGTTGGGGAAGATGGGAATTGTAGTCCAAAACATCTGGAGGGCCGCAGGTTTGACATGCCTGCTTGTAAGGGATAACAGATGTGCTTTGAATGTGTGTATGCAGCCTCAGTATACTGGCTTCACAAAACATTAAATGCACCAAGGCTTTATTGGTCCAATTGTAAGCCAATTTTCTCTTCTTTGGTTTTCTGTTTCAGGTTTTTATTGGGCAGAAGCATGACGACCCCTCTCTCCCAGCAGTAATAGCCGAGGAAGATTTAGAGGCGATCAAAGTCACAATTGAACAAATGAAGCTGGGTAACAAAAAGTCAAAGCATAGTTTGGCTAGTGGTTTGAGGGAAGAAACTCTAGTAGATAAAAGGAATGAAATCCAAGGCGATATTAATCAATATGCCCTGAGCCCTAGTGTCTCAACGGAAGAACCTGAAGCTGAGACAAACAGCAAGAAGGAATATGAAATGATGAATTCTAATGGGCAGGAGTTTTCTAATGCTTCTCTCCTCACCCAAAAGACTGTAGCTGAATATGAGAGAGAACTTCAACTTCTGGATTGCTGGTACAGGTTGGATGAAAACTACATCCCTGCAGTTTACAGACTTCAACCTATTTGGTTAGTTATTGTCATTATTGTTGTGGTTATTAAATGACAGAAGCTTGGCAAAAACCCACAGGCGTCGGGACAACTGTTGTTTACTTTTCCTGGCGTTTGGTGTCCATTTTGCTCTGTTTGTAAACAAATTCCCTTTCCAGTACTGCTTCAGAGGTTTGCATGCCATTTACTTCAATTGGCTATTGCCGGCCAGCAAAGAGTTTAACATGAAAAAGGAAAGCAATGTGGAGACTCAACCCAGCCACCCCCAGTTGCTGGTGCTTTGTTTGTGTGCAGGTCTGAATGTTTGAGTCTAGTATAAAGATGCCCCCTGTGTGTGTGTGGGGGGGGAATGAATGTCATTGCTCAACCCAGCTGCCTGCCATGAGTGGGCAGAGCAGGAGGTGGAGACAATCTGAACAGCAGACTATGAGAATGAATGGGAAAGAACTGGTTTTCAGGGGCCTGTCCTGGAGTAAAAATCCGAGGCAAAATTTCGTGGGAACCCCCAGCACGAGACCAAATTGAAAATGGAACTAGGTCTGGATTTAACGGAAAGTATGGGTAGGCCTTTATTGAGCTCTAGTCCATGAACAAGCATGTGTTGGCTATGTCTACTGCAGTTTGGTCTGAGGTTGAAATGAACCTAAACAGTTCCTCATGCAAATACATATTCTTGTCACTTTATTCCATGAATATTACATCCAGAGACAGTTGTTCTATGCCAGAAATATCTGCTGTTTCATCTGCTAAAAGCCAATGCTTGAATTATAGGGCGGGATGGAGGGACAGAGACATCTTTTCTTAATTGTGCTGGCTACTGCTCCCCAGGGCTTTTTCTCAGCTGGAACTCAGTTCCGGCACCTCTTAGGTGGGTGCCATTGCCATTATAAGAGAACAAAGGAGGTGCTCATGGTAAATTCCAGCACCTCTTTTTCTAGAAAAATAGCATTGTTTTCCCCCATTTGTTTTTGGAAGCTTATGGAGACCATAGACCATAATATATGGCTAATATGAGGTGAAATTAGGCGTAGGATTGTGTGTTTATTAGGGGATTCTCCTAACTTTCTTCCCATAAATTGGAGACACTGCCCTGTGCTATGAATCACTATGCTCTGTGTATCATGGGCAATTGTGTATCGTTGATCTGTTGACTTGTGCTCCCATCTTCCTTTCAACCATCCAAAACTCACTTGTGAATGGAACATATCTGTGGGGCTGCTCTTCAACATTTCATGGAGCTGGCGAATTGTACATTTCGAAGATCACCTTCTTTGCTCATGCATTTCATGTTGTCTGCACAGCACAGTGTACCGAGATATCCTCAGCAATGATCCTACTCGCAGGCAACAAGCGAAGAACAAATGGATGGCGTCTTTTCAGAAACTGCATAAGATATTTCAAGAATATGCTGCAGTTGCTCTTGGACAAGAAGCTGCCATCACACTGCTCAGAACAGGTGGGGAAGGTGTCCAATACATGAGGAGGATGTTGTTTTGCTTTATTATATGGGTGGTGGCTTATTTGAGTAGTTTAAATAGAATTATTTCTGTTTTGCAAGTTTTGCAGCAAGAAGTGGATCAAGGATTCCAGGTCCAGGGAAAGTGTGAGGATCACTGTCACTGCTTCAAAAGAGACATCACAGATCTGCAGTCCAGCCTGTCAAGTCCCCATGCACCAAAATATATTGACGTTCACCCACTAAGAGCAGAGATCAACAAAACAACGTATGAAGCACATCAGAATTTTGTGAAAAGCATTCACTCTAGGGTAAGTTGCTCAGAACATCATTGGTTGTGGTCAGCCACATAGGGCCTGGGCTACCTATAGAAGCATCTAAATGGATATTCTGGTTGAAAATATCTCAAGATGCCCTGATGACATATGATGGGATATGAGATTTGTACCACATCATCCTCTGTAACAAGGGTGGAAAGCCCTTTCCAGTGCAAGGGCAATATTCCCTTCTAGGGACATAGGTCAGTTGTGGGTGGGACCAGGGTGACAGATGTAATTTTTACCTTTGTACAGTAGACAAATTTCTACACACATCTCTCTCTATCCTATCGTTACCAGACTTTTTTCAATGAATCCGGCCCCCCCTTTTTTTTTTTGAAGCTGAGTAGCAACAGGGAGTCAGTAGTGGGGATGGTGAGGCAAAAGATCCTGGGCCCAAGCACACATGCATATTGTATAAAGGTGCAAAGCCCTTCTTTCACACCCTGTGAAACATAAAAGCGCAGAGTTTTTAAAAAACTGGGCAACGGCAGGCTACCTGCCCGCAACTCTTGAGCCTCCCCCGATCAGTCAAAACAAAGGGGGAAGGGGCAGGAGATCTGTACTACTGCCGGATGTCCCAGTTCCCCTTTGGCAGTGGCGGCGGCAGTGGCAATCAGTAGCCCAGAGCCAGCCTGGTAGCGCAGTTGGCTCTGGCTGGCTTCAGGAGCTGTTCGCTGCTGTGGCGCCCACCATTTTTCCTCTCCGGAAGTCCCCATATGATTTGTTGTGCACAAGACACAACATTTCCTGGGGACAGATTTGCAAATCTGGGGACATTCCAGGGACGGAATTTGTCCGGGGACAGATTTGCAAATCCGGGGACATCTGGTAACCCTACTCTATCCTCCATCCAGGCATACAAGAGGAACCATCAAAGTGCAAGGGCACATTCCAGCCAGGCAAAACACTTGGGGGTGGGGGGTGCAGTAGAACGAGTGAGTATGGCCTGGGGAAAGTTCTTAAGGCCAAATCAACCACCAACAGATCCCATGCTTACTACCTTGAGTGCCTTTGCAATGACTTTCAGAAAATTGTCATCAATCACTTCAACAGGTCAGCCACATAACTGCTTCTTTGGTGAAACAGTTCAAAATGTATACTGTACATGACTTAATAGTGAAGTTTCGTTCCATTATACTTCAATATAGAAGTGGTTTTCCCATGGCACCTTAAATAATCAAAACCTAAGAAATATGACGGTTGAAAAATTCTGATGTGCTGTATGCTCTGTTTCACTTCCTTACATTAATTACGGAAGTAATTACCACAAGATGAAGAGATGGACAGTAACTTAAAAGGTAAAAGTAAAGGGACCCCTGACCGTTAGGTCGAGTCGCAGACGACTCTGGGGTTGCGGTGCTCATCTCGCTTTACATGGCAAACCAGAGCAGTGCAGGGAAAAACCATTTATCTTCCTGCCGGAGCGGTGCTTATTTATCTACTTGCACTTTGACATGCTTTCGAACTGCTAGGTGGGCAGGAGCAGGGACCGAACAATGGGAGCTCACCCCGTCACGGGGATTCAAATCACCGACCTTCTGATTGGCAAGCCCTAGACTCTGTGGTATAGACTCCAGCGCCACCCTTTCGGACAGTAACTTAGGTGGCTTCAAAGAGGATTTGACAGATTCATGAGGATAGGCCTGTATATCTATTAGACATTATAGCAAAGAATAGAACTTCCTTTTCAGAGATAATATACCTGGGAGGACATGTAGTTACAGGGGTTAACTCAGGGGTCCCCAAACTACGGCCCCCGGGCCGGATGCGGCCCAATCGGCCTCCCAATCTGGCCCGCGACGACCCCTGCCGCCCGCTCTTACGGCGCGCGGCGCGGCGACGATCTTAAAAATCGGCAAAATATCGCTGAAAATCCTTTGTGCGCATGCGTATGGGCCTCTCCCGACCCAGAAGAGGTCTTTTCCGATGCACTTCCGGGTCGGGGGAGGCCCATACGCATGCGCACAAGCGATTTTCAGCGATTTTTCCCCGGCCGTGTGCGTGTGCGCATGCGTACGGGCGCACACTCCCCCGCCCTCCGGCCCGCTGCGCGCGCACTCCCCTACCCTCCGGCCCGCTGCGCGGTAAGTCTGGGGACCCCTGGGTTAACTCTTTCCATCATACAGTGCTTATAACTTTCCAAAGTTGTCTGATTGGTCTGTAGCAGAGGCGGGATGTGCATGATTTAAGAAAGCAAAACAAAACCCCAAAAACCCCAACCCTCTTGTACTTTCACATATTTTGTGGAGCAAATTAAAGAAATATAGTATGGTTTGGCTTCCTTGTCAAAAAAACACACAGTGCAGACAGACCTTCCCTAAGAATTGCCACCCATGCAGGCACAATGCTAGGAGGGCCAGTGGAAATGATCCCGTGAGCCAAAGTTGCATTTTAGACTTCCAGTGAAATCTTTCCAAAATGCCATTTCTAGCAAGTGGGCATAAGGGCTTGAAGATGGGTACTCAGTGGCACTTAATACTACGTGAAGTGTGTGTGTGTCTACGGTAAATCAGGAGGAGGTAATTCTTGGCACTGCTGAGAAAATAAAGCTGTTTTGTCACTTGTGATGGTGCTAAAAAGCCATACAATGTTTTTTTAAAAATATTGTGATTAATAGCATTAATAAAATGATTCAAATATGAACACTTATACATCCCATGCTGTGGGGTCACTAATAAGGCATACTCCAGAGGCTGGGGATTATAAATGCCATCAGTCCAAACTAGTTGCAGCTGATGGGAGTTGTAACCCTTGCCATGTGGTTGCCAACAATCATATAAGAATGTTGACACCACAAACACATTTTGTGCATGTCTTTACAAGGATAGTCTTTTTCCTTGCTTGTCACTTCTGGATGCTGGAAATTGCGATTAAATAATCACCAGCATTCTCCCGTGTATATCTTCATATTTGGACATTCATAAAAGGAACTAGGTTTTTGAACATCCTCACGTGGTTGTCAACAACTACATGTGTGGTGGCATCTAACTGGGATATGAATGGAAGAAAATAAACAACACTGTCCAAAAGTCACTGTAACCTATACACAATGTTGAAATGTGGATTAAAACTTCCCCCCTCCATGTTTTCATTTGACCAGAACAATCCATTTGAAGGATATTCAAGAAATGCGAAGAAAGAAAGCATCTGAAACTCATAATGATGACGAGATTCTGGAACATATCCGGCACTGTCAGGCCTTGTGAGTTTGGTGGTGTTTGGTTGCTTACTTTACTTTAGCCAGGCTTCATGATGGAGAACAGTTGAAGAGTTGATATGATAGTTGTGATTTAAGAACAATCTTATTAGCAGCCTGTATTGAAGTGAAAATCTGACCTACCCGTTCATTTGGGCAGCATTCTAGTCATTCAACAAGAGTGTATATGAAGGAAAATTAAATGATACCAATTCCTACTCACACCCACAGCTCTGACTCTTACCAGAACATAGACATGTTTGAGAAATAAAAGTTGTACTCTTGTAAATCACTTCTTCTCTGCTACCAACATGTCACCAAAGTACTTTCTGGACCACTGTGTACTGGCTAAGACTGATGCTGTGCACACACCATACCTTTAAAACAAATAGTGTCTGATTTGTTTTCCCCTCTCAAAACAGGGTTAAATGTCTAATAGGAAGAGAAATGTTTTTGTGCAAACTGAAGAATCGTGTTGCATCCTCGAACAGAAGGCTAGTTGTAATTTGTGGAGAGGCTGGATGTGGGAAAACTGCAGTCATAGCAAAAGCCGCTTCCTTGGCTCCTAGCTGGATATCTGGGTAAGGGCCTCCCGCAGTCTCACAGATACTTGGAACATAGATAAAAGTTCTTGAATAAAGACAATAGAGATAAACCCAGTGTCACCCATACCCAGCTCCCAACTGCTGCTCACTAGCTACCAAATTTGCTCCCTTGATTTGTCTTAGCCGGTATCACAGAATGCTGTGAATTCTGTGAAATGTAAAACTATTCCATATTGATAACAATATATAAACTAAATTAATACCTTTATATTTGCATATTTTACTCTAAGCCCAACATTCACTGTTCACAACATTAAGTCCACCTTCAACTAAATGATATAGTAATGGCATGCATACATTGATTTAACACATGTATTAAAAAGAAAACATTTTCATGAGCAAGGTAAAAAGCTTTTTTATTTTATTTGCTTTTTTCCATTTTCATTCAGGAACCTCAGAGTTGTAATTCGATTTATTGGTGTTACTGGTGAAAGCAGAAATATCCGACTCACTCTCTTCAGTCTTTGCTACCAGATAGCTTCTATCTACAAAGTCTTGGTTAATTTATCCAAGGTAACAAATTAGATTTTACTTCTTTTGAAGGCTCAAACAAAAAATTATACTGCTGCATTTTTATGGCGGCAGCACCTACATGCACACACGTTCTCCACATGATTCAACAAGAAATAAAAGTTAGAGTAGAAGATGACAAAATAGCTCAAGCCTCTGCGGACACAGAGCAATGGATTCAAACTACAAGAAAGAAGATTCCACCTAAACATTAGGAAGAACTTTCTGACAGTAAGAGCTGTTCGACAGTGGAATTTGCTGCCAAGGAGTGTGGTGGAGTCTCCTTCTTTGGAGGTCTTTAAGCGGAGGCTTGACAGCCATCTGTCAGGAATGCTTTGGTGGTGTTTCCTGCTTGGCAGGGGGTTGGACTGGATGGCCCTTGTGGTCTCTTCCAACTCTATGATTCTATTCTAATGCTGACAGTGCTGCTCAGATAATGAAAGGTCAGAAACCAATAAACACTTTTCAGCAAATGATCAGTGCTATTACAGCTAACAGTGCTCATAATCAGTTCAACATGGGGAAGCAAAGGGGCTCAAGAGGCACATCTCCATCATTGCATCATCAAACACTGTAATGTGTTGCATGTCTACAGCCAACTCATGTCAGAGAACACCTCCAAAGATTTCCCACAATTTCTATTGCCAACACCTTTTTAATAGTCTGCAAGCCATTAGGAATCCCTTGGTATCCATTATTTTTGCTGAGTTGACATTTTGTTTCTGCTCTTTATTCAATCATAGTGTTTAATAATAATAATCATTCTTACCTAGGAATGAATAGATTGGTTTATTTCCACGCCATAACAGTTTATTACGTGTTCATTTGTGTCTGTTTCATCACATTTTCACATCAACCTGTGAATTTTATTAAATGCATGAAAATTCAAATTGTTTTCACACATGTATTTTCACAAATATACCCTAAAAGACACATTTTTTTAAACATAGCTTTTAGCTGAAAACAGTGTTACAAAAATTTGAATTGGATATAGCAACAGAAATGAATATGAACTTTTGTGGAAACGTATCACAGGGCTCTCTGGAACATGTAATTTTGAAGCATCTATTCCTCTACAAAGAACTTCTGCAACATTTATTAAAGAAAATGTTTATCTGGAAAAGGTAACAACTTTATGGGATAAGTCAGCTAGAGAATAACAATGAATGCAAATTAAGTTGATTAGCTGAAAAATTAGCTGGCGTGCTATGGTCCGTGGGGTCACGAAGAGTCGGACACGACTAAACGACTAAACAACAACAAAGCTGAAAAATGTTAAACGGAATTTTCAGGCATCTCTGTTCCTGTGACCCAACACAGTATTCATAGGTCCTTAGGACTGGCTAAAATGTTTGCTATCTTTCTCAAAAAGGATTTTGAAGGATTGGTGGAAGAGTTTCTTTCTTTACTGGAGTCTGCCACACAAGACAAACCACTTCTAATATGTCTGGATGGCATAGATGAATTATCAGAGGAATATGTCACAGATTTTCCTTGGATACCTCCTGAATTACCAAAGAATGTGTATTTTATTGTTTCCACGTGCACCGAATCAAGTTTTTCATGCTTAAAAAAACTGGAGGTAAAGTGATATCTTATTCAGTTGTTTTTTTCATTCCACGCTTTCTCAAACAGTGGGAAATTCCAGGGCAGTTTGGTAGGGTCAGTACTGGACACTTTCAGCACAATCCTATCCTTGAAAGAAAGTCCTGTTGAAATCAATGGGTCTAAGTCCCACATAGGTGTGTGAAGGATTGCAACCTTAAGGGCTTTGATCCAGTCCCCCATGAGCACAAATGTTCATGGATTCCCACACAGGGCATAGAACATTGTGCCCCACCCCATATCCTTAGGGAAAAGTGAGAGTCGTGCCCTAATCTTGCTTTCCTTGAGGAAGTGGAAGAGGTAAGTTGGATGGCGATATGAAACTTGTACCCAGACCTCCCATTCCATGTAATAATAGGCTAGCATGTTGAGTGCTCATGGGCACAGGCCTCAGAGTGGATCCTGACTCTGTTATGTGCTATGCAGATCTTTCTAAATGTGAGTGTTGCCGTACCCACAGTGACCCATTGGATCAAGCCCATGGTGCTCTTGTGGTATCTGTTTATTTAAAGCTTGAGTAATTTATTTACTGAATTTATATTCTACCTATCCTCCCAAAGGAGTCCAGGGCAAATAGGAAGGTATAGGTAAGAGAGCGCTAGATTTACAACAACACCCACCCCAAAGCAACAGCAGACCCAGAAGAGACTTTACCTTGTAAAAGCTTTCTTTCTTTAGCCATATACAAACTGTTCTGTTTAACTTTATTGGTGTGTATACCCTTTTTCCTCTATGGGTTTTTCCACACTGGAGCAAAATGTGGATTCACACTAGCCTGTCTCTACATTAACAGAGGGGTATCTACCGTACATGACACTTCCCCTATCCCAGTGTTGTCCTTTACCTGTTTCCCTTTAAATGTGGGGTTTCCCCCCCTATCCTTGGAAAGTCCAAAAAAGACCAGGATCAAAAATTCCTGCATTTAAGGCAGCCATTTCATTCTACATCTATGCCATAATTCCAAGCTCAGTTACGTCTGCGTTTTATACCACAGCCCTTTCCCAATATCAGATGTGAGTCAAGAAAGGTAAGACCCAGGAGAGTGTCAGGTTTTGCTCCAGTCCCTCTCTGATCTGTCTAGTCTAAAAAGTAAAGGGAACTTGCCACCTATATTTTATAGTCAAACTGTCACACAGGTGTTTACCGTAGTATTAACCCTGAGTCTTGATTCAAAACTTGAAGATCCAACCTGTGGAATCCTGGCAGAGATTTATAGGTATAGTTATCTGCCCTACAAATCTGGTTATTGGATGAAGAAGTGCAGAAATCCAGTGATATTAAATCCTTTTTAGGTTCTTATGTTTTACAGTAAATAGGCTGTCTTGTATTAGGCTGGCAAAGTGAAACCAACTCAATTGGCATTGATCAGGCCTGGAGACAATGTGATCAGGGGCAGACTTTGGTCTTTCAAATTTCAGCGGCGCCCTGTGCAAGGCCAAAATTTGGTCCTCCCCCATCTTTTGCCTACCGTTTTGCGCATGCACTACTACATCACAGTTTCAAAGCTGCAAGTGCCCTAAATCTGCCTCTGATGTGATAACTGAAATATGCTTCTTTTCCTCAGAAAATAACAGCGAAAGATAATATTTTACAAATACCTCCTTTGACATTTGGAGAAATCAGTGAGATGATCAGCTCCTGGCTAGAAAAGGATTGCCGAAGACTTTCCCAGCAACAGCATGATCACCTAATGGAAGCCTGCACAGCCTGCCCAGTACCACTTTATGTATACTGTGCCTATAAGGAGTCCTGTTTATGGACATCTTTCAGCCCAGAGGCAGAGGTGTGTCTTCCTCAAAATATACCTGATCTGTATTCATGGACACTGAGCAGAATGGAAAAATCTCACGGAGAACAAGTTGTAAAAAAGATGGCAGCTTATACCACACTTTCAAGAAATGGCATTACTCAGGAAGAGCTGCTCCACCTTATGTCAACGGATGATGTGGTTCTTAAGGAAGTAGCTAAATTCCAAAAAGTCTCAATTTCAGCATTCCCGCTAGTGCTGTGGTTGAAACTTTTGGATGATTTTGGAGACCACCTGAAAGAGCAAATAACTGATTGCACTTATGTTTTTAATTGGGCTCATACATCTCTGAGACGTGTCTGCATGGACAGATATCTCAGAACACAGGATTCCCAGGCATCGCTGCATGCCACCTTTGCAGATTACTACCTGAGTAGAATTCCACATAAACTAATTGAAATGTCTACATTTCAACCTTTGGTCTGGACTTTAGAAAAAGAATCCAATATCAGTTACACCTTTAACATCCGTAAGCTCCTTGGGACTCCTTATCACCTCATCAAATCTAAGAATATTACTGCCTTAATCAAAGAATGTCTCTTTAATTATGAGTTTCTCTTATACAAAGCCTGGGCTTCATCAGTTATCAGTATTGAAGCGGATCTAAGAGCAGCTATCAATGCAGACAGGTAGGCTTACAGCAGTAGAACACAACTGTGAATGTCTGGGCTTATTTTACTTAATCACAAACCCTCATACTTGCAGCCTGTCATCAACTAATCTGGTATGATAGTAGGGCCTGCCCAAGAAAGTTGGCTGCCTGAGGTGAAAGTCAAAATGGTGCCCTCCATTTTTCTATGTAGTGGCCATTGACTCTTAGGCCTCATCTGCACTATACATTTAGAGCAGTTTGATACCATTTTAAACATTGGACCCAGCTATACAGCTGAAAATAAAACACTTTAAATGTGTTGTAAAGTGCAGTATACAAATGTGACACTAGATGGCAACAGTAAGCTATGCCAAATTCAACATATTTTTTCCCCAAAACCTTTTTAGAAAGGGTTTTCACAGCTTTTAAAAATATGTGTGTAGATTCCACCAGTCACATCTTATCCCAAAAAATTCTGGGAACTACAAAGAATTCTGAGAACTACAGTTTGTTAAAAGTGCTGAGAGTTGTTAAGAGACCCTTCTACCCCTCACAAAACTATAATTTCAGGGTGGTTTAAAGTGATATGTTCCCGCTTTCAATGTGTTGTGCAGATGCAGCCTTTCTTTAACACAGGTAAATTGATCTTCACCCCACCTAAGGGCAGCAGGCTAGCTGAAAGGTGGGCACATATTGCTTTATCTTCCAAACCACTTCCATTGTTTATAGCACTGTTCAGCAATCCATTTTGTTTAACAATCAAACCTACATTCAAGTAAAGATTCTAGTTACATGCTAATCAAGTTATTATGAGTTTAGTTTCCATCCTGGCCCTCAGCTGACCTTTCATTTCTTAACAATAAATAGTTAAGTCCCACAATGTTTCTCTGTGAAAACCACTTCTCTGTAAAACCCCCTCTAGTGTTTTATTGATATGAGAGGAAGGAAACTCAAATGTGATGTGATTCCTGCCCCCCCTTGCCTCCTCCACAGGACTATACATGACTTAACTTTATTAAGTGAAGCGCTCAAGTTATCCAAGAAAGTTTTACTACAAGACCCATGTCAGATGGCTTCACAGCTTATAGGCCGCCTTCATCGTATTGTTGCGGCAGATAAACCAGTGGCCCCAGGTACTGGAAATTATGATATTTAGACTGTTAAGCAAGTATTTTGCGTTTTCTGTATTTTTGATATTTGTTTGGCGCTCCAACCATTATTTGTCACTATTGGGACTTAAGCATTCAAGACAGAACCCAGGGCCAGGCCAGCCATTTGGCAGAGTGAGGCCTCTGCCTCAGGCAGTTGAAACCCCTAAAGTGGTGCCCCTGCAAACATCCCACCCTCTCTGCCACCTTTCGGGGCACATGAGATCTCACCCAAAATCATCGCTGATGCCATGTGCCACTTCTCCACCAATGACAGGGCAGGGTGGCACTTCCTGTTTTGCCTCAAGCGGCGAAACGGGACGCGATGGCCCTGGCAGAGCCAAACTATACTTACATGTTTCCTGGAGGGTAAGTCTCTCTTGACAGGAGGCAGAAAGGAATACTGGAGGCAAATATAAGAATGTAATTGAGGGCTGGGGACCTTTTTTCAGCCTAAGAACTGCATTCCCTTCTGAGGAATGGGGCCAGTGATGGAGCCAGAGGCAAAAGTGGGCAGAACAACAAATATAAATTTTACCTTTGTAGTCTAGTTCACACACACACACACACACACACACACACACACACACACACACACACACACCTGTATACTCCATCCAGGGAAGACTCGTTTTCAGAGTTCAAGGAGACATTCCAGTCAGGCAAAAAACATTAGAGGTGTGAAACACACACAGTGAGGATTGTGGCCTGAGGAGACTTCTGAGGGGCAGCGAGAAAGAGGCCTGCCCCCTATTCAGTCCCTTGGCCTGAGGTTCTCCACCCGTAGGGATGGAAACATGCATTTTAAAACATTTCAAATAATGCAGAATTCAGGTCAACAGGGTAAAAACTCCCCCATTTCATATTTATTACAGTTTTAAAGCCAGCTCAATGAATGACTAACATCTATTATTTTGGGTTGATTCAGGTGATCCCAAAAAATATCCCTATCTGCCAGCTCTTTTGTCCCAGTGTCAGAAATCTTCTATTCCTGTTCTTCTACCTTCAACAGCCTGCCTTATAGAACCTGGTAGACTTCTCTGCGACCTTCTGAGAGGTAAGGGAGAATAATATTAACCTTTTAGAAACCGTTTAATGGCAAACCAGTGCTGAAGTTCTACGCCCTCTAAGCCCTTTGGAAGATTTGGCTAAAGACCGGAAGTTACGAAGTTTCTAGCAACTTTTGCTTGATGTCTATTCCCTATGTATTTCATTTTAGCATTGCATCTATAATTCTTACCATTCAGTCCCTTCTGCACCACTAGAAAAGCAATCAGACCTTTCTTTATGGTTTGGATAGAGAGAGAAAATAATCACATTGTTTCTTATAACTTGTGTTTTGGCCGCTCTGCCTGTTTGCTGATATTTTGCTGCCTTAGGCAAAATACAAGATGGTGCCCATCCCCATTTAGAAAGTGACTAGCAGCTGAATCTCATGTCAGAGCTGGCAGTGGGACAACATTGCCCCCACCCCCACCCCGAGGACAGCATGTAGGCATAGAGGACACAGGGCACACACACACACACACACTCCCAAACTTTCCTGCTGTTCCCTGCCTTGCAGCATCTACTGCCTGCTGCCTCACTATTCCTGATGAGCAGACTGCCCCTGGTCATTGGCACTTAGTCTTCCTAAAAATATTTTTGCTAACATGGCAAGCTTTGTGATTGGGCCAGAGCTATATCTACATTTGTGCGGAGAGGGAGGGGAAGTTCCAGTGTCTGCAGCCCAAAGTCATTGCGCTGACATAACAAATGTGTTGAATCCCGCCTACAATCTCTACTGAGACACTTGAGCGTTTCTGAAAGCTGGACAAACTCCTAATACACACTTTGGGGGCTGAAAACATTGCTGTTATTTTTAAATAGGCACTCCAGTTGCTGTCAATTGCAGGTGTTATTTTATTCTATGCCGCTGCAATACAATGCCAAGTCATATTACGTTTCATGATATTGCACTCAGGTGGCATGAGACATATTCTGGGCTAAGTGATTATGGGCTTGATAATGGGTAGGGTGGTCATGTGTCCTATTCTACAAAGGGCAGTCCTCTATTTGAAGGTGTCCTCTATTTCAAGGTCTGTCCAGTCCAAGTTGGGTTTAAAAATAAAGATCTAAAAGAAGGGAAAACAGAGCCCTTGAAATTGCCCATCAACAGTTAGGACCTGGACTGTAGGCTGAGCAAGCAAGCATGATGATCAACCCCTAGGCCCAGTCTTCCCCAGCCCCCACCATCATGGTGATATGTACCTACCCAATTTAAATTATTATGGTAATTATTCCTAAATATAGTTTATGTCCTCTTTTTAATTATTATGTTGTTTTAATGGGTTTCTTGATTGTATTAACTGGATGTTTATTTTAATGGTTTGATGGAATTGTTTTAGTGTGTATTTTAATCATCATAGAATTGTAGAGTTGGAAAGGGACCCAAGGGTCATCTAGCCCAACCCCCTAAAATGCAGGAATCTCAACTAAAGCATCCATGACAGCTGCCCATCCATCCTCTGCCTTTAAAAACTTCTTATAATCAGTTTTCTAAACCGCTAAGAAACCATTTTGACAAGTGGTATAAATTAATAAATGATGGTGAACAGCTACCCATTTATCTGAGTTTCAGAGGAAGGTAAACAATTCCAATTGATTTTACTGAAGCTGCTTTTCCCCAGAGCGAATTCTAAAATTTTACTCCCATGGATCTATAGGTCACTTGGACAGAATTGTAGCAATTGGAGAAACCCAGGAAGAATTCACTGTTGCAACAGTCTCCAGTGATGGCACTCTGAAATTGTGGGATTTGAGGGTCGGCAAAGCTGTCTTCACTCTGCATGGAGTTGGGAATAATATCAGTGCAATTGTAGTGTGTCTGGAGAACAGACTGGTGGCTGTGTCTGACAAAAGCACTATTAAAATCTGGGATCTTTCCCTGGAAAAAGTGGTATATGCAACTGGCGAGTTTGTTGGTACTCCAATACTAACATCTGCAATGAATGGACACCTCTTACTGGTGTTTTTTAATGGCAGCCACATGGTTAAGGTGAGGTGTTGTTTTTTAAAAATCACATGTATGACAGTGGGTAGAATTATGTTCTGTGCACTGACGTGGTTGGTTGTGTTTTGCTAGATTTTTGTGCTGTTATTTCATTGGTATTGTATTGAATTTAAGTCTTTAAGTTGTTTGGAACTGTTAATCACCCCATGAAACTTGGTTATGGGGAAACTATAAATGTAATCGATAATAAAACGAAACTAACCTTTGAATCAGGTCTTATGTAGATCAGCAGACATTAACAGATATTTTGATACTGATGCTGGGATCAGTGTAAGAAAGAGATACAGGATTCAAGCCTTTAATTGTATTCCGAGTGGCCTACTTTTTACAGTTACTTTTCTTGGCGATTTTGCAATTTGGGCTCAGCAGGAAAGGTATGCAACATGGCTTTACATAGATACAAAGTGGTCAGCAGCCAGCTCAAACCAATTCGTTTCCATACTATATTATGTTTCAGGTTTTTGATCTTGCTCATTCCTGCCAGTTGCTCCATGAGGTATACCTTTCTACAGAGGAAGAGCCTATCCAGAAGACTAATTCCATTTTGGTATCCAAAAATTCAGTGAAAGATTATGTTCTCTGTGCCTTTAGGTTAGTAGAATGTAATTTATTGTATTAAAATAAATAGTAAACTCCTCTCTATAGAAAGGCTCCATGCATTTGATAAATATTTCATAAAGAAAAGCCTTGTAGATCAACTATAAAACTGTTTAATCACTACTTGGATGTATTCTATATGGGTGGAACTTAACATCACACAAATACGATAGGCAACAAAGGCATTTCTGTTTGCTAAGTGGAACAACCTCCCCTCTCCTTCTTCACACACTGTTCAGCGGATTCTCCAAACTGTCCAGAGTGGATTTGGCGAAGGCATGGGGGGAATTTAGGGGAAGAAAGCAGAGTGAAAGCTCCATTGCGCTATCCAGAGTCCTTGCACTGGCTTCTGCTAGTGGACCAGCTTAGTGGAATCCAGCCCTATGTTCTCCAACACAATGTATTCTCGCTATTTCTCCCCATCAGTACCACAATGCCTTCAAGCAATCTTTCCACCTGGTATCCCTCACATCTAGTTTTGGACTACAACTCCTATCATTCCTGACCATTGGGCACGCTGACTGAGTTTGTGGCCTAAACATCTGGGGGAGGCTGCCTTAATGTTTCAGTCTCAAACGACATGTCCCCCTCCACATTCCTAATTACTTAACAGGGGGATGAAGTTTTGGAAATGGTCTGAAACAGGGGCCAAAGAGAAATTAACATAAGTCCCCAGAAGTTGGGGCAAGTACATTCACAAGATGGCACATCTCCCTATGCAATTAAGCTATACAATTTCCCATTGGCCTGATCCAGCAAGCTCTTTTAATGCTCTTATGCTTTGCCATAGCTGTGTGGCTATTACAAGGAAGATCTCTATTGTAGGGAATGTAGCCGACAAAGTCATTCCCTTTGTGCAAACTGCAAAGTCATCCCTTTTGTGGTGGAACTGCCCCCCCCTCTCCTTACTTCATGTGCCTCCCAAATCCAGAGGGTTGCAGGAACCTTGAGAACAGGTTTTTTGGGGGGGGCACAAATGGTGCAGGGGAGGGGAAGTTGCATTGCACAAGGGGGAGATAGTGCAGGAATGGAACACCCATTGGATACAACCCACTGGTTTTAGGCCCAGTCAGACTTGAGAAAGATAAACATATCTTTAGAAAATTAATTTTTACTGGCTTTAATAATTTCTCAAAAAGGAGAACAGCAGCATGCCTCATAAACTAGGGTTTTATTTGTAGCTTTTCTTCTTGGTGGATTTGGATGTAAAATCAAGATTGCCTCTTTTAGAGATTCACATGGTCATTATTGTAAACAAAATGTGACTTTGAGGATGATCACTGCCTGTGTGGTCTTGATTCTGTAACATTGTGGCTTCCGTAAATCTCTCTCCTCTCTTTTGCAGGAGCGGAAGTGAAGCCATGGTCTTTAGTGGCAAAAAGGGGAAAGTAGTTGCTAAGCTGAAAAGCCAAGAACCAGTGGCAGCTGCTGAGGATGTAGCTGTAACTAAGGAATACTTCCTAGTGATCTTCAGGTAGTACTTGGAAATGAAAGAACAACTTTTTCTACCCTCTTCCAACTGACTATCAGTTGACCATTCCGGTAATATGGCATAAAATTACTCACACCCACACATCAAAACTTTATATGTCTACACAGAAGTAAGCCCTGTTGAATTAAATGAAATTTGCTCCCAAATGAGTATAGGATTTCAGCCTCAGGATGAAGAAAGAAGAGGCAATTGACAAAAAAAAAAAAGATAGTTAGGGTGA
Organism: Zootoca vivipara; assembly: GCF_963506605.1. Classification (NCBI taxonomy): domain Eukaryota; kingdom Metazoa; phylum Chordata; class Lepidosauria; order Squamata; family Lacertidae; genus Zootoca; species Zootoca vivipara. The sequence continues at coordinate 51,203,920 of NC_083284.1, read as the reverse complement.
CCTCATCCCTGTCTAATTTTCACACATACTTCCTTTGTGAACCTATGATGCCTCTCCTTTTAAAATATTTACCTTTACCTGAGATGAATGTGAAGATCACAGAGTTTTTTCTTAATCTTGCAAAGCCTTTAATATACAGTATATATTTATAACTTCAGGAGGCTTATTAGGACAAAGCTTGAAAACCTCTGTTTGAAACCTGCCACATTGCAGCTTCTTTGCAAAATTCACTTTATTATTATTATTAATACTATTGCTACTAATTTTCACTTCTAATTGATAACGTTGAAGCTATAGTTTATTGGCCCTTTGGATTGGGTAACTATTTGTTCTATTTTACATGACGTGAGAGAAGTAATTTGCTTAATGCCATCTTTTTAAACCCTCATGGATTCTCTGTTTCTCATTATACTTTAACATACTTTTCACAACACTACTGTTCTTGAGCGTAAGTTTTCCTTCACACTTCATTCATTACTGCAATACCGACGTCTGTTCACACAACCCACCCATATTAGCTTTTTCATTACAGGTGTCCCTTCATGAAGCAGCGTGAGATTGTCCATATAGAGCTCTACAACGTCCACACCTTTGCCTATGCTCACAGTCTGAAGGGATGCTGCAATGATTATATTCACATTTTTGCTGTGAATCATTTGGGCTCTCACCTGCTGGCGTTCAGCCCCATTCCAAACACCAATACCACTGAAATAGTGTCATGGAACCTGGAATCTGAAGACCACAAGCACTTGGCGAAGTTTCCTTCAGTCCCAGCTGGTGGTGAGTACCGGTAACTTTTATGAGAAGTTCAAAACCTCTATAGAAAAAGCCGCAAGAGGAACATGCACTTCCGTACAATAAAAACAAAGGGGAAATATAAAATATATAGGAATTCTCAGTGAGGACATTCACCAGCACATAACTCCAAATAAGGTTATCAGGAAATCTAAATACAGAGTGTATCTGTATATTGAAGCAAGCATATATGCCACGAGTGGGGAACTTACAGCATGTGGCTCAGTGAAAAAGCTGCGAGTTTCATAGGTGTAGACATTCCATGTTTTTCTAGTAACATGATTAGAGTTTAATTATGCAATGTTGAGATTTTATGACTAATGGTTCTTTTAAATTATGATAAATATGTAGGTGTATGCTCTGACCTTCGTTACTGTTTAACATTCTGTGATGGAGACAATTATCTTCAATCTTGGAATTTAGCTTCCAAGATCAATGACCAGTCATTGACAGTCACTGCAAGTAAAGCCAAGAAAACAAATGGTATTCATGATATTCTAACAATGGAGAACTATCCTAGGTAAGAAAGACCCAAGACTCTCCTAAAAATGTGTTAGTTACTGTTTTAAATATTGTACTTGACAAACATCATTTTCTAAAATTCTGGCTATGCACTTTTCAAAAGTAGGTTTCAAAAGTATCCAGTTTTTCAAAAGTAGTTGGGAAAATGCAGAGATTTAAATGCAAAAGACAGAGTTGTTGTGTTTCAGTGATAGCAGGCAATCTAAGGTACTTGATCCCTGAACAGCTTCCAAAATATGTGCATTACAATAGGCAGGCCTGTTGTATGCTAAAAAGTGGCTGCAATGGGGACGACATCGGGAAATTCTGTGTAAAATTAATTCCAGTTCTCCATCAAGAAAAGCAAAACAAAGAGAATCTGTATATATTGGTTTCTTTTGCACTGCTGACCAAGAGCAGAGAAAAGTACCATGGAGGATATGAAAATTCCTTTCTCTAGGGACATCCTTCTTTTCATTTCTTTCCCATCATTCCTATCCACACTCTTTACCAGTGCATTCTGTGTAAAATTAATTCCAGTTCTCCATCAAGAAAAGCAAAACAAAGAGAATCTGTATATATTGGTTTCTTTTGCACTGCTGACCAAGAGCAGAGAAAAGTACCATGGAGGATATGAAAATTCCTTTCTCTAGGGACATCCTTCTTTTCATTTCTTTCCCATCATTCCTATCCATACTCTTTACCAGTGCAGAAATAAAACATTTGCAGAACTTTTGCTGTTTATCAATAACAAGGCTATTCATTTCAATATTTCCCAAGGTATGCCATGTGCAGAAACACAAGCCCAGGGGTCATAACAGTGTGGAACATCATGAAATCAAAATGTAAACATAATGCTGTGAGAGTGGAGAGGGGATTGCTAGAGAATACGGATATACCGGTAGTTCTGCTCAGAGACATGAAACTTTATGTCCTTACAGACAAAGGAATGGCCTCTTTTGCAGATCCTCCGAGACCCATTTTCCAGGTATTGAAGGCACCTCTGTCCTGTAATTACTGGTTGTTTGTTTTTTAGTGATTGGCATTTAAAGCTGAGGCTGTTCAGAAAGAACCTTGTAAGAAAAAGCTGAGACTGTTAAGAAAATGATTTGCACCTTACGGATTTTTTTTTTATGCCATTCCAGACTCTTTTAGTTTATGACCTTCTGAAAAAGAAGTACATAAGGAAGCAGACTGGCCTTTACATCATTCCCTGCCCAAATAACGAGTATAAGATCCTTGAAGGAGGCCTTCTACTTGGACTTTCAGAGAACAGGTAATATCTTTACAGCTATTGAAGATAATATGGCTGTTTTCTTTTTGCCACATTGAACGGAATAGTCACCATCAGCTATTAATATTGGTATGACATGAATTGACTAGACCAGTGGCTCCCAATTAGCTAATTACTGAGGACCCCATATTTTTCAAAAGCCAAGCCACGGACTCCCTACTTTTTTTTTAAAAAAAAAATATAATTACCTCTGAAAAGCAATTTTTAAAAACAAAATAAGCCCCTAATAAGCAAATGATTTTAGGTATATGGGAAAAAACAGACTAGGGCGGAGCGATATCTAGTTTTCAAAATCATGATGTATCAGCAGCTAAACATGAGGATATTCCGATATATCACAATGTCTGAAATTGGAAATCAGGCTGTTGGGGTGCATGCAGATCAGGCGTGGAAGGAGCAGCTGTGAAGACAGGATGGTTGGGTGGAGGAGAGGAAGCAGATTCACCTCCACTGCATGGTTTGAGTGGGATGGGATGGGAATGGGAAGTACATCAAGCTGCTGTCATTGGGGGTGGCAGCCAGCGAAGATGCAGTCCACTGTGGCTGCTGCTGCTTTCCTGCTGACTGAGAAAACTTGCTTTGCCTCAGTGCCAGGGGAAGGTAGTGCCACAGACGGTCCCTTGAAGTGAGGGTGATCAGCTGCCCTGTTCCCCATCAGTGTGAGGAAAGGCAGCGCCTTGAAACCAGCTACCCTGGTCTCCCTCCAAGTGAGTAAAGGCAGCTCAGATCAGCAGCGTTATCAGCTGAGATCATTGTGCGATATCAGCAGTGCCTTGAAATCAGCTGCCCTGCTCTCCCTCCTGCGAGGAGCAATATATTGCTGCATATTGCTGGGTCAAAATTCATTACCGCAGTGTGATGTCAAAACCAATTTGCCCAATATATTGAAAAATCACACAGCGCTAAAACAAACGATAACATTTGTGACATTAACATGCAAAAATGACAAAAAAATAGTTGGGGAGAGGCAACCAAGCCATGCTTATAGCAACACACTGAGATTAAAAAGCAAAAGATTCCAGGAGGTTCCAGGGTTATTTTTCTGTTGGGAAAATCAAGGCACAGTGAAGGCTAATATCTTTAAGAAATATAGTTTATTTTACACATAAAGGTAAAGGGACCCCTGACCATTAGGTCCAGTCGTGACCGACTCTGGGGTTGCGCGCTCATCTTGCATTATTGGCCAAGGGAGCCGGCGTATAGCTTCCAGGTCATGTGGCCAGCATGACAAAGCTGCTTCTGGCAAACCAGAGCAGCACATGGAAATGCCGTTTTCCTTCCCGCTGTAGCGGTTCCTATTTATCTACTTGCATTTTGACGTGCTTTCGAACTGCTAGGTTGGCAGGAGCTGGGACCAAGCAACGGGAGCTCACCCCGTCACAGGGATTCGAACCGCCGACCTTCTGATCAGCAAGCCCTAGGCTCAGTGGTTTAACCACAGCGCCACCTGGGTCCATTTTACACAGATTTATACCTAAAGTCTTCAATGGAGAGGATGTAGAACAAGAGTATACTCATTAGCCAGCTCATAGCTTCAGCAAGCTTGGGTCCAAAGCAGCTGTCAGTCATGGCTCCTGCTCAGACAAAGGGGGAAGGATAGCTTTTTGCATTGCCAATGGCCCTTAATGGCCCAGTACCTAGCTCCCCATTGTTTATCAATGGCTCTGCACTTAGGGCCAGGCTGATTTGCATAAACTCACCAAGGAATTTTTTTGTCTGGCACAATTTTGCAGCTTGTATTCTCCCTTCATATCCCAAATATTATCTAAAAAATTCTACCATTCACTAGAAGACTCTACCCTAGATCTATGACAATATGGGACCAGGAAGGTACGGTAGAATGTCCTGCTCATGTATAAAGTGCAGTCTGAATTGCTTCATTTCTGAAGCCTAGCTCTCTTTACAAGCTTCCGAAATGAGATGGATGGGCAGAGAGTGAGCTAAAAGGTGGTTTGTCTGCTTTGATTCTCACCCCCCACCCTTTATCTCCTGAATTGCTCTGTTACTGAATCAGAGATTTTACTTCATTTCTGTGCCCATCTTACATCAACTGATCATCTTGAAGTTCTAGAAAGTTATTATAACATAAGTTCTGTTTGCTTTTCTGGTTCCTGTTTTCAGAGACCATTTTATTACCTGGAACTTGGAAACTGGATTTATTAAGGATCGATTAAGGCCAGAAAACAAGGACAAATTTTCCTTGCAAGCTGAAAAGCCTAACCATTCCCTGTCCAGGGAAAACATGAAAAGATGCAAAGGAGTCTTGCCTAACAGAACAACAGGTTTCAAACTTTTCATACTAATTAATTCCCTTTGCAGTTTACACAAGATATTAAAGCTTACTGTGCATATATTGTTCAACCACCACCACACCCCAGTTGCCTCAAAAACCTTTTATCAGAGGTTTTGTTCTCAGTTGTGTTAGATAACCGTTGCAGTGAGGCAGGACCAAAAGAAAAGCCAGGTTCCAAATTATCAAGTTCAGCATAGCCAAGAGGTGTTTACATTTGCTGCTCCTCATACAGCACCACACATACATATGGCTGCAGAGCAAATTGCTTTTAATATTTATTTATTTGTTTCTTTGCTTGCTTGCTTGCTTGCCTGTCTGCCTGTCATTAAGGACCTTTGGCTCAAAATGAAAAATTCAGCATAGCAAAGGTAAGCCATTAGGGGGACCTTGAAGGAGTGTTTTGCATCGTGGCCTGTTCTTGTATCACCAAAACACACAAAGTGGCTTACAGCAGTTGAAATCCACTCACGCATATTTTAAAAATTGCACTTTTAAAAGTTATTTGCAACACCATTGCATTATATAGCAGTGTTACAGCTTCCATGGGAAAGGCGAAATGAAACAATGACTGGAAAGAGACGGAGGAAGGAAAAGGCAGCAAAAATGGAGACAGAACTGCTGCAGCAACTTGCTAATGAAAAGAGCAATGCCATTGACCAGTTCCTCCTGAGTGGAGATGAGAAGGTGAGAGGCAATGTGTCCTAAGCGCCATATGTTTATCTCATGCCAATGTGCTAATAGCTTGCATTTATTTTAGTGCCTTACAATACTGATTTTTTTCTAACCCATAGCAGATTGTAAACTTTCTTGAAAAATGAACTTGTGCCATTTTATGGTTTCTAAAAAAATATATGTGTTAGAATTAAGACACTGTGTCCTTTAACCCAGAGATAGTTTAATTCCATCATAACTTATGAACTTTATTTATTAAACATGAACAGCATTTGAGTAGATATTTTAGATTGGAAGCCTATGGTCAGGCTTACTATGATGACAGAAGCTAAAAGAACCAGTCCATCTTGTGTTTGGCTTGGCTACATTTCCTGGAGGGATTTCTGTTTGTGCAGAAGAGGTACCCTGTACCTTATTGGCAGCATATAGTACAGAAGTGGGTAGTTCTGCCAGTCCCTGCAGTAAACAGTTATAGCTCATCCCTCCATTCCTCATAGGTGCAGCTGTCTTATACTGTACCGAAGGCCTTTCATACGACTGCTAGTTGCAAGAGAGGATAGATGCACCAACATTTTATTTCACCTCAAGTATTTATAGCCCAATATCTAAAAATTAATCCACACATCCCATTATCTTCTCTTAGGTTGTTGTGTGTTCCTACTATGCACATCACCTGTCAGTGTTCAGCTTGGAAAGCATGTCCCATCTCCACACCCTTGAGAGCAGAGAATCCATGCTTTTCTTACACAATGCTGCCTTGACCTATAACGGCCATTATCTGGTGCTCTCCAATTACAGTGAGAAGGAGAAAGTCAGCTATGTAACACTATGGAATTTACCCATGGGGAAGGTATGTTTTCTGAAATTCTTTTGAGGTGGCAGAGAACCAGCTTTGCAGTTATGGAGTATGCCCCCCCAAAAAAAGAAGTCAGTGAACAGCCACAGCTTCCTTGGTGTGCAAACTAAAGCGATTTTTTGCTGAGCACCGCTCTCTTTCAAGCTCTCCTTACAGCAGTTTAAAATTAATGATAGAAAACATTCCCAGTTCTAGAATTTCTGAGCTTGATGTCCTCTTGGTCTGCCCCCCCCCCTATCCCGAAGCTAGACCTGCAACTCTCTGTTTGCTGATGCAGCTGACTCTTCATTATATCTTCACACCTCATTCTTCCAAAGCTGTAGAGTAGAACACCAACAATGTACAGTACTGGAACACTACTCCAGCCTGCCACCTAAAGGGAGAAAGGGCAGTGCTACACATTAGGAAGCGCTAAGCAAGTACATAACCAACAAATTTAAAATAGTTTATCTCTCCCCTAAAAATGCAGGTTAGGAAAAGACTAATAAATGAGCCAAATGTCTGCTGTACAGCCATTGCTGATGATGCTAGTAGGATAATTTTTGGAGTGATGGTGGAAAACAGGTAAGCAAAATGCCAAAGTTTAGTAGTTTTTTCCCTACAATAGGTTCCTCCCCCCTTAAATCACTCAGTTCTTATTAATTGTTTTCTGGAGCAGTTTAGCAAGAGTGTCACAGCTGGACACAATTGTAGCAGGTTCTGATTACAGGCTTTTGGAAGCAAAACCTCATGGCACACACAGACAAGCCTTTTTAAATGAAGCAAAATTTACCAGTAAGCACACACAGGCCTATTTTTCATTGGATTCACCTCTCCCCCTCCTGGTGGAAGAGACTGCAAGTACCACATAGCCCTTCTTCAGACATCAATAGTATATTGACTAGATGACCCTTGAGGTCCATTCCATCTCTACAATTCTATTATTCCATATAATTACTAGTAGTGGGACGTGGGTGGCGCTGTGGGTCAAACCACAGAGCCTAGGGCTTGCCGATCAGAAGGTCGGCAGTTTGAATCCCTGCAACGGGGTGAGCTCCCATTGCTCAGTCCCAGCTCCTGCCAACCTAGCAGTTCGAAAGCACATCAAAGTGCAAGTAGATAAATAGGTACCGCTACAGCGGGAAGGTAAACAGCATTTCTGTGTGCTGCTTTGGTTCACCAGAACTGCTTTGTCATGCTGGCCACATGACCAGGGCCGTCTCAAGCATGTTGGGCGCCCTGGCGCCGTGGTGCGGAGATCGCTCCGGCGCCCCCCGCCCCGTTTCTTGACGCGGCTGGTGGGCTGCCGCGCGGCTCTGCCGCGCAGCGCCCCCCTGCTGGCCCCGCGCCACCCAGCCTACCCCCTAGAGCCAGCCCTGCACATGACCTGGAAGCTGTACGCCGGCTCCCTCGGCCAATAACGCGAGATGAGCGCTGCAACCCCAGAGTCAGTCACGACTGGATCTAATGGTCAGGGGTCCCTTTACCTTTACTGAAACAGTATGCTTGATTTAGTAACACAGGATGTTTTTCATAAAGATCAGAAACTACTTTGGGCAGGTACAAGGGATTACAACTTCCCAATTCAAGTTGTTTTCCTCCTAGATAGGCCCGTTGTGCTTCACAGACTATTTAAATTCTCCTGCATTCCACTTGTTGTCTGAACACAAGGTAGAGCTTCCCTATGAACATACAGGGCCTGTCACATACAGCCCTTATCATCAAAGTTGTGTACCACAGGGAAAATATTATTAAAATAATTTACAGACCACTATTCATTTTGAGAAGAAATACCAAGTCCAATGGTTCTACTGTTCCAAGCATGACTAACCCTAGTTCCAATCCTATTTGTTTTCTAAAATTTTAGTATATCCTTTGTATCTACATCTCATCAGAAATTGTAATAGAGACTAGATATATTTAATTCACATGCTCAAGAAAGGTTTGACTGTCCAGCATTCAGCTGCACAGCTGTTAACTAGCTAAACTTCTGGGCAATCGTTTGCCAAGTTTCATTAGTTGGCATTACTTTGTGTAAGTTTGGGCAACTAAACTGTGAGATGACATTGTAACACCTATACAGTGGTACCTTGGTTCTTGAATGAAATCTGTTCCTGAAACTCGTTCGACTTCCAAAATGTTCGAAAACTGAGGCGCGGCTTCCCATTGGTTGCAAGAGCTTCTTGCACTCAGCAGAAACCACGTCACATGTTCGGGTTCCGAAAAATGTTCGAAAACAGAAGCATTTGCTTCCGTGTTTTTGGCATTTGGGAGCCAAAACATACGATATCAGAGGCGTTCTGGAACCAAGCTTCCACTGTATGGTGAATTTCCTGGAGCAGAGATGCTTAGGTTCCAAATACTTTTGGATCCAAATACTTTAGGTTCCAAATACTTTTGGATGCTTAGGTTCCAAATTCTTTTGTACAAAAATTTAAAATGGTGCAATGAAAGCAAAGAGGGCATGAAGAAGTGATCCACAGCTGTATGTCATGGATTGGAAACCTTTATTCAGCCCTTTTAAGTACAGTAGTCTTTAGTGAAAGAATATCTAATCTGCATCTGGACTGTTGAACATTATGTCCCACATATTAGAATATGTTGTCCAGTATTCCAATGTCCCAATTTACAAACATTCAATAGGGCAGTAGGGCAAGCTGAAGAAAATGTGAACTCAACACCTTTTTAAAAAAACAACAACCAACATTTGCTCACCATTTACATACAAATAGTTATTTCCCTGTCTGTCACTCTCAGTACTATAGAACTGATATCTCTTTTTTGTGAATTCTAGGATAAAGATCTGGGATCTGTTTAAGCATAGGCACAAGCTAATTCAAGGTTACGAAGGTCTTCATCTAACTGTGTACAGCAAACTACACATATTAGATGGAGCAAAGGCTGTTCTCCTTGCAGGTTTGTGACAGATTTATTTTGTGGAGGCTGTTGGGAGGCAGTAGGGCTAGAATATTTTTGTTGCATTAAGCTGGGAATCAACTCAATGCAATTTTCTCCCCCAGTTTGCTTTATTTGCTTACAATGGTTACTTTAAACATTTAATGGCAAAGCAAAGGTAAAAGACCTGGCCTCTGAAATGATTACTTTATAAATTAAAAAGGGGAAATCCTTTCAATGTTGGCATGATTTTTAACTTTTCAGCCACCCTAACCCTTTGAACAAGGGGGAAACCAGAAAGAAATATTGATTTCTATTCAGCATCCATAGATTTAACCAACATGAATGGGTTGCTATTACGACTGATGGGAAAGGAGGGAGAATTCACAATGCTGTGCCTTAGCAGGACATAATGTGATGTTATGCGTATTTTTTCCCATTAGGTGAAGTCAGTATCTGGGATTTGGAAAGTGGCACAGTTATATCAGTCTTTACACCAGACAGCAAAATCTCCTGCATGACAGTTGCGTTTGATAGAAACACAGTTCTTTTAGGTTTGAGTGACAACCCTACTCTCATTACTTTGAAAATGCTGAGCACCAACACCGCTGCAAGTTCAACAGGAAAAGATTTGTTTGGAGAGGAATCCTCAAGCAGTGAAGAAGAACCTGAAGTTATTTAAAAGCCAAAATTTTAACCAAGTAAGAAGCTAGCATTCACAATTCAATGGCTTTTTTTAAAGAGAGTATATTACAAGATATCCATTGATTCGGGAGAACTGGTACAAAATACTTTTGCATTTCTGTAATGTTGGATCGTCACCCAGAACAGACCCAGGGAAATCAATGAGCTTGTGTCGATTTTAATGGGTCTAGTCTAAGCGAGATGAGTGCCGCACCCCATAGTCGCCTTTGACTGGACTTAACAGTCCAGGGTCCTTTTTTACCTTACTCTGTAACTTAGTTGGTTTATAATCTTGCCCAAACAAAAATACCTACTTTTAGTTTGCTATTGGCAGATGTTTCCTGGCCTTCTGCATCAGTAAGAACTTATATTGATTGCATTGTCTAAGGATCCAAACAGAGATTATCAGGGATAAAACACCCAAGTCACTAGTTCCATTTGTGTTGGGTTATATAGAGCTGCTTTATTTAGCCTTGAGCTCCCAATGTTGCTGGACCAAAACTCGCATCATCCCTGACCATTGGCTAAGCTGGCTGAGGTTTGGTGAGAGTTGAAGCCCAACAATATCTGTGATCTCAAGGCTGATATAGTAGATATTTTGTGCCCTAAATGTCAGGAAATGGATGAATAATTTGATTTTAACAGAATACGTAGAAGGAAGCGGTCCCCTTTTTTAAGGAGCAGCAAAAAGTAATTGGGATACATATATACTACACACATGGTGAAGCTCATGTGCTTGATTAGGTTTCATAAAGGTAGGAAAGGGTTATCTATCAACTTTAAGAATTGTTATGACAATGATAATAGATTTCAGCGATTTTGTAAAAGATATAATCAGAATGTTTCAATCGAAATATTGATATTCTATTGTAATATTTACTGATAAATTAAAATGATAGCAAACATTTGGATGATACTGGGTAATGGCTATTGCATTATGAATATGCATTTGATATCATACTAATCTAAAGCTAAAAGAAGCTAGAGTAATACATTCGTCTTAGTACTACTAACAATGAGAAATTCTGTTAACTAATTTAGTTGGGTCCAGCTGATTTTGCTCCATCTGAATATCTCAAAGTATCGTTTTAAACAGGACTGTGTTTGTTCTCATCCCTGCTTGGCTTTTGTGGGCACAGCTTATTCCTTATAGGCATTGACATAAACACTAGCCTCAACCATATCTGTCAGGGGGCCTGATATGGCTACTCTAGAGTAACGACTCCAGCATGGTCTTTTTAGGCTTTTATTAAGTGCTGATTATTTACAGTGTTCAGAGCGGTAAATATGCATCCTTAAGGTGAGGTGTCAGAACCTCCGAATGGCGATTGGCGCGTTTTCTTCCAGCACAGAAGCTTTGGGAGACCCAACCTCTTCCCCCTACGTTTGCGTCGCAATTCGGGAGTTGGGGGGATTGGCCTTCCCCCCGGGCCCCCCACTTCCTGTCCCACCTGGTGCATGGGCTCCGCAACCTTGCCTGAGCCTCGGACCCCACTTCCTGACTCTCCGCTAGAGGCAGAGCTCTCCCTACTCTCTCCAGCGCTTGGGGATGGGCTGGAACTTAAGATGGGAGGGACTTCCCTGTATCCCTTGTCCCTCACATCCACCCCCCTCCCAGGCTCCTCTCCCCCCCTCCCTAAGGGCTCTCCGCTTGCTGGGGACGAGTGAAACCCCAAGAAGTCCGTGGTGTCAGAGCCTGTGGGTGTGAAAATTTCCCCCCAATCTGGCGATCTTTCCCTCTCCCCCTGAGAAGACTGGAATCCCAAAAAGTCTGTGGCGTCAGAGCTGGTGGGAGTAAAAATGTTCTGCCAGTCTTCTCCTGCCTCTGACGTAGTCGACCTTGGTGAAACCCACACCTCTTCTTCCGTATCCTCAAATTCCGCTTCCCATCTCCATGGAGAGCTGCTGCCTGTTCTCCCTTCCTCCCGCCCCTCCCCCTCCTCCTCCCTTTCCATGTGCCAGGGCTTGGGTCTGTGGGGGAAAAGGGCGTGGAACTCTTCCACTAAAAATTCCTCAGGTACTTCCGTGGCCGGTATCCACTCATTGTGGGACGGCGGAGTATCCTCCCATGCCATAAGGTACTCCAGCCCTCTCACCCCTCTCCGTGAGTCTAAAATCTCCGTTGCCTCATTGAGTCGTCGGGCGTCTCCCGTCTCCCCCCCTCCCTCTGGAGGCTGATCACTGTCCCGCAACCTGGTGCTTTCTCTGTACGGCGACAGCAGGGATCTATGAAACACTGGGTGCACTCTCATGTCCTCAGGCAGTGCTAGCCTGAAGGCTACCGGGTTGACCTGTTGCGTGACCGTGAAGGGGCCCAGCCTCCTGGGTGCTAACTTCTTGCATCGCCCCCTGGTGGGAAGACCTTCCGAGGACAACCAAACCTTGTCCCCCACCCTGATGACCTCCCCCGGTCGCCTGTGGCGATCTGCCCCCTTCTTGTACGCTTCCTTGGCCCTCTCCAAGTGTTCTCTGAGCTGCTGGTGCACCGTCTCCAGGTCCTCTGCCCAATCCTCTGCCTGTGGGCCCTCTTCCTCCTCCTCCCCCTCCCTCTCCGGGAAAGATCTGAGGTCGCGCCCGTAGTTGGCCTTAAAGGGCGACACCCCTGTGGAGACGTGCACCGCATTGTTGTAGGCAAACTCTGCCAGTGGCAGGCGATCCACCCAGTCCGTTTGCCTCTGGCTGACGTAACATCTCAGGTACTGCTGCAGAATGGCGTTGACTCGCTCCGCCTGTCCATTGGTCTGCGGGTGCCGAGCCGTAGACAAGCTGACCTCCACCTGCAGGAGGTTCATTAGCCGCCGCCAGAACCTGGAAACAAATTGGCGGCCCCGATCCGAAATAACTCTTAAAGGCAATCCATGCAGTCTGAATACGTGGTCAACAAACAGTTTGGCCGTCTCTTCTGCCGAGACTGCCCTGGCACACGGTATAAAATGGCACATTTTGGACATGAGGTCCACCACCACCAACACTGCGGTCTTGCCCCTGGACGACGGCAGGTCTGTGATGAAGTCCATGGACACTACTTCCCACGGCCTGTGCGGTGTAGCTAATGGCTCCAGCAAACCTGCTGGTGGCGCTCTGACCACCTTTGCTCGCTGGCAGGTGTCACAGCCCCTTACATAATCCCTCACATCCTCCCGCACCCCTGGCCACCAGAAGTGTCTCATGACTAGGTGAGTGGTTTTGTCCCTTCCGAAATGACCCGCCGTCGGGTTGTCGTGCATCTGCTTGAGGACCTTACCTCTTAGCTGTTTGGTGGGCAGGTACAGGGCTCCCCTGTAAAAAAGCAAACCCCTCCTTTCCTCAAAGTCTTTTGCCCGCTCCCTCCCCCCTCGCAGCTCTCTGAAGATGCGGGTGGCGAACTCATCTGCTGCCGTCAGTGCTGTGAGCTCTGCCTCGCTTACCACTGCTGCTCCGCAGGCCCATGCGGACTGGGGGAAAATGTGCCGGGGTGCTGGTGGCAACTCCTCCTCCATGTATTCCGGCTTGCGGGAGAGGGCATCCGCCCTGACGTTCTGCTCCCCCGGTATGTAGTGGATGGAGAAGTTGAAGTGCGAGAAGAACTCTGCCCATCGTATCTGCCGCTGGTTGAGCACCCTGGCCGTTCTCCAGAACTCCAGGTTCTTGTGGTCCGTGCACACCTGAATGGGATGCTTGGCGCCCACAAGGAAGTGTCTCCAATGCTGGAACGCAGCGTGGATCGCGAGAAGCTCCTTATCAAACACCGTGTAATTGCGTTCTGGCTGGGTCAGCTTTCTGGAGAAGAAGGCACAGGGTCTCCACTCTCTGTTGGCATCCAGTTGCAACAGGATCGCTCCCAAAGCCCTGTCTGAAGCGTCGGTTTCCACGCGTAGGGGCGCATCCTGCACCACGTGGAACAGGTTCTGGTCGGAAGCGAACACCCTCTTGAGGCTTTCGAACGCTGCTTGCGCCTCTGGAGTCCACCTGAACTTCTGCTTGCCTCTTAGGCAGTCCGTGATGGGAGCCGTAACGCGAGAGAAGTTCTTGATGAACTTCCTGTAAAAGTTGGCGAAGCCTAGTAGGCGTTGGGCACCTTTGCGCGTCCTGGGGCTGTGCCAGTCCAGGATGGCCTGCACCTTGTCCTTATCCATTGCTAGCCCCTCGTCTGACAGCTTGTAACCTAGGAAGTCCACCTCCCTGGTGTGAAACTTGCATTTCTCCAGCTTCACATACAGGTGGTTCTCTTTCAGGCGCTGCAACACCTCCCTGACATCCTGCACATGCTGCTCTGGGTCATTGGAGTAAATAAGGATGTCATCCAGGAAGACCAGGCATTTCTTGAAGAGGAGGGACCCCAGGACGTGGTGCATGAAGGCCTGGAAGCATGCTGAGCCCCCTTGAAAACCGAAGGGCATGACCAGATATTCAAAAGAGCCCAGTGGCGTGAACATCGTGGTTTTCCACTCATCGCCTTCCCGGATCCTGATCAAGTTGTACGCCCCCCTCAGGTCTAGCTTGGTGAAAATCTTGCCCCTGCGTGCCGCTGTCAGCAGATCATCCACTCTGGGCATTGTGAAAGCCACCGGTTCCGTCATGGAATTGAGCCGTCTAAAATCCACCACCAGACGGCGCTGTTGCGTGTCCTTCTTGTCCACCCAGAAGACCGGGCTGCCCCCTGCTGCCTTGCTTTCTCTGATGAACCCCCGCTTGAGGTTCTTGTCGATGAACTCCCTCAGATCCTCCAGTTCCTGATCTGACATGGAGTACAGCTTGGCTGGGGGTAGCATGGCCCCTGGCACCAGGTTGATTTGACAGTCAAAGGACCTGTGTGGGGGTAGGTGGTCGGACTCCGCTTCGCTGAAGACCTCCTGTAGGTCCCAGTACGGTTTGGGTATTGCCTCACCCCCCTTGACGTGCATGGTGGCCACTGTGGCGATGGGAGGCCCCTCCCCAGGTTGGCGTTGCATGCAATGCTCCAGACAAAAGTCCGATCCAAACGTGATGCATCTCTGGTGCCAACTGATGGAGGGGTCATGGCGCGCCAGCCAGCTCATGCCTAAGACGATGGGGGGGTCGGAGATGGTGGTGACGTTGAATGCCAGTGTCTCTGAGTGTCGTCCCACCGTCATTCTCATGGGGGGGGGTCTGGTGGGTGATGGCCCCCCCCAGCAACTCCCTGCCGTCAATGGTGGAGACGTGCAGGGGGAAATCCAGCTGCAGAAGTTGGATCTGGTGCTCTTCTGCAAAGTTTCTCGAGAAGAAGTTGGCTGATGCACCACTGTCAATTAACGCGAGTACCGTCAGGGGATAGCCATTTGGGAGCGTTATCGTCACTTCTAGAACCACCCCTGCTCTGGGGGGGGGGATGGGCTGTCGCTGCTCCTCGCTGTGCGGGTGGGTGGGTTGGGGCCGGTTTGTGCTAACTGTGCCTGGCTGCTGCCCCTTGTCTCCTGCAGCCAGGCTGTCTCGTTTCCCTGCTGTGGTGCTGCTTCAGTGGGGGAAGGTACAACCGTTCCCGCCTTTCCTTGCCACTCCCTGCGATGAGGGCAGTCTCTGACGCGATGCCGGGGGGAGTTGCAGAGAAAGCAATTCCCGCCTCTTCCCTCCTTGCGTCTTGGCGCCGCCGGGGTTTGAAAAGCCCGCGCGCTCCACCGATCTCCATCGGTTCCGGCTCTGGGCTTGGTCTGGGCGGGTCTGGGGGCGGGCCCTGGGGTGGGGTTTGGTGATGTGGTCTGTCCTGGGAGCGTGGGAACCAAGGCTTTGCTGCGCGCGTCGCTTGTTTGTCATTCCATCTGGATTCCTGTCTCACCCCCACCGCTAGCGCCGCTTTGCTTAACTCATCCATAGTTCGCGGTTTAGGACCTCTCGCCAGCTCATCCTTAACGTCTGCGTGCAAACCCAGGTAGAAGGCTGATTTCACTGGCTCACTTTGCAGATCCCACCCCAGTTTGTGCACCAGCATGGTGAATCTCGCCCAGTAGTCCCTAACTGTCGATTTTCCTTGTGTTAAGTTATGAAGCTCCTCTTTAGTGGCCTCCATTTCACTGTCACTAGCGTACATTATTTTTAAAGCTTCTAGAAATAGTTTTGCGTTCTTCATGCAAGGATTTTTTTGCGCGATGAGCGGTCTTACCCATTCTCGGGCGGCCCCCGTCAAATGCTCTATGATAAAGGAGACTCTGTGCGCGTCATCTGGGAATTCTGCTGCATGCAATTCCAGCGCATAATTTATTTCTGTCTCAAATCCTAGGTACTCCCTAGGGTCGCCGCTAAACTTGGTGACTAGGCTCTGTCCCCTTCTCACTTGGACTAGCTGCGGCTGGGGCGCCCCCCCACCTCTAGCGGCTTTTTCCTCTTCCAACTTCTTCTGCAGGTCTAATACCATCACCCTTAGCTGTTTCTCAGTCTCCTCTTTTGTCCTCACCTGGTCCACCAGCTTGTTCAGCTCCTCCTGCGCCCCGCGCGCTTCCTCCTGAGCGGCATGCAATTGCTGCTGTGCCTGCGCTGTAAGGTTCCGTAGCTCCTGCTTCGCTGCTTCAGCCTCCAGCCTCCAATGCTCAGCCTCTTGCGCGCTCATCGCGGCACTCCAAAGTAGCCAAAAAAAAGATTCGGAGGTTGCTGTCAGGGGGCCTGATATGGCTACTCTAGAGTAACGACTCCAGCATGGTCTTTTTAGGCTTTTATTAAGTGCTGATTATTTACAGTGTTCAGAGCGGTAAATATGCATCCTTAAGGTGAGGTGTCAGAACCTCCGAATGGCGATTGGCGCGTTTTCTTCCAGCACAGAAGCTTTGGGAGACCCAACCTCTTCCCCCTACGTTTGCGTCGCAATTCGGGAGTTGGGGGGATTGGCCTTCCCCACGGGCCCCCCACTTCCTGTCCCACCTGGTGCATGGGCTCCGCAACCTTGCCTGAGCCTCGGACCCCACTTCCTGACTCTCCGCTAGAGGCAGAGCTCTCCCTACTCTCTCCAGTGCTTGGGGATGGGCTGGAACTTAAGATGGGAGGGACTTCCCTGTATCACTTGTCCCTCACAATATCTCTTTGGCACATACTGTACTTAAGTCAGCTTTGTGTGGTAGAACACCAGTTTATTTATAAGGAAGCATAGGTACAACAATTTCTGATCAACCTGTTTAGGAATTCATTCAGATGTCCACTTTCATCAATGAATGCCCTTTCTAGTTATTCTGTGAGATGCAGTTTTAAGAGGTAAGTGCAACATGATACAGCATAGAATGGCTTAAATTATGAAATTACGTTTATTTCTTACTGTTCCCACTTCCCTCTTTCCTGTCATTATATGCTGCTAAATTTAGGGACACTCAAAGGGAAGAATACTACTTGTCTCACTCAAGCATATAAGCCAAGCAAGTCAGAAGGAATCTCAGCATTCATACCTATTATGATGGTTTTCATCAGAGCTCCAGTACTTTTATAGCTTTATTTCAGTACCATTTGTCAGATACAAATAAAAGAATATTACAGAACCTAGGAGCTCAAGAGCTGTGTGGGGTGTTCCAGGCATGCACTGGAGACTTCCAGTCTCACTCCACCCTATGTCAAGGTACCCCTGGAGTGACATTTTGAGAGGCAAATGGAGAATGCAGTGTGAAAGGGAAAACTGACTTCTTTCCACATGCACAAAAACATTTATTATACATGTACAGGTTTCTTTGGATCCCAGCCTGTGTGCATTACTGAAAAGGGGGGCAATATAAAAATGTTCTGTTCCATTTTTACAACCAAAATGGTTTTTATTCATAAAACATAGCATGCAAAATATTAGATCCAAGTAATTGATACACTTCAGTGGCACAGTTCTTATTTGCATGTGCCCAGGCTTACGAAATTTAGAACCAAGAGGGAGATTGTCAAACCACAGCAAGCAAACTTATTTTAAAATCATTAGTTCATAGCAATGACAATTTCTTAAAAATGGGAAACATTATCATTTTGCTAAGATAGGGCTAAGAGTCAGGTTGTCAATTGGAAGCAGAGGAGACACAGGAATTGCAGACGCTAGTCTGGGCATTCCAAGTTTAGGAATAGTGCAGATATTTAATGTACACCATTACCTGGTTGCAGAATTATAATGCCTAGAAACAGATCTGAAATGCACAAGTAGTTTTACAATCAGTGGAAGGTGTTGAATATGGTGTTAAGCACACAGGAGCGAATAAATCCAAAAGCAGTTCCCAAGTCTCCTTCAATCAGCTGGGATCAAGTCACTGTTCAAAATATGTCCTCTTTCTTAGAATTTCAACATGCTAGTACCTTGGGACTTAAATTTTCCTACTCATTGCATTATTATGTTCAGGACACTGGGGAGAAACAACTAGACATCCAAAATAAATACATCTATCTGAACTTGCATTTTGTTTTTCCCAAAGACCCTGAATAGAAGACATATTATTTATGGAAGAAGACTGTTACTTTTTAACTGGGAGATAGTTCACAATCAACGAAATTGTGAGACAGTGTTTCAGAATCAGTTGAAACAAGTGTCCCATTCCTCTATGGAATACAGAAGTAACGATTCAGCTGATAAAACCCGACACCTAACAACAATAGCAGTTCCCAGTTAAACTAGGTACTATATAACATCCCAGAGATGCTGCTACTCACCCTTACAAAATGAAAAATGTCCACCTTAAGTGCAGTATCTGGTCAGAGTTCGTGATAACTTTTTTTGTGTGTGAAAGTATCCAGAACTTTTTCAAAGATCAGTTAAACCACAAAAACTTTTAACTGCCACAGAAATGTGGCACAGTTTGTTGTTGCAGAAACAAGAGTTTGAAGATATGTGAATTTATTATCGGGCTGTTTATTCCATTTCATTCACATTGCTATTGCTTCACATGCACATTATAAACTCTGTGAAATGCAAACAGATCCCTCTCAAGTGCCAGAGGAAAAAAAAACCTCGTTTAGAAAAACCTATAGTAGTATGTTAGACAGCTAGACAGAGGTTACAGCTGTTTGTCATCAAATTTGGCATGTAGAACTCAATTAAAGAAATAATATCTAGTTTTGGAACACCTTCAATTATTGTCTGCTCCAAAAATAAGTCCTGGTTCCTTATGTATAAGGTTTTACAAAAAGCACTACGCTTTTGAGGAACAGAGTTCCTTTTGTCTACATCTACATCTATTGTATGCCTCTTCTATAAGAGGGCAGTTCTTTTTACTACTACTGTACTGAACTTTCCTCAGCTCCAAGAGCCTAGAAAGCACGAAAGCCAGTTAACATACTAGTCCAGGGAAACTCTTATAACTTGTCCAAGGACTTATAGATATTATAGTACTTACGCATCCATTGTACCTGTAAACTTTTCAACATGATTGTATGTTCCTGCCATCATCCAAGAAGTCAGTGGCAAGATGGCACAACATGAGTTAAAAGATGGAAAGGAACAGAATGGGAAAATCAAGTAGCCTCAGTTCAGGACTGTCTTTGTAATGCTGAGTAGAACGCTTCTAGCCATCGTATTTTATTGTTTAATATACCGTCCCTAAAAAGGCTTCTAACCTCATCACCACAAGATTAACATAGTGACATATACAGAAATCACAAGGAAGGCAATAAGGAAGAATGTTGGCTTTTCACCCCGAAAGACTTAAAAATGTAACACTAGATTAACCCCAATTAAATATGATCTTTTAAGACTCTGAAGTCTAAAAGCGTCATAGAACGAAAGTGTTCTCAGCAGAATGAGCTATAATGGACTAAAGTTACAACTGCAACAGATGTTAAAATACCAGTCTTAACATGATTATCCCTCCAGTCCATCCTCATCAGGCATCACCATAATTCTGCAATTAAAAAGAGTGAGGGACCAAGAACTCTTGAATCCCCTTTGTGCTACTCCCATGTGACCCTGTTCGAAGAATTTGGTTATTTTAGTGCAGAATATTCAAAAGCACAAAAGTACTAACATCTATTAATACTCCATTAGTACTACAGACTGTAAAAAATATTGCATAGTTTTATGCATTATTCTAAAATACGGGTCTGCCTATTAAACAGTTTTTAAAAACTACGCAGCTCTCAATGTATTCAGAGCATCGACTACCTCGATCTTCTATCTTTTTTGGATTTGTCTGTACATTTATCCATAGTCTTCTCATTGTCTCCTCTGCACTTAGGACAATACCATTTCCCCTTCGGTTTGTAAGTGAGTCCAACACATGAAAAATGAAACCATTCAATGGGACATAGTTCATTGTCACACCCTATCATTTCCCCGTAAGACACTTGGTCACAAAGACAGTAAGTTGGTTCATTAGGGTCTACTGCAAAATCTACTGGTGAAGCTTCCCTTTCTTGTTTAGCTTTAGAGCGTTTCTTTTTCTTAGCAGATTTGGATCTCTTTTCTTTAGGGGGCTGGTCATCATATTCATCAATTCCATTTGCTATATGGCATATATCACGGCTTTCGCTGGTGCGCTGTCGACGTGGTCTTCGTGAAGATCTTTCTGGTAGACAAGGGTCCACTTTTGACTTTTCGGTGGGCTTCTCTGTATCTGACAGATCTTGGAAACACTGAGACTGGGACTCTATTTGCCGGGCTCTGTTCTCTACCAACTCAAGCATCTGAGTGACTATTTGGATTTTCTCATCACCAAGCTCTTGACTGTTGATCAGGGCTCTCTGAAGATGCTGCTGCAAACGCTTTTTCTGAGCAGGATCATCTTCACTCTTGTATTTTTCATAGACTTCATCAATTTCTTTTAACGCTTCTGTTAAAAAGAAGTGAGAATAAGTGTATTATGAACTAGAATCCTTCAAGTCACTCCTTTCAAGTTGACAAATGCTAATCTTGTACTAAAAATATGAATAGTACATATCAGAGGCTATTTAATAAAGCATATACTTTCAAAGGATAGTAACACATTAAGATGCAAAAACAAATCTGTCCAAGACCGCTTCCAAAATACAAGGAAGTTTTTTAAAAGCATCTAGAGATTAATGTGTCATTTAGCAAGTGAGCATTATAAAGTGACATAATTAAATCTGGTGTTCATAGGGGAGGGGGGAAAGCAAGTTTGTTTTTTCTAGTTCTTTTCTCTCCCGACATCCTACCTTGAAATGGTAAGCTGCATTTTTCCACATGTGAAGTACCGTACTGAAAATGCTATTTCTGTCAATTTACAAGAGGTGGGGAATCTCAGGTCTAGACCCCAAATGTGACCCTCCAAACCTCTCCCCAGGCCACTGTTCATCAGCCTTGCTCTGCTTTTGCCTAGTGGGAATGCATTCTAGAACTATGGCAATGCCTCGTTGCTTGTATGGATGGAGAATAGAGAAATGCTTGTGTAAAACATACAGATTCTGTATGGCTAGAATGTAGCCTGCTGTACAAAGGCAAGAGTCATACCCACTGCTTTGCCTACTTGTACCTCTAGCCCTACCCACTGTGTGCCCCCTGGAAGGTTACCTACAAAAGAATGTGGCCCTCAGCTAAAAACAACAACAACAACAACAACAACAACAGGTTTCCCAGCTCCGTTTTGCAGGGGAGTTGGAGAAAAAAAACAACAACAAAAACAGGTTTCCCAGCTCCGTTTTGCAGGGGAGTTGGAGAAAAAAAAATTATATTGAGGAAAAGACACCATTCCCCAAACACCTCCATCCACATTCTAACATCATGCACAAGAGACCACAACATCATAGAATTGTAGAGTTGGAAGGGACCAAGAGTATCATCTAGTCCAACCCCTTGCAGTGCAGAAGTCTTCTTGTTTGCTTCACTTGCCTGGAGGAGTTACTACCTGCTCAATTTGTATTTTGGTTATAAAAACAGACTAAAACCATGTAAAAAGATGGGGGAATAGCCCTTGGTTGCAAGTGGAACAAATAATAGTAAATGGCCTTGAGTATATGCTCTTCACCCATCTGCCACAAACACTAAAAAGAAAAAAAGCACTTTATGTACCACATGTATACTGTAGTCTGTTGATACAAATGATAGTTAAACTCAGCCCCAAAACTTGCCTACCTAGCTGATCTAGCCCTGTCAGCCCTACCTAGGAAACGGGTGGTGTGCAACTGTGTGCAGGTGTGTGCATGTGTGGGTGATCGCCGCACTGCATTTGAAACAACAACTCAACTTTGCAGAGACGTCTCCCTGCGCAACCAAGGAAAAACCGAGAACAATTTCGAAGTTCGCATCTCGGAACTTCTCGGGCGATGCATCCCACCGAAGACCCCACCACCACCACGGAGGCGTCTCGGGCATCACACGGGTCCTGCTACTGAACCTCCGTCCCTCGTGAACTTGGACTTTTTTTTTATAAAAAAAAAAGGTGACAGAGGGCATGCCCCGTCGTCCGCCGTCCCCTCCCGGCTCGCGTCACAGGGTGTGCGCGGACAGAAATGAGGGCGGTGGTGGGTGGTCCAAGCCCGCGGGGGCCCAAGTGCCGAGGGTCATTCCTCAGCGCCCACCCACCCCCAAATTCGTCCCGAGGGCCAAGGCGGGTGGGTGCTGGCGGAGCGTGGCCATTTTCCTGCCCCTCCGGGCGCCTGGCAGGCGGCGAGTGAGGCGTGGACGCCCCTCCTCCTTTCAAAGCAAGGACGGTTGGACTGGAGGGGGCGGAGGGGGTGGGAGCAGCGCCGTGGCCTCCCCCGCCATCGCCCCCTCCTCCCCGCTCTTCCCCCCCCCCACTCACCCCGGCAGCGCGTGTCCATCTCGCGCAGGAGCGAGGCCAGCCTCTGCATGTCCAGCGGCAGCGACTCGACGCACTCCAGGTAGTCCTGCACGTAGCGCGCCAGGATCCTCTCCGACACGCCGCCGCCGCCGCCACACGGGAATCCGGACACTCCGCCGCCAGCCCCGCCGGCTGCAGTGGCGGCAGAACCGGCAGCCGCCGCCGCCGCCCCAGACCCCGCCCCCCCAGGCTGTTGCCCCGGCGACCCCAACATCATTACGCGACGTGACAGCGACCCCGCTTCCCCCTCAGCGGACCCGGGGCCCTCGAGCGATGGGGAGGGGGGAGGGAAAGGAAGCCCCTCCGGCCGCTTCTGTTAATCGGCGCGGGCAGCCGAGGCGAAAGAAAACCTCCTCCCTCACTTGGAACTCCCCGCCTCTTTTCCCCTTCCGCGCCCCCCCTCTCCTCCTCCTCGCTTTTTTTTTTTGTACCGCGGAGCACGCATGCGCGAGGCCTTGTCCTTATAAGGAGCGGCCGGTTCGCATTCTCCCGCCTTCCCCTCACGCCCGACGCGATTGGTCTGGACGGACGGAACGTCAGGAGGCAAACGCGGAAAACGAAGGGTGGGGTCTCAACTTAAAGAGACACCGCTCCATGCATTACTGTTTCCCCTCCTTCCCTTCCTGCCAGTGCCTGGTGTCAACGGAACGATCAGTCTCTCCACACACAACACACACTCTTTATCAGAACCCGCCTACTTTTTTCGTCCAGTCAATCCGCTGCCGAGAGGGACGGAAATGAAGCCGGAGAAACCGAACGCTCCCCCCCTGCCTCCCCCTTCACTTGTGTCGGAATCTGTTGACAGCGGCGCGTGGAAGGGAGGAGAGAAGGGCTGAGGGAACAAAAGGGAGTTGGCGCGGGGGAGGAGAGAAGGGAAAGTGACACTGGAGCGCCCACGTGGGGCTTGGGGAAGGGGAATGGAATATTCTGCTTCAGGACTGCAGTGTGCTCCCAAACGTAAGGTAAAAGGACCCCTGACCATTAGATCCAGTCTTGACCGACTCTGGGGTTCCGGCGATCATCTCGCGTCATTGGCCGAGGGAGCTGGCGTACAGCTTCCAGGTCACGTGGCCAGCATGACAAAGCCGCTTCTGGCAAACCAGAGCAGCACACTGAAACGTTGTTTACCTTCTCGCTGTACCTATTTATCTACTTGCACTTTGACGTGCTTTCGAACTGCTAGGTGGGCAGGCGCTGGGATCGAGCAACGGGAGCTCACCCCGTCGGGGATTCGAACTGCAAGCCCTAGGCTCTATGGTTTAACCCACAGCGCCACCCGCCTCCAGCTCCCAAACCTACTTCGTCAATGGTCTGATCGCCCTTGCTTCGAGGGTCTCTGGACTCCACTTCCGGTTTTATGCTCTCGAAACAGATTTATGCAGAGAGAAAAGTAACCTGGTCGTAGTGTGCTGCTCGCCTTGCTACGTGAGCTACAATATTATAATAATATTATAATAATTAGAAATTACCCCGCACCTGAAATGAGTGGGACTTGGAAGTTTCCAGCTGCAAGTCCAGGCACACATACGGTAGTAAACTCCAGTGAACCGACTATCGAGGAAACTGCACGAAATAACACATCAAACAAGTACAACACGCTAAAAAAAATAATCAAAATCAAATCGAGCAGGAATTGAGACAAATTACTGCTGGGAGGCTCAGGTAGTCAGTCCTACGGAACTCAGTAAGGCTGATGCTGTTATTGGTGGTGCTGATAACGCCAAGGTCGCGGGTTCAATCCCCATACGTTGGACTAGATGACCCTTCCTAGTCTACTGGTGCACTTGTCAAAAAAAAAAAAGGCGTTCTGAGAATGAGCCCCGTTCTGTTGGCGCGGCGATGCGCACTACCTGCGTGACTATGGAGGTGACGAGAGGCCCCTCCCGCGCCCACCCGCTCGGCCCTGAGGGCTTCTTGGCGGAATCAACGTGGGCTCGCGAGACGGGTTGTTGCGCGCTGCAAAGCACGCGGCACTCTCTGCCCAGGGTCCGGGGACTTTCCCCTAGGCGGGCCCAGGGGCCCAAGAGAAACAAGCGTTCTCCGCGCGTAGCCTAGAAAGCAGGTCTTTAGAACACCCTACAAGAAACTCACGCTGACAGAGGCTATATAAAGGCTTCAAGAAGCGCCTTTTTCCCAGGTCATGGCGAGCAACATGAAATGCAAATCTTTTTCTATTTTATATAAAATCGTAGTGCGGAGGTTCTGCCTCTCCTCTCTCTTTTTCTCTCTGTTTTTTTTATGTGGGCGATTGTGGTGGGCGGCAGTTCTTTACTACAGAAGCTCTGGGTGCGTATGCTAAACGTGCATGCAGATAGTATGCAAATATAACTCATCGCCCCGCCCATTACTGACTTTAAGAAGCGGAGGAAAAAATCCGTCAGCTGAAAACTTCTAGGTTGTGGCTGTATAGACTGAGATGAGCTCGCTGCAGGTGCGGCCACGGGGCGTCAGATACCGCCCCCCTACTCCTGATGTTTTTGATGCCCATCTTCCCTAGCCCCATTTCCCTTGGCAGGGGCCGGGGTAGGCCAATCCGGTGCCAAAATGTATAGGGCTGGTCCTGCTGTTTTCCCATTGAAAACATTTATTTGAATCCATGGCTCACAAGGTTATACTTACTGTTCGAGATCCTGGTGTTTTTGCTTATTTTGCATATAAAAAATTCTTTCTTTGGCGATCACACGGTTTTAATATTGAGTCCGTAAGTGACTCACTGTGGAGGCCAATTCTGGATCCACACGTCCTTCCACATTGGTTTCCAGGCGGGAGTTGATCACGGTGTGGATTTGCCAAGCGTGCCTTCCTCTTAGCACGTTTCTCCCTTGCGTCCTGTGTTCGAGCGTCTTCAAAGTCCACGACACCTTTGGTAAAGGCTGTTCTCCAACTGGAGTGCTCGCAGGCCAGTGTTTCCCGGGTGTCAGTGTTTATACTACATTTTTTAAGATTTGCCTTTAGACAGTCTTTAAACCTTTTTTGTTGACAGCCAGCATTACGCGTTCCATTTTTAAGTTCGGAATAGAGTAGTTGCTTTGGAAGACGATCATCAGGCATCCGCACAACATGACCAGTCCAACGAAGTTGATCGCTGTGGGAATTAAAAGAGAATATCTGAGCATGTGCAGAGTGCCATTCATGCTTCATT
The DNA here is from genome assembly GCF_963506605.1 of Zootoca vivipara. NCBI lineage: Eukaryota > Metazoa > Chordata > Lepidosauria > Squamata > Lacertidae > Zootoca > Zootoca vivipara. The sequence goes on along the minus strand of NC_083284.1, from coordinate 51,178,135 downwards.
AAATAATTGTCACCCTCCCCCCCCAAAAAAAAAACTACTGGAAAGGGAGGGGAACTCAGAAAGTTTAAGTGCTAGAAAAGCTTGAGGACCCCTCCTTTGTTTGTAAATGGAACATTCCACTCACCACCGTTCCAATGTATTAGATAAGCATCTGAAGCAACAGCAGTAGAACAGCAGTCTTACCTTGCAACTTTTGGTGGAGCAGCAGCAAGGAGCAGTCACTTTTGTTGCCCACCCACTGAGCAGCATTGGACGGGAGGAGTGTGTTGGGTTTGCTGTGTGCAAAGGGAGAGTGTAGGCAAGAGTGCACCAAAGAGCAGCAAGAGGAGCCGCTGCCTTCTCTTGCTAGCACTCACCCAGTGGTACCCCTCAGGGGAGGCTGAGAGGCAGCACAGCTAGGGTTGTGTGTGTGTGTGTCTTGTCCTGGCAGGTGAATCCCTCTCCTCAACCTGTTGACCAGGTGCTTGCCCTTAAACATAAATTGTTTGAGTGTGAAGAGTGATTGCAAGTTATTTCCTAACCTTCTACTTGAAATGTGGTAGCAGAAGCAGACACTGGAGCCCAGATGTCCCATGTAGCAAACACTGGAGCCAGTGCGTCTTCTGGTACTGTCTGACACTTCTCACTGAACCAAACACCAGCTTTAAGGTGAAAAAGTACTTTGCCTGTACATCCTTTCATACACCATCTGCTAGTGATGCCCTTGCACTGCTTGTTTAGTCCAGCACATATGAAAATGGGAATGTCCCTGGACATGGGGGTAGACCTCATGAGTCTAATATTCTGTAGCTCTTAACACAGTACAACCACCAGAATTGTAGCAGGTTGTAGCAATGATAAATTTAATTAAAACTGCCAACTACCTTGGCTACTTCAGTCCACCAGAGGACATGGTTGTGCTCCACTCACTTCCATACAGATGCATTACACTTTTCTGTACCGGTGTAAAATAGAGACCCCGAATTAAAATGGAAGTCAAGGAATGTGTTAGTCTAAAACTTCTAGCTCTATGGGCAGAATGATGCAAGTAGCCAAAGCTTTACCTGAAGTTGATACTGCAGTTCTCACCAATGACTCCTTTTTTAAAGTGGAAACTGCTAGATCAGGCATCCCCAAACTGTGGCCCTCCATGTGTTTTGGCCTACAACTCCCATGACCCCTAGCTAACCGGAGCAGTTGTTGGGGAAGATGGGAATTGTAGTCCAAAACATCTGGAGGGCCAAAGTTTGCCTGTGCTAGATCATATGCAAGCGAGAGGCTAGAAGGGTGTGTAAGGAAGTGTGTGGGGTGACTCTGCCTGCTGCTGGCAATATAAGGCTGTCAATGGCTACTAGCCACAAGCAGTTTTACTTCCACTCACAAGAAGCAGTATGCCTCTGAATACAGGCAACCCTGTTTAGGGAAGTTTTTAATCTGTGATATTTTAATGTATTTTGCTATTTGTTGGAAGCTGCCCAGAGTGGTGGGGGGAAACCCAGCCAGATGGGCGGGGTATAAATTAATAATAATAATAGCTGCTGGGGATTGCAGATGAGCAGTGTGTTGTTACACTCGCGTCCTGCTTGCAGGGTTCCCACAGGCTTCTGGTTGGCCGCTGTAGGGACAGACTGCTGGATTGGAGGGTTCAGTGGCCTAATCCAGCAGGCACTTATGACCTTGGTTAGGAATGGTAGCCACAAGCGAATGTGACCTGAAAAAGGTTATTCACCTCTGTAGCAAAATGCTGGCTGAAGATGTGCTTTTTGTTTAACAAGCACATATTATTATACAAGGCCAAATTAAAGAAGCACAAAGAAATACACATTTTATGCTACTTTTTCTGCCAATCTTCTCTTCTCATGAGTGGTGTTTGTGTATTGTACAATCTACCATGTTGCACAAATAAAAACTGAAATCAAAATTGTTTTCCCAATAGTCTTTTGAAAGAAGTTTAACTCATTAAGTTTGAACAGGAGCCAAACAACTGAAAATATCTTTATTTGAATGAGGTTTTTTTTCTTACAAAGGAGTCTACCTTTCTTTAACAAACAATCGGCTGCCACATATTCATTTTTACCCACTATTGCTCAGGAACAGGCGTCACCAACATGGCACTTGCAGGTGCAGATGTGCCCAACAAGGCCTTCCCTTCAACAGAACCCACATTCATTTCTCAGGTTTGCAAATGTGCTTATGGGCCCTAAGAAGTCAGCAACCCCTACTACACAACATTCTATTAAAATGCGTTTGAAATCAATTTGTAAAAATTTCAATAATGAGTTGGATCCTAAGTCAACGTAAGGAAGTTTGTGAAAGGAGTGTTTCCTCTCTTCCTCCCCCTATCACTCCTTGGTATCCCATCTCACAGTTCAGGATGGGCTCTCCAACTCTCCAGAGACTTAGCACAGGGTGAGAGAGGTGGCCGCAGGAACAGAAATGTTCCTTCCATAAGTTTCCTTAAGACCAAGCCATTGCGTGTTCTGTTGCTGAGGTGAGCAGAATTATTTAAGCAACTTCAGGAAGGGCTCTGTTGTAATTTACTACTAGTATTTCATTCGGCTGCAATAAATGCTGTCTTGCTTCCCATCTTACAGCTTTGGTCCAGATCCTGGAATTAGCATAGGTAGCTGTTGCCTTGGGATATTTATTAAATGGCACAGCAACATTCAAAGCAGTGCTGTGTGAAGAAAATTAACAGATGATGGGAAATGCTCCATCAGTGCTGTGAGAACATTTCACTGTTCAGAGAACATTTACTAACATGGAGGTAACAGAACAATGCCTGTACATGTAGACCTATGTGCAGACATCACAGCAGTGCAGAACTTTAGATGAGATTCATTATGTGAATGCAACACCTTTTAGCTAATACTTGCTGACAAGCCCAAGTCATAATGCAGTGCAGGTTTTAATAAAATTAGCATTTAATTTGAGTGGTTGAACTTGCAAATTAATACTAGTGTGTTTAAGACTGAGTAAATATCTGTTATAAGCATATATCATTAGTTAAAGGAAATGGAAGCAGAATATTTCATAAAATCTTTTTTTAAATCCCAAATTACACAGACATAAATAATTGCTTAATATAGAAAGCTGCATTTATTAGAAAAAAAGCAAAGATGGTATTTCTCACAAAATATAAGTCAAAGCTGCTTAGAGAAATGTTTAGTGATAGAAGTAATTTGGTGATTATTGACTGTTAATTTGCAAGTATGATATTAAATAGGACCAGCATATCATTTAATTAAAATTTAAAATATTACTACTTCATTAAAATACTCAAATCAACTATCTTGAGTCAAATCAAATTTGACTTTTCTTAAAACAGGCATATGAACATTCTGAGCAACACATGAAGCAGGTGATTAAAGGTTTGATTGAAACTTTTAGACAACCTTCTACAATCCAGATACAATGGTTCTTGTCTACAAATCTGTTCGCAGCTAAAAAGGATGAGTTCTGAAGTGAGCATTACTGATACTAAATAGTAGGATTTAGAAAATTAGACTGAACAGCAAACTGTACCTTAATTGTTCCGTAAAAATAGAAGACCTGGTATACTATTTAGCAAATAAAAACAGCACACTAATGTGCTATATATGTTAAGGCATACCTCAGCACGCTTTACATCTATAACAAATTATTTACATTTGCTACTGAGTGAAAAGAACAAAAAATTCTCAAAACTGAAAAATACAAAATATATGGGAGTCTAATACAGTGTACAAAAAGTAATCAAGTTATTTGTGATAGAACATTATTTGCTAGTATAAACAGTGACTGTTTCACTGTTTTATAATATTTCTTGAGGATTTCTTAAAGCTGGAGGTAAATTTAATGGTTTTGATTCTTCATCAAGAAGCACCAAATCTTCAATCTCCCTTCCTTTGTACTTCCTTTTACATAATTTCACAATTACCTTTTTCTTGAGAAATAGTTTCAGTGCCTCCCTTGAAGCAACTGCTTTGGCATTTTCCTTACTTTTTCCACAGCCAGTACCCAAATACACCGATTTACATCTCAGTTCACACACCACTTTTTCCTGAGAGCTTTTATTCTGAGGTAAATCCGCCAGCTCTTTCAGTGGGACAAATTCAACATCTAATGTTGCCTTTACAGACTGAATGGATGAGTTTAAGAGTTCTACATGATTGACATTGGGACTGAACCCTCCAACAGCAACCAACTTCCAAGCAACAGCTTTGTATAGTCTATTGAAAAATGGTTGCCTCTCTTTTGCGTCTTCACTTGTTAATAATTTGCATGGCACTTTGGCAGGAACCACACTTGTGTGTGAGCTGCTTTTTGAAGCTAACGCTGCTGTATCTTCCAATATGCCTTTCTTTTCAGATGCTAATGTGTTTTCAGATTTGGATTCTGAAGGTTTATTTAAACAGTAATTCAACTTTGATTCAGGGCCAGGCAAAGAAGAAGCCACAGCTGATTTGTGCCTGGTGGTTGCTGTAGATTCATAATTAGCAACTCTGGCTTCTACTCTTGTTACAGTTGAAGATGCAGCGGGTGCTACCTTCTGGGCTGCGGAGACTGGAGCTGCAGATGCTACCTTCTGGACTGCAGTTGAGGATGCTGTGGGTGCTACTATCTGAGGTGTAGTCGAAGAGGCTACAGGTGCTACCTTCTGAGCTGCAGAGACTGGAGCCGTAGGCGTTGTCTTCTCAACCACTGTTGATGCTGCTGCAGGTGCTTCCTTTTCGGCTACAGCTGAAGATGCTGCAGGTGCTACCTTTTGGGCTGCAGTTGAAGAAAGTGACTTTTCTGCATTTTTTGCTGCCTCTTTTCCTGTCTTCTTCACAGGATTAGTATCTGTTTCCATGGGCTCTTCTGGCTTTGTAGATTCTGCATCACTGCCAGTAATTTCAGAAGCTTTTTCTGTGCCAACAGCACGCTTCTTGCAGGGGCCTTCTGGCCCTTCTAAAAAAAAAGTACAAACAAATTATGTCTGTAATTCAGAGTAAGTGTAACTGTCCTTATCACAATCCAACACACACTTTAGAGACAGAGTCAAGGAAAGTGAGTTATCTTAAAGTCTTACAATTAATGGCCTCTGCAGGAATTTTATAGGCATATAATTAAGAACTGTCTGCTTTAAAGAGGTACATTTAAAGCATCATACCCTATTGTATGTAGTTTAGCTCAAAATAAAGTTCCTTGCTCACAATTGCCATAAAACTACTAGGAAAGCAAATTGAATAGTATGAAGCATAACAGTCTCATGACAGTTAACATTTCTACATGAATTAAATCAAATTCACCTTACACTTATTTGATTATAAGATTTACCAAAGCAAAATGAGTTAGATGAAATATTAATAATATTATCAACATAACTGACAATTTAAAGAATGTTGGCTGACATTTTTGAGAGGATAACATGTATTCATTTAATATGCTCCTATGTGTATTTGCACAGCTATTATCTGCTAACCATTGCTACTGGATATGCCTCGTTTCACCTTGGCAACCAGTTCATCTCTCAGAGTGTGGGTTGGAGCATTGGTCACTGTGATGCCTGCAGCCATGTCCATAACCTTTTCCATCACTTGCAGAGGATACCTGAAGGGAAAAGGCAGCTGCAATTAACATTTTGAGAAAAATTTAGTTCCTATTCACTGATTCTCAAGACAGCTACCAACACATACATGTTATCTGGATTGTATATATTGCCAATTCCACCTCCACACACCCCAAGCAATAGTCAAATAAGAACTCATGAGAAGAAGAAAAGGGGGCAGTCAGAATGTTTCCAGACACCTGGCTGCATGACTGCTTGGCTCTAAAAAGCAATTAAAATACTTTAAACAAACTTTTGATGCCTCAGAGTTTGAGGCACTCTCCAAACCCCAGATATCTGCGTTGTGGAATAGTAATACCATTTTTCAGTGCACTGATATAAGGATGGATCAGATCCATACAAAAGTACGTCTAATTAGGCCTCATTAAGCCCAATGTGAAAAGATAATCATTCAACTTTAATCTTATTGATTTCAGTGACTAAATGTGATTAACTCCACCTGGACCCAGTTGATTGTGTAAAACTAGAGACCTCTTATGTTCTGCCTAAAAATGTTTCAAGAAGCTAAGAGCAATTTATCTGCCATTCAGGGTGACGTTTGGAAAGACAGAACAATGAGACCTAGACAAGAAGAACTCAATGCTAAGGTTATTAGAGTCTTAGCACTGTTTAGTCACAGAATGTGTATTCAGAGTAACAAGCTTGCCTCTCATCTCAGAATCTAGATCAGGCACCCTCAAACTTGGCCCTCCAGCTTTTTTGGGACTACAGTTCCCATCATCCCTGACCACTGGTCCTGTTAGCTAGGGATGATGGGGAGTTGTAGTCCCAAAACATCTGGAGGGCCGAGTTTGGGGATGCCTGATCTAGATTAACAAAGGGGAGGGGCAGCCAAAATAGAAGGTAAGTTTGTTTGGTTTATCTGGCTGTTACAAAGCCTTATAAGCACCACAGTTCTGAACAACAACAGGTTGCAAAATTAAAGCAAGTACAGGCTTTAGCACAATTGGCCTATATGGTCAAATCAGGACATGATCAATATAATGAGGGTTTTGTGGGACTACAGCAACTTACAGGTACACCAGGCAACTACCTTACTAAAGGTAAACAAGTTTGGTCCTGGTCAGTGCCTCAATGGAGATCACCTGGGAATTCCATGTATGTCAGCCTGAGCTTCATGACAGAAGAAACATGTGATATGAATATGATAATACAGTTAATACAATTAGGCAGAAAATGATCTTGCAGTTTTTGCTCAAAAATGGAGGATTAATGTTATTTTAGCACATAAGCTGGCTGCAAAAATATGTGCATTGACTTGTAAAAACAACAACAAAGATTTATAGCAACATTCGGAGAATGCCTTTTTTTCCTTCTTAGATTTATGACATCTTAAGGAACTCCTCCTCCTCCTTGTGAAACTAATTACCCTTAAAGGAACGTGCAAATTACACGCAAACGAAACGCTTTTAGGTTTCACTTCTCCCGCCAGCGACTCACCTGCATCCCAGGAAGACATGGTTGGCCCACACCATAGACAGCGAGGTCAGTCGCCGTAATTCTACGCTGTCTCCCTCGCCGTCCTCCCCACCGCCGTCTTCCCCGCCCGGTGACAAGGGCAACCCTTCCGCGTTGCGAATCAAGAACTCCCGGCGGTATTGCCAGTGCCCCTCGGGCTCGCACTCCGCGCGCAACTTCTCCACCCAGCCCGTCCCGGCGTCGCCGGCTCCCCCGACTTTCTCACCCCCTCGGCAGGGCTCGGAGTCGGGCCCCGCCGCTGGGGCGGCCTCCCCGCCGGCCATGGGCCACAGGGGCGAGGTGCTCGGCGGGAAGTCGCCTCCTGCCGCTGCTCGCTCTCCGCGACAGGGAACAGTTCACGGCAGGCCCGGGAAGTAGCGCTGGGCAACGGCCCAGCTTCCGCCCGAACTGGCTTGCGGCGCCTGTGGCGGATACTCAAAATCCCCTCACCGGAGATGATCGTATAAGAAGAGGCCATGCCCACAAGTTCGAGTTCCGGCTAGCCATTATGACTTCACTTCCGGCGCCGACAGCCGGCCCCTGAGGATGTTGATAAAAAGCCGCGTTTCTTTCCCATAGCCCTTTGCTGATCCAAGAAGGTGGGGAAGGCAAGGGTGTTGTCACCACTTCCGGCTTTCATACGGCTACCTCTTGCGTGCAAGGCAGGAGCATAATACAAACTGGGAAGGGCTCCTTTATCCCCTTAAAGCAGTGATGGCCAAACTCGGCCCTCCCGATGTTTTGGGACTACAATTCCCATCATCCCTGACCACTGGTCCTGTTAGCTAGGGATGATGGAAGTTGTAGTCCCAAAACAGCTGGAGGGCCAAGTTTGGCAATCACTGCCTTAAAGTGACAAACACGGCTGCCCCACGTTACCAAGTTTCTACGGTGCGTTTCTTTTCTCTCTCTTTTTGCATCAACGCGCTCCTCACACACGCAGAGATAGAGAAAGGCGTTGAGTGTCACGTAGGTGTCGCATTCAACTGAGAGCCGTGCCTCTATACTTTCATGCCTGCCTACCCCGCCCCTGCCTACTCGGCGATTGGTTTATCGTTGCCCGTCTCGCCCCCCGGAATTCCGGCACGAGATATCATTGGATCATTTTCTCACCAATGAGGAGGCTGTTCGTTCTCGTTGCTGTCTCGAGCGAATAGAACACGGGAGCCCAGCAGCAACGGAGCCTGCGGGTTTGCGGCGGCGGCACTCGTCGCATTTAGACTGAATCCTGAGTGCACTTTGACGTGCTTTCGATCTGCTACCGTAGGTTGGCAGGAGCTTGGACCGAGCAACGGGAGCTCACCCCATCGCTGGGCGTCTAACCGCCGACATTCTGATCGGCAAGCCCTAGGCTCTGTGGTTTAACTCACAGCGCCACCCGCGTCCCTGCAAGCAGAATATGGTCCTGCGCTAAGAAGATGTGGCCAATCCTAACGTTACTTGAGAGTCTCCTGGGAACACGGGTTCTTCGATAGGCTGGAGTTGGGGCTAGCAGCACACAGCGAAACAGCATAAGCTGTAAATCATGGATTTGCAGGACGTTCCTCCTATTTGTAACATTAGGATAAAGGTTTACCTTTGAGCAGTTGTAAGAATTACTCAGATAATTATTATTTTACTTTTAAAATTTGCACATTGCCCTCCATCAGTAGATCTCAGGACTGCTGGCAACATAAAATACATATAATTTTATCCCCCATGCTGTTTAACATGAAACCATTGAGTGGTGTCATCCGTAGTTTTAGAACAAAATGATGATGCACAGCTCTACTTCTTTACATCTGCAGGTGTGGTGGGTGCGCTGTACCGTTGTCTGGCCTTGGTAACCTAGACCAGATAGATTGGAGGTTGCCTGCTCTTGATGGGGTTACATTCCTTCTGAAGGAACTGCTACATAGCTTGGGGGTCTCCTGAATCCTTTGCTGTCACTTGTGGCGCTGTGGTCTAAACCACTGAGCCTCTTGGGTTTGTTGATCGGAAGGTCAGCGGTTCGAATTTGCGCGACGGAGTGAGCTCCTGTTGCTCTGTCCCTGCTTCTGCCAACCTAGCAGTTCAAAAGCATACCAGTGCAAGTAGATAAATGCGGTGGGAAAGTAAACAGCATTTCCATGTGCTCTGGCACTTGTTATGGTGTCCTGTTACACTAGTAGCGGTTTAGTCATGCTGGCCACATGACCTAGAAAGCTGTCTGTGGACAAACACTGGCTCCCTCGGCCTGAAAAGTGAGATGAGTTCCGCACCCCATAGTTGCATTTGACTGGATTTAACCGTCCAGGGATCCTTTACCTTATCTGTCACCTGAGGTGGACCCAGTGGTGCAGAGTGCCTTCCATCAGCTTCAGCTGGTGACCCAGCTGTGCCCCTATCTGAACGGGGATAACCTATCTCTTGTCACCTGTGCTTTGGTAACCTCTATGTCAGATTACTGCATTTCATTATAAGTGGGTCTGCCACTGAAAACAAGTTGGAAATTTCAGATGGTGCAGACTTCAGCGGCCAGTTTGCTCACTGGTGCAATATGGTTTGAGCATATTACTGTACAGCAATCCTGGCCTGACTGCACTGGCTGCTTGGTTCCCATACCCATTTAAATGAACTGAACTTTAATCACATACAACTAAGTCCCACTGACTGTATTATTATAATATGTAAATGCTGGACCAGCATACTAATACTGTGCTGGAGAAAGTATGGGTGTAATGTTAGTCCCACAATACAACGGTCTAATGACACCTCTGAAGTACTGTAACTCCCTCCCCACATGAGTGCTATCAGCGCCCAGAAAAGTGCAGAATTATCTGATGGGAGTAACTAAGTCGCGCTGCTTTCACATGATCTCCCCATAGCATAAGTTACTATGGGGAGCAACCATTGCTCTGCTAAGGTAATGTGAAAACATTCCCTTATTGTCCTGGATCATTTTAGGGATTATTTAGCCAGATTTTTGAAGGAAATACATTGCCGTTAATTGGTAATAGCTCTTTTACACAAATTAATGGCATTGATTTTTTTGTCATCACCCTGCAGAAGTGAGAGCTACATATTTCTTAGATCTCTGTATGCATGTGTGTGTGTGTGTGTAATTTGGTTGGTGCCCCAGGAAAGCATTAATTTAAATGCATTGCTATAAATATATATATATACTGGTTTTGAGTGTTGTTTTAGCTGTCACCCTGACAACCTTTATTTACTTTGGCATCCTGAAAATAAAAAGATGCTTTGTATGCTGCATAATTTATAACTTCCCCTTGTATAGCTGTGATATTCACATTAATTCCACTGGATGGCACCGAAGGAGGCTAGATCACATGTAAATAGCTCTACAAGCCTAACATAATTTTGAAAGTGAATTCAGGGGTTATACTTGATTTGCATCACTGCTCAAATATCAGGCAAATGCTACCTGATTTGTAATTCTGTTAGATTTGTAATCATAAACATAACTGAAGCAATATTATGGAGCATTATGTGACTGTGTGCCTCCAGTATATCAAAGTATGTGTAGTGCTGAGTTTTGGGATTTAGTTTTGGCAGAATGCCTAGATTCATGTTTAAAGATTAGTAGAGCATTGCCTAATATTGTGTAGTAATTCCATGCTGCATTGAAAGCTCAAATATCTGTCAGAAACTTTAGAATCCATTCCTCAGCACCAGCCTATACATTATGCCTAGCCTGCCCATGGGACGCTGCAGAAAAGCGACACCCCTGTAATGAATTCTCTCTCTTCCTCTTAGAACTTCTAGAAATACTCTCCATGCATCACAGAAACATCTCCGGCTTTCTCACTATGCTCCAGACTACCTCTCCTACCACTCGAAAGGTGGTATGTCTCTGCCTTCACATCAAAAACTGACCTTGCTGTCAGAGATGCCCAAAGTCCCAATCATTGTGTTGTCATTTTGAATAGCATAATCGTAGCAGTTAGCACAAGCAGGCCAGTGGGAGAGTTAGGGACAATGTTGCCATATTGGTGAGTGTGCGTTTTCAGAAAATACTTGTAAAGCTGGAACACTGCATACAAAATTTTGTATTTTTATGCTGTGAACCACCCTGGGATCTTTGGATGAAAGGCAGCACACAAAATGTAATAAGTAAATACAAGCAAGATTCCTTGGTAAACATCTTTTTGCATCGCCTGACAAAGCTGGGATACTATCCCAAAATGACATGATCACAATAAATTCCTTTATCTCAAGCCATTGGAAAAGGTTTCAGAACTAACATAGGTTACTTGTTGTTGTTTAGTCGTTTAGTTGCGTCCGACTCTTGTACCAGAGCACGCCAGGCACTCTTGTCTTCCATTGTCTCCCGCAGTTTGGTCTGCCTATTGTGAGACCTTGCAGACTCTTGGTTCAACAACACACCAGCAAATTCACATTGTACAATTATAGTTGATTGGGAGATCTGGTGCAAAAAACCCCATTTATCCCAAAGGTCAGGCTTTTTTGGTGACAAGGAAAGTAACTGCATTTAATAGATAACCAACATCATCTAATCTTCCCGCAAACAAAACAGGATGATGCTCAATAAACAGGTCATTTGGAAGTGCCCAATGTTACACTTCTTGGGAATTGAAGCAGAGGGAAGAGATTTAGCTGATTCGCTTTCCCTCTGTATCTCCCAATGTCACCTTCTGTGGAGGGTCCCTCAACCCCCTGGAGCAGATCTGGGAGGACTGCAGCAGGGGAAGTAGTGATTAACTAAAGTTGCCTCCCTCTTCTCTTAGCAGGAATAGGGAGGGCTCATTCTGTGAGTGCATTTATTAAATCCGAGAGTCCAACTCCTTGATATTAGGATAAAAGGGGAAACTGAAGTTTTTCAGAGATTTGAGTCCCACCTTTGTACAGAGAGAGCTCAGCTATTAGGAAAGAGCATCAATGGCTTCAGAACCAAAGACACCTGAAAAGTCATTGAACTATAAAGGGAAGGGCTTTTGAAAAGCAATTGGGAAAGGTTAAGTGTGAATGATGTTGTCTCTAAAGCAAGGAATTTCTGCCAGCAGCACAATTAGCATTCTCTCTCTCTCTCTCTCTCTCTCTCTCTCTCTCTCTCTCTCTCTCTGTGTGTGTGTGTGTGTGTGTGTACTCATAAGACATATAGTCAAAATCTACCACACTTTCTGATTTACCACACTCATTGCTGTGGCAGATAGAAGCACACAATGAGACTTTTATTACTCACACATCACATTAAGAAACTTTTGGTTCTTTATTGAGTCATCTGCAGTTTGACAGACCACTCTTCTTCCCAGGTTGAGAGGGAAAATGGTGACAACGGTTTATTTACTGTGACAGCGACTTTTGCAGCTGTTGTTAAAGTTCACGGTGCCAAACAACGAAGCACGGGACAGAGCTTAGGCCACTTTTTTTTGGTACCACATCAAACATTTGTGCATTTTCACTGTTTCAGTTGCCATCAACCAAGATATCCACAGCTTGCAGGTCTGCCACCTATCAGCATCTGAGGGATGCCATCGCTTGATGTGCATTACCTGATTTATTTCTCATGCTGAAACTCCACTGAAGTTGTCATCTGTGCATGTGCAACAACTGTCGCCAGTGTTCACATCTCAGCTTAACCCCAGCTTCTGTCTTCTAATTGGATGGCAGCTGGTTTGAGCGAAAGTCCATCAAACAGGAGTACTGTATTTCTCAATGAGCCATGGGATGGACTGTGTCTTATAACACGTGTGCACAGCTTCAAACATCAGGAGTGAGAGCGTGCTAGAGCCAGAGAAAACAGTCATGTGCACACAGCATAAGATGGGATGCATCAAAAGCGACCCCCAGCCAGTGCAACATTGAAAGACATCGTATTGTATTGGCACTGCAGCACTGTTATGACAGCATCATAGTCATACAACCTATCACAGCTGATTGGAATGTCAGTAAACTTTTTAAAAAACTTCATTTGGCAATGACAAACAATCCCTCACTTTAAAAGCTTGTTGTTTTGTAACTTTTTGTCTCTTTGGGGCAAATGCCTCTGGGGCAAATGTTGATACAAACCAAGCTTTCACCTGCATTTTCGAGGAACAATTGTTTGATACCCTGGAAGTTTATTTCTAATATAATGGGATGCTATTATGAAGGAAAGTATCCACCACATCTTCAATTGCTTTGTGTGCCGAGATCCTGCCGGGGACTACTTGGGGAAAAGAAATCCCTCTCATATTCACTTCCTCTCATGAATTGCTTTCCTTTTCTTCTCACTGTGAAATGGCCTATGGCTAAATTGTCAATAAATTCACTGTTGCAGATTGCCTCTGCAGCAGAAGCAGCATGAGGCTGGAAATACAGAAGCAGCCAAGAACTCAGCACTTTGATGGTGGTGTTCCACTGCCCTAGGAAAGGCCTCTGTGGGCCAATCATGCGCATATCTTACAGCCTCATGTCTCTTCTTAATCTTCCTGTGTTGCCCATTTAGCTTTCTCAACCATAATAGTAGGAGGCAGAATTCCCAATGAAACAAGCTCTACTTCTCTTAGATACATTGGAGCTTTAGCTCAGAACATAGCTGCCAAGTTTTCACTTTTCTCGCGAGGAAGCCTATTCAGCATAAGGGAAAATCCCTGTAAAAAAGGGATAACTTGGCAGCTATGGCTCAGAATGAAGCCTAATACAGGTATGAAGAGAGGTTCTGCTGCAGTGTGACCCTCCCACAACTTTGTCAAACTCCAAATGCAAAAGCAGGGACACAGGAGCAAAGCATCCAAGGAGGAAGAAAATTGAGATAAACACATGCGTTTCTGTCTGACTATCACACACACTCAGACATTTTGTGAAACTCAATTACTTGAAGCAGGAGTAGCCTTAGGTTAGGATTTATTCCAGTGACTGTCTATGGCTGGATCTACATTGATCTTCTAAACGGTATTAAAAATTAACATTCTATAACATTTATAACGGGAGTTTCCCTTCGCTGGTGGGTCGCTGCTCTGTAGCACCCTCTGGTGTCACGTTTTAATAACACAATTTTAACGTTATAAACCACGAGTGTAGATGCACCCCAAGTCTTCCAAAGACACATCATAGAATCAGGGCCCAAGCACCATTTTTTGGGTCCAGTGCAAACTTGTAATATACCTCTCCACCCTGCGCAACACAGTGATCCCATCCCATATGTATAATTTCACGAGCACTGAAATAGAAGTATCTGTTTTACCTTTAATGACATCTTCTACATTTCTGAAATTACACTGTGGTCCACACTGGGGCTTTTCTTCCATGCCTACAACCACACACACCCTGGCTTTGTGCTTCTAGCATTACGTCTAGTAAGACGTCTACTGATCTTTTTTCACTGGTGGAACTTAAGTCACCTTCTGCCAACCCTCTTCCACTGACACTTCTATGGCTCCAGTCCTATGTATTCATTGTTGTTTTAATTTTGATAAACTGCCTTGAAATAACTGGTGAAAGGCAGCACATACATGTTTTAAGTAAAATAAATGAAATCCCCTCCCCACCATAGCTATAGCCTTTATAATCAGTGTGGCATTTATGTAGAATTTGTAATTCCTTCAGGGAACAGCCAGCACATTAGTAAACAGAGGAACAAAGGGAAAAGAAATGTACTGACGGCACGAACTGTGTTGGAAGGGTGAGGGACAACAACAAGGTTTCCTCTTCTTTATTATTTTTGAAAGGAACTCAAGTAGCCCTTCTGGCAGCTCCTCTCCAACCCTTCACTTCCGTTTGATAGGCAGATGAGATAGAGATTTTATTAGAATGAAGTGAACCATCAATAATTAGCTGGTGGCAAGTCAGCAAAGAACTGTGCAATGTAATATGCCTGGGCATAGCAGATTAAGGCTTGACACCTGTGAAATTATGAAAATAATGAAAATTAATAGCTTCCTGGTATTGCGATGGCTGTTCCTCTTTTTCTGTAAATTGTCTACTTGGTGTATGTCAAAAACAATACACAACAGAATGTTTTGTTTTGTTTTTTAAAGCCACAACTGCTCAGTAAAGAAACTGAAGTTTGATATTTTGCATCTCTTTCCTTCGGTCCTTATTGATAGTATCTTCAGCTAGTTATTTTCCATTGCATCTGCCAGGAAAATTCATGCCTGGCTATTACAAGAGGAATTTTAAACGCAACCTATAAGCATGTTGTGTATGTGCCTTACTCCTACTTAAAATTAATGCTTTAGAAACTTTCAGGAAACACAGTTAGGATTGATTTTAAAACACCATTTTATACATGGCGCCTGCTTGTTTTGGCATTTGAAATTGAGCTGGAATCAGTTGCATCAGAAGCAGCGATGGCTTGTTCCGTACCACTTCCAACATCCTGACAATTATTGCTTGCCTTTGGGTTTTCAAATTTATATTTGAATTAAAATGGATATTTGAATTTAAAATACAGCAGCGTGGGATCTCTTTATCTGCTTATTAGGGGTTGTGAGTCGCCACAGCTCAGTTTGTATCCTAGCTGTGTCTATTCGTTTAATTTAAGGTTGTGGTATCTGCAGTGGTACAAAATAGTTAAAAGGTAACCCACCTACTGCAGTTATTTTGCTTTGATGGTTTCAAAACTGCATTTGCTTAAAACAAGGATGGGGAACCTGTAGACCAGGCATCCCCAACCTTCGGCCCTCCAGATGTTTTGGACTACAATTCCCATCTTCCCCGACCACTGGCCCTGTTAGCTAGGGATCATGGGAGTTGTAGGCCAAAACATCTGGAGGGCCGCAGTTTGGGGATGCCTGCTGTAGACCTCCACGTGTTACTGGACTCCAACTCCCATCAGCCTCAGTCAGCATGGCCAGGGACAATGGAAGTTGTAGTCCACCAATGTCTGCAGGGCCCAGGCAGCATGAAGTGCTGCAGTAGCTCTTATGCTTTTATTCTGATCTGCTAAATCATATGCACCCTCTTGATTGCCCATCTGTGCACCAACCTCCATACCAAAAAGTATGCTAAAGAGGAGTTTGGGGTAGGTGCTCCTTCAGCCTACAAAGGATAACGTTTATATTGGAAGTTAGAATAGCTTCTTATTCGGCTTGGCATTTTGGCAGCTAGGCTGAAGTATATTTTTACCTATGAAGATGACACCGATTTCTGCTTAAAATGATCTTTAATGTGAATGTAAGATCTACCTTGCCCAAAAAATGGGCGTTAGATTTCATTTCTGCATCATGTCCTGCATTAATAGTAGCACAGAGAAAGACTGAGAGGGATTTTCTGTGCTGTTGAGCACAAACTGATGTGAAAACAGCCCAAATGGATAATGTAGGGTATGCACGTGGAAGGGATTTTAATGTTGCATTTTGCTAAGTATATTATTTTAAAAGGAGTGTGTTTCAAAATTGTCTTGTTGATTGGGTTTTGGATACTTTGTATCCCTTCCAGATCCTCCGAGGGTAGGCAGGTAAAAAATGATTGCTAAATTTCATCAACACCCGTTGATCGTTTTCTTTTGTCAAATCTCCAGTCAACACAGTTCTGCTGATCTCTTGAAAATTGATCATTTGCTACAACCCAATGCTTAGCTATTTTCAGATTAATTACATAGCTTTTCCTCTGTCTCCATGGCTAGTGATTTCCCTTAATAACCTATTTGGCCAGGCTTTTGGTCTTGTCTAGACTTGGGATTTGTGCCAGTTTGGATGTAAGGAGTCAGCCAGTGGTGTGGTTGCGTGTAAAGCCTTAGTGGTATACACAGGCAAATCTGTGATTTAACATTGTCGTGGAGAGAAAATGCTATGGGTAAAGTATCTTTCTCCAAAGAATCCAAGGATTTTTCATATTGCAATGTCTCATGCACTGACTGCCAATAGCAGGATTTCAAGCAAATCCCAGAATAGCAAAACCTTTCCTGCGCATTTTCCAAAATCCAAAATATAAACTGCTTCTTCTTTATTTTTGCTAACAACAACCAAGGAAGAAACAGTGTCCTATCCTACTTGATCAGTATGTAAAATTGATGTTCTGCAGTACTGAATGATGCGCCAATGAATGCAACAAGGCATTTAAACAAAAGATTTGGCCTGACTCAAAATGAAATAGATCCAGGTGGAACAAGTTGAAAATCCTGATGTGGAATTATGCCCTTTTGCAAGTTCAGGGTGTTATAAGACACAGCTTATTCCCTTATCTACACCCTCCACCTGTTTTGAGAGAAGAATGTTACGTTTAATCCAAACAATGGTTCAGGTAAAATATATGGAACAACAGCAGTGGGCAGAATATGGGAAAGCTCCGGAAATGCCTCTATTTACATGCTCAGCAAAGGCAATGACAAGCTGAAATGGATACGCAGTGGAGCCTACATGTTAATCTTCATAAAAGAAAAAAAAAAGAGCAAAACAATTAATTTAGCTGTTAACTCTCCTTCTAGCAACGTATCCCAAAAGCAAACCAGTTCTGTCTAACCATCTCTTCTGTCTGAAGAATAGTGCTAAGGGCATAGCTGCCAAGTTATCCCTTTTTTAAAGGGATTTTCCCTTATGCTGAATAGGCTTCCTCGCGAGAAAAGGGAAAACTTGGCAGCTATGGCTAAGGGCAAACTTTGAGCGACATGGATGGAAGTAAATGAAATAAGATTTAATATAGATAAATGTAAGGTAATACACCTGGGAAAAAATAATAATCAACAAGGATACAAAAATGGGAGGTTGTTGTTTAGAAAATAGCAATACAAGAAAGGCCTGGAAGCCAGGAAATAATTAATTACTTCAGCTACTGTCAGAGGGCCTGATATGGCTACTCTAGAGTAACGACTCCAGCATGGTCTTTTAAGGCTTTTATTAAGTGCTGATTATTTACAGTGTTCAGAGCAGTAAAAATGCATCCTTAAGGTGAGGTGTCAGAACCTCCGAATGGCGATTGGCGCGTTTTCTTCCAGCACCAAAGCTTTGGGAGACCCAACCTCTTCCCCCTACGTTTGCGTCGCAATTCGGGAGTTGGGGGGATTGGCCTCCCCCCCCGTGCGTCCAACTTCCTGTCCCACCTGAGGCATGGGCTCCACAACCTTGCCTGAGCCTCGGACACCACTTCCTGACTCTCCGCTGGAGGCAGAGCTCTCCTTACTCTCTCCAGCGCTTGGGGATGGGCTGGAACTTAAGATGGGAGGGACTTCCCTGTATCCCTTGTCCCTCACATCCACCCCCCTCCCAGGCTCCTCCCCCCCCTCCCTAGGGGCTCTCTGCTTGCTGGGGACGAGTGAAACCCCAAGAAGTCTGTGGCATCCGAGCCTGTGGGTGTAAAAATTTCCCCCCAATCCGGCGATCTTTCCCCCTCCCCCTGAGAAGACGGGAATCCCAAGAAGTCAGTGGCGTCAGAGCTGGTGGGAGTAAAAATGTTCTGCCAGTCCTCTCCTGCCTCTGACGTCGTCGACCTCGGTGAAACCCACACCTCTTCTTCCGTATCCTCAAATTCCGCTTCCCATCTCCATGGAGAGCTGCTGCCTGCGATCCCTTCCTCCCGCCCCTCCCCCTCTTCCTCCCTTTCCATGTGCCAGGGCTTGGGCCTGTGGGGGAACAGGGCGTGGAACTCTTCTACTAAAAATTCCTCAGGTACTTCCGTGGCTGGTATCCACTCATTGTGGGACGGCGGAGTGTCCTCCCATGCTATCAGGTACTCCAGCCCTCTCACCCCTCTCCTTGAGTCTAAAATCTCAGTTGCCTCATTGAGCTGACGGGCGTTTCCCGTCTCCCCCCCTCCCTCTGGAGGCTGATCGCTGTCCCTGAACCTAGTACTTTCTCTGTACGGCGACAGCAGCGATCTATGAAACACTGGGTGCACTCTCATGTCCTCAGGCAGTGCTAGCCTGAAGGCTACCGGGTTGACCTGTTGCGTGACCGTGAAGGGGCCCAGCCTCCTGGGTGCTAACTTCTTGCATCGCCCCCTGGTGGGAAGACCTTCCGAGGATAACCAAACCTTGTCCCCCACCCTGATGACCTCTCCCGGTCGCCTGTGGCGATCTGCCCCCTTCTTGTACGCTTCCTTGGCCCTCTCCAAGTGTTCTCTGAGCTGCTGGTGCACCGTCTCCAGGTCCTCTGCCCAATCCTCTGCCTGTGGGCCCTCTTCCTCCTCCTCCCCCTCCCTCTCCGGGAAAGATCTGAGGTCGCGCCCGTAGTTGGCCTTAAAGGGCGACACCCCTGTGGAGACGTGCACCGCATTGTTGTAGGCAAATTCTGCCAGTGGCAGGCGATCCACCCAGTCCGTTTGCCTCTGGCTGACGTAACATCTCAGGTACTGCTGCAGAATGGCGTTGACCCGCTCCGCCTGTCCATTGGTCTGCGGGTGCCGAGCCGTAGACAAACTGACCTCCACCTGCAGGAGGTTCATGAGCCGCCGCCAGAACCTGGAAACAAATTGGCGGCCACGATCCGAAATAACTCTTAAAGGCAATCCATGCAGTCTGAATACGTGGTCAACAAACAGTTTGGCCGTCTCTTCTGCCGAGACCGCCCTGGCACACGGTATAAAGTGGCACATTTTGGACATGAGGTCCACCACCACCAACACTGCGGTCTTGCCCCTGGACGACGGCAGGTCTGTGATTAAGTCCATGGACACTACTTCCCACGGCCTGTGCGGTGTGGCTAAGGGCTCCAGCAAACCTGCTGGTGGCGCTCTGACCACCTTTGCTCGCTGGCAGGTGTCACAGCCCCTTACATAATCCCTCACATCCTCCCGCACCCCTGGCCACCAGAAGTGTCTCATAACTAGGTGAGTGGTTTTGTCCCTTCCGAAATGACCCGCCGTTGGGTTGTCGTGCATCTGCTTGAGGACCTTACCTCTCAGCTGTTTGGTGGGCAGGTACAGGGCTCCCCTGTAAAAAAGCAAACCCCTCCTTTCCTCAAAGTCTTTAGCCTGCTCCCCCCCCCTCGCAGCTCTCTGAAGATGCGGGAGGCAAACTCATCTGCTGCCGTCAGTGCGGTGAGTTCTGCCTCGCTCACCACTGCTGCTCCGCAGGACCATGCTGATGGGGGGAAAATGTGCCTGGGCGCTGGTGGCAACTCCTGCTCCATGTACTCTGGTTTGCGGGAGAGGGCATCCGCCCTGACATTCTGCTCCCCCGGGATGTAGTGGATGGAGAAGTTGAAGTTCGAGAAGAACTCTGCCCACCGTATCTGTCGCTGGTTGAGCACCCTGGCCGTTCTCCAGAACTCCAGGTTCTTGTGGTCTGTGCAAACCTGGATGGGGTGCTTGGCGCCCACCAGGAAGTGTCGCCAGTGCTGGAAAGCAGCGTGGATCGCAAGAAGTTCCCTATCAAACACCGTGTAGTTGCGTTCAGGCTGTGTCAGCTTCCTGGAGAAGAAGGCACAAGGTCTCCACTCTCTGTTGGCGTCCAGTTGCAACAGGATCGCTCCCAAAGCCCGGTCCGAAGCATCGGTCTCAATGCGTAGGGGCGCATCCTGCAGTACGTGGAACAGGTTCTGGTCGGACGCGAACACCCTTTTGAGGCTTTCGAACGCTGCTTGCGCCTCTGGCGTCCACCTGAACTTCTGCTTGCCTCTCAGGCAGTCCGTGATGGGAGCCGTAACCCGCGAGAAGTTCTTGATGAATTTCCTGTAGAAGTTGGCGAATCCTAGGAGGCGTTGGGCATCTTTGCGCGTCCTGGGGCTGTGCCAGTCCAGGATGGCCTGCACCTTGTCCTTGTCCATCGCCAGCCCCTTGTCTGACAGCTTGTAGCCCAGGAAGTCCACTTCCCTGGTGTGAAACTTGCACTTCTCCAGCTTCACATACAGGTGGTTCTCCTTCAGGCGTTGCAACACCTCCCTGACATCCTTCACATGTTGCACTGGGTCAGCGGAATAGATAAGGATGTCATCCAGGAAGACCAGGCAGTTCTTGAAGAGAAGGGACCCCAGGACATGGTGCATGAAGGCCTGGAAGCATGCTGAGCCCCCTTGCAACCCGAAGGGCATCACCAGATATTCAAAAGAGCCCAGAGGCGTGAACATCGTGGTTTTCCACTCATCGCCTTCCCGGATCCTGATCAAGTTGTACGCCCCCCTCAGGTCTAGCTTGGTGAAAATCTTGCCCCTGCGTGCCGCTGTCAGGAGATCGTCCACTCTGGGCATGGGGAAAGCCACTGGCTCTGTCACTGAGTTGAGCCGTCTGAAATCCACCACAAGACGGCGCTGTTGCGTGTCTTTCTTGTCCACCCAGAAGACCGGGCTGCCCCCTGCTGCCTTGCTTTCTCTGATGAACCCCCGTTTGAGGTTCTTGTCTATGAACGCACGCAAATCCTCGAGTTCCTGATCTGACATGGCGTACAGCTTGGCTGGGGGTATCGTTGCCCCTGGTACCAGGTTGATCTGGCAGTCGAAAGACCTGTGTGGGGGTAGGTGGTCGGACTCCGCTTCGCTGAAGACCTCCTGCAGGTCCCAGTACTGCTTGGGTATCGCCTCACCCCCTTTGACATGCATGGTGGCCACCGTGGCTATTGGAGGCCCCTCCCCTGGTTGGTGCTGCATGCAATGTTCCAGACAAAAGTCCGACCCAAACGTGATGCATCTCTGGTGCCAACTTATGGAGGGGTCGTGGCGCGCCAGCCAGCTCATTCCCAAAACGATGGGGGGGTCTGAGATGGTTGTGACGTTGAAAGCCAGTGTCTCTGAGTGCCTTCCCACCGTCATTCTCATGGGGGGGGGTTTGATGAGTGATGGCCCCTCCCAGCAACTCTCTGCCGTCAATGGTGGCTACGTGCAGGGGAAAATCCAGCTGCAGAAGCTGGATCTGGTGCTCTTCTGCAAAGTTTCTCGAGAAGAAGTTGGCTGAGGCACCACTGTCAATTAAGGCGAGGACAGTCAGGGGATAGCCATTTGGGAGCGTTAGCGTGACTTCTAGAACCACTCCTGCTCTGGGAGGGGTGGGCTGGCTCTGCTCCTCTCTGTGCGGGTGGGCGGGCTGGGGCTGTTGTCTGCTGACTGTGCCTGGCTGCTGCCCCTTGTCTCCTGCAGCCAGGCTGTCTCGTTTCCCTGCTGTGGTGCTGCTTCAGTGGGGGAAGGTACAACCGTTCCCGCCTTTCCTTGCCACTCTCTGCGATGAGGGCAGTCTCTGACGCGATGCCGGGGGGAGTTGCAGAGAAAGCAATTCCCGTCCCTTCCCTCCTTGCGTCTTGGCGCCGCCGGGGTTTGAAAAGCCCGCGCGCGCTCCACCGATCTCCATCGGTTCTGGCTCTGGGCTTGGTCTGGGCGGGTCTGGGGGTGGTCCCTGGGGTGGGGTTTGGTGATGTGGTCTGTCCTGGGAGCGTGGGAACCAAGGTTTTGCTGCGCGCGTCGCTTGTTTGTCATACCATCTGGATTCCTGTCTCACCCCCACCGCTAGCGCCGCTTTGCTTAACTCATCCATAGTCCGCGGTCTAGGACCTCTTGCCAGCTCATCCTTAACATCTGCATGCAAACCTAGGTAGAAGGCTGATTTCACTGGCTCACTTTGCAGATCCCACCCCAGTTTGTGCACCAGCATGGTGAATCTCGCCCAGTAGTCCCTCACTGTCGATTTTCCTTGTGTTAAGTTATGAAGCTCCTGTTTAGTGGCCTCCATTTCACTGTCACTAGCGTACATTATTTTTAAAGCTTCTAGAAATAATTTTGCGTTCTTCATGCAAGGATTTTTTTGCGCGATGAGCGGTCTTACCCATTCCCGGGCGGCCCCCGTCAAATGCTCTATGATAAAGGAGACTCTGTGCGCGTCATCTGGGAATTCTGCTGCATGCAATTCCAGCGCATAATTTATTTCTGTCTCGAATCCTAGGTACTCCCTAGGGTCGCCGCTAAACTTGGTGACTAGGCTCTGTCCCCTTCTCACTTGGACTAGCTGCGGCTGGGGCGCCCCCCCACCTCTAGCGGCTTTCTCCTCTTCCAACTTTTTCTGCAGGTCCAATACCATCACCCTTAGCTGTTTCTCAGTCTCCTCTTTTGTCCTCACCTGGTCCACCAGCTTGTTCAGTTCCTCCTGCGCCCCTCGCGCTTCCTCCTGAGCGGCATGCAATTGCTGCTGTGCCTGCGCTGTGAGGTTCCGTAGCTCCTGCTTCGCTGCTTCGGCCTCCAGCCTCCACTGCTCAGCCTCTTGAGCGCTCATCGCTGCACTCCAAAGTAGCCAAAAAAAGATTCGGAGGTTGCTGTCAGAGGGCCTGATGTGGCTACTCTAGAGTAACGACTCCAGCATGGTCTTTTTAGGCTTTTATTAAGTGCTGATTATTTACAGTGTTCAGAGCGGTTAATATACATCCTTAAGGTGAGGTGTCAGAACCTCCGAATGGCGATTGGCGCGTTTTCTTCCAGCATAGAAGCTTTGGTAGACCCAACCTCTTCCCCCTACGTTTGCGTCGCAATTCGGGAGTTGGGGGGATTGGCCTTCCCCCCGTGCGCCCAACTTCCTGTCCCACCTGGGGCATGGGCTCCACAACCTTGCCTGAGCCTCGGACACCACTTCCTGACTCTCCGCTGGAGGCAGAGCTCTCCTTACTCTCTCCAGCGCTTGGGGATGGGCTGGAACTTAAGATGGGAGGGACTTCCCTGTATCCCTTGTCCCTCACAGCTACGAACCCAAAGTACAACATTGCTGCGAAAATGGAATTGCATCCCAAGGCTTAAAGGGTACGTTTGGTTTTCTGCATTTGTATAAAAAAAAAACATAGAAAAGGCAAACTTTAATGTCATTGGCACCACATAAACAGCACTGTGAAAAGAATTATAAAGACTGTTATTTTGCTGCAGAGAAGATTCTCCACATGCCTACTATGGTTTATTAATTTAAAATTGCTATTGCTTTGTGAACCATTCTTTTTCCTCCATGTGCTCCAAACTGCAGATTGTTATAAAGCTCGACTTTATATTCAATACCCAATTCAAGACAAATCCCAATAAAGAAATTTGAGTACCTGCTTGTAGATTAACCTAGGGCACTTCTATGACTCTGAATTTTTTTTTGATGTGATTAGCGAGTAGAATGTCTGTTACCAGGAAATTAACCATGGCATTTCAGAAGCCCTTTTTTCTTTTTCTCAGGGCAAGTGGGGACCCACATGAGTCACCATAACAAACATGTGAAGGGTGAGAGAAAGGAGCAAAAGAAGTTTTGCAATATGAAGAAAGGAAATTACAACATGTAGGCAAGCTCTACCTAGGCTCATTAGCATCCTTTACTGGAACGACACATGGCAAAGGGGGGTGGGTTCCAGTAAACCAGCTGTGGGTAGTTGGATCCAGCCAAGAGGCTGAATCCTCACCTCACGAAAGCACACCTGTTTCACAGGCCAACTTTCATAGTTGGGTGTCACCATGCGCCAGCCACTTATTGCAATGACATCAGGTGACCGGTTTTTCTTTGCCTGCATGGTTTGAGAAATCAAACTGCACAAACAAAAGCTTGCAAACCCTGTTTTCAATAAAAAATTGACACCCTTCCCTACCCCACTCCTGATGGAATATATTTATGCCTTTGTAAAATGGAATTTGGGTTTCTGTGTCAAAAACAATATTTGCACCAAACTCTTGCCCCTTGACATGGGTGGCGCTGTGGGTTAAACCACAGAGCCTAGGGCTTGCCGATCAGAAGGTCGGCGGTTCGAATCCCCGCGACAGGGTGAGCTCCCGTTGCTCGGTCCCAGCTCTTGCCAACCTAGCAGTTCGAAAGCACGTCAAAGTGCAAGTAGATAAATAGGTACCACTCCGACAGGAAGGTAAACAGCGTTTCCGTGTGCTGCTCTGGTTCGCCAGAAGCGGCTTTGTCATGCTGGCCACATGACCTGGAAGCTGTACGCTGGCTCCCTCGGCTAATAACGCGAGATGAGAGCCGCAACCCCTGAGTTGGTCACAACCGGACCTAATGGTCAGGGGTCCCTTTACCTTTTACTTGCCCCCCCCCCATCTTAGATTTCATAACTTTCCACAAGCTAATTTCAGTTTGCCTCTTAATACCTCTGAGTGAAATCACAGGATGTGTGCATAGAATACATTTAAAGCACACCCCCTACCCTTAAGAATCCTGGGAACTGTAGTTTATCGTCCACAGAGCTACAGTTCCCAGCACTCTTAACAAACTTTAGTTCCCATGTTATTTTTTTTGGGGGGGGGGTGCTTTTAAATGTTCTTTAAATGTGTAGTGAATACACAGCCATAAATAATAGCTCTGTGACTTCATCTTCAATCAAGCATGTATCAATGAATACATATAGAGCACACCCCTATATGTTTTGGTGTGCACCAGAACATTCTGGAGGGGCCAGAATCTATCTGGGTGGAAGATTCTCAAATCGGGTGGTCTTGGTATACTTATGCGAGCAGATGACTCTCTTCAAAGCTTTACAGTTAGGGCACCTTCACATGACACTTGGGAGCTGCAGCTTGCTTCTAGAAGGCAAGCATCTCTAGCACAGACAGAATGCAGCCAATCAGTCTTTAACAGTATGCCCTGCTCCACAGCAGTTCAAAGGACAAAGTCAGATCAGGATAACTGAGAAGAAAGAACATCTGTTGGTGATGTGCTGGGTAAGTTGCTGGAGCCACTGCAGACAGGAAGGATATCAAAGGATATACAATCCTATGTGAAGGCTATAAAGCCAGTATTCTATCCTTCAAACTCTCTCACAGTGGCATCTTCTGTTTTAAATCTATGATATTACTGATAACACTAATTGAACAAACATGTCTAAAAACGTAGACTGCAAACTTTTCATTAACAGCAACAACAATATTAATGCACAATGGGAACTATTTTCCTTTGTTAATTAAGGAATGGTCAGTTGATTATAAGCAAGAAAATGGCATAAGTTGAATTCATTCAATTTTGTTGTATAGAACACACCATGGCTGGGTAATTTATGGTTGTCAACTGTGGGCCCCAAGTTTAATAAAGTCAGAAGAAAGAGGGATTCTATTCCAGCTCTGTTCGCTGACTGGGAAATCCAAAAAGAGACTTTCAAGAAAATGAAAAGTTCTGATTGATGACAATAAAACAGATTTTATGGAAAGTCCTTTTCATAGTGTATGATCTTCTCCCACATGTACCAAGCAATTAGGGCTGTCTTGTAGTAAATTTGTGGCCTTATAAATTGTAGTCCCTGTGAGTCTTCAATGAAAGGCAAATAAAGTTGTCTGTTTTACAGTCAGATAAGGCTTTTCTGTGTTTGGATTATTAATTGTGTGTGTCTGGCTATCTAGACAGCTTGGACAAGAACTCTTTTTATATGATGTAGCGTGAAACAAAATATTTATGGTAGAGCAGTGTTCTCGAACAAAAAACCTAGCTTTACCTTAACTACTGCCTGGGTATTTCCAGAGATGATGATGATGATGATGATGATAATAAGTAGTTTGGGTAAACTGTGTGTCTGTTCACACACATACAGACACACAAATTAATTCCCTTGTCTCCTTCAGTGTTTGCTGCATTCTAATACTAGATACCCAACAATGTTTTTTCAAAGTTGGCTCCTCACAGTCCGTTCCTCTTATCCAGTTAAAATGGCTGAGACTATGGCCTTCCTCATATGATTCCAAGCTGGTCATTATCCTGTAATCACCTACAGGGCCAGCTCTATGGTTAGGCACAGTGAGGCAGATAGTGTCAGCTGGCAAGTTTTTTTTGGGTGCTATTAATTGGGGAGAAAAATTATGACTTACTTTTATTTTGCAATCTATTTTACACTATTGGGGACATCATTTTGACCTTCTGCCTCAGGGTCCAAAATGTATTGGGTTGTATCTGCTAGGCAAGCAGCAAGACACCAACAATGCTAAAATATTGAATTGCAGCATTAAAAGAAGCTTAACTTTGACAGACGCAGTGAAATTTCCAAATTCACTGTGCAATGTCTTCATTACTCGCAACAACATGCCCAGATAAATTCTCAAGCAACCACACAGGAAAACCCTCAATACAATGTACTACAATGACAACCCATTTCTTCTCCTAGACTATAATCAATGACGGTTCGGGAGAATCACCTTTCTCTTCTGCAATTTTGCCGGTCAGTGGTCTAGAACAGCCTTTTCCAACTTGATAATGGTCTCTGGAAGGTTGGGACTACAACTTCCATCAGCCCAAGCCAGCGTGGCCAATGGTCATGATGATACATGAAGCACGGAAGTGACAGTCTAGAACTCTGAAATCAAGTGAACATTAGTTTCACGTGATGTCACTTCCGGCAGGAATGGGCTATTGTTACCGATTTGGGGTTGCGAATCGCATGAAGTCATTTATTAATTACTAGCTGGCCCTGCACGCGTTGCTGTGCGTTAGTCTGTGAAATGGAGGGTAATCCCCCCATGAGGGTAATCCCCCTGAGCCTCAGAGTCCCCCTGTCGAGGCGAGATACTGTGGAGAGGGCAGGTTTCATCCCTGTGTCTCCCCCCACCCTGTTCTGACCCATTACGTATCCCTGAACCCTATTCGGCCCCCCACCCCACCCCCAGGCAGGCCCCTACCTCCACTTGGCAATGTTGGGCCTTGTTTCTGGAAAAGGCCTGTTTTAAGTTGGTTTGGTCTTCAACATCTCTGCCAGATGGATGGATGTGATTGGTGGATCTCGTGGTGGAGGCGGGGTTTGTGGGTGTGGTGTAGATTTCACAGGAAGGGAGGGGGTGTACTGTGGGAGGAAATCCACTTGAGGGTGCTGTTTTACTTTGTTGAAAAAGAGGTTTGTACCTGCGGAGGTGTGAGATTTGAGGGATTTTTTTTCTAACAACGCTCGGGGAGTGGCCTGGAACGTTGTGTCAAAATTTCAAGACGATCGGTCAAGCGGTTACGGAGAAAAGTGGATCCCGCCCTTTCACGATTTTTACATTTATATATATATAGATAAAGAAAAATCAGGCCATGTATTTGTTGGTCATATTTTTGTTCCTACAATAGTGTTTATTTTTCAACACCTAAGAGCAGGAATTAATGTTCACTGTTTTACAGCGTGTGTGTCAGTGTGGAAGTGGACTCGGCAAGTGAAGGAATTGTAGTTGTTTAACAGTGCTGGGAATTTTAGCGCTTTGATGGGTAGACTACAATCCCCACGACTCTTAGGAGGAAGCCATGTGCTTTAAACATGCTTTAACGTGTGGTGTGGATGTGAGTTAGAGAGGGACATGTGGCTGAGTTTCATGTTGCTGATCTAATCTCTAATGATTCAGACAGGACTACTATGTACACATGCCCACCCCGCCAAGGAGAGCATTAAAGAGAAAAGGCTGTTCTCTCTTCTGAGGGCAATTAACAAGGGCTGGGTGGGTGGGTTTTTTTTGTTTTTGTTTAGAGGAAGGGATTACCTTTCCTATAGATAGGCAGTATATATCAGCTTTCTTCTTGGTCATGGATTTTGGAATTCATACAAGTTGATGCCTAGTGCTTCATTACTTCCACTTAAAAAAAATCTTCTCTAACAATAAGAGAGTTGTGTTTATAAGAGGGTTTTTCTGAGGGTTATCTCTAAGCATGTGTGTATCATGCTTTCCAGTTTATTATATTTCAAGGAAGTATTTTGCCTCCCCCTTCCTATAAGTAAGCCTTTTTCAGACACAAAGCAATTAAAACATTTCCCACACGGTCCCTGTCCCCCCCCCTCCCAAAAAAAGGCTGTTCTAAAAACAGCATGGATAGGAATGAATAGGTAATACAGTTCACATAAAAGTAGCACAAAACAACATTGTAGAACCCAGCGTAAATGGTGCAATTTATTTTGACTTGAAATAAAAAACATACTGAACTAAATAACCATGAATGATTTGAAGGCTGTGAGCCAGTGATAGTATCTATATTAGTTCCCCCGCCCCTTAGCGTGACATGAAACATCTGATTAATACTACTTTTTTACTCCCACAGAAAAGCTGACCAGGGATTACTTGTATTATATATCTTGGGTATTATATATAAATAGATAAATGTCTGTATATATACCGTACATACCACACTTGAATCCCATCCATCCTCCAAAGAGATTGGGGTAGTAGCACATGTACAGGTCTTAACCCATTCGGTTCCCTAACCTGATTACCAGAGAATATTTAGATAGATATGGCTAAGATTAAACCTGTGACTTTATACCAGCAAATCATATGATTTTTGCATGGAGTGTTGACTCCTCAGTTGAGTTTAGAGTGAGAATTTGAACCCCAGTTCTTAGCAACTTCTTGTATTGACTGTAAGTTAGAACAGATGGGTGCCATTGGCATTATAAGAGAACAAGGGAGGCATTCATGGTGAGTTCCCGACAGGGCCGTCTCAAGCAGGTCGGGCGCCCTGGCGCTGTGGCGCGGAGATCGCTCCGGCGCCCCTGCCTTGGTGGGTGGGCGCAGGGCGCAGCGCCCCCCCTGCTGGCCCAGCGCCCTGTCGCCCCACGCCACCGTGACTACCCCTAGAGCCGGGCCTGGTTCCCGAACCTCTTTCTCTAGAGAAATAGCACTGAAAGAGTGCTCCAAAAGTAGAAAGGGGGAGTGTGGCTGCCCAGCTGTCCTTGATCGTGATGTTTGATGCCTCTTTGCTGGCCACCTGATGTCTGAAGAAGACAATCTGGAACATTGCACAATTAGGCATTCAGATAAATTGGAAGTCTATATGGGTAGAGCTCTAAGTGCAAAGGCTCCCCTTAATCAGGCATCCATACTCAATGCATGAACATCCGGGAGGCACATGGCATTGGTGGTTGGGCTAGTAGCATGACCCTGCTTCACACACACACATCTCAACACACCTGTTATTAAAAGGCATAAAAAGTAGTTTTTCTTTAGGACGTCCCTATCCATTCTGAAGGAAATCAGCCCTGAGTGCTCACTGGAAGGACAGATCCTGAAGCTGAGGCTCCAATACTTTGGCCACCTCATGAGAAGAGAAGACTCCCTGGAAAAGACCCTGATGTTGGGAAAGATGGAGGGCACAAGGAGAAGGGGACGACAGAGGACGAGATGGTTGGAGAGTGTTCTCGAAGCTACCAACATGAGTCTGACCAAACTGCGGGAGGCAATGGAAGACAGGAGTGCCTGGCGTGCTCTGGTCCATGGGGTCACAAAGAGTTGGACACAACTAAATGACTAAACAACAACAAATTTTCATTTGAGAAATGCTGGAGGGTATGGTAGAATTTCTCTATTTTCGGTAGAATTTCTTTATTTTCATCGGAGAAATGTTGAAGAGTATGAAGTAGGGAATATAATATTTGACTATAAAGTTTCATTTTTTAAATAATACTTTTATTTTTTTTCAACATAATTTACACAAAAAAATTGGTGCTGTCAACTTTTCCTTTTTTTGCGGGGAAATTCCCTTATTCAGCGCCCTTACTTTCATATCCGGGAGTTTACAGCACAATAGGATTTCCCTATCTTCAAATCCGGAGGTTGACAGCTATGAACAAAATATCTGACATAATTTACAACAACAAATTAAAAAAAATCAGGCTGTTTCATAGTGATACACAGAAATGGCTGTTCTGAGAAGCAGGTTGTTTTCCTTCCCTGCATTAGAAACAGAAGCAGTCCTTGCTTGCTTGCTTGCTTGCTTGCTTGCTTGGCCAGCCAGATCTTGGATTGATGAGCCACCTGGGAAGTTTCAGGCCAACCCGGTATTCTGTGCAGCAAGGTTCGAGGCAGAATTTGGCATGTGGTACTTGTGTTTGGTGAACCTGGGCACAGTTTACAAATGAGTTGTTGTCTGCATGTAGAAGCAAGAGAACTAGCAAAAGAAGTAACGGAGAACTGTACTTTTTGATGATGGCACACTTCAAAGCCCTGCGTGACTGTATTCCTCAATATATACTTAGACTTAACTGTTTTATTCACTTTGAACACTGCTTGATCTAATATCAACTGTGGTAACCCCATGTGGTGAGACACTTCCATTTCTGTAATCAGCAAGGAGACTTTATTCTCTTGACACAGCCAGGTTCTAATGCATCTTAAATTGCACACCCACTGATTTAACATGATATCCAAGAATGGCATCCTAACTCATTCCCTCTCGCATGCAGCCAGCCACTTCATCTTAACTCGCCATCTTCCCCCACCCTTTGGCACTGCTGACAGAAATGGGACAGGGGAGGGAAGGAAAAGAAATTCTCATTTAGACATGGGAAAAGAAAGCACACCAACTCAGCCAGGTTTTTGTATTTGTATGACTGTGTTGCTGTTTTCATTGCAAACCACCCTGATGATTTATGTAATAATATATAATATAAACAATATAAGTGTTTTCAATTAAAAATAAATGGACACCATCTTGCTTGTTAATCTTATCCAGATTCTGTACTTGATTTCTCTCTCTCCCATTTATCAATGTATAATGCCTTTCTTTTTGTAGTTTAATGATCAGCAGTAATAAAACTGTTGGTAAATGTTTTAAAAGCAAGTGTTATCCCACACTTTCCAACACATTTCCCCCCTCATTTCCCTTATTGCAAGAAGTCCAATATTTGGGGGACCTGGTTTGTTTTGCAAGACTTCCCAGTCAGCTAAAATTCTGCAACCTGAAGTTGCCAGCATGTGGCTGAGTCCCCCCAAACAGCAAGTCTGGAAGCGCCCTATGATGGGAGAAGCCACACCTGATGATATTATTAATTCTGTTCAAATCTTTCACACCGGAGCATGCTCTGAAGTCACATGATGCAGTAACCTTGCTGAAGCAGGTTCAGTATGTTGATAAAAGCCACTAGGGAGCCATATGGATACCGCCTTAAGCTCATGGAGTTAACATAGAATGGTGTGGTTAAGTAGTTCCTTGTTGGACTAGGAAGACTTGGTATACCTAGGGTCAAACCCCCCACTCAGCAAGGATGCTCAATGAGCAATCCTTTGTGCCCCCCATTCTCATCCTTATGGAGGTGGCAACTAGATCTGACCCACATTTGAGTAATTAAAAAAAGATTTGGCTGGGCACCTAGATTCAAAATGCAGCCGTTGTACATTCTTCAGCGGGAGAGAGCCCCCAACAGAATTAAAAACACTCTCAGAGTTAATCAGCAGCATAGCATGGAATACAGGCTGTTAAGCCTTTTTGCATATCCCATGTAGTCTGCTTACAGCTCTTGCCTCCCCCCTCTCACCCTCTTGCAATGAACAGACTACACACTGTTAAATAAATTTAAAAGCTTTACTTATAATCCAAGGTCTGGTTCATGTGTTATTCCGTGCAGCAGCAAAGAGAACACAGGTAGATTATTATTGGGTGCAAAATACAGCATATAGTTTCAAACATGTGGTCTGAACTTAAATTAAGTTCAGACACATCCATCCTAGTGGATTACATGGTGAAAACAGAGAGTGAGGAAAGGAAACAGAAGCTTCACTTCCTTCTTCTCAGAGGAGAGGGGGTGTGACCTTGCTGAGGCTAAGAATGTGGTCTTAATCCCATCATGCCATAACTAGCACTCATGCATGTTTGACTGCAGCATCCCACAGTCCTAGCCTGCCTCCCAGGATTATTGTGAGGATGAAACTGATGTGGAGGAATGAAGTAGACACTGTGTGGTCCTCAGAGGGAGGGTGGGATAAAATTGAAGTTAATAAGTAAATAAATAAGAGGCCCATTCTGGAACTGGATCCAGAGACCTGATGGGCAACAGAACTCTAAAATATAATTAAGGGGGGGATAAACAATAATTTGAGCATGAATTTATCAGTAAATTGCTGCATTTTAATTTTCAAGAAGCATCAACATCTACAGTATTTCAGCTACCAGTGTGTGTTTCTCTCTGTGTGTGGTGGTGGGGATTCTTTTGCGTGAACACATGATAAACACTTACACATAGCCAATTGTATAAAATATTTCCATGGCTGAATGTCATCTAGCATTACTTGTTATTCCCAGATCTATCATTTCAGTCACTAGATCAGTAATGTCAACAGTGAGCAAATTCCTTTTTTGTCTGTTGTCAATGCGTCTGCAAACAGCAGGATACTCCAGTTCTGTTTTTTTTTCTTTTTTTAAAAAAAGACAAGCTTTTGAAACATTAGAATAATGATGACCTTTTGCAGGAATCAGTAAAGCAGGCATGTCAAACCTATGGCCCTCCAGATGTTTTGGCCTACAACTCCCATGATCCCTAGCTAGCAAGACCAGTGGTTGGGTCTTTGAAATGTGAGCAACGAAACAAAGGGAAGCCCTAGGGAAAGAGGTCTTGTTTTCAGAGAACTTGCTGGAACCTCCTGCATTTCTTTTGACAGGTTTTCCATTCCTCTATTTCTCCCCCTGAAAAAAAATAACATTTGAGAAAGAGGTGGGCTGCCACATTGCCCAGGTTCTTGTCATTTCTCAATTGTTCTGCCCGAATTCAGACTATAAAAGGCAATTGTGTGTAATTCTCAGATCCTGTTCATAGTTAACATTTTCTTTCTGTAAAAATGACTTTTTTAATACAACATGATTGATTTCTCACAGCTCTGTTAGGATACTAATGAAATAAGGGCTTCTTATTCTGCAACTGAAAGCATAAATTTGCACCAGTGACCCATCCGCCCACTGGCACTTGACTTCAGATCAGGCGGGAATAGCAGCAGGAGATTAATTAAAGTAAGATCCTCTTTTCATGTAAATGGCCTTGGTGTAATGCCCAGCTGTGCTTTCTAATGACTCAATACTGCTACTTTCTTAGAAGCAGCTGTGCAAGTCATATGATGGTAGCTGGGGGTGTAGTGGAGAGAGAAAAACCTGCCTCAGGAAAGGACCACAGTGAGAAATATAATGATACATTGTGAAAGCAGCATCATTCTGGAAGACAGATGTGTTCGACGCATGAAGCGCATCAAAATTAGGGTGTGTTCACACTCCTTACTGCACATCTGGCACGCTCCTATTGCTAGTTTTCGAAGCCACATTCGCACAATGTTAGGCACAACCCACACAGTACTGCAGCTTCTTGACGAATACTGTTTGATGCATTCCCCTGCCCTCAAATGAGCGTCAATCCAACTAGAAAACTGGATGCAGGATAAGCGGCCATGTGATCATTTGAGACAGCGGCCTTCATGCATGTGCAAATGAGCACACATGCTCAGAGGACAGGTTCATAAATAGGAGCTCCAGGGGGTGGGGATGTTGAGCAGGCAGGGAAACCCAAAACATCCTGCTGTCATGAAACCCCTCCAAGTCTGTTTTTTATATCTGTAAGATGGGAGTCTACAGTAGAAAGGACTGCTGAAGTGCTCAAACCAGTCTCCTTGTTAACGGCCCTAACAAACATGCTATTGACATGTCTAAAGGGTTGGTCGAGTACCGGTGTGTTGCCATATAAACACCTAGATAGCAATACTTTCAGAAGTAGGGGGCAGGCACTTTCCCTCCCTCTCACCTCGCTGGAGGTCACATCATCCTAGGGGTAGGAGAACAATAGGCCAAGGGTTAGTCTCATCTGGAGCTGGGAAGACACCCAAGCAAGTTCTGTTGGAGTGGCAATGCTGTAAGCCCTTCCACTTCAAGCTCATGATGCGGATATGTAGATATAAGCACCGGCATCCATGAAGTCTCTCACTACTTGGAAATGTGGGTGTGTGCAACACTATATTCCTTCTTCTCAGCCTTTGGTGCAGCCTGAAACCTGCATAGCACCCAACACCTTGGATGTCTGCTATCTCATCCCACATTCCATCTTGATTGATCACATGGAAACTCCATGACACCCCAACTCACCTACTCTGTTTACTATCTAGGCTGATGAAAAGTTAGGGAGAACTTGAAAGTTTGCACACTCTGGGTGAAATTTTAGTTGGTCTGTTAAAGGTAATAAATTCCAAATACTGATCTTGGAATTTTTATTATGCCCCCAACTTATACCTGTGGTTGCCACAGCTGTAAGACTGCAACAAGTCCATTTCTTTTCTCTACATAGGTGATGGGTTATGTGCACCATTTCTTTTAGAATATTTCCATTATCATTACAGTATTTTATTACTCTGAATATTTAAAGCACCAGATGTTGGCGATGCAGCCAGCGCTCTAGGCTAAATGACTTATTTTGGCTACAAAACACATTTCCATCAGGTCTTTCCTCCTTCAACATTATTAAGTAAAAACAGAGAATGGGTGGGAATTAATTTACATGCAACTTCAAGCGTTGAGATGCTTTTCTCTTTGATATTATTTGCATTTTCCAGATCCCTTTCTTTTTCAATAAATACTCAGTGAATCTAACAATTATAAAAAATTAAAAGCAACACAATCAACATCACAATAAAGAAAATGGCAGTGCAGTTCAAAACAGAATAAAGAACAACAGCAGTAAGAGCGCACTTCAAAAAGCAGTACCTGGAAATGCCCCAAAACAGCCTTTTTGGCCACTGAACAGGAAGCAGTCACAGAGCTTGGAAAACAGTATGTTTATGACAAATTACTTGCAGAAACGTGTACAATAGTAAAAAATGTGTTAATTCAGAGATAGTCATGCTAGAACACTGAAGGACTTTAAGGAGGTTTTTTCAAAAAATAAATTCACCATTTGTTGAAGAAATACAGAGAAGGGAATTTAAAATGAGAAAAAACGAGAAACTGAGAGAATAGCAATTGACAGTCTTCTGTCCCTAAAGGCAAAAGGCTGAGTAGTGGTATTTTTTTCGGACTTCCCACTTACTTTCTGGGTCAGTGGTTCAACCCCTCAATATTTCCCTCCCATTGGTCACACCCCCCCCCACCATTGTGGGAGCTTATTGGAAGAATGAGAGGGCTTTGAATCCAGATGATCAAAGCTTTTCCTGATCTATATATACCCCTGCCATGCTGAGCCCTCTTAGAGGAGTGAGGTCTCTGCTTCCTCAACAGGGGGTGCTTGCAATATCTTTCTCTCTGTGGTTGGAGAGGGAGATTATCTGTTAATGGCAGCTGGGACCACCCACCCACCCATGGGACCATAGGATTTCTCTCAATCAGTTAAATGACTAAAACCCTTTTGATCCATAAAAATGGTGCAGCCAATTAATCAGGCAATATAATTTTTAAAATGTTAATGCTTCTAATATAAGGTACATTTGGATGTGGTAGAAGATGGCACATACATATATCATCTAAGAAATAAGGATGCTGCCCCATAGCCTGTTGAGTCAGCCCATTCAACCATTGAGCCCACGACTGTATACCCAGCCTGACAATGGCTTTCTATGGCGAGAGCGGGCAACCTGTGACCTGAGGGACACATATGGCCTGTGGCCTAATTTCATGCGGCTCTCAGCTTCATTTCAAAAGCCCTCTGCAAGCGATCAGTTCAGGTCTCTTGCAAAAGCAATCTGTCCCTTCCTCAGGGGCATTCTGGACAGGGAAGGAGCCAGACTGGGGTGGGGAGGGGTGTCAACATGGACCACTTTTGCCCTGGTTCCATCTATCACTGGCTTCACCCCCACTTTCAATAAGCAGGTGGGACCTATAGACTACTCCTGAGAAAAAACAGCAGCAGTTTCCCCCATCACTTACTAACTAATGTTATTGACTGGAGATTAGCAGAGATTAAATATGGGACTTTCTGTATGAAAAAGCCTGCCATCTACTTCCAATCTAGGATCATCCCCTGCAAAAACAAACAAACTAGAAAGCAATGTTTTTTTCTCCAAAACTGTTGTTTTATTCTATGCAAATTTGAAACGGCCTTTTATTCTATGCGAATTCTATGCTGATAAATTGATTTGTTTCACTGAGTGACAGTCCTATCCTTCATGTTTTGGGTGGCACTTTTGCACAGATGAATCAGAGCTGACTGTTTTCTTCTTCACCAATGTCAATGAAAAGCCATTTAATTTAAATAGCTTTAAAACATTTTCATTTGCCTGGGACTCAAAATAGCAACCTGATTCTTCCCAGGGGAGCCTGGACTGGTTGGGCTTAATTGGAAGGAAAAATATGGTATGCAAAACTCTCTAGCGCCAATCCAGAAGTCTTTGTGTAGTAGAACATCTGCTAGGGCAGTATGTAGTCCAATCAAAAATAGCCAGTGTGTGGATTAGTGGGCAGCAAAGTGAGGGAACTGGATACAACCCCCTCCCATTCCCCCTGTGTGATGAAATTGTCAACTTTTGCCTATATGCACCCAACAACTGGATGAGAAGAGGCAACCCCTCTGCTTGTATTTTTCAGCCTTTCCAGATGGGATATGCCACCTTCATCATACACCTACCTCCTTAGGTAGATTGGAATGCATATTTGAAAAATATTTGCTTTGCTACTGCTAACAACAATATCTCATTTCTATTAACATAAACACACTGTCATACTTCCTTTTCACCGGTGCTGTTTTTCTAGAAAAAGGGGTGCTGGAATTCACCATGAATGCTTCGAGTTCTGGCAAGTTATGGCTGGGGGGGGGGGAGCCCCACTTTTCATCCTTATTTTGCTCCAGATATAAGAAACTGGTCCAAATACTTACACCTCCCACAAAATAGCCGATGTAAGTTGGGTCCTGCTCATTGTATAACAGTACAGAAAATGGTTCGTGAACTGTAAACATTGGTTAAGTGTATACCAGTTCATTTCACTCTTACATTGTATTCATGGCACATTTTTACTGTTTCATGATTATAATGGATCTCTTTATTGAATTATTGAACAACATTTTTAAATAAAACATCAAAGGATATTTTTCTGCTATCAGTTCTCCCAGAGTCATGGGATATTTCAACCCTCAGGACTATATTCCCTGCCAGAATACTAACTTTGCCAGATTCATTATTTCTAAACACACTTTACAGAAAGAGTACTCAGTTATTTTTTTCATTTCAAAGTAAAACAAGTGTTCTTATAAATATTAAAAAACTAAATAGTTTTTTAGGAGTGGGGGTTGGGGAATTGTGTGTAAGCTCTTTTCCCAACATCTAATTTGCATTTCTCTTACATTCTGGAAGCAACATATTAATTGCACCCTTTTATAACATGCACAACTTAAGTCTGCAAATGTGGAATTGTAGCCAATGCTAGTCCTCCTCAGAGTAGACCCACTTAGCTTAGTGTCTCTCAGTTAATCATTTCCATCCATTTCAGTGGGTCTTCTCTGAAGACGACTAATGTTTGGAAACCTGCATCCAGAAAGTTGTTCGGATCAAGTTGGACCTTCCATCCTCCCACTACGTTGGACCTTCCAGCTTCAGCTCTCAGAGACATGACAGAGGACAGAATAATTGAGCTTTTCCATGGCAGCGCTGTGGTGAAGGATATGCCCTTTTTATATAACTTTGCAAAGTATGAGAGCCTTCTCAGGAATGAGCCTGAGCGAAGACAATTTAAAGTGATGTTTTTCTGATATTAAGGTTAATTTTAACTGAGGTGATTTCATTGTATATTTTATTGCATACAATGTAGAGTGCAACATTAAACAAATATATATAACTGACACATGACCGCTGACATGCAGGTCCTTTTGGACCCGGAAGAGGGTGGAAAGGGGCAAATGTGGGTAGGTCAGGGTGTAATGGGACGGGGTGGGCTTATGCATGTTCTGCCAATGCACACAGGGCCAGGAACAGAACCCCCACATACATAGGAGCCAACTTCTGGCCCCTTTGCCCCACCAATAAAATATTTGAGAGGGCTGGACCCCCGCAAAGTTGAGGGGAATTCTCATTCAAATGGTATGTGTGCCACGTCATGTGATTGTTTACGCAGGGCAGGGCTTACCTGGGCCCCCCAATGTTTTTTTCAAATTGGCACCCCTGGCCACACAAAATGGTCGCTGACTGTACTTGTGTGTGTGTATACTTATGGGGTGTATGGGGTGTTAACGAAGGGGCAGTACCTCTGGTAAGAGACACATTGTGCTTCTTCTGGGGTAGTCTGTCCAACTTTGGTCCCCACCCTGCACTCAGTCAGCTGTCCCCTATGGCTCCCAGAAGCTGTCAGCATGTGGCAGTCGCCACACCCCGGGAATGGCTTCGACTGTCCAGATCGAGCAGATGAGACCAAAAGTGAGTCCAAAAGTCAAGAAGGTAGTTTTTGCAAGTGCTGTAGATGGAAGTGAGAGGTGGTATACCAAATCTAGTTGGGTCCCAGGCACAAGTCTAAAATTGTTCACAAAGACCATCTGCAGAGGTATCGAGGGGACAAGATATGTGACGGGTTGCTCCAACCCTCACTGGAGCTGGAGCCTGGGTCCCTGGGAACAGAATCACAGGCCCCACCTGGGCAAGTGGCTCCACCATTTTAGCTAATGTAACCAAGGGCAGTTTGGCAAAGCTGGAGGGTGGGGGCAGGGGCATAGGAAGGGGGGCTGGGGGCGGGGGCAGTCCGCCCTGGGGGTCATCCAAGAGGGGGGTGACAAAATCCCCCCCGGGTGGATCGCCACAGCACCGATCACCCCCCCCCCCCGGACGCAGTGGCAAATGGTGCCGCTTGGCTGCCTGGAGCAGCACCCCCTGGGGGTGGGGTGTCGCTCCGCAGCACACATGCATCATGACGCATGCATCGTGATGTCACGACACACGATGCGCCAGGACAGACTGCGCATGTCCACACATGCTCAGTCCGTCCGGGTTGGCACTGCTGCTCTGCTCTGCTGGCGCGTTCTGAAGCAGAATGCACTACGGAGCAGTTTGTTGGCGCCACCACCCAGCAACCCGCTCCGTAGTGCGCTCTGCTTCTTCCTGCTCGGGCGGAGGCAAAGGGTGGGCTTGGGGCCTGTGGCGCTGCCCCCGCCAGAGTGGAGCTAGTGTGGAGCTAGGGGCGGCCCGCCCCCTACACCCCTCCCTTGCTACACACCTGCCCGGGTGGATCACCGCCATGCCGATCGCTCCCCTGGGCAGATCGCCCCGCCCCCGGGTGCACAGCATGTGCGCTGCTCCGAGCACCTGAGCAGCTACCTCAGCCACTGGGTGGGGGCTCCTCTATACACTCTATACAGTCTGAGGCAGATGTGTGCTATTTTTTTTCACAGGGAGGATGTATTTTCCTGTTTGTTGTCCATCTGGGGTCAGGTGTCTGGTTCTAACACCCCTGCCCTGCTGAGATAATTTATCCTAATGGCGATTGATCAGAGGAAAATGTTAACATGGACACTACACATCCCTATATATTGGCGAACTTTTCCAGAAGATAGACACACGGTTCTTGTTTGTGGGATAGGCAGTTCTCGTGTACTGGGGTGGGTGGGGTGCTAGAAGCATCTCGCAGGGGAGAGCATCCCACAGACAGGACCCCACAACTGAAAACACCTTTTTATCATAGGATCACCTTGTGCATTTTCCTCAAGTGAGGCACACAAAGAAGGGGTCCTGATGAAGACCTAGATGTGACTCTATATGTGTCATTAGCAACCACACCTTAAAATGTGTGTGCATTTTAAATAGCAGGCACAGAAATATTTAAGTGGGGGTGGGGTGCTATTTTGCTATGGTCCCTTCCTTGTCTCCCTGTGCAAGGATGTTGCCTGCATATTCAGCTTTGTGCAGCCTCAGTTCACTGGGAATACAATCAGCTGCCACCTTGATATGTCCTTATATTGCACAAAACTCGTTTGCGTTAATGGCTACAGAATAAGTGGAGCATATTGTATCCTACAAGGGCAATCAATTGCCAACAAAACTGGATTCCAATTCCAGATGGACTGCTTTGTGCGGCACTCAAGACATTGTTTCACTTGTTCTCATAGAACCCTGGCTGCATTAGGCTAGAGATATACCGTTGTTGTTGTTTTAAAGGCAAACATAATGTTATGCACTTGAAATGAGAGAAATGTAAAATTTACTGTTGTCAAATGAAACGTGCTCTGTCCCTCATCCCCCACTTTTAAATCAATGTTAAGGTCTTCATGTATTCATCTCTTCCACTCAAGTTGATTCTAAACAAAAACGCTAGCCTTTGTTTGTAATTTTATGGCTGTTTTCAGATGAAATTTTAAAAAAACAAAAACTTGTTCCACTAATAAAGGATTCATTAAAACCAACATTAATGTTCAGATGGAAAAATGCCCAGTTTGTCAAAGCAATTTATTATGCAGCACCACAGGAGGCAAAGCAGTTCACAGAACAAGTGCGACTCCAGTGGACCTGTTACTGAACACAGAAGGTCTGGTTATTATGATGTCCTTGAAATGCTTAAAGAAATTGAGCCCACTTATTAAAAGGGGTGGGGGAGGAAAAAAGATGCAGTGTTTGAAGTACTCGAAGAAAGGGATTAGGAAGAGTGCTGTGGCTCTCTATGTAAACAGCTTTTCTATTCCAGCATGTTTACATACATTTGGATCAGAATTTCTACACAAAGGACTTGTTTTGGGGACACACGAACCCTTATCACCCCTAGACTGAATTCAGATACTAACTGGTGATGCCTTGAAATTAATTATCAATGTGTCAACTGTGTTCTCCGCCTGGGGTCAGCATTGTTATTTTTCATCTCATCCCTAGGATTCAGTGCAAGTCACAATTCTTATTGTTAGCATCTATCTGTCTCAGGGTGGGGGGGAGCATGAGTACACCTTCGGGGGTAAAGTCAAACCATTTGCGAGTTATGGCACCTGCTGTCACTGTAGAAACCGACATGGGAGAGACATGTTTTATTGTAGGTGGAGCAGATGGAGGTGCCCAGTTGTGTGTTGCAGGTGCACCAAGGCTGTTCCTTCTTGCTGAGCTCCTCCCAGCAGTATTTTCATCTCTGGTCACTGCTGTGGCTTGTGCAGTTGTCCCATGTGTGATAATTGCCCACAGCTCTGGCAAAAGTTACCATTGACCAGGGACAAAACTAGGCTTTATTTCACCCAGGTCAAAGACCCAGTTTGGCACCCACCCACTCATGGCCATTTGCATACACACACGCAGGCTGGGAGCCTCAAGGGCACCCCTCTAGAAGTTTCACCTTAGGCAAAAAACCTGGCTAGCTCCCCCATAGCTACAGCTCTGCATTAAAACATAAATATCATGCAAATCATGTTTATTGATACAGTTTGGTCATTTTATGAAAACCAGGACAAAGCAAAGGTACTGGGAGTCACTGTTGGTTCGGTGATAGTAGACCTCTGGCAGCTGTGCTGCATATCAAGTTCAAAGCATTAGAGTGTGACACAATAAATATGCATTGTGATGGCTTTGTCTTTAGTTTACTGAGGTCAGGAGCAGGTAGAGGCACACCATGGAGAGGCCGGCCAGCCAAACTCTCTGCCATGACAGAGCCTGTGTGTCCGTCTGTCCTTGTTCAAGAATGCCACAAACTGTCACTGCCAATACCAGACCAGGATCTGAGCTCCAGGTTGGTCACCCATAGGCTAAGTGAGCACTAACTAAGGATTTCTATTCTGTGCTAGTAGATCATATTAACACTTTTAGCTACACATAGCATATAATAAAGGTGTTTAAACAACACCCCTCTCTATGTTCAGTAAATGCATAAGGGAAGGAGTAGAATTGTGTTCCTACTAGCCACACACAACAAAGGTAAAGGTAAAGGGACCCCTGACCATTAGGTCCAGTCGCGACCGACTCTGGGGTTGCGGCGCTCACTTTATTGGCCGAGGGAGCCAGCGTACAGCTTCTGGGTCATGTGGCCAGCATGACTAAACCACTTCTGGCGAACCAGAGCAGTGCACAGAAATGCCGTTTACCTTCCCACCGGAGTGATACCTATTTATCTACTTGCACTTTGACGTGCTTTCGAACTGCTAGGTTGGCAGGAGCAGGGATCAAACAATGGGAGCTCACCCCATCATGGGTATTCGAACTGCCGACCTTCTGATCGGCAAGCCCTAGGCTCTGTGGTTTAACACACAGTGCCACCCGCGCCCCAACCACACACAATATTCAAAGCTAAACCATAGCTTAGTGCAAATGAGCAAACATATGGGCTCCTGAAGATGTTTGCAGGTAGGACTCATCTACAGGTCGGTGAGCTTGGCCAGGGCTTCCCACTTGCTTAGGAGTTGTACAGAAGAGGACATATAGCACACCCCCCAACCATTATGACAAAATGTGCATTGTTAGGAGCAGAGGCAAAGCAGGCAAAATCCTGTTCCCCCATCATGCATGTCTAAACACCCCTATTCTAAACATCACCAAAATTGAGTGATCCAAATAAAGCAGCAGTTCCTAATATACACAATTTAAAATCCTAAGATATCTTAAGTAACAGTGGA
This sequence comes from Zootoca vivipara, assembly GCF_963506605.1. Lineage (NCBI taxonomy): Eukaryota > Metazoa > Chordata > Lepidosauria > Squamata > Lacertidae > Zootoca > Zootoca vivipara. The sequence continues at coordinate 51,135,134 of NC_083284.1, read as the reverse complement.
GCTTATCGTTGTGGAGCATTCTCATTATGAGGGTAGTTTTCTTAAAAATCTTTCTCAATCCTGTTCTTTCTTGAGTCACAATATACTGTAGATAGTTTTGTGGTGGGAGCTATCATTTTCTATGCTTCCAATCTACAGTGTTCCTGGGCGCATGGAAATCTATATCTATGAGATGGATTGTTAATTTTATATTATTACCTTTTAATTTCAGTGTACATGTTGGAATGAATCAGGCTGTCATGTCACAAGGATCAGCAATTTGGCCTGAAACAAGAGTTTCTTTTTAAGACTGAAGAGTAATGCAAGAGTCAACGTTTTTCTAAACAGTTCACATAAAACACGCTTGTCTATTGAACGATGTAAAGAAAGTTACCTAAGAGGCTTGTTCAACATACATTTCAGTAGCATCACTGCAGTCTTGTACTGCCAAAGTAGATAAGGACAAGAAAAAGCCCCTGTAAGAAGCCAACACTCAGAAGATCAAGGTGTGCTCAGAAATACTGGGAAGTCAATCTTTATTCCCATAATGCTCCTGTGGTGCCGCTTATGTAAAGTCTTAAAACAATAGAGTTCATCTTTCCTTTGTGATCAGAAATTCTCTTTTTCCCTTTTTCCCTTAAAGATTTTCTCACCGTCCTTATAAATTAGATATTTTCTATTACCTGATGCCCACGGCCATACAGTATCTCAAGGACACAATATTAATTATCTAATACATACTGTATCTAGTATTTCAACGGATCTTTTTTGTGTTTCAATTTGCAACATTTCTGCAAGGTGCTTCCCCCCAAAAAAATCACCCTATTCCTTCTTTCACTTGCCCAGCAGATCATCATGTGAGCTTGCTTTATTTATTGGCGCTTCTGGACTTTGAGAATATCTCATTTGGATTTATCTTTTAAGCCCTAACATTCTTTGACTGACCTGTGGCAGAAATCTGAAAGGTAGTGTCTTGCTCTATCCCAACATGGCTGCCTCCCCACTCCCTTAGTGAATATTTCAATTGGCTTCAGTCTTTTGAGTTCTTCAAATAATCCTAGTTACAACAAAGTTCTTAACAGCGTCAGTCCTGCCACTGAGCCTTTCATGTTTTCCTTTTATCAGCCTTCAAATGCTACCAAGTTTTCCCTTTTTCTACCCTTGAGAACTTCTACCCTTGAGGACTTCTCCCCCAGTGAACTTTGCTTTTCCGTTCATACTTCTGTGGGGTATAGCCAAACTAACACAACAGATTGTGTGTCACGTGTAAACAATAAAAGGAGAAATTCGTTTTTGACCACCCTTGCCCTTGCATTTTACTAACGCAACAAAACATATTTGTTCTCTTTCACGGGGGGATTTTGCACAGGCATGATGGTGCCATTGGGTGATGCCTTCTACTTATGAACTAGCTGTCAAAGATCAAATGAAACTGACAGAAATTTAATATTACTTGACATCACCTCAAACTCCCAGCTACTCCCTCTGCGGTGTCTACAGAGTCCTATGCCGCCACAGAGAGTCTCCAAACTCATCTTCTTTAGGCAGCAAAACACACGGGGGAGTTGAAGGCTAAGTCTCTTCGAGGGCTCTGTCTGCCTGTTGATACTGAAGTCCTGACTACAAAAGACTTTGAGCTTCCAGGTGTGTGTGTGTGTGTGTTATACAAGCTCAGCAGCTTGTGTAATGCAAATTTTACGCAGTGTTGGTGTGGAAGCTTATTAGCACTGAACCCCTATATTTTGAGGTGGGTGGTTAGACACTCAAGTAAGGTTTTGTAGGTAGTATTGATTTTCACACTTTTTATACCCGTTTGCTCCTCTCCTGAGCACAACCTAGCCATTTTGTTTCTGGCAGCCTGAGTGTTGCAAGCATGCCTATTTCCACCAGTGGCTGCAGCCTGAATTGTACAGTGGTACCTCAGGTTATAAACACTTTGGGTTACAGACTCCACTAACCCAGAAGTAGTACCTTGGGTTAAGAACTTTGTGGGAGGCCCCATTAGCTAAAGTGGTACCTCAGGTTAAGAATGGACTTCTGGAAGGAATTAAGTTTGTAACCAGAGGTAGCACTGTATTTGAAAGATCTGTGGAGACCATAATAGCAGTACATTGATCACAAGCCTCCATTTTGCCTATTGTATATTGGCTTGCACTGATATTTATTTCCTCTTTCTTTTTTTGCTAGTCCAGGGAAGTAACACTTCATTCTGTACTCCTTTCCCTCCCAGTGCTGGTGGTTCAGAAGCCATGCAGAAGCCGTGCTGCGTGCTGCGCCAGGGCGAGGGCGCCAGGGTGAGGGCGCCGGAGCGATCTCTGCACCATGGTGCCAGGGCGGCCGACATGCTTGAGACGGCCCTGCGAGCTGGCAAGCACCCAGCCCCTTCTTCCCTGCAGACACACATGAACGCCATACAAGGCCAAGGCCATCCATAAGGTAGACTGAGGAAGCCACCTCAGGTGGCAGAATCCAAGAGTCACCTCCACTGGTGCCCCTACCAGAGAAACAGCTGCAGCGGCTTCTGGGTTCCGGCGAGAGTCCTGTGAAATCTCTTTGGCTCTTGTGAGATTTCACCAGAACCTGGAAGCTGCAGCTGAGCAACCCCATTAAGTGAGGTGGTGGATATTGTGCGTGTGCCGGGTGACATGTTCTTGTTTTGCCTCAGGTGGCGAAAAAGGATGGGCCACGCCTGGTGCCACCCAATACTGCCCTTCTGCCCCCTTAGCTGCAAAGGGCTTAGGGTTCTGCAGCAAATCCTTGAACAATAAAATCCTAAATGTGAGTGAAAGGGCAATGTGCTCAAATAGCTAAGGATCATGCCCAAGTGGGATATACATATTGCTGAAAATTTTCTTCTAAGGACCCTGCAGAAAGTGCCTGCCTCAGGACTCCAGACACAAATACCTACCACCAGGAATCGCAGCTGCACTGCTGCAGGGGGCAGGCTAGCCAGGATCTCAGAGTGAGACCCCCCCCAAAAAAAACCACCCAAAGCCATGCAGAGCCCCCACAGACCCATGGCTTCATATGTCTCCCTCTGTAATGAGGATGAATTTTGCCTTAAGAACCCTTCCTTACTCATCAGATAAATTGTGTCTCGCAGACAGAGTGCACAGAGCAAGTATACACTGTGCAGAAACGGGGCCACTGTTTTGTCACAAACCTCCAAAATACAGGTTGTATTGTTGAAGGCATTAGCTTGAACGTACTCTTGGGCAACATTTTATACACACCATAAATACTGATACGAGTCCAAATGCTTAAATTAACTTCCATGACAGGAGTGTACTATTCACTCAGGATTTCAGAGTGATACTGAGCTGTTTGGTAGCCCTCTTAAGCAACATAGCATTTTATATTTTGTATAATGGGATATTTGTGAGGAAACAACTTCCAGCATGTCGTGGCCTACTTTTGAAGGGGAAACCTGATGAATCTATACTAAAAAGTTAATGCAAAGTACAACCAACATTCCTAAAATGATTAGAGCTTTAACTCTAACCTTTCATCACTTCACATATTCCTTAATCTTTACTTTCCTGTGTCTTTTGTTCCTTATAAGATTCTGCTGGGTTTTGTTACAGGATTTCAGGGGTGCATAATATACTGTAAAGCACCACCATGCTTTCTTTCACCTTGCTGTTAAATATTTTCTTTTTGAATGGCCTTTGTTTAAAGGCAGGTGAAGCAGTGGTACAACTAAGATGCTAGCCACTATCCTAGGGTTCACACCAGTGTGAATATAGTTGCAATCCTATGCTGAACCAGCACCCAGGGGTCAGCAAACATTTTCAGCAGAGGGACAGTCCACTGTCCCTCAGACCTTGTGGGGGGCTGGACTATATTTTTGGGAAAAAAGTAATGAACGAATTCCTATGACCCACAAATAACCCAGAGATGCATTTTAAATAAAAGCACACATTCTACTCATGTAAAAACACCAGGCAGGCCCCACAAATAACCCAGAGATGCATTTTAAATAAAAGGACACATTCTACTCATGTAAAAACATGCTGATTCCTGGACCATCCGCGGGCCAGATTTCAAAGGTGATTGGGCTGGATCTGGCCCCCAGGCCTTAGTTTGCCTACCAATGACCTAAAGCAACACAATTTCTGCCAATGTAGCAATACCCACAGGCACCCCTAGCATATCCCCTGCTACCCACCGGTCATGATGTTGCATGCCAGCAAGTCTCCCTTATTACTGTACCAGGCATGGGACACACCAACTGATGTGTGAGAACCGTTGGGTGAGTCAGCTTCCCTTATGACATCAACATATGCTGTATCATATGCAACCCTGTACATATGCAACCAATACAATGAACAACCACAAAGCTACAAAGAGCAGACTACCATGGAGCAGGGCAGCAACTGGATTGCAACGGCCACACATTCCAGGGCTTCGACACACTCCAAGATGAAACATAGGCAGCCTGAAAATCATCACCATTGGCCAGCAAAGATAGAGCCAGGCGGGAAAGGAAGAAATGCTATTCCAACTAGAGCACCCAATCAGCTATGCAGCCTGGGGAGTAAGAGATATCTCTGAAGATCCCATGGGCTTCCCAGAAGGGGAGTTCAAACCCCTGCTTTCAGAATAGTGCTCTAACCGCCAACTTCTTTTTTTCTTTAATGAACTAATTCAGCCTATAGAAACATATTATGTATTCATTTCACTTTGCCCTGATGGATGACCTCCCTGGAGAAAGCGTGAGTGTGATGCTTTTGCTGCTGTAGGATCTGAATGAATCTTTGTTTGCATCAGCCATTGGCCAAAGCAACAAAACAACAATACAATATACAAAGAATAGAAATAAAAAAATCAATTATATTTTAGGGTTTTGAATCAATAGTCAAATAGTGGATCTTATTCTAATTGCCCCAGCTAAAAACCTTGCAACCTTTGCTGTCACCTGCTCATCTTGATCTGCCAAGAGAAGGGATACTGTGGCAGTGGTTGGGTGATCCGGAATGGACAATAAAAGAGGGGTGATAACCTCATTCCTCAAGTCTGCTGTAGGATCTCTCAGTAGCCATTGATGCCTTTGATGCCCAAAGTTGAGGGGTGTCCTCTTGGACTACCTTCTTGTGGGATGGAAGTTGGAGGCAATGTTTTCCGGTGGTTCAGCTCCTACTCGCATGGCTAAGTCTCAAAGAACAGTACTTAGGGTACCCTATAACTACATATTGGGAGCTGTATTGGCAGGGTGCTGCAAGGCACTATTTTGCCCCCAATGTTATCTAGCATGTATATGAAGCCATTGGCAGCAATCCTCAAGATGTTTGGGGCACTCCATATGCTGATGACACCCAGGTCTATTTCCACATTATATCTGAATCAGAAGAGGCTGAAAGCTGAGCCAGTGGCTGGATGCAGTGCTGGAGCGGATGAGAGCTGATAGGTTGAAGCCAAACCCTGCCAAGTCAAAGACATGGTGGGTAAGAGAATTGGGTTCCCAGGCCTGAGAATTGGGGAGTTTGCCTATTCTAGATGGGGTTGCATCTGATGGAGCAGGTATGCAGCTTGGGGCTGCTCTTGGATTCATGATTGTCCATTGAGGCCCATGTGGCCTCTGTGGCAAAGAGCATCTAACATCAGCTTCAGCTGCTTTTCTCAACTGCATCCTTTCCTGCACAGGGATAATTTGGACAAACAATGGTCCAAAGAAGACATTACTGGTGCAATGCATCCCATGTGGAGCTTCCCTTGCAGCTGGTCTGGAGGCTACAGCTGATACAGAGTATCACAGCCTGGGTGGTGAGTGGTACTCTTTATTGGGCACATATCACAGCAGTGCTAAAGGATCGGTCAGTTTTAATGTTCTGCTACTTACCGGTACATAGTTGCCCCTCTACTGCTCAGTAAGGACATTAAGACTAACAAATTGAACCCAGTTAATTTGCTATGTCCTGATTATTGGCTTGTGATAACATGTCACCAGTGTTGTGAAATGCCAACCCCATCAATATTGGCATTCCATTGGCTCTTGAAGACACATCAGTTAGACAAACATTCCCCTGAACTTGAAACTTCTTATCTGTTTTAATTCTTAGATGCCCGCCAGTGTGGTGTAGTGGTTAAGAGCGGTACTCGTAATCTGGGGAACCGGGTTCACGTCTCCGCTCCTCCACATGCAGCTGCTGGATGACCTTGGGCTAGTCACACTTCTCTGAAGTCTCTCAGCCCCACCCACCTCACAGAGTGTTTGTTGTGGGGGAGGAAGGGAAAGGAGAATGTTAGCTGCTTTGAGACTCCTTTGGGTATCAAGCGGGATATCAAATCCAAACTCTTCTTCTCTTCTTTGGGACTAAAATGGATGGAGTCAATGCTTTTTTCCTGGTAGTATCTGCAACCCCCCCCCATCAGAGCCTTGCACCTTGAATAATATTTGTAAAGCTTTTTGTATGAATTCAATAACAATGCTATAATGCAGTCTTCTGATACCATTTGCTTTTGTGCGAATTCGTGGTGTAGCACAGTAAGTGTATGGTATAAATCAATAGCCTTAGGTCAAAATCTTTTCCAGACCCTGTTTGGAAGCAGATAGACTGAGCAACATAATACAAATAATATTCTCTGGATTGGAAACAGATCCCTTAAATTCAGAGGAACTGCTTTCATTGGGTGCCTGCAACTTTTTAAAGAACTGTATCTGGGTGATTTGTTCCACATGTGAACTGGTTTGCACAGCTAAGTCTTCGTGTACACTATTGTTCATGTACCATTGCCAAGCACAGAGAAGCACAAGAAGTCAATTGTCTTGTGCAGGCACCCCCAAACTTCGGCCCTCCAGATGTTTTGGACTAAAATTCCCATCTTCCCTGACCACTGGTCCTGTTAGCTAGGGGTCATGGGAGTTGTAGGCCAAAACATCTGGAGGGCCAAAGTTTGGGGATGCCTGGTCTTGTGCATTCAACACTATGGATCATGGCCTTTGCCTATGGAAACTGGTCATAAAATTGTCACAAAATAAAATAAGATAACCAAAATTGACTTTTTAAAACAAACAAGGAATGTTCCTTCATTGACAATGGATATTTCAGGAATGTAGCTAAAATGATCCTGTAGCCTACTTTATGTATCGCTGCTTCTCCATTGTGCTCTAAAAGGGTCAGATATATAACAAAGCCTATTTAATTTTAATTTTATATAAAGCACATGAAAAAGATCTTTTGCAATCTTCTCTGCGGTGGTGAAAGAAAGGAAGAATGAAGGAAAGCCTTTGGGTGTATATATACATATATTGAGGAAGTCTAATAATACAGATTATAGGAAAACAGTATACCTTTCTTTACAAGGCCTTGATTTGCAACCCTGAAATCTCAGATTTAGCCATTACAATGAAGTCCTGTTGCAGACAGAGCTGGTTTTTTATCACCACTTAAAATCTAATTAATCCGTATTGAAGCACAAAGATTTCTGTTGTTTTTTTGAGGTTAGGGGTCATAGAGCGTTCTTTGTTCATCCTCAGACTTGTAATCACCAGGCATTGGGATATAATTTTACCAAGCAAATTGGAAGGTAACAGATCAAATCCTTATCACAAAACCTAACTCATGGTTAAGCAGAGTCCTTCGTCCTTTACAAGAAACATTATATTCAGGAAGAACAAAAACACATTTCAGAGCTTGGAAAGGGTTAATACGCAGAAGTTTATATTCAGGGCATGAAAGAGCTAAAGATCATCAGAGCTGCAGCCGCCATATAAAGTAGCAAGTCTTATAGAGTTGGCCAAGTTTTTTCCGGCCAGGCGTTTTCTGCCTTTAGAATGGCTTTAGTGTACCGAACCATGATGCAGTTAGCAGGGATATTATTTTGTTTGTTGGGATGGGTGTTATCCTGCCTCACTACCTATTTACCTCAGTGGAAAAATCTCAACTTGGAATTGAATGAATTGGAGATCTGGACAATGGGACTCTGGCAAGCCTGTGTAGTTCAAGAAGAAGGGGGGATGCAATGCAAGGAATTCGATTCTTTTTTGGCTTTACCTCCAGAGCTCAAAATTTCTAGGATTCTGATGTTTGTATCTAATGGATTAGGACTTTCAGGCCTCTTGCTCTCATGTTTCGGACTGGACTGCTTGAAGATTGGTGAACGACAACTGGACCTAAAGAGGAGGTTACTGCTGTTGGGAGGAATATTCTTCTGGATATCAGGAGTCACAGCCATAGTCCCAGTCTCCTGGGTTGCTCACACCACTGTGCAGGAATTTTGGGATGAGAATATTCCAGACATCGTTCCCAGGTGGGACTTTGGGGAAGCACTGTTTGTAGGCTGGTTTGCTGGATTCTGTCTCATCTTAGGAGGCTCAATGCTAAATTGCACTGTCTGTTCTGCTGATGCTCAGTCATCCTCGGTCCATTATACAGTGGCAGAAGAGCAAGACAACTGTCAGTACCTGGAAAGTAACAACAGACCCAAAAGCCTAAGCGTTTGAGAGACAGAGAGGATTCTTCTTTCATTTTCAGACACTTAAAACACACGAGCCAGAACCTTGTTCCAATTAAGATTCAAAGGACTCTTTGTTCCGTAGCAGATTCATTACACTTGGGCGTCTAAATTTTCTTCCTGCGCTTTTTCTTTCAAGAGCTGTGTTTTACCCTCCTTATTACAAAACTGAGAATGTCGACTTCACCAACAGGATGAGATTAAAATGACTGTGTAGAAAATCACCACTATGTAGATTTTATCTGATTCATTTAAAATGTAAAAACAAAAAACATCCCAAGTTCAAGTTAAGACAGGAAAAAAATGTAATAGGATACCTCTTATTACACAGCTTCACACTACTAAAGCTAGTGATTTATTTCTATGGCCCACTGAATTTCTTCAACGGTCAAAAAGTACAAGGAACTGTCTTGCCTGTAGGTTTCTGCTGCAAGAAACAAATCTAATTCATGCAAAAAGACTTTTAATATTAGTTACAAATTGCCCTGCAACACTGGCAAAATGTTTAAATGATTTCAGTGATAGCATCTATGGAATAACAAGTGACTCATCTTAACACATGGGAAATGCAAAGTCCCACTCACTCCCTAATCTGAACGCTCTAGTGTCAACCTATTTTTATATATCTATATATGTAAGTTAGTAGCAAACACAAAACAACCTGTGAGATAATGTGTTAAATGTTGTTCTTGTAAATAATCAATGCTGTTCTTCTCTATGTAAATAGTTGAGTTGTAACCATGCATAATCACAATATGTTTCCTAAAATCTGATAAATTCTACATTTATTTTACTACATGAAGGCAGTGTCGTCTTTAGTTTACAGCTTGAAGGAACGGGATTGCTTCGTTCGTGCCCCATGCAATCTAAATTAACTTTTATTAAGTAGCTTTGTATTACTTTAATTTATTAATGCCACCAGACACTGAAAAGCTATTCTAGAAAGGGATTGACTATTTTTATTTGAATAGAAACAAAAAAACCCACACCATACTTCGTTATTCAGTTTCAGTGGAGAATGGGCTTTCTTTCTTTGAAACAATGCCTTGGCACTGTTCCTTTATGTGCAAAGTATTTCTATGTCAGCAAATATGAAATATGGCTTCATGTTCTTTAGCAAAACCATGTAGAATTTCAGTGTGAGAATATGAACATCTGTTTATAGCCAGTATTAACATAACTTCCAAAAGATGTAACTGCAGCAAGTTCAGAAATTAATGCCACAGCTTTTACAACTCCGACTATGTAATTTATGAAAACTTTACAGTATTTAATAGGAAATGATAGCTAGGGTGTTTAATAACTTGCAAGGCTGGAATAGCCTTGGGTTTTATATGATTTGAAGCAAGGTGCCAACAGTACCATGTGAATATTCCAAGAAGGAACTATGTAAGAAGAATTGTGTAAAAAAAATGTTAATATTTTTTCCTCTAGCTTTGCCTGAAGAAGTCAAAATTTAGAGAATTTTAGCATCTGTGATGAATGGATAATTGCTTGAAGAAAGGACACCAGAGGGACAAAAAACAACACAAGTGCCATTGTGCTTGATTCCAAGGTTTGTCTTGTTCCAGTTTACTTAGTGTACCCATATTGCAGAAATTTGGTAGGACACTTATTCAAAAGATTGCCACCAGATGGGTATAGTGTTTATTTGTTACTTTAGTAGATTCCTGCTTCTCTGCCCATCTTTCATCAGAGATTCATTCATCATAATTCTGCAATCATGGCAGAAATTCAAGATATCATCAGAACATTGAAATCGACAATACAGTCATGGGTAAACTAATATCTTAAGGATGACAGAGGGATGTTGATAAACAAGTACTGCTTCCTTTAACTCTTTTTTTAAAAAACGGAAAAGCATGCTTCCTTTAACTCTTTTTTTAAAAAACGGAAAAAGCTTCTACCTGAGAGAAAATGTTCAGATTTTGAGTGAAAATTCCCAAAACTTAAGTGATTATATGTTTGTTTATTGGGGTATCTATGTTTCCATGATAATCCGATTTGCAGAACTAGCTGCCTATCACACAACTTGAGAATATTATATAATTGAACTAAATGCATAACATCAAATTATTTGTCACATAATGAATTCCTGTTTCTGCTGGAATAGTGGAAAAACTGTTAGGGGTTTAAGATTATAAACTAAACAGTTCCTATTGGCCAATCTATTCCTAAAAGTATCCAACATTCAGAAGAACAGTAAAATGAATGATATTGACTGAAAATAATTTTCCATTCTGCAAAATGGCAGTGAATTCTTCGGCCCCCAGAAAAAGAATGAGCTTTGTTCAATTATATTACCGTGTTTCTCATATTATAAGTCATGTCTTATATTAATTTTTTCTTCAAAAAAACACGACATGGCTTATTTTTGAGGGATGTCTTATTTTTTAATAAAGTGCACGCGGGCGCTGTTTGCCGGGCTTGTCAAGCCCAGCAAACAGCGCCCGCCGATCTTCGGTGACAGGCGGGGGTGGGCGGAGAGCGGAGAACGATCTCCGCTTCCCCCCCCACCCCCGCCTGTCACACAGCACAGGTCGGCGGGCGCTGTTTGCCGGGCTTGTCAAGCCCAGCTAGGAGCGCCCGCCGATCTTCGGTGACAGGCGGGGATGGGGGGAGAGCGGAGAACGATCTCCGCTTCTCCCCCACCCCCGCCTGTCACACAGCACAGGTCGGCGGGCGCTGTTTGCCGGGCTTGTCAAGCCCAGCTAGGAGCGCCCGCCGATCTTCGGTGACAGGCGGGGATGGGGGGAGAGCGGAGAACGATCTCCGCTTCTCCCCCACCCCCGCCTGTCACACAGCACAGGGCCGAAGATCGGCGGGCGCTGTTTGCCGGGCTTGTCAAGCCCAGCAAACAGCGCCCGCCGATCTTTGGTGACAGGCGGGGGTGGGGGGAGAGCGGAGCACGATCTCCGCTTCTCCCCCACCCCCGCCTGTCACACAGCACAGGGCCGAAGATCGGCGGGCGCTGTTTGCCGGGCTTGTCAAGCCCAGCAAACAGCGCCCGCCGATCTTTGGTGACAGGCGGGGATGGGGGGAGAGCGGAGAACGATCTCCGCTTCTCCCCCACCCCCGCCTGTCACACAGCACAGGGCCGAAGATCGGCGGGCGCTGTTTGCCGGGCTTGTCAAGCCCAGCAAACAGCGCCCGCCGATCTTTGGTGACAGGCGGGGGTGGGGGGAGAGCGGAGCACGATCTCCGCTTCCCCCCCCCCCGCCTGTCACACAGGACAGGTCCGAAGATCGGCGGGCGCTGTTTGCCGGGCCTGTCAAGCCCAGCAAGGAGCGCCCGCCGATCTTTGGTGACAGGCGGGGGTGGGGGGAGAGCGGAGAACGATCTCCGCTTCCCCCCCACCCCTGCCTGTCACACAGGACAGGTCCGAAGATCGGCGGGCGCTGTTTGCCGGGCTTGTCAAGCCCAGCAAACAGCGCCCGCCGATCTTTGGTGACAGGCGGGGGTGGGGGGAGAGCGGAGAACGATCTCCGCTTCCCCCCCCACCCCCGCCTGTCACACAGGACAGGTCCGAAGATCGGCGGGCGCTGTTTGCCGGGCTTGTCAAGCCCAGCAAGGAGCGCCCGCCGATCTTTGGTGACAGGCGGGGGTGGGGGGAGAGCGGAGAACGATCTCCGCTTCCCCCCCACCCCCGCCTGTCACACAGGACAGGTCCGAAGATCGGCGGGCGCTGTTTGCCGGGCTTGTCAAGCCCAGCAAACAGCGCCCGCCGATCTTTGGTGACAGGCGGGGATGGGGGGAGAGCGGAGAACGATCTCCGCTTCTCCCCCACCCCCGCCTGTCACACAGCACAGGGCCGAAGATCGGCGGGCGCTGTTTGCCGGGCTTGTCAAGCCCAGCAAACAGCGCCCGCCGATCTTTGGTGACAGGCGGGGGTGGGGGGAGAGCGGAGAACGATCTCCGCTTCCCCCCCCACCCCCGCCTGTCACACAGCACAGGTCGGCGGGCGCTGTTTGCCGGGCTTGTCAAGCCCAGCAAACAGCGCCCGCCGATCTTCGGTGACAGGCGGGGATGGGGGGAGAGCGGAGAACGATCTCCGCTTCTCCTCCACCCCCGCCTGTCACACAGCACAGGTCGGCGGGCGCTGTTTGCCGGGCTTGTCAAGCCCAGCTAGGAGCGCCCGCCGATCTTCGGTGACAGGCGGGGATGGGGGGAGAGCGGAGAACGATCTCCGCTTCTCCCCCACCCCCGCCTGTCACACAGCACAGGGCCGAAGATCGGCGGGCGCTGTTTGCCGGGCTTGTCAAGCCCAGCAAACAGCGCCCGCCGATCTTTGGTGACAGGCGGGGGTGGGGGGAGAGCGGAGAACGATCTCCGCTTCCCCCCCCACCCCCGCCTGTCACACAGGACAGGTCCGAAGATCGGCGGGCGCGGTTTGCCGGGCTTGTCAAGCCCAGCAAGGAGCGCCCGCCGATCTTCGGTGACAGGCGGGGATGGGGGGAGAGCGGAGAACGATCTCCGCTTCTCCCCCACCCCCGCCTGTCACACAGCACAGGGCCGAAGATCGGCGGGCGTGGTTGCCGGGCTTGTCAAGCCCAGCAAACAGCGCCCGCCGATCTTTGGTGACAGGCGGGGGTGGGGGGAGAGCGGAGAACGATCTCCGCTTCCCCCCCACCCCCGCCTGTCACACAGGACAGGTCTGAAGATCGGCGGGCGCTGTTTGCCGGGCTTGTCAAGCCCAGCAAGGAGCGCCCGCCGATCTTTGGTGACAGGCGGGGGTGGGGGGAGAGCGGAGAACGATCTCCGCTTCCCCCCCCACCCCCGCCTGTCACACAGGACAGGTCCGAAGATCGGCGGGCGCTGTTTGCCGGGCTTGTCAAGCCCAGCAAACAGCGCCCGCCGATCTTTGGTGACAGGCGGGGGTGGGGGGAGAGCGGAGAACGATCTTCGCTTCCCCCCACCCCTGTCTGTCACACAGCACAGGTCCGAAGATCGGCGGGCGCTGTTTCCCGGGCTTGTCAAGCCCAGCAAGGAGCGCCCGCCGATCTTCGGCTCTGTCCCCCGATGCGCGACGGCTCGGGGAAGCAGGCAGGGAGCTCCTGCTGGGTCCCGCGCCTTCGCCTCTCGCTCGGTCGGGGCTACACGACATGGCTTATTTTCGGGGTATGTCTTATTTTTCACCAACCCTTAGAAATCCTGTCATGGCTTATTTTTTGGGGATGCCTTAAAATATGAGAAACACGGTATATCCTAAGAAAAAGGACATAAGTATGACTCTGGATTTTAGCGTGAGATCACTGTCTTCTGATATAACATCCCATTTTTTAGTTGGGGCTGTCAGAACAGAATCATGCAGACACTGTCACATACATTTTACATGGGGATAGGCTGATAAGTATCAAAATACAATTCAAACTGTTATTGATAATATCGATCACTTTACCACCAATATTACATGGTCCAAGTCTTAGAAAAACACCAAGGAGTCTTTTGTATGCAAAAATCAAAACTTCTGGGCTGCGTTTGTAAAAAAACAAAAACAAAAGAACACAAATGAGCACAAAAGCTTTGTTAAAAAAACTGTATTTTCCAAATCACTGAAACACATGGAAAGTGCAGAGATGAAAGTTAATCTAGGTGATGTACATATGCACGTTTACAGACAACATTAGCACAGAAAGACATTCATGATATAACCTGATTAAATATTTAGTTCAGTCCTGAGCATTTTTTTATTTAAATGTAACAAGAAGGCAAAAAGTTGAAATTTGATTTTCATTCTATAAATGATTTGCTATATACTTTGTTCAGTTGGCTAAAAAATAATAATATTGCTTTGTACCTGTAATACTTAAAATTTGATATATAGAACTGTACTAACATACTGATAATGGGAACATGAAGATTATTATATTTCTTATATCCTATGAAGGGTAAATCCTACAATAAAAGCAGTATCTGTATAACATGAAATGTGGCTGGTATTTTTTTTATCAGTGTCTCATCAATGTTATTTCATTACTGTATATAAACTGAGTTCAAAACACAAACAAACAAACCCAGAACAGTTCAAAATTCATTCCTAAAAATGAGTTGATATTACTGTAGTCTGACGAAGTCAGAAGATGTATTACTGCAGTGACAGTTGCTCTCATTTTATAAATGAGCAAATTTTGCAGAACTACCAACAATATTATTTCTGCCAATATTCATGATTTATCAGAGAATCCTTTTTGGTTCCCTCTGAAATTCTCTCTCTCTGTGTGTGTATGCATGAACAGCTTCTCTGCTAAGAAACCAGAAAGCTGTATACATTTCTCACAGTAGCTTTTTTTTTTTTAACCCGTAAATTTTAAATGGCCAGAACTGAACTACTGTATATTAAGCAGTACATAAATAGGACTGAAAATAAATAAATCACAAGATAACAGCTCTATACATAATTTCTACAAACATTTATATTGTCAAACCGAGAAGCTGAAACAGTCAAACTTTATTTCTATATTAAACAATTTGAAACTTTAGCTTTTAGAGATTGACCTCATCAGAATACATGGCATGAATGTCTTTAGATTAGGCCTAAAAAAGAGAGGTAAAGAAAAAGGGGTACAGTTAGTTTACTGACTACCTCCAGGTTTGAAGTAATATTTTAAGATTCTGAATAATTACACAGACTTCTGCATAATAAGAGAACACTTGGGGAGATTTACAAAAATAAATTAAGGCACAAGTCCCCCCCTCCCCCAAAATCAGGATTTCCAAAGATGGCAACAAACATATTTTAGTTATGCAAACATATTTTAGTTATGTTCCCCTAATCTTTCAATGAGACAATTACATTCTGGCAAAAATAAAATATGACATAATTTATAATAATGCTGCAAAATGGTCAGTGTTCTAATAGTCTAGCCCTTTTGTTTCCTTGCTGGATTTCATATATAGTGTGTGCATGTATGATTCATATACATAACCAGTCATGTTTGTGCTCATCAAAATGCTTCCAAACAGTTCAGCCAACTTGCAAAATGGTGTCTGAAAGCCCATGTTTTGTAAGCAATATTTGTGAGGCTTACAGTTTGATCCTATAAATGCCTACACAAAAGTCCCATCGAGTTCAGTGGAGTTTGCACTCTACTAAGCGTGCATAGGATTTCAGTCCTGATTCAGCAAAAGTAGCTCACTGCTGCTAGTTCTCTCAAGTGCTCTCCTCTGGGCTGCTCATCAGAGCAGCCGTCAAGCTGAAGGTAGACAGAGCTTTGCCAAGGCCCATTGTGATGACCTCAGACTTGATCAGCAATGTGCCTCCTGGTGACATTCAGAGCCCATCACTGGTAGTGCTAATATACACATAACACATTTGCAGACATATGCCTCTTTTAAAAGTAACCAGATCAGTTTGAATTCTGACAAGCACATTCATATCGTCTTTTACCTTTTATCAATACAAATTCCTGTTTAATCAAGTTAAGGTTCCAATTCCATAGATACCTTGATCATGCTTATTGTGCCATTAATTAAACACATCATTTTAAGTGCTTCATATCACGAGTTTCCTTAGAACACACACACACACACACACACACACACACACACACACACACACACGGTACTTAAGAGCAATGAATTTCCTAAGAACCACTCCTTTGAAAATTGCATGGGTCTGTTTGGGCTTTATCAACTTGACTTTTCCTACAGGCTACTGGCTGTAATACTAAACAAACGATATTCTATTCAAGGGTTAGTTTTATCTTTCAGTTTATCTTTCAGCTCAGGTTTAAATACTTTGTGCGTGAACCTGAGTCCCATTTCAGAAAACAGCTGCCCTTTGGGTAGTTTCAGTCTATAAACACATTTCAGGGTTACAGACTTGCCCCATATTACTTCTCCCAGGTTATAGATGCAGAGAACATTAGGAAAAACCCAAATATAGCCCAAAGTCCAGTACATTCGCAAAATAATACTCCTGCAACTCAGTATCCTATGCCACTTCCTTCATACAAAGACAGAAAGGAAAAGAATTGGGTTCAACATTGAAAGTTCCAATGTGGGTGACACAAATATAAACAGCACCTGTTTGTATGAGGCAGTCTTGCTGTTTTGGAAGAGGGCTCGTGCTTGCTGCTAGCTACAAAAAAAAATCACACTTTGTACAAAAATATTGCATGGCCTAACAGCCATCTTCACAGTCTGCTCTTGTGAAAAAACAGTGAAACGAAACCGCCTGTTGAACACAATATTTCTCAACACAGTGCAGTTCAACAGGATATACACACTTGGTACAGCCTTTGTTCCTTGATCCATCTTTACAAAAAAGTAGCGTATCTGTAATACATACAAACTGTACAAAATTAGCATCATGTACCAGAAATATTCTACTTTGGTTTTCTGGTGTGGAAGATTTAGGCAGGGGAAGAGAGAGGAGGCTTTCTCTTGCCTTTATATAGATATATATTTATATGTATATGTATATGCATATATAAAATCTACCAGCACATAATATATACCACCACATAATGTACTGTATTTTTTTTTTTACAAACAGTATCTAGGCTTGGATGTAAAACAGTAGGCTTTATAATCATGGGACTATACTACAAAAAACTGTCATCTTAAAATAAAAAAGATGGACGAGTAGAAAAACAGGTTGTGGGGAAAAGCTTCATAGTTAGACATCATCAGCTGGCAGAGATGGTATGCTGATCTTTGCTCTTGTGAAGTATGCAATCTTCTCCCTTAAAAAAGAAGGAAGAGGGAATACATTTTAAGTGGTTAAAAAATGGGGAAAAAGAAAATCACAGTGAACATGCAAAGGAAAAGCAATGCAAGAACCGAGTAACAATTTTCCACCCACCCAAGCAAATCTCTGCATAATTCAATCCTTTGGAATAAAATGATTACTTGACGTCTGTGAGGGCAGAGAGACTTTCTGTTGGTCATCAAGCCAACATATGCCTGTTCCACCTGCCTTGCCTCAGCCTCCAGCCCTGGGAGCCTTTCCCAGACCATGACTTTGAGAACAGCAGAAGCAGCTGGGAAGAGGTCAGGGATCTTTTTAAAAGTAATTTTATAAGTTGTGTGTCCTTCTTTCTCAATTAGATCCTTTTACATGGTTTTGTTTGTTTGGTGGTATGTTATGCATTGAAACTTGCCATTATTTTTATTGATTAGTGTAAGAGAGAGGGCTTGCAGAGAGCAGCCCACTCTGCTTACTTCCATCAGATGGGAGAGCAGCAGCAAGTCTGGGAGTTCAAATCAGGAACAGGAAGGGTTAAGACGGGTCCAGGGCTCTGCAGAGTCCTGGTGGCTCAGCTCCAGGTTGGTAGCAGGGAAGCAGGGGAGGAGCTAGCTTCAGCAGGGGCTGGAAAGGAGGGAGTAAGTAGAAGGGCACCTCAGGAGCCTGTTTTGGGACCACGGAGGACCCATAGAGCAAGGAGGAGGGGCGTTTGGAGTCTTAAAAGGGGGGTCAGAGCCCACGAGACGCCATTGTGGGCTTCTGCCCCATGCAGAGCAGACATGATTTGAGACATCTCACCACTGTATATAGCATGCACAATAAAACTATGAAAATCCAGAGGATGTGTGGAGTGCTTACTCGGGAGTAGCCAACACCCCATCTGTGACAATTAGTAATTAGTAATTCCTTATTGTAAATGATAAGTGTAAACTGTTTAATTATTTGCTGATTATTTTACCGTGTACTATTAGATTAAAATGGATTACTGAATATTGCTATATTTGATATAAGTTTGTCTATTTTAAAGTTCCTGTGACTTTTTATATTGGATCAGATTGTTATTATTAATGTTTGATTTTTATTATGTTTTTGTATGTGATGGAAGCTGCCCAAGGTGGCTGGGGCAACCCAGCCAGATGGGGGGTGGGGGGGGGTATAATTTTTTATTTTTTTAAAAAAAATATTAATTAAACTGTACAGTCAAACCTCTCCTTACGTCTGCCTCCGCTTGCGTCCATTTCACCCAACGTCCGCAGCAAACCTGGAAGTAACCGGCGGGTTTGCGCCGTTCGCACCTGCACAGAAACGGGCAATTGCCGCCTGCGCCTGTGCACAACGGCGCCTCTCCCAGTGACCCGTTTCGACTTCTGGATGGGCCTCCGAAACGGATTGTGGTCATGAGTAGAGATTCCACTGTACTGCTGGAGCAGGGCTCAAATCACAGAGGCCCCAGCCCTCTCTCGACCTTTTGCAATGGCTCCCTTAGCTACTGTTGAATAAGGCTACCTGGGTAAATCTTTGACTTCCCTCCCTCCATCAAGGGCCCCATGGTATTCCTGCCTGCTTTCTCCACTGTATCTCTTCGTCTGGGGCCACATGCCTTACTAAGGAAGGTTGTCTGGTATCTAACTCTGCATTGCTGCATTTACCGTAAATCACATGTCAAAAAAACTGGCATCGTCCAATACACGGATAGTGGCATGGGGGGGGGGGAGATGCCGCAGCAAGCGGGGAGCACTACCTGGATCATTTCCTGCGCACAGCGGCATGGGGAAAGGTGCCCTCTGGCGAACCGGCTGGCTGGCTGGAGCGCAACTTCCCTTGATGCTGCTGCGCGAGGGAAACACTCCCTACCTGAGCACGGGAAACTACTGTATCTAGGGCAGGGATCCCCAAACTGCGGCCCTCCAGATGTTTTGGCCTACAACTCCCATGATCCCTAGCTAACAGGACCAGTGGTTGGGAAGGATGGGAATTGTAGTCCAAAACATCTGGAGGGTCGAAGTTTGGGGATGCCTGATCTAGGGAGTGTTTCCTGCGTGGAGCTGTATGGGGGGGGAGGCTCAACAACTTTGGGCCATCTCCCCTCATTTTCTTAAAATTGTTGCTGTTGTTGTTTAGTCGTTTAGTCATGTCCGACTGTTCGTGACCCCATGGACCATAGCACGCCATTGAGTCCCCCCCAAATTAGGGAGGGGTGTCTTATATGGTACATAGGGGCATCTAATAGACGGGAAAGTACAGTATTCAGGCTGTCAATCCACAGGTTTTGTTCTCAGGACAAATCTCTCTTTAGCCAGCTGAATGTCTGTGTCTGCCTACCTGTCGTCCCCCTTGCATTTGGTATGCATATTGACCACCTGAGTCTCTTGCTACAAACCAAGAGTCCTATCTGCTGCAGGTTACATGAGCTGAAGGAACTTTACAGCCAGCAGAAAAACAGCAACCATGCTCTCTGGACATAAAAACATCTGTTTTCTTGCTGGAGTTGGGGAAAATAAAATCAGTTCTACTACACCTCTACTTGCATTCTGCCAAGGGGAATCACAGAGCTATGTCTATTTGGTTGGCTATGTCTGTTTGGTTGGCTGTTTCCTCTGGATTATTTGAAGTCATTTGGCTCGTAAATGGATGAAACTGGGGTGAGGATTTACTGCTGAAACCATTAATGCCTTTAGCTCCAGCACTCGGAGCTGCAGATTCCACTTCCAAACACTGCACCTTCTTCCCAATGCTCAGAAACCACATCACAAAGCATGCCCTGAAGACATCTTATTTTAAGAACATGCAGTACTCCGAATTGCATTTATTGAATAGTTAATCCCACGGCATCAACTAATTCTAGAAAGGTGCATACATAAGATGGGAAGGCCAACTGTCACAGATTTTT
Source organism: Zootoca vivipara (assembly GCF_963506605.1). NCBI lineage: Eukaryota > Metazoa > Chordata > Lepidosauria > Squamata > Lacertidae > Zootoca > Zootoca vivipara. Next base: position 51,115,122 of record NC_083284.1, on the reverse strand, counting down.
CTACAGCTCCAAGGAATCAGGGGTCTCTTTACCTGAATGACTGCACCTGCAGCGGCACCTTCTGGCTTTGCTCTCGCAACCGGCACACATCCTTCGACGCTTTCCTCATCAATTTTTCAGCACTTAAACCCTGTTTCTTTTCCTCCTTTGATTGTTCAGCCTGGTGAGGGAACAAAATTACAGCTAACAGTTACCAAATGACAATATGACAGGATTCAAGAAGCCAGAGGGCGAGAGAGAGAGAGCGAGCGCACCTCACAAAATGTCTTCAACACAACATGCTCATGGGACATAGGGCGGACTTGCAAGCAGAGGAGAGGTGTGCATACTGCAGCTGGAAGTTGTGCATTGTTCATTTAACAAAATAAGACATATTGGCACCGCAGCTAAAATGACTTGGGGCCAATTTTTCAACAAGATGCATGAAAAGGACTCCACACTTCCTGGCATGTCCTTTAAAGGGCTTTTAGTCCATGTGCTGGTGCATCTGAAGCTCATGGCCCAGAAGGCAGCTCTATTGGCATGCAAGCTCTCTGTTGCAAAGGCTGGCAGATGGATGGAAAGCTTTTTAAATGAGATGCCAAGCCACGCAAAGCCTGTTTTTGCACACCCAGTATCTCATTTAAAATCAGTCCTTAGGATGAACTAAGAAGCAGGTATGGTCTGGATTTTATAATCAGGCAATGTTCTTCAGCCAAGTGTTTTGAAAACCCTTCTGGCAATTAAGAGTGTCTAATATCTCAAACACCCCAAACCATCTTTCATTTATTTACTTCCTGTGATGTTGATTAGTTTTATTAAATGCCCCCCTGCTGTGTTAATAAAGTATTTGGTATCTTACTGCCTGTCTCAACTTTTTACTTTAGTACACTAAAAGCCCTAAAGTGCCTATTGACTTTTGCATTTTAATGGACACCGAATTTCTATAGTAAGCACAGCTTTGCCTTCTGGAGTAAACGCTGCAAAACTGCAGAGGATGATCCAAGCAAGCTTTTGAAGATCTATAGAATTACATAGACTTGAACAGTAAGAAAGGAATTTTATAGACTTCGGAATAGGTTCTCATTTCTAGTTCTTATAAAAAATGCACTCAGTTAGTATTAAGGGGGGGGGAAATCAACTCTAGAACTTTAATACAGTCGCACCTTGGTTTGTGAACGTTTTGGCTCCCGAACGCCACAAACCCAGAAATGAGTGTTCCGGTTTGCGAACGTTCTTTGGGACCCAAACGTCCAACGTGGCTTCCGATTGGCTGCAGGAGCTTCCTGCAGCCAATTGGAAGCCATGCCTTGGATTCTGAACATTTTGGAAGTCGAATGGACTTCCAGAACGGATTCTGTTCGACTTCCGAGGTACCACTATATTTAAAATAAGGGTGGGGGGTGAGGGGACAAAATACCAACTGGAACATTTTTCTTATGTATGGGAGATAATAGCCCACATCTAACAGAATTGGGTATGCTTAAGCCCATTGGACTGCATCCAGTGTTTCTCTTCCATTAGCAACTTCCACTTGCAGATTTAAGGGAGAGGCACAGGGGGCGCAGGGCAATTGCTGGGAATTGCTTCCCTTCCCATTCCGTTGAGGAAGCCTTACCATCAGCATAGCAACACCATTGGCTATATCCAGTGCTTTTTTTCTAGGGGGACGCGTACCCCTAAATATTTTGTGTTGCCCCGACCATTGACAGACAGATTGACATGCCAGCTGTCTCCGCAGTAGCAGTGCAGACTGGAGCTTCGTAGATCTCCCTGCCGGTGCCTGGGGAGGGGAGTCTGGGGCAGCCGCAGTGGAGGCAACGGCGCTCCTCCTCCTCCTCTTGCCGGGCTAGAGCCAGCTGGCAAGCGCTCGCCCCTCCTCGCTCAAGCCGACCCCGCCACCATTGTCACTGGGGGCCTTCCTGTCTTCTCAGTGCCACCTCCGCCTCAAGTCCCTCATCCGGGGGTTGGGGGAGCAGCCAAAATGAGAGTACCCCTAAACATTTTTTTAGAAAAAAGCACTTCATGTGCATGCTTCTCTTTCATTTAGAGATGTGCAATTTGATGTCTCTACCTGTTTTTCAGCTTGTTTCAATAGCTTCTGGAACCTTTCATCCTCCAACACCCGTGGAGGAAGCTCTGTCTCTCCTCTTGCTTTCATCTCCTCGAGCTTCTGCTTCAGGTCACGCAACATCTGCAGTTCATAATTCAGGCGACTCTGCCGTGTGCGAGAAGCCTGGAGGTCCAGCTCCAAATCCAGAGAGGTGCGAACAGGGCACTCTTGCGTCGCTCTTCGCATGTTAGGCTGGCAGGCAGGCTACAGTTTTCAGGAATTCCAAAAACATAAGAATGAATTTAAAACCAGGAATGAAAACTTCACAAGATGATGTCAGCATACCTACATAAAGCATGCCAAGTTTATTTATATTTTTGTATTAGACAGCTTTTTCCTATATATCAGTGTTTTCAGTTTTTACTTTGCTTTAGCTTTATATTGGTTTTAATTTTTATAATATGTTGTAAGTCGTTTTTAGTTTACATTTCATTAAAAATAACAAAGTTATATAAATAATATATGTATGTACTTTGTGTACAGATTAATGCACACAAAGCTGTGGTCAGACTAAATGCTACAGTGCCATTATCCTTCAGTTGTCCTGAAAATTAAGAAGTTTTTCCTCAGTTAATTAGAGTATGGTGCTGATAATGCCAAGGATGCAGGTTTGGTCCTGATATGGGACAGCTGTATATTCCTGCATTTCAGGGGGTTGGACTAGATGATCCGCAGGGTCCCTTCCAACTCTGATTCCAGGCAAAGACCATTCCATGTTAGGAACAAATTTCACAACAGGGAAGGCCCTTAACTCCTTTCTCATCCACTACTGTACCTGCAGCCTCCACCTCCATCTGGGATTCCCAGACGATATTTATCACCTTGAAGGGAAAAGCAGTAGGTGCAGGGAAAGGGGCAGGTTGAGGAGGTCTGTGACAAAGTGCCATTTCATGAGACCCCCAACAACTGCCTTGCTCAACTCCCCCCCCCCCCTTTTTAAATTGTACTACACCAAGAAGCACATCCCTGGAATTTGTTTTTGTGGCAGTGGCCATCTCCCCACCAAGTGCAAATCAGTGAGCAGAACACTGGTGGCAAATCCAAAATGCCGACTGACTCTACTAGGCACTGAAATGCAATTGCCTGGAGTTTTACTCATAGTGGTACAATACTAAGGTGGAGGGTAAGTTGTAGGCAAAAAGTGGCTGACCCAGAAATAATTAAATAGGAATTTAGTCCCCACTCCCCCAGGCACTACCCCACAGCAAATGGTGCCCTCTTCTCAACCACTTGTAAGCTTGTTGGCAGCAGCCATGATTTTCTGACTCAGGTTGTTCTCTAGCTCAATTCACTGTTTCCCCAATCTGGGCACAACTAAAGCACAACTGGGCTAAAAAAAGGAGAGATCAGAGCCACAACTTCCTTTGGGCTTCATTCAAATATGAATGAGAAGCCAGAGCTTCCTGGAATGAGAATAAACCACAGCAAGCAACTTCAGTTTGTGGAAGAAACTCTTTAATTTAGCAAAGTGTTTGCAATGAAATGGAAAAGTTAGCAGCAAATGGTCAGACACCACATACCCTTTTAACTCTCAAGCTCCGCCGTTCAGTGGCATTTCTCACAAAAAGGGATTTTTTGGCCAAGGTTGAGCTGTCGCTATCACTTCGATTCAACTGTCAAAACAAGGAACAGACAAGAGAGTTATAACATAAAGAGATTGGGTTTGAAATGGAACAGCTCCTAGTGTTAAAATTGCCAAGAGTAACTACTGCATGTACTAATGGAGGTGCCTACACTCTCACCATTAGTCTTATTAGTAATAAATGCAGAATTGCTAAAAAGCCACTGTTTGATTATCAATAATTCATTAACCCGGAAAAGTGTCATGATTCCATTACATTAAACAATGTTTACATAGAAGCCATCACCAACTGCTCTGCTGCCCTCAAGTTTCAAAACTTGAGCGTCTAAGGCAGAAAATCATCTGAAAGTTTCAAAGGAAACTTTGCTTGGTCAGTGGATCACCAAGAAACTCCTTATACCGTGTTTCCCCCTTTTTAAGACACCGTCTTATAACTCCCCCCCCCAAAAAAAACACAGGGTGTCTTATTTTCGGTGGGGTGTCTTTTTTTTTAAATTACCTGTCATCTAGCCCAAATTCTACCATCAAGTTACCCCAATGCAGATGAAGAACATGAGTGTCCGATGAGAGGGGAAAGAGACGGAGAAGGAGGGAGGGAGAGAAGTCCCAGAGCAACCCCCCAGCCCTCCGGATGCTGCAGTCGCCCTCCCACCCAGTCCCCTGATTTCTGCCGATCCGGAGGCCACAGGCTCAGGCACTCCGCCCGGCCCGGCAAGGCGCTCCAAGCACTTGGCGTTGCGGAGCGCTCGGCGTGCTCCATGCTGCAGCCGCCAGTTTCGGGCGGCGGGGAGGCAGGCCTCCTTGGCCGGGCCAGGCGGAGGCCGCTGGCTTAGGTGCTCTGCCCGGCCGGCGCTCCAAGTGCTCAGCGTTCCAAGCGCTCGGCGTTGCAGCCGCCGGTTCTGGGCAGCGGGGAGGCAGGTCTCCTCGGCGGGGCCAGGCAAAGGCTGCTGGCTCAGGCGCTCCGCCTGGCCCGACAGAGCGCTCCAAGCGCTCGGTGCTCCGGAGCGCTCGGTGCGCTCCACGTTGCAGCTGCCAGTTCTGGGTGGCGGGGAGGCAGGTCTCCTCGGCGGGGCCAGGCGGAGGCTGCTGGCTCAGGCACTCCGCCCGGCCCGACAGAGCGCTCCAAGCGCTCGGTGCTCCGGAGCGCTTGGTGCGCTCCACGCTGCAGCTGCCGGTTCTGGGTGGCGGGGTGGCAGGTCTCGGCGGGGCCAGGCAGAGGCCGCTGGCTGGGGTGCTCGCCCAGCCCAGCAGGGCGCTCCAACCGTTTGGTGCTGCGGAGAGCTGGGCACGCTCCATGCTGCAGCCGCCGGTTCTGGCTCCAGGCACCGAGCCGTCAGGCCTCCTCCTGCTGCTGCTGCCGCAGCCGACGTTCTGAATCCCGCTGGCTGGCTGGGGCGCTCGGCGGTCTCGCTCCACACGGCATGGAGGTATGCCTTATTTTCGGGGTATGTCTTACATTTCGCAAATGTTTAAAAATCCTGCCATGGCTTACTTTATGATTACGTCTTAAAAAAGGGGAAACACGGTATTGGTTAACGTGAGGAAGCTTCATTTACTGTGTTTTTAAGGTTCTACAGATTGCAGTAGAGCTCTAAGCAGGAAAGTTCACAATGGATTAAGAAGCTATGTACTGAAAACAGATTTTTTTTTTTAAAGCTTACATAGCCACACAAAATGTTGGACTTTTCCCTCTGCACCAAACTGGGACCATTGCTTGATCAACTACTGATTATGCAGAACACTGGTGTAGCATTATAGGCTCAAACACTCCTTCCGCATGCCCTTGGGAACAGTAACTGAATGTTTCTGCTCCTAATTTAGTAGCAATCCAAAGGCTGGGATTTGCTGGGTTTGGACAAAACAGCCAACTGTGGTTTCCTGCAAACAAGGAATGGGAGCTTCCAATATCCATCTCTCCCAAAGGAGGGGAAAGGGAGTATATGTAAGCCCAAGACTCAAAGCTGCTTGCATTTAATAGAATGCTAAACCATGATTTAGTATTATTACAGCTGACTGCAGTGAGTATTTTCTTCAGACCTAAGATTACAACCAATTCGAAACGTAGAATTGTTTGCTTCTCCACATTTCTGTCTTATATTGAAAGGTCCTTCTGAGAAGGATCCTGTCTTTGTTTCCGATGCTATTCCATGAAACACCACGTAGAATGATATCACAGTGCAAGAGCAACAAACAACTTTCTGGATGTCTTTGAACTGTAACTCCACTTTTGTTAACTAATTGCGGATTGTCTCACCTTTAACCCCCACCCCCTTCAAATAATCTCATTTTTCTTGCTGTATATCCTGAACGGGTTGCATTCCAAGACAAAAATGTCATATTAAACTTTAAATGAAAAGAAACTACATGTAAGATATACATTTCAGTTCTTCTAGAAGGCATATTAAACAACATTATTTACAAGAATTATACCACAGAATTTTCAATAATTAACAAGTTCTGAGTCTTAAAATATGCTGATGTAGCTAGCATTTGAAAAATAGCTTTGTGATCTAGGTTTCTCTCTCCCCAAAGAGACATTAGTTTTCCTACTCTAGGAAGTACGCTGCTAAGCGATCATGGATGATAATGCCATACATTAGTGCTTAAATGTCATTTGGAGAGGTACAAACAGAATCAGAAGCTCAGTTTCCCATTATACAATTTGCAGAATTATTACTTTTAAAGAAAGATGGATAATAAAAAGTATATTAAAACAGCCTGCAATTATCTAATGGTAAATGGTGTGATTAGCAGCAGCCAACATAGGTTTGTTAAGAATTAATCATGGTAGATCAACCGCATTTCCCAGTTTGGTAAAATAAACTCTTTTAGTAGAGACTTTTGCCCTAGTTCCCAAAGTGCTAGATATATGTCCAATCTGGGCAAAACCTCTAAAGGAGGGCATAAGATTGGGACACACACACGGACACACACACACGGACACACACACACGGACACACACACACACACACACACACACGTGTGTGTGTGTGTGTGTGTGTGTGTGTGTGTGTGTGTGTGTGTGTAAAGGCTAATATGAGATTACTAGTGGGATTGTGTAAAGGCAACCAAGATAGATCAAGAGTTTTATCAGCATATATATGCCAAGTGTCCCTTTCTGGCAAGGCAATGTAGAGTTTTACAGGCCTTTTGCTACCTCTTGTTCATCTACGTTGGGCCTCCAGTTGGGTTGTCTCAAGGATTCACCATTTTGTGTGTGAAAGTGTTTGCGCCCACTTCTTAGGTAAAGTAGCTATGCTGGTAGCTACTTTAACCACATTTGCCACCTTCCTCCTAGTCCCTCCTTTGGATTTGAGACTGAGGGGGCTCAAGACTTCAGAGTTTTATTCGAGAAAAGCCAGACCAGTTAGTCATCGCAGACATAGGGAGGGACAGCTTGAACAAAAAATTAGCCACAATTCAACCATACAATGCTGCAGCACAAAGATGGCTGCCATTTTGAAATTGTTGTATCCATGATAGAAAGTTACTAGCACCTCAAATGTAGGGGTCTTGATTTATACATTACAATAGCTTTCCTCCACACACCAAATGAAGATCCAGTTCAATTTAGGAAAGATTTAAAGAACAGCTAAAAAGATGATATTATAAGAAGTGTGAAGAACAAGGCTTTGTTTAGCATCCAGTTTTTAGATATTTAGCATTTCAGAATCAGACAGAAATTGTTCAACCCTCAGCAACTGGAAGGGAGGATAAGGAGCGATTTTCAGAATAATGGAAGCCAAACTGAATATTCATACATTCAGTCACTGATTGTTTGCAAGTCTCTCATGTAACTCTACCATCTCAGTTTTCACATGAGCAGTTTGTTTGAAAGCACTACTATGATAATGTATAAACTGTTGCTTCGGAACTAAAGGAGCTCCATGGAAACTGTGTCGGTACAGCTTCTTCCAGAAAAGGTATTTCTGAAACAGCACAGTCAGAGGAAGTGCCATTTCCACATTGCACATATTATTTTCAAAATTACATACTCCTAGCAATCTCACAGAAGCAGCATGTTGCATATAAACAATTGCATTAGCAGAGGTCGCCACAGGAAAAAAAAGGACAAGATTATCTGAGGCTTAAGGGGAGGCCAATGGAGCCATCTAGCCATCTCTATCCAGCCACTGGGACTCTTCCCAAGCCCTTCTCCATCTCTATCACACACAATCTGGGCCATTCTCAAAAGCTTTTGCCTGGCTGGGAAGTGTCTTTATGTTGTTATAATGCCTCTTGCTTGCCTGCCTGGATAGGCAGATGTGTGCATGTGGGGTGGTTGTATGTGGTGTAGAAACCTTTGCTTTTCTGTGGTTGGAATGTCACCTGCTCTGCAGAGGTAAGAACTGCATCCATTGGTCTGCTAAATTAAGGAAATAACAGCAGCCCTGCTGGATTCTACCCTACCGCCTCTGATCCTGGAGGCAGCACATAGTCATTGTGGCTAGCGTCTTTCAATGGCCTTATCTTCCACTAATTTGTCTTAAAGTCATCCATGCAGGCATCTCTGCCATGTGAAGAGTACTTCTTGTCTGCCACGAGTATTCCAACATTCAGCTTGATTTGGACAGCCCCCCAATTCCAGTATTATGAGGGGAGAAAATTGTCTCCCTATCTACTTTTTCCACACCTTGCATAATTTTATAAACTTCCATCGAGCCCCTCCCCGCTTACTTGCTTTTTTCCTGCACTAAAAAGCCCTGGTGCTGTAGTCTTCCATCACAGGGGAGTTGTTCCAGCCCTATAAATATTTTGGTTGCCCTTATTTGCACCTTTCCCAACTCTCTGATGCTGGAACAGTATTCCTAGTGTGGTTGCACTATAGCTTTGTTTAATGGCATTATGATAATGGCAGTTATATTTCTAATCCCTTTCTTAATGGTGCCTAGCATGGAATCCACTTTTTTCACAGGTGCTGAATAATGGGTTGAAATTTTCACTGAGTTATCTGCCACAGCCTCAATCTCTTTTTCCAGATCAGTCACCACCAGTTCACACTCCAGTAGTATACATGTGAAGTTAGGGGTGTTATCCTACATTCATTTTGGGGGCCTCCCACCACCACCAACCATTGGGACACAGACACCAGAAGGCAGCCCAGGAGAGCATGCAGACCTCAGACTGAAAAAGGCCCCCCCCCCCCCCGCTCCTGGCATATGGAATTACAGTGCAATCCTACACACTTGGAAGCAAGCCTTACTGACTTCAGGCTGAGGCCTTTTGTGCATGCTCGTATATTTAAATCACATGACTCCCCCCAAAGCATCCTGGGAACTGTAGTTTGTGAAGGGTGCTGGAAATTGTAGCTCTGTAACGGGTAAACTACAGTGCCAATGATTCTTTGGCAGAAGTCTTGTGCTTTAAATGCCTGGGCGCAGCCTGTCTCCTAAGCGTGTACTGTTTATATACGGTAGCAGTGTGTGTGAATGTGTTTATGCCAGTGGGGTGGGGTGAGGGGATGTCAACAGCAGCAACAACCTCCATGCTCGCTCATAGCAAGCAACAAATTCTAAAGTCCACAGGCAAGAGTGACAAGCTTGCTATAGCTTAGCAGCTGGGAGATGGATGCCGGGTTGTCAGTGGATGGCTCATTGCCAGTAGCATGCTACTGCCAAAGAAGTTAAATGAGTCTTTTAGTTAATGGGACCTCGTGGAGAACACTCTTTGTCTTACCCTGCAGATGTACTGGTTCCGCTCGCCTGGAGAGAAAGTTTGTGAGCGCACTATCATGCTGTTCCTGACAAAGGGATGCTGCTGAGACTTGAGGCCGGCTCTGTCCTTGGGTCGTACAGCCACACCCTCACATCTGTCTTCTGTGTTCGTTTCCTTATCAACCTGTTGAGGACATTGTGCATTGTTTTCAATCCTTAAAACTAAAACCTCCCCACCAAGCTTGCTTTCCCTCCCATTCTGGCACAAATCAGTTAAGATAAAGACAAAGAACCCAATGTACCACTCAGCAATAATAGACAAAAGGTACTATTTCAATGTGTGAATCTTACTACACAAAGCATGACACACTCACCTGCCTGAATGGTATGTGAATCTTAATTAACAACGAATTCCCCTACTCATACTGTATTTCATATTAAAGGCTTGTGACTCAGGCTGAAACAAGGGACAAAGGGCTGACCTCAGGTTAGAAGTTTGTGATTTTACTAATGGAAACAAAAACCTTGCAGGAGAATGAAAGCTGGAGAAAGTTTTAAGTAAATGAAGTCATATTGTCTGTTTAAAACTAACACTTATAGCGAGGCCTACCGTTTGCTAGCTGCAGGAATGCTGTTGTCCTCTCTAGAGGTGGTCAAACAAATACTGGAGAAAAAGCATATTTCCTATTCTAAAACAACAACTCCTCCCTTTACTTAAATTCCAAGTCTTAGAAGAACTGATGGAAGTAACCAGAACTGGCTACTGTTGTGAATTACACTAAAATCCTCAGTGGGGTACTACAAGAATGTGGACCATACTTTCAGGTTTTCTGTTAAATGTGTATATTATTTTTGTAGAACAATTAAAAATGTAGGAAACTTAGGCCATAAGTGGTAAGGAGGTATCAAACAGGTTCTAGCCAATGAACATATTCTGAGACATTGCTCAAAACTCTATATAACCAAGAGGTCTTATCAAGATCTTCTGTTTGGTATTTTTCCAAAGAAGCAGCTGGTACTTAAAAAGGAGATCACTTTGTTTATATGGAAAGTAAAATAATAAAAAATAAGAGGAAGGGGAGCAGGCTGCAGTAAAAATCAGGCTGCAGTTCAAGAGCAGAGCAAGAAGATGCTTTATCAAAGTACAGATAGTGTACTCACATGCTTCCAAAGCCATTCCTTCATGCAAAAGGAAGAGGAGTGCCTCTTTGCAATTTTTGTAATTAAAAGTAATTGTTTTTAGTGGGTTGGATCCAGAGTTGCATAAAGTGGAACTCTGAAAACTAGCAGAAGAGGCAGAGCTGATTTTGGGTGATATTCTCTCTTCCCTTCCAATCTCTCCCCCCCTCCCCTCGCACAAAAAACGAAACAAAACAAAAACCTGATCCAGAGGGTTGGAGGACCATTCAGAACTGCAGAGGAGAGGGAAATTGGTGAAAATCACTTTCCCACTCCTCTTGCCCACAGCAGAATCCACTTCACACAGTGGGAGTCTCCATTAGATCCACTTGACCTCCATAGGATGAGTCCTTCTGCTCACAGAACATCAGGTCTGGATCCCACCCTATAGGTACTGCCTCCTTAACTGGGAGACACCTTTTTAGTTGATCAAAAGTCCTTTTTCTTTGTTTAATTCCACCAATTCTTTGACGAAAGCGTACAACCTAAACACACAACACACAATTCTCCTGCACTGCTCTGAAGCGCTGAGCCCTTATTATTAAAACTTCATAACAAATGCAAAAACAAAAATATTAAACCATCCGTGTATGCAAGTATAGCTTAAACATTAAAATAGCCTATTAAATATTTAATACATTCATTATTAAACATGAATAATCTCCCAAATAAACATTAAATGTTAACTAGCAAGCTGAATGCTTTTCTTGAGGACTTAAGAATCTCTTTTCTGCTTTCCCCCTTTACTGTATATCAAAACAAAAAAAGGATCACTTTGTCAGGTTGGGGGGGGAGGGAACAGAACCTGTTAGAAACCAATGGTGAGTTTAAATGCTGAGCTGACTTTGGCAGTGTGTTGGTGCTCACTGCATGCACACCCCTCCCACTCCTGGTGCACTGCCCCGAACCATGAGCAATACGCAAAGGACAAACCTTGGCTTTCGATTGTGCGTTGTTTGGAAGGAAACAAACCATGCGACAGGTTCCAGACACCACATTAAGCAAGACTCTGGTTTGTGCTTGTTTTCCAGTGGGGCTATGTGCTTATGAACTATGGTTTGTTTTGAATTATGGTTTAATGTTACATGCAAACCAGGCCTTCATTTATTAACATAGGGCTGAAAACAATAAACAGATTCCTTATGACAAACATTGTTGCCTTTAAACACACCACCATGCTCGACCAAGTACAGCCACAGGATGTCAGTGTCCTCTTTGTGGTGCATTAGAGAAACAATCTGAAATATTCACCAGTATGGGTGGCGCTGTTGCTTGCTCATTGTGACATGCATGTTCATGTTTTCTGTCTTCCCTGTGCTTGATTTCACCTTCCTCTACCAGTTTAAGGCAGAACCTGTTGTCGTCGGAGTATCTGCTTCCCTCTGCCCCTTTAAGATTGCCCTCTTCTTCTGTCACAATCTCACTGGATGCCTCTGCCAGCATTCCTAGCCTGTGAGAACAAAGTAACCCAAGTTTACCCTTGAAAACTGACAAGGCCCGCAAAGAGGAAAGAAAAAGAAAAAAATACTGGCATGCGTGGGATCTGAACCCTGTACAAAAGATATATTATTATTGACACATTATCTCAGCCAGAAGTAGATTAGAATTTCAGTACAACGCTTTCATGATCCGACATGTGAATGCATTATATTAGTCATCCGCTCCAAGAAAAACAGAAAGGTCTGTTGCAAATCGGTTCCCTTACAACATTCTGACAAAAGCGCAGTACGTGTGACATCCACAGATGGTTCTAATGGAGAGATGCACGATACCTTTCTCATGATTATTAACCAGCAAATATAGAACTAGCAAATACAGACTAATTCTTTTCACATTCTCTATAGATATCAAGATTATATTAACATGAACGAGGCAGGGGGGGGCACCCTACCTGCATTAAGGTTTGTTTGTTTTTACGTGAAATCTTAACACAAGGCAATTAATCCACATTTAATAACATCTCTACTGAAAGATGAATCATCCAAACTCTGCATTTATTGTGGACAATGCAAAGCTGGCTCCAAAGAAGGGATAATACCCATCTTCATTGTTTATGCCATTAAATAGCATAAAAGGCTAGTGCCTTTGCCTTCGCAACCTGCTTATAGGCTTCTTGGAGGCATCTGACTGGTCACAAAGGGAAATAGGATGTTGGACTAAATGGACCTTTGGTCTGATCCAACAGGTATCACAGGTTCTTACGCATGGGGAGTGGACTGTAGTCCCTGCAGTCATTAGCTTCTGTGCTATTAAGGAGAGAGGGAGAGCAGGCCTTTGCCTTCCGGCTGCATCGCTGTCCACCCACAAACTCATGGGGAGAGCCAATGCACGTCCACCAGGCTTCCCATCTGAAAATACGCTTCTAATTGCAGGCAGGGCTGGCAGGGGAAATGGGGGTTGGGATTCCAAGGGGTGTGGGTCTCCTGGAAATCTTAATTGTGTGCAGACTCAGCGGTGGAAGCATGTGCTGCAGATATGCCATTCATAATTCCTGCTGCACTTCCCACTAAAGACACAAAAGGCTACTTATATTTAAAACAAACAAACAAAAACAGCTTCTCTCTTCAGCACTGGGGAAACTGGTGTAGGGAAAACAGCAAGTGAAACGTGCAGTTCTCCACCAAGGGGGTCTAAATAATAAAAGCAGCATCAAAAACAAAAAAGCAGCATCAAAAACAAGGCTGATCATTGAAAGAAACCTCTGCTCACCATTTGCTTCTCGTGCACGTAAAATTAATGGTAAGAAGTTAATTTTACGTGCACGAGAAGCAAATGGTGAGCAGAGGTTTCTTTCAATGATCAGCCTTGTTTTTGATGCTGCTTTATACATATTTTTTAAATAAAAAAAAATCAATCTACCAGTCTTCTTCAACATGTTGTGGCTCCTGTACACCCTTTTCTTCTTTTTCCTCCTCCTCCTCTTCTTCTTCCTCATCTTCTTCTTCATCTTCCTCCTCTGCCAACTCTTGTTCTACTGCCTGCAGCTCTGCTGATGTCCTTTCCAGTAATGCTGACACGGCATCCTAACAGAGACATTGGAAGCAGATCTACATTAGATGAGATACTGAGCGATGTTACTTATAAAACCTGCCGTATTAATATTTCGGAACAGACAATGCCTTTGTCAATTACACTGACATTGCCAATTACACTCTACCGGAATCTACCTTTCAGAAAAGGTGTTGATTAAAAGTATTGATCACAAAAAACATCTGCAGGAACACATTAATATAAGCAGGGTAACATCATGAGAAACTCGGGGCCAAGCATATTTGGTAGCTCACATGACACCATGTTTCCATGTGACTTCAGAATTTGTGCATCCCTTGTGAAAATTATACCCCCTACCAAAATGTATTTTCTCAGAAAGGATATAGTAAAGGAAATAGATTGTGGTTCTTTGGTACAAAATTACGTATTAACTGTATGCTGCAAAAAAACTAGCTGCCATTTATGCGTAGCTGGCAAAAGCAAACTTTACAGAAGTATCTGACATTCATAAATGACAACCAGCCAGGTAAGATTACAACTTTTTCTGGCTCTGCTCCCTGACTTGTAGTAGCGAACAGGAATGCTCATTCCCTTCCCACGCTGCTGAAGCGGGACAATCGTACATGAGCATAATGTTCATAGAAGACAACATGTTCATTAAATCCAATGCAGGAAGGCCCGGATCTTGTAAGCTGTCATTCCAGGTAAAATCTGGGAAGCAATAATGTGATCGGGCCTGCGTGCGATGGATTTTATGTGCCTTTAAGAATGCTATCCATGTTTGAGGAGGGCTACACATGCCAGGTAGGCAGGAAATACTCTTACTCTTTATCACACATAGAATAGCAGATCAAGGAAAGAAGATAATCCAAGCTGGCCCACTATAATTGCACACTTTGTAGCTGAGAATAGGTGTCCAAGTACAGGCGGAAGGGGTGTGTGTGTGTGTATTGAACAACTGAACTCCATGTAAAAACAATAGCACTGCTACCAGTTCAAGCCCTAAAGTTTACTTGCAGGAACACCTCATGCCATATGCACACACACTCTACTGCTTCGACCTGTGGAACTGGCATTGTTACAGGTGCCCCTTAATCCTCATTCCGGCCTTGCAAGACGTTCAACTTCTAGTGTGGGCAGGGCCTACATTTTGGAAGTCCCTGCCTATTGACATTCCACAGGCACCACCACTGTGCTCTTCTCAAAACCTGCTTAAAGACAGCGAAGGGTCACCAGGACCGCAGCAGCTGCTGCACAGGAACCCGGCGGTCCCGGTGGACCGTCTGGAGGGCCGCCGACGCCCCCCCCCCCAGCGACCGCGCCGGATCGGCATCAAGGGCACCCGGCCGCTAGCGGAGCAAAGCTCCGTGGCTCGGGGGCTTAGAGAAAGCTACACCGCGGAGCGCCGACGCTCCGGCGGAAAAGGAGAGCCCCCAAGCGCGCTGAAGCCTACATCCCGGAGCGCCGACGCTCCGGAGAAGAAGGAAAACCCCTGAGCGCGCTGCCGCTACCGCCGCCACTCTCTCCCCCCCGGGACACAGGGAGGAGGGAGAGAAAGAACATACCGGAGGGGAAGGAGAGTCCCCACGTGCACCGCCGCGGCCGCGGCTGCAGCCGCCCTCTCCCCCACCGGGACGAAGGGAGAAGAAGGAGAAAGGACCCGCTGAGGCGAGGTGCCTCGGTCCTGCCGTTCACACCGTCGCAACCTGGACTAGCAGCCCTGCCAAAGAGCCACCGCCACTAACAAGGGAGAAGAGGCGAGGTAGGAGGACAAAGGCCGTGGGGGAGACACGAGGCAAAAACTAGGCCCAAGCCCAGCTCTCACCCCACCAACGAGGCCTGTCGGAAAAGACATCGCTTTTGCAACTTCTTGAATTTTTTTTTTTCCTACTCATTTTTTCATTTTTTCATTTTTTCCCTTTTCTTTCTTTCTTTTTTTTTAAAAATATTTTTCTTCCAATTTTTTTACTATTATTACTATTATTTCCCCCTAGTTTTCTTTAAATAAATAAAAAAAAATTCCTTTTTTTTTAACCTTATTTTTGTTGTTGTAGCTGTTTCACATATATACATATATTAATTGCTGCTCTTAACGGGCGAGACCCAGAGAGAGGCAGCGTGAGATAGGACTCCTAAGGAGATCTCTGCTCATTGTTTGTCCTTGTTTTTGTTTTGTATTGCCTCTCCCATTCTTACCAACTACCTTTTTTATCTTTTCAATTTTTATATTACCCTCATTTCTCAATCTCTATTGTTATCATTAGCCCCCCCCCCCAGCACTCTCCAGTCCTTCTAATTTGGGAAACAAAATAAAAACAGAAAAGGCCTCCCCCCATTTCCCCCCTTCCTTTTCTCTTCCTTTTCCCTTTTTTTTTTTTTCTGAACATACCCCTTTTTAAGGGAGGCGCTGCCATTGCAGCCACCTCCTCCAAATAATTTTGCTTTTTATACCTCCTTTTTGGATCTGTCTTGTGTGTGTGTGTGTGTGTATATCACTTATATTTTTATCTCCATTTTACTTTTTAAACCCACCTTACTCTCCTCCCCCCCCACACCAGCATCTTTACACCACCTATAACATCCCACTCCCACCCTCAACATACAGAACCCCCCTTAGTTACTAATACCCAATCCCCCCTTTTTACGCATCTCCCTTTACGCATCTCCCCCTCATCACCCTACCCACCCCACTTCCTGCTCCCCCCACGCCTGCTTGACCACTTCATTTTATTTTATTTCTTAAATCCACCCCATACCTAACCCCAACACCTCTCAGTTTAGAAGGGGACCTCTGCTACTGCAGTCATCCCAACTTTGATTTATTGCTAATACCCCCATCCCTCACACTTTCAAATACACTGCTCTCCACCCCGGCCCCAGCCCCCACTTTATACCTCAATCTAAGTGTGCCTGTTCCCCGCTCCCTCCCCCCTGATCCCCAACAACTACATACCTATACCCCCCACCCACTTTCACCAACAATCTCCCAGCAAACCCTTACCCCACACCGAACCTAAAAGCACCAATACAATATACCATCACTGCTACTACTTTCCTTCCTTCCTTCCTCCCCTTCTCCCCCTCTCTCTACCGTCCTTTCACTCCTTCCTTCCCCCCACTCCCCCACTTCCCTCCAACCCCCATTTACTTTCCAATCTCCTATCCCTCCCCCTCTCCCCCCTTCTTTTCCCCTCCTCCTAAACCCCCTCTCCATCCTCTTTCCCTCCCTCTGACACTATACAGTTCTGCCTAAATCTACCTGAAAACAACCCTGCCAAGCTCAAACCCTTTAATTACCTGTTGTGGCTCCACAACCCCACTTTCCACCCCCAACTGGACCCCAACACCCCCCCCCCCGAACACACGAGGGTGCACCACTGAGGAGAACGCGAGAACTCCAGAGAAGCCTGCAAAACACAACCCAGGTGACACACAAATGACCGCCTAATTCAAACGCTCTGAATAGCCACCAATCAACGCCTGATCAATCCAACAATCTAACACCACGACTCCCAATCACAACAAACCCTACTCCAAGAAGTCACCAAGCAGACCGCAAACCGAAAACCCCAGGGAAACCAGGATAACACCAGCCAGGAAAATGGCAAACAGAGCTGAGAACGCAACGCCTCTCCAAGAAGACGACCACCCGATGACAAAAAAAGATCAGAGGGATATGGAAACAAGACTAATAGAGAGAATAACGAAAGAATTAACAAAACAGTTCACAAAACAACTGGAGGACACAGTGGCCCCCCTACAGGCACAAATCAATGAACTAACATCCAAACTGGTAGCTCTGGAGAACGAGAACCAAACACAAAAAAGGACAATAGAGCAACACCAGGAGGAAAACACACATATAAAAAAGAAACTGAACGAACTGGAAACAGAAAACGAAGAACTGAAAATCAAACAAGCGGACCTTGAAGATCGGAATAGACGCTGCAACATCCGCTTTCGCAACTTTCCGGAAAAAACGGAAGAGAAAAGCCCAGCGAACCTAATAGTAAACTGGCTAAAAGACACAGTGCCAAACCTGAAAATTGAGATAGATGACCTGGAGAGGGCACACAGAGCTCTAAGACCCATGCCAAAATCCGACGACCCCCCAAGGGACATCATCGTGTGCTTCGCACGCTACAAAAAGAAAGAAGAAATTTGGAACTACCTTAGAAATTCGACCAACCTTCAATACAAAAACAACCACATACTGGCCTTACAAGATCTGTCCCAAGATACCCTGAACCGGAGGAAAATCTTACGCCCATGCACCCGACGTCTCCAAGAAACAGGGATCAACTACCGATGGGGCTTCCCCTTCCGCCTCATTGCAACAAAAAACGCAAAACAATACACAGCTACCAACAAAACGGAAGCCAAGCAATTACTGAAGGACCTCGGACTCAGCATCCCACCGGAATGGCTTCAAGATGACCCACCAAGCGACAGCCAAGACCAAGACAACGAAACAACAGCAAATGGCTGGACGAAAGTCCAGAACAACAAGAAGAAAAAGGCAAAGAATCAAGAGAAACACAAAGCACGCCAATACAACCAGACAACACCATCACACACGAAACCTTCCGGCCGACCATACGACACAAGAAGCCTGACCAAGACCGACGAAACCAACACAGCACAGAGGAACGACCTTACTGCAACAACAACCACAGCAAAATGAAGCAGCCGGAAAACATCGCAAGCTGAAGGACTGGTGACTCCCCCTCCCTCCCCCCCTCCCCCCCTAGGCTATGAACAAAACTAACACCAGCAACATTCCCCCCCCCCGCCCCACATCCCCACAGAAACCGCCACTCCAACACCAGTCCAAACAACCACATCCCACATCCCCCTTAATCCGACAACTCACAACACACACCCTCAACACCCCCCCCCCCGAATCCACTCTAAGGAAAAATAACAAATGCAACCCACACACCCCAACCTACGATCAGGCTAAAAGATATTACCTAATTAGCACAATGGTGGCACCAGAGAGCGCACCAACACTCACACCTACACCCCAACACAAAAATGATGTTGCTATTAATACTGGCAACATTGTTCCCAAACCTTAAACCCGACATCCATATCGCAAGGACGCTTTACATTGTCTCGCTGAACACCCCCCATTGTAAACGACAAGGGGGAAGGCCTGTCTCTGAACACGGCCCTCCACATCAGCTGAGACCCAGGGCCAACCGGCCAAGGGCCAGACGGCCCAAAATACCCCAAATGAACACCTATAAGACTACACATAGGAAACTCTATACAACTTACTCCCTACTCTCTAACCCAAATCTAACTCTAACCCCACTAGCCCCCTACCCACCACACCCTAGGTCAGCGGAACCCCAATGGTTCAGTAAACAACACATAGTGAGAGACACAGGACAACCTGGACGGGTTGGCAAGGAATCGCCTTACACAACAAATAGACGTGATGGCTAGCTTAAAAGCGATTACACTAAATGTGAGGGGGTTGGGAAACCCCATTAAAAGAAAACGCATTACCTCACACATAAACACCATGAAACCACACATCACCTTCCTACAAGAAGTACACAACCCCCCCAAAGGGAACAAACTTCTGAGCGACCCCCGCTTCAGTCAACAATGGGTGGCACAAGGCTCAGGAAAGGCCCGCGGAGTAGCTGTAATACTCAATAAAGACCTAAACTTCAAAGCCACAACAGTCCTGAAGGACAAAAAGGGCAGATTCATTTTCATCAAAGGAACACTAGATGGCAAAATTAAACTGACAATCGGATCTATATATGCCCCAAATTCAAAACAACTAGAATTCTTCCAGAAGACACTGAACAAACTTCTCTCCTTCATGGAAGGGGAAGCAATCCTAGGAGGCGACCTCAACCTAAATATGAAAGGCATATCCCTAAAAAACATCCAATCTACAACCCCATGGGCAACTTTCCTTCGTGGAAAACCCCCAATAACTAGGGACTCTTACAAGTTAATAAAACTGCTAAAAGACAGGGGTCTCTACGACATTTGGAGTGAACAAAACCCGGGAGACACTACCCACACATTCCAATCTGGACGGCATGGCACAACGTCCAGATTGGACAGCATTCTGCTCACACAGAGTCTAATCCCTTGGGTAGAATCATCAAACATAGGCAACATTAAAATCACAGATCATGCCCCAGTAGAAGTTACTATTAAAATAGGAGAGAGAACACTTAATACCCCATCATGGTCCTTTAACCCCATCCTAACCACAAACAAACAAATTTGAGAAAGTCTCACAAAAACCCTCCAAAATTACTTCAAAGAAAATGATGTAGACAACATAACAACCCCCCTCCTATGGGACGCAATGAAAGCAGTCACCAGAGGAGCTTGCATAAAAGAGAAAACACTCCTTAAAAAACAAACCACCACAAAGATTAGTAAACTGGAACAAGAAATTACAACCCTCTCATCACGCTACAAACAAACAGGATCCAAAAAACTTCTTAAACTTATAGAACAAAAGAGAAGAGAAATAGATTCCCTAGAAATTAATAAAACAATGATCAACATTCTATATTCTAAACAACGCTTCTATGAATATGGGGGGAAGAACTCCAGACTATTAGCGAATAGATGCAGGAAAAGAACACTCAAAACAAGAATACACTGCATCACCAAAAAAGACGGCAACACAACATTCTCCCCCAAAGAAATAACTTCAGAATTTGCAGAATTTTACTCTAGTCTATACACATCCCACAACCCACCTGAGAAGGGAATAAAAGAATTTATAGGAGGACTGACCATGCCTACCTTAACAGATGAAGAACAGGAATACATGGACAGGCCCATCACCCCAGAGGAAATAGACATGGTCCTAAAAAACCTGAAACCACACAAAGCCCCAGGCCCAGACGGCTTCACAGCAGAATTCTATAAGAAATTCAAAGAACCCCTAATGCCACACATGACTCGCCTATTTAACGACATCATGAAAGGGGGGCCCATCCCCCAAACCTGGACCCACTCCAAAATAGTCTCCATCCCAAAACCCCTGAAGGACAATCTCAAAGTCGAATCATATCGCCCAATCTCATTAATAAACCAAGACTACAAGATATTCACATCAATCCTGGCCAACCGCTTAAAAAACTTCTTATGCAATTTAGTAGCCCCAGATCAGACTGGCTTCGTCCCTGGTCGCAATATCACAGACCCCATCAGGAAACTGCTGAACCTAATCGAACACAGCAAGGCAACCAAAACCCCACTGACAATTATGTCTCTAGACATCCTCAAGGCCTTTGATTGCCTAGAATGGAAATACCTGTTAGCAGTATTAACTAGCATGAAATTTGGCCCAAACTTTCTACAAGTCCTCAAACAAATATACTCCCAAGCCTCAGCAAAATGCAGAATCAACAACATAGACTCCAACAGCATAAAAATCCAAAGGGGCACAAAACAAGGATGCCCACTATCCCCCTTCCTATTTATACTGGCCCTAGAACCGCTAGCAATCCGAATCCGTGCAACCACAGACATCAAAGGAGTTGAAATAAAAGGCAGAACATATAAAATAGGGCTCTTTGCAGATGACCTAATGGTCACAACATCAGACCCCTTAAACACAGCAATCTCCCTAACCAGAGAACTCAACACATTTGCAACGGTGTCAGGCCTGCGAGTAAACTTTGCAAAATCAGAAGCCATGTGCTTCAACACTCCTCCCCACACCCAGAAAGAACTCACTAATATCACCAAAATAAAACTCTGCCACACCAAGTTCAGATACCTAGGGGTACAAATAACCAAAAATCTCAACAAATTATACCTACACAACTATAAACCCTTGTGGCGACAAATAAACAAAGACCTGAAGAGATGGGACAACATGAATTTCACCCTCTCAGATAAAATGGCAATGATCAAAATGATCACTCTCCCAAAATTAACCTACTTATTCCAAACCCTCCCAGTCTGGATCCCCCCAATTCAACTCCGCAGATGGCAGAGAAAACTGCACTCCTTCATCTTCTCACATAAAAAACCAAGAATAAGCACCAAATACCTGCACCTCCCCACCTCACAAGGAGGATGGGGAATCCCTAACATAGAAACATATTACAGGGCCAATCAAATACGACATATAATCCCGTATATACTGGAAGATGAGACAAAACAATGGATACACTTAGAGAGAGACACAATTGAAAATATCAGCACCACAGCATACCCATTCCTCCCAAACAAACTAAGAAGGATCCCCACAACACTTAATAGGTACACACAAACCATGTTCAAAGCATGGAAAACAGAAACGGACAAACTAACCCCAACCACATCCCCACTACTCCCCCTGGTCTACCATCCATTATTCCACCAGGCAGCACAAAACATCCAAACTAAAACTTGGCAAACCAAAGGCCTATATCGCCTAACAGACTTCTATAAAAATAACATACCTCTGACAACACGAGAAATACAGGATAAACTAGAAGACACCCAAATACCCTGGCTAGCACAACACCAATTACATGCCCTCTTAAACAAGCCAGCAATAAAATTAGCAGCAACAAGACCCCTGACACCTTTTGAAAACCTCCTTCTAACGACAAAGGGTCACGGCAAAGGGATGGTATCTGCAATATATAAAATACTCCTCCAAAATTCCACAAACTCCCCAGACGCAATAAAAAAACAATGGGAAGAAGATATAGGCTATGAAATCAACCCCACTCAATGGACCAGGATGTGGTCTAAACCCCCATTTAAATCCATATCAGCAAAAAGGAAAGAACTCACTCTGAAAACCATCTACAGGTGGTACCTAACACCACGAAAACTAGCACTAATACGCCCAGGAACCTCATCAAAATGCTGGAGAGGATGCACATCAACAGGCACATATTTCCACATGTGGTGGGAATGCCCCAAAGCCCAACAATTCTGGAGAACAACCGTAAGAGAAATAGGTAAAATAACCCAACAAACATTAGAACTTACCCCAGAACTGGCCTTGCTAAACATCTTCCAGGACAACAATGCCCACCTACATCACAAAGAACTCATAACCCACTTACTCTCAGCTACCAGAAACACCATAACCAGACACTGGAAAGACCTGGCAGGAGTAAACATGGACCAATGGTACCAGACGGTATGGGAAACAGCCCTATTAGAAAAATTAACCAATAAGTTGAAATTGACACGGGGTCAAATAGAAGAAGACGGCTTCACCCCAGTATGGTTCCCCTTTATCACATACACAGCGCAACAAGACAACGACAGAAATCCACCAACAGCATACAAATCAATATGGCTAACCTGACCCGCCCACCCTACTCACATAAAACAGACCTCCACAGCCAACCACAAAAGAAAACTATATCCTAGGCCAACCCCAACAACTCTCACCATCAAAGGAAAACAAATGCACAACAAAGAACCTGCACAACCGATGCTGACAACCCCCCCAACACACTTTAAGTAAACTAGAAACATTGTCACACTACCCCCACCCCCTCCCCTTATCTACCGCTCTCCCCCTTTTCCTCCCCAATGTCTCAACAATTGAAACTGATCTGTAAAAATGCTATGAGAGACACTGCCCATGTCTTTGTAAACTGAGAAAACCTTAAATAAAAATAAATTAAAAAAAAAAACCTGCTTAAAATATTTTTGTTTAGGCAAGGCTATCCAGACACATAGAGGTTAATGTGTTTTGAGCTTTTCTTTAGCTTCGGTTGATTTTATTTATCTTTTGAATATCTTAATGCCTGTTTTAACTGTTTTCCATCAACCATTTTTAATGTTTATTTTATATTGTTGCAAACTGCTTACAAGTGGGTTTTTTTAAAAAAGAACACAATACAATACAAATTTTGTTAAATAAATAAACAAAACAAATAACTGTGGAAAGTATCCTAAGCTTTCTCCATGATGAGCTAGTGTTGTGCTTTTTATGCACAGGGAAATTTTAATGTGGTAACATGCGGCTTGCAGGTGTTTTTCCCCCCTTACAAGGTAGATTTGGTTCTTAGAAGCCAAATTACACACCTCCACTCAGGCCATATGGCAGTCAGCTAACAAAAGCAGCAGGAGGGAGCAAATAATTAGACAGTACAATTGCTTCACCGTTGCCACTTCTATTTTTCTAGTCTCCTGTTCAGAAGCCATCACACATTGCTCACCAGGTCCAAGGAGCCAGGCGACTGATTGTTTGATACAAATACAGGATCCTCCTTTAGTTCCTTATTCTTTTTCCTAGGAATCTGCTTGTAAGCCAGCAAGTTATACCAGAGAGTAGAAGTCTCATCCGAACAGGGCAAGTCTGCCAGGCTTATTTGAGTTCCAGCCTGTATAGAAATGTGAAATGATAATTCATTGGTTATTGAGAAAATCAAATCAATAAAAATAACAGTAATTTTAATAGATACAACACCCCCTACCTGATGAAACAATGCAAATATGTCAACATGGTTTTACTCTGGCTCCTCAAATACCTCTAACTTCCCGTACCTCTTACATAACAACAGGGCAATGGCCCATCTACAGTAGCCCAGCATCCTGTTCTCACAGCGACTACTACCTGTGGGAAACCCACAAGCAACTGGGATTCAGAAGGACTCCACAAAAGGAATCCCAGCTAAGCCCTGGGACCCAGATCTTCTTCACTGGTTGGTAACAGCCAGTCTTTTGCTGCTCTTGTGTTTTCCCTCAACGTGGGGACAACCTGATTTAAAGGAGAGGTGTGTGTGTGTGTGTGTGTGTTGTAATCTAGAAATATTAAGGACCAGACAATGCATACCCACAAGGAGAAATATATATAGTAGTTTATATTCTGTAAATCTAATCAAATATAACAGATCCATGCAAGAAACAGTACTAAGTTGGTGCCTGGGGCAAAAACAAAAAAACAAAACCCTGGCATCAGTCCATCATGAGGAAAGAATGTGGCTTTATATGCAAGAAAAGAAAATTTAGGCTCCTATTCGGAGGCTTGAAGAGCCCTATTGCGCAACATGCCTCAGGCGCCATCATTTTAAACTCTAGCAGTGTCCATGGTTATTAATCAATATGCTTCCATTATACTATTATCCACTGAATGGTTACTAAGGCAATGATAGCATGAGAAACAGAGCAATCAGCTTCTTACCAGGGTGCCCATTTTGCTTGATGCACCTTTGCCACTGAGGTAGGGGAGGAGCCAGAGCTCAGTGACAGAACCCATGCTTTGCTTGCACAAGTTCCCAGGCTCAATTCCCTGGCATGGGAAATTCTGTCTTGGAAAAAGATTGTCTGTAGGCAATATTGGGCTCCCTGGAGCAATTTGGTATAAGGCACTTTAGTAGATGCACCACAAAGGTGAATGGAAGAAGCTTACTAGCTTTGCAGTTTTCTAGGCTGCACATCATTCCTGTATTGATGTGTGTTGTGGGTCAATGCTGTCAGATATCAACATAAAAGGTAGGCCAGGAAATTGCATCAGCACCAAAATTGTATTTTAAGAATTTAACTCGTGTGTTTCTTGTTCATGTCAATGGGGCTTTCGAGAGCCACAGTAAGACAGAATTGTGTCAGCCATGGAGTGAAAACAGGTGTCACAAACATAAAATACATTCCAGTGCTTCTACCCTCTCAAAATAAATAAGCTTGTGTTGCAGAGGGGCATTTTCCTCTCTCCATAGCCAAAGAACAAAAACATTGTCCAGCAGACAAAAGTTTGCTTCCTGAAAGCACAACAATTGCACCAACTATTTGGCATTTAAGTATTTAGTAGGTTCAATTCTAATCTTCCATCATCCCCTCCCACCCTGTGAATGTGACTGGAAGTCAAAATGAAAGCAACAAAAACTGAACCCTGTCCATCTACCTGCAAACTAAAGATACACAGTTTTTTTAGGGCCAAAGGGATAACTACTCCATGTGGGTTGCATATCTGCTATAAACAAAGGATTTTTGGTTTTCATTAAATTTTCTAGTTGTCACAGCTGGAGAGAGATGTAGAAGAATATGATGAAAAAATGCAAATAGTAGCAAATCCCCCCCCCAAAAAAGTCTTACTGTTTTCAACTTCTTTGCTGAAATATAAAAAATTGAGTTGAGAGGCTGCCATGTTTGGAGCACACTATTTTGTTGCAAAGCTCATTGTAGCTTGCCATTGACTACATCGATTAAAACCATATGCAAATTATGCTTATTACATGTGTCTAAAATATGTATATTAGCTGCAGCCCTCAGGCTTATGATGCATTTTCAATGAAGCCCTCAGCACTGAACAAATTGTCTACCTCTGTAATACTGTGATCAAAAGGGAATCTAAATTCCACAATCATCCCATATCAGAGATGAATATATTAAGTCCTGCGGAGGTTGCTAATGCATGCCTCAGAAGCCTCCTATCCATCAGCATGAGAAAAAACAAAAGAACATCAAATAAAGCCAATAATAAAGAATACTTACTAGGCATTCTTCCCAACGAGTTTTACTGACGGAGCAGACATCCACTCTCAAAGTCTTCTGATGCAAAGATGCCTGGGAAATGGCTACTCTGAACATCTCACTAAATAAAAGAGTTTCAGCAGCAGAGTGGACTTTCGTGCGGAAAAGACAGCTGATGTCAGCGGAAGAGGGAAGAACTGCAACTCTAAAATACCTAGGAGGTGGGAAGAAAAAAACGTGTGCTAAACACTTGTAAAAGAAATATCTTATCCCTGGATAAGTCTTATGTTCAACTGCAGAGACTTCAGTGCCCACTGCCTTATAGATGGTCAATAGTAAAGGTGTGTCACCTAACCTGGCAATTGGGAAAACTAGGGGAAAAAAGAAAGAATAGTGAAAATAGAAATGGAAATGCTGAAACTCAAGAGTGGGTGGGAGTTAAGAAGAGCTCACAAATCACAGATGGAATTTGTAGAGTCTGTTATCCTACTGGAAATAGCGGGGAATATGCTAGGATGCTAAATACTATCCTGGTTACAGGTAGGTAGCCGTGTTGGTCTGGGTCGAAGTAAAATAAAAAAATTCCTTCAGTAGCACCTTAAAGACCAACTAAGTTTTTATTTTGGTATGAGCTTTCGTGTGCATGCACACTTCTTCAGATACAGTGAAATAGAAGTCCCCAGGCACTTATGTAGAGAAGGGGTGGGGAAGGGGGGGGATCATTCAGAAGGGTGGTGGAAGTGGGTGATTGACTGACTGATAGCTGTTGATGACCGAAAACGACTGCAAATGGTTTTGCATGAAAAAGCAAGGGTTGAGATGGCTGAAGATCGCTTATCATGTATAATGAGATAAGAATCCGATATCTCTGTTCAAACCAGGTCCCTCCATGGTTTTGAGCTTGGTGATAAGTTGTAATTCAGCAACTTCTCTTTCCAGTCTATTTCTGAAATTCTTTTGTAGTAAGACAGCTACTTTGAGATCTTGTATAGAATGTCCTGGGAGATTGAAGTGTTCTCCTACTGGTTTTTCTGTCTTCTGGTTCCTGATGTCAGATTTATGTCCATTTATCCTTTGGCGTAGGGTTTGGCCTGTTTGTCCAATATAGAGAGCTGAAGGGCACCGTTGGCATTTGATAGCATACACAATGTTAGAAGATGAGCAATTTCTAACATTAATTTCAGAAATAGACTGGAAAGAGAAGTTGCTGAATTACAACTTATCACCAAGCTCAAAACCATGGAGGGACCTGGTTTGAACAGAGATATCGGATTCTTATCTCATTATACATGATAAGCGATCTTCAGCCATCTCAACCCTTGCTTTTTCATGCAAAACCATTTGCAGTCGTTTTCGGTCATCAACAGCTATCAGTCAGTCAATCACCCACTTCCACCACCCTTCTGAATGATCCCCCCCTTCCCCACCCCTTCTCTACATAAGTGCCTGGGGACTTCTATTTCACTGTATCTGAAGAAGTGTGCATGCACACGAAAGCTCATACCAAAATAAAAACTTAGTTGGTCTTTAAGGTGCTACTGAAGGAATTTTTTTATTTTAAATACTATCCTGTTAGTGATATGCTAGAAAGTTGGAAAAGTCTTTTAAAGATGCAAAAAGGGCAAGGAAAATAAAGCAGAGAAATTTGAGAGCTTGAAATGAAATAAGAAATAGTGAAATGAAACGTTGCGAATTGTAAACAGAATACTGATACATAGATTAAAATACAGAAGTAAAGGAGAATAAGTGACAGAAAATGGATGAGATGAGAGAAATATTAAGAGTGTTTAGCAGGTTCTGAGTGCTGGTTCACACATACAAATTGCCATTTCTCCCTCCACACAATCCCTTTTGACCATTTACAATGACAGGTGATGAAATGTCAGTGTAAATCCAGCTGCATGTGAATACAATCCCAAATAGCCAGCAGGAGTTTCCACAATCTTCAATCCTTCATATAAAGTTGTCCAATTCCCACTAACATTTCTGTTATTGGTCCTGTACCCCAATGACCAGTTGAAATCATGTAGGTCAGTAATATACTTCAAAAGCCACTTTCTCTTCATATTGCTCTTGGATTATTATTGTTTTTTAATGTAGACCTCTGGAACAATTCTGTTGATCATGCTACAAAATAAGTTATTTACAAATACTGCCTTTCTCACAGACACTTTATTATTTAGCTTATGTGAAACCAAAAACCCATCTTTTTGCACAAGCGTTTCCTGATGCCACCTTTTAGCAACTGTGGGACTGTAACTGTGGAGTTTCACTATTTCATTTCTATGGTCTTATAACTATTATTTTGTTGTAAACTGCCTTGGGATTTATTTTTAAATGAAAAGTGGCAAAGGAATTATTTAAAATAAAATTTTAAAAATCCCAAGACTTTTCCTCGGGTATCTTCAACTCATATAATCATGTCAACCAATCTTTTTATGGTCCAGTTTTTTTACAGTTATCAACCCCATCCACACCTACAGTTCGGAAAATAGCTAGTGCTGCTATCCCCAAACAGCTGCTTTTGTTGATTTGCCACAAGCATACAATTAAAGCTTAAAGAAACGCTCATAATATTGCTTCATCCCACAATACAGCTCAGCAATTTGGGAGGGCTCCTTGAACAACACTGCGTGCTTGAAAACAAAGCAGGGAGGGATAAAACAGAAACCAAGCTGGAGCACTCTCTTCCTCTCTATTACACATTGTGCTTCCTAAGGCTATGTACACATTAGTGCAGTGTTTCCCAAACTTGGATCTCCTGCTGTTTTTGGACGACGATTCCCATCATCCCTGACCACTGCCCTCGATAGCTAGGGCTGATGGGAGTTGTAGTCCAAAAACACAAGTTTGGGAAACACTGCATTAGTCGCTTGAAACGCAGTGAGGTTGTTTCTCCCCGCTGTGTTTCAAGTCCTGTTCTTACTTTTCTATACAAACCAGAGAGGGGGAAGGGATGTCGTCACTTGATGCCTATTACCTGGTTTGTTTCCCCATGCTGAACTCCCAATTCACCAAAGCTGTTATCTGTGCACATGCAATGGCACCCAGAACTGTACATATCTCCCCTAAACCGCAGCTACCATTTTCTAATTGGGTGAAAGCTGGTTTGAGGGAGAGTGAATCAAGCTGGGAATATTTCTTATGAAGCTACTAGATACCTACGAACTGTGGCTTATTGTCATGCTTACTCAGTTTCCCAGTACAGTGGTACCTCTACTTACGAATAACTCTACTTACGAATGTTTCTACTTACGAACGGAGCTCCGTCCGCCATCTTTAGATGGGATTTTTTCTACTTACGAATTTTTAGATAGGGTTGCTTCGATTTTTTCTCCCAATGCATTCCTATGGGATTTGACTTACAATTTTTCCGACTTACGAATGTGCGTTTGGAACGCATTAAATTCATAAGTAGAGGTACCACTGTAGTGGGAATGAGCTGGAGCAAGAGTGTATACAGCCTAAGTCTTGTGGGAGCACTCCCAGACCATATTGTGATGTAGAAAGCAGCCTTTTAGTACATAAATATTTCCACAAATTAAGCTACTTTGACGGAAACAAGTGCTCCCAGTAAAAGAGGCATTTCATGCTTTCGCAAAAAGGTGCTGCTCTGCTTATCAAGTGAGAAGGTGAAACCCCATTCCCTTTGAAATGCAAATGCATTACACACATACAATGAATGTTTAAAATGGTCTCCAGGTAGCATATGAATCTCAGATACAACTCAAAAGGTATAGTCAGTTTAAGGTCAGGTCCTTCTGGAGAAGACTTTCTGCTTGCCTGTCAAATTGATAGTTAGAAAAATCCAGGCATATATCATAAATGGGGCTTTGCTAAACTATAGACACTTGTGTCCTTTTTAGGTAAGGCCAAAAAGCAACAGGAACTTAAAAGGTGCTGGGACACCTTGGCTGGGTTCACCTATAGCTCTGTGATCACCTTTTGAAAAAGTTGTGTATAGCACAGTTTGAAACCTCACAGGTATTAAAAATATCTTCCTATATTCCTGTTTATTTGTGGGGCAGGGCATTGTTCGTTGCTTGGCGAAGAAAGAAGATGGGTGCTTCTGTGACGCAGAGAAGGAGCACACAACCTTAAGGTTGAAATGGAATGGAAAAATAAGGACGGGGTCACATAGCAGGGCTTTGGTGCGAAGGGGAAAGTGTAATCTTGCAACCGTTAGGCTCCTTCCCCCTCCCACCGCCATCTTCTTAAAGACTATGTGAGTATTTATCCAGTCCAGAAATAAGACATCAACCTTTACAGAATAAAAAACCCTTAAATAATTCTACAGGATCCAGCATTTACCCAGATTCCTCAGAAAAGCAAAGATCATTTACTTTTGGTATGTCTGTGGGGAGTATGTTTGTGGGGAGGCGATGAAACATAAGCAACCAGAAAGCAGGGTGCCCACAGCACTTTTCCCCAATTCCAAATATGCCTATGGATCCAAAAAATGTGATAAACCACAATCCAAGGATTACTTTACTTACACTTTGGAGCCAGGGGATACAGAAAGAGCATGAAGATTTTGTAACTGCCCCACAATGACCACAAAACTTGAGCTGTTTGTATCGTATCTGTTAAGAAGAGACAAAAACAAAACAAAACCCTGCATCAGGAACTTATAGTGCACAAATTGACCCTCCCACGTGTTGCTGTGAGTTATCCCTGTGGCTGCCCCCACCCTGTGATGATCCATGATGCGTTGCTGTGCCTGACTCAGGGTCCTTGTTTCCCAGGAAAGGGGGAGGATGTGTCCCTTTCCCGCTGGACTATGTGTTTTTTCCTCCCTCTGTCCCCGTGGTTGTGTCTCATCCTTGTGATTACTCCCATCCTGTAGTGACCCATGAGGTATCCCCCCCACCCTGTGGCTCCCCCCAGCCTACGTCAGCCCATGACCTATTTGGGCCCCTCCATTCCTTGGCCCTGGCCTGACTCTGTGGGTTGTCTGGTAATGGCCGCCTTGGTGGTTTCAGTTGCTCGGTTGATGACATCATCAACTTTTCAGAGCTTTTGCTGGTGACAGTGCGTGATCTGCCTTTCTATTGGATGCTGCTGGAGTCTTCAGAGTTTCTGCTGGTGATGTCTAATTTGCGCGTCATATTTTTGTGTTTAATCATTATTTTAGGTATGAAAGGTGTGGGTTTTTTTTTTTTAAAAAAATTATGCCAGATCCCTCCCTGATGGGCAAGGTACGCTTTCTCCTATTTTGATGCAATTTGGTTCAGCGGTTACGGAGCAAGGGTGTTACCTCCGCGAACGCAGTGGGAACATTTATATATATATATATATAGAGAGAGAGAGAGATTTGCAGTTGTCAAGGAATAGCCTCACTTTTCACACTTACCGGAGTCCTATTTGTACTTGAGGTGCCTCTAGAACTGTTGTATCATCTTCACTATATGCAACTTCTTCACTATCATTTGGTCTAGAGGAGAGAGGAAAAGAGGTTGAATAGTCACAGCAGACCAACATTTATACCTTTGAACAGTAATATACTCTATTCTATACCAAAACTGTAAGATTGTTCCAAATGCACTGTTCAAGTCAATGCTTAGGATTTTTTTAGTTTCATATGTAATGTCAAAAAGTGATGGCAGAAAACAGCTACTTCCTTGTAGATCTAGGAAGGAAGTATTGGTAAGGTTGATCTCACTAATGGCTAATTACTTGAGGACCCTCCCTTGAAGGGTCATCATCCTATATAATAAAGTGCAAGTGTCTCTGCGTCCAGATTCCCTGTGTCCTTGTGTCCGCGCTACTGCTCATGTGCCCCACGGACACAGGGATTGGATGCAGAGACTGCACGCACACACACACACACACTCTCCCCACCCCCCACCTACCGTTTCCCTGCGGCCGCCAACTGCTGCTCCCAGCCGGACTGAGCGTTGGCGGGTGGGGGGGAGAGCGCGTGTGTGCGTCCAGCAAGGACAGGTCCCGGGGTTCGGAGAAGCGCTGCGCAAGCACTTCTCCGAACCCCGGGATGTCTCCTTCCTATCGGCGGCTGGGGGAGAGGACGCTATTGTGACGCTATTGACAAAATGATGTTCAATAGCCAGTAAGTGTGGGCAAATGAGGCTGAGGATTGTGTGGGCAATGAAACAGCAGGGGAAGCTCATCATCAAAATAGTGAGAAGGTGTTTACAATTACCCAAATGAGTGGGGAAACCAATACAAAATGAGATAAATTGTTTCGACTCAGCCGCACATACTATTTTTCAAATTGTTGCAAAATGCCTGGACATGACAAAGCCAGATGCTCAAATTTTAGTTTTGGATAAATGGAATTCTGCCTTAAACCTACTGTTTTACAGAAGCTTCGTATACACCACTGTCTCCAGCCATGGACTCGTCAGATACTGCAGCAGATACACACCCTGCCTTCTCCTCAAGGTGGTGACTTACTGTTCTTCTTGGTAAGTCAACACCTAAGTAGGTAAGAAGGAAGAAAATCTTTGTTTTAGGTTCTATCAATCTGAAAAGCATATACACAAAGCTCTCAAGTCACAGTCAAGTTGAAAAGCATCTTGGGCATCAAGTAGAGTAACTCGTTTCATCACAAGTCATTTACAGTATTGTTATTTACTGAAATAGCATCACACCTTTTTAGATCCAGGACTCCCCTTTAACCCCAACCTACAATTACATAGAAGAGAGAATGTGTTAAGTGCATCTTGCTGTTTAGGGCTGAAAAAAAGCTACCGCCACTACAATTCTCTTTTGTACAACCATTAAAGGTAAAGGAGGACTATCTTGCTTTGCATCTTATCACAATCTCCCCACTTCTTCCCCCCAAAAAACAATACCCCCACCAAACAAAGAAAATGGGAATGCTGGTGCCCTTGATGTGACCAAACTCAGGTCTGCGAATGATCCATTTGTAGGTTCCAACATGCTGGTGGAAAACCAATGTATTGCATACTTTCATTAGGGTTTTTGTGCAAAACTACCGGTAATCAGCTTCATAGCCAAGCACCATTATTAACTTGCCAAAAATAGTTTCCCATCAGCATTATTCCAAGTCCTTAGCTACAAATGAATATTCCCCACCTTTCAAGCTTGCCACCACATTCTATTTGAGAAATACTATAAAGCAGTGTGCTTGACGAGCCTTACAAATGGAACGTCTAAGGGCCAAGTTAGAGCAAAGGCCCCATTCAACTTGGCCAACAAGTGAACCAGTCCCCACACTTAGCAATTAGGACAGGATTGGGGAACCTATCCGTTGCCCTATCAAAGGTTACTAAATCACAGACAGGGTGAATCAACTGGGGGATTGGTTTTTTTTATGTGGCTCAGTGGCTCAAGAGATGCCTCTGAAAGTGCAGATTGGGTTGGATGTCAGATGCCCCAATCTGCCTCTCCAAAACTCACCACAGATAGGAGACTGCCCAGCACTGGACAACCTTACACCTGAGAAGAGGAAGCTCTGAAAGTGCTCATTGGGCAGGTCACACCTGGATGATATACACTTTCAGAGGTGTTGCTCCTCTCCCACATGAAAGGAAGCTTGCAGAATGGATGACAGATGGGCAATTCACGTCTGAAAAGGCATCTCTCCTTAGGAAGAAGGCTGCTCAAGTGCTTCAGGTCAGATGACATTAGTTGGCTGGCCACACTTGAATTAAAATATCATATAGAATTCTTCCTACTGAAATCCCTGCAAGAAATTAATTCTAATTCTGCCTTCGTTTCAGCAGTGATATGTTCTGCCGAATGTGATATGACTCTACTATCAAAACTTAAGGAGAATCTTTAGGGCCAACCACCACTTAATTTCAATCTTCAGCTCACATTCATGAGCTAGAGTTTCCTGCAGAGAGCAAGAAACATTCACTGTAAGCAGCATCCTGTAATATAA
Source organism: Zootoca vivipara (assembly GCF_963506605.1). Lineage (NCBI taxonomy): Eukaryota > Metazoa > Chordata > Lepidosauria > Squamata > Lacertidae > Zootoca > Zootoca vivipara. Next base: position 51,081,331 of record NC_083284.1, on the reverse strand, counting down.
TAAGTTGCAAGGCTGAGGAGTCCTTTCATCTGCCAAGGAGCCAAGTGTATTGGTATGCATTACGCCCCCCTCCTGAGTCATGACTTTACATCTTGTTAAGATGTTTAAATTTTAAGGCTTCAGATTAGAGGATTGATTGCTGCATTTCTCCTTTCATTTGTAGCAGTGGGGATGCTTTTTCCTTGATGATGAAGTGCTTTTTCTTCCACCACTTTGAGAGGGGTGAAGGTGATGACATGATTTATTGATTACCCCCAGGAATAACCGCAGCAGTCTGAAATCGACTTTGACAATGACAGAGACTGTCTGTGGAAGAACTTCATGGTTATTCTAACTCTGTTACTCCCAAAGATATTTGGCATGGGAAAACCTATGTGTGAGGACAAAGCCCCCACACCATATAAGGATGCAGGAGACAGCAGACATGGATGTTGCAAAAATAAAAAAAAGTCAAAGTCAATTGTGTCGGGGGAGAGAGAGATTATTTCAATGAGGGGAGAGAGAGAGAACTAAGCACATGCTTACATTTCTCAGTGAAATCAACAGAACTAAAAGCAGCTAACAATGAAACTAGATATATACAAGAATTTCAGGAATAAATTCAATGCAAATGAATGATCAAGAGGTATGCACTTAGGGATGAATCTTTGCACAGAACTAGGATATATTTCCCCGTTTGTCTGGCAATAGGGAAAGGAAAGCAGAATAAATGGGATTTTTGAATACTGGGAGCAATAGGTACATGTTGGATCAGAAACTAAGTCCACATGTAGCCTCAGCCAGGTTACAAAAAACTTCCATGGTATTGCCAATAAACGCCTTTATTTTAAAACCATTTCTTCCATTACTAATGAGGGGTTGAAAGATCCACAAAGTTTGAGATATAAAACACAACTTATTCCAGGTTCTGACAGATGCATCAGATAACCACAGTGAGGGAGAATTGAAGGTGTACAGATGTCCAGTTTTCCTGAGCATACATGTATGGTGTCGTGCATTAGAATTTGATAGCCACAGCACTGGGAAAGAACTAGAGAAGATTACAGCTTGCCAATAAAAGTCTCACATTGCACAAAACAGACGCATACAACCGTCCCCTCCACAAGCTGAGTGAGAAGAAAAGCCTCTTGCTATCTTAAAAAAAACAAAAAACAAAACAAAACCCGACCCTGCTTTTAGCCATCTGCAGTCCTTACACTTTTGGCAAGTTTGCGATAAGCTAGAGAATGTACTATTTCATATCAAGTAAGCTCAGCCAAGTGTGTTAAGCCTGAGTTAAGCACTGAAATACTGTCATTCATATTACAAATAGATTTTTCTTTCTTTACTCAGGCAACTGAGCAGATGGCAGACAGTCAGCTCTGGGAGCCCAGCTTGGGCAATAACAGCTGGCTATCAATATTGCATGTCATGAATGCACTTGGGCTGCAACCAGCATTCTTTGCTACAATGGTCTATTGCTATGAAACAAGCTTCAGTTACCACATTAATCCAATACTTGACCAAATCAACTTGACAGCCAGTGTGGTGTAATGGTTAGAGTGCTGGACTAGGACTAGGACCTGGGAGACCAGGTTTCGAATCCCAAAACAAAGAGAACCATGTGCACCACTTTGAGCTACTTGGGATAACAGGTGTTATATGAATGCAATAAATAAAAATAACTTGCTACAGCTACCCAAAGCAACTAACAGTGCCAGCAACTCTTCTCTTCTTGAACATGCCTGCTTCAGAACACAATTCTGCCTTCCCCAACCATGTGCCTTCCAAATGTTGTTGGACGCCAGCTCCCATAAGCCCCAGCTAGCATGGTCAATGATAAGAATTGGCATTCAAAGCATTGGCATCAAAGCACTATATAGTAGGAGATGTCAATATCTATGAAGGAATGCCTATTCCCACTTCAATGTGCCCATGCGCTAAGATTGCTGAGCAGGGCTTTGCTATGGGGGCTACCGTCATTTGAGTTGAGTCCAGAAGCAACAGGAGAGAGAGCTTTCTTGATGGTAGTTGCCTATTTATGGAAGTGCATCCCCAAAGAGGCTCACTTGGTGCCTCCTTTGCTGTCTTTTCAGCACCAGGTAGCATACTATTATTCTTTTAATTAAGTTCTAACTATTTTACTCTGCTTTTAGAAATCGCTGGTGCTTATTCTTTTTGCTTTGTAACTGATTTGATCATTATTCTATTGTGTTGAGGACTACTCTGGGAAATGTCTTCATTGAAGGTATTATAAAGGAAAGAAGGAATAGATGGATGAATGAATACAGTACTGTATTAACAAAATTCTCTCTAACCAGGTCAAAATGCTTGTGAAGTTGAACACATGAACCAGAAGGTGGCAGCAATACTGTATGTAAGAACATGGGGAGGTGGGAGAGGAGAGGTTTTGAATGTGTAGCTTCAGCTGAAGGAATCAAGGAAAGACCGCAAGTGAAGCACAAGAAAGATATCAGCAGGAGCTGAGACACAGCATCTCTCTGTGTGTCTGTGTATTCACACACACATGCCTCTCTTTCTGCTTCTTTATCCTTCCGAGATATAACTTTGAAAGGAAACCTTATCTCTCTGGATCTAAAAGCCGCAAATCATTTTGGTCTTGGAAACACAAATAAAGCTCTTGATGCCAGAGAACAAATCCATTCACAACAAACTCACAAGACATTTGCTAAGTTCCCAACAGTCAGCTGCTGGAAAACTGTAGATGGTTTGGTCAGTTAGCTAAAGAAAACAACAGCACACCACAGAGTGTTCTTAAAACAGTTTTAACTCCTTGTCTCGAATGATTTGGCATGGATCAGGGGAGAACTGTCAAGGCACTGCCAGAAATTGCCTTAACCCGAAGCTAGAGTCCTATGCTAGAGGACAGAATATTTCAGAAGAGTAAAGGTACCACCCACTTTTGATGGTCAAGCTCAGCCTGGATTATGAGTCTCTCTGTCTGCACTCTAGAACCCCTGTGTGTGAGTTGCTTAAGGTCTCAGAATGGTGGACATATTCTATATTGACAACTCAGGTACCAGCACAGTCCTGTTCTGGAAAAATGGCAGCCTGGCATTTCCGTGTGCTGCTCTGGTTTGCCAGAAGCGGCTTAGTCATGCTGGCCACATGACCTGGAAGCTGTACCCCGGCTCCCTCGGCCAATAACATGAGATGAGCACCGCAACCCGAGTCGGTCACGATTGGACCTAATGGTCAGGGGTCCCTTTACCTTTACCTTATCCACCAGGTTGGTCACCATCACTACATACTGTGATAGCAATATTCAATCATTTAACTGTTCCAAATCTTCCAACATTCACCTTCATAGGATGACACCAGGTCTAGTATTAAGGGAGAAAAACTCTTTATCAACTTCCCCACCTTGTGCGTAATTCTATACCTCTATCCCATCCTCCTTTACTTGCCTTCCCGCGCCCAAACTAAAAAGCCTATATTGCAAACTTTCTTAATGAGGAGTCGCTCTAGCCTCAATATGCATAGCTGCCAAGTTATCCCTTTTTTTAAGGGATTTTCCCTTATGCTGAATAGGCTTCCTCGCGAGAAAAGGGAAAACTTGGCAGCTATGTCAATATAGTTTGGGTTGCCATTTATTAAACCTTTCCCAGCCCTGCAATATCCTTTTTTGAAGGGGCAATGACCAGAATAGTACACAATACAGCAAGTGCCGTCACACCATAGATTTGTATAATGGCATGATGGTATTGGCAGATTTATTTTCAGTTGCTTTCCTAATGATCCCTAACATGGAATTAGCCCTTTTCACAGTCATTTCACACTGGGTCATTTTCACTGAGCAATCTCCCACAAGCATTTCTTTGCTGGTCAATAACCACTACCGGTAGTTCAGAGTGTATATGTGAAGTGGGGATTTTTTGCCCCAATGTGCATCACTTTAGACTTGTTTCCATCTTAATGCCCCTTTATTCAGTTTAGAGAGATCCTTTTAGAGCTCCATGCAATCTCTTTTCGTTCTTACCACCCTGAACAACTTCTTGTCAATAGCAAAGGTGGCTACCTCACTGCTCACCCGCAACTCCAAGTAATTAGTTGTGTACTTCTTTCTAGATTATTCTGGCAGTCAGCCTGTCCACTTATCCTGTGGTCTCCTTTTCTGCCTGCTACTTTTCCAGTCATCCACTGCCCATCTATCTGGCTGTCTCTCAATTTACTTCTACCCTGCACTCCTGTTCTAGCTTTTTCCTGGCCTACAATATACCCTGCCACCCATTTTCTTGAGCTTTGTTATGCAGCCCTACTTCTCACATTCTGCCCAGTTGCCCTTATGGGATCTGCCCCAGCATTGCACTCCAACTCTACCTCACATCTTGCCAGAACTCATAATTCCTGTCTATGCTCAGCACCCTACAGTCCCATGCTAACTGTGACACCCCTAGTTAAAAGACAGCTTGTTGCTCTGAACATATTACACACACACACACACACACACATTTCCAGGACTTAAGTACTAAAAAATATCCAGAGGAAAAAAACAATGGGCATTTGTGAGTATAAATAGCAAGATATACCCATATGTTACAGGTAGGCCTGACCCTACTTTTTTACCTGTATTTCTTGAAGGCGACATGGTTTGCCGAACACTTTCATGGAGGTCTTTATCATCCACCGATGTCTGAGAAGATGCTCTGGCTTCAGAGTCCAACAACATTTGGTTCCCACAGAGGCTAATGCCTGCAAAGTCACTGGGTAAATCGCAGTCCTCAAAGTCCGTGGTAAGATGGTGCAATGGAGAGTCTTGAGGAGGCACTGGGAATGCACCTTCTAAAACCAAAGGTGATCCAGGGGGGGACAAAGAGGAAAGGGAGGATCTTGAAGACAGCGATGGCACTGATTTTGGAGGTTCAGTTAATTTTGGTGCATGGCTTGCTGCCAGAGAGCTGGAAGAATCGCTGTAGTCCATTCTCCCATGGGAATTGACCACCTCATTTTCATGAATTGTGGTAATAGGGCCCGAAGGAATGTAACCACATTTCTCTTGCAATATGAAGTCCAATTTATACTGATAGTCTAAATCTGTAGGTTGTTCACCTTGGTTATAATACAGATCTGTAGAGCTAAGGGAATTCAGCGACCCCCTGCTGGATGTATTCAGAGACCCACGACTGGATGCCAGGGACCCCAGGCTGCTCCCTGAAGACATAGATAATGTGCTGGCTGAAAGACTGCAAAAAAAAAGAAAGAAAAAGATTGAGCATTCATTTCAAACTACTATGTGTCCAATTAGTCTCAGCCCACAATAAAGGATAAAGTATGAATATATAGTCCAGTCAGGTCATAAAGGTGACAAGTGTAAAGACATCTTAAAAAATGACAAATGTTACAATTGGGGGGGGGGTTAGAGCCTATTAGTCTGATAATAGTTTTTGGAGGCCAGTTAATTAACTATACAGCTTATTGGTAACAATATGAGGACGTACCAATTATCGTGGGATTTTAGTGCTTAAGCTCATTTTTTGAGGTTTTGTGTCCAAGAATGGTCATACTTTCACATTTGTTTGCAATTTATGTGACAGCTTCCCTTATCAGTTCTTTTGGTTCACTATTTGGGACACTCCGTTGTTCCCCCTTGGTAGGTAGGTAGGTGACATGGAACATGTACACATAACAGAAATTAACAGCAGCTTTTTAAAATTTCCACTGTGATCACCTCTGCATGCACAAGACCTTGTTCTGCTAAAATGTGTCTGCTAATCTGTTTTCCCCTTTCCCTCTGCCCACTCTCATGCAGCTGCAACGCCTTGGAGAAGACGTGTGTTGACAGCTGTAACAGCTGTTTCATACAGAAGTTGCTTCTGCTCTGTGGAGTCTGTGGTTTGGGACACAGGCTGTGGGGAGCCAAATATTTATTAGGAGGTACATTAAATTTTTGTGGGGCATAAAAGTAGTTTCCAAGTTAACAAAATTCCACGCAAAACAAACTAGTACTATTTCAAACTAGACATTTTCAGAGCTCTGTTGGACAAACCTGTTTTGCTCTTGTCAATAACAACAGTGTAAACAGAGCAACCTTACCTTTTAAGTTGCAAATGCAAGTTAGTCGTTAGTTTACTAGTTTCTTCAAGTTTTTTAACTAATTTATTCCTTCGTTCTTCCAGTTTTAACCTAGAAGATACAAGAACCATAGTTATACTTAAAAACTCTTTCGACTTCATTTTTCAAGCACATAAAATATAATCCTAAAAACTCTCGCTTCACTGCCACCTTGTATTTAAATAGTTTAAACAGCAGACCAAGTTCCCATAGAACCCTAATCTTCTCATTGCTGGTCAAAGTGACAACAACTGAAGGAACTGTAAAACAGCTTTGCATTGACAGATAATGTGTGCACAAATAATATCTGATTGAGCAGTATCTGTTAATCAGAATTTTTTTAAAAGTTTCCATAGCAATGTCATTATTATGGCAAGCTGTTGCACATTTGTTTAATAGCAACCTTGCACTAATGAGGATCTATGGCAAGATGGCCCATGCCTTTTTTATTTTCTTTGCATATTACACAGTACCTTAAAGCAACTGGTTTCATTTTTTTTAAAAAAATATGTTTCTGGCCCAAATAATTGTGATATGCCCCTGATAAAGGCTATAATCTTGTTCCGTTAAGCTGCTCAAATCCCACTGACTTCATTTTTTGTGTTGCATTGCAGCAGAGAGTAGTGTTCAATAAAAGCAAGGAACAGAACAACTTAATCAGCAGGGCTGCAAGGAGATATTATGTATTATTTATATTTATTAGCCACTTTTTTCAGAAAAGGAAACTCAAAGCCATTTTCAAAAATGAACATTAAAAACAAGCAGGGATAAAACCGATAACCTGGGTCCAGGGGCATTTAAGTATATGGAATACTGACATTAACAAAAAATATTGAATGCAGTATTTCATGATGCAAAAATTTATTAAAAACCATTAATACTGTTTCAGGCTATACATATTAGGCAATCGTGGCTCCATATGTTCCACTAAGCAACTAAGCACATTCCACAATGGCTTCTCCTTCAGCATCAGATGACTGTTTTAATGTGTTGCGGCCTCCAGGCTTGTGGGACCCCAGGGTAGTTAGTAAACTGAAACTGATGCCTAAGGAAGCTTTTTTAATGGAGGGCCATGGACCCACAGGAAAAGTTAATTGGGGCTGGAGTCACATGTGGATAGAGCAGGCTTCCTCAAACTTGACCCTCGAGATGTTTGGGGACTTCAACTCCCATCATCCCTAGCTAGCAGGACCAGTGGTCAGGGATGATGGGAATTGTGGTCTCAAAAAACATCTGGAGGGCCGGGTTTGAGGAAGCCTGGGATAGAGCTGTCAGGAGATTCAGTTCCACCTTAAGACTTAGGCATGTTGCTGCTGATATATGTCACATGTCTAGGTATATCCTTTTATGGACTCTTACTTTCAGTTCTGTTCTGAGTTCTGTTCTGAACTGTTTGATCTGATGGAAGAGAGAAAGCATCGTTCGCTCTCTCTTCATGCTGTAATATAGCTGTAAATAAACCACTTTAAAATGCCTCTCTGCTGCTGCCTTATCATCTCCGCTAAAACTGCGTGGGCATCTCTGCTGATTGCGTGCTCAGGTTGCTGAGACCCTGAGTCGTGTTCGTGTTCCATGGGAATCACCGGGACTGAGACGAAGAGGGAGCTGCCGGCTGGACCTCCCAATGGTGAAATCCCATCAAAAGGGTTCCGGGCCCAGAAGTACAAGGGTCGTCAAGCCCAGAGGAGATGGTTGGTGGTCTCTGGATCAGCCAGTTATGGATCCAGGAGCAGGCAGTGTGTTCCGAATGCGGCTCTGATCAGTGCTGAAAACATCGGAGCAATTGAGAGGTATGTGTGGAGAGCGATAGGCAGCAAAATGTTTATTCAGCAAGCTGCTGGCTGCTGCCGGAGAAAGCTTTGAAACAGACAGTCGTAAACCTGTCCCAGTGATTAATTGACTGTGAGATAGAGCTGGAGCAGAGGCATTTTTCCAAAGTGATTGCCTGTAACGGGTGGCTGGAAAAATGGAGAATATGCTTGGAAGCTCTAACCAGATAATTCTTCTGGATGGGACTAATTATCATACATGGAAAATATATGTAGAAGGCAAGTTAAGACTTGCAAAGCTCTGGCATGTGATTGAAGAGAACCCCCCCACGCCAGTGACGAATGCTTGGAATCAATGTGATTCACAAGCTCGTGGTTTGATTATTGGATGTGTCTCAGCTACAGAATTAATTACCCTTGCTAACAGAGCGTCTGCGAAACTAATGTGGGAGGGACTACATGAAGTCCATGAACGCAAACAGGCAGGGTCAGTTCTATTGTTTTTTCGGACTCTGCACAACATGAAACTCCAGCCGGGAGGTGATTTACGTGCCCACATTCTTGAAATGCAGCGGCTGAGGGAGGAACTGGTGAATCGTGAATTTGTTTTGCCGGAAGCTGTGTTTGCAGTGTTGATTCTGGACTCTTTAGACCACAGCTTTGATGCCATTGCTAGCCAGTTAGCAGCCCTCCCCACAAGAGATTTAACAGCAGCTAGAGTAATTGCTGTATTGCAAAATGAGTGGGATCGGAGGAGAGCTGAGGGCGCCAGTTGCAAATCACAGGAGCCAGCTGCTACGTGCCAATCTCAAGCTGATAACGCTAGAGCCTTCACGATCAGGTGCTATGGTTGCGGAGGTTTGGGTCACGTAAAGCGAAACTGCAGAAAGAAGCAAGATAAGCAGAGACCGACAGCTGCTGCAAATTTCAAAGGCAAGCAAGGAAAGGGGGGTGGCAGCGGTGGAAAGCAGCCAAGTGGACAGCGTAAAGCTATGCTGGCTAAGATAACAGCAACTTCAAAGGCTAATAACTTCTTTGTTGTTGATTCTGGTGCGACTCATCACATCTGCCGAGACCGACATCTTTTTGTTTCATTTCAAGCCTTTAAGGGGAAGATTTTACAGGCAGGTGGATCATCTTTGGACATTCAAGGAACTGGGACAATTGTGTTAGAATCTCTAAACCTAGAGATTGCTGATGTGCTTTATGTGCCAAAAGCAAAGGATAATTTACTTTCAGTTCCACAGCTGGACAGAAAGGGTTTTCACATCTCTTTCAGGAATGGCATTGCCATTATCACTAAGAACAATGAAGAATACGTACGTGCTGAAAAGGTTGATGAACTGTTTTTGATGACTTTTGATGATGTAAAAGTGTCTGAGTGTGAACCTGATGAAAATGTTGCTTATGTTGCTAACACAACTAATAGGCCTCTTCATGCAGGTTGTATTCACGAATACCATCGCATTTTTGGACACTTAGGCTGGCAAGCAGTGTCCAAGATGCCCAAGGTTGTGCAGGGCCTGAAGCTTAAACCCTGCAAGTATCATATGAAGTGTGTTTCCTGTGCACAACATAAAGTAAAAGTTGCACCCAAAGGGAAAGTGTCTGGGAGGAAGGCAACCCAGCCTTATCAGGTGGTCCATGCAGACCTGGTAGGTCCACTATCACCATCTGTGAGTGGATCTAAGTATTTTATGATCCTAATAGACTCCTACACCAGATATGTTCACGTGTTTGTGCTAAAACAGAAATCAGATGCCTTTTTAAAGTTCAAGGGTGTGAGGGACAGGGGATATCGCGAAGTCCCTCCCCTCCTGAGTTCAAGCCCGTCCCCGAGCAAAGGGGAAAGCAGAGAGAGTTCCGATTCCAGTGGGGAAGCAGGAAGTCGTGTCCGAGGCTCAGGCAAGGTAGAGGAGCCAAGGTCCCAGGTGGGACAGGAAGGGGCAAGCAAGGGGGGAAGACCCATCCCCCCAACTCCAGAATTACGCAGGAAGAGGAGGGGCAAGAGGATGGGTCTGCCAAAGCTTTTGTGTTGGAGAAAGACGCGCCAAAAGCCATTAGGAGGTTCTGAAACCGACTGACAACATCGCTCCGTGTAAATAGCAATGACTTGAGCACTGTAAATACGCAGCACCAATAAAAGAATAAAATGCAGAGCTGCGTAGCGTCGTTACTCTGAAGTAGTCCACTCCGGCCACTGTGACAGCAACCTCCTAATCATTTTTGGGCTACTTTGGAGTTGCCGGGATGAGCGTGTCAGAGGCGGAGAAGTGGCGGCAGATCGCTGAGCAAGCCCAGCTAGAACTGCAACAGCTGTCGCTGCAGGCGCAGGGAGAATTGAAGGCAGCTAAAGAGGAGACTAAGAAGGTCCAGGACGACCGGCTACAACTTGCGGAACAGGTGAGAGAGCTTCAGGAAAAAGAGCAGCATTTAAGGGCGGTGGCGGTAGACCTCCAAAACAAGCTGGATGCAGAGAAAAACAAGGCGGGAGGGGCACCCCAAGTCCAAGTGCTGCCAGGAAGGAGAGCCGGGACCCTAGTAAGCAAGTTCAACGGAGACCCGAAGGAGTTTCAGGGCTTTGAGACTGAGATTGTGTATGCTCTTGAGCTGCACCACGATGAGTTCCCTGATGATGAGCACAGAGTAGCGTTTATTGTGGAGCACCTTACAGGGGCGGCCAGGGAGTGGCTAAGACCGTTAATTGCAACAAGGAATCCTTGCATGAAGAATGTCAAACTGTTTCTAGAAGGTTTGAAAACGATGTATTCGTCCGATAGTCATATGGACCAGACTAAGGAGGAACTTCATAATTTACGCCAAGGAAATATGACAGTTCGCGCGTATTGGGCGAAATTCACCATGCTGGTGCACAGATTGGGGTGGGATCTGGAGTCGGCCCCGATGCAAGCGGCGTTCTACTTGGGGTTGCATGAGGAGGTGAAGGATGAGCTCTCGAGAGGTCCAAAGCCCAGTAATATGGATCAACTGAGCAAAGCGGCTCTGGCGGTGGGGGTGAGGCAGGAATCCAGGTGGAGCGACAAGCAAGCAACGCGCGCAAAGCGGGCTTGGTTCCCACGGTCGCAGGAGAAGCCACTCCCTCAACAACCCTTTCAAGCCACGCCTGGGGCCAGTCAGGACCAGGAACCCATGCAGATTGATAACGCGCGCGCGCGCGGGCTTTTCAAACCCCAGCGGCGCCAAGGCGCAAGGAGGGAAGGGGTGGGAATTGCTTTCTCTGCAACTCCCCCCAGCATCTCGTCAGAGACTGCCCACATCGCAGGGAGTGGCAAGGAAAGGCGGGAACGGTTGTGCCCTCCCCCACTGACGCAGCACCACAGCAGGGAAACGGGAAAGCCTGGCTGCAGGAGACAAGGGGCGGCAGCCAGGCACAGTCAGCAGACAACAGCCCCAGCCCACCCACCCGCACAGAGAGGAGCAGAGCCAGCCCACCCCTCCCAGAGCAGGAGTGGTTCTAGAAGTGACGCTCACGCTCCCAAATGGCTATCCCCTGACAGTCCTCGCCTTAATTGACAGTGGGGCGTCAGCGAACTTCTTCTCGAGGAACTTTGCAGAAGAGCACCAGATCCAGCTTCTGCAGCTGGATTTTCCTCTGCACGTGGCAACCATTGACGGCAGAGAGCTGCTGGGAGGGGCCATCACTCATCAAACCCCCCCCCATGAGAATGACGGTTGGAAGGCACTCAGAGACACTGGCATTCAACGTCACCACCATCTCAGACCCCCCAATCGTTTTGGGCATGAGCTGGCTGGCGCGCCACGACCCCTCCATAAGTTGGCATCAGAGATGCATCACTTTTGGATCGGACTTTTGCCTGGAACATTGCATGCAGCACCAACCAGGGGAGGGGCCTCCGATAGCCACGGTGGCCACCATGCACGTCAAAGGGGGTGAGGCGATACCCAAACCATACTGGGACCTGCAGGAGGTCTTCAGCGAAGCGGAGTCCGACCACCTGCCCCCACACCGGCCTTTTGACTGCCAGATCAACCTGGTGCCAGGGGCAACTATACCCCCAGCCAAGCTGTACGCCATGTCAGACCAGGAACTGGAGGATCTGCGCGCTTTCATCGACAAGAACCTCAAGCGGGGGTTCATCAGAGAAAGCAAGGCAGCAGGGGGCAGCCCGGTCTTCTGGGTGGACAAGAAAGACACGCAACAGCGCCGTCTTGTGGTGGATTTTAGACGGCTGAATTCGGTGACAGAGCCAGTGGCTTTCCCCATGCCCAGAGTGGATGATCTCCTGACAGCGGCACGCAGGGGCAAGATTTTCACCAAGCTAGACCTGAGGGGGGCGTACAACTTGATCAGGATCCGGGAGGGCGATGAGTGGAAAACCACGATGTTCACGCCTCTGGGCTCTTTTGAATATCTGGTGATGCCCTTCGGGTTGCAAGGGGGCTCAGCATGCTTCCAGGCCTTCATGCACCACGTCCTGGGGTCCCTACTCTTCAGGAAATGCTTGGTCTTTCTGGATGACATCCTTATTTACTCCAACGACCCAGTGCAGCACGTGAAGGACGTCAGGGAGGTGTTACAGCGCCTGAAGGAGAACCACCTGTATGTGAAGCTGGAGAAGTGCAAGTTTCACACCAAGGAGGTGGACTTCCTGGGCTACAAGCTGTCAGACAAGGGGCTAGCGATGGACAAGGACAAGGTGCAGACCATCCTGGACTGGCACAGCCCCAGGACGCGCAAAGATGCCCAACGCCTACTAGGCTTTGCCAACTTCTACAGGAAGTTCATCAAGAACTTCTCTCGAGTTACGGCTCCCATCACTGACTGCCTGAGAGGCAAGCAGAAGTTCAGGTGGACACCAGAGGCGCAAGCAGCGTTCGAAAGCCTCAAGAGGGTGTTCGCCTCAGACCAGAACCTGTTCCACGTGGTTCAGGACGCGCCCCTACGCATTGAGACAGATGCTTCTGATAAGGCTGTGGGCGCCATTTTGTTGCAACTGGACGCCAACAGAGAGTGGAGACCCTGTGCCTTCTTCTCCAGGAAGTTGACCCAGCCCGAGCGAAACTACACAGTTTTCGATCGGGAACTTCTTGCGATCCACGCGGCGTTCCAGCACTGGAGGCACTTCCTGGTGGGCGCCAAGCACCCCATCCAGGTGTGCACAGACCACAAGAACCTGGAGTTCTGGAGAACTGCCAGGGTGCTCAACCAGCGGCAGATACGGTGGGCAGAGTTCTTCTCGAACTTCAACTTCTCCATACACTACATCCCGGGAGAGCAGAATGTCCGGGCGGATGCCCTCTCCCGCAAGCCAGAGTACATGGAGGAGGAGGCGCCACCAGCCCCGAGGCACATTTTCCCCCCCGTCGGCATGGTCCTGCGGAGCAGCAGTGGTGAGCGAGGCAGAACTCACAGCACTGACGGCAGCGGATGAATTTGCCAACCGCATCTTCAGAGAACTGAGAGGGGGGAGGGAGCAGGCAAAAGACTTTGCAGAACGCAGAGGGCTGCTTTTCTACAAGGGTGCGCTGTACCTACCCACCACCCAGCTTCGACGTACGGTCCTCAAGCAGATGCACGACAACCCAACAGCGGGGCATTTTGGAAGGGACAAGACCACTCACCTAGTCATGAGACACTTCTGGTGGCCAGGGGTGAGGGAAGATGTTCGAGACTATGTAAGGGGCTGTAACACCTGCCAGCGGGCGAAGGTGGTCAGAGCAGCGCCGCCAGGGTTGCTGGAGCCCTTAGCCACGCCACACAGGCCGTGGGAAGTGGTGTCCATGGACTTCATCACAGATCTGCCTTCGTCCAGGGGTAAGACTGCAGTGTTGGTGGTGGTGGACCTCATGTCCAAAATGTGTCACTTTATACCGTGTGCCAGGGCAGTCTCGGCAGAAGAGACAGCCAAACTGTTTGTTGATCACGTTTTCAGACTGCATGGATTACCTTTAAGGGTTATTTCGGATCGTGGCCGCCAATTTGTTTCCAGGTTCTGGCGGCGGCTCATGAACCTCCTGCAGGTGGAGGTCAGCTTGTCAACGGCTAGACACCCGCAGACCAACGGACAAGCGGAGAGGGTCAACGCCATTCTGCAGCAGTACCTGAGATGCTACGTCAGCCAGCGGCAAACGGACTGGGTGGATCGCCTGCCACTAGCAGAATTTGCCTACAACAATGCAGTGCACGTCTCCACAGGGGTGTCGCCCTTTAAGGCCAATTACGGGCGCGACCTCAGATCTTTCCCAGAGAGGGAGGGGGAGGAGGAGGAGGAGGGCCCGCAGGCTGAGGATTGGGCAAAGGAACTGGAGACGGTGCACCAGCAGCTCAGAGAACACTTGGAGAGGGCCAAGGAAGCGTACAAAAAGGGGGCAGATCGCCACAGGCGACAAGGGGAGGTCATCAGGGTGGGGGACAAGGTGTGGTTGTCCTCGGAGGGCCTTCCCACCAGAGGGAGGTGCAAAAAGCTGGCACCCAAATGGCTGGGCCCCTTCACGGTCACGCAACAGGTCAACCCGGTGGCATACAGGCTGGCACTGCCAGAGGACATGAGGGTGCATCCAGTGTTTCATAGATCGCTGCTGTCGCCGTACAGGGAAAGCAGCAGGCTCCGAGACAGCGAACAAACCCCCGAGGGAGGGGGGGAGAGGGAAGGCAGGGAGCAACTCAATGAGGCCACGGCCATCCTGGATTCAAGGTGGGGGGTGGGGGGCCTGGAGTACCTCATGGCATGGGAGGATGCTCCACCGTCCCAGAATGAATGGGTCCCCGCCACTCAGATACAGGAAGAATTCTTGGTGGAAGAATTTCACGCCCTCTTTCCCCACAGACCCAAGCCCTGGCACATGGAAAGGGAGGGGGAGGAGGAGGAGGCACGGGAGAACAGCTCACCATGGCGCTGGGAAGCGGAGTTTGAGGAACCAGAGGATGAGGTATGGGTGTCGCCAAGATCCACCCAGTCAGAGGAAGGAGCAGATTGGCAAAACATTTTTACCCCCACCAGCTCTGACGCCACGGACTTTTTGGGATTCCCGTCCTCCCAGGCGGAAGGGGGGGGCTCGCAGGACTGGGGGGAGGTGTTCACACCAACGGGCTCGGAGAGCACCGAGTTTTTAGGCTTCCAGTCGTCACCGACACCTGGGGGGGGCCTGGGGAGGGGTGAAGGAGAGCTTGGGAGGGGGGTGGATGTGAGGGACAGGGGATATCGCGAAGTCCCTCCCCTCCTGAGTTCAAGCCCGTCCCCGAGCAAAGGGGAAAGCAGAGAGAGTTCCGATTCCAGTGGGGAAGCAGGAAGTCGTGTCCGAGGCTCAGGCAAGGTAGAGGAGCCAAGGTCCCAGGTGGGACAGGAAGGGGCAAGCAAGGGGGGAAGACCCATCCCCCCAACTCCAGAATTACGCAGGAAGAGGAGGGGCAAGAGGATGGGTCTGCCAAAGCTTTTGTGTTGGAGAAAGACGCGCCAAAAGCCATTAGGAGGTTCTGAAACCGACTGACAACATCGCTCCGTGTAAATAGCAATGACTTGAGCACTGTAAATACGCAGCACCAATAAAAGAATAAAATGCAGAGCTGCGTAGCGTCGTTACTCTGAAGTAGTCCACTCCGGCCACTGTGACAAAGGGTTTCTGTGCATGGCTTGAAAATGCCAGGGGCCAAAAGATAAAGTGCCTATTCAGTGACAATGGAGGGGAGTTCACTTCTCACGAATTTGAAGCTTTTCTATCTGAGAAGGGAATTCAACACGATCTGGCATGCCCCAGAAGTCCTTGGGAAAATGGTCTGTGTGAAAGGGCAGGACAAACCTTACAGCAGGGACTTAAAACCTTGCTGCATGATGCCAATTTGCCAGAACAGTATTGGGCCGAAGCACTATCTAATTTTGTATACGCTCTTAATCGCAGGTGGCATTCAGCGATTGAGTGTACCCCTTATGAGAAGATGTTTGGCAAACAGCCTTACATCAAACACATGAGGATCTTTGGATCTGACATGTGGGTAAACACCCCACAAAGTGGTAAGCTGGGGACACGAGGTGAACCTGGTATATTCTTGGGATACGAAAATGGAGCGTACAGAGTGTTGATGAAAAACACTCAAACTGTAAGAATCACCAAGAGTGTCCAGTGCAATCCCAAATGGGGGGAAAATGTGGGGATTTTTCAGATTCATCCTGTTGATGAAGAAGAAGAAGAAGAAGAAGCACAAGCTGAGGATGATGATGAGCAGGATTCTGGTTCTGATTCTGATTCAGTAAGAGGCGCAGGTGCACTATCAGCATCTGATAGTGACACTGCAGATTATTTAAGTGCAAAAGCCTCAATCAGACCATCAGATGCGTCTGACACTGAACTAGAAGAACCTCTGTTCACCATTGGTCGCTTTTCTCCTAAAAAGGAGGAGTTAAGTAAAGATGAAGAACGGACTGTTCGAAGGTCCGAGAGGGCCACAAAGGGGAAACCGCCCAAGAGATATGCTGATGAATATGCAAAGACAGCTGTTGCTGTTCTTGGTACCTCTGAAAAAATCTTTGAACCTGCTAGTTTCCAAGAGGTTCAGGAATTGAACCCAAAGCAGGCTCAGCCATGGCTGGAAGCCATGAAGGCTGAAATTGACTCCTTAGATAGAAATCAAACCTGGGAGCTAGTTCCAGTTGTCCCGGGAATGAGACTTGTTGACAGCAAGTGGGTGTTTAAAGCCAAGACTAACCAGAATGGAAAGATTATGAGACACAAAGCAAGGTTGGTCGCCAGAGGATTTTCGCAGGTACCGGGGGAGGACTTTCACCAAGTCTTTGCTCCTACCGTGAAATACGAGACGGTGAGACTCATGCTTAAATTTGCGTCTGAACAAAAGTTTCAGGTCTCCCATCATGATATTGATACAGCCTTTTTATACGGGGTTTTGCAGGAAGATATATTTTTACTGCCCCCTGCTGGTGTGGATGTACCAAAGGGAATGGTATGCAAACTAAAGAAATCACTGTATGGGCTCAAACAGAGTGCCAGGTGTTGGAACACCAAACTTACAGAAACATTGCTTTCCTTAGGATTTAAGCAAGGTATCGCTGATCCGTGTGTATTTGTCAAACAAGAGGGGGAGCAAAAACTGTATTGTATTTGTTTTGTTGATGATTTGCTGTTCTTCTGGAAGAACAAAGAGTTGTACCAGAGTGCACTTGCTCAGTTGAAGGAACACTTCAATATGAAAGACCTAGGTGAAGTTTCCAATTATCTTTCTCTACAGGTTGAGAGAAACAAAGAAGGTACTTTTCTGGTACACCAAACTCAAAAGATTACTGATGTGCTGAACCAACTGAATTTAATTGACGCAAATCCTGTTGACACACCTATGGTACAAGGTTATAAAGTTGATGATGATGCAGAACCATTTACCGACACTACACTGTATAGATGTGTGTTAGGTAAGTTAAACTTCATCGCAAGAGTTTCAAGACCTGACATTGCTGTTAGCTGTAATTTGCTGAGCAGACGTGCCAACAATCCTACTGTTCAGGATTGGCGTGCTTTGAAACGCATTTGTAGGTACTTAAAAGGAACCATGCACTACAGATTGCGTTTCACAAGTCAAAAGACTGGAGGTCTGGAAATCTTCGCAGATGCAAGTTTTGGTAGTGATGTCACAGATAGCAAAAGCACTTCAGGTGTTTGTTATGTATACAACCATTGTCTTTTTGATTGGATGTGCAGGAAACAGACAACCGTTTGTCAGAGTTCCTGTGAAGCAGAGCTCAACGCTCTCTCACTCTCCTTAATGGATTGTGAATGGTTGTTGCAACTGTTCAAGGATATTGGAGTTAATGTGTCTTGTCCTATTCAGGTATATCAAGACAATCAGTCCTGTTTAGCTTTGCTAGCATCCGAGAGTTGCAAGCAGAGGACCAAATATTTGCAGATAAAATTACATCGTGCAAGGGAATGCATAAAGAAAGGACTGGTCCAAATATCATACATGCCAGGTAATGAAATTCCGGCTGATATGTTGTCCAAGGTTGTAAATAAAGAACAGTTGCACAGTTATATGCAAAAGCTACAGTTTGGAACTGCTGAGCTTAAGGTTTCACAGAATGGGGGAGTGATGTCAGGAGATTCAGTTCCACCTTAAGACTTAGGCATGTTGCTGCTGATATATGTCACATGTCTAGGTATATCCTTTTATGGACTCTTACTTTCAGTTCTGTTCTGAGTTCTGTTCTGAACTGTTTGATCTGATGGAAGAGAGAAAGCATCGTTCGCTCTCTTTTCATGCTGTAATATAGCTGTAAATAAACCACTTTAAAATGCCTCTCTGCTGCTGCCTTATCATCTCCGCTGAAACTGCGTGGGCATCTCTGCTGATTGCGTGCTCAGGTTGCTGAGACCCTGAGTCGTGTTCGTGTTCCATGGGAATCACCGGGACTGAGACGAAGAGGGAGCTGCCGGCTGGACCTCCCAATGGTGAAATCCCATCAAGAGCCACCCCTGCCCCACCCTCTCTCTCTTGTTTGTGGTCACCAGGACATGGCCCTGCTCCAAGGGTGTGGTCTCTTCCTTGATCTCATGCTCCACCTTTGGAATTTAGCATGAAATTAGAGACCAAAGGAAGTACCTCTGCTACCCCTCTCCAACCTAGAGCTGACAAGGAGCAGCACAGACAGACTGGGCTTCTTTGCCTCTGTGCCTGCTGGATGGCTCAAAGGAAAAGGCTGTGTGGAGGGAGGTGCATGCTATTAGACACTCCCTGGAAGCAGCACCCAATGCTCCAGGCCAAAGGTGTATTTATAGAGTCTGCTGCCCCTGGCAGAAGAGATCGGCTGCCCCTGCTACAAGGAGTTTCAGGGCAATTTTCACCCTCCTGCACTGTTGTTCTTTAGAAATGCTTTGTTTCAAAAATGATCCAACAGAATCATGTGCACCGTGTAAGTTTAGATTAAGTAAAATCAATGTAAAGTTGTTTAAACTGTATAAATCATTCCAATTACAGAATAAAAAAATCTGTCACAGAATCTCTGTGCAGTTCTGTTGTTTTAACAAAGGGCAGCAACAGCGGCAGAAGAAATTTTTCAAGCATAAACAGTCGGCTCATCTTGTGACAGCCGTGGTCAAGGTTGCTAATGAGAAACAAACTGTCTGGGTGGTTGACTCAGGTGCCACTCGTCACATCGTAAATTCTGACGAGTTGTTTGTTTCAAAGAGCGTGGCACAACGTAGCCAAATTGCTCTCGCTGACGGGAGAACTTCTGAGGTACATTCGGGGGGTTCAGTGTTTGTTCCTTGTCTGCGTGAGTGCCTGGAGAATGTGTTATGTGTGCCCTCACTAATAAGAAGCAACTTAATGTCAGTAGATTGTTTGCTAAAAGCTGGTTTCAAAGTACATTTTGAAGAAAACAGCTGTGTTATCAAAAAGAATGGTGAGATTCTGGGAACTGCTAAGTCAGAGGGAGGTTTGTTTATGCTTAAAGCAGGTTCTCCAATTTCAGCAGTAGTCAGTGAATCTCAGCCTGTGTTGGGTAACAAACTCCTGTGTGAGGAGTAACAAGTAACCGAAGGGGTTAACTGTGTACTGTGTACCACCTGACCACTGAGGAAGATATCATATTACAGAATGTGCCAGAAGTGTTTCTGTGTGTATCACTTGGTTTCGTTTTTGCCTGGGAGACGGTCGCAAGATGTCTGCGCTCTCACCAGGTTGTTTGTTATTTTCTCTTTAAAATAAACTCCAGTAGTTATTAGAACACCTTGGACTCTGTGTGTTCTTAAGAGGCTTTTTATCCAACGGCTATACAAGTTTCCGCTGTGTGTGAGAAGAAGAAGAACTCTGCTGTGTGTTTTACTGCCAGCCCGGGTCTACGGAGCAGAGGCGCTAGTGAAAGCGTGCCGGGCGGCAAATTAGTGGCTCCTAATTGAGTCATAAACAACTCAAAGGAGTCCTATACCCGTCACAGGTTATGGATCACAGGTCACGGGCCCACCTGTCACAGGTTCTGGGAGTAAAGAGGTCCTGAACCTAATCAATCACCAAAGCAATAAAAGGTGATTGCAGCTGTAAAAGCCTTGGAGAAAGCCGGTGTAAAGAGCTAGCTGGGAGAAACCTGTTGTTTTGCAGTCGGCAATTAACAGATGCACTCGCTAGCAGAAAGACCCTGAACCAGAGGCTGGGATCCGCAGTCTACCCGGAGGAGCAACGTCAGCTATTCTGAGTGAGTACACGGACACGGAGCCCGGGGGTGGACAAGATGGCGGAGCAGCTACAGGAGTCATTTGTCGTGCCGTTCCAGAGGTTGAATGGCGACAACTATGCAGAGTGGAGAGAAAGGGCCAGAATGTGGTTGCTAGGAAAGGATTTATGGACTTGTGTGTTAAATCCTCCAACCCCTGTCGCTGATAATTCAGCAGCTGAAGCACAGAGGTTTGCAGCAGAAACCAGGAAAGACAATAAGGCTTTATGTGCCATTGCCATGAGCTGTGATGCTACGCAACTGCCTTATGTGCAAAATGCTGAAAATGCCAAGCAAGCCTGGGACAGTTTGGAAAGGGTCCATCAGAGAAAAACAGCTGGAGCTAAGCTGCATGCTATGAGGCATCTCTTTGAGTTGAGACTGAGACCAGGGCAACCCATTAAGGAGCACATTGCCAATGTGATTGATGCATTCCATAAGCTGCAGCGGCATGAGCTTGTGTTCAAAGAGAAGGAAAAAGTTTATATTTTGCTGTCTAGTTTGGGAAACGCTTATGAGCATTTGTGCTTAACGTTTGAGGCCATGCCTGAAGCTGAACTCACGATTGCTTACGTTTCTGGGCGTTTGGCGGATGAGGAACAGAGACGCCAGAAAGAATCGGCTGAGAAGGGGGGCCGTGGGCGCAGAGAAGCCAGTGGGGGTGCAGTAAAAAGCACTGAGGAATCCACTGTGAGTGCGTGCGCAACAAGGCTTTGTTATCGGTGCCAGCAGCCTGGGCACGTAGTGAGATTTTGCCCAGCTCCGGAAGCAGCCAAGGTCACTCAGCCAGGTGCCAGGCAACCCAGCGGACGTGGTCGTGGGACCAGCCAGCAGCGCCGAGGCAGAGGACGTGGGAAAACTCCAGATAAGCCTGTCAGCCATCTTTCTGCTGCCTTAGCAACGATTCGAAACAGAGGACAGGACAGTTTCACTTTTGTTATCGACTCAGGCAGCACCCATCATCTTGTACCGCCTTCAGGACAGATCCTGAACTGCAGGCCACTTGAAGATGAAAAAAGCCTGCATCTTGCTGATGGTTCTTCTGGAACAATTAAAAGCAAGGGTGTTTTTTATATGCAATGCTTAGACACTAACCTTGATGTTTATGTTGTACCAGGCATGGAGAATGGTCTTTTAAGTGTGTCTTGCTTATTGCGTGAGGGCTTTGAAATAAGTTTTGCCGATGGTGTTTGCAAAATTGCCAGAGATGGGGCTGAGCTGGTAAGCGTTACTGTTGGGTCTGATGGTCTGTTTGTCCTAGATGGGAGGGGGCAAGCAGGTGGAAGTAACACTGGTGATGCTCAGGCAAAAAGTGCTAATACCCCAAAGGGCACAGAGGGCGCTATCCATAAAGATTGTATTCATGCTTGGCACCGTAAATATTGTCACATGTCTTTTCCTTATGTGAAAAAAGCCCCTGATTTTGTCAAAGGTTGCAGGTTCAAGCCATGTCAAAAACACCTGCAATGCCGCGCATGTGCGAAAGCGAAGACGAAGAGATGCTCTTATCCTAGGTCTGAGAGGAAGAGCACAAAGCCATTTCAGTTAGTGCACTTGGATATTTCTGGGCCTATGTCAACGTCAAGTTTAGGTGGTTCAAAATATGTTTTGTGTCTTTTGGATGATTTCAGCCATTTTTCCTGGGTCATAACACTGAAAGAGAAGGGGGAGGCTGCCAGAGTGATAAAAGAGTGGGTAGCCGAGGTAGAACTGCAGTTCTCCGTCACTGTCCAGTGTTTTCAGAGTGACAGGGCGGGAGAGTTTTTGAGTGCAGAACTACAAGGGTTTTTCCGCAGCAAGGGAATTAGGCACAGAAAAACCGCCCCTTTTAGTCCACAAGAGAATGGTTTAGCTGAAAGGAAATTTAGGACGCTGTCTGAACTGGTAGAGGCAACGTTGTTTGATGCAGGACTACCCCAGAAGTTTTGGGGGGAATGTTATAAATTTGTGAATTATTGTTCAAACCGCGCTTTTAATTCAGTTGTGGAAAACACACCCTACTACATGTTGTATGGCAAAGTTCCGAAGGTGCACTATTTCAGAACTTTTGGGTGTGAGGCTTGGGTTCTAATTCCAAAGCAGAAGCGCAGAAAGGGAGGATCAAGATCCAGGAAAATGATCTTCTGTGGTTACGAACCAAACTCAAAGGCTTGGAGGTTTGTACCAGCAGAGGGGGACCAAACCCGCGTTCACATTAGCAGGAGTGCTACGTTCTGTGAACAAGAGGGCTGGAGACGCATTCATGCTAACCCCGAAGTTCTTCTTGACTGGTCTTCAGGTTTTGACCAGGAAGAGGAAACTCAGGTGGCTGATGCTGGAGTTCCAGGTGCTGCAGGACCAGATCCAGGTCAGGCAGCTGGTCCAAGTGGTGTAGCTCCTAGGGAAGTGAAGCAAGTAGTCAGAAGCGCACCGACTTCACCCCAGGTCAAGCC
This sequence comes from Zootoca vivipara, assembly GCF_963506605.1. Classification (NCBI taxonomy): domain Eukaryota; kingdom Metazoa; phylum Chordata; class Lepidosauria; order Squamata; family Lacertidae; genus Zootoca; species Zootoca vivipara. Next base: position 51,058,888 of record NC_083284.1, on the reverse strand, counting down.
TGGGAAGTACAGCAAACGTGGTAGGTCACCCACTTCACCCAAAGCAAGCCCAGAGGGGGCTGCAAAGCGTAGTAGGTCTCTTGACAGTGCTGCTAGTCCGAGAGAGCCACAGTCAGAGACAAGCAGTTCGGATTTAGAGGGGGAAGATGTGGGACCAAGGCGTTCAAAACGCACCACGAAAGGTAAACCACCTGAAAGGTTTTCAGCTGTCAGTGTATGGGCGAACCTAGCAGTGTGTGAGCCTGAAAGCTTTGAAGAGGTGCAACAGTTGTCAGTGGAGGAAGCTAGTAAGTGGAAAGTTGCAATGGAGAAAGAGTTGAACTCCATGCAATCTCTTGGTGTGTATAGCCTAACACAGTTGCCAGAAGGCAAGAAAGCAGTCAGTTGTAGGTGGGTCTACAGGCTGAAACCCACAGTGACTGGAGAGCCGCAGTACAAGGCTAGATTAGTGGCTAGAGGTTTTACTCAGAAGAAAGGAATCCACTACACAGATGTCTTTAGTCCGACTTCGAGAGCGGAATCTTTCAGGATGCTTTTAGCAACTGCAGCGCAGAGAGGCCTAGTGGTCAACCACTTTGATGTGGACACCGCTTATTTGAACTCTGACCTCCAGGAGGAGTTGTACATGTTGCCTCCTCCAGGGTTTGAGAGTGACGTGCCAGGTCAGGTGTGGAAGCTGCACAAGTCGATCTACGGTCTGAAGCAATCCGCTAAAAATTGGAATTCATGTCTTGATTCTGTTTTGAAGAGCCTAGGTTTCAGGAAGAGTCTAGCTGACAGTTGTCTGTATCTCAGAGGTGAAGGAGAACAGCAGGAACTGTTGCTTGTCTATGTTGATGACTTGATTTGCTTAGCAAAGAGCCAGATGCAAGTGCAGAAGTTTGCAAAAGAGCTAGGCAAGAGGTTCAAACTCAAGAATCTAGGTGCAGTGAATGTTTATCTAGGTGTGCAGATAGACAGAACTGAGGATGGAAGTTTTTTGCTCAGTCAGAAAGGCAAGATTGAACATTTGCTTTAGAAGTTCAGAATGTCTGATTGTAAAGGGGTCAGAACACCCATGGAGACAAACTTTGTGAAAGAGTCACAAGTGAAGGACAAAGTAGCGTTTGAGAGTCCTGAAGTGTTTCAGTCAGCGCTAGGGAGTCTGTTGTATTTGTCACAATGGAGCAGACCAGATATTGCTTTTGCAGTCAATTTGCTCAGTAGAGAAGCATCGAAACCTAGCGTGCATGCTTGGAATGGCATTAAGAGAGTGCTTAGGTATTTGCAGGAGACCAAAGAGTATTGTTTGGAGATGTCAGCGCAAGGTGAGCCACAACTCACTTGTTTTGCAGATGCTGATTGGGCCAATCAGGAGGACAGGAAGTCAGTGACTGGTTTGGTAGTCAAGTTTGGAAATGCCCTGATTGGTTGGCGGTCGCGCAGGCAAAGCCTAATAGCAATGTCTTCCACGGAAGCAGAATTCTGTGCGTTGTCTGCGACATGCACTGAGTTGGAGTACTACAGATGTTTGGTCCAGGAAATCTGGGGTGATTGTAGCCAGCCCATCACTGTTTGGGGCGACAATCAACCATCTTTGAGACTGGCGGAGTCTGGACAGTTCAAGGCCAGAACCAAACACTTAGACATCCGCTTCCGAAACGTATGTCAGAGCATACAGGTAGGCTTGGTAAAGTTGAGGTATTGTCCAAGCCAGGAGAACCTAGCAGATGGGTTCACAAAACCCTTGAGTTTCCAACGGCATGGGGAATTCTGTGAAGGGTTGGTTTTGGGGTAAGTTTGGATACCCGCTATCCCCAGTGTTCAGGTGAGAGGGGGTGTGAGGAGTAACAAGTAACCGAAGGGGTTAACTGTGTACTGTGTACCACCTGACCACTGAGGAAGATATCATATTACAGAATGTGCCAGAAGTGTTTCTGTGTGTATCACTTGGTTTCGTTTTTGCCTGGGAGACGGTCGCAAGATGTCTGCGCTCTCACCAGGTTGTTTGTTATTTTCTCTTTAAAATAAACTCCAGTAGTTATTAGAACACCTTGGACTCTGTGTGTTCTTAAGAGGCTTTTTATCCAACGGCTATACAAGTTTCCGCTGTGTGTGAGAAGAAGAAGAACTCTGCTGTGTGTTTTACTGCCAGCCCGGGTCTACGGAGCAGAGGCGCTAGTGAAAGCGTGCCGGGTGGCAAATTAGTGGCTCCTAATTGAGTCATAAACAACTCAAAGGAGTCCTATACCCGTCACATTTATTACATAGAAAAATGGGACATGCTGGCTGGAAAAGTATTTTAAAAATGCCTATGCTAGCTGATGGGTGCAAATTGAAGAATTGTAATAAATTTTTGGATTGCAATGTTTGCAAAAAAGTTAAAACCCAGAGAGTATCATTTCCCAGAAGTGATAGAGTGAGCGATACACCGCTACAGCTTGTTCATATGGATGTAATTGGTCCATTTGCTGTTAGCAGAGGTGGAGCGCGTTTTTCTTTGACTATTGTGGATGACGCAACGCGCTATTCCTGGGTTTATCCCATGAAAAGCAAGGGAGACGTGTTTACCAAGTTCAAAGGCTGGGTGGCGTCTGTGGAGAGGTTTTTTTTTCTCAAACTGAAAAGGATTCAGACGGATAAAGGTGGAGAATTTTTGTCAAATGCTTTCCGTGATTGGTTGCATAAACGGGGCATAGGGCATAGAAAAACAAACGTTTTTTCCCCGGAGGAGAACGGACTTGTGGAAAGGAAAAATAGATCTTTACAAACTATGATGTTTTCTATGATTGAGGATGCTGGGTTACCAATGTCCTATTGGGCTGAAAGCATGGTCACATCTTGCTTTCTTCAGAACAGACTATTCCATCAAACCATTGGTACAACTCCTTATTTCAAATTGTTTGGAAAGAAACCTAAAGTAGACCATTTGCATGTGTTTGGGTCAAAAGCATGGGTACTTATTCCCAAACAGGTACGCAAGAAAGGAGAGCCTAAAACCAAGCAGCTAATTTTTGTGGGTTATCAAGAGCTTGGAAAAGGATATAGGTTCGCAGAAGGAGCAAATGGAATTGTAATTTCCAGAAATGCCACTTTTTGTGAGCATAGTGGTTGGGAGAAATTACATGCTAACACAGAAATTTGGTTTCAATCTTCCCAAGGACCCAGTGTTAGTAAAAAAAGAGCCTGAGAGTGGAGAGTCTGAGAATGAAGGGGAGAAAAGTACAAATAAGATATCCTCACAGCAAGAAACTAGTCAGACTTCACCCGTTGCTAAAGAACCGAAAGGGGGGCGAAGTTCTGAGGGGGAAAGTGAGACTGCAGAAACTTTTTCTCCCAGGCGATCTCAGAGGAAAAACAAAGGTGTACCACCAGAATGTTATTCTCCTGATATGGCTAACGTGTTTAATGTTTTTGTGGAGCCACAAAGCTATCAGGAAGTGCTGAGTTTGCCAGAAGAGCAGGCTAACATGTGGTTACAGGCTATGCAGGAAGAGATGTCTTCTCTAAATGAGCATAAAGTTTTTACACCAGTAGCAAAGCCTGAGGGGGCTAAAGTTGTGGGCTGCAGATGGGTGTATAAGCTTAAGCCTCTAGTAACAGGAGGGTACAAACACAAGGCTCGTTTAGTAGCACAGGGGTATACTCAAAGACCTGGACTGGACTTTGACGAGACTTTTGCCCCGACTGTCAGGCCTGAAAGTGTAAGGTTACTTCTGACAATAGGAGCTAAAAGAAAGCTGAAACTCAATCATTTTGATATACAAGCTGCATACTTACATGCATCTTTAACTGAAGAACTTTACCTTACTGAGCCACCTGGCTTTGAGACAGGGTGCAATAGAGTGTTAAAGTTAAATAAAGCTCTCTATGGGCTTAAGCAGGCTGCTAGATCCTGGAATAAATGTCTCCACGAAGCATTGGTATCTTTAAATTTCAAACAGAGTGTAGCAGACAATTGTGTCTATGTTCGTGGAACTGGAAGTGAACAAGAGTTGTGTCTAATATATGTTGATGATGTCTTATATGGTTGCAGGTCAGACAAACACACAAAAAGGTTTGCAAAACAACTGTCTAGCAAATTCAAAGTAAAAGACCTAGGTCCAGTTCGGTCATATTTAGGCTTGGAAGTGTGCTGGGCCAAGGATGGTAGTTGCTTGATAAGTCAGCAGAGTAAAATCAAGCAGCTTTTAATTAACTATAGGATGCAAGACTGCAAAGGAACTGCAGTACCCATGGAGCCTGGATTTATAAAATCACTTCACACAGATGAAAGCTCATTGTTTGAACACCCTGAACTATATCAATCAGTTATTGGGAGTTTGTTATATCTGGCACAGTGGTCCAGACCAGATATTAGTTACGCAGTTGGCATACTAAGCAGACTGGTTTCAAAACCTACGCTTAATGCCTGGAAAGCAGTGAAACAAGTACTAAGGTACCTTAAGCAAACAATTGGCTATGTTTTACAATTAAATTCAGAAGGAGATGAAGTACTGTATTGTTACTGTGATAGTGACTGGGGAAATCTGCCAGATCGAAAATCTGTTACTGGTTTAGTCCAATTAGTTGGAGGTCCAGGAAGCAGAACGTAGTAAGTGGATCGTCTACTGAGTCGGAATTTGCTGCAATTAATGAATTATGCAACGAAGTGATTTATTTCAAACAGTTGTTAACAGATATAAATGTAAATTGTGAACAACCTGTACAAGTTTATGTGGATAACCAAGCATGCATAACTTTGAGTAATACAGAAGGTTTGAAATCACGTTCGAAACACATTGCAGTGAAATACCAAAACGTACGTTGCTGTGTACAGAATGATGTGATTAAATGTACTTATGTATCTAGTGAGGAAAATATTGCTGATGTGTTAACTAAACCGTTGTCAAAGATCAAGAACAAACAAATGTGTAAAGGTTTAGGTTTGCTAAAAAAAGCAAGTGAAAATGTCTCTACACAAGAGTTAATTGGTTCAGAAGAATCTGAGAGGGGGTGTTCGGGTTTTTGCTGAGTCAGTAGCATAAAACACCATCAGATTGCTTCTTCACACAATCGAATCTAGGTCAAACTAATCTAGGTCAAACTAATAACATTTGGCAGAAAGCCAAGGTCTGCTTCTACCTTAGCAACAGTGTTTCTATTGGTTGAGGTTCAACACTGAGACTTGTTATCTGTGAAAGTCAGTTAAGTATGTTTGTGGTAGTGTAGGAGAGAAATTGCTGTATAGGTTGAGAGAGAGACAGAGAGGAGAGGATTTATTTTGCTTTGCTTTGTATATAGAAACTCTGTTTTCTTTTATTTTAATAAATCCTGTAAATAGTTTATTCTGCGTCCAGACGTCTAGTCATTTCAGTTACCGCCAGAAGCTTCCGGAAAAACCTGCGCAAACTCTGCTGTGTTCAGGCTGCAGTCACGCCTGACACTTAAAAATCCTAAGATAAACTGCAGCACCTTCCTACCAAAATAGTCAGTTTAACTCCCAACCTGGTTCAGGAAAAAATATTATACCAATAGCGAAAGAGACCTGAACAAAGAAAATGGTTGTGGAAGAAAGGCATGAAGAGAAAATAAAGACCAAATGAAACGCATCTATTTTGGATTTTATACTGTTTCTTGAGCATTTTGTTGCTCTGAAACATAAAACCAACAGCGAATGAAGAAAACAACTCCCATACATTTTCACTACTTTGAAGAGTACAATAACTGTGGAGACGACTGTAAAAAGCACAAACATTCAAATAACATTCATTGATGTTTAAGAAAATGCTTTGGACCTTATGCTGCCTCATAAAGATTCAGATGATACTTGCTGCCAAAACCATGATCCAAATTCTGATTCACTGCACATTCAGCTTGTTATCCAAACATTCCCATGCATATCTAAAAGATTCATATAAATGTTAAATATGGGGTAAGATGTTTATTTATCAACGTAGGATCGCTGCAGTCTTTTTGCCAAATGTACTTCTAAAGGAATCCTTTCACTTAGCATCCACGCTTTTGAACCCTGATGAAATCTAGGCTAAAGGTTTCACAGCCCTGTTTTTAATGGTGTTCTTATATAAATTCCACATGTCATATGAAATTATTTCTTTTTACCTAGTGCTGTTTAACAGTTTCCAAATTTATCCAAACTACTCTGTGAGGGACAGGGGATATCGCGAAGTCCCTCCCCTCCTGAGTTCAAGCCCATCCCCGAGCACAGGGGAAAGCAGAGAGAGTTCCGATTCCAGTGGGGAAGCAGGAAGTCGTGTCCGAGGCTCAGGCAAGATAGCGGAGCCAGGGTCTCAGGTGGAACAGGAAGGGGCAAATAAGGGGGGGAGACCCATCCCCCCAACTCCGGAATTGCGCAGAAAGAGGAGAGGAAAGAGGATGGGTCTACCGAGGCTTTTGTGTTGGAGAAAGACGCGCCAAAAGCCATTCGGAGGTTCTGAACCCGACTGAACACATAGCTCCGTGTAAATAGCAATGACTTCAGCACTGTAAATACGCAGCACCAATAAAAGAATAAAATGCAGAGCTGTGTAGAGTCGTTACTCTGAAGTAGCCCGCTCCGGCCACTGTGACAGCAACCTCCGAATCTTTTTTTGGGCTACTTTGGAGTTGCCGGGATGAGTGCGTCAGAGGCGGAGAAATGGCGGCAGATCGCGGAGAAAGCCCAACAGGACCTGCAGCAACTGGCGCTGCAGGCACAGGGGGAATTAAAGGCAGCTAAAAAAGAAACCAAGAAGGTCCAGGAGGACCGGCTACAACTTGCGGAACAGGTGAGAGCGCTTCAGGAAAAAGAGCAGCAATTAAGGGCGGTGGCGGTAGAGCTCCAAAACAAGCTGGATGCCGAGAAAAACAAGGCGGGAGGGGCCCCCCAACTCCAAGTGCTGCCAGGAAGGAGAGCGGGGACCCTAGTAAGCAAGTTCAATGGAGACCCGAGGGAATATCATGGCTTTGAGACTGAGATCGTGTATGCTCTTGAGCTGCACCATGATGAGTTCCCTGATGATGAGCACAGGGTAGCGTTTATTGTGGAACACCTTACAGGGGCAGCCAGGGAGTGGCTAAGACCGTTAATAGCGACAAAAAATCCTTGCATGAAGAATGTCAAACTATTTCTAGAGGCTTTAAAAACTATGTATGCGTCCGATAGTCATATGGACCAGACCAAGGAGGAACTGCATAATTTAAGGCAAAGAACAATGACAGTTCGCGAATATTGGGCGAGATTCACCATGCTAGTGCACAGACTGGGGTGGGAACTGCACTCGCCTCCGATGGAAGCGGCGTTCTACCTGGGGTTGAATGAGGATGTGAAAGATGAGCTCTCGAGAGGTCCAAAGCCCAGTAATATGGATCAGCTGAGCAAAGCGGCTCTGGCGGTGGGGGTGAGACAGGAATCCCGGTGGAACGACAAGCAAGCAACGCGCGCAAAGCGGGCTTGGTTCCCACGGTCGCAGGAGAAGCCACTCCCCCAACAACCTTTCCAAGCCACGCCTGGGACCAGCCAGGACCAGGAACCCATGCAAATTGATACAGCGCGCGCGCGGGCTTTTCAAACCCCAGCGGCGACAAGACGCAAGGAGGGAAGGGGCGGGAATTGCTTTCTCTGCAACTCCCCCCAGCATCTCGTCAGAGACTGCCCACATCGCAGAGAGTGGCAAGGAAAGGCGGGAACGGTTGTGCCCTCCCCCACTGACGCAGCACCACAGCAGGGAAACGGGAAAGCCTGGTTGCAGGAGACAAGGGGCAGCAGCCAGGCGCAGTCAGCAGACAACAGCCCCAGCCCGCCCACCCGCACAGCGCGGAGCAGAGCCAGCCCACCCCTCCCAGAGCAGGAGTGGTTCTAGAAGTGACGTTAACGCTCCCAAATGGCTATCCCCTGACAGTCCTCGCCTTAATTGACAGTGGTGCATCTGCCAACTTCTTCTCGAGAAACTTTGCAGAAGAGCACCAAATACAGCTTCTGCAGCTGGACTTTCCCTTGCACGTAGCCACCATTGACGGCAGGGAGCTGCTGGGAGGGGCCATCACTCATCAAAACCCCCCCATGAGAATGACGGTGGGAAGGCACTCTGAGACACTGGCATTCAACGTCACCACCATCTCAGACCCCCCCATCGTCTTGGGCATGAGCTGGCTGGCGCGCCACGACCCCTCCATCAGTTGGCACCAGAGATGCATCACTTTTGGGTCGGACTTTTGTCTGGAACATTGCATGCAGCACCAACCAGGGGAGGGGCCTCCAATAGCCACGGTGGCCACCATGCACGTCAAAGGGGGTGAGGCGATACCCAAACCATACTGGGACCTGCAGGAGGTCTTCAGCGAAGCGGAGTCCGACCACCTGCCCCCACACAGGTTTTTTGACTGCCAGATCAACCTGGTGCCAGGGGCAACGATACCCCCAGCCAAGCTGTACGCCATCTGCGTGCGTTTATAGACAAGAACCTCAAACGGGGGTTCATCAGAGAAAGCAAGGCAGCAGGGGGCAGCCCGGTCTTCTGGGTGGACAAGAAAGACACGCAACAGCGCCGTCTTGTGGTGGATTTTAGACGACTGAATTCAGTGACAGAGCCAGTGGCTTTCCCCATGCCCAGAGTGGACGATCTCCTGACAGCGGCACGCAGGGGTAAGATTTTCACCAAGCTAGACCTGAGGGGGGCGTACAACTTAATCAGGATCCGGGAAGGCGATGAGTGGAAAACCACGATGTTCACGCCCCTGGGCTCTTTTGAATATCTGGTGATGCCCTTCGGGTTGCAAGGGGGCTCAGCATGCTTCCAGGCCTTCATGCACCACGTCCTGGGGTCCCTCCTCTTCAAGAACTGCTTGGTCTTCCTGGATGACATCCTTATCTATTCCAACGACCCAGTGCAACATTTGAAGGATGTCAGGGAGGTGTTGCAGCGCCTGAAGGAGAACCACCTGTATGTGAAGCTGGAGAAGTGCAAGTTTCACACCAGGGAAGTAGACTTCCTGGGCTACAAACTGTCAGACAAGGGGCTGGCGATGGACAAGGACAAGGTACAAGCCATCCTGGACTGGCACAGCCCCAGGACGCGCAAAGATGCCCAACGCCTCCTAGGCTTCGCCAACTTCTACAGGAAATTCATCAAGAACTTCTCACGGGTTACGGCTCCCATCACGGACTGCCTGAGAGGCAAGCAGAAGTTCAGGTGGACACAGGAGGCGCAAGCAGCGTTCGAAAGCCTCAAGAGGGTGTTCGCTTCGGACCAAAACCTGTTCCACGTGGTGCAGGATGCGCCCCTACGCGTTGAGACCGATGCTTCTGACAGGGCTTTGGGAGCGATCCTGTTGCAACTGGACGCCAACAGAGAGTGGAGACCTTGTGCCTTCTTCTCCAGGAAGCTGACCCAGCCAGAACGCAACTACACGGTGTTTGATAGGGAACTTCTTGCGATCCACGCTGCTTTCCAGCACTGGCGACACTTCCTGGTGGGCGCCAAGCACCCCACCCAGGTGTGCACAGACCACAAGAACCTGGAGTTCTGGAGAACAGCCAGGGTGCTCAACCAGCGGCAGATACGGTGGGCAGAGTTCTTCTCGAACTTCAACTTCTCCATCCACTACATACCGGGGGAGCAGAACGTCAGGGCAGATGCCCTCTCCCGCAAACCAGAGTACATGGAGCAGGAGTTGCCACCAGCACCCAGGCACATTTTCCCCCCATCAGCATGGTCCTGCGGAGCAGCAGTGGTGAGCGAGGCAGAACTCACAGCACTGACGGCAGCAGATGAGTTTGCCACCCGCATCTTCAGAGAACTGAGAGGGGGGAGGGAGCAGGCAAAAGACTTTGCAGAACGCAGGGGGCTGCTTTTCCACAAGGGGGCACTATACCTGCCCACCACCCAGCTTAGACGTAAGATCCTCAAGCAGATGCACGACAACCCGACGGCGGGTCATTTTGGAAGGGACAAAACCGCTCACCTAGTCATGAGACACTTCTGGTGGCCAGGGGTGCGGGAAGATGTTAGAGACTATGTACGGGGCTGTGACACCTGCCAGCGGGCAAAGGTAGTCAGAGCAGCGCCAGCAGGATTGCTGGAGCCCTTAGCCACACCTCACAGGCCGTGGGAAGTGGTGTCCATGGACTTCATCACGGACCTGCCTGCATCCAGGGGCAAGACCGCAGTGTTGGTGGTGGTGGACCTTATGTCCAAAATGTGCCACTTTATACCGTGTGCCAGGGCGGTCTCTGCAGAAGAGACAGCCAAACTGTTTGTGGACCACGTCTTCAGACTGCATGGATTACCTTTAAGGGTTATTTCGGATCGTGGCCGCCAATTTGTTTCCAGGTTCTGGAGGCGGCTCATGAACCTCCTGCAGGTGGAGGTCAGCTTATCGACGGCTAGACACCCGCAGACTAACGGACAGGCGGAGAGGGTCAACGCCATTCTGCAGCAGTACCTGAGATGCTACGTCAGCCAGAGGCAAACGGACTGGGTGGATCGCCTGCCACTGGCGGAATTTGCCTACAATAATGCAGTACACGTCTCCACAGGGGTGTCGGCCTTTAAGGCCAATTATGGGCGCGACCTCAGATCTTTCCCGGAGAGGGAGGGGGAGGAGGAGGAGGAGGGCCCACGGGCAGAGGAATGGGCAGAGGAACTAGAGACGGTGCAGCAACAGCTCAGAGAGCACTTGGAGAGGGCCAAGGAAGCGTACAAGAAGGGGGCAGATCGCCACAGGCGACAAGGGGAGGTCATCAGGGTGGGGGACAAGGTTTGGTTGTCCTCGGAGGGCCTTCCCACCAGAGGGAGGTGCAAAAAGCTGGCGCCCAGACGGCTGGGCCCCTTCACGGTCACGCAACAGGTCAATCCGGTGGCCTTCAGATTGGCACTACCAGAGGACATGAGGGTGCATCCAGTGTTTCATAGATCGCTGCTGTCGCCGTACAGGGCAAGCAGCAGGCTCCGAGACAGCGACCAAACCCCCGAGGGAGGGGGGGAGAGGGAAGGCAGGGAGCAACTCAATGAGGCCACGGCCATCCTGGATTCACGGAGAGGGGTGGGGGGCCTGGAGTACCTCATGGCATGGGAGGACGCCCCGCCATCCCAAAATGAGTGGGTCCCAGCCTCTCAGATACAGGAGGAATTCTTGGTGGAAGAATTTCACGCCCTCTTTCCCCACAGACCCAAGCCCTGGCACATGGAAAGGGAGGGGGAGGGGGAGAGGGAGGAAGTACTGGAGAGCAGTTCACCATGGGGATGGGAAGCGGAGTTTGAGGAACCAGAGGAAGAAGTATGGGCGTCGCCGAGATCCACTCAGTCAGAGGAAGAAGCAGACTGGCAGCACATTTTTACCCCCACCAGCTCTGACGCCACGGACTTTTTGGGATTCCAATCCTCCCAGGCGGAAGGGGGGGGGCTCGCAAGACTGGGGGGGGGGTGTTCACACCAACGGGCTCGGAAAGTACTGAGTTCTTAGGCTTCCAGTTGTCACCGACACCCGGGGGGGACCTGGGGAGGGGAGAAGGGGAGCTTGGAAGGGGGGTGGATGTGAGGGACAGGGGATATCGCGAAGTCCCTCCCCTCCTGAGTTCAAGCCCATCCCCGAGCACAGGGGAAAGCAGAGAGAGTTCCGATTCCAGTGGGGAAGCAGGAAGTCGTGTCCGAGGCTCAGGCAAGGTAGCGGAGCCAGGGTCTCAGGTGGAACAGGAAGGGGCAAATAAGGGGGGGAGACCCATCCCCCCAACTCCGGAATTGCGCAGAAAGAGGAGAGGAAAGAGGATGGGTCTACCGAGGCTTTTGTGTTGGAGAAAGACGCGCCGACTGAACACATAGCTCCGTGTATATAGCAATGACTTCAGCACTGTAAATACGCAGCACCAATAAAAGAATAAAATGCAGAGCTGTGTAGAGTCGTTACTCTGAAGTAGCCCGCTCCGGCCACTGTGACATACTCTATTCTTTTTTTTAGCTGCTCCTTTGCCTTGGAATATTAAGATATTCTGAATAAAAATTACACTATTCCCCTTTCACCTGAAAAGTTTTAAACTTGTTTTAGAAAAATTTCCTTTGGGAGTCTCCTCTCTGAAATGTCAGGTAGAAGACAAGGTTTCAGATGCACAGACCCCCATCAAAGATACAGTTCTGCATGCAAAATACATACAACGGTGGGGGGAAGCTTAGCACTAGGGTTTTTCTTTGTGATGCAGACATCTTAAGGGAAGCCCTTTTTTAAAGTGCAGCATTTAAATACAGGTTGAAGTCTATTTCTGTTCAGCATAATGCTCTAAATGGTCCATTAGAGGAGGCCGACAAATGACAAAAGGGAATGTTTCAGTGGATAGCTTTGAAAATTGATCAAAATACTAGGTTTATGTGTTTCCTTACTTCTGTCCTCTGGATAATGTCCATTTTCTGCCACAAACATAAATATCATCCAGGCAGGGACTATAGTATACCTGCAATGTCTTATTGGGCAAAATGCACATGACACAGGGAGATCTAAAACTCACCTTCGTATCTCCCTCCTTCTCTCACACTTTCCCCCAATACATCTTTGGAGGAAGGGGCTGCACTAATTTGATCAGACAAGTAGAGTGGTGGGTGGAGACGCTTAATCTGTTTCGTTGGACTATTTTCCCAATATAAAATGCATCCTCCAGGTGCTATTTGATCCATAGGGGGGCGTTTTAGGCACCTCCTTCCCCTAGTGCCTGGAGTGGAAATCAGTACAGATGGAAAGTGTCAAACCCGCCCCCCTCACCTGCATCACTTTCCTGATCCAATTAACGGTCCTCCCTTCTTCACAGTTGTATTAAGGAGAAAGAAACAGAGGGATCAAACCGCAGACCTCTCAGTGTCTTTGGCCCTTATATCAAGCAATGTTCAATAGATTAAAGGTTTGCTTCTTATTCTACAATATAAAAAACCATATAAATGATCTTTGAACAAGAGCAATTGTCCTTGGGGAGATTTCAACACAGCGTTTGGTGATTCGGAAGTTCCAGTTTGGATATGCAGTCTGATTTTGACAAGGGTTCTGGTGATGCAAATCCCTACAGCATAGAAAAGAGTTGTTCTGCTGCATTTTACTAATTATGACTTGTCTGCTTTGCCTTTTAAATTTGGCGCACTCAAGCCCTTGAAGAAATAAGACTATTTAAAACAGCCTTAACTTTCTTGTAAACTACTCAGAAGTTTTATTACAATCAAGTGGCACAGGAATTATTTTGTTAAATAAAATAAACTTAGAAAAACACTAGAAATTAGAGGAGTTTGTTAGCTTGGAAGTTCCTGCTCTGCCATTTGGATACGGTCCTCCTCAATTCCTCGAATAAATAGATTTTAAGGGCAGTCAGAGCTGGATGCTGCTTTATTTTATTTGTCTGGAGACACCTGCATTATAATTGTAATGGTTTTAACAAGGCAGCTAACATTTCTTAAGAAGCTGAAAGCAAATAAAAATAAGCGATTGCTTCCTCAGTTCTGCTCATAACACTTTCTATGTCTGAAAGGATGAATTCTTCATTTTATAGGCTGAAAGAACATTCGTGTTCCTGAGAGTGTGGTAACACTCATTCATATATTAATACTTTGATTTAAAATTATCTTTTTAATAGGTTGGCCTGCTCAAACACATTGCACTAAATGTAAAGTATCCAATTTAAATATTTTTGGAACTGTGTTTAAATTACTGGCCAGTTAATAGAGAAGCTTTCAGGAAATTTAGAAAAATCAAACACACACTGCTGGCAAGCAAGGTCTACTACACGCATAACTTCATCTCAGAAGTCTGGAGTTTGGCTCTCTTTCAAGACTTGTGCCAAGGGTGGTAGAAGAAATTTATCAGGGCATGAGAACTGGGAATCTTCAGATTTGCTTTGGGTTGAAGGGAAAGCAAGCAGTGGCATTACTTCACAGGTCTCAGATACTTTAAACTAGTTTAGTGGAATTATGAAATATTTTTGAAAACTATGCCTGCTGCATTTTGCACTAGCCACAACTTGGCTTAAGGGTAGTGCATTATGGCTGTCCAATCATGAAGTTACTAATACTTCATGTCACAGTCACAGTGGCAAGGCTACCCCTGTCCAGGAATGATTGCAATAGGAGCTATCAGTTGGAGCGGGTAAAAGACAACTCCTAACCTTTACAGAGGGACGCAGGTGGTGCTGTGGGTTAAACCACAGAGCCTAGGGCTTGCCGATCAGAAGGTTGGCGGTTCGAATCCCCGCGACAGGGTGAGCTCCCGTTGCTCAGTCCCAGCTCCTGCCAACCTAGCAGTTCCAAAGCACCTCAAAGTGCAAGTAGATAAATAGGTACCGCTACAGCAGGAAGGTAAACGGTCGCCAGAAGCGGCTTTGTCATGCTGGCCACATGACCTGGAAGCTGTACGCCGGCTCCCTCGGCCAATAATGCGAGATGAGCACCGCAACCCCAGAGTCGGTCACGACTGGACCTAATGGTCAGGGGTCCCTTTACCTTTTAACCTTTACAGCAGGCACCCCCAAACTGTGGCCCTCCAGATGTTTTGGCCTACAACTCCCATGATCCCTAGCTAAGAGGACCAGTGGTCAGGGATGATGGGAATTGTAGTCCAAAACATCTGGAGGGCCGAAGTTTGGGGATGTCTGCTTTACAGTCAAAGTCTTCCAGTGACAAAGATGGATCAGGGCATAGCTGCCAAGTTTTCCCTTTTCTCGCGAGGAAGCCTATTCAGCATAAGGGAAAATCCCTTTAAAAAAGGGATAACTTGGCAGCTATGGATCAGGGAGCAGTGCAAAGCTACACACCTGCTTTGAAGGCAGCAAAAACCTGTGCAGAAAAGGCATACTGTCTGATTCCCAGACTTGGGAACTAGCCACCCACAAGACTACCCTGTTGTCAGGATTCAGATTCAACTTTCTGGCCCTCATTGGGCTCATGACCAAATCCAGGCACCAATTCAGCACTTCCAAAGCCCACCTGATTCAGATGTAACAGAGAAGCAGAGCTGATGATATTGCACTGCAAATCCTCTTATGAATGAACCCAACAGCTTCATACAGATGTTAAATAGCATTGGGAACAAGATGCTTTCCTGACGTACCACATGCATAATTGCCAAGGTGGTGAGGCAGAGTCATTGAATGCAACTTTCTGTCACCAGCTGTGCAGGTAAAAGAAGAATCACTGCAAAACAGGACCTCCAACTCCCATCTTACACAGCTGGTCCAGATTAATCTGATGGTTAATGTTATCAAAAGCTGCTCAGAGATATAGCAAAACCATTAGGGCAACCAAGGATGATTAAGTTATAAACCAGGCATCCCCAAACTGCGGCCCTCCAGATGTTTTGGCCTACAGCTCCCATGATCCCTAGCTTACAGGACCAGTGGTCGGGGAAGATGGGAATTGTAGTCCAAAACATCTGGAGGGCCGAAGTTCTGGGATACCTGTTCTAAACCCACGAATTAACTCAGACGGAAATGGGTCTATAATCACTTTTCTCCAAGTATGCTTGGAACTAGGCTGCCACTACTCTCTCCAGCACCTAGTTCAGGAAAGGGGTATTTGCGATCAGGCAGTAGGTTTCTAATACCTCAGGATCCAGAGTGGGAATGCATCATCATCTCTTTCAAGGTGGCAGACACCGTCTCCTCACCACACCTTGGACCCCTCATCAGCCCCTACTGGGTAGCTTGAATTAGGCCAGGGGTCCCCAGACTTACCCGCCTTCGGGCCGGAGGGCAGGAGAGTGCGCGCGCAGTGGACCGGAGGGTGGGGGAGTGCGCGCCAGTGCGCATGCGCACACCCATTTACTGGCGCGGTGGCGCGCTTCCAGGCCGGAAAAATCGCGGAAAATTGTTTGTGCGCATGCGTATGGCCTCCCCCGACCCGGATGTGCACCTCCCCCAACCCGGAAGTGCACCGGAAATGACCTCTTCTGGGTCATACGCATGCGCAGAAACGATTTTCGGCAATTTTTTCCGATCTGGAAGCGCGCTGCCGCGCAGCGCACCACAAGAGCAGGCGGCGGCAGCGGGCGGAGGGGGCGTCGCGGGCCGGATTGGGAGGCCAATTGGGCCGCATCCGGCCCGGGGGCCATAGTCGGGGACCCCTGAATTAGGCATTTCACGCCAGGGTCAAAAGGTCAGCGTAACAGCTACAAACAATTTGTTCACATCCTTGGACCTCAAATGCTGGAACTGATCCCCCCAAATTAAACAAGATGGTGCATCTGACCTCATCAAGACCTCTCAAAATGCAGAGAAAACTTGTAGAAAACCTAATAGTATTTACTTGGCTTTCTGTTCCTCTGTAACTAGGATAATACCTTGCCAAAGGCAGAACTACGCCAAGCAGACAAAGAGCTTGGATTTGAAAAGCATTAAATTAAAACATCCCCATAAATGTAGATACACACTGGGGGGGGCAGAAAGTCACTCACCTATTAAACTATCTTTTCTTAAGGGAAAGAATAGGTTCATTTGTATCTGTAGATTCTTGAATATACCAGAACATTTAGGCATAAAAAATCAAAAAGCTCTAGCAAAAAAGTACAATAGATCCTTTGCTTAAGTCCGGTGAAAAACAAAATTGCTGTTTTTCTCCCCTTGGTTTTCAACAATGATTGAGGGCTCACTCAATCCTCTTTCCTTTCAGGTTAACAAGGATTTTTCTGAACATTCTTAATGGTTGCATCTTTGGCAGCAGAGTCCTATAAAGGAGGCTCATAGTAGCTTTTGCCTGGCAAATCCAAGCTAGCTTATTAATTAATGCTCTTAAATTCAGTGACAGACAAAAGCTAAGCTAGACCATTTTCACTTTGTGCTTGATATGTACAAAACGCTGGTTTACAGAGTTAGCATATACCTCCTTAAAACTGGGCCTTACCTTTCTGACACTGAACTTAAGACTACTCAATTACTGATGTGATGGTTACAATTATTATTATTATTATTAATAATATTATTATTATTAAGTACCCGTCTCAGGGTGTGTTACAACATTAAGACACAATATTAACAACCGTTTAAAACAACTTACAATCACAAAAAGAAGGTGGGTCTTAAAATATATATACTTCAAGTGTTTTAAACAGGTGCGTCTTCAGCATTCGCAGGAAGCTTTATAATGAAGGTACCAGAAGCAACTGTGTGAGGAGGTTCACAGCTTAGGAGCTGCCACAGAGAATGTCCTCTTCTACGACACCACCCCGAGCCTCTGAGGGCAGAGAATTTACCAAGAGGGCCCCCCTGCCGATCACAGCATGCAATGTGGTCCTAGGGAAATTCACATGAGCATTCAGGAAATCCAGCAGATTCCATCAGTCTCTGAGGATGGACCATGTCAATGGGTTCCCCATCCTTGCAGAGTAGGTAGCTGCTCAGCCCAAACCTCACCAGGGAATGGTCTGTGCATGACAAAGGACTCACAGTGACCCCACCTCTATCAACCGAGTATTACCAATCAGCTCTGAGGTGAAGACCAAGTCAAAGGTATGCCCTGCTACGTGTGTTGGATCACTGATGTACTGTACTGAGACATCCCCACGGTTGTCATGGAGGTCACGAAGACTTAAGCCAGCCCATTGGAGGCAGCCTCAGCATGGATACTGAAGTCCCCCCCCCAAGACCACTGAGTGAGGGCTCTCCAACACCACATCCAAGACACCAGCTTGGTCAGGCAGGTTGCAGAACAGCAGGGTGGACAGTGCAGTAGCAACATCCCTCTGATGCAACACAACAAACAATTCCTCAAACCCAGACGCTGTGCAGATCAGTCTTGGTTACCAGCAATGACATTGGGAAGTCGAGGAAGCAACTCTGCCCCATCCCACTCTGCCACCCACGACTGGACACAGGGTTATTCCCAATTGTGTCCTTCCGTTGACAGAAGGCTCTTTGATCCAGTAGAGGCTTCTGTAAACTGAAAGGGGAGAAGAGGTTATTCCCTTCTTCTCCCATATTTTCCAGTCACCTACCACACTGTTCCAAAGGGTTCTCTAACTCTCTTGAGCAAGTAATGAAGAAGGAATCAACAAAAAACATCTCCACTAGCCTTTCCACTAAGGGCTCATCTACACAACTGTAGGGTCTGTGATTTATTCTGTTTGTCCTGTGACTTCTAGGCATAGAAAACCAGTAGGTTTTCCCTTTCTCCCGCAGCTTTCCCTGGGAAAACTCACATTTTAACACTGAACAGGAACAAATGTCAATTGGGTGGATGGATGTTTGTTTTGATTCAGTGCTAAACCACAGGTTTTCCCAGGGAAAGCAGTGGGACCAAGGAAAACCTCTCAGACCAGTGCCTAGAAGTCACAGGACAAACGAAAGAAATTGCAGACCTAACAGAAGTGTGGATGAACCCAGACTCAGGACTCCACTAAACCGGAGAGGGTCACAATCCCTAGACTTTTACTATGGCAATAGCACTGATTACTGGGAAGAAAGGTCCCTTATTATATTTATCATGGGTGAAGGGTTACAGCAGCTAAGGTGCACACCCAACATCAAAATATTCCTCCATTGCAGGGGGTTGGACTAGATGACCTTTGTGGTACCTTCCAACCCTACAATTATATGATTCTATCTACCAATACCCTGTATACTTAAAACTCTTTGCTAGACATCACACAAAAAATTAGGCTGAAATTCTCATATAAATCCTATTGGCAGAAATTATTATTACCCCCATCATTCATTAAATGCTTGCCGAGTTCAGGAAACTGATAAGCTATGGCATGACTTGCAGTGGAAACGAACAGACCCTGCCAGTTGCATGTCTCCCCTTTTGAACTTGAAGCAAGACATTTATTCATTCATTTTCTCATGCAAGCACATGTGTGAATTAGTATCTCTATCAAGCGTAAGAGGTTCCAGTGCTGAAGCAATCAGGACAACATTTGCCGTGAGGAGTTCACACGGGTCGTGGCTATTATCACAAAACCTGCCAATGATGAATTGCGCTCTGCTGACTTCCTCCAACTATTTAACATCAGCTCTAGGTTTTCTCATGCTGGTCACAAATGCAAAACACAGAGCGTGGAATAATAAGAACTCTGTGAGTTCTATCACGGATTGAAGGTCTCCTCGTGTTACTGCCTGGTGGACTAATAATAAATTTAATTAAAATCTACACAGAACAGCTACTGAAGGAAAATGGCCCATCAGGGCACAGCTCTGACTCTAAAATGAGTATAAAGGTTAAACTGAAGAAAGTAGATCTTAATGTTAGGAGGAAGGAGGAGGGAATAAAAAAAAAGGAAATCTTACCTCTCTGTAAGTTCGTCACTAGGTGCGCTTTTCACAGAAAGCTCCTCTTCCAGCCTTTTCCTTTCTGTTTCCAGATGCTCCAATTCATCTTGAGTGCGTTTACATGGGGTGACAAACTGAAGTTCTTTCAGAAGCTCTTCCTTTTCATTAATCAGCATCAGCTTTTCTTTCTCAATATCCAGTGCCCCAGGCCAGGCTTCACTTTCCAACTTGGACAGTTCAATCTTTAAGTTTGCCATTCTAATCACATATACATAAAAACACACACACATTAAGGAAGGAAGAAGAAGAAAGTGCAGATGAGCAACAGGCCCCCAAGGGTGAAAAACAACACCTGGTAGAACAGGAACATGTATTTAGACTTGGCAAGCCAATGGGATGCAACTATCAGGGCGGAAGAATCAAACCTACTGAACTAAGAAGGCTTAGCAGCAAACGTATGCCATGATGCTTTTCAGAGGAGGACAATCTTGAGCCAGATCGGATGAAACAGATCTATGTGTGGTGGAGAGCAGAAGCAAACAACCAATGCTATTAGCTGCCCAGACTGGGGCCTAATATTAGAGCAGGAACAACTCATGTAAAAAAAAAAGAGTATGTTAAAATCCTAAGTTTCATTTGGAAATTCAGCTGTGCAATATAAGCAAGCCTATGGACATAGACCCTGATCAAATGTTATGCCCTCATGTGAATGAATGGCTAGTTGTGTCAGAGGGAGGGCAGACATATGAGTGGCTAGGGAGGCAAAGCTTGCTTATAAAACTCCCATTTCCCATGCTATGTAGGAGACCAAGTGGATCCATTTGATCCCATTTGATTCCCTCTGTCATCCCAGTCAATAGCTGGGAGGAGGGAAATGGAGTTATCTTGCAATGTCACCACACAAAAGGACAGACAGACAATGTTTGCTTTGTGCTTAATAATGCGTAAAACTAATAATAATAAAACACTGGCTTAAACAGTCAGCATATGGTATCTTAAGTACTGGCATTTCTCATCCTAGGGGTAGTTTTAGTCATCTGATACCGGTAGATGGGTTCATCACACAGTGAGTCAAATCAATTCCTTTTTTTTAAAAAAAAGAAACAGCTAATTTTGAGAAGGAACCTTTCTTCCCATTATTGCAATGTAAAAGCTGCGGCTTGCAATTTTTTCAGCTGTAGCGATCATTTCATGAAATTTGCTCTCAAAATAGATCCACCTTACCAGCTCTCTCCAGCAGGTAACAATCTCCCTTTACTAAAAGTCTTTCCCTGTTCTTTTATGTATATAGGCTGCATTCAGGAATACTGCTAGTTTTTGTTTTAATTATACTGAGTTTAAGCAGTTGTTATGAGAG
This sequence comes from Zootoca vivipara, assembly GCF_963506605.1. Taxonomy (NCBI): domain Eukaryota; kingdom Metazoa; phylum Chordata; class Lepidosauria; order Squamata; family Lacertidae; genus Zootoca; species Zootoca vivipara. The sequence goes on along the minus strand of NC_083284.1, from coordinate 51,038,351 downwards.
ATTTGTAGTAAGCTATTATTATTATTATTGTTTTGTAACATTTTAAAATTATTTATTTTATGCCTTACTCTACCTTCAGTAAAATTAATAATATAGAGAGGCATCTCAGCAGTCTTCAGAAATCGTACATTAGCCAGCAAATACAACACCTCTGTATTTAACAGGGTGGATAAAAATCAATGATTTTTTTAAAAAAATCAAAAAAATCGGATTTTTTTGATTTAAATCAGATTTTTTTGATTTAAATCGATTTTTTTGATTTTAATTGATTTTTTTTAAATAAAATGCTTTTTGAGGAAAATAAATTACCATCCAAAGGTTATTCCATCATGAAATAAAGATTAGTTTTTTAATTATGTAGAATAAGGTTGTATATGTTTAATTTTTTGGGTAAATAAATTCCATTAATCCATTCACAATGTCATGCTCTTCCAGAGGTTTTTGTAAGATTGGGCAGTTTCTCTGCCTACAAGATATTATCACAGATGCTTGGTTTACTTTTGCAGTTCTCAAAACTGAATTTGACTCAACAGAGATCACATGCCTCTTCTTCACAGCAAAAATGTTATAACATGAACAGAGTTGAGAAAAAGACCTTAATCCTATTGTTCTACAAACCTATGAATACAGAAACAACCCCTTCAGTGCTAAGTTTCAAGAAGTTCAGTGAATAGAATAGAAACAATATTTTTCTGATTGTTTGGAGTGGACAGTATTTAAGTTTTTCATGTGTAGGCTGGGCTGACAGTCTAAATTTCTTAAAATATATATATATTGTTTTTGTTTAGCCAAATTAGTTAACAAGCATGGATGTTTGTTTAAGCAAATAACATATGCTGTAATGTTATTGTTTCAGTTGAATAAATCTATTTAAATTGTTATTATTAAGGTAATGATTATTTTTCTCCTTCCTAAGTACAACAGTAAAGTTGTCCAAATATGAATATCCCATTAAACTGGGGATAAAAAACTAATATGAAAAGTTGTTATTCTAAAAATCTTCATCTACTTGCATATTAAAGTTATACGAGCAAGAATTAGTCTTTATGTAGAAAACTATGATTTAAATCAAGCCTTACTGACTAGTGATTTAAATCGTGATTTAAATCGTGATTTAAATCAGTTTGATTTAAATCAAATCCACCCTGGTATTTAAGCTCCGATAACTAACATTACAGGTTTATAAACCATTTCCTCAACACACTAAAAAAACTAGCAACCATTTTAATGGGCAAAGCATTACTTTGATTAACCAGAGAAAATATAAGCTAGAACAGACATGATAGAAGAAACGGCCTCCTTCTCTTGGACCACAAACACAAACCGAGCAGGAAACTGCTTTATAAACACCTTTGATTAGCCTTAAGATTGTTGAGATTTATTGTACTCTACCTAAACTTCAGCTTTAAAAACTGTATAGAATTCAGGTTATAGTCATTTGTATTTTAATTTCTTTTTTAAAATGAGTAGATCATCATTTGGAGTATGAAGTCAGTGCTTAAATTCATTTTCCTCCAAAAATTATTTTGATTTGGAAGATGATAATTTGATTCAGAAGATTATTCAGGTGGATGATAATTATTTTGTTTAAGAAATCCACATGGAATATGTATATGGGACATCTTAAAGAGAAGCCTGCCTGACAGTCCAAGATTGATAATGGAATGCAGCAGCTTTATTCTCTGGGTCACTGGTTCAAATCTAGCCAACCTTCGTATTATCTTAAAGTAGCTGCTTTTGACAGCTGTTCAATGACTTACAAGATGAGGTGGCAGTCTCACAGGGGCTTTTTTCTTCACTGCAATGCTGACAGTTATCCGCTATTGTAATTGGCACCCTTGTTAGCTGTCTCATAAAAGGGGCCCAGGATAACAAGGACATGAACACTAAAATGCCCTTTCAACCTTTGAGCGAACATCTTTTTAACAGTGCAAAGTCAATTTATACATACCGCAATATTCCCATCTAATACTGTACTTGCTCTCTGAAGAGGTCTCTGGCCTCTTGACTGGCACTGTTTGTCAATACCAAGTTTCATTTTTAAGCCAGATTTTAATGTTTTAAATCAATCCAATACCATTTCCCTTGTATATGTTGAACTGTTTGTTTGAGGCCCCTCTAAGGGTTTCAAGAACTATTCTTCAAACTTGTTAAAATGATGAGGGAGGGAGGAGGATGGCTAATTGAAAACACACCATCTACAATACCGCACACTATAACTGGCCCGGGCCTCAACACTACCTCCAAATCTCTCACCAAATTCCACCTGCGAATACTTTCTTGGACCAGCACAACCTGAATTTTTCTGCAAAATAAAAAAATTCATTCAGTAGCACCTTAAAGACCAACTAAGTTTATATTTTGGTATGAGCTTTCGTGTGCATGCACACTTCTTCAGATACACTAGAAACTTCTGTTTCCAGTGTATCTGAAGAAGTGTGCATGCACACGAAAGCTCATACCAAAATATACACTTAGTTGGTCTTTAAGGTGCTACTGAAGGATTTTTTTTATTTTGCTTCGACTCAGACCAACACGGCTACCTACCTGTAACTTGAATTTTTCTGCTCATTCTTTAAACTTGTATTCCTTCCCTGACCTTAATCCTTATCAAATATAGTTCTCTTTCCCATGCCTTTTGTTTTCTCTGCCTTACTCATACTTAAGCTGCTTTTGATCTGAAAGCACGCACAAAACATTTTTGTTCTGTGCCACAGACTTTAACATAGCAATGCATCCACCAACAAGGAGCAGCTATCTGTGGCTTTCAAGTCAGTGAGGAAGATGTGCTTGATTGGATCTCTTGTCACTTATGGTGTGGGCAGGAAGAATGTCCTTTACTATACTCCATAGCTATCAAATGACTAGTATCGAACAACAGGGCCAGCCAAAGACATTTTGCGACCTGAATCAAAGGGCAAGATGGTGCCTCCCTCCATTTCATGTACAGAAGCTGACTGGACTGGCAACTAAATCTTAGTTCGACACTGGCAATGGAACAGCACCCTTCAATGGGCAGCAGGTTAATTTAGGGATAACATATAACTCTAATCTCCAATAGTAGGGAATAGCGTACGGCAGCCATTGCTACCCTAAGCGTTTGCCACCTGATGTGATTGCCTCACTCTGCATATTAGTAGCACTGGCTCTATTAAATAAACATGAAATTGGATTGTCTCCATATAGGCGATCAATACTGAGAAGTCCTTCAAATACACTGAAGTGTTATGAAGTGTTCAGTAGGGCTTTTGCTATTTTTTCATTTAAATGGCAGTTTCCAGACACCCTAGCTTAAACTGAATACTTCTTTTGTAGTTTGGGAAGTTGTTGATAATTAATCCCTGCTTCCCCCTCCAACCACAAAAAGAAGTCAAATGCTCACTAGACATGGATACCTAATTCTCCATTCATTCTTCAACTACCTTTGAATTGATCCTCCTGTTCTACATGTATGTGGATCACTTTGTACCTTCCACCAAGGTATTTCAGTACACTTCCATACACATATTTTGAAATAATTTAATCTTCATTTAAAATATGTGGATTGGTCTTAGAAAGTCCTGAAGCACAGCCACCAAGGCTCTGATCTTATGGGAACTAATTATACAAATTATGTTTTTTTGTGCATGAGAATCTCCTATCCTTATAGTCATTACTGAAGTATAATATGAGTACACAAGCCAGGAAGTGGAACAGAACTTGCAATAAATGTCCTCTTCTCCTGAACATGCACTTCAATTAGGTCCAATTTCTGCTGCTTATAAGCAGCAGAATTATTTGGTTTCTGGTATTTTCATATTTCATAAATCTGTGTAAGAGTACATCACAGCATCTACTAATAGCCCAATACATAAGGTTCAATCAGCCTAGAAAGAATAGAAATAAATGTGGATAAGCAATGTTTCATGAAGATGCATCCAGTAGATGTCACTGCAAGCATTAGATTGGCTACAAGGTTCATGAACTCTGATACAAATTCACATTTTTAAAAAGAAAAGAATCCAGTCATTACCTTCTTTTTGCTTCTTCGTACTTAAGACTTAGTCTGACCTTTTCAGCTAAATTGGACACAGTCCTGACACCAACCTGTTGAAAGAACCAGCAAGCTTATTGCATGGATCATTTTTAAACAAAGTGAGAAAGCAATTTAATGAAATATAAGTAGAAACACATTTCAAAAGAGTAACCATTGATTTTTCAGCACAAACACTCATAATTACGCAATGTTTTTCAAAGGAATTTACATTCTCAATTGCTAAATCATTTCTGAACAGAATTTAGTACAAGTCAGTACAATTCTGTTTAAGGCCTACTTTGAAGTAACGTTTAATACATCCCAAGTTGTTACTTGCTACTTTGAACTCAGAACTTTGGTGGAGATCAATGAAGTTCAAAGTACGGTAGGACTTCAATGAAATCAAGATTACTAAAAAACCACATTCAAGTTTGGGCTTCTTCTCAGAAAATCTTAGTACAATCACTTTCACAGCCTTTCATCATGCTACCTTAAAGAAATATGCCAGCATTTGGAAAACATTTGTGGATGTAAACCTATGGCTGACATATGGGTCAATGAGATGCCAAAGATTTTTAAGTCACTAAAGTGGTAATTCCATCAGTCACTTTCAGATGTACAAAAACAGAGATTGGAAGAGATCTTTGCTCACCACTTTTTGAAACTAGAAAGGTGTCAACTTTACTTTATCACCTACTTATATTTATTTACTTACTTACTTTCTTTTTGAGAAAAAACTAAAACTGATCACTTAAATTCAAGAAATATGGGATAATTTAAGTTATATTTTTTATTTTGAAAGGTACAGATTACAAATGACTGCTTACTGGCTGGGTTCATATGTCTAGATAAACAATGGTTTAATGTGAATGGACAGTATGCTACTGCAAGCTGATGAAATTATTGGTACAATGGTACCTTGGTTCTCGAACTGAATCCATTCCTAGAGTCCGTTCGACTCCTGAAACTGTTCGAAAACCAAGGTGCAGCTTCCGATTGCCTGCAGGAACTTCCTGCAGTCAAGCGGAAGCTGCATTGGACATTCTGCTTCCAAAAAATTTTCACAAACCAAGGTGCAGCTTCCGATTGGCAACAGGTGCTTCCTGAATTCAATTGGAAGCTGCGTCAGCCACGTCAGACGTTTGGCTTCTGAAAAACGTTCACAAACCGGAACACTTACTTCTGGGTTTGCAGCATTCGGGAACCAATTTGTTTGACAACTAAGCCATTTGGGAACCAAGGTACCACTGTACTTCACCCATTCCTCACTTCTGTTGCTGCCACACTGCTAGGAAACAAACCATGGCCTGGTTTTTGTCATCTGAACCCAGGCTGGTGGTTTCTTTCTCAAACAAACCTTGGCTTACCATCAGATTTGGAAGCTAGAATGAAGCAGCCCATTGCTTGTACCCTAGTAGCAGCAGAAATGGGGCAGCAGCAGCCCAGCATGCTGCTCATCCACATTAAACCATAGCTTAAACCATTAAACCATAACCATGGCTTAATGTGATGTACAAACCAGCTAATTCCCATGCTTTCTACTTTTGAAATGGCTTGCATAAGAAACTGGTTTCAATGTCAGAAAAAATAATATTACTTTTACTAAAGGAATTTGAAATATATTTCCTCCAAATGGAGGATGGTACTCTTTTGGTACAAGACATGCTATATTCTAAATATTTAGCTAGAAAATTTTACTCCCCCACAAAATACTACAAAACATGTGCAGGAATATTTAGCTTATCATATTTTCTTATGCTTTCCCCCACCTGCAGCTTCTCAGAAGCCAATAACAAAATTGGAAGACAAAACTCGCTTTAACATTATTCTTTTGAAACCCAGCCCTCAGAATTCTAAATGTACCACAGAAAAGCCTCTTTTTGGCAATACTTGGTTTCGCTGTCGGGGGAAAAAATATTTTAGTGGGGAATATATTAGCCATCTTGATTAGACATAGCAGCAGCCAACCATTTGACTCAAATCCCCTCAAGAATGTTCTGCAGCTATTTTCTCTCTTCCCCACCTTTGAATGGCATGAAAAACTTACATCACCAGAAATGTCTGTCTGAGACCCTGCATCCAAAGTCTGCCTCAAGAGAGAAATTTGAGAGTGTGCTGGACTGCACCTCAAATCTGGTTCTGATCTGCCAAAATTTTGATTGAGGAGGAACCTCTCTCTCAGCTTTGCAAGACTCTGAAAGGAAACGCAAATAATGATGCACTTCCATGCTTCATTTACTGTAAAAGATTGACACACAGCAAGAATACATTGGGTGGGGGAGCAGGGGAAAGACAAACCATAAAAGGAGACACAGTATAAAGAGCTCCCTCAACAGTTAAACATATCCACTTAGGGAATCAACTCAACTGAAGGTTGATCATATTTGCATGAATAAAAGCATTATACGCATATCACAAAAAAATAAGCTACTACTTCAAGAGGACAACAAAAACAATGAGTGGTCAAAACAAAGAAACAAAATACAAGAACATTTACCACTACAGTTGTAGGATAGAAATTCAAAAATACCTGCATTAAATCTTGTTTCTCCTTCTCACCGGAGCTTATTGCCTTTCGGATAGACTTTAACTCATTCACAATGGCTTTGGCTTCACTTAGTTCATACCCACTCTGGCCTCCAGACATTTTTTGGTCAATTCTGTAAAACAGAGACACTGGGGGTAACTGTAGAGAAACAAATACTGTTCTCCAAATTAGGAAAAACAATAGGTAGTGCTAAAGATATTGTTTCCCATAGCACAGTAAGGACCCAGCTACATTGGCAAAGAAAAAGAGCGTTTTATGAGTTGTTTATGCTTTCTAAGACTGTGACACCAGATGGTGCTGTGGAGTTCCATTTTTGCCAACCCAATTTCTGGCACCCACAGCACTTTTTCAAAACACAAAATGAGCCCATTTGTCCAAAAAGGTCGGTGACCCAGTGCTCGGCAAATATTTTAAAATATTCATCTCTAGCCAGACTGGATACTTTCCAGAGGAACAATTTAATATAACCATACGAGTTTTTAAAAATATTGTTATTGATTTACAATATCTATCTCCCCATCATTCATCAAGAATATTCTCAAAGTGGTTTGCTTAAAAAGGTAAAGACAATAAAAATATCTAAAGAAAAATATATTAAAACCACCATTATCAACAAACCCAAGAAAACAGCAGCCTTACAGAAGCAACAAAAAGGAAGTGATGCAACAAACTGGAAAGAGGAAGCAGCATTTCTGAAAATCCTAGGTTCCTTCCCCCTACCCCCACTTCTTCACCTATCAACTTCAGTCATAAATTTATGTTTTCCAACAGAATTGCACCAACACTTCAAAGATAAGAAGTAGTCTTCAACTTCAAGTACACATACAATATCTTACACAGAATACATGCATTGAAAATGCAACGTTTTCTTAACCCTGACATTAAGCTCCCAGTGTTAAAGAGAGTTTAAAATTGTACACATAGTTTGCTATGCTTTAGAATTGATGGAAGAAAAGTGCCTCCGACCTAGTAACACAGGTAGACAGGCAGATGGCTACTTGATACATGCACAGGAAATTAAACATTATCTGTTATAGGAAGCTAAGTTTTCCAAAAGGTGAACACAAGTTCACAAACTGTGAGTGACAATTGGCTCCTATAGAAATCCATGGCAAAGCTCCAATTGATTTGAATGAGAACTATTGTGGCCAAGATGCAACCATGGTAGCACATTAAAATGCACTAGAGGCTTGCAGCCAAAGATATAGCAAACTATGCAAACTCAGGCTCTCTTGCGCCTCTGTGGCACTTAGCCACATGAACTTTTCCTCTCTGCCAGTTTTCCTCTTCCTCCAAGACGTTTGCTTGACTTCTTGCATTCTCCTGCAGCAGTCAGTGCCTCTTACATGGCTATTTTTGTAGGGCTCTGATTCTTTTAGCCCTCACCCCCCATGATCTTCTACCTTGCTAGCAGGTAGGATGAGAGCACTTAGCCAATCAAGGCCAGAGGCTCTTTTGACTGAGACAATCACTACAGGAGGCTTTTATCACCACACTGCAATATGGAGAGCAATTGTTACTTTGCGGGTAAAGCCATTTGCTCTTTGCAAACAGAGCAAAATAATGACTGGCTGCTTCTTGGGTTATTGTTGTCAAGACATAGGTGCATTCTTGCAAGTTGAATCACGCTCTCTCCAGATATGTGTAAGTATAGCAAGAAAACCAGAAAAAAACCATTTATCTAAGACAGAGGAGTCTATAACTTCCTCTGGTTGGATATGCAGATGACACACATCTGATTTCTGCTATTCACAGGGGTTCCTAGCTGGTCAAAACTGAAACTGTGGATGGTTTTAACTATGGAAAGCAAGCCAACTTCAATCAAGTTGGGATGGGGAACCTGTGATTCTCCACTGCGTGGCAGACTTTGGGATCTCAAATTTCAGCGGTGCCCCGTGTAACACGAAAAATCGGCATCCCTTGCCTCTTGCACTCTGTTCTAAAGCCTTGTTGTGGCACCCCCTGCGGCGCAGCACTCAGTGCTGCCACAGCAGTCGCGCCACTCTAAAACTGCCTCTGCTCCAGATGTTGCTGGATTACAGCTCTCATCATCCCTGACCATTCTCCATGCTGTCTGGGGTTGGTAGGAGTTGGATTCCAACATCTGGAAGGCCACAGGTTTCCCAGCCCTCTCCTAAACCACAGTTTAGATTAACCATAGTTCTGAGTTCAGACCCAACACACTGTGGCTTGTTGAAAATGGAATTGAACTCTTCCCATTCCTTCCTTGTGGCCATTAGAAGGAAAGGCACTTAAGCCCAAGACTTGTAATGCTAAACCTTAGTTTAGCCAAAGACCACATCAGGATTCAATTTAAACATACATAACTGCCATGGACAGTGAACATATAGTCCCTAATCTTGTTTGATTTTAATATCTTTACCCAGCTAGGCTAAACGAACCCCCAAACAAGTGAAACTGACTGTGGTTATGTTGCACACTGAATGTCTGCTGCTGTGGAGTATGGTGTCTCACATTTTAAGCTGGAGCTGCCATATCATCACATATATGGCAAAAAATGAATAAAATGGCTCTCCAGCACACAAGATATTCTGACCTCCCAAAGTGGCTGTCTGAATTTTTCCAACAAATGTCCATTGTTTGCTTGTGGTATGCTGCTGAAAGTTTCCCAAACATGTTTTAGATTCCTATCAAAATTGCTTGCAAGCAAGTTGCTTTAAAACAATACTTCATTGTTACAGTAATGTAATAAAACCAGCATGTTTGGCTAAGCTTTAATCTTGGGGTAGTAGCAGAAGTTTCTAAGCTTTGGATATAGGTCCCCGACCGCAAAAAAAAACCTATATGCTTTAAGGGGTAGCTTAAATATGGTTAAATATGTGCCTGTTCATTCCCTCCCCTCAACGTTTACTTAGATTTAAAAGCATTAGTACTGTGAATTGCATGCAAACTTTACTTCTATTCTACTTTGTGAACTTCCAACATATGGGTGAAATGTGGTATCTCTTTCCAGCACCTTAACTACCACATCACAAAAAGATCTAAAGTCTCAACTAGTTGTAAAGTTTAATCAAAAGTTCAGCAACAGACAGACTAGGAATTCTCTGCCTCATTGGTTGCAATCCCAAACATACTTACTGGAAAGGGGTTCAACTTAATTCCAAGTAAACATATTTAGGGGTGTGTTGTAAATTCTAACCCTATGTTCCTTGAAGAAGGTCCATAGCTCAGAGGTAGAACATCTGCTTTGCGTGCAGAAGGCCTCACCTTCAATCCCTGGCATTGTTTCTAATCTCCAACCCTGAAGAACCACTGCTACTCAGCATGGATAATATTGAGCTGGATGGTCGGACTCAGTTTAAGGCAGCTTCTTATGTTCCTATAAATTTAGTACCTATTATTTATCATTATTAATTTTATTTTGCCCCACAGCCAGTTTAGACTGCTGCTTTTTCCTTTTCAGAGAAGCGGTGGTCTTCAAGTACAGTGGTACCTTGGTTCTCAAATGGCTTAGTTGATGAACAAATTGGCTCCCAAACATCGAAAACCCAGAAGTAAGTGTTCTGGTTTTCGAATGTTTTTCAGAAGCTGAATGTCCGATGCGGTTGTCGGTTATGGTTTCTGGAGCACCTGTGCCAATCGGAAGCCGCACCTTGGTTTTTGAACATTTCGGAAGTCGAACAGACTTCCAGAACGGATTACGCTTAAGAACCAAGATATCACTGTAGATACTTGTATTATGCCCATCAACACTTTACTCAGCATGGGGAGAATTTGCATTTGGAAATGCAAAAATTAGCCAAGTTTAAAAAGGGGGGGGGGCCTGGGATCTTTCCAGCTTGCAGCATTTCAACCTACAGCAGCTTTCTTGTGCTTCAACCTCTTCACTACAGCATGTCTTTCTCCATGACAGGTAAGGATGAAGTAAAAGTCTAATCCCACTTTATAATAGCTGATGAAGCAGGAAAATGAAACACTGCTGCTCTTCTCTCTCTTTTCCAGCTGATTCTTTGCTCTTCTGCATCCCGCAAGTGGCAGATGGAATCATTCAGTGGTGCTTTTTAAAGCCTTGAATCAGCTTTGCATCCCCCCTGACTTTTTTGAAGTTAATTTTTCAAAACAAAAACATTTCAAAACAGGGGCTAGGTTTTCCCATTGCCGGTAGGCAATAGATTTATCTCAGCTGCTTTCTTATTCCAAAGATTCTCTCTGTAAACGGATGCAATGATTCTATTTGATTTGGTCCTAACCAGCGGACTGAATTATTTAAGTCAATTTCAATCATTTCATACTCACTGTTGCAATGTTTCATAGCCTTGCTCCTTATACAGTAATTCTTGCTTCATCTGCAAGAGTTCCCTCTTCAGCTTTTTAACCTTGGATGCAAAAACAAATTAGTGAGCCGTTTGTTTAAGACAATGGAACACATGGTTTGGATCAGCAATTGGTTTTCCCCCAAGCATTCACTCTTGGTTAGTTGAGGGACTGGACGTTACAACCACATGATACAATACATGATACATGGGGGTTGCCTTACATGTACCTATGTGTAATGCTTAAATGTTGTGTCCTATCTCTAGAATTGTTAGCCCTTATTAGTTTTGGCACACTATATAAATCCGTTAGCTTCTACAGGAGTAACAGGCAATTTCCACTCTTGGATATGCTAATGCCACTAATATGGTGTGAAAAAACTGTTCACAAAAGGACTAACTGCTCTGAAAAAGAGTGCAGCATGTGTGTCAGTGTTCAAGATACCTTGCTAGCAGACATAGGTGGTTTCAACACTACCAGCCTCACATATAAATAAGCCCTTGTTAGTATTTGTTGAACACAAAGGAATTCTATCTTCCTCTTGATGTTCATGAACAAGCAACTAATGCAAGAGACATGCCAGATTAAGACACCTCTTTATTTGGATAGCCTCATTATAGTAATTAAAGTTGAATTTAACATTTACTTGCTTAAGTTAATTTGTCACTGGGTGTGTGCGCATGCCACCTGTTCTCATTCAAGAGACATAGCACCTACTGACAGCTTGGAGAGAGAGAGAATGAAACAGAGAGTAAACATGCAAGCGGGAGAGGATCCCCAAAGGCCACTTTTTTGGTGTGTGTGTGTGTGTGTGTCTACACTACACTAACTCAGAAACCAAGAAGTTCCCATCTGGAAGTCAATCTACACATGCTACAATATGTACTGCATTTAAAAACAACAACAACATTATTTTCTGTTACAACACGCCTCTATAAACCACCATCAAGCATGAATATACCCTAAACCAAGTACAACTGTCAAGTGCTATTCGTATTATTAGAACTGGCAATGCCCCCCCCCCCAAAATGTGTTCATACGTGCATGCCATAAAAAACCCAGCAAACATTTCATTTGAATTTGGATACTTGGGGATTTCAGTGCCTGGATGGCAAATGTCTAACAAGGAACACCACAGATGACACACATTTCCCCATAGATCTCAAATTAAGCATTCTTACCCTTAATCTTGTAGTGGAGATTTCCGCCTTCAGAATATCAGGGTCATACTTAGTGCTGGAAGAGGAGCTTGAAAATACTTATTAGGAAAATTTAAAGAAAATGGAAAATATATTTAACCAGCTGAGAAATGGTTCACTGTTTAATTGCATCACATTGCTGCATTACAGCCAAAGCTACAGCACAATAACTACAAATATTAAAATCCATTTTCTTGCTATCAACTGAAAAGCACCATAAAATTATTGGAGGATGATACACGAGTGAAAGTTACACAAATGAACAAGCGACTGCCCTTTTGGGGGGCATTTAAAACTGGCCCAAGATTAAAATTCATTTTGACACACCCATAATAGGGATGGAGGAAAAATTCATTCACTTTGCATTTTAACAGGAAACTAGCTAATTTGCACTTCCTGAACCAGGATGCAAAATAAAACAGAACTATCCTTCAGAATTTGCACCTGTCTGAATCTTGCAATGTAGTTCACCCTCAAAATATGTGTTCAAAAACACATACGGCCCTTGAAAGACCAGTTACCCAACCTGGGAGTCATTTTGGACTCACAGATTTTCATGGAGTCACAAGTTAATTCTGTGTCCAGGGCAGCTGTCTACCAGCTCCATTTGGTATGCAGCTGACACCCTACCTGTCTGCGTACTGTCTCGCCAGAGTGGTACATGCACTGGTTATCTCCCGCTTGGACTACTGCAATGCGCTCTATGTGGGGCTACTTTGAAGGTGACTCAGAAACTACAACTAATCCAGAATGTGGCAGCTAGACTGGCGAGTGGGAGCAGCTGCCAAGGCCATATAACACGGGTCCTGAAAGACCTACATTGGCTCCCAGTACGTTTCCGAGCACAATTCAAAGTGCTGGTGCTGATCTTTAAAGCCCTAAATGATCTTAGCCCTGTATACCTGTAGAAGCATCTCAAACCCCATCATTCACCCCGGACATTGAGATACAGCACAAAGGGCCTTCTGGTGGTACCCACACTACAAGAAGTAAAGCTACAGGGAACCAGGCCTTCTCGGTAGTGGCCCTGTGGAATGCCCTCCCATCAGGTGTTAAGGAACTTTTAGAAGACAGCTGAAGGCAGCCCTGTACAGGGAAGCTTTTTAAAGTTTAATGTTTTACTATGTTTTCATATATGCTGGAAGCCACCCAGAGTGGCTGGGGCAACCCAGTCAGATGGGCGGGGTACAAATTTACTACTACTACTACTACTATTACAGCAACAAATGAATAAAAACAAACACCATATTTCTAAGATACGTACAGCTTGTATGAGAGCTTGATTTCTCCTTGTAAGCATCATTGAGTCTCACATACTCATCCAAAGCAAGTGCTAGTCTCTGTTCTTTCACTTGGTACAGTTCTTTCTGAGTGCTGAGTGCATCTTGTGCTACAGTAAGATAATCTTTCAGCATTTTCTCTTGTTCTTGCCTCCATTGTTTTCTTGGATCTTCTATCTGTGTGGTTTCTGGGGAAATGCAGTTGTAAAAGCTTTTATTTACTAAAATAAAACTGGTCAATCTTAGCCACATTCAAATTAGTGATGTCCAAAGGACTTGTTTAAAAAGCTTTATTCTGTTACCTTGCTAGTTTTAAGTGACATCTTTACTGAATCACATTTTGAACCTCTGCATTATCTACCCATTTTTCACCAGACCCAAGCAAGACATACATACCTACTCAAGCAATACAATGGGTCGGAGCAGACCCAAAGAAAATAATGGAAGTCAGTTAATTTTGATAGCTCTACTCTGAGAAGGATTAACATTGAATACAACTCATGAATCCAATAACATTTTTGTCTCGCAGATATTTAGGTATAAAACATGTTAAGAGCTGAGATAACTTTCAAAGTATCTTAGGACTGACAGAAGTTTCAGAGAAAAAGCAATTTTTACATGCAACATGTATGTTATGCTAAATGTTCTTTACTACTTTCAGCCTGCTGTTCTCCTATATAAAAGGCAGAAAAGAATGTTTAAACCTTTAAGGCATTTCAGATAAAGATTCAGGTTTTAAGAAGATCTCAGGTCAATGAATTCAATTTATGTTGATGAAAGATGCTATAGTCCAGGCATCCCCAAACTGCGGCCCTCCAGATGTTTTGGCCTACAACTCTCACGATCCCTAGCTAACAGGACCAGTGGTCAGGGAAGATGGGAATTATAGTCCAAAACATCTGGAGGGCCAAAGTTTGGGGATGCCTGCTATAGTGTATAACTCTTGCACAGTATTTTACATCTTCAAAGCTCTCTAGGAAAACATTAATCCAAGATACTGATTTAGGTTCAAGTGCTTCTCCTAGCTCTAACATTAGTTACATATGCTTCACTAAGACACTTTCTCTACTTTTGCCTACTTAAATTATCCAGTGCAAACAGTAACTCCAATGCACCACAATAGACTTTAAACATATGTTTGGTTAGCTTCAGCTGCAGCAGAGGAAGGTCCCTAGTGGTATCAATTGCCAATAATGCTCAATAGTCCTACACATTTAATCTTCCTACTGCTACACTTTGATGTGAATTCAAGAGGCAAGTGAATGAGGAAGTAGCTCTTTAAAAAAAAAGGAATCAGAATGCTTCCCATGCTCCCCCTTAAACTCAAATACAGTTTATGTAGGTACATTTATATGGAAGGTTTTGCCAAATATACTCAAAACAAGACTAGAGATAGATAGTACTTGCTTTTACACAAGCATATGGAAGGAAAATAAGAGGTAGCAACTTTATATACAGCTGATTTCTCATACGCTTAATAGGATGCTTCTCCCCATCCAAATAATTTTTGGGTATCTGTTGGTCTCAAGGGACAGTGATGTGAGCCTCCAGGGGTGAAGTCAAACCGCTGTTGTTAGCAGCATCAAAGTGACCTCCCTGGGGTGCAAGGCTGGAATGTGTGCATGGAGGTCCTGGGCTGCTCAGGCGACGACCTCCCTCTCGGCCTTGCTGATCTGCTCCAAAGGAAACCAGAGCAATACATTTGGCACCAACTTGGCTGCAGGAGTTGCTGAAATAAGTCGTACAAGGCACCTTCCAACCATCTTAGGGACTCCATTCTGGGTTTGTGTAGGGTTTACTCCTTTGCCTTCTCTTCTCCCAAAGATATCCCTCAAGGCAATGGAGGTTTAGGATCAGAGTTTTCCTTCTAGATGGGCTACCTCTCCAGGTTGATGAGCCCCATCTGCCCCTCACTTCCCTCTACAGCACATGCAGAAATTGCCTTCTTGACCATTTGACCCACTATTTGTCTCATCCACTCAATCCAGTGCAGCCTGTCTTCACATGCAGGGAAAGTCCCTAACTCATTGAGGGTTTGAGATCCATTGTATACCCTAACGTGGTTTAGCCGGGCAGTCAAAGCTGTTTCCTGGAGTGTGGCCATTGTCACATGCTGACAGCTTTTAGAAGCCACAGGGGAAAGCTCAGTGCAAGGTGGGAACAAACTACCCCAGAAGGAGCACAGTGTGTCTCCCACCAGAGGCACTACCCCTCCCCTCCCCTAACACCCCATACGAATAGTTTTTATATAATGCAGAAAAGCTGGGAAAAGCCACATGCAGTCAAGACAAGCAGAAATAAAGAAGTGTTTCCCAAGCAAAGGCAGAGCACAGGAGATGTTCCCTCCATTGCCCTTGTCTTTTTTCCTCCCTTCACAGAGAAAGGGGGAGATCATCCCTATGGGCACCAACATACATCCTTAAATCTCAGAACCAGGAGCAAGACTTTCCCTTGGGCATCATGAGACAGAAAAAACTCTGGAGAAATTCTAGTTGAGACAGAAAGAGCCTTTTTTCCTTCTGCTTTTGTGTGTGCCTTTTTTGGCATACATACTAATCTATGCAAAAATAACAATTATTGGGGTGGTTAAGGGGAAGTGATCATGAAAGCAAACCCAAAGCATCAAATGGGATTTCATAATGATTCTACAATCAAACAGGATAAAGGCAGTTCTGTTGGGCTTCGGGGGATGAATGTAATGACTGCGGTTGTACTTTAAGAGAGCAGCACTAGTCGTAATGGAAAATAATCTCACAAGAGAGAAAAGCCATATCTGTGAACACATTTCAGGTAATTGCTCAGTAGGTTTAAGTCAGGATTGCTCAATGTGTGGCCCAAACTAAAGGAGTAGCCTGCAGAGTCCTAAAATGTGGCCCACAGCAATTCTGTCCTTGTGACTGTAGGACAAGGACAAAGCTGTTTCAATGCAGGGTGTGCGTTTTTTAGCACTTACAGTCTCACAAATCAAGCAATTTTATTTATTTTCACCTTTAAGAATCCTCATGTGGCCACAATTTTTGTTTCTGAATATGAAAACAAAATCAGTTGTGATCATCTCAGTCCTCAAAAGCTGGTAATATTGTTTCTGAAACGTTCCAGGTTTAGGAAAAATTAAGATCCTTTTGAAGAATGATTTCCAAACCCTAAGTTTTCTAAAGATGGCTTCCACTCTATGGCTGTTACAAGAAATAGCATGAAAAGATTCACTGTCTGACAAGTGGAAAACGGGTATATAAATTAAGGCTACGTGGGTGAATTTCAGCCTACTGGAGGTTTCACAGGCCATCTATTCCTAACAGCAGGGCAGTGTACTTTTACATCCACGAAGCAGCGGAACGAAAGCCAGTCCTGCTTGCATTAAAGAAAAAGGTTACCCTTCCTCTTCAAGGTAGCAAAGCCAAAGCTGGATACACCACACAGCAAGCATCTGCAGAATATTTGCTGCAACCTTGCTTCCCTCAAATAAGAGCAATTGAAATAGGTCAGACATAATTCAGGCTTGCCTTTGGTAGCAGAGCAGAAGAGAGCAGCACACATATGCTGCTTCAGAACTGCTGTTACTTGGAACATACTGGGACAAATGATGACAGCAAAATAGCATATTTTGCAGTAAAAATAATTTTCAGAGCACCAGTTAAATATGAGCCCATAAATTCGATTCATAAACACCATTTATTCCCAATAAAAACATATTTACTCAGAGAGCATTCTGCATGCAGATATGAAGCTCTGGTCTGCGCTGCAATCTACCTGTATAAATTTCAGTGCAATTGTAATTCCATAACAAAAGAGCATTTCTCTTCACTCTGTCAGGCTTGATTGAAATGTCATACCATGGAATTGATCTCTATTCTTTGAGTTAACTGTCCTTTTGTGTAAGGCATACGGTGTTTCTGG
This sequence comes from Zootoca vivipara, assembly GCF_963506605.1. Classification (NCBI taxonomy): domain Eukaryota; kingdom Metazoa; phylum Chordata; class Lepidosauria; order Squamata; family Lacertidae; genus Zootoca; species Zootoca vivipara. The sequence goes on along the minus strand of NC_083284.1, from coordinate 51,021,137 downwards.
GGATCATGAACATTTGTATTCTTGTTCTTCCATAGTGGAGAACAGCAAGCAATTTCAGACTAGCTTGTCAATTTCTTGTGCTTAGGGAGAAAAAAAATAACTCAAATCTTTGGACCCATTTGCTCTTCTAAGCTGCTGGCTTAAATAAAAATTTTATGCACTTAAAGAAAGCAGTGAGGGACCAGAGTTTTCTCTTCCTCTGACTTAAAGGGCTTGTAGACAACACAGTTTCCCATCTTTCTTGAGACAAGCACAACACTGTAATATAAGAGACTGTACCTCTGCTGTCACACATTGTCACATGCACCCTTTGTCAGTATGACTTTGTTGGAAAATTAAGTCCTCTGCCTTACAGTTCCCAAGACTATCAGAAAAAAAACTGAAATACCACGAATCACATGTTTTAAAGCCTTGGGATGCTTGAAAAAATGAGGAATTTAAAAGCACCCAACTGTCACTGTTCAGCTTCAAGCTGCAAATGGAAAAGCAACTCTGCTATCAGACCTGTGAAATGCAAAATTCTGTAGCCTGGTGGACAGTCCCTTTTCAACAGCCCCAAATGTTGGGAAAGGGATGTGTGAGGGGCAAGGGATATCGCGAAGCCCCTCCCCTCCTGAGTTCCAGCCCAGACCCGAGCGAGGCTGAAAAGAAGGAAAGCTCCAGCTCAAGTGGGGAAACAGGAAATGGGTTCCAAGGCTCTGGCAGGGAAAGAGAGCCATCGTCCCAGGTGGGACAGGAAGGGGAAAGGAAGGGGGGCAGGCCAGTCCCCCCAACTCCGGAACTTCGCAAAAGGCGTCGGGGGAAGAGGATGGGTCTCCCCAAGTTATTATGTTGGCGCAAAACGCGCCAAAAGCCACTGGGAGGTTCTGATTCAAGCTAAACAGATGGGTCTTTGTAAATAGCACTGCCATTAGCACTGTAAATACTCAGCACCAATAAAATCATAAAATGCAGAGCTGTGTAGAGTCGTTACTCTGAAGTAGCCTTCTCCAGCCACCGTGACAGCAACCTCCCAGTCTTTCTGGCTACTTTGGAGCGGCAGCGATGAGTGCGCAAGAAGCTGAGCAGTGGAGGCTGGAAGCCGAGGCCACAGCACAGGAATTGCGGAACGCACAGACCCTGGCAACGCAGGCACACCAGCAATTACTTGCAGCTCAGGAAGAAGCACAAGCAACGCGGGAGGAGCTGAACAAACTGGCAGAGCAGGTGAGAGCGAAAGATGAGACTGAGAAGCAACTCAGGGTGATGGTGGTGGAGTTACAGAAAAAACTGGATGAGGAAAAGGCTGCAAGAGGTGGGAGGTGCCCCAGCCCCAGCTAGTCCAAGTGAGGAGGGGACAGAGCCTAGTCACCAAGTTTAGCGGCGACCCGAGAGAGTACCTAGGCTTTGAGACGGAAATAAATTATGCGCTGGAACTGCATGCGGCAGAGTTCCCAGATGACGCGCACAGAGTCTCCTTTATCATAGAGCATTTGACGGGGGCTGCCAGAGAATGGGTCAGACCACTCATCGCGCAAAAAAATAATTGCATAAAGAATGCAAAACTCTTCTTAGAAGCGTTAAAAAGCATGTATGCTAGTGATTCGGAGATGGAAGCCACAAAAGAGCAGCTTCACAACTTAACACAAGGGAAATCGACAGTTCGAGACTACTGGGCGAGGTTCACCATGCTAGTGCACAAACTGGGGTGGGATTTGCACAGTGAGCCAGTGAAATCAGCCTTCTACCTGGGGTTGCACTCAGACGTTAAGGATGAACTAGCGAGAGGTCCGAAACCGCGGACGATGGATGAGTTAAGCAAAGCGGCGCTAGCGGTGGGGGTGAGACAGGAATCCAGATGGAATGACAAACAAACGACGCGCGCAGCAAAGCCTTGGTTCCCACGCTCCCAGGACAGACCACATTACCAAACCCCACCCCAGGGCCCACCCCTAGTCCCGCCCAGACCGAGCTCAGAGCCGGAACCGATGGAGATCGGTGGAGCGCGCGCGCGGGCTTTTCAAACCCCGGCGGCGCCAAGACGCAAGGAGGGAAGAGGCGGGAATTGCTTTCTCTGCAACTCCCCCCAGCATCGCGTCAGGGACTGCCCTCATCGCAGGGAGTGGCAAGGAAGGGCGGGAACGGTTGTGCCTTCCCCCACTGAAGCAGCACCACAGCAGGGAAACGAGACAGCCTGGCTGCAGGAGACAAGGGGCAGCAGCCAGGCACAGTTAGCACTAACCGGCCCCAACCCGCCCGCCCGCACAGCGAGGAGCAGCGACAGCCAACCCCCCCCCAGGGCAGGGGTGGTTCTAGAAGTGACGCTAACGCTCCCAAATGGCTATCCCCTGACGGTACTCGCGTTAATTGACAGTGGTGCCTCGGCGAACTTCTTCTCGAGAAACTTTGCAGAAGAGCACCAAATCCAACTTCTGCAGCTGGACTTCCCCCTGCACGTCTCCACCATAGACGGCAGGGAGTTGCTGGGGGGGGGGCATCACCCACCAGACCCCCCCCCATGAGAATGGCGGTGGGGCGACACTCAGAGACACTGGCATTCAACGTCACCACCATTTCCGACCCCCCCATCGTCTTAGGCATGAGCTGGCTGGCGCGCCATGACCCCTCCATCAGTTGGCACCAGAGATGCATCACGTTTGGATCGGACTTTTGTCTGGAACATTGCATGCAGCGCCAACCAGGGGAGGGGCCTCCCATCGCCACAGTGGCCACCATGCACATCACAGGGGGTGAGGCAATACCCAAACCGTACTGGGACCTACAGGAGGTCTTCAGCGAAGCGGAGTCCGACCACCTACCCCCACACAGGTCCTTTGACTGTCAGATCAACCTGGTGCCAGGGGCCACGCTACCCCCAGCCAAGCTGTACTCCATGTCAGATCAGGAACTGGAGGATCTGAGGGAGTTCATCGACAAGAACCTCAAGCGGGGGTTCATCAGAGAAAGCAAGGCAGCAGGAGGCATCCCGGTCTTCTGGGTGGACAAGAAAGACACGCAACAGCGCCGTCTGGTGGTGGATTTTAGACGGCTCAATTCCATGACGGAACCGGTGGCTTTCCCAATGCCCAGAGTGGATGATCTGCTGACAGCGGCACGCAGGGGCAAGATTTTCACCAAGCTCGACCTGAGGGGGGCGTACAACTTGATCAGAATCCGGGAAGGCGATGAGTGGAAGACCACGATGTTCACGCCGCTGGGCTCTTTTGAATATCTGGTGATGCCCTTCGGTTTGCAAGGGGGCTCAGCATGCTTCCAGGCCTTCATGCACCACGTCCTGGGGTCCCTCCTCTTCAAGAAATGCCTGGTCTTCCTGGATGACATCCTTATATACTCCAATGACCCAGTGCAGCATGTGAAGGATGTCAGGGAGGTGTTGCAGCGCCTGAAGGAGAACCACCTGTATGTGAAGCTGGAGAAATGCAAGTTTCACACCAGGGGGGTGGACTTCCTGGGCTACAAGCTGTCAGACAAGGGCCTAGCGATGGACAAGGACAAGGTGCAGGCCATCCTGGACTGGCACAGCCCCAGGACGCGCAAAGATGCCCAACGCCTCCTAGGCTTCGCCAACTTCTACAGGAAGTTCATCAAGAACTTCTCTCGCGTTACGGCTCCCATCACGGACTGCCTGAGAGGCAAGCAGAAGTTCAGGTGGACACCAGAGGCGCAAGCAGCGTTCGAAAGCCTCAAGAGGGTGTTCGCTTCCGACCAGAACCTGTTCCACGTGGTGCAGGATGCGCCCCTACGCGTTGAAACCGATGCTTCAGACAGAGCTTTGGGCGCCATTTTGCTGCAACTGGATGCCAACAGAGAGTGGAGACCCTGTGCCTTCTTCTCCAGAAAGCTGACCCAGCCAGAGCGCAACTACACGGTGTTTGATAAGGAGCTTCTCGCGATCCACGCTGCGTTCCAGCATTGGAGACACTTCCTTGTGGGCGCTAAGCATCCCATTCAGGTGTGCACGGACCACAAGAACTTGGAGTTCTGGAGAACAGCCAGGGTGCTCAACCAGCGGCAAATACGGTGGGCAGAGTTCTTCTCGCACTTCAACTTCTCCATCCACTACATACCGGGGGAGCAGAACGTCAGGGCGGATGCCCTCTCCCGCAAGCCAGAGTACATGGAGGAGGAGTTGCCACCAGCACCCCGGCACATTTTCCCCCCATCAGCATGGTCCTGCGGAGCAGCAGTGGTGAGCGAGGCAGAACTCACAGCACTGACGGCAGCAGATGAGTTTGCCACCCGCATCTTCAGAGAGCTGCGAGGGGGGAGGGAGCAGGCAAGAGACTTTGAGGAAAGGAGGGGGTTGCTTTTTTACAGGGGAGCCCTGTACCTGCCCACCAACCAGCTCAGAGGTAAGGTCCTCAAGCAGATGCACGACAACCCGACGGCGGGTCATTTTGGAAGGGACAAAACCGCTCACCTAGTCATGAGACACTTCTGGTGGCCAGGGGTGCGGGAGGATGTTCGGGACTATGTAAGGGGCTGTGAAACCTGCCAGCGAGCAAAGGTGGTCAGAGCACCACCAGCAGGGTTGCTGGAGCCATTAGCCACACCGCACAGGCCGTGGGAAGTAGTGTCCATGGACTTCATCACCTTCCTGCCGTCGTCCAGAGGCAAGACCGCAGTGTTGGTGGTGGTGGACCTCATGTCCAAAATGTGCCATTTTATACCGTGTGCCAGGGCGGTCTCTGCAGAAGAGACAGCCAAACTGTTTGTTGACCACGTATTCAGACTGCATGGATTACCTTTAAGAGTTATTTCGGATAGAGGCCGCCAATTTGTTTCCAGGTTCTGGCGGCGGCTCATGAACCTCCTGCAGGTGGAGGTCAGCTTGTCGACGGCTCGGCACCCGCAGACCAATGGACAGGCGGAGCGGGTCAACGCCATTCTGCAGCAGTACCTGAGATGCTACGTCAGCCAGAGGCAAACGGACTGGGTGGATCGCCTGCCACTGGCAGAATTTGCCTACAACAATGCGGTGCAAGTCTCCACAGGGGTGTCGCCCTTTAAGGCCAACTACGGGCGCGACCTCAGATCTTTCCCGGAGAGGGAGGGGGAGGAGGAGGAGGAGGGCCCACAGGCAGAGGATTGGGCAGAGGAACTGGAGACGGTGCACCAGCAGCTCAGAGAGCACTTGGAGAGGGCCAAGGAAGCGTACAAGAAGGGGGCAGATCGCCACAGGCGACCGGGGGAGGTCATCAGGGTGGGGGACAAGGTTTGGTTGTCCTCGGAGGGCCTGCCCACCAGAGGGAGGTGCAAAAAGCTGGCACCCAGAAGGTTGGGCCCCTTCACGGTCACGCAGCAGGTAAACCCGGTGGCATTCAGGCTGGCACTGCCAGAGGACATGAGGGTACACCCAGTGTTTCATAGATCGCTGCTGTCTCCGTACAGGGAAAGTAGCAGGTTCCGAGACAGCGCACAGACCCCCGAGGGAGGGGGCGAGGGTGGAGGCAGGGAGCCACTCAATGAAGCAACGGCCATCCTTGATTCACGAAGGGGGGTGGGGGGCCTGGAGTACCTCATGGCATGGGAGGACGCCCCGCCATCCCAAAATGAGTGGATCCCAGCCACTCAGATACAGGAGGAATTCTTAGTGGAAGAATTCCACGCCCTCTTCCCACACAGGCCCAAGCCCTGGCACATGGAACGGGAATGGGAGAAGGAGGAAACACAGGAGGGGGAAAGCAGTTCACCATGGAGATGGGAAGCAGAGTTTGAGGACACGGAGGAGGAGATATGGGCAGTTCCGAGGTCCACTCAGTCAGAGGACGAGGTGGACTGGCAGCAGATTTTCACCCCCACCAGTTCTGAGGCCACGGACTTTTTGGGATTTCCCTCTTCACAGGAGGAAGGAGGGAGACAGAGGGACTGGGGGGAGGTGTTCACACCAACCGGATCGGACAGCACGGAGTTTCTAGGTTTTCAGTCACCACTGACACCCGAGCAGCCTCTAGGGAGGGGAGAAGGGGGGCCTGGGAGGGGAATGGATGTGTGAGGGGCAAGGGATATCGCGAAGCCCCTCCCCTCCTGAGTTCCAGCCCAGACCCGAGCGAGGCTGAAAAGAAGGAAAGCTCCAGCTCAAGTGGGGAAACAGGAAATGGGTTCCAAGGCTCTGGCAGGGAAAGAGAGCCATCGTCCCAGGTGGGACAGGAAGGGGAAAGGAAGGGGGGCAGGCCAGTCCCCCCAACTCCGGAACTTCGCAAAAGGCGTCGGGGGAAGAGGATGGGTCTCCCCAAGTTATTATGTTGGTGCAAAACGCGCCAAAAGCCACTGGGAGGTTCTGATTCAAGCTAAACAGATGGGTCTTTGTAAATAGCACTGCCATTAGCACTGTAAATACTCAGCACCAATAAAACCATAAAATGCAGAGCTGTGTAGAGTCGTTACTCTGAAGTAGCCTTCTCCAGCCACCGTGACAGGATGGTTATCAGAACCATGGTGAGAGGGGAAAGCATTAAATACCCCCTCCCTCCTTGTGAAGTCCCAATCCTGATCCCCCTACCCCAGCTATAACTTAGGGAGGGAAAACAAATCAATGTACAGTAGGAACTCTACTTACGTCCCACTCTACTTTGGCCCATTTCAAATCGCGACCGCGGCAAACCAGGAAGTAAACACCGGGTTTGCCGTGATTCGCTCACGTGGCAGAAATGGCTGCCGCCGTCTGCACATGCACAGAAGCAGGCTGCTGCTAAATGCGCCTGTGCACAACGGTGGCCTCTGGAACGGATTGTGGTCTTGAGTAGAGGTTCCACTGTAAAGGCAATGCTATTTGGAAAAAGAAAGGGTTAAAGGGACAGAGGAGAATCCTACAGAAGGGACATTATAATTAATGGGGCTTACTTCCAAGGCAGAGTGTGCATATTTGCAGAAAGAGCATGCTGTGTTTGAACAAAACAGTATTTTAGTGCTAACACAACCCAGGTCCCCCCCCCCCCCCAGTTTGAAGCTGTTCTTCAAGAAAAATGAAATTAAACCCAACTGCCAGCCATACATTTAATGTAAAATTAAATGGTCCATAAAACACCAGGTACTTTTATTTTTCATGGGTTTCCTTTCAAAACATCTACTGAAGAAGCTTTACTTCTGTTGCTCCCTACTTAAAGAGAAAGTGTATTACCTACATACAATTAAAATGTCAAATGTAAAACAAAACCTAAAAAAGCAAAAAGGGGAACTGAACCCCAGTCCAATCAACGTAGATTTACTGCATTAATTGCGAGCATGATTAACCACCTAATCAACACTTCAAAAAGTATGGCATGCTTCCATCAACCCTAAAAATTAGAGCCATGCATCTTTTCTACAACATGCTTTTTGACTGCAAGTCATTAGTGCACAATTCACACGGCGAAGACTAGGTCAACATAATTAAACACCCACTCCTGAAACTGGCTACCAATCTGTTACTTACCTTCTTTACCAACAACAGCATGCAAAACTAGAATTTCTAAATTTACCAAGCTTCCTGTTGTGTTCTAGTGTTGGCATTGCTAGGTAAGATCCATGGAAGGTCACTAGTTTAACAAAAAAACGTTACCATGGGGGGCCAAGACTTCACCAAGCCTTACCCACTGAATTCCTGCAGATATGTCATTTCTGCTCTACTGGTTAGCTGGGTGGTGAAGGTGGCATCTCTTGAAAGCTAGGTATATACAGGTGTCCTTTCCACAAACTGATTGATCCCAATCAATCCCAATTGGGTGTGTGTATCTGCTCCCTATATAAAGGAGTCATTAACCCACAGCTGAATGACAACACGGAAGAAGCTAAGAGAAAGCAGGTCACTTTTGGAGCTCAGACATTTCCATACTAAAGCATTAAATTATCCAAGGTCCATATGTCAAACCCTGAAACAAAGAGGCAAACTGCCAAAACTTCAATCAGAAGCTAGCTGGTAAGCACATTGGTGCTTCTTAAAGCTTCAAAAAGTAGAAGGGAAAGTAATAGTATTATCCTTCTTGACTTCACCATGACTGCATCTTCCCTTCCATCTCAGGCAGTGCATTGATTCCCCATTGCAGTCCCAGGTGCAAAGGACAACAGGGTTGGAATCAAATAAGTCCATAACTTTCATTCATTGCAGATGTCAGATGGTTTGACGTAGGCATTGGGTATGTATCCTGAAATCAACAAGCCCGTGTGCAGGTTGATGATTAAACAGAGTTGACCAAGGTAAAGGGTCACCTTTTACCTTGCATCACATCTGGGTGACCCACCAAGATCACCATGACACGGGTGCAACGGTCAACCCCTGAGCTGGGTATCTGGACATGAGGCACCCATAGCCTCCCTTAAGGGGATACCGCATGACTGCAGAGCAGTGGTGAGCACCCGCTGGCCATGTCGGCTAAGGATCCATCCCAACGCCTCTTCCGGCACTCGAAGTTGGTGGGAATGGGCATTACCTGACATAAACGCTTCTAGGCAAACATTTCCTGTTCCAGTGCTCCTTACTATCTCCAATCCCAATCCTGCCAGGACTTGTACAGAAAAGAAGCAAATAATCCTCTCATTGCCATTATACTTCACCTATGTCTCCAGGTACTAAAGAACAGTGTGTGCCGTTGATTCAGAGCAAGACACAAGACATTTGTTCGGTCTATAACCTTTGAGAACCTTACAAGGGAACCATTCATAAGCAGCAGGAAGTCAACAACAACAATGGACACAAATGCTTTACAAAAAAACAACAATGGACACAAACATACAAATTGCCATTGTGATGAAGGGTCATGAAGTCTGCATCATAGTGAGAGTCATCAGGCATCGGCATTTTCATTTGAAGTTAGTAGATGTTTTAGAAAAATAACCATTTACATGCTGAGATCTCAAGCCGAGGGGTGTATATGTGTATGTGCTATTTAAATCCATCATCTGCCTCCATGCATTTGGCACAGGATGGAAATCCTGCCAGAAACATAAAAGTAGCAACACGGGGTGGGGGTGGATAAAACATGTGAACGTGTTGCTGAAATGGCCACAAATGATACATCATATTACACAACTCTTTTCAGATCATGATGGGTGAGATGCTTACATCGGTTAGCAGCTTCAGGCTCCTGCAAAATATTTTGACTTGGTTAAATATTAGTTCCAACACTGTGGGTGGCTTGTGAGAAGTGGAGAGGATTTCTAGCAATTTACAAGTCAAGCTGTTATAAGAAGGTGTCTTTCCCCAAGACATTTGAGGATAATGCTGTGTTTTTTCTAGTTGTAATTGTATCTGTCCTGTGCAAAAGAAAAAAAGAAAAAAGGATTACCTGTTCTTTCAGCAATCATACCTAGTGTTGTCTTTTGAGGAGGAAACTGTACAGATGTTATATGGGCAACAGTACTAGTTTGCTTAGATATGTCTTGGGGTTTGGTCCAACTTGTTTTGTGTGTGTGTGTGACTGTAGCATTAGATTCTGTTTTCTCTTCTCCTGCCTAAGCATCAGGATCCAGACTCAGAACTGAGCCCCAATGAGATCTCCTGTGCAGAGGAGGAGGAACATGGTTCCAGAGAGCCCTCTAGCACAAATGGAGACCTGGGCACTCCATGCTTCATGAAGCTCAGCTGGAGGCCCTTCCCCAGAAAAACAGTCTTCCACCATGGGCCTCCAATATGAGGGATCCCACTGTCCCTTATTGGGACCTTGATTCCAGACCTGGGCTTGCCCATCATTCTCTCCAGGACTTCAGAACTAGTGGCAATTCTGCCTGGACAGAAGTTCCATTATGGTGACTCAATGCTCAACTAGCAGCCTCAGACCTACCATCCAACTGGACTACTTAGGAGGGAAAGGAGGGAAACATAAACCCCGTATGTGCTCTGGATACTGGCTGTGAGAAGCTCCAGAAAGATGTGAGGCTATAGGTCCACTTAAAAACAAAAACAAAATAACAACCACCAGTCTCTGCAGTGCTATATTTCCAGAAAAAGAGGTGCCAAAACTCACCATGAATGCCTCCCTTGTTCTCTTATAATGGTAATGGCACCCACCTGAAAGGTGCTGGAACTAAGTTTTGGCAAGTTCCGTGGGGGGGGGGGGGGGAGCCCTGAGTCTCCGGCTGCTCAGTGTTGATGCAACAGCGCAACAACCCCAGGAGGTAGCCCTTCCTTAGTCTTGCATTTCCTTGCTCCATATTTTTTCAGTACAATCTCCTTGCCTGGCTAGAACAGGACACGTAAGTTCTGATTGTGCAAACAGCTTACCAAAGCCCCTCTTGTTTATAGTAACTCAATTGTAGAACCAGAAGTTGTGCACAAACAATAACTAATCAATAGTGGGTTGTGACAGTGTGACTGTGCCACCTCTCTGACAAGTTTCTGAATAAATATATTTACCTCACACATATAACCACCATTTCTCTGTCAATAGCCTACATAAATGAAAAAGCTACTGTTGGTAGACATGCTGCCCTTATTTTGTACTAGTGATGTAATTCTGAAATTATGTGAAAAGCCCTGGGGTACCTTTTCAAAAAGAAAATTGCATACATGAGTTAGGTGAACTTAAATATATTTTGAGCAAGCTAAAGACTAAACTAAGCAAGGGATTCTTCTTAACTGTTTTTGCTTTCTGATCCTGAGCCTACAATACAAATTGGGAACTTATCCAAGCAGCGCTGCTGATATGCAACTTTGATTTATTGAACTGCAACACTGAAACCATACCAAAATGGGGGGAAAGGAGGTAGTAAATCAAACCCAACAGTCATCACATACTGAAAGTCAATTCTTCAGAACGGCTAAGGGGTGGAAATCACTGCTTGGGATTCTTACGGTTTCAACAATAATACTTAACATTTATGTGGGGCTTTGGTTGGCATATTTGAACATTCATCCCATAATCCACCACCCTGTGAGGTAAGTGACTATTATCATCCTCATCTTTCTGAAGAGAACAGAGGCTGAGAAAGCAGTGCCTTAACTAAGGCCTCCTCATGAATTCATGGAAAGGACAATCCTAGAACCAGGAACGCCATGCTTGACAGCTGACAGTCTTAGCCACTACACCATGCCAGCTGTTTCAAAAGAATTCAGGCTACATAAAAAGGCTGAGGATACAACATTACCCTCCTACCTAAAATAATAGCCGGGACTGTTTGGCATCCATTTCTTTTAAGGAGCAAAATGCTCATTGGCTGAAAAAAGGGAGATATGTTGCTTCCAACAGTACAAAGACTAACAGTAACGCAAGTGCTGCAGCTGTTAATAAATCATCTACATTTCTGTACAACTGATAATGTATACAAATGCCTCCCCAAACTGCCAGTTCTACAGCTAAAAGTTAATGAAACTTTTGGTAAACTCCTGTGTGCTGCAGTTAGCAATTATCAGACCGTTGCATTCCAGGCAGAAGAATTAAAACTATAATCTCAACTTTAGCATGTAAGACAAATGACCTGCCTCTGACCCTTATCACAGGCAGTTTACCATCCAGTAACTCAAACAAAGAATGCTCTCTTCAGAACACCCACTCCAATACCCTACATACCTGATGTCTACTGCGCTCCAGAAAAGTTTCACCAAAATTGCTCCGTCAACATGGATTAATATACCACTAAGAGAGCATTAAGTACCTGAAACCTCAGTTTCAAACAATGAGGTAAAACCAGTTCAGCAAAACAAAAGTACACCCATTCCACCACCTTCCATAAAACACATTTACAAAAACACCCCCTCAAAAACCTCACCCCTACACACATTTTAAAGCCCACAGCAGAAGAAGGGGCAGTTCATTACAAATATGTGTGTTTTGTTGCATTCCAGTGCAGCATGCCCAGTAAAAACCTGCCGCGTAAACAAATTCCAAACAGGCTGTCTCAGGTTTGCTATAGACAGAGTTGTATCTTGTTTCTTCATCCTTGACACCTCAAGTATGGATCTTAGCCCTGTAAAGATTTTTAGCACACTACAAAACATAGTACTTCATAACCTCTGATTTTAATGCAGTTTTAATCTTATTTCTCAGACAAGCCATGTCCGGTTATAATCTAGGATAATAATAACAAATAGCTGGTCCATGACTCTCCTTTCTTCACAGCATGCTCTTTAGATGGACCATTATGACTTCAGTAAGCCACCTTTTAATATTTATCAGGTTGAACTGGTCTTTGGCCGTAATAATAAATTGTTGTTGTTGTTGTTGTTGTTGTTGTTGTTGTTGTTGTTATATTTATCTTACCCAAGTGATAACCCCTCTTCTGCTGGTGCTCTATTTTAAAGAGACAAGAATTGCTGCAGACCCTTGGAGCCTGGTTTTATTTTGATATGAGCATTCGTTAGCAAGACCCTACTATTATATCTGGTGCTTAGTGATAAAATATCACTACAAGGCTATACACACTACATTGGTTTAGAGTAAATGTGCATATGGGTGGAGAATAGGGATAATGCCAGTAGACTCCACGTGTTCCTGCAACATGTGGCCATCATAACATGGGGAAACTCTATGAGCATACATACCGTGTTTCTCACGAAAAGAAGCCATACCCTGAAAATATGCCATACCCCCGAAAATAAGCCATACCCCGAAAATAAGCCATAGTGATAGGCAGTTTAACCTTGTAGGTTAAAGTGTACCATACTCAATAAAATAAAATAAAATAAAATGAGACATCCCCTGAAAATAAGCCACCGTGTGTTTTTTGAGGAAAAATTTAAGACGGTGTCTTATTTTTGGAGAAACACGGTATACAGGCTCTTTCACAAGTTATGGTATACAAACATGAAGGATGTTACTTTGTTCTCTTTGTGGCGAGGCTGAGAGTACACCAATGTAGTACAGGGCCGTCTTGAGCAGATCGCGCGCCCTGGTGCTGAGAGGCGGAGATCGCTCCGCCGCCCGCCCCGCCCTCGCAGGGCGCAATTGGTTTCCCTCACAGGGCGCAATTGGTTGCCAGGCCGGCGCCCAGCTTACCAGCCCCCCGCCATGGTGCACTGCGCCACCGGGGGTCTATGTAGAGCCAGCCCTGATGTAGTACATGAAGTACTCAGGCTTTTCCTTTCCTTTTTCTGCTGTCTACTCTTCCAAAATTGGTTTTATTGTTATTAAAAACAATTTTTGAAATCTCAAGCTACACAAAGCTCAGATAGTTCCAAGAAGATTAAGCTCTTCACTACTTTTTAACAAGTAACATCTCAGCAGCACAGATGACAGAAATTCTTAAATGAAAAGTAGTAAGCAATTACACTGGGTTTTATCCAATGCTATGCTTGTCAACTTCTGCTTGTGCAATGGAATGTCACTCTGTACAGCCCACATGCAACTCCCAACTAATAATTTTGGGACCATTTGTGTGTCATTAGATCAGCTACTTCTGAGGTTTTTACACCACCCATGCTGTCAGAAGTACAGTGGTACCGAGAGTTACAAACGCCTCAGGTTACAAACACTTCATGTTACAAACTCCGCTAACCTGGAAGAGTTACCTTGAGTTGAGAACTTTGCCCCAGGATGAGAACAGAAATCGTGTGCCAGCGGTGTAGCGGCAGCAAGAGGCCCCATTAGCGAAAGCACGCCTCTAGTTAAGAACAGTTTCAGGTTAAGAACGGACCTCCAGAACAAATTAAGTTCGTAACTAGAGGTACCACTGTAGCACAATTCAGTCTCTAATGTCTGGATGTGGGACATTAACTTACCAACTGAGAAACTTCTACCTATGGCAAAGAATTCAGGGGCAGACATACAGCTTACATGGGGTGCTAGTCAGGTCTCCTGAGCCTAATGAGAATGCATCCCAGAAAACACCCAGCATTCCCCTGTGGTTGCACAATGCAGGGAAAGACTGACATCTGTGAGCAAGCTGGCTTTCATGGAAGCCTGCCTGCCATGACTCACCTTCACTTTGAGGATCCCTCGGTTTGAAAACCACAGCACAAAAGCAATTATGAATATATGGTTATATTTAGATTTAATGCAGTTTCCTATGAATATATTTACTGAATAGTGTTCCAGCATCTTCTGGATTCTGTGTTTCTGGCTTACAGAGAGACCAATTAGAATGTTAAGTTTTGACAAAGATGGGGAGTTATTCCTTATGTTTGTATAAACAGAAAAACAGAATGTTTTAATTAGTGGCACAGAGGTTTTAAGGTTAACAGTCAATCCTGTGCAATTCTGATCTCCATTTTGAGAACCTCAGTTTTAAGTGTCCTTGACAGACAGAAGGATATAAGAGCAGTTTTTTTTTAAAAAAAAGGAAGGAAGGAAGTGGGGAGGGGAGTAGCAGCGGTAGACATTCATTTATTTTCTAAGGAAAAGCACTAAAAGAATTGCTATGGGGAGTTTTGACTGTCTCATAAGAAATCTCTCCTCTTCAAGTTCTTGTTAAGAGTCTAACAACAGAGTCTAATCTGGCTAAGCCTTCTTAAATAATCAATAAAGCACTTAGAGAAAACACTTACGGTTTATGTGGTCGATATAGTACACACCAATCTGAGGATCGTATGCAGCTTCCCATCCCCATGGTAGCTCATCTCCAACACAGTCTGCAAAGGATAATGGCTTTGTTAACCTAAAAACAAAACCAGAAAGTAATTGAATTAAGATTATGGAATTTTCCTAGACATACACATGCAGAAAATTAGGCAAAGTAATTCAGAAGTGTCACTGTTCAATATCTCCACTTTCAAACGAGGAAGAGAGAAAGGCTTGTTTAGGATGAACTGACAAGGGTAAGAGGCTAAAAAAACCAATGTCTGAGATGTCTAAACAGAATCAAGGAAATCTTCAATATATGCCTTTTCTCAAGACCAAACAAGATACCATTCTGGGACACCCATTTTTCAGAGCTATGATGTGCCCTCTTTGCTCTAAAAATCAGAGCCCCTCCTTGATGGGGCACAGTGGAATTAAACTGGACCGACATAATCCCATATAAACCCAGAAGACAAATTCGAGGATTTGCCTAACTTAGGGTTAAAAACATAAGAGTTTGTTGGATCAGGCCAATGGTCCATCTAGTCCTGCATCCTGTTCTCACAGTGGCCAACCAGATGCCTGTTAGAAAGGCTCGCCTGACGCTTCTGTTACATGTCTTTAGGTGCCAGGAAAAAACATTCCTCTTCTCCCAGGCCTTTGGCTAATTAAACAATCTATGGCCTTTTAAACTGTGGGGTGTTTTTTGTTTTGTTACTATGTTATGTATATTTGTGTTTTTATATTGTAAACCCCCGTGATCCTCGGATGAAGGGCAACATAGAAATTTAATAAATAAAAATGAAACAAAAAGCCCACAAGAGCACTCTCTCCCCTCCTTTGGAATTCAGTAATTCACAATGAGAAGCATTACTGTGGAGGCAGAGGATAGCCATCATGCCTAGTAGCCATAAATACCCTTCTCCATGAATTTGTCTAATCCTCTTTTAAAGCTGTCTAGGTTGGTGGCCATCATTGCCTCCTGTGAGAGTGAGTTCCACAGTTAACTATGCACTGCATGAAGAAGTCCTTTTGTTTCAATCTTCCAACATTCAGATTCTCCAGGTGTCCATGGGTTCAAGTGTTACGAGAGGGAGAAAAACTTTTCTCCATCCACTTTCTCCATGCCTTCTACTTGCCTTTTCTATACAGTAGAAATTTCCAAACCCTGCAACCTTTCTTATATATATAATTTTTATTAAATTTTCTGATTTACAATTTAAAATACTCATTTTACATCCTTAAGATATCAATGACTTCCCTTCTTCTCTTTTCATGGTTCATTTTACATATCGTAAATCCCTGCATATTTTACAAAAAAACTATACCAATAAGTATTCCAGCCATCAAAACTTATTTGCACTGTTGAATTTATCTTAATGCTGCCAGCGTTTTCAGCTGTACACAATTATTTCCCAAATATTCAATAAACGTTTTCCTATCTCCTTTAAACTTCTGTTCTTCTTGTTCTCTTCTTCGATATGTTAAGTCTGCAAGTTGTGCAAATTCTGTCAACTTAAATTGCCATTCTTCTTTGGTTGGGACCTCGCTCGTTTTCTATTTTTGGGCTAACAAAACATGGGCTGCAGTACAGTAGCATACATAAATAATAAATACACAAGGCTCATTGCCCTTTTATTAACCTTGTTAAGGATTCTTGTTAAGAGATTCTGTTGTAGCATCCTAACCCAGGCGGAAAACTAGGCTTTATTTCACCACAGTCAAAGACCCAGTTTGGCACTCACCCCATGCACATTTGCAGAGAGAGAGAGAGAGAGAGAGAGAGAGAGAGAGAGAGAGAGAGAGAGAGAGAGAGAGAGAGAGAGAGAGACTGCAAGTCTCAATGGCACCTCTCTGGTGGCTTCATCCAGGGCAAAGCACCCAGCTAGCCCGCCTGTAGCTATGGCTCTGCCTAACCCAAACATCTAATAAATAATTGCAGAAAGATGTCTTCGGAGGGAAACAGCTTGCTTCTTGCTAGAGCAGGATCTATCAGCAATAGATGGAGTCTGAGGGATATCAAAAAGGGTGAAGCCACTCTTAACCTTGCATTCAATTTCTGACCAAAGTTAGGAACTTCAGAGGAATATAGAAGACTGACATGGAAGCCAAGAATCTGGCTTAATAAAAATAATACTGAAAGGCAATTTATACAGTAAAATGCAACAGCATGATATGCTGATCAGGTCTATGGGCTGGAACTCCCCAAGAAAAAACCTGGGGATGGTATGATAGCAAATAGATCACTGAAGACATTGGCTCTGTGTGCTGGGGAAGTGAGAAGGAAAATTCAGTGATGGGAATTCACAGGAAATAAATTGAAAATGAAACAGCAAGTATCATAATATCGTTATATAAATCTATAGCAAACTCACATTTAGAATACTAAGTATGTTGTTTCTGCTTTCCCTAACTTAGGGTGGATATCATAGAGCCTTACAGGGTACAAATAAAAATCTCCCGATTTTCTCTCAGGAGAAAGGCAAAAGGTAGAGCCAGCCAGAGTGGTGCAGTGTTTAAAGTGCTTGACTAAAAGCTGGCAGACCTCGAGTGCAATTTCAATTCAGTCATGAGGCTCACTGGGTAATCGTGGTCAAGTTTCTAACTCTCCATCTTATCTATCTCACAAGGTTGTTCTCAGAATAAAGTGGTTGAGATAAGAACTACAGTGGTACCTCGGGTTAAGAACTTAATTTGTTCTGGAGGTCCGTTATTAACCTGAAACTGTTCCTAACCTGAGGTACCACTTTAGCTAATGGGGCCTCCCACCATCGCCGCACGATTTCTGTTCTCATCCTGAGGTAAAGTTCTTAACCCGAGGTACTATTTCTGGTTTAGCAGAGTCTGTAACCTGAAGCATCTGTAACCCGAAGTATCTGTAACCCGAGGTACCACTGTACAAGCTTGTGGGACAGGGATGATTAAGTGGCAATAAAATAAACAAACAAATAAATAAAAACTAAGTAAGGTTGGGCCGCTTAGTTAAGATGAAAAATACAATGGGATGGGGGACAGAAAAGAGAGAAAGGTTGATGCAGTTATGAACCAGCGTGCCAAGATGGGAGGAAATCAAACATCTTCCTCTCTCACTAGGACTTGAAACAGTTCACTATCTACTGAACCTTCTCCTTTAGAAGGTGGTCTTCATGCAATTCCGGATAATATTTAAGCATGATTTTTTTCATGTAGCTGGTTTGCACAACAAAACACAGTATTTCCTAAGAAACAACAGGATAGATATGGATTGTGGCTAATGTGGTGCGTATACCACTTCCCAAAGCAGCGATGGGAGCTCACTGAACGTAGACAAAATTGGAGTGTTTACACAGACTGTGTTGGTTGCCCCTCCTCACTCTCACCTTCTTCACTCCTGTTTTTTAGACTGCAAGTTCTCTGGGGCAGAGATCTGTTATTTCTTTACAATGCTTGAAAATTAATGGTTCCATGCACAATACATTTGTGTCGTCTGTCCACTGATCTGGGAAGCAACAGCAAGCAGTGCAAAGCTGGAAAAGCAGGCAGGAGCACTGGCCCAGCCAAGTGCCATAGTTAGGCTTGCCACAAATGTGTCCCAAATCTCCACTGCCTCTGCGAATTCATTCAGTTTGGTCACCCATGGTCCAAGCAATATGCTTCTTCATGGAAGAAAATGAGGATTCTCTAACCCATCTAGGATGGCTGCATAACCAAGACTAAAACTTGCAGCATATGCAAATAAGTGCTTCAAAAATGACAATAATATTAAAAACTCTTGTGACACCCTAGAGATTAACAAATTTTATTATGGTATAAACTTGTGTGGACTAGAGTTCACTTCATCAGATGTAATCCTCAGACGCAGATAAACATTCACATGGTTGTAAGAGGAGGAGTTGTAAGCAGCGAGATCAAAGAGAAATGAAATGCAAATAGTACAGACAGTGATAATTCAATTACTGCTTGAGTGTGTGCAAAATAAACAAAGTATGCCTTTATAACAGCAGTAGTAGGTGATAAAACAATCAAACTGACAATGCAAAGTTAAGTAACACCTGTAGCAGGAATGGAAACTATTGTCTCTATTCAGATCAAATGTATGGCAATAACTTGAGACAACAACAGACAACATCTCGGCATCCCATGTACAACTAACAGGCCTGTTTAAAAAACCTATTGAATTCAATGGGCTGAGCCCCAGGTAAACAGGTTCAGGATTTCACCCTTCCCATTATAAACAACCAAGAGCCTTGTGATGCCTTGTTGTTGTGTTGTTTAGTCGTTTAGTCGTGTCCGACTCTTCGTGACCCCATGGACCATAGCACGCCAGGCACTCCTGTCTTGCACTGCCTCCCGCAGTTTGGTCAAACTCATGTTCGTAGCTTCGAGAACACTGTTCAACCATCTTGTCCTCTGTCGTCCCCTTCTCCTAGTGCCCTCAATCTTTCCCAACATCAGGGTCTTTTCCAAGGATTCTTCTCTTCTCATGAGGTGGCCAAAGTATTGGAGCCTCAGCTTCACGATCTGTCCTTCCAGGGAGCACTCAGGGCTGATTTCCTTAAGAATGGATAGGTTTGATCTTCTTGCAGTCCATGGGACTCTCAAGAGTCTCCTCCAGCACCATAATTCAAAAGCATCAATTCTTCGGCGATCAGCCTTCTTTATGGTCCAGCTCTCACTTCCATACATCACTACTGGGAAAACCTTAAAGACTAACAAATGTACTGTGGCATACGCTTTAGTGGACTCACTTTGTCAGGTACATGAAGTGAAACATTAGTTGGCAGGTATATAAAGGAGAAAACTGTAAGGTGGGGCAACGAGATGCAGCAATTACAGTCAGTGATAATTAGCACTTAAATGTATGTTAAATAGACATGCCTTTTTGCAGATTGGTGATACTAATCAGTATAAATACAGATGTTTCCACCAGGCAGTTCTTGCCCTCAGCCTGTGAGCAAGCAAAGGGAGAGGGAGGGAGGAAGAGTCATGCTGGCTTACAGCGCACATTAAAGTCCTTATGAGAGGAACTCCAGCAAAAAAAGAGGGAGAGAGCTGCCTTACTGATAGTCCAGCGCTAACAATAAATCACAAAGGGAGAGGCACAGGTTAGGATAGGGCAGCCAGTGAGTTGATACTCTGCCTCTGGCTCCAACCAAGAGAGGCAGTAGAAAGAGGTCAAGGCAATGTTCAGAAACGCCAGAAACATAGCACTGACTGCTGTGCCAGTGCAGGAGCATGAAACTCAGCGTGCATGTTCACAGGGCGACATTAGGGTTCCGGAGAGTCAGAAGGGCAGCTTTCCAAGAGAGAGCATCTTGGTGACTCTGAAGCACTGAACATGGACAAACCTGAAAGCAAATGCTAGATAAAGGTAAAGGTAAAGGGGCCCCTGACCATCAGGTCCAGTTGTGTCCGACTCTGGGGTTGCGGCGCTCATCTCGCTCTATAGGCCGAGGGAGCCGGCGTTTGTCCGCAGACAGCTTCCGGGTCATGTGGCCAGCATGACTAAGCTGTTTCTGACGAACCAGAGCAGCACACGGAAACGCCATTTACCTTCCCGCCGGAGCTGTCCCTATTTATCTACTTGCACTTTGATGTGCTTTCGAACTGCTAGGTGGGCAGGAGCTGGGACCGAACAACGGGAGCTCACCCCATTGCAGGGATTCGAACCGCCGACCTTCTGATCAGCAAGCCCTAGACTCTGGTTTAACCCACAGCGCCACTGACCACTAAACTGATTTTATTTCAAGGAGTTGCTTCTACATATCTAGTCTCAGTTTCAGCAATGTACATAACATCCTTGTAAATAAGCCCACAAAAGTTCATAGCCTGCAAATATATGTGCACGCACACACACACACAACATTACTAGTTAAGAGAGTACTATTCTGCATTACCACGGAACTACCTCCTCAATCTCCAGTACGGATATTGAGGATACTAGCCTCTTAGCAGGCTTGTAAAACCTCTTTGTATTCTATCAACACAGGTGGCAAAGAAGGGGTGGAGCTGAAAGATTGCCTTCCCATTCTTCTCAACTTGGTGGAGCACTCTGGTGGACAAGGGATGGAGAAAGCCATCACCTCCATTGCTAAACCATTCACTCACCTGCATGGGATTCCTCATGTTGTGCGGATGCCTGATGATAGTCTTCCAAAGCAACTACTCTATTCCGAAGTTTAAAACGGAAAGCGTAACGCTGGTGGTCAACAAAAGAGGTTTAAAGACTGTCTCAAGGCAAATCTTTAAAAATGTAGTATAAACACTGACAACTGGGAAACATTGGCCTGCGAGCACTCCAGTTGGAGAACAGCCTTTACCAAAGGTGTCGTGGACTTTGAAGACGCTCGAACACAGGACGCAAGGGAGAAACATGCTAAGAGGAAGGCACGCTTGGCAAATCCACACCGTGATCAACTCCCACCCGGAAACCAGTGTCCCCACTGTGGAACGACGTGTGGATCCAGAATTGGCCTGCACAGTCACTTACGGACCCATTGTTAAAACCGTGTTTATGGAAGACAATCTTACTCAGATACGAGTGATCGCCAAAGAAGAAGAAGGCTACAGTGTGTTGTTAAATAAAAGGCCACTTTATAGGTCTAGAAATGTACTTTCATTTCCCATCATGAGCAAGAGACACAGTACATCTTGAGCTCATGTGCTCCTTCTTTCTCTTCTTCTCCCAGAGCTACTTTTACTTCTGAAGATACCACAGTTCTATGTGATGTCTGACTTCATGGAACAGTGGAGGGAGAACAAACCATAATTTGAAACCATGATACCAAACTGGTTTGAGCTTGCTAATCTCAGGTTAACCAGTCGTGGGGAACCTCCAGATCAGGCATCCCCAAACTGCGGCCCTCCAGATGTTTTTGCCTACAACTCCCATGATCCCTAGCTAACAGGACCAGTTGTCAGGGAAGATGGGAATTGTAGTCCAAAACATCTGGAGGGCCGAAGTTTGGGGGTGCCTGCTCCAGATCATGAGCCAAATTTGGCTCTGAATACCCTTTTCTCTGGACACCAGGTGGCGCTGTGGGCTAAACCACTGAGCCTAGGGCTTGCTGATCAGAAGGTCAGCGGTTCGAATCCCTGTGATGGGGTGAGCTCCCGTTGCTTGGTCCCAGCTCCTGCCAACCTAGCAGTTCGAAAGCACATCAAAATGCAAGTAGATAAATAGGAACCGCTCCGGCGGGAAGGTAAACGGCGTTTCCATGTGCTGCTCTGGTTTGCCAGAAGCGGCTTTGTCATGTTGGCCACATGACCTGGAAGCTATACGCCGGCTCCCTCGGCCAATAATGCGAGATGAGCGCGCAACCCCAGAGTCAGTCACGACTGGACCTAATGGTCAGGGGTCCCTTTACCCTTTACCTTACCCTTTTCTCCAAGTCATACAGGCATACAGAGGTAAAGATGCAGCTGCAAAGGAACAAGCCTTAAAATAAGCTCCAGGTTGTTCCTGGGCAACCAGGACTTGCCCAGCTGAATCTTCAAAGTGAAGCCAATCCTTGCCGAAAGGAGAACCTGAAGACAGCACAAATCAGCTGATTGACAGTGGCTTTAAGCCCTACTGGAATCTTTCTTTCAAGTTCAATCCACACTGCTAAGGAAAAAATGGTCATCATTTGGAATGCTTTTAATGTGGTGTTTATTGGATTGTTAAAATGGAAAACTTAAATATTATTCCAAAAAAGAGATGAAAAATGGTCATCTGACATCATTTTTATTAGGATTGGTTGAATGCTGCAGAGTTCCGATTGGCAGAAATGTTTGTGGAGCTTCTGTGAGTTCTAAAAGAAGCATAAAAAAAAACCTGTGGCTTTAAAGGGATTTTTTTTGAAAAAATTCTTGATTCTTAGGAAGGATGTGCCACAGTAGCCCTAGTGCACCTCTGGCAGCCAGCGTCCAATATGCATAAATGTGGGACCATCACATATTACAATCTACACAGATGCAGGAGTGTCTTAATTTCTAAATACTAGTGCCTTCCACTTTATGCTGTATGAAGTGGCCTTTAGATTAAAAAAAATAGTGCAGAGCTGATAAAGTAAGCCAAAAGTGAGGAAGCCAATCAATAATGTTCAATTGCCAAGGGGAAAAAAATAAGTATTTCCAATGTAGGAAATCATTAACCAGAGGCCATATGCACATATCCTCTAAAAAGAGTTAGCTACATCACAACTTAATATATAACCAATTCTTGACAGAGAAGCTGTAAAAGAATTCACGTCTTTGACCAACTTTATGAAGTATTCAACAAGCAATCTGTCCCAGCTCTATTTTTTATACACTTGGGTAGTGCTCATTATCAGATCTTGCAGAAGGGAACTAATTTAGCAGTCCCAATTAATAAGTAACATGCTTGTTTTGGATCAATCACTGCATGAAGGTTGGGACAGAAACAAGTTGGATTGCATACTTGAGATTCATGAGCAAGCCTGAGCCTAAATCCTAAAAGACCACTATGAAGTTTAGTATCCATATAAATAAATTCAAATGATCTCAGAAGCATTTTTTAACATATGCTAGCAAAAACAATAGTTCTGATTCTGCAAACCTTCTTAAAACATGCTTGGTTCTAAGTACCTAAGGAACATTCTTTATGTCTCAGTTGTTTAAGGATTATTACAAACTGCTAGAATTATGTCACGTTGTGGGTTGCCAACTCTTACAAAAAACAAAATTAAATTCCAGTTTTTGAAATCCAAACCTTAATATTGCAACATGACAGAAGTAAGACTTATGGAATTCAGCTATAAATAGGATAGCTCTACCAATGGTGTGATTATACATGGTACTTAAAAAAACCTTTAGGATTTAAGTCCCAGGGAGCAGGGGAAAGCAGCAGTTTCATATTCTGCTAGGAAGCTGCCGGAGGCATCCTGGAATAAACTGAATTTGTTCTTATTCAGAAGGGGAATTCTTCATTATACCAATTCAGAAGTAAAGTCAGTGGATGATACTTCCAAGTGCAGTTATTAGGTTTAGGAGTGCAGGTGTAGGTTGCATTTCTATGCATATTTACCTGGGAATAAGCCCCACTGGGAGTTGCAGGATGTTTTGGAGTAAGCAAATATAGGATGCATATTTAGGCTCCTACGAATCCTAGTATATCTTGCCTAAAGTTGAAAGCAAAGCCAATAAAATCAAGGTCAGTTGTTGTTAATTTAATAATTCCCCCTTCAACTCATGCTTATGCAGCCAAAACAGCACCATCAATGCGTAGTGGTCCTTGAGTAAACCCAAGGTATACAGAAGTGCAATTTTTTAAAAGAAAAAAAAACCCTAAAGGGGAAGAATCCCCTCAAATGAGGACAGAGCATGCTCAGGGGGCTCAGATGGTGATGGAATGGAGGGAGCATCCTGGAAAGGCGGCTAGATGACGGGAGACACAGACATACGGTACAAAAGGTTGAGGGAGCCATCTCATTGTCTGGTTCAGATCAAGAAGCTATTTTTGAAACAGAAGGAAGATTTGCCCATTGAAATAAATGGATAAATCCGAGATTCTTCCCTTCCCTTATACCTCTTTATCATTCACACACACACACATACTTTAATGGCAATGTAAACTGAGTGGTTTATATGTCGAACAACTGTTACAAGGTCTCATCGAGACTGCACACATAATTACTCCATAAAGAGGGTATTGCACATTTCCTGGTCAATATACATAATTTTCAACAAGCCTTGGGAAATGGGCATATATTGAATGAATTTTATACATTCTTCAGCAATTATGCATAATACTCAGCACTTTGGGGAATGCAAATACTATATATTTGCTGAACATTGCACATTCTCTGGGCAAACTGTATACAGTATTCTCTTGTCACTATGCACAAGAAACACCAGGAAACATTTTGTTTTAAATTTCTTGTTCAGAAGGGTGCAATCTGTGCTCTTCATGTGTCTTCTGGCTCGCTGCCTAATCCAACATGGCCTCCAACATTCCCTCCAACTGATCAGCCAAGCAGCAGGAGGACTCCAGATAAAGATTAACTTTTTCTGCAGTCCAACCCTCTTTTCAACACTCTCAGCTATTCCCCCGTCAGCTGAGGAGCACAAGGGGGATTCCAGTGAGAGGTAAGTTTTAAGCCTTTCTCTCCTACAATTCTGATGAAAATTATTGCTCTCCCCCCCCCCACAACAATACAATATTATCCATTGCCTTTGTCTTCATGCTGCAGATTGGGCTAAGAGAGTAATATACAACAAACCTGCAGTACAGTTCAATCCTGCAATGTAGTTAACTGGTTTTTTGGGGGTTTTTTTTGGAATATGAGCTCCTTTATTCACAAGACTGTAAATTGTTTTTTTTTCTTTTCAATTTTTTATTTAAATACGAACAACATTACAAATCAAAACATCAACAATAACATAAACAGAAAAAGGGAAAAAAACCACAAAGGAAAGAAAAGTAAAAGGGAAAAAGGAAGAAAGGGAAAAAAGGGAAAAAAATGATAATAATAAATCATATATAAAATTATAATCATTTAGGATTCAACATGATCTATACATTATATGTACAAACAAAGAAAATAGAATTGAACAAAACAGACATTGATAAATAACAAAATATGAAACATCGAACAGAAACAAAAACAAAAATAATACATTTTTTCAAGTTGTACATATTTTCACGGTGGGTGGTGGGTAGGGTGGAGGGATAAAGGATCTAGGAAATAGGAATATAAGAAAATATGTAGTTAACTGTTAATATTGCAGGGCAGTGGCTGGTTGGGATTCTGAGTCAAAAATCCCCAATGCCTTTCAGGTTGCAACAAAGGTCAGTCTTCTTAAACTGCCACCTCAATCCTGTTGCCAGACCAAACTATGCACTGCTACATGCAGAAACCTTGGGGTCAACTGTTCTGCAGCAAGACTGGTTGCATGTCAGGAACTGGGTGGACGAAGAGAAGTGGGAGGTGCCAGCCGGGAAACACCCTAGGGAAGCCTCAGAGGAGGAAAACTCATAGCGGGGGGGGGGGGGGATACTGAGGACAAGTCAGAGGATGAAGGGGAGGCAGAATGGTTGGAGGCTAAAGAAGCAACAGGGCTGAGCGAGAGAGATGCAGAAAGCAATGCAGACTCAGGACATGCAGCAGAGACGGAGGAGCCAGAGGCTGCAGAAGCATGCATGGAGCTTGCCTTTCCTACTGTGGTAAGCTCCCCTCCCTCCTTGTCATCTAGGTCACAGAAAGCTTTGCGTGTAGCAGAACAAAGACCACAAGTGGCCCCTGCCCAAAGTAGTTTAAGGCTGCTTGGGAGACAACTGGCTGGGGAGGAGGACCTAGTGGGAAGTAGAAGGCAAAGACCTTCAGCCCTGGCAACTGTTTCATGGGGGCCAGTCCTGTATGTCGGCATTGCTACCTGGTATGATGTTTTCTTGAATTAAGAGCTAGCTTTTCTGCTTGTCTCTGCATCTTGACTGCTAACCTGCACCTGAACCAGCCCTGACATTGCTCTTTTAAATGTTCAAAAACAAACACACACACTTTGATAGCAATTTATGACTTACTTTACGTGCAAAGACAGGAGCCCCTGTTTTGTAGATTTTTTTCAACCTTTTCACCCACAGACTCAGGCAGGGGCATAGCACCCGGAAAGGGGGGGGGGAGCTGCTGGGGTAATGGCCCCGGGAACATTTTTATGGAGGGTCCTTCTCACGCCGCCCGGCTAGCCCTGTGCAACTTTGTGAGGATGGGATCGAAATATGGCTGTTGCATCCTTCTCACACTGCCTTCCCCGACCACTCTGGGAGTCCGGGATCATCCCAGCCTCTCAAAGCTGCTTGGGGCTGGCATCGCATCAGCAGTGCCAACTGGGCTGGCACAGCAGTCGCCATTCATCCTCCATGCACTCCCTCCCACCCCCAGCACATGCATGCACACCCTGGGCACCAGCAGTACACACTCCAGCGCTGGACTCAAGTAACACATGCACCTCAGGACCCTACTTATATCTGTGTTATATCAGACAACTTTCCCAAATACATTTTTTAAAAAAATTCATTACTGCATTTTAGAACCTCAGCTGTGAACTTACCTGAAACTTACAGTCTGCAATGTTTATTCTACTAATCTTGAAAAAAGTCTAAACTCTTGCAAGCAGATCCTATTTATTTAGATTTTCTGCTTCTGCAAAGTTTATAGTGCTTATTTAATTATTACCTACATAGCGTAGGAGCCTCAAGCAAGCACCACCCAAGACATATGACAGAATTTACATATTAGCAGTGAATGAACTGCTACTGCATTGTGGTTGTGCAACAGTTTCTCTTGAGCTACAATGGTGCATAATTTTTGACAGGTGCGGAGTATATGCAGCCCTGTATATTGCTCTACAGTACTACAAAAAGGATGCAAGGGTGGCAGATAGTCTAAGTAATTGCCTTTAGAAGGCGTTTTTGCTAATGGTGGAGGAATTTTAGTTACAAAAGCACAGTGTCAAGTGATATGAAAGATTGCACATTATGAAGACAAGAAGCAAAAGTTCAAGTATTCTATCCACAGGCCACAGCGTACTATTGGAATTTCAATTTTGTTTTGCTCTGTGTAGGAAGTAGAGTTTAAGCATCCAGAAAATATTGAGTGTAAATTGCCTTTGGGCACAATTTATTATTTCAATGGTTATCTGTTTTTTGACATCAGAGAGATAAGGTAACTAGAGGCAAGTCATAAAAGGGAAATGTAACAAAAATGGACGGAATTTCCTGTTCATGTGTTACTTTCCAGGGAGAAATCTCAACCCAGTTAAGAGTTTCGAGCTCCCTCTCCTGCCCCTTCACCATGCAGGGGGGAAAACAAGTGAACCATAGAGCATTGCATTGATTTGGATGCAGACCCCTCTGACCACACAATCCATCTCCCTTTTCAGCTGGGGATAGACTACACGGACAGAAAGATCCCATGTTCAAATGCATGCAATACCGTTCAGCTTGTTTGATACTTTTCCTGTGTAGAAGGGGAACGAGGGAGAAAGTATGCCTGTCTCTCCAGCTTGAGATTTCTTCTCAGAAAACATGAAGGTCCAAAGGGAAATAGCAACCCAATTATTCACATATTGCCCTAAAAGCCCTTGCTTAAAATAGCCTCTCATGTGGAAATCTGCATGGTCTGGGAATTACAAGTAAGATAATAAACTTATTTTCTAGTAAATCTTCTCTCTCTCCTTTATTCCTCATCACTCTCCCATACACAAATTAAGCTCTTAAGGCCCCTTGCCAGTATCACTTATCTCCTACAACTCCAGGCTGTGAAAAAGCCCAAAACACAGATTAAGGAAAAATTAAAAATGTGGTTTACTTTTATTGTGTATTCATCTGCCACACATCAGTGTACCATGAGCTGTGAACTTTTAAAATCTGATGGTAAGACTTCCTATACTGTCAGTTGAACACTCAAATAACCCAAGCTGTTTTTCTTTGCCTATGGAATGCTAGCCCATGAATCTATTCTGCTTGGAGTCACTTAGAAAGCTGGAAAGCATCCTCAAATCTTCTAGTTCAGCCCCCTTCTTGCTACAGGAAATCCAGAGCTAAAGCATCCTCAAATTACTCTGAAACCTCTACTTAACAACTTCCAAGCAAGGGTACACCCACACCCACCAGTAACTGGTTCTGTTGTCAAATGGCTCACACCATAAGGATTATTTCTCATAATTGTAATGTTCAACCCAAATCTACTTTAGTGTAAACGACTCTGGGGTTGTGGCGCTCATCTCGCTCTATAGGCCAAGGGAGCCTGCGTTTGTCTGCAGATGTGGCCAGCATGACTAAGCCGCTTCTGGCGAACCAGAGCAGCACACGGAAACGCCGTTTACCTTCCTGCTGGAGCAGTACCTAGACTGGGCGTATAAGACGACCCCCAACTTTTCCAGTTAAAATATAGAGTTTGGTATATACTCGCCGTATAAGAAATATGACCCAGCGTATAAGATGACCCCTGACTTTTGAGAAGATTTTCCTGGATTAAAAAGTAGTCTTATACGCAGGAATATACACTTTGAAGTGCTTTTGAACTGCTAGGTGGGCAGGAGCTGGGACCGAACAACGGGAGCTCACCCCGCTGCGGGGATTCGAACCGCCGACCTTCTGATCGGCAAGCCCTAGGCTCTGTTGTTTAGACCACAGTGTACCTCTATTAAGAGAAAACGCCTGCTGGGAGAGAAAGGTGAGAAGTCTCCGAACAACTTTGGTTTTCTGATCTTTACAGCTCTTAGGTGTTGATTCTAACACCTGATTCTAATTGAATGCATGAGACAATTACAATAACTAACCTGACAAAGACATGTGCTCTGAAGGAGGAAGGCAAGTAGCTGGTGCACCCAAGAGGGGGAAAACTGGTGCTCATCTCCAAGAGAGACTCCCACTCACCATTTGGTTGAAGGGGCATGGAGAAGGATAATAAAATATAAAGGGACTACTTTGCACCAAGTCTTTAGGATTACTCTAGGAGAAACAAACCTAACCATTAATGAATCTGGGTCACTGTAAGCAGCAGCACAGGGAATCATTGGCCCCTCCAACTCTGGGAGCTGTCTCAGAAACCTATCTGAATGGTTGTCTTGCCTTTCTTAATGGCAAACTCGAGCTTCCTATTCCTTACATATCACTAGCCTCCATGCCTATTGTGAGGGACAGGGGATATCGCGAAGTCCCTCCCCTCCTGAGTTCCAGCCCATCCCCGAGCGCAGGGGAAAGCAGGGAGAGTTCCGTCTCAAGTGGGGAAGCAGGAAGTGGGGTCCGAGGCTCAGACAGGGTAGCGGAGCCAGCGTCCCAGGTGGGACAGGAAGGGGGAAGCAAGGGGGGCAGACCTGTCCCCCCAACTCCGGAATTGCGCAGAAAACGTAGGGGGAAGAGGATGGGTCTCCCCAAGTTGTTATGTTGGAGGAAAACGCGCCAAACGCCATTCGGAGATTCTGATTCAAGCGGATAAGATGTGTCTCTGTAAATAGCACTGCCTTTAGCACTGTAAATACGCAGCACCAATAAAAAGATAAAATGCAGAGCTGCGTAGCGTCGTTACTCTGAAGTAGCCCACTCCGGCCACTTTGACAGCAACCTCCGAATCTTTTTTTGGGCTACTTTGGAGTTGCTGGGATGAGCTCGCCAGAAGCAGAGAAATGGCGGCAGATCGCGGAGAAAGCCCAGCAGGACCTGCAGTAACTGGCGTTGCAGGCACAGGGAGAATTAAAGACGGCTAAGCAAGAAACGGAGAAGGTCAAGGAGGACAGGCAAAACCTTGCTGAACAGGTGAGAGCGCTACAGGAAAAAGAGCAGCAGTTAAGGGCGGTAGCAGTAGACCTGCAGAACAAGTTGGATGCCGAGAGAAACAAGGGAGGAGGGGGGCCCCAACTCCAAGTGCTGCCAGGAAGGAGAGCGGGGACCCTAGTAAGCAAGTTCAACGGAGATCCGAGGGAGTATCATGGCTTTGAGACTGAGATCTTGTATGCCCTCGAACTGCACCACGATGAATTCCCTGATGATGCGCACAGAGTAGCGTTTATAGTGGAACACCTTACCGGGGCAGCCAGGGAGTGGCTTAGACCGTTAATAGCGGCAAAAAATCCTTGCATGAAGAATGTCAAACTGTTTCTAGAAGCTTTAAAAGTAATGTATGCGTCTGATAGCCATATGGACCATACCAAAGAGGAACTGCATAATTTACGCCAGGGAAAAATGACAGTTCGCGAGTATTGGTCTAAATTCACCATGCTGGTGCACAAACTGAGGTGGGAACTGCACTCGCCTCCGATGGAAGCTGCGTTCTATTTGGGGTTGCATGAGGATGTCAAGGATGAGCTCTCGAGAGGTCCAAAGCCCAATAATATGGATGAGCTTAGCAAAGCGGCTCTGGCGGTGGGGGTGAGACAGGAATCCCGGTGGAACGACAAGCAAGCAACGCGCGCAAAGCGGGCTTGGTTCCCGCGGTCTCTGGAGAAGCCACTCCCCCAACAGCCCTCCCAAGCCACGCCTGGGGCCAGCCCAGACCAAGAACCCATGCAAATTGATAGCGCGCGCGGGGGGGCTTTTCAAACCCCGGCGGCACCAAGACGCAAGGAGGGAAGGGGCGGAAACTGCTTTCTCTGCAACTCCCCTCAGCATCTCGTCAGAGACTGCCCACATCGCAGGGAGTGGCAAGGAAAGGCGGGAACGGTTGTGCCCTCCCCCACTGACGCAGCACCACAGCAGGGAAACGAGACAGCCTGGCTGCAGGAGACAAGGGGCAGCAGCCAGGCGCAATCGGCAGACAACAGCCCCAACCCACCCACCCGCACAGCGAGGAGCAGCGCCAGCCCACCCCACCCCCCCAGAGCAGGGGTGGTTCTAGAAGTGACGCTAACGCTCCCAAATGGGTACCCCCTGACGGTCTTAGCTTTAATCGACTCGGGGGCTTCAGCGAACTTCTTTTCGAGAAACTTTGCAGAAGAGCACCAGATCCAACTTCTGCAGCTGGATTTCCCCCTGCACGTCGCCACCATTGACGGCAGGGAGTTACTGGGAGGGGCCATCACCCATCAGACCCCCCCCCATGAGAATGACGGTGGGACGGCACTCAGAGACACTGGCATTCAACATCACCACCATCTCAGACCCCCCCATCGTCTTGGGCATGAGCTGGCTGGCGCGCCATGACCCCTCCATCAGTTGGCACCAGAGATGCATCACGTTTGGATCAGACTTTTGTCTGGAACATTGCATGCAGCGCCAACCAGGGGAGGGGCCTCCCATCGCCACAGTGGCCACCATGCACATCACAGGGGGTGAGGCAATACCCAAACCGTACTGGGACCTACAGGAGGTCTTCAGCGAAGCGGAGTCCGACCACCTACCCCCACACAGGTCCTTTGACTGTCAGATCAACCTGGTGCCAGGGGCCACGCTACCCCCAGCCAAGCTGTACTCCATGTCAGATCAGGAACTGGAGGATCTGAGGGAGTTCATCGACAAGAACCTCAAGCGGGGGTTCATCAGAGAAAGCAAGGCAGCAGGAGGCATCCCGGTCTTCTGGGTGGACAAGAAAGACACGCAACAGCGCCGTCTGGTGGTGGATTTTAGACGGCTCAATTCCATGACGGAACCGGTGGCTTTCCCAATGCCCAGAGTGGACGATCTGCTGACAGCAGCGCGCAGAGGCAAGATCTTCACCAAGCTCGACCTGAGGGGGGCGTACAACTTGATCAGGATCCGGGAAGGCGATGAGTGGAAGACCACGATGTTCACGCCTCTGGGCTCTTTTGAATATCTGGTGATGCCCTTCGGTTTGCAAGGGGGCTCAGCATGCTTCCAGGCCTTCATGCACCACGTCCTGGGGTCCCTCCTCTTCAAGAACTGCTTGGTCTTCCTAGATGACATCCTTATTTACGCCAATGACCCCGAGCAGCATGTGAAGGATGTCAGGGAGGTGTTGCAGCGCCTGAAGGAGCACCACCTGTATGTGAAGCTGGAAAAGTGCAAGTTTCACACCAAAGAGGTGGATTTCCTGGGCTACAAGCTGTCAGACAAGGGGCTAACAATGGACAAGGACAAGGTGCAGGCCATCCTGGACTGGCACAGCCCCAGGACGCGCAAAGATGCCCAACGCCTACTAGGCTTCGCCAACTTCTACAGGAAGTTCATCAAGAACTTCTCGCGGGTTACGGCTCCCATCACTGACTGCCTGAGAGGCAAGCAGAAGTTCAGGTGGACACCGGAGTCGCAAGCAGCGTTCGAAGGCCTCAAGAGGGTGTTCGCCTCAGACCAGAACCTGTTCCACGTGGTGCAGGATGCGCCCCTACGCGTTGAGACCGACGCTTCAGACAGAGCTGTGGGAGCGATCCTGCTGCAACTGGATGCCAGCAGAGAGTGGAGACCCTGTGCCTTTTTCTCCAGAAAACTGACCCAGCCAGAGCGCAACTACACGGTGTTTGATAAGGAGCTTCTGGCGATCCATTCTGCGTTTAAACACTGGAGACACTTCCTGGTGGGCGCCAAGCACCCCATTCAGGTGTGCACGGACCACAAGAACCTGAAGTTCTGGAGAACAGCCAGGGTGCTCAACCAGCGACAGATACGGTGGGCAGAGTTCTTCTCGCACTTCAACTTCTCCATCCACTACATACCGGGGGAGCAGAATGTCAGGGCGGATGCCCTCTCCCGCAAGCCAGAGTACATGGAGGAGGAGTTGCCACCAGCACCCCGACACGTGTTTCCCCCGTCGGCATGGTCCTGCGGAGCAGCAGTGGTGAGCGAGGCAGAACTCACAGCACTGACGGCAGCAGATGAGTTTGCCACCCGCATCTTCAGAGAGCTGCGAGGGGGGAGGGAGCAAGCAAAAGACTTTGCAGAACGCAGGGGGCTGCTGTTTTACAAGGGAGCCCTGTACCTGCCCACCAACCAGCTCAGAGGTAAGGTCCTCAAGCAGATGCACGACAACCCAACGGCGGGTCATTTTGGAAGGGACAAAACCACTCACCTAGTCATGAGACACTTCTGGTGGCCAGGGGTGCGGGAGGATGTTCGGGACTATGTAAGGGGCTGTGACACCTGCCAGCGAGCAAAGGTGGTCAGAGCAGCACCAGCAGGGTTGCTAGAGCCATTGGACACACCGCACAGGCCGTGGGAAGTAGTGTCCATGGACTTCATCACAGACCTGCCTTCGTCCAGGGGCAAGACCGCAGTGTTGGTGGTGGTGGACCTTATGTCCAAAATGGGCCATTTTATACCGTGTGCCAGGGTGGTCTCTGCAGAAGAGACAGCCAAACTGTTTGTTGACCACGTATTCAGACTGCATGGATTACCTTTAAGAGTTATTTCGGATCAAGGCCGCCAATTTGTTTCCAGGTTCTGGCGGCGGCTCATGAACCTCCTGCAGGTGGAGGTCAGCTTGTCGACGGCCCGACACCCGCAGACCAATGGACAGGCGGAGAGGGTCAACGCCATTTTGCAGCAGTACCTGAGATGCTACGTCAGCCAGAGACAAACGGACTGGGTGGATCGCCTGCCACTGGCAGAATTTGCCTACAACAATGCGGTGCAAGTCTCCACAGGGGTGTCGCCCTTTAAGGCCAACTACGGGCGCGACCTCAGATCTTTCCCAGAGAGGGAGGGGGAGGAGGAGGAGGAGGAGGGCCCACAGGCAGAGGATTGGGCAGAGGAACTGGAGACGGTGCACCAGCAGCTCAGAGAACACTTGGAGAGAGCCAAGGAAGCGTACAAGAAGGGGGCAGATCGCCACAGGCGACAGGGGGAGGTCATCAGGGTGGGGGACAAGGTTTGGTTGTCCTCGGAGGGCCTTCCCACCAGAGGGCGGTGCAAAAAGCTGGCGCCCAGACGGCTGGGCCCCTTCACGGTCACGCAACAGGTCAACCCGGTTGCCTTCAGGCTGGCACTGCCAGAGGACATGAGGGTGCACCCAGTATTTCATAGATCGCTGCTGTCGCCGTACAGGGAAAGCAGCAGGCTCCGAGGCAGCGAACAGACCCCCGAGGGAGGGGGGGAGAGGGGAGGCAGGGAGCAACTCAATGAAGCCACGGCCATCCTTGATTCACGGAGAGGGGTGGGGGGCCTGGAGTACCTCATGGCATGGGAGGATGCCCCGCCTTCCCAGAATGAATGGGTCCCAGCCATTCAGATACAGGAGGAATTCTTGGTGGAAGAATTCCACGCCCTCTTCCCACACAGGCCCAAGCCCTGGCACATGGAAAGGGAGGGGGAGGGGGAGGGGGAGGAGGTCGCAGAGAGCAGTTCACCGTGGAGATGGGAAGCAGAGTTTGAGGACCCGGAGGAAGAGGTATGGGCGTCTCCGAGGTCCACCCTGTCAGAGGAAGAGGCAGACTGGCAGCGTATTTTTACCCCCACCAGCTCTGACGCCACAGACTTCTTGGGATTTCAGTCTTCTCAGGCGGAAGGAGGGAGCTCAAGGGATTGGGGAGAGGTGTTCACACCAACCGGCTCGGACAGCACAGAGTTTTTAGGCTTTCAGTCGTCACAGACGCCCTTGGAGCGTCTGTGTAGAGTCGTTACTCTGAAGTAGCCCACTCCGGCCACTGTGACACCTATCCTTCCAAAAACCAAAGCAGTGCCTCATATTTCTCAGAGGCTCACAGCACTTTCCCATGTCCCATTTATTTCACACCATAGCAACAGAGAAGGATAAACATTAATAAGCCAACTCCACTTAGACTTACAGGAGCAATGAAAAGCGTGCTCAACATGAATCTGGAAAATCCTTCGTCACCTATGAACTAGATGGCTTGGGCAAGTGCCAATCTGTGAAATAGCTATAGTCCAACTCTTGCCCAACCCACCTCTGCTACTTAAATCCTGCTCCTTGTCAAACACACCAACATTAAGTTCTTCTGATAACTACAAATATTTAAACCTTTTAAAAATACAGTACATGAACACTTGGAATAGAAATCTTAAAAACTTAAAATCTACAAAACATAAAGGGACAATCAGGGGAGACAAGGTTTTCATTAAAAGCAACTCTAGCTGAGAGGCTCTCCAGCTCAGATATGTACCCCTTTCTACTCGCCACAAAATCAGTATACAGACCATCAACTTATAAAGTGACTAATGTGGAGTCTTACCACTTAAGGCCCCCAACCTTTACCACACAACAGAATTTGTGGCAGAAAACCTTACCACTTGGTATGCTGGTCACAGAGGAGGATTTGCGGCAGATGACTACTGGTAGTTCTCCTGCACTGCAGGGTGTCATAACCAGGGGCGTAGGAAGAGGGGGCGATAGGGGCGCTCTGCCCTGAGCAGCGCAATCCTGAGGGTGCCATCGCGGCTGCCCCCCGCCCACACTGGGCGCCACGCCACGGCCCCAGAACGCACGCCACGCCCCCACGGGTGGTGCGCCACGCCCCCAGAATGTGCACCAGCCCCACCCGCCTGCTCTCCGCCCCCGGTGCCAGAGCATGAAGCTCCGCCACTGGTCGTAACTATGATGTAGCATTTGCACAGAATGGAAGGCGGGGGGGGGGCTCTGAATTTCGGCTTCACACAGGGCTCTGCTTAAATGTGAAAGACCTAGGTCTGCCATTGGGCCTATGCTAGCTTCCTGGGCCTATGTTCTGTTCCTCTCACTCCCTACTGCTGAAACACAAATTGCAACAAGGTCCTGCCTTTTTGTCCATGTTATTCTGTGTTGTGTTAACTGATGAGACTAAGAAATAAATGAATAAGGTGGCAACATGGAGGGGTTATGGGAATGAAATAAATTGAGCAAATAAATAAAGAACTCATTATCCCAGGAAAATAGCCAGTGACAAAAAATATGAGCTCAAGACCACCTAACTGGCATTTGATTCATTTCAGCATATTCTCCCTTATGGAGGCGGTTAGATAAAGATTGTGTAATAAGATTGCAGAGCAGATTCTCTGACATTCAAACGTCTTCCGAATGAAAGCAAGCGGTGGTAATACAGTTTTGTTTTACCTCCTAGGGTTCCCTGTAACAGTGTGAAGCAACTTTAATTAGGATGAACACTCCGAGAAGGAACGTATGATGAGCTTCAGCCATTTCCTCACCTTGTTTTGCACAAGGGAGCTCTAAAATGTTAAATCCTTCCTTTGTTCCCAATTATTACTGCAGTTAGGAGGTCAAAGAACAGCATGCCTGATAGTCCAAACAGGTCAGAGAACAGCATGGCTAATAGCCCAAGCAGGATAAAAGTCTATTTGGTTGAGGTCTGGCCCCATTAATTGGGAAGAACAAATGAGGAAGAATGTGAAATTAACAATCATCTAATGCCCAGTTGCCTTCAGATCACAAAACCCACATGGATTTCAACAGGCTGTAATGTAAAGATAAAAACAAACAGGAAAACATAGGCTGGTGGGTCAAGCAATATGAAATTTTAGATCAGCTCTGGTATAGCTGTCTCTTTTATGAAACAAAGTTATTTTCTTAAGATATCATCATCAGAGCAAGATACAGTGGAACCTCGGTTTTCGAGCGCCTCGGAAGCAGAATTATTCGGAAGCCAAACGCCAAAAACCCATAAGTGAATGCTTCCGTTTTTGAACGCACCTCGGAAGTCGAATGGCTTCCAAGATGGGTTTCTCCATTTTTCTGAATGGAATTTGCCGCCCGCCCATTGTGCCTCAGTTGCCGAACGCTTCGGAAGTCGAACGGTCTTCCGGAAAGGATTACGTTCGACAACCAAGGTACCACTGTACAATAGAATGGGTCTACAGAACAGCTGGGTTCAAGTGATCAAAAAAAGAAAGAAGTCATTAGGGAAATTTTTCCTCCTAAAGAACATCCAGCGAAACAAGAGTTTCAGGACATTTTAAGTGGAAATTATGGGGTTACAACTTTCCAGTACCCTTGTCAGGATGCAAGGTGTAGGGGCTGGCAGCTCTTGCTTTCCACTCTTTTAATATACTACTAGCCTAGCAGATCACCCAATGAAAATGACTCGGTTCAGGACTGACAAAAGTCATCACATAATAAATAGGTACCGTATCTTACTGGATTCACTGCCACAAGGTGCAACGATAGCCACTAATTTAAACGACTTCCAAAAAGAAGAAGACCTGTGCTCCATGAAATTTGCAAATTAATGGTAATTAGCCATGAGAGAAGAAATCAAAACTCCTTGTACTGAGGACAAGCAAGGATTAGGCATTACCTGAATTCACTGTCTCACAGATTCAGAGGTATCCTAACTGGTCAATGTTTAACAAAATGCAGAATTCAGGTGTGACCAACTAGTGGGCCACCAGGCATTGCTGTAACTCCTTTGAGCTCCCAGCCAGCATGACAAAGAATCAGTGATGATGGGAGATTGAACAGAATTACAATGCCAGGCAGCAGAAAGAATTATTCCTAAAGGGGATAAGAATTTCATATTTCACAATACTGTATTCTTGCCTAGCATACCACCTGTGCTAACTAGGTAATCCTCTTCAGGCACTGAGTCTGAACACACCAGGGCAAAAAGTATACAGGGGGTCAGGGGTGCTTGCAGTGGCCCTGCCCCCAATATCTCTAAACACAGGTCCATTTCCTTCCAACCGCAGGGGGTTGGCACAAAGGTATTTGGCTGGTTATGCTTAGAAGCCTCCACATATGGTGGGGGTGGGGTGTGTGTGCATGTGTGTGTGTGTGTGTCTTGCTCATGAGGAGACCTGTAAGGGCATCCATCCAAATATGCTTCAAAGCCCCTTTCAGACCCTGCTAAACACGGGAATGAGGGGGTAGAGTTGGCATACCTGGGAACATTGGAGACATGGGCGTTCCTAGGGGTTGGTTAGATTGCCCCCACCAAGGGCGCAAGCAGATGCAAAAATCATGCCTCTCCACTCTGGCTCAGAGTGGCTAGGAACCTCCTGCCCACCCGCGCATTCCCTGGGCTGTTCCTCAGTTGCTCTGGGAACCATGGGAGGCACACAGGCTCCTCTGGGCACCCCAGAGGAGGAATCCGGATGCTGGCATGGATTGTTGCAGCAGCCCTGTGGGAGCCTCTCCCCAGTCGGCCAATGGCACTATCAGAAGTGTGAGCAGAGCACCCAACAGGGCTTGGAGGGAAGAAAGATGGAAAAAGCAGGTGATAGTGGCAGGAGGAGGAAAAGGAAAGGAAAGAAAAGTGAGGGTGGGAAAAGAAGCAGACAGATGGAGGACAGGACAGCAGAACAGACCTGACCCCAACAGCAGTGGAGGAAATCACTGGCAGACTGCAGAAGGTGACAAAAAGCAAACTTTTTGAGTTTCTAGTCCATGGTCTCTCCCGGTTTCAGAGGTGCCAATATAGCTCCTTGACAAGAGCACAGGGGAGCCTAGGTACTTTCAGGTTGTGGGTGGGATGAGCTTAAAGACTAAGGTACTTTAATATGGAGTTTTGGATGAGATCACACCTCATCAGAAGCAGTGAGTGTGATTCTCACCTGTCAGTGGGTGTAAAGGAGGGGATGGAAAGGTTAGAATTAAATGGCAATGGAATAACTGACCATTCAAGTAGAGCTTATATGCATCCAAAATGACTCTTCACAGCAGCAGCAATAACAGGATTCCCTGGGCACAGTACACTGTATGTTGATTGTATATTGATTTTTTTTTAAAAAAAATCACTTAGAAATTCTTCGATTAAACAGTTTATCAATTCTTCTGAATTAAAATAAATGTACACTTCCCCCAAGTTCCATAAAGAATATTAATGTCTTTGTACATCTCTTGTACACTATCTGTTCTCTAGGCAGTAAGCATATCACTAATAACTGGTAATAAATAAATGTTTAATAATACTGCCATGTGCTTGTTCATGGATATGTGCTCCTTTCTCAACTTTTGCATCAGTGCAAACTTGGTTGGAACCTTCACAAAATCAATTCATAAAGGGAGGCTTGCTATGAGGAACAGAAAAAAAATGAGACATGCCTTATTTTGCAGTTCTGCTTTTACCTCCTTCTTAAATTCTTCCTTAACCACATACCCAGATAACATTGTCAAGTAACATGCAGTTGGGGACAGAGAACAAGAAGGCAAGCAAATTAATAGGTGTCTGGCTGGAATTGCAGGGGTCAGGTAAGAAGGCAAAGAGACGTAGGGCATGAGATCCCTATTCACAGTTTATAAACCATGGAGGACAGTTCTGATTAACATCAGAATAATGTTTAAGACCTAGAAAGAAAAATGTGACCCAATTGATCAAAACATTTTGCAGCAAATTGGCCCCAATGGACCAATTTACAAGGAGGACACTCAGTCAAGACAAAGTATTTCAACCTCATTAATGAAAATATTCTTTGCTACTATTCTTGCTTAATTTCAGAAATCATCCTTTGCCAGTAAAAAAAGAAAAGGGGGGGGAAGGAACTCTATAATTTGATTTTAAGGTTAACTATGCATGTCAGGATGGGGGTATCATTAATGCCTTTTCCGAACCTTATAGAATTGGCTACTAAGTAAATATAATAATTCATTATGCAGCAAGGTATTTCAAACAAAGTCTTTCACGTCTTTCACATGGGAAAAGGTTATTCCTTAAAAACAATAATAGTTTACACATCATATTGCTTCACCCCACCCCTGCAGGGAAATAACTCCATGTATGGCTTCCGCTAGCACACAATAAAGGATCATTTACCACCACCACTCCTTTCACTGGTGAACATAAGCATGAGGAGGGGATACTTTCCTGTCACAGTGGCCGGAGTGGGCTACTTCAGAGTAACGACGCTACGCAGCTCTGCATTTTATTCTTTTATTGGTGCTGCGTATTTACAGTGCTGAAGTCATTGCTATTTACACGGAGTGATGTGGTCAGTCGGTTCCAGAACCTCCGAATGGCTTTTGGCGCGTCTTTCTCCAACACAAAAGCTTTGGCAGACCCATCCTCTTTCCCCTCCTCTTTCTGCGTAATTCCGGAGTTGGGGGGATGGGTCTCCCCCCCTTATTCGCCCCTTCCTGTCCCACCTGGGACCCTGGCTCCTCTACCTTGCCTGAGCCTCGGACACGACTTCCTGCTTCCCCATTGGAATCGGAACTCTCTCTGCTTTCCCCTGTGCTCGGGGATGGGCTTGAACTCAGGAGGGGAGGGACTTCGCGATATCCCCTGTCCCTCACATTTCCTGACAAATATTAAAGAAAGAATTCGTGATTCACAAGATGGAAGTAAAGCAAATATTACTGAAGATGAAAAAGCAAAAAAAGAAAAAGAAAAGAATTACTTTTAGCACAGTAAAAATTCTGTTATAAGGATACCACTATCCTTTTTGCACTCTCATCCTGGATCAGAAACAAGTCTGCAATCACAACACAACTTTTAAAATATATTCATGCAGTTACAGCTCAGAAATAGTTCCCATCGATTTCAATGGAACAGATTCAGATCTACACACAGGGTTGGAAGCTATGACAATTATGATGTTGTTGTTTAGTCGTTTAGTCGTGTCCGACTCTTCGTGACCCCATGGACCATAGCACGCCAGGCACTCCTGTCTTGCACTGCCTCCCGTAGTTTGGTCAAACTCATGTTCGTAGCTTCGAGAACACTGTCCAACCATCTTGTCCTCTGTCGTCCCCTTCTCCTAGTGCCCTCAATCTTTCCCAACATCAGGGTCTTTTCCAAGGATTCTTCTCTTCTCATGAGGTGGCCAAAGTATTGGAGCCTCAGCTTCACGATCTGTCCTTCCAGGGAGCACTCAGGGCTGATTTCCTTAAGAATGGATAGGTTTGATCTTCTAGCAGTCCATGGGACTCTCAAGAGTCTCCTCCAGCACCATAATTCAAAAGCATCAATTCTTCGGCGATCAGCCTTCTTTATGGTCCAGCTCTCACTTCCATACATCACTACTGGGAAAACCATAGCTTTAACTATACGGACCTTTGTCGGCAAGGTGATGTCTCTGCTTTTTAAGATGCTGTCTAGGTTTGTCATTGCTTTTCTCCCAAGAAGCAGGCGTCTTTTAATTTCGTGACTGCTGTCACCATCTGCAGTGATCAAGGAGCCCAAGAAAGTAAAATCTCTCACTGCCTCCATTTCTTCCCCTTCTATTTGCCAGGAGGTGATGGGACCAGTGGCCATGATCTTGGTTTTTTTGATGTTGAGCTTCAGACCATATTTTGCGCTCTCCTCTTTCACCCTCATTAAAAGGTTCTTTAATTCCTCCTCACTTTCTGCCATCAAGGTTGTGTCATCTGCATATCTGAGGTTGTTGATATTTCTTCCGGCAATCTTAATTCCTGCTTGGGATTCATCTAGTCCAGCCTTTCGCATGATGAATTCTGCATATAAGTTAAATAAGCAGGGAGACAATACACAACCTTGTCGTACTCCTTTCCCAATTTTGAACCAATCAGTTATTCCATATCCAGTTCTAACTGTAGCTTCTTGTCCCACATAGAGATTTCTCAGGAGACAGATGAGGTGATCAGGCACTCCCATTTCTTTAAGAACTTGCCATAGTTTGCTGTGGTCAACACAGTCAAAGGCTTTTGCATAGTCAATGAAGCAGAAGTAGACGTTTTTCTGGAACTCTCTAGCTTTCTCCATAATCCAGCGCATGTTTGCTATTTGGTCTCTGGTTCCTCTGCCCTTTCGAAATCCAGCTTGCACTTCTGGGAGTTCTCGGTCCACATACTGTCTAAGCCTGCCTTGTAGAATTTTAAGCATAATCTTGCTAGCGTGTGAAATGAGCGCAATTGTGCGGTAGTTGGAGCATTCTTTGGCACTGCCCTTCTTTGGAATTGGGATGTAGACTGATCTTCTCCAATCCTCTGGCCATTGCTGAGTTTTCCAAACTTGCTGGCATATTGGGTGTAGCACCTTAACAGCATCATCTTTTAAAATTTTAAATAGTTCAGCTGGAATATCATCACTTCCACTGGCCTTGTTATTAGCAGTGCTTTCTAAGGCCCATTTGACTTCACTCTGCAAGATGTCTGGCTCAAGGTCAGCAACCACACTACCTGGGGTGTACGAGACCTCCATATCTTTCTGGTATAATTCCTCTGTGTATTCTTGCCACCTCTTCTTGATGTCTTCTGCTTCTGTTAGGTCCTTACCACTTTTGTCCTTGATTATGGTAATCTTTGTACGAAATGTTCCTTTCATATCTCCAATTTTCTTGAACAGATCTCTGGTTTTCCCCATTCTATTGTTTTCCTCTATTTCTTTGCATTGCTCATTTAAGAAGACCCTCTTGTCTCTCCTTGCTGTTTTTTGGAAATCTGCATTCAGTTTCCTGTATCTTTCCCTATCTCCCTTGCATTTTGCTTGCCTCCTCTCCTCCGCTATTTGTAAGGCCTCGTTGGACAGCCATTTTGCCTTCTTGCATTTCCTTTTCCTTGGGATGGTTTTCGTTGCTGCCTCCTGTATAATGTTACGAGCCTCCATCCATAGTTCTTCAGGCACTCTGTCCACCAAATCTAAATCCTTAAACCTGTTCCTCACTTCCACTGTGTATTCATAAGGGATTTGATTCAGATTGTATCTTACTGGCCCAGTGGTTTTTCCTACTTTCTTCAGTTTAAGCTGGAATTTTGCTATAAGAAGCTGATGATCTGAGTTACAGTCAGCTCCAGGTCTTGTTTTTGCTGACTGTATAGAGCTTCTCCATCTTTGGCTGCAGAGAATATAATCAATCTGATTTCGATGCTGCCCATTTGGTGATATCCATGTGTAGAGTCGTCTCTTGTGTTGTTGGAAGAGAGTGTTTGTGATGACCAGCTTGTTCTCTTGACAGAACTCTATTAGCCTTTGCCCTGCTTCATTTTGAACTCCAAGGCCAAACTTGCCAGTTGTTCCTTTTATCTCTTGATTCCCTACTTTAGCATTCCAATCCCCTGTAATGAGAAGAACATCCTTCTTTGGTGTCATTTCTAGAAGGTGTTGTAGGTCTTCATAGAATTGGTCAATTTCAATTTCTTCAGCACCGGTAGTTGGTGCATAAACTTGGATTACTGTGATGTTAAAAGGTCTGCCTTGGATTCGTATCGAGATCATTCTGTCATTTTTGAGATTGCATCCCATTACAGCTTTTGCCACTCTTTTGTTGACTATGAGGGCCACTCCATTTCTTCTACAGGATTCTTGCCCACAGTAGTAGATATGATAGTCACCCGAACTGAATTCACCCATTCCCTTCCATTTTAGTTCACTGATGCCCAGGATGTCGATATTTATTCTTGTCATCTCATTTTTGACCACATCCAGCTTACCTCTATTCATGGTTCTTACATTCCAGGTTCCTATGCAATATTTTTCTTTACAGCATCGGACTTTCCTTTCGCTTCCAGGCATATCCGCAACTGAGCGTCCTTTCGGCTTTGGCCCAGCCGCTTCATCAGCTCTGAATCTACTTGTACTTGTCCTCCGCTCTTCCTCAGTAGCATGTTGGACGCCTTCCGACCTGAGGGGCTCATCTTCCAGCGTCATAACTTTTATATGCCTGTTGTCTTTGTCCATGGAGTTTTCTTGGCAGGGATACTGGAGTGGCTTGCCAGTTCCTTCTCCAGGTGGATCACGTTTAGTCAAAACTCTCCACTATGACCTGTCCATCTTGGGTGGCCCTGCATGGCATAGCTCATAGCTTCTCTGAGTTATTCAAGCCCCTTCGCCACGACAAGGCATTGATCCATGAAGGGGTGA
This sequence comes from Zootoca vivipara, assembly GCF_963506605.1. NCBI lineage: Eukaryota > Metazoa > Chordata > Lepidosauria > Squamata > Lacertidae > Zootoca > Zootoca vivipara. The sequence continues at coordinate 50,977,656 of NC_083284.1, read as the reverse complement.
CAATTATGATAGATGCCCAAATTACACCAAGAATCTGAAACAGGCTGTAATCCAATGTATACTTACTTACTCACCCTACAACTGTCCCATTTCAGCTGGGACTACTACATTTTTAAGATGCCCATCCAGATGAAAAGCCAACATTCCAAAAATCCCAATTTGCAGGAAAGAATTGTGCTTATGGCTATGAATGCAGCACATATTTAAAACACTTTAAATGTGCTTTAATTATATGGTGTGTGTGCAACATACTCTTCTTCTGCAATAGCCCAGCATGGGCGTCAAACACCTAGAAACAGTGCATGTCTCACTGTGTGTAAATAACCTGTATACTGGATACCAAATAAATTATGGTGACGTCATACAACTTGTATCTCTGAGAATTAAGGAAAACCTGGTAAAATGCATTATTTTAAATGACCCAACAGTCTTCACAACTGGTCCCATTCGTTGGAAACTTCCCGTAAACATGGCATAATTTAAAAAAGGGTTGATTCCTTTATCCTTTGAAGCTGATTCAAAATACTAAGCAATGCTACTGTATTTCAATAATATATATTTTAAAGATCTTTAATGTTCTTTCAATCTTTACTCTTATGTAGGTGCCAAGCTGAGTTAAATATTGGCTACTGGAAAACAAGAGTCTAAAAGATTTCAACTTCTGTCTATAATCATCTTCCCTTGAGAAAACACCTTCCTGAATTTTACAATAACTTTTTGCTACACATTTCAGCCGTTGGCATAGCTGAAAGTTAATTAGATACAGACATACAAAAGTCAAACTAACATTTTAAGGCTACAAAACCACAAAAGAAGATTAATGTTAAACTACAGCACTTGCTTCAACGTGGGGAAAATATTTTGCTAAGCATTTCTTTCTTTCTTTCTTTTAGCTCTTGCCATGACAGTTTTACTGCCTGATTCTTTGATAAAGCACTCTGCTCTGCTTGAGCATATAAGGTCTAAATATTAGACAAATGGAATGCTAGGAATTTCTGATAGCCATACTCTGTGCAGGGATCATTCCAGCACTATAAACCAAATGACCTTTGAGCTTTCCAGAGGAAACTCCGAAGCAGCAGAATTATAAAGAGGCCATTATGTTGGGAGCTATTCCAATATATTTAACATGCACTTTCACACTACTTGTGATGGTAAAATAAAGGGGGGGGAGGAATCTGTGAAAATAAAAGGAATATAAAACAAGTGGACCCTAATCCCATGCAGTTATGCAGCTGTCAGTCCCACAGATTTAAATAAGGCATTTACCCATGGTTAGGACTACTGTCTTAATGTGCAAAGTGCTTCTTCAAGTGCACGTCTGTTCTTAAGACTATTTTTTATCACTCGGGAAGCCATTGTTCCAAGATCATCCCAGGCCAGAGGGTGTGGCATTACCTTTTTCTCCAGCTCAGGACACCCCTCTAATTCATTCCTAACTGCCTCCATGTTGTAGGAACCAGCAGTTACAGAATAAGGCAATGGCTCTTAAGACAACTCCTCAGAGGGAAGGCGGAAAGGAGGTTCAAGCCTGCCAGCCTTCATAAGGCTTCAGCATGCTGCTGAGGCAACAACTGTCTCTTGAGTGAGTCGTAGTCAGCAATGGTTGATGTGAGCTCTCCAGGGTGCTGAGAATTTGTCTTTTCCCTTCCCTGGTCCTAGCTGAGTTCTGGTGGCATGTACCCTGACTGAACTACTAGACTTAACTTACCATGACCCTACTGTGTTGGATGCAGTCTGCACCCTATTGGAGAGTGCATAAGCATCAACCTCTCCAGTATCCAGTATGAGGGAAAACAGGGCAATTCTCTAAAGAATAAAATTTGTTGCTAATTCTTGTAAATATAAAAGAGCCTCAACCATCACTTTCACTGATACAGTGTGAAATTCATCATCATGGTTATCACTTCCAAGCAGGATATCTGATCTTGACTGATCAAAGCCATTTTTAAAAGTTTTAAACAACTTCACTTTCTAGATACAATGCATGACTGCATATAGCAGAGGTCCACAACTGTGACTAAATGTTTTCAATACAATCCTTATTAGGATGCAACCATTTTATTTAAAAAAACAACAACCCATCCAACTATTAACTCTGGACTGGATTATTCATCTGTATGTATTAAAGAGCTTAAAAATGCAAATGCCCCCACATTTCAGCCAAATAGGTACCGTAATGACCTAAAACTACAACCTAAGAGGATTTCACACACCCCCATTCCCAAAATGGTTTGGAAGACATTGTGAGGGTTGTACCTTTACAGACATAACTTGATCTTTCTTTGCCTATGTTGCTAAGTATATGTAAAATGCATAGCAAGAGAACCTTAAATGAGTCTGATATTACTACTTGCATACTTTTACCCTTGCCGACAGGTGATTCACGAGGGGGAGGGGTGGAATATCATTACCTAAAGTCACTTCATGCTCTGAAATGTATCACGTCTCCAAATTTTCCCAGTAGCTTCCCCAAATGTCAAAAAGTATGAGCAACTGACAGCATTCACCAGCTTTCTGATCTAAGATGGCCAGCCTACAAAGAAATTCTGCAACATGTACCCTACACCTACCCTACACTGGACATCCTATACTCTAGGGAGATCAAGTAATATTAAAGAACAAGACACTGCAACAAGTGCTTCATTGCAGCATTCCAGACACCTTCCCCCACGCATACCGTGTTTCCCCTATTTTAAGACACCGTCTTATATTTATTGGGGGGGGGTGTCTTATTTTTTTTATCACTGTAAATACGGTACTGTATGATTCCAGGTGCCTGCCTCCTCCTGCGTTGCTGCTGCTGAGCGCCCAGAGCCATCCGGCGGGGTGCGCTCTAAGAACAGGTTGAGAAAAGTGTTCCTGGTGAGTCGAGCAGGACACCTTTCGTTGCGGAGAGAGAGGAGAGGGGGGTGTCGGCGAAGAACCCCCCCCTTAAAAAGCTGAGGAAGAGGTTCTCAGCAAACAGCCCGAGCAGCGCAAAAGGGGGCTTTATCTGCTGCTCTAACAGAAGCGAATTTCAAATACCGTACATTTTGTGGCAAAGAGGAAAGCAGAAAACCCAGCGCTAAAGAGGCTGCGCCCTCACCCGCCAGACGCCTCAGAACCCGGAAAGACTGGCACCAAGTTTCTCAATAGTTAAACTGACACCGAAAACAGCTACTCCAAAGGAGAAATAGTGAAAGAGAAGAGTATCTGGGGGACAGCTGATTTTATGTAAATGTTTTACAGTTACAAGGAATTCACAAATAAGGAGGCTCACCTTGTGTCGATTTATGAAAGCTGTGCTGAGAAACCTTGCAACGTGTACGGGAAGAGCAAAGGGGAACAAAGAGAAAGAAAACCCCCTCTTGCTCTTTTTCTCTTTCATTATAGACACTAACAGATAATAAAGAGTGGTAAAAAGAGTGAAACAGGAGCGCACCAAGGAAGGACAAGAGGGACTGAGGAGGAAGGAGGAGTATTCGGAGGAGAGAAAACACAGCTTGGGAGAGGCAGGAAGGCAAGGGAACGCAGAGAGAGCCTGGGAAGGAGAAGAGCGAGAGGGAAGAGGAGGTGGAAAGACAAGCGGAAAACAGAGAGCGAAAGTATATAGGAGAGCAAGGCAGAAGGGAAAGACAGGAGGCTGAGGAACAACAAAAGGGAAGAGAAAGGAAAATGGCAATGAGTTGCTGAGTAAGAGGCACAAACACAAGGACCGGAGGCAGCCTGCCGGGTCGGCGCCCAGCAGTGCCACGTGGAGCGCCCGAGTCTCCGGAAACCAGCAGCAGCAACGCTCCTGGAGGCTCAGGGCGCTCCATGCGGCGCTGCTAGGCGCCGACCCGGCAAGCCTCCTCCTCCTCCTGCTGCGGCCAGTGTGTTGGGTCCTGCTAGCTGGCTGGGGCGCTCAGCACGGCACGGCACGGCGCTGCAGCAGCAGTAGCCAGTTCCAGGCGCCGACCCGGCAGGCCTCCTCCTCTTCCTGCCACGGCCAGCGTGCTGGGTCCCGGTGGCTGGCTGGGGCGCTTGGCGGTCTCGCTCCGTGCGGCATGAAAATATGGCTTATTTTCGGGGTATGTCTTATATTTTGCAAATGCTTAAAAACCCTTTCCTCCCCCCCCCCTACTAACATTGCACCACATTGGGCTGTTGAGGGAGCAACCCCTCCCTTTGTTTTTGTTAGTTTGTTTGCAGGTGTGTGACTGACACGTGTTCACAGTCCCAGCTGCTTTAAAATATTGGATTGCTCCACTGATTTCTATTGGCACCTCTCACTTCTGTGACTGGGGGCATTTTAAAAATAGCTTCTCAGCGTGAACCAGAAAAATGTGTATCTGGACAATGAGGTGGTTCTTTCTACTCTTTTATACCTGAGTCTTTTCCTTCAGCCTCCTTTACCAGCTACTTAGTTTGCCCCAGCCCAGTCACTCAGCATTCCATGGCCACTGAATTCTTCGCCGTCTCCATCGCATCTGCAGAAAACAGCAGCAGGAGACTCTTCCAGGTGGTTCACAATTTAGCGGAACCACCTGCTCCATCCGGGCCCAGTACGGGCCACATGATCTCCTGCAATGATTTTGCAAAGTTTTTTGCAGATAAAGTCGCTCAGATTCGGGAAGAGGTAGACTCCACCGTGGGAGCAGGGCCGGGGCGGGGGAGTGCTAGAGTCCTGTCTAGTCAAGTTTTGTGGGATCAATTTCAATCTGTTACCTCCGAGGATGTGGACAGGCTGCTTCGACGAGTGAAACCAACCACCTGTCTCCTTGATCCTTGCCCATCCTGGCTTATAAAAGCTAGCCAGGAAGGGCTGGGCGATGGGCTTCGCGGGTTGGTAAATGCTTCTCTCCATGAAGGAGCCTTCCCAGACCCGCTGAAAGAGGCGGTTATTAAACCGCTTCTTAAAAAAACCATCTTTAGATCCGGCCAATATGGCCAACTATCGCCCAGTCTCAAATCTTCCATTCTTGGGCAAAGTGATTGAGCGAGTGGTTGCTGAACAACTTCAGGCACGCCTGGAAGAAGCGGACCATTTGGATCCCTTCCAGTCAGGATTCAGGCCTCATCATGGGACTGAAACTGCCTTGGTCGCACTGGTCGATGATCTCCGGCGGGCTAGGGACAAAGGTAAGAGCTGTTTCCTTGTTCTGCTGGATCTCTCAGCGGCTTTTGACACCATCGACCATAACATCCTTCTGGATCGTCTAGAGGGTTTGGGAGCTGGGGGCACTGTCATGCAGTGGTTCCGCTCCTTCCTCCTGGGCCGTGTTCAGAAAGTGGTGGTGGGGGATGAGTGTTCAGACCCCTGGGCTCTCACTTGTGGGGTGCCTCAGGGTTCTGTCCTCTCCCCCATGCTTTTTAACATCTATATTCAGCCGCTGGGAGAGATCATCAGGGGGTTTGGGCTGGGTGTCCATCAGTATGCTGATGATACCCAGCTCTACCTCTCTTTTAAATCAGAACCAGTGAAGGCGGTGAAGGTCCTGTGTGAGTGCTTGGAGGCGGTTGGAGGATGGATGGCGGCTAACAGATTGAGATTGAATCCTGACAAGACAGAAGTACCCTTTTTGGGGGACAGGAGGCGGGCGGGTGTGGAGGACTCCCTGGTCCTGAATGGGGTAACTGTGCCCCTGAAAGACCAGGTGCGCAGCCTGGGAGTCATCTTAGACTCACAGCTGTCCATGGAGGCACAGGTCAACTCTGTGTCCAAGACAGCTGTTTATCAGCTCCATCTGGTACGCAGGCTGAGTCCCTACCTGCCCACTGACTGTCTCTCCAGAGTGGTGCACGCTCTAGTTATCTCTCGCTTGGACTACTGCAATGCGCTCTACGTGGGGCTACCTTTGAAGGTGACCCGGAAACTACAACTAATCCAGAATGCGGCCGCTAGACTGGTGACTGGGAGCGGCCGCCGAGACCACATAACACCGGTCCTGAAAGACCTACATTGGCTCCCAGTACGTTTCCGAGCACAATTCAAAGTGTTGGTGTTGACCTTTAAAGCCCTAAACGGCCTCGGTCCGGTATACCTGAAGGAGCGTCTCCACCCCCATCGTTCTGCCCGGACACTGAGGTCCAGTTCCGAGGGCCTTCTGGCGGTTCCCTCACTACGAGAAGCCAAGTTACAGGGAACCAGGCAGAGGGCCTTCTCGGTAGTGGCACCCACCCTGTGGAATGCCCTCCCACTAGAGGTCAAAGAGAACAACAATTACCAGACCTTTAGAAGGCATCTCAAGGCAGCCCTGTTTAGGGAAGCTTTTAATGTTTGATGGATTTCTGTATTTTAATGTTTGATGGATTTCTGTATTTTAGAATTTCTGTTTTGTTGGAAGCCGCCCAGAGTGGCTGGGGGAACCCGGCCAGATGGGCGGGGTATAAATAATAAATTATTATTATTATTATTACTCAAGTTTTTGTGGTTCCCCCTCAAATTTTAAGCTTACACAAAGTCTGCTGATATCTCCCTTTTGTACATAGGTGGTCTGTGCGTCCAGCGACATTTGTATGAGCACACAAAGCCTTGAACTGGAAAGAAGACAGAATGATTCATTGAAAAACAGAATGTTTAAACTACCAGAAGAAGAAAAATTAACCAAATATCCTTATTTTCATGCAGCACCATATGATTTTGTTTCTGGTGGTTAATTATAGAGCAGCCTGGGCATTTGAGCTTCAATATTAATTCATTCCTCACTCATAATGAGGCTTAAAGATTAAGAAGCATGTAACATTTATGTAACAGGAAACATCTAAATGTTCTGTGGCCATTTCCTTCCTTCACACCCTCAAAAAACCTGACAAAAACTTCAACAAATAAAACAAAGCTAGCATTGTAACAACTGGTGACTAACCAAAGTATGGCCCAGTTATTAGTATTTGCTTGGAGCCATAACTCTAAAGTGAATTAAATGTCACTTCCTCAGCTCAGCAGTTAAATGGGTCACATGGATTCCATTTTTGCTCCCGTCAGGATAGAATCTGCATTGCAGGGCACAGATATGCTCTTCTATATATATAAAAATGTAAAAATCTTGAAAGTGTCGGCCGCACTTTTCTCCGTAACCGCTTGACCAATCGTCCAAAAACCTTTCTTCACCACCTTCTGATACACACATAATTTAGACTGAAAGCTCTTCAGTCTTTGACCCATTGGTGCATCCAAGCCACTGATAACATAAAGGATTCCCTGCATACCACAAGATTAGCAGTACTAGATATAATAAAATGAACTCAGAGGAACAAGAGAGAAAGCACTAATCAGGAAGCAATACAACCTGTGCCTGTGAGTGAACTCTAACATGCCAAAAGATACATTTGAGACTGCTTAACCCTTTAAATAAAGGAAGTCTACAAATTAGTAGAACAAGGCCAAATACTATACAATTTGTTGTGTGTGCTGGTGATGTTGAAATGAGTTTTATAGTTCTAAAGCAATGTGAAGCACGGGGAAGATTTAGACATTACATTAAACCATAGACTTACGTGCATGAACTTTTTGCTTGTCCTCTCTTCTACTCCAGTTGGGCCAAAACCAAGGCGACTGAAAGCATCTGCTTCCATTTTAAACTAACCATAATTTGTCATCTGTTTTCAATATCCTCATCACAGCAATGCAAGGCGAGAAGAGAACACTTGTGATGCATAATGCTAAACTATGTCCAAACCAGGTTATCATTGCTTTAAGAGCAACTCATACAACCTGTCTTAACAGGTCTGCCAGAAGAGAGAAGTCTGTGTTACAGGCCTACATTTCAATACTGTACATCTTCTTCTTTTAATCAATTATCTGTGCTTCTAGGATGTTCGTTGTGCCCTTTATCATAATGGGCACAACACTACCGATCTTATTCCCTTTCCTCCCTTTCTTGCCACCTTGCCTTCCTGCAGAAAGAAAAGTTCAAAGAAACTTTTTGGGTATACCTAAGGGGTGCTCTGTTTTACCCTGTAAAGAGGCAGGGCTTTAACTTGACTAGGGGAGCACATCACAGGCACTGACCTTTTGTTTTATTGGTCCCAGAAGCAGTTATCAAGGATCAAGCAATAGATTATCTCAGACAGGGGAGCATAACAGAAGGGGAAATAACCCCTCCCCACAAACTGTAAAACAGTCCTTTCCCAGAGCTGGCATTTTGACAGGCAAATTAATTGAGCCCAATAAAAGTTCAAAATGCTGGCATTTTTCTCATAAATGCTCTGCAGGAGGGTGATTTGGTAAAGTTTGCCTGCCAATGCAGATTAAGCACAGAAATGGCAGAAATGGCAGGGGGTAGGACCTTCCCTTGCTGCCAGCAATTCTTCTTCCAACTGCCACCAGAACAAGATTCTCAACAGCTTTAGATGTATTTGCTTCTCTCACATCAGACAACCCATTTTAGGAGACCCTCATGTCACTCTGATTGTCCAGTCAATAGCCATTAAATTCCTTTCTACAATTTAGTTTTTCAATGCATTTTACACAGCTATGGGGAAACATCTACAGAGAGCCAAAACCTCTACACAAAAAAAGCCTGCAGAACTGAAACCACTTGAGTTCACCTATTAGCCTAGAAAAAGCAGAGTGCTCAATAGGTCTCATTTACTCCGAGCTCTCTTGAAAACAGTTGTGGAAGATGAGCTCTATTAGGTATAAAGCTGACATTTAAAATAGTGTCCTGAATATGGACATTAACCTCTTTGATCTCCAAGGCAAACACTGCATTACAATACAGTATGTTTTACATTTTCATTTCCCATACCCACCCTATTTTCAAAGTGAAAGCTACACCAAAAACTTGTTTAATTATGGTTTATCAACCATAGCTGTCAAGTTTTCCCTTTTCTCGCGAGGAACCCTATTCAGCATAAGGGAATTTCCCTTAAAAAAAAGGAGAACTTGACAGCTATGTTATCAACCATCAAAGCAGATACCACATTGCAGCACATTTTACGTTGTTCCTTGACCCCTTGAAAACAGGTGCAGGAGCTGAGGTGCTGCTTTGAAACTGAAACACAGAATGGTACCTAAAGTAACCACATTTACCTTTATTCCTATATCTTCATCTTTTTTTAAGGGAACTATCACACTGCAATGTATTTTGTGTTTTACTCCCTGACTTTAAAATCTGTGCACATGTAAAACTGATATTTGCACTTGAAATGTTACCCTGAACACATGTACCAATTTTTATTCCAATCTCTCCATGCTCAAACTATTTAGTATTTAAGCACAGTTATCTGAGATGCCTTGCTTCAGATGATGCATTGCTTCATCTTGTGTCACCAGTCATAAGGCAAGCTCTGGGTCAAATAAGAGGGCCTCTTAGCGTAGTTACTCTCCCTGCTAGGATTGCTCCTCTGGAAACTCCGGCAACATTTGCAGGAAGAGGAAACACAGTATGTGTTCCTCATGTTACTTGGTGGTAAAGGATGGAGTCACACTACAGCAGTTATCATGCCACCAATATAATACAAGATCACACCTCTACTTTTAGCTACCTTTTGGGAGTGACTGAGGTCCCTCTTTAGCTACTGTATTTCTATTGAGGGCACAAGGAGAAGGGGACGACAGAGGACGAGATGGTTGGGCAGCATAGCTGCCAAGTTTTCCCTTTTCTCGCAAGGAAGCCTATTCAGCTATGTTGGGCAGTGTTCTCGAAGCTACCAACATGAGTCTGACCAAACTGCGGGAGGCAGTGGAAGACAGGAGTGCCTGGCGCATTCTGGTCCATGGGGTCACGAAGAGTCGGACACGACTAAACGACTAAACAACAACATTTCTGTGGCCAAGCAGTGGTTAAAAACCATTAGGGGATAGCTTATCTGCTTTTTACCTACACAGACCTATTGCAATATTATAGTTGTTTTATATTCAAAATGTCAGTGTAATTGTTAAAATCAATGTTATATTCATAGATTATTTATTACTTATCAGTTAACAAACGAATAAATAATATACAATATATTAAAAAGCATGTCAATATCAGTAGCTGCAAGGTCCAGATTAGGGAACAACTATTCTATCTATGTAGTCTTAAACCAAAATTTCTCCACTGCAATTTGCCTCCTAATTTTGATGCTATAATAAGAACTGTATATTCCTGCGTATAAGACTACTTTTTAACCCTGGAAAATCTTCTCAAAAGTCGGGGGTCGTCTTATACGCCAGGTCGTACTTCTTCTGCGGCAAGTATATCCCAAACGCTGTATTTTGACTGGAAAAGTTGGGGGTCGTCTTATATGCCCAGTCATCTTATACGCTGGAATATATTATTACATGTGCAGTATGGTTTCATTTTTACATACTGTACATCTCATTTTTAAATTGCTCCTTAATGACTCTACTGAAAAATCTCTATTACTGAATAATCTCTGTTAACAAGTTACGGTGTACGGCTGTGTTTGTCTGCTTTAGCAAACAGGTTTATTGTGGTATAAGCCTGCATGGCCAGAGATCACGGTGGACTTCATGCATCTGGAAGGTGGAAGCCTGTTTACTTTCAAATGCCTAAATTCCATAACTTATATTATACTCACATTCAGTTTTGAAGAACAAATAAGGACAAACAAAAAATACACACCAGAAGGCAGAGAAAGCAAGGAGAAGAATGTAGTCCCTGGAGGCTGGTCTGGGTAACGGCTGGTCTGAGTTTAGAAGGCCTTTGATTTAGCTGTAGTTAAGTGACCATGATCCAAAGAACTACTTTAGGAATAACAGTTGGCTTGTTTTATTTAAAAAGCAGTCAGACCCTCCAGTTTCAAAAGCAGTATTTTGCTGTGTGACATTGGGCCAGTTGAAGACAAACCCAAAGCCCTCTCGAGTACATGGTACCGGTAGTAGTTGGTTGGTTGTTCTGGATCCTGCCTTTTTTAACTCCACGTTTACATATACAGGTATATCTTCATTTCCAATTTAAAAATACAAGAAAACTTAATGTCTGTGTTTCCTTTATGGAACCTAACTTGCTTCATTTACGTTGTCTGGGTAGATAACTTGATACATGCTATAGTCTAAGTGTGTCTGCACTCTTTTGTAATTAGACACGCTCAGCTTAAAACTTTGCTCCAAAATTCAAATCTCAGTCATAAACTGGTATTGCTGCTACTGCCTCCCTGTTTTGTTGGATTGGTAAAACAACATTTTATGGGGTAATAAAAAAAAGATTGTGCATTGCTGGTGATGAAAAGGAGAACACAGAAAGGAAAGGAAGACTAATAAGTGATGCCCTGGTGTTGCTCTTACCTGGAAGTTCCCCCATCTACTCTGGAACAGCCTCCCCCAAATATTGTTTGACTACAACTTCCATAGTCTCTGATCAGAGATTCAAAGTTGGGAAAGGCTGCCCAAAATACAGAATGGTAAAATGGCTCCCTCTTGTCCATGTCTCATTCCCTTAATGCAGAAAAAAAACCCTTTTTAAAAAAAAATCAATTACATGACTAATATTCCAACCACCACTACTGCTCCTTAGGTATTAATAAAGTCTGCCTTTGCACAGCAAATATTATCTTAATACAGTGGTGCCTCAGTTTATGAACTTAATCCGTTCTGGAAGTCCGTTCTTAAACTGAAACCATTCTTTCCCTAATGAGGCCTCCCACCGCCGGTGCCCTTCCGCCATTCGGCTTCCGTTCTTAGACTGAGGTAAAGTTCGCAAACTGGTACACTACTTCTGGTTTTGCGGAGTTCGTAAACTGAATCGCTCGTAAACAGGGCTGTTCTTAAACGGAGGTACCACTGTATACCATATAAACAATTATATCTATATATGGAACAGCACAAGGTAAAATTCTATTCCACATTATAATTTTAAAATAGCAGTAGCATTGTATCTTGAAATGGTAGTGTAGTCCCCAAATTAAGTTTAACATTTACAATACAATCCCAGGTATGTTTACTCAGAAGTAAGCACCACTGAATTCAATAGTGCTTATCCTGATATAAGTGTGTATGGGACTGCAGCCTAAACCTCCATCTTTCTTAATGGCAAAAGGGTATATTAAACCTCCACTTGACAATGACAGCTGAAAGGCATTCTATTTTCAAGAAGGGTTCCATAAAAATGAATCATGCAATATTCTGTCTGTGGAAGTCAATTTATGCTGAACTCGTAATTTATCATACAAACTCAGGAGATACAAATGAATGCCACAGAACTATTTCTTCATATCATAACTACTGAAGTCTTTTATACATGTTTTTAGAAGTACTGAGTTTCAAAAAACTTGAATCAATCTTTTTCCTATAGAAAGTGTTACAAGACTCATGAGAAAATATATTAAAAGCCTCTGTCAGAGAAAGAAAATCCCCTTTAGATCAGTGATCTTTTGAATAATCACATTAAAGAAACATTTCTATTCTTTCAGGGGGTGGGGGAACCAAGATAGACTACTAAAGTTAGCAAATTTGCAAAGCACAGATCTGCAGTCCAAAGATCAGAAGAAATGCACTAGTCAAGACAGGTAAAACTAGTTAGAACTCTAAGGGCTAAAAGGGAAAGAAAACCTTTGCAATCAACTGGACTTGCAGCCCAGCATTTAACTAATTTAGCTGGCACTTTCCCATCAAAGGCGGAAATTAATGGTGCTTGTGCTAACTGATTGGCCTGAGAGTAACTTCCTTGAACCTAGAAAACCTTTGAAACAGAGGCAATGGCACCCTCCTGGCTGTGCTCATTGGAATGGGGATGGGGCAAGGCAGGAGCAAGGAATCTCTAAGACCGCCACCTCAGGGCTCTGCGATCTCACAACCGCCTTACCAGGATGCCTCTGCATCTGTCCCCGCTCATGAGCCACAAGATGAATCCAAAAATATAGCACAAGAAGTAGGGCAGAATGCAGTGGCCAGAATGTTGACTGGCTAGACTTGTATAACACCAGTGCCAAAACAATCCAATTCTAACCCCAATTCAAGGTCCCAATGCAAAGCCCTAAGCCAGGCTTCCTCAACCTCAGCCCTCCAGATGTTTTGAGACTACAATCCCCATCATCCCTGACCACTGGTCCTACTAGCTAGGGATCATGGGAGTTGTAGGCCAAAAACATCTGGAGGGCTGAGGTTGAGGAAGCCTGCCCTAAACAATGCAGGGCCCAAATACCTGAAGGTGCACATCCTTCCAATCAAGCTGCCTGTGAATTAAGATCTGCAGGGGAGGCTCTGCTGGTGATTCTGTTGCTAGGGGAGTCCTAGTGGGAAGGCAGCAGTACACAGGACAGTCTTTTCTGTGGTAGCTCCCCAAACCTTCCTTCTGAGGTGGGTCTAGCAGTGACATTATTTACGGTAATTTCTGTCAGCAGCTGAAGTGGAACCTCTTTATACAAGCCTTTGGTGTGGGATAAGGTTTCAATCCATTCAGGTATGTTCATTTATTGTTGCTTTAATAGCTTGCTACCATGATCTACTTTATTGCATTCTAGAATTTAATAATGTTTTAGTTTTATTAAACAATGTTTTATTTTTGCTGTGTACTTCTACCCAGAGAGCTTCGTGCAAAGGGCAGATTATAAATAAGGTAAATACATAAACGAAATAAAAACTATATTGGAAGAATGTTATAGAGATCTACAAATTATCACAGTAAACACAGAACAAGCAACTTCCTATATTCCTAGGGGAGGCTTTGTATAAATTTACAATATTAAACTAGGTGTGCGGCTTTTAGTCTGGGCTAACGAGAGATTAATTCGGTGTTAGATTTACAGTGAAACACTTTCCTTTTTCTGCCTTCAAGAATTTTGTTGATTTGAAAGAAGACCACAGATAACACAAGGGCTCGAATAATTAAACAAATGTGAATGTTTTTAAAAATAGACTACAGTATAAAATATGATCTAGGAGCAGTATTAAGCTGCTGGAAAATTAAGGATCATGCTATATGCTCTAGAACAGGCATCCCCAAACTGCGGCCCTCCAGATATTTTGGCCTACAACTCCCATGATTCCTAGCTAGCAGGATCAGTGGTCAGGGAAGATGGGGATTGTAGTCCAAAACATCTGGAGGGCCAAAGTTTGGGGATGCCTGCTCTAGAATCCTGTGACCTTTGCAAATAACGGATGCTCTCCTAAAATAAGGAACAACAACCACATTTGAATCTATACTGCCAGAAAAGCTTACATATTAAAAGGTAATAATGAATTTTTAAAAGGCTTCTATTTACAATGTGATCCAGAAGTATTGCATCAATGGTAAGCACAGTATAGCACAGAACACTAACTGGAAAGGCTTCTCTTCCCCTTTTTGTGCCCCATAAAGTCTCTAATCATCATTTTAGGAATGTTTTACAAAACGTGTCAGATGATTATTAATCTCCATAGCATTCCTTTGTTCATCTAACAACCATGACTGTATTAACTGTTTATTCTGTACACAGCAGTGATCCCTAAGCATAAGGAAAAATAGGTTTTACATGGTGTTTTGGTCTACTCTACAAAGCAAACCAATAATTATCTCAGTAATGTAGCTGCCCAGTTCTTCTCAATATACTACCAGTAAAAGGTAATTGCACTAGACTAGAGATTGAAATGAGCCATTTAAGTACATTATCAACCATAAACCAGTTACTGTACCTGATTAGGAATACCAGAGGTTAATTCAGTTCTTAAATGTGTATGTTCACTTCAAGTTTATTTATGTTGGCAGGAAATACAACAATGTTTTGAACAGATATATTTGCTCATTGTATCGAATCTTCTCAAGTAAACTGCATGCTATCTGTGAATTGTCAAACTTTTCCAATAGCACATATCAGAGGCAAAAATCCTGTTATCATCAGGTTGCCCGAAGGTAAATTGAGACCAATAAAGAGCCCATATTTATTTCTGGTCTTTTATACTCAAGTGAACTATCTTCAGCCTCCCATTAACTGCTTGATCATTGAAATGAATTAAGGTATACACACCATTTGGGAATTCTTATCCCAGGACAAGTGATCATGTAATCAAAACTAAAGGTAGAATGAAGTATAATGACAAAAACACAACAGCACACATATCCTTAAAAAGGGGCAGCTTAGTGCAAGCACATCAAATGTTCATGGACAGAAATCAAGTGTGAACAAAAGGGCTATAACATTTTGAAACAAAGCTGGGGGGGATTTCCTCAAGTGAAGATACAGTATTTCTGAAAGGCATATCTTCATAACATGACATAATCAGAGTTATTTGTACACCATACTCTGAAGGTTCTAACATAAACACATAATCTGAGCCACTGAAAGGTTAATTTTATTATTAAAATTATTATTATTAAAATATTTAAAAGCCTAAATTATGCAAATTTGTGTTTATTTTCTTCTTTTGCTTAAGTTATCTTGCTCATTATGGGGAAGGTTAAAGGAATGTAGGGATTACTGCAACCCCACTCCCTGAGCACTAGAAATTCCAGCCCAGTCCCACCTTGCACCTTCTGAGATTTTAACTAGGTGCTGGCCAGCACACTTTCTAGCTCATTTTTACAGCATTTTTACAGCTTTTTATCAAAGCTAGCTGAATTACACTGTATGGATACTGGAGGTTTTTAATCATGCAAGAGGGTAAAATCTCTTTAATGTGAGCTAATCAAACCCTAATGAATAATGCACACTCTACAACAGAATTATGGATTTTCCCTTTAATAAAGACAGATGACTGTAAATCACTGTACTAAATGGCATGTTTGCTTTCAACAAGGAAGTTTAATACCATACGTATCTCGGGTGAAAAATACAGCACACTCCCTCTTCAAGACTGTGTTCTATGGTTACAACTACAGTAGTTATAAAACTATTCCACTCTTTATTCAACGCCAGTCAAGACACATAGCACTATGTATTGTTAGAAGTTATTCACCCACACCATTTGTTGCATGTTAACGGCCCCCTGCTTGGGGGGGGGGGGTATTTCCATGGAACAAGGGTCAAGCTGACAATTCAGTGTGACCAAAAACACTCTACCCAGTTGTCTCCATGAGGTTTTGTATAGAATCAGAAACTGGAGAACTTGAATGTATTATAGTTTCTAAATGTAAAGGTAAAGGGGCCCCTGACCATCAGGTCCAGTCGTGTCCGAGTCTGGGGTTACGTCGCTCATCTCGCTCTATAGGCCGAGGGAGCCGGCGTTTGTCCGCAGACAGCTTCCGGGTCATGTGGCCAGCATGACAAAGCTGCTTCTGGCGAACCAGAGCAGCGCACGGAAACGCCGTTTACCTTCCCGTCGGAGCGGTCCCTATTTATCTACTTGCACTTTGATGTGCTTTCGAACTGCTAGGTGGACAGGAGCTGGGACTGAGCAACAGGAGCTCACCCCGTTGCAGGGATTCAAACCGCCGACCTTCTGATCAGCAAGCCCTAGACGCTGTGGTTTAACCCAGTGGTCCTCAACCCCCGGGCCACGGACCGGTACCGGTCCGTGGATCAATTGGTACCGGGCCGCCCAAGGAACATTTAAATACAATTAAATTAAAATTATTAAATCAAAACAATCTAAATAAAATATAAACAATCAACGTCCCCCCTCAGCGGGCCGCGGTAAAATTATCAAACGTTGACTGGTCCGCGGCGATAAAAAGGTTGGGGAGCACTGGTTTAACCCACAGCGCCACCTGGGTCCCTCATTATAGTTTCTAGCTCTCAATAATTATCCACCCACAGGTTAAAAAAGAACACAACTAATGCAGCTAGGTACCGGTAAGTCCAATCTTATGTTGTTTACCGGTATTCAAAATTAATGTCCCATTTAGCTTTAAAGAATTTATTACTCATCAAATGTATATGGACTGCAGGTATGTACAAACACGAAAGTTCCCTCTTGCATTTTATTTTTAATCTCATAATTGTTGTAAGCAATTTTAAAGGACTGGCTCCTTTGACAATTACTTTGAGCCAAAATCTTCTGCCCAGGACTCCTTGGAGTCCGACTCCAGTAGCGGATTGAGTCTAAGGGGAAACTTCCAATGGACCCCTCCAAAGATGAAGGAGATGCAGATCTTTTAGGTAAGGTGTTTCAATGAACCCACTGTGGCTGTTTGTTCCTGTAAAGATTCCTTTAGGAGAAATCTTAAGAATTCAACCTGCATTGCTAGAGGGAAAAGAATATAATATTTTTCTCCTACTAAAAGCCTATACAGTATAAAAATGCATGTGGTAAAGTGGGTAACAACTAAGTCCCACCAAATAAGAGAGAGAGAGAGAGAGAGAGAGAGAGAGACTGCCAGACAGAGTTTCAACCCTGGGAAGTGATAATAGTGTCATATGAGTGGCCTCATATGCAGTACCCAGTAAGTGTCAGTGACCATCACACAACAAAGTACGGTATACATGCCTCTAGCTGCACTTAAGGGAATAGTACAAAGATCTTTGATAGTTTGGCATGCGCCTCCAAAGGTGGTATGAAAACTCTGAGCAATCTTTTTGTCAGTAGTGGAAATTCAGCAGCAACAACAAATAAATGTGTATATTGAGCACAACAGGAAGAGGATAAGAGCATTTCCACTTCTCCCCAAACAGATCAATACAGCCTTAAAGACTGACAGTGATCAATACGACCGTATAGTAATGCACACATATAGTGATTTGTTAAGGATGTGCAGAAAGGCAAGAGTACAACTATATCAAAAATGAACATTAAGCTATTCAAATTATTATTCAAATTATTAAATTATAAACACAACAAATCAAACAAATTAGCTGAGAGAAACAAGACCTTCGGTTCAGCAAGCCCATTCAGTATTCCATATGTCTGCTTGTAATGCAGTAACACTCTGATGAGCACTCAAGTATCAGACTGAAATTTAATGCATATGTTCAGGGCACAATTCTACATTTTGAGTTCAATTACTAGCTTGATGCCTCACATCCATTTTCAAAGGAACATGCAAAATAGAATGCATTATATCTACCCTGAGAACGCAAATATGACACCTCAAGTGAGGTGTCCCAAACATTCTGCTTTACTAGCACTATTCTAATATCTATACCTATGTAAAACAAAATAAAAAAATTCCTTCCAGCAGCACCTTTGTCATTGGTATGAGCTTTCGTGTGCATGCACATTTCTTCAGATACACTGAAACAGAAGTCACCAGACAACTTCAAGGTATTCCATGGTGCTGTAATTAACCAAACAATATTGTCTTTGAACACTGGCTTTGCTTCCTAGCCCACCATTATTTGTGGTCACTCCTAATCCCTTCTCCTGTGTCTTCTGGTGTGCAAAGGGGCTTGGAAGAGATCCAGAGCAATATCTCATTTGTGTGGGGTATGGAATGCGTAAGAAACTACAAGAGTCTTTCCTGCTGCTCAGAAAGACTCCTGTTATTTATTACAGTATATGTTCGAAAACTGCAATGGAAATAAAGGCAAGGACCTCCAGGGCAAGGATCCATGGATGGGATCAGAAGGGTGGTGGCATTTGCTGATAAATGGATTTGTGGGTGCTTCGAAGCAAATGCCAACGATTTACCAAAAATTCTCTCAACTCCTCAAATAGCATAGTGACACCATCGAAGCCTTCTCCAAGTGAGTTATTCTGGCTGTCAAAGATAAAGATCTCACTTTCAACAACAACAAATGCCTTTCATTTCATTCAGTCATATTTGCAGCACATTCTAAATTGCTCTCTTCCACTGATCAATTAATTGTCCTGCTTTCAAAGCTGCGCCTGCCCTGCCTTCTTCAACTTTTTTCTCCAATGGAGTCTTTTTCTCAGGTCTTCTCCAACACTGTCTCAACTCTCCTTCAACTTTTTTTTCTTCCTCTCTGTTCAGCATATTGCATCATTGGTCAGGCAACTCTTTCAATGAAGGGGCTAAACCAAGGGGGAAGTATACCACCACTAGTCCAAATATGCAAAGCGAAACAATTTGCATCAGAAGACAATTTCATTTACGAGAGTGGGAAAAAACCAACCCGTCCAACATTAAGCACTTTGAAATTTAACTGATTTCAATGGGAGATATTTAAGCATGTACTTAACTTTCCCATTGAAATAAATGGGCTTCAAAGTCCTTAACATTGGTTGAATTTTGTCCCATTATAACTATAAAAGGTGTAACCCATTACTACACCCAAGAGGAAAGCTCATTGCAGAGCAGCTATTATTATTTTAATAATAACGTTACCTACTGCTATCATAGAGCATTAGCACTTAACCCTGCAATTATAACTGTGTACTTTCATTCCATTAAAAAAGTCTTCTGAACGAGTAAAACAAGTAGCTCTATTCATTGTGGGTTATAGTAAGTGCCCTCACATTACCATACAGAGAGGAAAAAGAATATAGGGGGTGTTTCTAGCACTAAAATATACAGTACAGGTAGGAGTGTTAACAGCTACCGGATAGAACCTGAATACTCAGATACGGTGATACAATGCTGTTTAATATTACTGTATGGCATGCAGAATGATGTTAATAACTCTTTCCATGCAGACACATGCCAATGGATATATTATACTCTTCATTCTTAGGTGTTTGTAGCTGTGCACGGTGGAATTGTTACACAATTCCATAACAAATACAGAGACTCTACATATTATGATCAGTGAGGAGAAATAAATATATTGCAAAGTCACCCTGTCCTCAGTGATTCAAGTCCTATGGCTACGCAAACATCCCCTTGATTTTGGCATTTGAAACCTGTCTATCTACTCTCACCTCTGCAACCTTTGTCAGTAACTGACATTTTGACTGTCACTAACCATATTTGCTTTTTTAAAAAGCTATTTAAATCACTCATTCAAAACTACTCACTTTATTTTTGTCAAACTTCAAAAACAATGTTCTGGCAGCCGAACTAGACAGTTAATCTATTTGAAATATCTAATTGTCAGGCGTGTAGTAAACAGTTAATCCTGGATATGCACCCCAGTGGTAGCACACGAACAACCTATTGTTGACTTTATATGCTTACATAACATTTACTTCCAGCAACCACTTCTCTACTTTGGGGGAGTGTGACAGTATGCCATAATGCCAGATCTCCAACTCAGCTGGAATAACTCTGTAGGATTCAAGCCAAGCACTGCTTGTGAGGTCTCAAATACACTCTAAAAATTGTATTCTAAGTCTAGGGAAGGAAAGGAAGGCAATAAAGGTTGGAAGGAGATTAGCACTGAATCTTTACCGCAGAAGTGATCAGATTACCTTTTCCCCATCATCCAATTGTGTATTTATTGTTATTTATAGCAATTTATGTGAAATATAAGTAGGTTCAATGGGGGGGGGGGTCCAAAGGCAGATACAGGGGAGCGCAACCAGTGTGGTAGCACCACAATGACATCCAACAGAAGGCGAGAGGGCACTGGATTTTGGTGCTGCACAGGCCGCCATTGAAATTTGAGACGCCAAGGTCTGCCACTGGGGGGACTGGATACTCCAGACAGCTTTGCCTGCAGTGACACAGGCAGAGGATGCTGATGATGATGCAAGAGTTAAAACCAATGGAGACTGGTCTATGGGGCAAAGGGGGCATTGCCTCAACCCGTCTGCCCTCAGCCAGTCCCCACCAGCTTGCCTTCTTACTTGAAACCATTCCAGGGGGTGGCAGCGCTGTCTTTCACCTTTCCCAGCCTTAGGGTGACAAAACTATAGTTTGTCGGCTCGGTCTGTCATTGACTGTCTCCAGCAACTTTCTGCCCTCCATCTTACCAGTCTCAACGGCCACCAGCTATCAGTGGCTAAAAGAGCATCCTCTGCCAGGCCATGACATTCCTCTTGCTTTCCATTTAAAACTAAGGCTGCAATTCACTGGACACAACAGGGATTACTTCCAAGTAAACATGTGTAGGATTGCATTGAATATGCCTTAAAACCCTGTGCCCTTAAAAATAACAAGAACAATGTTATAAAAGTACAAAGAGCATTGGCTTTTGCACCTGGTAGCTACTGAACAGGTGCTGGACACTTCCTATCATTAGGAAGATACAATATTAGATATGATACTGTACTACTTTATATAAGAATCAGATCACTGGTCCATCTAGCTTAGTATGGTCTACTATTGACTGGTAGACTTTATCTCAGCCAGTGTATGGCCCCAACCCCAGATTTTCTCAAGGATGGAAGAATGTGGGGGAGGGATTACTTATGCGGAAGGCATCCCACACATTTTCTTTCAGCTGGGCTCTATTTCAAGTGAATCTAGGGTTTTAACAAAAGGTTTTGAAACATGGGCGTACCCAGCATGGGGCGGGGGGGCAGGTGCCCCCCTAGAAGATATATATATATATATATATATATATATATATATATATATATATATATGAAGATCATGCGGCTCCTCAAGAAGCACAAGACGGCCGCTGCAGCAGCCGCCGCGTCATCGGGCCCGCTGGCCCTGCTCAGCCCCTGCAGCAACGCCTCGGAGCCGTCGTGACTGCAGCTGTTCCTTGCCTCACCCTCGCCTGCCCCACCCCCCCCCTCTTGCTCAAACCTCTGCCCCGCGCTTAGCTGGAGACTCCGCTGCCCGTTTCCCTTGAAGCGGGAAAGAGAGACTGCTCTGGAGCAAGTGCGAGCTTGCCTTGGAAACGAACTCCTCCTAGCAAGGCTACAGAGCGTGGTGCGGCGAGCAGAGGTGGCTCCCGGGGAAGAGGCACCGGCCGCTGGCTATGGGGCAGCGATCCAGCCCTGGGAGCAGCACAAGTGCCGGTCAGAGGAACCTGCCGGTACGCTAAGCGGGGGGGGGGGGGAGTGGTGGGGTGTTTGGAGGCTGCAGTTCTGGTCTGTTTGCACTTCTTTGGGAGGATCATGGTGTTGTCAGGCCCGCTGGCCTTGCAGCCCCGCCCACATTCCCACCCACTTTGTGCCCCCTCCCCTCCCGTGCCTTGGCCCCGCCCCTAAACGACCATGGCTTGCCTCCCCCTACCGGTAGTTTTGATCTTGGGTACGCCCATGTTTTGAAAAGATTTCTGGGGTATTTGCAGAGAAATGGTTAAGCACCTACCCCAACCCATGGCAAACCTGGAACATAGATTTTTGCTTGCACAAAGGCAGACCATTGGGTCCATCAGACTCACTATTGTCTATACTAGGTGGCAGCAGATTTCCATCATTTCATTTGGGCCCTACCTGGAGATGCCAAGAACAGAACCTGGAAACTTTGACATGCAATGCTTGTGCCCTGCGACTACTCTGCAAGTCATCTCCAATATGGGGTTTTAACTATAAATGCCTCTGGTAAGATCAAGACTGATTGTCAGAGAGAGGTTTTTCTCTGCTCTGCTACTCAATGCCTTTTAAAGGTAGAGATGTCAGACAGTGAATCTAAGGTCTTCTGAATTGAGAGCATGCATTGAGATATGGCCCCATCATTCACTCTTGAGCTGTCATTCTGAGACCCTTACATCTGATTCTACAAGTCACTACAAGTGCAAGCACAACAGCTTTTAAGGTCAGCCCTTAGTACACTCTGAAACACATTTACTAGGAAAGGAAGTCAACTGAAATAATTGGGGCTAGGCTATAATCTGACACACATTTGCCTGAAAACAAGACTCACTGAAAACAGTAGTTCTTACTTCTGAGTAAAAATGCATAGGATCGTGCTGCAATACTATGCACACTTTCTTGGGAGTAAGTCACATATTTCAGTATGTAGCTGGGCTATAACCCTGGATAGACTCAAGATGAGAAGTTCACCTTTTACAAGGCGGATCATGCACTGTATACTGAACTCAAATAACAGGGTATACATTACCTGCCTTTTCCCCTTTGTTCCCATATTTGTGTCTCACAGCCGAGACCCATACATTAGTTATGGATTATCTTAAGTACGAAGTGCAACATACCTCTTTCTGTTTGTTCTGTAACAGTGAGTAATGAGATTGACAAGCATTAATAGAGTTACCCCAAACACTGTCTCCTACACTGTTTAACAAGGACTTCACTTCATTAGCTCTTGTGAAAGAAAATACAGTCAAGCTATGGGCTGAAAGTGCCCCAAGTCTTCTCTCACTTCAGAAGTTAGGAAATTAATGAAAAGTGAAGGACAGTAGTCAACTCAAATCTCATGTGATACAAGGAGCAAATTGCACTTCATTTTCTTAATTTAGCAGGGGGAAATGTAATTGTAAAGTTATAGCTGCAACTCTGGCTAACAGAACAGAAAAAACAGATATCTGATCAATACTAGCCACATGTTCAAGGTGTCACAACAACTCAAAATTTAGTTAACAACGCACAACAAAAACAATATTTAATTTGAGTCTACAGCACTCTTGATAGACAGTAGCACAATATCCTTCATTCAAGCATTACATTTTTCCTGTAATCTATTCATAAACAAACATTTAAATGTAAAATCAACAGAAAACAGGTAAGACGTTTTCAAAACTCTATCATTATAAGTTGCCAAATATATGCAGAACTCAGTACAATTACCACAACCTGCAAAACCCACCACTTTATCAACATTTACTTTTTGTTTCAGAATTTTTTTTGAAGTACACAGAACGTCAAATAAGAATGTTAGATCAGCAGTTTGAAAACAGTTTCATTCCAGTAACATGTTTATCATTGCAGCTGCTACATTTTGCACGAGGCATGTCAAACTTTTCAGTGTGCAAGCACCATGGAGTCGCTGCAGCTACTTTTTCTTATTTCAGCCAGGAAATATAAGCCAAGACCTTCATGAATAATTCAGCAACGTTTGTGCCATAAATTTATAATGCCCCTTATTAGTTGGGAGATAACTGGATTTCATTGGGCTTAATAAAGTCCAACACTAGTTCCAAATGTGAACAAATGGCCACTGGATATGTTTTAATAAAATTACATACTGGAGAAACTGTTCCTTAACCAAAAGACACATCTTAGATCACTAGTATTATTCTTGCAACGGATTAAATATAAACTAATATTTATAAAGTAAATAATTAGTTATGGGATCTCTCATCATGAATTTTATCCCCTTGTTTACATTCAAAACTTCAAGTTTGAGGACTAGGAAAGGCAGGAAGCATCCTATAATCTGGAAGGGGGGGGGGGTAAAAGCAGTCAGTTGAGGCCTAGTTTTGTGGTTCAGGAATGAGGCCTGTGAAGATTCTCCACAAGGACTCACTTTGGAGAGAGGTGGGGTGGAGCAAGGGATACGCATCTAGGGTTGAGATCAAGACAACATACAAGGTTTATTATATATATATACATACATATATAAAATACATATATTTTACTAAATACATATATAAAATCCAGGATTTCAGAAGCAATGGAAGTTCAAACCTGTTACGTTCCAAACCTGCAGTTCCAAAAACAGACTGAGCAAACTGCTTACACTTCCCCACCACCAGGCAGCACTTATTCCTCAGAAAGGCTGTTCAAAAAAGTTTTGTGCTAAAGAGAACGAGGTCAAGTACATACAGTTTTATCACACACACACCCTTTTTTTTTTTTGCACAGCCCCAAGACCTTGACTGTGTAGATTTTGGAAGAAAAGGGGGAATGTAAAAACAACTTGGCGGAATTCTTTAAAAGACTGACAAATCTATTCTAATTTGAATGCTGATTTTTTTAAAAAAGAAATCTTTAAAACTTTTGCAAAGTTGTTGTTGTTTTAAAAAAAGAAGAGAGCACCTCAACCGACTTTAGTTCTAAAGGCAATAAAGTTTACGGTAGAAGGAATTTGCGTTTTTTTAATAAAAAAGATTAAATTGGGGGGAAGGAATGGGTGGGGATTCTGTGGCGGGTCACGAGAGCCTGAAGACATTCCCAGAGTTCTTTCCTTCCTCTTCCCAAACTCTCCTTTTTATTTCCCAGCCTTGCAGAATCACTTTCACTCTCTTGTCTCCAACTGCGCGCGCATACACACACACAAACACCCTCATCTCCTCCCAAAATAATACCGGAGAGCAGGCATCCCCAAACTGCGGCCCTCCAGATGTTTTGGCCTACAACTCCCATGATCCCTAGCTAACAGGACCAGTGGTCAGGGATGATGGGAATTGTAGTCCAAAACATCTGGAGGGCCGAAGTTTGGGGATGCCTGCCGGAGAGGAACCCACTCCCCCTTTTTTTTAATTTTTTACTCTTTGCGGATTCTTATATAACTATAGAGACCCTCCCTTACACGGGAGGAGGAGGTGGGGAGAGGAGAGGCGGAAAGAAACTCTCTAAAGTTAGGACAAGCGAGGCCAGTGCCAAGTGCTCTTCCCCCCCCCCCGCATGCTTCAGCCCCCGCTTCTTGTGATGCTTCCCCCCCCCCCCTCCATCTACACACCCACCTGTCTCTGGGGTCGATCCAGCTGGTCTGCTTGGTGTTGTGGTCGATGTAGAATACTTTCCCATCGAAATCCCTCGCCTCCTCCCAGCCGTCGGGTAAGGGCAGCTGCCCATTCCCCACTTTCCTAGGCATGGCCGAGGGCGGGGGGTAGCAGCTGCTGCTGCTGCTCCATAGGGACCAGAAAACAAGAAAGGAAGGGAGGGAAGCGGGAAAAAGAAGGACGACCCTACTTCTCTCCCCCCACCCCCTTACTTCTCCCCGGGAACCCTGGGCGGGTGGAGGGAGGCAGGCAGAGCCTTTGCAAATCGGCCAGGAAACTCTGCGGAGTTTCAGTCCACCATGTCTGAACGGGAGTCTCCGCTCCCTGCCCCCATTCCGTAGCAGCAGCGGGTCAGGGGGGGTCCAGGCTGAGCCGAGGTGGCGACTGGGTTCCGATCCGGGGCGGGCGCGGAGGGTCGAGTGGGGGGGGGGAGCCTGGCTCAGCCCCCCGAGCGGCGGCGGCGGCGGTAGCAGAAGCAGCCGCTCATTAGCATGAGATTAGCATCCATCTCATCTGCATGCACATTCCTCGCTGGGGCATTCCTGAGCGTTAACCCTGCCAGTGCCGAAGGGAGAATGAAAGACAGGCAGGCAGATGTGAATGTGCTGGGGGGGGGGTTAATCAGAAAAAGCGGGTGATGGGGGGAGGAAGAGGCGAGGAAAGAGAAGCAGAGACAAAGGTGATCACAAAAGTGATTTTTAAAATTATAATAATAAACCCTCTATGAACTGGGGGGGGGGGCGTTGAAAAGTTCACTGCGACAACTCCCAAAATGCAAACTTTGAAAGTCCACCAGTTCCACCAAGTCAGCTCCCCAAAGTAGTTAGGTATGACCTCAATGGGTCGGCTGTTGTGACCTGCAGCGGGATTGTTTTCTGGCCCAGCAAAGGCTGCTTTCTACATCACACTTTTTAAGTAGTGCAAGTACTCTCAGGAGTCACTTCAGCAAGTAAGAACATTGTGTTCCGGAAGGCTTCATTTTGTCCCTCAAGTTGCCACTGGGAGTCTTGGAAGAGCCACAGAGAGTTCTTGAGCCTGAAATGACAAAGACAACCTTTTCCTCACATTTATCTTGTTTTAAATCAGGGGGTGCCTTGCAGGTGCAATCCTGTGAAATAATAAAGCAGGAACTACCTGCTTTAGGTATTACGGTAGTTTTTCTCAGCACAGGTATCAATACCTATAATGGGAATACCTATACAGTAATGGGAGGACAAAGTCAGTATGGTCCTGTGGACAAACAGCTGGAATTTAGTGGAATGGAGAGATAAATATTTAAACATAATGATGTCCAGCGCATAAGCATTGTGAAACTGAAAAAGTAGCTTTA
Source organism: Zootoca vivipara (assembly GCF_963506605.1). NCBI lineage: Eukaryota > Metazoa > Chordata > Lepidosauria > Squamata > Lacertidae > Zootoca > Zootoca vivipara. The sequence goes on along the minus strand of NC_083284.1, from coordinate 50,951,147 downwards.
ACTATTGTATTCACTGCATGTATGAGTGGAAATTGCCCAGAAAGTGCAACACAGTCACATTTACCATAATTTCAAAAGAGAAATTTCCAAACTATTGCAGGATTAGCTGAAAGGGGACATTCAACGGCCCAACTCTCTGCAACATTCCATAGTCCCTAGTCAGTCTTTCTAAATTTAAATTTTTATATTATTTTTATTTCTTTTAATTTACAAACTAATATACTTATTCGTACATGGTGAGTCCTTGAAGTTTGTAGAAAGCGCCTAGGCCTTATTTTGGGATATCTGTTTTCTTACAGGCATTGGACCATTGAACGTCATTATTTCAGGAAATTAAACAAAGAGCAACATACACACTAGCGTTTAATAAGACTGTTTTAGGGGCTGCTTTAGTTTAACTTATTTATAAATCACTTTTTAAGCCACAGCAATTTTTGCATAACCCTCATCTGAAGGTGCCTTATAATCAATATTTCTCCACAATTTGTCCAGGCCACAGGTCTCACAACCAGTGGTTTTTTTTCCTGGGGGTACGCAGGGGTACACATACCCGTAAACATTTTGTGAATCTAAGTTTGACCTCATGGAGGGGCAGTATTTCAATATGAGTAGGAAAATGAGAGTACCCCTAAACATTTTTAAGAAAAAAAGCACTGCTCACAACAATCCTACCTGCTCCCACAGATGAGAAGGGTCTACCAAAGCTTTGAACCATGCCTGTTACATGACAAGTTGCATCTGCTAAGAGTTTCCTCTTCCATCAAAAAGCTTCATCCTCTACTGCAGGGATGGGGAACTTCTAGTTCTCAGAATCCAGACTGCAAACTCTTGCCAGGCCACACCTCCACCTGATGACTCACTAGCTGCTGCTGCTGCACTCTATGCTTTGCTTCCCAAATGTACGGTACATAATCTGGTCATTCTTGGAATCACAATCTAGTTGGGAGCTATCAACCTTATGCTTAATACAAAAAAAGAAAGCTAGTTTATTTAACCATTTGTATGGGTGATAGCCAATGTTAGCCATACTTGGAGTAGACCTAAGTCAATTTATTTTAATGGGTCTACTTTGAATATGAGTGGACGCAGGTGTCGCTGTGGTCTAAACCACTGAGCCTTGTTGTTGTTTAGTCGTGTCTGACTCTTCATGACCCCATGGACCAGAGCGCGCCAGGCATTCCTGTCTTTCACTGCCTCCTGCAGTTTGGTCAGACTCATGTTGGTGGCTTCGAGAACACTCCGACCATCTTGTCGTCCGTCGTCCCCTTCTCCTTGTGCCCTCAATCTTTCCCAACATCAGGGTCTTTTCCAGGGAGTCTTCTCTTCTGATGAGGTGGCCAAAGTATTGGAGCCTCAGCTTCAGGATCTGTCCTTCCAGTGAGCACTCAGGGCTGATTTCCTTCAGAATGGATAGATTTGATCTTCTCGCAGTCCATGGGACTCTCAAGAGTCTCCTCCAGCACCATAATTCAAAAGCATCAATTCTTCAGCGATCAGCCTTCTTTATGGTCCAGCTCTCACTTCCATACATCACTACTGGGAAAACCATAGCTTTAACTATACAGACCTTTGTTGGCAAGGTAATGTCTCTGCTTTTTAAGAGGCTGTCTAGGTTTGTCATTGCTTTTCTCCCAAGAAGCTTCGTGACTGCTGTCACCATCTGCAGAGATCATGGAACCCAGGAAAGTAAAATCTCTCACTGCCTCCATTTCTGCCCCTTCTGTTTGCCAGGAGGTGATGGGACCAGTGGCCATGATCTTAGTTTTTTTGATGTTGAGCTTCAGACCATATTTTGTGCTCTCCTCTTTCACCCTTATTAAAAGGTTCTTTAATTCCTCCTCACTTTCTGCCATCAAGGTTGTGTCATCAGCATATCTGAGGTTGTTGATATTTCTTCCGGCAATCTTAATTCCGGCTTGGGATTCATCAAACAAACAAAGTACAAAAGATGTTTATTCGGCTTTACGCCAGTACAGCCTTTCACATGATGAATTCTGCATATAAGTTAAATAAGCAGGGAGACAATATACAGCCTTGTCATACTCCTTTCCCAATTATGAACCAATCAGTTGTTCCGTATCCAGTTAGGGCTTGCCAATCAGAAGGTCAGCGGTTCGAATCCCCGTGATGGGGTGAGCTCCCGTTGCTCGGTCCCAGCTCCTGCCTGCCTAGCAGTTCGAAAGCACGTCAAGTGCAAGTAGATAAATAGGTACTGCTCCGGCGGGAAGGTAAACGGCATTTCCGTGCGCTGCTCTGGTCCACTAGAAGCGGTTTAGTCATGCTGGCCACATAACCCAGAAGCTGTCTGTGGACAAACGCCGGCTCCCTCAGCCTATAGAGCGAGATGAGTGCACAACCCCAGAGTCGTCCACAGCTGGACCTAACGGTCAGGGGTACCTTAATGTTGGATAGCACCTTATGTTTTTAACCTTATCCAAATCAAACAATTAACCAGGCCGGATGGGGGCCTTTGGCTTTTAACAATCAAAGGCCTTTTAGAGTAGGTGGGATGTTTTCATGTTTTCTTCCCCCTCGCCACCTTGTTTTCATATATGTATGCAGTGCTTTGGCGGGGGGCGGGGGTATGCATACCCCTAAATATTTTGTGAATCTTTGTACCTTTGTCCGTTTACTGTATTTATTTTTCCCGTTTTGAACCATAAAATGGGGGTTTTCTTGAGTCAAAATGAGAGTACTGTACCCCTAAACATTTTTAAAGAAAAAAAGCACTGTATGTATTTGTTTTATTTTGTTTTTTGTCACTTTGAGTTGCCTGCGACACAAAAGTGACTAATAAGATTAATAATAGTAATAATAATAATCTCCTGTCTTTCCTTACTGTTTTTCTGACTTACCCTCATTTTCTCCTGTCATAGCACAAATAATAACCACTCACTGACAAATCAGATATATGTATGATGAAGTAGCAGAAAAAGCTAAACAAAGATAGGAAAAGGAAGAAGGAAGTGAAAGAATGTAACCGGCTGCACATAAATGATACTCTTCAATGTATTTTTCACAATATCAAAAGTTTCTCTCATACATCATACATAATCAGCATGTAAAGATCGATAAAGTAAATAAAAGTCCCAATAAACCAGTTCATTCATAAAGTCCCAAATATGAGCTGTTTCTAATCCACATATGCCTCTGTTTATTCAAAAGGTCCAAAGAATCCAAATGGGAGCTTGCTGCAGTTCCACGACAAGGATTTCTGAAATAATAACCCTGTTTTGCCCTCCTGGGCTTCGTCAGTGGTACATGTTTCATATGATGTATATCGAAATTACGGCTCTCATGACATAGTGGTTGCTTGCATCATAGTATTAGTATTTTTGCTTAGTAGTATTTTAATTTATGTGGACAGATTGGTTTTTGCATTTGCTCTCCCCTCTTTCTGCCCCTCCATCATCCCATATTCTTTCCCTTGCCTATTTACATTTTCCCACATTTCCCATGAAATCAGTTCCACTTCTTGTTGCTCCAATTCAAGAGTATCAGGGCCATCACATAACTCCTGATCAGTCTTTTCTCCTTGCTGGGCATTTCCTTCTTCCTCTTCTATATGTTCTTGCAATTTATCTTCAGATGTTAATTTCCCATTGTCAATCCCATTATGAATGACTTTATTCAGTTCCTGACATTGTTCCCTAATGTCTCTTAGCTGTGCGTTGAGCTGTTGCTGCCCAGTTACAATGTCTCCAAGGAGTTTTAACACTGTCCTCTGAAAAACAGATGTTCCGGATGTTGACATTCTCACACAAGGGCAGAAGAGAGATAAGAGGACAAAGAGCAATGGAGGATCAGAATTCCCAGACAAAAAAAATCCAACATGGCTGAAAAGTAATTTCCAAAGTTCTTATAAAGCAATCACTATATCTCTTTTCTTTTCATCGTAAATCGTTTAGCCATCATTGTTGACAGCTGTCAACCTTCCCTCTCATAGGAATCTCGCTGCCTCTCCTGGGGTGCCGAGTCCCGGGTTGAGAAGGGGTTTCTTACGCGTGTCTCTCTTATTTTTGCAGGGTCTGTATCGATCCAATCTTCCCCCCTTCACCCTGCTTTAGGTGGGGAAATTATAAACTTTCCTTTGGGCTTTTAATTCTCTATATCCTTTTTCTTCTGGCTTCGGGCTAAAACACTGCCCCTAGTTCCTCAGTGGGTAGAGACTGACTCCCGTTTTTTAAGGTCTCTTCCCTTAAACCAATTATCCAAATCAAAATCCAAATTAAGGTCCAGACTTACAATTTTTTGTTCCAAATATTGGGAGAATTGGTCACTGTAGCCTCGCAGTTCCGCAGCTTCGCAGATTGGAGTTAGTGGTCTAATGCGTCGCAGCTCCGATCCTGCCGCTCACGGGGGCTCAAAATAGAGCCTTTCCGGGGGGGGAGAGCCCGCTTTAGATGCCCGCCAGACAAACCTGTTCCCAAGACGCTCGACTTGGGGGTTTTAACGGGAATCCGCTTCGCTGGAGCGGTATTCCCTTTCTCCAAAGTGCCGAGGTCCGCTCCACAGAACGGACCCCCAACCGCGATGGCGTCGCGACCAACCGGAAGTCCCAGCTAATGCACATTTGTGTCTAAATAGCCTCTGCAACTATATACTGTATGTGATCTACAAATTCTGCTATAGAGGGTTAGTACAGATATCTCATCTACCTTGCTTCTTTCTCTGCAATTAATTATGCTAGTCCTATGAGATGCAACAACCTCCACACTTGAGTAAGAGCATATTTACATTATTTGGTGTACTAACATGATCCATGTGTAACAGCAACAGATTGAAAGATAGCTTATCAGACTAAAACTATATTTTGTACCACATGGTGTATTTGTAATGAAAAGTAGGCCTGGCTGGGAAATTACCAAAGGAAACCTGTGACCCACTGGAAGTTCAAACAATCATTTTCCAGCATGTGCCAAGGTTGAACTTAATTCAGGCTTGGAAAGTGGTTTATTTTACAATTTCAGATTACTGCAGTCTGGAAAATGCACTACAGATGTGTGGCGGACCACCCCTCAACAATACACATGAAATACAATCCCCAAACTCGGCCCTCTTGATGTTTTGGGACTACAATTCCCATCATCTCTGACCACTGGTCCTGTTAGCTAGGGATGATGGGAGTTGTAGTCCCAAAACTTCTGGAGGGCTGAGTTTGGGGGTGGCTGGTATAGGTTATCGACCCACAGTGACTCTTTAGTTCACTTTGGTGTTGTATAAACAGTATTTGATAAAAGGAAGTTCAAGCCCTTTGGGGTGGAGTTTACCATGCAGAAACCTCTCCAGTGTAAGTATATTCATTGTTTAAAAGAGCAAGCCAAACCCCATTAAAGTGGGGTGGGTGTGTCATGAGCCCCACAACACTGTTAGGATCAGGTTCTGATGGAAGAGGTTCTGATGGCAGGCTCTGATGGAAGAGGAGGCAGAGGAAACAGAGGGAGGGGTCTGAACTGGGGGATGTGGGATGCAGGGGTGTATGAAGTGGGGGGTGGAGGGGGCAGGTCGCCCCGGGTGCTACTCAGGGGGGGGGGGGCAAGATGGCCTCTGCCTCCCCCCAGCTGTAGAGCGGCCGAGGGCGCGTACAGTCAGTATGGACGCGTGTGCAGTCCCTACGGACATCACATGTGCATCACCAGGTGGTTTGCGCCCTGCCCCGGGTGCCAGAGAGGGTTCCTCCGCCACTGGTGGGATGGAGGAGAGGGGATCACCCCTTCTACCCTGACTTCAGTTACTTTGTAAGCAGGAGCAAGGCAGATGGCATTGCTGTACAGTCATACCTCATGATACATCCGCTTCATGTTGCGTCTTTTCAGGTTACAGACACACCGAACCCGGAAGTCCTGGAACGGGTTACTTCCAGGTTCGGCGCGTCCATAACCTGTGCACATGCGCAGAAGCGCTAAATCGTGCTTCGTGTCACGCGCGTGCGCAGATGCGGCGCTTCATGTTGTGGCCTTTTCATGTTGCGAACGGGCTGCTGGAATGGATCCCGTTCACAACATGAGGTACAACTGTATGTGTAAGCGGAAACAGGCAGAGTTGCATTGCTGTATGTGCTATGATGCAGGGAGGTGGGCTAGTTGAATGTGTCCCCTGCCTCCCTGAGTTCATTGGCTCCCTCCGTGTGTGGGTGACATGAGATGTCATTGCTGGCAAGGTTGCTGGTTTTGTGGGCATTGGTTAATGTTTTCAAAGATGCTGGGGGATTGTTACCTGCCCTTTTTTTGCACTGTTTTCTAGTTATCTGTTTTGCAGCTTCCCTCTTGAGCTGAGTGGGTTTAGGATAGACTGGCAATTCCACTGACATCTCTCTCCTGTCCCAGTGTATAATTAGGGCATAGGATAACTCTGCGCTTTAAAATCCAGACAGATGCACAAAAAAGTCAGAGAGCAGATAGTTTGCTTTCCATGGGAATGTTTGTCTCATCAGTAGGATGTTATAGCTTTAGAAAGGATTAGTAACAAGGAAAGTCCTTGACACAAATAAGGAAGTGGTGCCCAGTTAAAAAGACTTATTTCTGCAGTACAGGTTGGGGAGTATAAATACCAGTCTGAAATATTTCTAATACAGATGAAATTATTGGGAATTAATAATAAAGCAGAAGGAGAATGTTTTGGCATTGCATGCAAGACTGAAACATATGCAAGTACAAGTCCTCATTTGACAATGACAGTTTTCCTGCTCTCATGTTTTATTACAGTATTCTGAGACAGCAGCCCTTAATCATGTAATCAGATTTATTAGGGGGCTGTCATGAACCCCACAGCACTGCTAGGATCAGGCTTGTGTTGGCAGACTTTGATAGAGAAGGAAAAAATGGGGTCAGGGATGAAATGGGGGGGGGAACCTTAGTTGGAGGAGGGGAATCTTCCCTTTCTACTTGTACATCAGAAACATTGGAAGGAGGAGCAGAGATGCTGGCTTCCCCCTCTGACCTTCCTGAGGAGCAGAGAGTCTCAGTGGAGGCTGGGGGAGGCTTTGATCAGCCAAGGCAGGAAGCAGAATAGGAGCTTGAGCAGGAGGGTACAGTCTTGTCACCTAGAACCAAATGTTGCCTTCACAGGTGGGAGCAGACCCACCTGCCATGACGGAGTGCATGCTTGCAATCCTGACATTCCCACAAGGAAAGAGAGTCTCACAAATGAGTGCACCATACCTCTCATTAAAATCTTGGTGGGAGGAGTGGGGGAACTTGTTTGGACATCTTCATTGCTTCTGTCCATTTCTGAACTTCTAGTCCTGCTCCTGAATTCCTGAATCATGACTCCTGAGCTAAGTACCTGTTGCTGAGCCGGTACTGTTAGTTGCCTGAATAAAAATGTCTTTGCTACATCCAAGTACAATGGTACCTCGGTTTAAGTACGTACACAATTGGTTCCGGAAGTCTGTACTTAACCTGAAGCGTACTTAACCTGAAGCGAACTTTCCCATTGAAAGTAATGGAAAGTGGATTAATCCGTTCCAGACGGGTCCGCGGAGTACTCAACCTGAAGCGTACTTAACCCGAAGTATTAGTGTACAGTAATTGGTTCTGGAAGTATGTACTTAACCTGAAGGGTACTTAACCTGAAGCGAACTTTCCCATTGAAAGTACTGTAATGGAAAGTGGATTATCCGTTCCAGGCGGGTCTGCGGAGTACTTAAACTGAAAGTACTTAAACCGAAGCGTACTTAAACTGAGGTATGACTGTAAGAGTTTCTCTCTGTGTGTGTTGGACAGGAGCCGGGACAGGGCTGTAATTTGTACAGTGAGTTGATGGAAGAGTTCTTAATGTTACAAAATATACAGCAACTATCCCATTTATCACTAGCAATAGCACAGTGGATTATTATACGGTATGTGTATTATCCTTTTATGTAATCAATATTCCTAGTCCCCCACCCCAATAATATTGATCCATTTGACTGAATTAACCTCTTTAGCTTTGACTATTTGGAAATCCAGTGAAAGAATGTATAGACATGTGTGAGGGTCTCAGACAGACTGGATTAAAGTATATACAGGCATTACGCTGAACCATACTGTGAGACTGACCCATCTGTCACACTTTTTACTTTCCTTCCTATTAGGCACACAGAAAGCAGTCAAATGAACACACAAAGCGCCAGACACCTTTTCTTTGTCTCCCATCTGGTTATTTTAATTTTTGCAGTGGACAAACTACTTAATTTCCATACACATGGAACAGGGCCTCTTCTCTCCTGAAGGAGCCCACTATAGGAGAAATCCACTTTCCAGTTACAAGGCACTCTCGTGGGGCTGGCTCATCTATTGGAGATGTGGGACATTTGTACTATTAATTGGGTTGCTTCCAGATGACCTCTTTATATAACATTCATTCTGATTTAATTGTGGGCATGTTCTTCAACATTGCATCAAACAATTGCTATCCCATACTTTCTAGTGTACTTTTCTAGCACAAAAAGTCCAGTTTATTTGTGGGAAGAGGCAGGTTTCTTGCACAAGAGCAGCAAATCCACTTCTACAATGTGAATTTAAAAGGTAAAGGTAAAGGGACCCCTGACCATTAGGTCCAGTCGTGACCGACTCTGGGGTTGCGCGCTCATCTCGCATTATTGGTCGAGGGAGCTGGCGTACAGCTTCCAGGTCATGTGGCCAGCATGACAAAGCCGCTTCTGGCAAACCAGAGCAGCACATGGAAACACCGTTTACCTTCCCGCTGTAGCGGTTCCTATTTATCTACTTGCATTTTGACGTGCTTTCGAACTGCTAGGTTGGCAGGAGCTGGGACCAAGCAATGGGAGCTCACCCTGTCACAGGGATTCAAACCACCGACCTTCTGATCAGCAAGCCCTAGGCTCAGTGGTTTAACCCACAGCACGAATTTACTAGTGTGCAATTCAATCCCATTGCAAAGTAGCAGCAGTCTGGTAGCTACCGTGGGTTCTGCAGAAGGCACCAAGGAGACAAGTGCTCAGAAAGAAAAGGATGGTTTCAGTAACAAAGCTATGGTTTTATTGATAATATACAACATTGGTTGTGCTGTATAACCAAGCAGCATGTTCATTTAGGAATTACATGAAATAATTTGGAATAAAATAATTTGATTTTAATACTACAATAACATATGAGAAATTGAACTACATGTACTGTATTAATCAATTGGCTTAAGTTCATATTTTGTTCACGGATCATAGGACATTGTTGCTGAATAAGTCCTTGGTTGTGGGCAGTATAACCAAAGGAGAGAAGAAGAAGAAGAAGAAGAAGAAGAAGAAGAAGAAGAAGAAGAAGAAGAAGAAGAAGAAGAAGAAGAAGAAGAAGAAGAAGAAGAAGAAGAAGAAGAAGAAGAAGAAGAAGAAGAGTTTGGATTTGATATCACTACCCAAAGGAGTCTCAAAGCGGCTAACATTCTCCTTTCCCTTCCTCCCCACAACAAACACTCTGTGAGGTGAGTGGGGCTGAGAGACTTCAAAGAAGTGTGACTAGCCCAGGGTCACCCAGCAGCTGCATGTGGAGGAGCAGAGACCTGAACCCGGATGACCAGATTACGATACTACTGCTCTTAACCACTAGACCACACTGGCTCCCAGAGATAAAAGCATACCAAAGGAATTAGCTTGTGAGCGTCAACAGGACAGATGCATACATTCTATTTAGCCATGGATCAAACCAGAGTCAGTTTCCAGAAGATCCATTCATGGGGATCTAGGAACTAGAAGATGGTGCTGGGAGCATAGAACAGATCTGGGAAATTTGTCCAAAGTGTCATTGGGGACAGGCACAATAATTTTACTTGTCAAGTCTTAGAGTAGGGGGTGAAGAGAATGAAACAGGAATGGCAGCTCTAGAATGATGCTTTCCAACATTTATGCACTCACCTGGAGTTTTGAAACAGCATTCCCAAAATCTCCCCAAAATAAAAGGGACAATGTTTTACCAGGAAAAAGGGACTGTCCATGGTAAACAGGGAAGATTTGTGTATATGCAGCTTACATTGCCGGACAATTTTCAAGCTGTAGAGACAGAACTGTCCGAAGATAGGTGGACTCATTACAATATGATGCTTAATAGTGTAATATAGTAACAACAACAAAGTCTTTGTTCTCAAGGATATTAGAATATAATTTTCAATATGGCAGGACTGGGAGGTAGCAAAGAGAGGAAAGAGACAGGAGGAGCAAAGGTAGAGACTGATGATTGAGAGCCAATGCAATTACATGATGCACCTAGGCTTCACTACAGTTGGATATTAGACTAAGGTTAGAAAGACTACAGCTCCCTCTTCTGATCAGCTGTCATGGTGGCACAGGGAATGGGAAACATGCCTAGCCTACAAGATCTAATACTGTATTGATTGTACCTGATACAAGCAACCTACAACATTTCATTAAAACTGGCCGTGTGTTTTTTGAAATGTTAAGCGAACAATATAGTCCGCGTACAGCAAATTTATAGGAGAAGATTTCACTGGAGAAGATTCCCTTTGGCTCACTAGAACCCAGGTTCATCCACACATCCCCTCTGCAGTGTAGTTTCAGTACTCAGACAAGAAGAATTCTCATCTGACCTTGCCTCACCTTCCCACTGTCTGTGAGCCCGCGGCCAGGTGCATGAGCAGGCAAAACTAGGATTGCTCAAATTAGGAATGGAAGGTTATGAGTCCTTGATTCACAATCCCACCCCACTAATCCCTCCAACATCCTGCAGATCCTTCCTTCTGCCTACTCACAGATGTGTATGCACATATGAAAATAGGGGGAGAGAACAAGGCTCCATTGAGTCTATTAGAACCCTCTATGTGTAGGTGCTGCACTTGGAATGGATAGGATCAAGCCCTCTTTTATCTTCCACTATAGTTCCACTATAGCCTTAACTACTCAGGCTTTACCATGCATTATGGTGCCTAAATAATATATGTTTAAGTGTCCTTTCGTAGCATTGTGCAGAATGTTTTAAAGTGCACTAAATCTTATTTTTCTTGAATAGGAATGGCTCTTTAATCTGCTTCTGCTTCTGAACACTGCTTGAAATTATGACATATATACTACAAATAGCTTTCAGTTTTCACCATTTATTTGACAAATATAATTATTTTCAGGAAAAGCTTGTCAAATACAGTTAATATTCCCACTGGCTAAGCCCTTAGGTAATAGATCTCAAAGTAATAGTTGCATTCTGAGAGTTTATATTTTCTTATTATTTTCATTAGAAGAAACCTTTAATAATATTTAGTGGTGTTTCTCTCTCTCCTGAAAAACATTTTCCAGGCTTGTGCTAATTAAAACCTTTATATCTTTTAGACAGTAAGAGCGGCTTTTCAAACCTGTAACTATTATGTAACTTGCTTTATTAGGGGTTCAGTTGTAAAGCCAGATAAACCTGTGATTTAATAATTGACACTTACCGACTACATTTTCCCCATGTAGAACAGTTTGCAAACATTAATTAACTAATTAATCCTTGAGTGACTCCTATAATTTAAGTAAGTAAGTACATCCTCACACATTTCCCTGTAATTTAGGTAAATAACCATTGTCTCATGCATTTTGCAGAGAAAACAGTTTATAGGCACCAGGAAAAAGAGGGAGGAAAAAACCAAAGCACTGCTATATAAAGAAATGAAATCCGTTTGTGGTGATCAGTTCTACTTTAATATTTCTAAATTATAATGTAAAATCTAGGCTTTCCTTTGCCAACTTTCAAATAAAAAAGCAGGAAACACACACACACCCCCCCCCCCCGCCCAGCTTATTACTGAACCTTGGTTCTCGAACGCCTTGGTACCCATACGTTTTGGCTCCCAAATGCCAAAAACCCGGAAGTGTTCCAGTTTGCGAACGTTTTTCAGAAGCTGAACGTCCGACGTGGCTTCTGCTTGAGTGCAAGAAGCTCCTGCAGCCAATCGGAAGCCACACCTTGGGTTTCAAACAGTTTCGGGAGTCGAACAGACTCCCGGAACGGATTAAGTTCGAAAACCAAGGTACCACTGTATAATAAATGGGTGGTACTCAATTATGATTTGCTCAGAGAAGACACATTGAAATTAATGAACACAACAAGGTTAGGCCCATTAATTTCAGTACTATGCAGAGTTAAACTTAGTCGAATACTCCCCAGGATAACTTAACATGGTTAACTTACATTTTGATCACACAATCACAGGGTTTATGAAATTAAAATGGTGGTGTTATGAAATGTTAATTGTGATATGTGTGGTGGATTGTAACTATGGAATATGGGGGATGGGGGCTATTCGGGATTAATTTATCTTGAATGGACAAAAATCTGATCCTGCATCTGATCAATATTTGCATCTTCGTCACTGCATATAACCAGAAAATAGTTGCTCTACTAGCCTAAATAATGACAAAAGTAGTTCTATGAGTAGAATGCACAATTTTCACAGTGTGTGTGATTCTTCATCAGTGCAAGTCAGTGTAAATAGTGCACATGTGAGTAAATCTAATGCCATTTTAGAATCTCCACTGAGGTAGGTCTGAATATATGAATATACTGAATGGGGTGTGTAATTGCAACACAGAAACACTATTCACTTGATGTCACATTAGAACTATGTTGATAATGACCACATCAAAAGTGGCTAACCTTTGGCCCTCCAGATGTTGCTAGACTACAACTCCCAACATCCCTGGAGTCCAACAACATCTGGAGAGTCACAGGTCCCCATCCCTGGATTACATCCTACCTGGTATAAAACTATATTGTACATTGTAATGTATGAACACTCTCAGATTGAATCAGATTGCGAATTGCTTCCCGGAGTACTCTGGGTCTCAAATATCAACCATACAAAAACATGTACCGTATGTAAAGAGTGTCCCTTGAGGAATCTTTCCACCATGACTTCAAATATTTCAAACATTTTAATCACAGAATATGTATTTTGTACCACTGAGGAGCTATTAAGGTGACCGACCCAGCACCAGGAATCTGCAAAACCTCAACTTGTCTTGCATAATATATTTGATTGGTGAAGCTCTGAATCCATATTTTCTCTTCAGGAAGATATCTTGAAATGGTTCAAGATCATTGACAGCCTATCAAACTTTCCATTTTAGATAATTGTTTTCTTTTATCAGTCTTTAGATTCTGAATTATATTATCTTGTGGTCATTAAAATGTATGCACTAATCCAGGCAACCTCAAACTCGGCCCTCCATCTGTTTTGGGACTACAACTCCCAGCATCCCTAGTGCTCAGGGATGATGGGAATTGCAGTCCCCAAACAGCTGGAGGGCTGAGTTTGGGTATGCCTGCATTAATCCCATTAAAATTGTTTCTATGTTATGTATTTTTCACTTCTTATCCCTAGTGGCTCGCTCCTTCTGTTTGTAGAGCAACATGCAGGCAATAGAAACATAATGAAATGGTGACAAATCTGTAGCCTGGTCCAGAGCTCGGTGTGTATTCTAATGTAGAACTTCTGGCAAGTACAAAGCATCACTCAAAACAAAGTCCAGGGCAGCCCGTACAAATTGAATTGTCCTTGACTTTGTTTTGAATGGGGAAACTATGAGCAGGTTGGAGCGCTGTGATGCATGCGGAAAAACCCACAACAACCTAGGTTTGAAACGTAACACATCTAAATTACATTAGAGATTCTGAGATTTAGAAAGAAATAATCCTTGCTCATTAGTAATAAGGGAAAAAAATCTGTAATTTCCTTTGTGTCAAAACTAGACATAAGACCAATGGAAAACAAAACAATGCTTCATAGTTTTGCATCTTGCCTTCCAAGTTCAATTTCTCTGTAGACCTGAGCAGATTTTGGGGGGTATAATTTGTTCTTTTATTGTATTTATAATTAGCCTTCTGCAAGAATAAGTTCTCTTTTCGTTTCCACAGTGATGCATTGATTCCTTCATTACAGCAAAAATCCATGACCCCCAGTGTTCGACTGTAAACAATGATAGTTACTGGCCTCATTAGGCAACTAGCAGATGGCTTATGAAGTTCTCATTGGAGCTTTTATCCATTTGTGGCTTGCCATGTGCAAATGTTTGCCTTTTCCACTGAATAAAGCCATGCCAAATGGGACTCTGTTTCCTATTTTTATTAGTGTCGATACTTTCTGTTAATAGTTGTGAAAGAATTTCATTTTGTTCAGTTACATAGTCAATCTGCTCTTGTGACATTTGGGTGAATTGAAAGTAAAGCCCAGGTAGAATTTCACATCAACAGTCTGTAAAATGTGAATAGAATAAGTATGGAGGGTGGACTCATTCACACACAACTAGTGTTGAGATCCAACTGGTTTTATTCTGAATCACTGTAGTCAAGATTCAGAGTCATTCACATAACTGGAAAACTTTCAATGTAGCCATAATGAAGCTGATCTTGCTGGTCAACTCTCTCTGGCAGATATACAGGTAAGTGCAAACCACACATTATTGATCCTCCCAGGTCTTTCTCCTGCTGAGAGTGGGGTATTGATCCTGTGATTGTGGGCATTCTTAGGACTGCTCTTCAGTGGTTCCACTCGGTGAGATGCTGCCAGTCTAGCAGGCTTGGCATTAACACATAGGATTATCAGGCAGCTATTTGGCCTCAACACCTTGGTAGGATCCACAGATGGTGTCTTTTCTTTAAACAATTACCCTCCACACTTAAAGTATTTTTCTAGCACTCCAGTGAATGACTGGTGACTGGTTCTAGTAACCCCACAGTGTCCTGGAGTGATGCTACTTTGCGGGCAATGGGGGAAATTTAAATGACCACTCGCAGATACTCACTGAGTGGTGCCTGTTAATCATCAGAGCTCTGCTGCTGCCAAGTGGACCACATTCATGGGTTCTATCAGCAGGGACTTTGCAAAGAGCCCTCTATAACAAGTGGAGCCATCTGTCAGGGACTGGTAACTGGGAGTGGCCACCGAGACCATATAACACCGGTCCTGAAAGACCTACATTGTCTCCCAATGAGGTCCAGTGCTGAGGGTCTTCTGGCGGTTCCCTCGCTGTGAGAAGTGAAGCTACAGGGAACCAGGCAGAGGGCCTTCCACAGGGCACCCGCCCTGTGGAACACCCTCCCATTAGATGTCAAGGAAATAAACAGCTATCTGACTTTTAGAAGACATCTGAAGGCAGCCCTGTTTAGGGAAGTTTTTATTGTTTGATGTCTTATTGTATTATTATTATTATTATTATTATTATTATTATTATTATTATTATTCTGTTGGGAGCTGCCCAGAGTGGCTGGGGAAACCCAGCCAGATGGGCGGAGTATAAATTAACTGTTATTATTAGAAGGAGAAGAAGGAGAAGAATGGTGGGAGGCTCCAGCTGAGGAACTCCCTAGAGAAGCCACAGAGGAAGAAGGCTCAGATCCAGGGGAGTGGTGGTGGGACACAGAAGACAGATCAGAAGAGGGAGGGAGCTGGGGGCGGAAGACACAGGAAGGAGACTTGAGTGAACAATAAGAGCTAAAGGCAGGGAGCCCTCCAAGGACAGGACTGGATGACACACACCAAACAGAATCTGAAGGCGAGGACAGGGAAGGGCTGTATGCTGCAACAGCTTCACAGCAACTTCCCAGTCCCTCTGCCTTGAGTTCCCCTCCCCGTTTGACTCCAGGGTCGTGAACATTTGGATGCACACGAACTGAATAGTGAACTGATTTAATTTGTTGTATAAAGGGACAAACGTTAACTCGAATTTGTTCCCTTTGGGATGTATGAAACCTGAACTAATTACTTTTTGAAATGAACTTTCCAAGCTCTGAATATGAGCTAGGAGGAAGGGCTCTACATGCAGGAAAGCATAATATGTGAAGTGAACCTATATAGCAGCATAATTCATGGACAGAAATTAAGTATAGTTCTGTTGCTGCATTAGCTAATGGGCTTAAACACTGCCATTCACTGAAAGAAGTCAAGGCAGTATACCCTTCCCCCTCCCTTCCCATTTTATCCTCACAACAACCCTGTGAAGTAGGTTAGGCTGAGAGCATGTAGTCAGCTTTATGGCTGGGTATGAATTTGTTTTTTTTAAATAACTATTTATTAAATTTTCCAATTAAACACATTTAAAACAATATACAAAACAAACAAACAAACAAACATTCAAAATACATACATCACTCTTTTAACAATTCTCATTACTCATTACAAAATACTCCGCCGAGTTTGACTTCCCTCCCTCCCCTCAATAGGTTTTCTAATCCGCTCTTATCTCGCAGTTCCTTTATATCTAATCTTTAAAGTCAATTCGTAGGATTTATTTCAAGCCTGCAAGTGTCTTTAAACCTCTACAATTCTTTTCCATATAATCCACAAATTTACTCCAATCCCTTAGAAACCTTGTCTCCCTCTGGTTTCGAATCCTGCTAGTCAGTCTCGCTAATTCTGCATATTCAATCATCTTTGTCTGCCAGTCTCCGATTGTCGGTAAGTCCTGGGTCTTCCATTTTTGGGCCAATAATGTCCTTGCCGCGGTTGTCGCATACAAAAATAAGGTATTATCATCCTTGGTTATCTCTTGACCTATCATTCCTAACAAAAAGGCTTCCGGTCTCTTGGGAAAGGTATACTTAAAAATCTTTTTCAATTCATTATATATCATTTCCCAATAGCCTTTAACCTTTTCACATTTCCACCACATATGATAAAAGTCCCCTTCCTTTTCATTGCATTTCCAGCACATTCTATTACTCATTCTATACATTTTTGCTAATTTCACCGGGGTTAAATGCCATCTATACATCATCTTCCAAACATTCTCTTTCAAAGCAGTACATGCTGTAAATTTTATTGTTTGGTTCCATAGTTTCAACCACGCATCGTATTCAATATTATGCCCAAAATCCTTAGCCCATTTTATCATTACCTCTTTCGTCAATTCATCTTTAGTATACCATTCTAACAGCAAATTGTACATTTTGGACAACAGTTTTATTCTGCCCCCTAGCAACTCTATTTGGAATTTGGACCTTCTCTCCTCAAAACCAGTTTTTTTGTCTTTTACAAATATATCATTGATTTGATGATATTGCAGCCAGCTCGTCAGGTATACTTTAACCTCTTCATACGGTTTTACTTTCCAGCCTTGTTCTGATTGTCTTAAAAATTCTTCATATGTTGGTCTCTCCCCTTCCATATTCACTTTCTTCACTATGATTACATCCATTGGTGAAATCCACCATGGAGTCTTAGTCTCTAACAAGGCTTTGTTTCTTTCCCATACTTCAAATAACGACCTTCTTATCACATGATTTGTAAATCCTTTATGGGTTTTTTTCTTATCGTACCATAGATATGAATGCCAGCCCGCTCTGTTGTCGAATCCTTCTAAATCCAACAAGTCCGTATTCTCCAGTGTTATCCAATCTTTTATCCAACAGAGACATGACGCTTCAAAGTATAATTTCAAGTCTGGCATGGAGAATCCACCTCTTTCTGTCTTATCTACCAATATTTTATATTTTATTCTTGGTTTCTTCCCCTGCCAGACAAATCTTTGTAAATCTTTTTGCCACTCTTTGAATTGTCTCGTCCCCTTTATAATAGGTATTGTTTGAAACAAGAATAACATTTTGGGTAATACGTTCATCTTTATTGCTGCTATTCTACCAAGGAACGACAACTTCTTCCTATTCCATATTTCTAAATCCTTCTTTATTTCTTTCCATACCAGTTCATAATTGTCATTAAACAGATTTATATTTTTTGTTGTCATCCATATTCCAAGGTACTGTACCTTTTTTACAATTGCAATACCGTGTCTTTGCTGCAACTCTTCTTTCTCTTTCTTATCCAGGTTTTTTGTCATCATTTTCGTCTTTTGTTTATTCATTTTAAATCCCGCCAATTGTCCAAATTCTTCAATCACTTCTATCACTTCAGCAACACTTTCTTTAGGGTTTTCTAATGTTACTACTAAATCATCTGCAAATGCTTTCAGTTTGAACTCTTTCGCACCTAATTTAATTCCTTTGATGGATTGCTTTTCTCTGATTATGGCTGGGTATGAATTTGAGCCCACATCTACAGTACTGAGTCTTGATCCAAGATTCTCACCTGTCTCTTCTTGTGAATGATGCCATTGGACTGCAATGTCTTCCTCAGAGGAATATATCCTAAAGAATTAGAAGCATTTGGCAATGCAGAATATGCTCCAGTGTGTTTTACAGTGTATTTTAATCTAACCATCTCTAGAGAATGCATTTTCTTGAGCTAGCATCTGTACAAGCCTTTATGCTTCACAGAGATCTTCTTCAGGTTTTGTTTTTGTGGATTTCCTTTTGTAAAAAAATAAAGAGAGTATCCTCACCCATGGGAGTTGGTCCAATAAAAGCCATAATCTTACCTTCTTCATCTCTCTCCGGAGCCTTGTGTGTCTTTCATCTTTATATTGTGTTTTTATGTTTTATTTTCTGTTTTAAATTTTAGCACTTCGAATTGTGATTGCTCTAGTGAGACACTATTGTTTTTTTAAAAGAAAAAGAGAGAGAGAGAGAAGATTGTCATTACTTCCCATAGCATGTATTTTATGTTTTTATCTTCACCTGCTTTTATTAGAAGATTTGCATTAAAAAAGATCTTTATTTCTTCAGAGTGCATCTGTTCCTTCTGCTTATTGCTCACCTGAAAATATAACATTGTGCTAGCAACAAATTCAGTGAGGAATATAAGCAACAGTAGCAGATGAGCTCATAAGAAACAAAAATCCTGTTTTCATGAAAACGTTCTACTAATTAAAAATGAAGGGGAGGGGGTAAAAATAATAAAATGTGGTGCTAGCAAAATATCAATATTGCAGCACAAATATGTCCCTGACTGAACACCTATTGGCTGGGGTGGGATATTGGATTATTTCCCCCCATTCTTGTCCATCATCACAAAGGATAATAGGCCAGAGGTATTTGATACTCAGGAACACTGATGCCATATGTCAAGACATACGACACAGGGGCACATCACTCTGCTCCCACGTCTTTAGCACTCATGTTGGTTCACTAACACTAAGCATCTAACGTCCTATGAGTCCATTTTCTTTATGTGAGCAGAACCAGTCAGAGGGCTAGGTGTAGGACTGGGCTTCAAGCTCTAAAGGGACTCCCAATTTGAACATTTGTTATTTTTTGGCATTTGATAAGTTTTGCAACTTGCTTTTGTGGGCATTGGACCAATATGTCACACACACACACACACACAGCTTAGAGGTGCAAATTGAAGAATTTGCCAAGGCTACAAAGGCTCTCTTTTTTTGGCACCTTATTTTGTTTTCACATGTCGTAATTTTTATTATGACCGGCAGCCTCAAAAGCTGGAAGTATCCCAGTTTCTCTGGACCTCAGAGAGCTTTCTTGTGAGAAATAGTGGGGAAAGGGAGCTGAGATAGCAGTGGTCATGATCACAGTTCTCATTTGTTGGGGAGGAAGGAAAATCTGAAATGAATTCTCCTGCTGCCAAGCCAATTCAGTCACTGGGCATTCTGTAATTTTTGGCACTTATTTTCCACCATTTCAACTTCTATTTTTCTGCAGACCTTTATAATCTGAGTTGTTGTTAAGTTTATCACAAGACTGGTTGCAACAATTTTCAATTCAGAATTTGCACTCGCAGTAATAGGGTGGGTCCTGAAAACACACGTTTCAAGTGTCAAAGGCACGGTAAGAACAGGGGACTGAGGAGGCTGTGACGAGACTTCTAGTCAGGAAAAAGAACATAAGTGGAGCCCTGCTGGATGAGACCAAAGGCTCATCTAGTAACAATGGCCAGCCAGATGCCAATGGGAGGCTCACAAGCAGGACATGAGTACAATATCAATGAGAAGTAGCAATAGTATGAGCAGGAAGGAAGAAACCATAGCTGTGGAAGTGAGAACAAAAGCTTGTTCTTTCCTTGTCATATATAACACCCTTCCCTTTATTTTTCGTTCCTCCTTTTCCACTTTGGAAAACAGGCATTCAGAGTAGTACAAGCTGCATGCCGGTTCTTGTGTATCTTTGTGGAGAGCAATTGGAAGCACCTATAAGCCTAAACTCAGATCCATATTAGATTACTAGATTAACATATAAAATTATTTTTTTATGTAAATAGCTCCTGAGGTGGGAGGGGGGACTGAGACTTAGGCTCATGGGGGCTAGGAAGAGGAATTTATCTTTCTGTCAACCTGCCAAGGTTTCAACAAAAATCACCTCTCCAAAGCTGTTATTTGTACAGGTGTGTGTCCCCCCCACTTTGGGGGGTTACATTCTGGGGCCCTGTGCACATAAGTGAAAATTGCATGTGGGGAGCACCCTCTAAACAGCCTTTAAATGCCCTCTCAGCTGCTCTCTCTCCAATCCAGACCACAAATATACACCAAAAATATACACCACAAGAATTGAAGCTCTGGGGCCAGTTGGAGGACATGCAAAAAAGTGGCTGCTTCTGCTGCGCTACCACACACACCAGCTGTTAGGCTGAGCAGCTCCGTTGGGGCTTCCTCCACCCTCACTGACATCCTCTTCAGGCTCCATGGAGGGTCTCCTTGCAAACCACAAGGACTCTCCAGCTCTCTCCTACCATTTTCTGGTATGATTCAAATTATTTATTTCCCGGTATTGCACGTATACACGGTCATGCATGAGTTGATCATGCGTAAGTGGGAAGACACCTGTATGACAAGGGAAGCCTTTATTGGCACCAATTGGATCGTCCCTTGAAATGCAAATAGTAGCTTTGGATAAGTGGCTTTTGTGGGGGAAATGGATGGGAGAAAATGAGTCAAAATTCTCTCCTACACTCCCCTTCATTCCATGGCCCCAGGGATAGTCAGGCTTCCCCCACAGCTTCTATTTACAGTCATAAAGACTTGCAGGTTAATTGCACACACACAATCAACTATGTGCTTAGTTTGGTCCTTAGCAATGCACACTCACACAAAATGCCATCTGCCTAGAGCAGAGGTTGAGGCTGCCTAGAGTGTGGCAGCTCTGTTTCTTGACCCAAACAGTCAGTCATTGGCAGCTTTACATGTGTGGTGCTAATTGGACTTCAAAAGTCAAATTTAGCTTGCCATATGGGATTCACCGCTCACAGTTTCCTCCCATTCTACAATGATGTGCTGTTTCAGTCCTGTTGACTGCAGGAAACAGGAGAGGATAAAGTTTCCATTTCAGTGGAAGGGACCAGTAGGAAGCAGACTGTGGAATACCCAGTGAAAGGACAAAGTTGAAAACGGCTGATTTAGGACAAGCATCGCTATATCATTTGGGAGTTTGAACCAGCAGCGATGTCTCAGAGTTCAATGTAACAGGAGCAGCAGGAGAATAAAGCATGTTAAACATTTTCACTCTAACACCACAATAATACAATTTGATTTGCAATTTTGCCCTAGGTCTCTACAATGGATGCCTAAGGCAGCTACACTAGATTCTGATCTTTCTTATTACAACGTACCATTATAGCCAAGTGAAACAGCATGTTTCTTTATGTGCAATTTGTTTTTTAATGGTTGATTGCCTCTCAAGATTATTGATTTTCCCCATTCAGAAAAAAACATATATTGTCAGATGTTATTTCAAATTGTATTCATTTTTATTACAGACATCACAGCTGAAACTTTTTTCCCTTTCAATTATGCTTTTAGAGCATGAAGTAGACTAGTTGAGAATTTAGCAAAACTACTTTCAGATCTCAGCAAATGCCAACTTCTACCTTTAATGGCAGACTAACTGATCTGTTAACAATTTACTGATATTTCAACTGCCCATTTCTCACACCCTTTCTTATCCACAAATATGAGGTGAGAACACTCATTGCTATGAGTATTCCAATGTTTTTGCCTTCTCCTTGTCCAGGCATGAGAGGGACTTCTGGAAATGCAGTTTGGTTCTCTTATTTATGCTTAGACCTGGTTACATTTGGTGGAGAAAAACCTACTCCCCCCCCCCAATAATTTTTTTTTGGTTTTCATGTAACTACAAGAACAACATATGAGAGAAAGCCACTTAAGACACTTAACCAGGTTGTTGGTTATAGGCTGAATACCACAAAAATGAGAAATTATTTGATACTTATGCCGCATTGTGCAACCAACAACATGATTATGAAACTTACCTGGCAAAACCCCACTGTAGTTACAAGAGTCTGAAGCAGAACCAACTTTCCTAGACTCAAGCAGACCAAACTGCAGAATCAGAAGTACATTACTTAGACTGGATAAAATGATTTATACTACTTTAGGTTTATTTCAGTGTAGTTGTGAAGCTCTGCTTTTAAAATTGCTATGTTAGTTGGCTAGAACCCTGACTTGCCAGCTTTCTTATGGCCATTAATTTGTTGTTGGGGAAAATGATTATTAAAGTATGTGACCTTCCAGGTTCCACAAGCAGCCTGAAGTATGTATGTGTATGTATATGTATATGTATGTGTATATATATATACACACACACACACACACACACACACACACACACACACACACACACATATATATATATTGCTGTACCACAGGGGTCACCAACCTTATTAAATGAGCAGGCACATTTTGAATTTCAAGAAAGTGCTGTGGCACCAGCTCCAGAAAGGGTGCCATGGTGGCATGGCATACCACAAAATCATTACTACAGCAAAATTTACAAATAACCCCCCCCCCCAAAAAAAATCCTGTTTCTTTTACAGGTCTTCGGTTTCTTTAATCTCTTTTCATGCTTGCCAGATGTTTCATTTGTGCTACCAGCAACCTGTTCACCTTGCTGTACAGCCTGCTAGCAGCTATGGTGATAAAAGTGGATTACATGGTTTTAAGGAATTCCCACAATGTTACATTTGAATTAGTGTAGAAGAACTGAATGCATGTCAAAAATCCCTGATGTTTGTGCTCTGCATCTGTCCATTCCTTTCTACTTTCACCTCTAATCACAGTAGCTAGTGGCAGATCTCAATACTGATCTTGGCAGTATTGCATTTGTTGGTGCATACCAACTCTGGCTGCAATCCTATACATGCTTACCTGGGAGTAAACCCTATTGAACACAGATGGACTTGGACTCTGAGTAGATATGCATAGGATTGTGCTGTTAAACTGTAACCATTCAACATTCCTTTGAGGCCTCCATGATCAAAGTATTTTCCTGAAGAGAATAGTCAAGTTTTCAGTTTTAGTATCTTCATTTAAAAAGCTAATCCTGACATAAACCTTAACTGATTTATACCTCTTTTTGGAAAATCAAAAGTTGCCTGCACTGTTAAGTATATGGAAAATGTCACAAGCGTGTTTTTATTTCACATTGCTAATAGCCAGTCTAAAGCTGGAATGTTTTTTTTTTCATAACTCAGACTTCATAAGCATCTTTTATTAATATATAATATTAAATTTTGTTATATTTTTAGGCTGCCATAATGCTGCCTTTTATAAGAACTTAAACAATGCTGATGTGAAACTCATTTTAGAAAAATGCAAGGCCCTCATCAAACACTTTTCTCTTCTCCCATTCATTTCAGTTTGTAGCAGCACATCCATCTTCCTTTCTTTTTGTAGATCATTATTGCTGGGGAATTTTCATAAGAAAAGAGGAAGAAAATATTTTTTAAAGGATTACGGCTGGTGCCAGCTGGCAATAGAACATGACATCCATCAAAAATTGTCTTACATTAGCAGATCTTTTTTTATTGGACAATTAGCAAAAAGACATATGGCTTTATTAATATTCCTTTCAGCTTCAGGCTTCAAGGCTAAAAGCATGAGCTCACATGAGCCATAGTTCTCATATCATCTGTATCTCGTTTCCAGATATATAATCTTTCATCGTCAGGTCAGAAGCTGACAAGCTGCAAAAGCTTATACTTTCTTGGTAAATTGCCTCAGCCAATATTGTGGGAATGTTCAGGAATGTGGATGAGGAGATATTGTTTAATATATCCTATCCCCGCTTGCGCTAGCAAGCACCAAACTTTAGCAGAGTAAAAACATTCCCCTTTTGCAAAATACACAGCAGAAAAACGTTTGCGCAGGCTTGATTTAAGCCACTAAAATAAAGTGTATTTTCCTGGCATTTCCCCTTTTTCCCTCTTAAAAGAAAAGACACAACACAATGCTCATAAAAGTATAAAAGATGTTTACTTACAAGCATCTCGAGGTACAGCACACTCAAGAGGTAGACTTGCTTAGTTAAAAGGTAATATATACATTGTGAAGTTCACTTATAAGAAGTGAGACTCCATCTCATCTCTCTCTCTAGGCTGGAGGCCTTGAGGGAGAGACTCACTAAGATGTGTGTAGTCCAAGAGGTCTGGTCCAAGAGAAAGAAATGGCTGTTTCCTTTAGAATTTATGTGCCACTTCCCCAACTCATTTGCATGTGAAGGAAGAGGAAACTAGGCTTAGTCATATCCTCCTCCTCAGTCCTCCAAGTGGACTATCTAGGGATTGTTGTGACTTGACTGCACTTAACCCTTTGCATCCCACAAATATCACAGGTTGAAATTTAAATGCATGTTTCACATTCTTTTGAAGCTGTATTTGTGATAGGGGAGGTTTGGATTGCCATACTGGAAGAATATCGCAACTTGTGGCAGTGCACCATGGGAATAAATTAATCCAGAACATTTTGCCAATGTAGCAGTACTACTGCATGGAGTCTGTGGCACTGCTGCCCGGTTGTGTCTGCGGTGCCCTAGTGGTCTATTGAATTCTTCAGGCTATGACTCTTTGCAATGGAAAGTGCATGATTTTCACATTGATCTCATGTTTACGCTGACCTGTTGCACATGGGATAGGGGAGTCCCTCAACCCACGGACACAGAAAGAATTGCAACTTCCCATCTTGCCTTTGACATCTCCACTCCCTGGCAATATCTGAAGAACAAACAAACTGCAACTGAATATAAGCAGTGTGCTGGTCGATCAGACCAAAGGGCGTATCTCGTCCAGCACCATGTTTCCCTACCTGATGCCTATGGAAAGCCTACAAGCAAGACATGAGCACAACAACTCTCTTCCACTGTTGTTCTGCTGCCATTGGCTGCCTCTGATCCAGAAGCTACCATGAATAGAAGCCATTAATAACTTTATCCTCCATGAATATGTCAAATCCACTATGAAAGCTATCCAACTTGATGGCCATCATACACCTTGAGGTTGCAAATTCCACATTTAACTATACACTGTATGAATTATTTTATTTTGTTTGTCCTGAATCGTCCAGCGTTCAGCTTCATTGGATAATGTAGTTCTAGTATTATATGAGAGGAGGAAAGCTCTCTTTCCGCTTTCTCCATAGCACACATCAGCTTATACAGTGGTACCTCAGTTTACAAACACAATTGGTTCCGGAAGTCTGTACTTAACCTGAAGCGTACTTAACCTGAAGCGAACTTTCCCATTGAAAGTAATGGAAAGTGGATTACCTATCTAAACCGCATCCAAGATGGTGGACAGAGCTCCATTCATAAGTAGAAACATTCGTAAGTAGAGTTATTTGTAAGTAGAGGTACCACTGCAATCCGTTCCAGACGGTCCGTGGAGTACTTAAACTGAAAATATTCAAACCGAGGCGTACTAAAACCGAGGTATGACTGTAACCTCTATCATGTCCCCCCTAACTCACCTTTTTCTAAACGAAATAGACCCAAAGGTTTAAACCTTACAATAAGTGACTTGGTTTGATCATTATGGTTGCCTTTTTCTCCTCTATTTCCAGCTCTATAATATACTTTTTAAGGTGTGGCATTGAATCCTAACTTTCTGCTATGGTGCAGTATCATGGTTGGTACATTGGGTGCAAGATTACAACTCAGCGAGTGCTTATTTGTTCATTCTTACCAGAGCTTTAGAAGGTAACTCTGAAGTACAGCAGATCAAGCCTTCCTGTGTACCTTACAATGCATGAGCTCATATCCTAGCCATTAGCTTCACAATACTATGCATGAGCTTATATTCTAGTCCTTTCTGGGTGCCATGATGCCTGTGATGGCCATTTTAAACAAGAGTCCTCCTAGAAGACAAGTTATGAAGCAAAAATTCCCAGGTACTCTATCTAAGAGGTTCCTATGGCTCTGCGCTGTAGAAGAGCAGCTCCTGGAGCTGCGGCCACCCCCTTGCCCCCTTCCACTCCAATTGATTGGGCAGTCAAGGGGCTCCCCAGTACTTTGGTTGGGCTGATGGGAACTGCAGTCTAAAACATCAGGGGGGCACCAGGTTGGCAAAGCCTGATCTAAAGTATCTTCTGCTGTTGTCCATGAGTGGTTGGTGGCTTCAAATGAGTTCCATTTCCCTTGTTGTTGTTGTTGTTGTTGTTGTTGTTGTTGTTGTTGTTGTTGTTGTTATTTATATGCCACCCATCTGACTGGGTTGCCCCAGCCACTCTGGGTGGCTTCAACAAATTATAAAACTACAGTAAAACATCAAACATTAAAAACAATGCCACGTCGCTTCTGCTTTTCTTGAAGACAGGAGATGGTGCTCTTTCAGATTCTCTAAAAGTGCAATATCCCAAAGTTGCTGATCCCACAAATCCAAATAAAGCCAGTACCAGCTTTCTACTGTCTGTCTACCTCTAGCCTAGCTGCAATAAGCATAAATGTAATCATTTCTTTATTAAATACATTCTCCTTCTTTGAAAGTGTAGCAGCTTTGTACACCACTGTGCAGCTGCTGTCTTCTTCCAGTAGTGTTGCCTCGTGTTTTCCCTTGTTCCAAAATGTGATTTTAGTTTCTGCTTTGTAACAGAAACGAACCTTGCTGCATGCGCTCTCTCTCTCAGGGTTGTGTAGTTGCTGTTCTCTTATCTAATTTTAGAAACTCTTATATTTTTAATGTAGCAGGAAAGGAAGCTCTCAGGTCAGTCCACCATCTTCTTTTAGTGACATTGCCGCCCCTATGGAATCTCTGTTTTAGTAACAGAACCTCCTACTTAGCATTCTGTGCAACCCATGCATTTCAGCATCAACTAAAACAAAATTTTGTAAGTGTTCCTTGTGATATAGGCTAATATGGAACAACACCTAAAACAAAACCCGTACTGGGCACTGAAATGGTTTTCAAACCACTGTTGCTTTCCCCACAATTTCCCACATTTCTATCTTGCGATTCTTCTTATTCCCGTGCTCATTTTGTGTATCACTGTCCACTAGAGAGCAGGCTGAGATCAGCAATCCTGTTTCATTCATGTCCTAAACCATGTTTGAACCCAGGTGTCTCTGAAAATGGCTAGCACACTAAAGCACTTCACTCTCCAGCACCCATTGTTAGCTTATAAATTGCTATCAAACTTGATGGATATAGCTTGTGAAGCTTAGTGACCTACGGTGGTGATAATAAAGTATTCTGGAACCTAGATAACATTTTACTCTGTCACTATGGTTTTCTTGCTCTAGTGACATCAACTAATTTGTACTGCTTTACAGGGAATTTCTATATCCAGCTCTTTAGCTAGGGTCTCAGTTTCCTTACATTGCTCTTACTCCTTTCTGTCAGACTAAATTTCTTTCAAAGAGAAATATTGCTTGATATTGATCCTGGTGCACTAGATAATTTCGGGTTCCCACACTGCTGTTCAGCTAAAACAGTGTTTAAAATTGTGACGAGGTCTTCTAAATGCTCAAAGCTTTACTCCTTAAAAAAAAACCCAGTACTTACAATCCACTGAAAAAAGACTCTTAAAATACATTTAAAATCCTTCCCACCAAAGAAAAACCCCTTGAAATGGACATTTTGTCATGTTTCAGGGAGCTGTACCAGCTCATCCAGTACATTTTCAAAATGTTTTTAATTTCTTGGACACAGTTATAGAGGAAAATGTTAATAACGACATTTTAATTTTAATTCAAAATCTGTCAAGAATATAAGGCAACAGATTCAAGGTGAGGATTGAAGACTACAGAGGAAAAGATCCAATAATTTATAAAGTATAAGTTAAAAAGAAAATTATTTTAACATAATGTATAGTATAAGTGGTGCCTGACTCCTATAAACCTAAGGAGGTTTACAGAAACCCAAACAGTGTGAACTGGAGATAGGATGTCAAATAAACACTTTTTTCCCATATATTTTAGTTGAGCTCTGCTATTAGCAAATATTGCTTGGATCCAAACATGCCCTTCCGTGAATGGAATAATTCTTTCCAGTGACGGAAGGGGCTCCAATCCAGCAGTGACTCCTGCTGGAGGAAGGAGAGAGTGATTTTACCTGGTTTCCTTTCCCCTGCTGGAGAAGAAATTTGGTGAAAAGGTAGCCTTGGTTCCTCTGCCCCCAAATAGGGTGGAGAATCTTGGGAGACTATCTGCACACAGCTCCATCATACTCTTGGGAGGGGGTAATCCTTTCACATATACTCAAGGATGTCTAAGCTTGCAAATCATGCTCAACTTAGAAAAGATGGCAGATGTATACAAAACATGGCCTTTATATGCTGTTTTTTTGAACAAGTAATACAATGATAAATATGAGCCCATATAGCCTAGCTTCCCATTGTTATATAAATGAAGTACATGGTGTATGATTTTACTTCTTTCCTTTCCTCTGCTGTGGTGTAAGAACTTCATTATTAACCTATACTATAACATATAATAAATAAATAAATAAATATTATATCTCGGGAAAGGGACTTTAAAGCTTTGATGCCTTCTGGCCTATTTTTTCACTGAGCTTGTACAAAATGTTTAGCTTCAGTAGAAAAAAAGGTGCTTCTTCAGAGACAGATACCTCTCATGTATGGATTCAGCTGGCGGACAGCACAGCTTTTATTGTGGCAGTAGGGAACATTCTGGTTAGACTTACAGTAAATAAGTAATGTAACATTTCAGTTGGTCTCTGTTCCATCTATTCAACAAAAAAAAGCTTAATATTTTATACTGCTGCTTTGATTGCTTTCTTTTCGCATCTAGTTGAAACAATCTTCAGAAACAAGGGTAATGTCTACTGATAACCAGGAATTCTAGAGACTGCTCCTTGTCTCTGGTGTCCTGAAATATGAGCGCTAAGAATGTTCAGATCATCTATCCCCACAGATCAATGAATTTACCTATTTGCTTGGTGGATTCGATTCAGTCTGATCTAGTGTGGTGAAGGGCTTATTTTGAGCTATATATGTTGAGCTTTCGTAAGGGCATGAATTTTTAAACGCCATTCTAATTTGCTTGCTTAGTGCTATTTCTGTCCTTTGGGCACACATGTTTTGAAGCATGGATGTAGAGCAAGGATGAGCAATCTGTGGCCCTCCAGATGTCGTTGGACTCCAATTCCCATCAGTCCCAGCCAACATGTCCACTTGTCAGGGATAATGGCAGGTGCAGTCCAACATCATCTGGAGGGCTACAGGTTCTGCATCCCTGGTGTAAAACAGAGATGCTAGACTCCTTCCATAAGTTGTCTAAAACCTTCTCCTTGGGCAGTCCTCTCCTGTAGCACTTACTCTGTTTCCCTACCTATGATTATACAATCACAGTATCATAGAATACAATCACAGTATCATAGAATTGTAGAGTTGGAAGGGATTCTGAGAGTCAACTAAATGAACTGAAGTACTTCATGGCTTATTAGTAAATTAAAAATAAATCTGTATTCTCAGCAAATTGTGTACTGCAGAATGGGAAAATTTTAATATGAGAGTGTAAACAGGGGCATTTCCTGAAGAAGAATTGCATTTTTGCAGGAAGGAGTTGATGTGACAGTACTGCTGGCTTTGGTTTTATGCTTTCACAATTAGAGGTCACCCAGCAAAGACAAAACTGTAGCACTTCATCTCTTTTGTCTTGTGTGTGCAGTAGTAACTCAGCATATAAACCCCTGTGATGTATGCTATCTTCCTTTCTCAGAGCGATGCTAAAAGATGTTATTTATTTATTGATCATGTTTGTATAACTCTTCCTCCAAGGACTTTACTGGGGCACACAGCTCACAGTTCTTTGAGCTAGATAGTAACTTGCCCAAGGCCACCCAGCGAGCTTCATAGCTAAATGGGGATTTGAAATCAAGTCTCCTTGGTCCAACGGGGCCACTAGAAGTAGAATCACAACCCAGAGGAGAAAATAGGAAAAACCCTCAGCTTTCTGCTGCAGGGAAAATTTCAGGTAAGAATAGGCATATTGAGTTTTCATCATACAGTGGAACCTCGGTTTTCTAATGTAATCCGTTCCGGAAGTCTGTTTGGCTTCTGAAACGTTTGAAAATGGAGGATCAAACGGCTGTCAGCAAGTTCAATGGGGGAAATTGAGAAATGCGCCTCGGAAGCCGTTCGACTTCCGAGTCGCGTTTTGAAAATGGAAGCATTCACTTCTGGGTTTTTTTGCATTTGGCAGCTGATACACGTTCGAAAACCAAGCTTTGACTGTAATAATACCGTATTGGCCTGAATATAAGCCTCACTGTTTTTTTTCAAAATTCCAACCGTGAAAAGTTAAAGTGCGGCTTAAATTTGTGACCTTACAAAAATTGGCTTTTACGATATCGCTGCTGAAACAGACATATGGTAAAACGGGTGTGAGTGCCTGTGGAATTTTAAAAGAGCAGCTTATATTTGGGTATGGTCTTCCCCCCCCCCCTTGAATTTTAAAGGTGCAGCTTATATTCAGGTGTGGCTTATATTCGGGCCAATACGGTAGTTGACAGTATTATACCATCTTTGACTGCAATCTACTTAACGGGAATGTTGTGAGGATAAAAATGGGCAAACCCTTGGAGAAAGGGCAAAATACTTATGTGACTCCTAAATTAAAGCTATGGGACATTAGCTTTGGCATTATAGGATGAAATCTGGATGGCTCCTGTTACAGTGCTGTTGTTAGCCTTGATTGCTGTTTAAGATTATTTTTATGTTGGCTCATTGATGATGAGGTTTACATGGCTTTATTTGAGGCATTAAGCTGCAACCTATATTGTGATAGATTGGTGAATAATCTATAAGTACATATATTAGGTGAATATAGTTGGTGCTTTCCCGAAGACTTTTTGCTGAGAGGAAAGGTTTTGTCACATTGAGTTAAATTCTTTATTGTGTTGCTGGGAGGGTTTTGACTTCTCTTCCCACAGGTATCATATTCTAAGATGAAAGACTGCTGAACAGAGGCACATCTTAAAGAATATATTCAGACCAGGATCCTTGGGACCAGGTAATATTGAACAGAGTGACCCTGGCACACTCTCGCTTGGTATACGGTACCTTTTTACATTAATTGGTTTTTCTTCCATCTATTTTACAGTTGTTCTTTCTAGTTCACATTTATCAAGCTTTCTTCGGAGGATCTCATGTGAAACTAGATCAAAAGTAAAACTAAAACATTCAATTGTAGTTCCCTTGTCTACCAAACCAGATACTTTCTCAAAGGAAGCCAAGTTAGTTTAGCACACTTTCTTCTTAACAAATCCATGTCAGCCATTAGTCATTCTGACACATAGGCTACCCATGCCTCTCCCATTCCTTGTTCCTGTCAATACTGTCAGTTGTCTTATCAGATTTTATTTTTGTAACGTGAGAAGCAAGGTTTGCATGCATTCATCAGCCTGGACTTCTTTGCATCATTTGACAGCATATTTTTTTCTGTGATCAATAACACACCCACCCAGCATATCCATTATCTATGCAGCCAATAAGAACATCCATTGTTCTACTAGATGGTGTATAAATTGCATGGAATGCGACCTCTTGTCCTTTAAGGTTCTAAAAAACAAAGTTCTATCCATTTCCCCAAGCCAAATAATAAATAACTGACCTTTTCTAGTACTAAATTAGTATCTGTGGAAGCTCAACCAGAGATATAAATAATTTCAAGGTGCTCTCTTGCAACTTGTTAGGAGAAGCAAGTGAATAATAATAATTTTAATCACCTTCCAACTCATGTACAGAGATCCTTTTCTGTCCATGAAGGTATCAGGTTTCCAAATCACATGAAAAACTTCACAGATGCAAAATCTCCCTGTTTCAAACAGTTGCCTTCCATGAGTTGCCCAACTGATCTCTCCTTTCCTTCTTATGCATCGCCAAGCCTTTCTGAAGAGTCTGGGGCACTTTCATAATCATAGTCATACAATGCAATGGCGGGGGGAAGAAATGGCCAAAATCAGAGCTCCACTTGTGTAAGAACAGGCGAAGTTCCAGCAGACTGGAGGAGGGCAAATGTTGTCCCTATTTTCAAAAAGGGGAAAAGAGAGGACCCAAATAATTACCGCCCAGTCAGCCTTACATCAATACCAGGAAAGATTCTAGAGCAGATCATTAAGCAAACGGTCTGTGAGCACCTAGAAAGAAACGCTGTGATCACTAAAAGTCAGCGTGGGTTTCTGAAAAATAGGGCATGTCAGACTAATCTAATCTTATTTTTTGACAGAATTACAAGCCTGGTAGATGAAGGGAACGCTGTGGATGTAGCCTATCTTGATTTCAGCAAGGCCTTTGACAAGGTGCCCCATGATATTCGTGTAAAGAAGCTGGTAAAATGTGGGCTAGACAATGCTACCATTCAGTGGATTTGTAACTGGCTGGCTGACCGAACCCAAAGGGTGCTCATCAATGGCTCCTCCTCATCCTGGAGAGTAGTGACTAGTGGGGTGCCACAGGGTTCTGTCTTAGGCCCAGTCTTATTCAACATCTTTATCAATGACTTGGAGGATGGGCTTGAGGGCATCCTGAGCAAGTTTGCAGATGACACCAAATTGGGAGGGGTGGCTAATACCCCAGAGGACAGGATCACACTTCAAAACGACCTTAACAGATTAGACAACTGGGCCAAAGCAAACAAGATGAATTTTAACAAGGAGAAATGTAAAGTACTACACTTGGGCAAAAAAAATGAAAGGCACAAATACAGGATGGGAGACACCTGGCTTGAGAGCAGGACATGTGAAAAGGATCTAGGAGTCTTGGTAGACCACAAACTTGACATGAGTCAACAGTGTGATGCAGCAGCTTAAAAAGCCAATGCAATTCTGGGCTGCATCAATAGGAGTATATCATCTAGATCAAGGGAAGTAATATTACCACTGTATTCTGCTCTGGTCAGACCTCACCTGGAGTACTGTGTCCAGTTCTGGGCACCACAGTTCAAGAACGATTCTGACAAGCTGGAACGTGTCCAGAAGAGGGCAACCAAAATGGTCAAAGGCCTGGAAACGATGCCTTATGAGGAACGGTTTAGGGAGCTGGGTATGTTTAGCCTGGAGAAGAGAAGGTTAAGGGGTGATATGATAGCCATGTTCAAATATATAAAAGGATGTCATATAGAGGAGGGAGAAAGGTTGTTTTCTGCTGCTGCATAGAAGCAGACACGGAGCAATGGATTCAAACTACAAGAAAGAAGATTCCACCTAAACATTAGGAAGAACCTCCTGACAGTAAGAGCTGTTCGACAGCGGAATTTGCTACCAAGGAGTGTGGTAGAGTCTCCTTCTTTGAAGGTCTTTAAGCAGAGGCTTGACAGGCATATGTCAAGAATGCTTTGATGGTGTTTCCTGCTTGGCAGGGGGTTGGACTGGATGGCCCTTGTGGTCTCTTCCAACTCTATGATTCTAAGATTCCTCTGTCTAAGCAGCTTCTCTGATTTATTTATTTTTAACCTTTATTGGCATAAGTTTAAACAATAAAATCATACAAAGTCATTCAAATACATGAATAATCCAAACACATACAATATATAAAAGGCTCAGTAACCACCGCTGAATAAATCAGACAACTTTAGCTTTAGCTTTAAAAAATCTCAGCTAAGTATCCCGGAACAATCTTTTTAGTTTTGGGAGTATCATCCCTCAACAAATATTGGGTTATATAGATTCTATATAAGTGGATATTTTGAGCTGTAAGGGAGTCACCAAGAGATCTCCATGGAGGGTGTCGAGAAGAGGGCCTCTCTGCTTCTATCCATTCAAAAGCCCAAAGCAGGTAACAACTAAAAATGTGGTGCTTCCTGTGAGTTAGAGCTGACAGGGAGACACACTGGAATCAGTTGGATTACGGAGCTCCCCATCAGGATTGCTTGGTTTGGATTCAAAGCTCAAATCAAATGTTTTCCACGGGGGGGGGGGGGGGGGGGAGAGGTAAAGATAAAAAAAAACCCTGAATGGTTATGTCCAGTCAAAGGCGACTATGGGGTTGCAGCACTAATCTCGCTTTCAGGCTGAGGGAACCGGCACTTGTCCACAGACAGCTTTCCAAGTCATGTGGCCAGCATAGCTAAACCACTTCTGGCGCAACAGAACACCATGATGGAAGCCAGAGCACACGGAAATGCCATTTACCTTCCCACTGCAGTGGTGCCTATTTATCTCCTTGCACTGGTGTGCTTTTGAACTGCTAGTTTGCCAGGGAAGTAGTGAGTATGAGGCTGAATACTGTACACACTAACCGATTGGTATCAGAGATGTTTTTCTCAGTCTGGAATCATTAATGCTCGTCCTCAACATGCTGCTTTCAATCTAGATTTATCCTAGATCCTGCTGTCCACAATGATGGTGTAGCTACTTGATATGCATTTGAAAACCCTCTTCTTGATTAGGTTATCTATGGCTTTTTCCTCCTTGCGCATGCCCCAGGAGAGCGAAGAAGGAAATGGTGATTGCGATCTTGGTTATACACCCACTCACAACATCACTGCATAGGTGTGGATACCGCCTCCATTGCTGGGAGAGCCTACCTTTGTTTTCAAATCAACACACTGGAGTAATGTGGAATCAACATGCACTGAACTTTTATATTTGGAACGAAACCAGTTTTTCAAGAAGCATTTTCAGGGCAAAAACATATGCAATAGATCTAGATTGTACGTAGAAAAAACAAGTACTCATTCTTCATTGATTCTAGAATAAAATGTAGTGTATATGAATCCTGAAACAGTAGTTACTGATAACATCCTAGATATACTTGTGGTAAACAGCAGCATGAGTAAAATTTCCTTTAAAACAGCAATAACAACCGCAGCAAAACTTCCAACTTCTCACTTTATATTAAAAAAATCCTGAAATATTTTGTTCTTCCTCAGTTACTTTTTATTTCTTTGGAGCAAAGGAAAAACAAAACAATTACCTTAAAGACTTTTTTTAACAAAAAGGAAAAAAGGGAAAGAAAAGGGCAAAGAACTTACTTAAGAGTTATTTTGCAATAACCTGTTATTCAGAGATCATACCTACTTTTAAAGGTAGCTTTAGTGACATTCCCTGTAAGTGATAAACACCCTCCTTTTTTCATGCCCCCTGTAAAGGCTAAGGGCAAAATTCTACTTCAACAGAAGGTGAATTGTGATTAAAGAAAGAGAGCAAATGCATGAGACAATTTGGGAAGTAGGATTAGATAATTCTTTTGCAGCAAGTAGAACCATTGTTTCATTCAGGTTACAGGTAGGTAGCCGTGTTGGTCTGGATCGAAGTAAAATAAAAAAATTCCTTCAGTAGCACCTTAAAGACCAACTAAGTTTTTATTTTGGTATGAGCTTTCTGAAGAAGTGTGCATGCACACGAAAGCTCATACCAAAATAAAAACTTAGTTGGTCTTTAAGGTGCTACTGAAGGAATTTTTTTATTGTTTCATTCAGTTTATCAGGCATACAGCAACACAGGAGCTAGGTTTGCAATAGCCAAGATCTTGACCTCATCTCATTCCAGTAATCCCTTTTCTTAAGCATCTTCAGCCAGACTGAAATTCTCCACACTGCAGTGTCTACAAGAGTAGATGTGAAAGGGAAATTTAGACTCACAAACTTATTCATTTTTATTTCACTTGCACAGCACTGGGATTTGACTTCTGTCCTATTTCTATTTCACACTTACAATGATGTGATGGCTGTATCAGAACAGGAAGTTGTGATTAGGCTTGCAGTTAGACCAGCGTGGATAGAAAAAGGAAAATAGGCAGAAGGTACCACTGCAACCCTTCTGTCTTGGCCAGCCCACCAAGAAGTTCCACTCACCCCCCCCCTTTCTCCAAACATCTGTTTTAAAAGGACACATTTCCCACCATAAAGTCTCATGGCCACCGTAACCCTGCCAATCCCCATTTCCCCAGACTCCAAAGATGTTTCTTGGATGTGTTGATGAGTGGTCATCAGTACCTTTGTTTTTCTTAACTACTGTAGACTGCATTTTTGCACTGTTAAATCACTGGTTCCTTTGCAGCGTTGCAAAGGAAAACTACGGTCACTTTAGTCGATTTGATTCACTAAATTTGAGCGCACGTGCCCCCTGAGGACTACAACGTCCAGCATGCCAGGAGTTCCGTGGTTCACAATCCCTCCGGAGCGGCAGGGCAATGCATCCTGGGAAATGTAGTCCGAGTCGGGACTTAACTTTTTGGAGCGCTTCGACTTTTGCCCATCCGCTCCATGAGTCGCCGCGCGCCTTCGAGGAATCGGGCAGAGAAAGCGCGGAGCGGCCTCGGAAAAGTTATCAATGCGCATGGTTTCAAGTCTCCTCCTCCTCCTCCTCCCCGAGCTGCCGCTTTGGCGCCAAATTGTAAAGCGGACGTGTTCAGCATGGAGCCGGCTTTCCCCCGGGGCCGTGACGTTGTTCCTGCCTCAGACGACCGCGAGATGAATGGTGGGGGTCAGACGCAGGCGAGCTGCCTGAATGGGTAGGCGCATAGTGGTGGGTGGTTGGTGCCCCTCCTCATAACTTTTCTTGCTTCTCCCTCCAGGCTTAAGGAATGGCTTGCTTAGAAATATATATTTCCTCTCGCCCGCTTTGCTGGGGATTTTTTTGTAAGGAGGGGAAAGTGACTTGGAAAAACACCCCCCACGTCTGCTCATTGATCCCCTTCCGTGGAATTTGGAAACTTTCCTTTTATTCCCTCGTTTCCCAACCCCTTGAACTTCCGTCTGAATCTTTTATTGATTTATGTAACGAGTTCTTTTCCTGCTTAGGTGCAAGTCCCACAGAGTTCAGGTAAATGGATATGGGATTGTCGCGTCTCTGAACGGGCTATACTGTTGTTTCAATATTCTTATATAAATAAGAAGTTTTTTTAAAATGTTTCTGGTTAGAAACTTCTTTCTTTTCTAATCACATGTTTCTGAAGGCAGTTATACTTACTTCCGTCTTCGTCGTGGGTTTCCCTGCCCATGCGGTGGTGTCTTATTACTGCACAGAGCCAACCTTGCTTAAGTCGCTTTATAAAGTCACCTTGGTAACCAGTTTGTATCCGCAGTCAGGGTAGATAAAGGGGCAGAGCAGGAAAGAAGCATGTCTGCTTCTAGTTAAGTCGTGGTTCTGACGGTGATGCCAATTGTAGACGCAGAAAATATTAAAAAAATAATTTAAGGAACCGCAGAAAGAGGGGGAAGGAAGCTGAGTTTTGAAATGTTAAAATGATTGTAAAATTATTGAAATGTATAAAATGAAAATGAAAATAATAATAATAATAATAATAATAATAATAATAATTGTAGATGAGTTAATGGGGACTGAAAGGATTTTTTCCAATTTGTTCTGGTTTAGAAATTCTGTACTCCTTGCCTTTTGTTCTCACAACTCTCTTGCCTATGTTCTGGTCTGGTATAGTCTGGTTGCCATTCCTCGCTCATGTATTCACAGCCAGCGTAATGAATGAAACCTCAGTAGATTGTCAGGAATAGGCAGTCTCTTGCAGGCCATGGTGATGGGTAGAATCGCAGAGTTGAAAGGCGCCACAAGGGTCATCTAATCCAACCCCCTACAATGCAGGATTTTTTTGCCCAATGTGTGGTTCAAGAGAGAGGGCTTTCTTGCAGCGTTCGAAACTCCCTTTGTTCTTAGGTGCGTTTTGCGACAGGGAATTTCATTAGCGCAAGCAGTTTCTGAGCTCTGGGTGCAGTACTGCACCTGAGATTTCAGATTAAAACTGCAGAGGAAGGAAAGGAGGACCTTTTTCTGCCTCCTCACTTCCAGCCACACTCTGAAGACTGGAGAAGAGACCCTCTTAAGAATATTAGGGGGGTGGGCAGGGGAAGGACTAGAGACCATGTGAAAAATGAACATAATATTTTAGCTGCAGTTCATACATTTTCAGTTTTGTATTCTTGTTATAAAAGAAGCACGCCTAGAAATTCCGTTGTTGCTCCTATAACCGTCCTAGGCTAAGGTGCCATTTAGCTCCTAGCTTTCATATCTCAGTTTCTAACACTGCTCTCTTGATATAAAAGAATGAAGATAAAGGGAGTACATTGAGGTGCCAACTGAGTGATGCCTTAAAGCAGCTAGGACAAAATTCAGTAAGTGCTCTTGCCAGCACTTGTTTTTTTTTCATTGATAATTTTTGTGATATGTTTTTATGTGCATCGTACCAAAATGTGATGCCTTCTCTCAGCTGAGAGCTGCAAATTTCAGCAAATAAGAGGTGTGATTTGGTAAAAGACACATATTTCTTTTTGCTAAGTGATGGAGATTTTGTCATATTACTGAATTAAAAATACTTTATTTTGTTTTCATGTGTCATCGTTTTTAAATTTTATTATGATTAGGGGCCTCAGAAGTTATAAGTGGTCTCGGCCTGGTATAAGGGATGGACTGTCATTAAGAGGGTATTACAGGAAACACTCCGCATTGCAACATTTCATTGCTGGTCCCACTCACTGGCGGAGGAAGAGGGTGCGGGGGGAGCGCACCGCCCCCAGCAGCGCGATCTCAGTGGGGTGCCATCGCAGCTGCTCCCCATCTCGCTGGGCACCACGCCCCCAGGACGTGCGCCAGCCCCACCCCACTGCTCTCTGCCCCCCCCCCGGTGCCGGAGCATGAAAAGGGAAAGCGATTTAGAATAACAGAGTATAAAAGATCTGCAAGAAGTTGACTGTGAATGTGAGTGTCAGAGGAAGAATATGTGAAGTACATGAGCAAAGGCACCAAATGGCAAAAATATAATTGAGGCTCCTTGCTTGAATGCATAGTAAGGGATGATACAGATGAAGGGTAGCTGAGGAAATGAAAATGTATAACATACAGAAGAACAAAGGATATCTGGGCTATAAAATAAATCTACAGGGAAACTTTATGAGACTGTACTTCACAGTGATGCTGCAAAATTAGGGGCACTACTAATATAAATAATTATCTTAAAATATATCATTTAGCTATTCCCTAAATAGCTCTTTGAGCTAGCTTTGCTGTGTTGTTCTCCCAGAGACACAGGCATAAAAAGCACCAAAATAATTAAATGAACAGCACAGTGTTGTGGATGCAACTCTCAGTGCATTTCAGGAAGAAAAATTATGTTCTGATGGTGTCAGGCGGGACTGATTATTGCCAAAAGCCTGGAAATCCATAAAACTAAACAATATTATCTTCTATAAAGGTTTTGATTACAGTCAATATTCTGAGCAGGGGGTAGCATGCAATTAAAAAAACCATACACAACTATTTAGATAAAAAAGGCCTTTCTATGCAAGCATTTCAGCTTCATTTTGATTGTGAAATGAAAGGAGACAAATCTAAAGGAAAGGAAGCAGTTGATGCCCTTGAAGGAAGGAAGGTTAATAATGTTCAAAGAAATCCAGCCAAGGTGATGAATGTGGTCTTTGGTAGGTGGAGTATGTCAGGAGATTCAGTTCCACCTTAAGACTTAGGCATGTTGCTGCTGATATATGTCACATGTCTAGGTATATCCTTTTATGGACTCTTACTTTCAGTTCTGTTCTGAACTGTTTGATCTGATGGAAGAGAGAAAGCATCGTTCGCTCTCTCTTCATGCTGTAATATAGCTGTAAATAAACCACTTTAAAATGCCTCTCTGCTGCTGCCTTATCATCTCCGCTGAAAC
Organism: Zootoca vivipara; assembly: GCF_963506605.1. Lineage (NCBI taxonomy): Eukaryota > Metazoa > Chordata > Lepidosauria > Squamata > Lacertidae > Zootoca > Zootoca vivipara. The sequence continues at coordinate 50,911,528 of NC_083284.1, read as the reverse complement.
TGCGTGGGCATCTCTGCTGATTGCGTGCTCAGGTTGCTGAGACCCTGAGTCGTGTTCCATGGGAATCACCGGGACTGAGACGAAGAGGGAGCTGCCGGCTGGACCTCCCAATGGTGAAATCCCATCGAAAGGGTTACGGGCCCAGAAGTACAAGGGTCATCAAGCCCAGAGGAGATGGTTGGTGGTCTCTGGACCAGCCAGTTATGGATCCAGGAGCAGGCAGTGTGTTCCGAATGTGGCTGATCAGTGCTGAAAACATCGGAGCAATTGAGAGGTATGTGTGGAGAGCGATGGGCAGCAAAATGTTTATTCAGCAAGCTGCTGGCTGCTGCCGGAGAAAGCTTTGAAACAGACAGTCGTAAACCTGTCCCAGTGATAAATTGACTGTGAGATAGAGCTGGAGCGGAGGCATTTTTCCAAAGTGATTGCCTGTAACGGGTGGCTGGAAAAATGGAGAATATGCTTGGAGGCTCTAACCAGATAATTCTTCTGGATGGGACTAATTATCATACATGGAAAATATATGTAGAAGGCAAGTTAAGACTTGCAAAGCTCTGGCATGTGATTGAAGAGAACCCCCCCATGCCAGTGACGAATGCTTGGGCTCAATGTGATTCACAAGCTCGTGGTTTGATTATTGGATGTGTCTCAGCTACAGAATTAATTACCCTTGCTGGAAAAGCGTCTGCGAAACTAATGTGGGAGGGACTACGTGAAGTCCATGAACGCAAACAGGCAGGGTCAGTTCTATTGTTTTTTCGGACTCTGCACAACATGAAACTCCAGCCTGGAGGTGATTTACGTGCCCACATTCTTGAAATGCAGCGGCTGAGGGAGGAACTGGTGAATCGTGAATTTGTTTTGCCGGAAGCTGTGTTTGCAGTGTTGATTCTGGACTCTTTAGACCACAGCTTTGATGCCATTGCTAGCCAGTTAGCAGCTCTCCCCACAAGAGATTTAACAGCTGCTAGAGTAATTGCTGTATTGCAAAATGAGTGGGATCGGAGGAGAGCTGAGGGCGCCAGTTGCAAATCACAGGAGCCAGCTGCTACGTGCCAATCTCAAGCTGATAACGCTAGAGCCTTCACGATCAGGTGCTATGGTTGCGGAGGTCTAGGTCACGTAAAGCGAAACTGCAGAAAGAAGCAAGATAAGCAGAGACCGACAGCTGCTGCAAATTTCAAAGGCAAGCAAGGAAAGGGGGGTGGCAGCGGTGGAAAGCAGCCAAGTGGACAGCGTAAAGCTATGCTGGTTAAGATAACAGCAACTTCAAAGGCTAATAACTTCTTTGTTGTTGATTCTGGTGCGACTCATCACATCTGCCGAGACCGACATCTTTTTGTTTCATTTCAAGCCTATAAGGGGAAGATTTTACAGGCAGGTGGATCATCTTTGGACATTCAAGGAACTGGGACAATTGTGTTAGAATCTCTAAACCTAGAGATTGCTGATGTGCTTTATGTGCCAAAAGCAAAGGATAATTTACTTTCAGTTCCACAGCTGGACAGAAAGGGTTTTCACATCTCTTTCAGGAATGGCATTGCCATTATCACTAAGAACAATGAAGAATACGTACCGGTACGTGCTGAAAAGGTTGATGAACTGTTTTTGATGACTTTTGATGATGTAAAAGTGTCTGAGGGTGAACCTGATGAAAATGTTGCTTATGTTGCTAACACAACTAATAGGCCTCTTCATGCAGGTTGTATTCACGAATACCATCGCATTTTTGGACACTTAGGCTGGCAAGCAGTGTCCAAGATGCCCAAGGTTGTGCAGGGCCTGAAGCTTAAACCCTGCAAGTATCATATGAAGTGTGTTTCCTGTGCACAACATAAGGTGAAAGTTGCACCCAAAGGGAAAGTGTCTGGGAGGAAGGCAACCCAGCCTTATCAGGTGGTCCATGCAGACCTGGTAGGTCCACTATCACCATCTGTGAGTGGATCTAGGTATTTTATGATCCTAATAGACTCCTACACCAGATATGTTCACGTGTTTGTGTTAAAACAGAAATCAGATGCCTTTTTAAAGTTCAAGGGTTTCTGTGCATGGCTTGAAAATGCCAGGGGCCAAAAGATAAAGTGCCTATTCAGTGACAATGGAGGGGAGTTCACTTCTCACGAATTTGAAGCTTTTCTGTCTGAGAAGGGAATTCAACACGATCTGGCATGCCCCAGAAGTCCTTGGGAAAATGGTTTGTGTGAAAGGGCAGGACAAACTTTACAGCAGGGACTTAAAACCTTGCTGCATGATGCCAATTTACCTGAGCAGTATTGGGCCGAGGCACTATCTAATTTTGTTTACACTCTTAATCGCAGGTGGCATTCAGCGATTGAGTGTACCCCTTATGAAAAGATGTTTGGCAAACAGCCTTACATCAAACACATGAGGATCTTTGGATCTGACATGTGGGTAAACACCCCACAAAGTGGTAAGCTGGGGACACGAGGTGAACCTGGTATATTCTTGGGATACGAAAATGGAGCGTACAGAGTGTTGATGAAAAACACTCAAACTGTAAGAATCACCAAGAGTGTCCAGTGCAATCCCAAATGGGGGGAAAATGTGGGGATTTTTCAGATTCATCCTGTTGATGAAGAAGAAGAAGAAGAAGAAGAAGCACAAGCTGAGGATGATGATGAGCAGGATTCTGGTTCTGATTCTGATTCAGTAAGAGGCGCAGGTGCACTATCAGCATCTGATAGTGACACTGCAGATTATTTAAGTGCAAAAGCCTCAATCAGACCATCAGATGCGTCTGACACTGAACTAGAAGAACCTCTGTTCACCATTGGTCGCTTTTCTCCTAAAAAGGAGTTAAGTAAAGATGAAGAACGGACTGTTCGAAGGTCCGAGAGGGCCACAAAGGGGAAACCGCCCAAGAGATATGCTGACGAATATGCAAAGACAGCTGTTGCTGTTCTTGGTACCTCTGAAAAAATCTTTGAACCTGTGAGTTTCCAAGAGGTTCAGGAATTGAACCCAAAGCAGGCTCAGCCATGGCTGGAAGCCATGAAGGCTGAAATTGACTCCTTAGATAGAAATCAAACCTGGGAGCTAGTTCCAGTTGTCCCGGGAATGAGACTTGTTGACAGCAAGTGGGTGTTTAAAGCCAAGACTAACCAGAATGGAAAGATTATGAGACACAAAGCAAGGTTGGTCGCCAGAGGATTTTCGCAGGTACCGGGGGAGGACTTTCTCCAAGTCTTTGCTCCTACCGTGAAATACGAGACGGTGAGACTCATGCTTAAATTTGCGTCTGAACAAAAGTTTCAGGTCTCCCATCATGATATTGATACAGTTTTTTTATACGGGGTTTTGCAGGAAGATATATTTTTACTGCCCCCTGCTGGTGTGGATGTACCAAAGGGAATGGTATGCAAACTAAAGAAATCACTGTATGGGCTCAAACAGAGTGCCAGGTGTTGGAACACCAAACTTACAGAAACATTGCTTTCCTTAGGATTTAAGCAAGGTATCGCTGATCCGTGTGTATTTGTCAAACAAGAGGGGGAGCAAAAACTGTATTGTATTTGTTTTGTTGATGATTTGCTGTTCTTCTGGAAGAACAAAGAGTTGTACCAGAGTACACTTGCTCAGTTGAAGGAACACTTCAATATGAAAGACCTAGGTGAGGTTTCCAATTATCTTTCTCTACAGGTTGAGAGAAACAAAGAAGGTACTTTTCTGGTACACCAAACTCAAAAGATTACTGATGTGCTGAACAAATTGAATTTAATTGACGCAAATCCTGTTGACACACCTATGGTACAAGGTTATAAAGTTAATGATGATGCAGAACCATTTACCGACACTACACTGTATAGATGTGTGTTAGGTAAGTTAAACTTCATCGCAAGAGTTTCAAGACCTGACATTGCTGTTAGCTGTAATTTGCTGAGCAGACGTGCCAACAATCCTACTGTTCAGGATTGGCGTGCTTTGAAACGCATTTGTAGGTACTTAAAAGGAACCATGCACTACAGATTGCGTTTCACAAGTCAAAAGACTGGAGGTCTGGAAATCTTCGCAGATGCAAGTTTTGGTAGTGATGTCACAGATAGCAAAAGCACTTCAGGTGTTTGTTATGTATACAACCATTGTCTTTTTGATTGGATGTGCAGGAAACAGACAACCGTTTGTCAGAGTTCCTGTGAAGCAGAGCTCAACGCTCTCTCACTCTCCTTAATGGATTGTGAATGGTTGTTGCAACTGTTCAAGGATATTGGAGTTAATGTGTCTTGTCCTATTCAGGTATATCAAGACAATCAGTCCTGTTTAGCTTTGCTAGCATCCGAGAGTTGCAAGCAGAGGACCAAATATTTGCAGATAAAATTACATCGTGCAAGGGAATGCATAAAGAAAGGACTGGTCCAAATATCATACATGCCAGGTAATGAAATTCCGGCTGATATGTTGTCCAAGGTTGTAAATAAAGAACAGTTGCACAGTTATATGCAAAAGCTACAGTTTGGAACTGCTGAACTTAAGGTTTCACAGAATGGGGGAGTGATGTCAGGAGATTCAGTTCCACCTTAAGACTTAGGCATGTTGCTGCTGATATATGTCACATGTCTAGGTATATCCTTTTATGGACTCTTACTTTCAGTTCTGTTCTGAGTTCTGTTCTGAACTGTTTGATCTGATGGAAGAGAGAAAGCATCGTTCGCTCTCTCTTCATGCTGTAATATAGCTGTAAATAAACCACTTTAAAATGCCTCTCTGCTGCTGCCTTATCATCTCCGCTGAAACTGCGTGGGCATCTCTGCTGATTGCGTGCTCAGGTTGCTGAGACCCTGAGTCGTGTTCCATGGGAATCACCGGGACTGAGACGAAGAGGGAGCTGCCGGCTGGACCTCCCAATGGTGAAATCCCATCGAAATGCCAAAGCCTTACTATATCCGAATTTGTGAGCTGAGTAATATGATAAAATACTATCGAGAAACAGTTATTAATATTTATTCTGTTTATGAGTCTGAAATGAGCAAATTCAGACAGTTTGTAATGCCTTATGGGCAGGTACATATGAGTCACAGAATGCATACATGTTTAATGAACATGGTAATTCTTAAATGAGTTGGCTTTGTACAAATTTAAGCCATTCTTTTATCCAGTTAACTTTTATCTTACCTTAAGAGCAGTGTCTCTTAACAGCTTTGGGAAAGAGGTTTTTACTTGACTAGATTGAGTCTGCTTCATTTGAGGTTTTTAAACTGAGGTTGGATTGCTATGTGTCAGGGATTCTTTAGCTGTAATTCCTGCGTTGTAGTGGGTTGGACTAGATGACCCTCGGACCCCTTTCCAACTCTACAATTCTCTGATTCTACAGGTGGTCAAGGATTAGACATAGGACTGAATATGCGTTAAAAGCTTTTTTCTACCACTGGTTTATAGACCTTTGTCTAAGAAAGAGTCATAAAGCTCTTCTCTAAGATAGCCGACCATGCTGTTTATTCTTACTCAAATAAATTTAAATTAGCAGCAAAGAAGCAGAATAGTGGAGAATGCAATTCAGGCTGTTGCAATTCAGGTTGTCTTTATTAAAAAATACTAGAGCTTCCTTACTTCCCATCTATATACTAACAGAGTAGTTTATTGATAGTATTGTTGTATGCCACACTAATTTCTGAGTGGTGCAAGATTCCAGGGGCTCTAGAAAAAAACCTAGGACTTGTGTTTCCTTTTGGAGATGAGGCACAGCGGAGACTGGTTTCTTTATGATACTTGGTTTATTTACACATATACAGTATAAACTGAGTCTACAATGGAAGGGTTCACAGCTTTAACACTCCAAAAGGCTCTTGTTTCTCCCATAGCCCAAGCCTTGGATTCAAACAGAAATCAAAACCGACTTTCTCTCCAGCTTGCTGCTTTACTTCCAAGTCAAATCACTGCAACTTAACTTTAACCCAGGGGTTAGAAGGATCTCGCATACAGCCTCCCCCGCCTCCACCAACTCATAACAGTACAGTATAATGGTTGTAGGATCCCGCCCCCTTTTACTTTAAGGAATTATATTTGGTACCTCAGCCTTAATTTTCATTTCTGCAAGATTCCTTATTTCACATCCTTAAAATGCTTTTAAAAATAAATATATCAGGATGACTTACATTACGTTCAGTAGGAGGAGTGATCAGCAAATCTAATTAGCCACAATTTTAGTGACTTTGGAGCCTTTTGCAGATTGGCTTGGTCCTCCTTCAGAGGTTCTTGTAAATTGCTGGTTCTTGTAAATTGATGGTTCTATGTTCTCCTGAGGGAATAAGTCATCTGAATCCATCCATTGTGTCTGTCTTCCAAGAAAGAATGCTATCTTTCATACTGAAACCTTGTTCAGCAAGAGCTGAAATAGTTTAATTTCAAGTCTAAGCTCACCTGTGCCTTTAAACTGAATCTCTGTCATGATGTAATGAACAAATTGCCTTTGTCTTGACTGGTGTCTTAGCTAAATCCAATTTATACACCTTATACCTCCTATGTCTTAGTTTAGACTAAAGTAATGATTGTCCTTCAGGTGGTTTCCCCTAGGAGTAAAAATGTTGAGAAGAGAGCTTGTTCTTGTAATTTTTCTCTAGACGTTTCCATAGATATCATTGTGGAAGTAGCATAATGAAGAAGACAATTATTTTTGTTATACCAGGAAAAAGAAATTTTGGGTGTATAAGACACATAATGAGCTCACCATGGAAGCTCATTTGCCCCATAATGGTATATATGTCCTATTCAAGTTGAATTAGTATGTGGGGATGCACCAACCAGTCTTGCCTTGTCTGATTAGCACTATATGCCAATAAAGGTGTTGGAAAATGGATTAGCACTGGATATGAACATTTGCAGGGAGAGGGTCTTTGCAGACTGACATGTAACCCATTTGCTGCACACGCAGAGGCATTTGTGCAAATACCAGGTAGTGGGAGTGTGTGGTGCCAGGTGCAAAGTTAGTTCAGCCCTGGAGCTCATGCAGTGATTCAGCTTGTGAATAGGCTTGCCTGAGTAGGGTTTCAGTCTGAGTCTCCAACCTGAATCAAACTCGGAAGAAGTCCATTCACCGAAGAAGCTGGGTTTACACAGTGCTAAAGCCCTATTCAGACATTATACTAACAAGGAAATAGAAATGAGAGCTGGGAGGAGCATGCTAGCTGCACATGCTTGTCTCCTTGCCCTTGTCATTGGAGAATGGCTCTCTGCAATGGAGAGCCTGCTTCTACTCACGTAGGCTTCCCACACAATGTACAACTTGTTTTTCCAGAGTTCTGCATTGTGTGGGAAGCTTCTACGAATAAAGGAGATACTTCACGGCAAACAGATGCTGTCCAACTCATTGATAGGGATGGTGGTGGCGCTAATGCCCTTATCCCCACTCTGCTTAGTACAGTGCATGATTTGGACTCGGCTGGCTGCTGATTGTGTCAGTCCACCCCTCTCCACTCTTAAAGTAGTGTTTCAAGAGTAAAGAACAGTGTGCATAAAAAGTGTTTTGAAACTTTCTTAAAATGCAAATATTAAGTATGCAAGGTGCTTGAAAACAAACTAAAACAAACAGCAAATCGATCATCCCTGCCATAGTGGCTGGGGAAGCCCAGCCAGATGGGCAGGGTATAAATAAGAGAATTGTTGTTGTTGTTATCCCTTGAAGGAGGGATGAAGAGAAGATAAACATTCACTTCAAAGATTGTATGTGTTTGAGTATCAACGACAAGGGGCAAGATAGTTACCGTATGTCTTTATGCACCCTCTTAGTCATCTTTAAGCACTTCTTCCTGTTATATGTGAGACTCCAATGTGCAATAGTTTATATGGGAGCAAAAGATAATCTGTTCCAATATATCACAACCACAGTATGAAACAGACTATTAGTGGGTTTTTTGGCCTTCTAGGTTCTGTGCCTAAAAATCAATTACAGAAAGGTGGAAAGATTAACCTTTACTGTAGGATTTAAGCATGAAAAAAATTTCCGTGTTTGTTTTGTACATTAGGAATAAAATAGAGGAGTGCCACTCTACTGCACTCTTAAGATTTTTGCTGGTGACTTCTAAAGGAGTTATTTCAAAGCTGTCACTTTCTGTTTTCTGAGATGCAGGATGCGGTTGATCTCCTTCCAAAAAGAGGTAAATGAGAGGTGTCCTAGGAAATGCTGGCACGACAGGTGTCTTGGTAGTATATATACAAAACCTACAAATTAGAGTTTTAGGTACTATGGCTGAGTGACATAAGGTGAGGCTGGGAGACATGTTAGTTCTTTCGGGGAGCTGAAGGCAGGCTGAAAGAGGGAGGCTGCTTCTTTGTTTACCTGTCAAAATTTGGGGTGGATATATTTGGTGTGTGCAGTGCACACCATGGAAAACAAAACCCCTTGCAAGTCACAAACCACTTTTTACACTCTTAAGGTTTTGTCCTGCTGTATTCTAGTTATGTATCTGAAGAATGAAACTCGTACACACAGGCTTTTCTCTTTTAGGCCATGTATTTGTTTGAGAAATGAGTTTATTTGAAATGCTCCTATTTGGGGTTAGTTGTTCCATCTGCCTATTCATGCTTCCCAATTGTAGAGATTTGGCAAAGGGCCATTACTGTCTGTCTGTAGACTCATACAGAGAATCAAAGATGGAGCACTTGACTCCTCACATTAGAATGTACACTGGCAACACTATTTATGGGCAGTGTAACTGAAAACCATTCTTAGCAGACAGTGACACCACCAGAAATGTTCAGCAAAGAATGCCTCATTCTATTTTTATATTTTAGCTGTAACAAATGATATTGTACCATATGCTTGCAATTAGAATAGCTGGTCTAAGAGGTATCTTTGCTCAAGCAACTTAACTGTCAGTAATGCTGGAGCAAAGAACGTAACCTTTGCATATTTCTCTAAAGAAGGTAACATTGAGGGATAGATAATAGTTGGCACTGCGCTGCCTAAAGACTGCAAATTGCTGCTTTAAATGAGATAATTTAGTCTCCTTTTGGCCTTTTTGGTTGAAAAAGAAGTGTTGCTCATATGGAACTGGGCAGATATGGAACACTGATATTCTCCGCTGTTAAATTCTTGATCTGAATTTATAACCTTTATGATCAGATGCTGCTCTCTTAGTTGTACTAATTAAACCCTCATGCCACTCTGGAATTTTACATCATAGTAATTGACTTATTTTCAGAGACCCAAACACCAGGGTCAAAGTATACCTAATAGACTATTTTAAAAAAATAAAACAATTCATGCAAATCGTAACCATTAGTGTCATTTGATTTGACTTTTGTAGGTATGGCTGTGAAACACCCTGTAAAAAACGTGATGACTATTTGGAGTGGCCTGAATATTTCATGGCTGTAGCTTTCTTATCGGCACAAAGAAGCAAAGATCCAAATTCTCAGGTAAGAATATGGTGCCCAGGCAGCTTATGCCACACTGTCTCTCATAAATTCATATGACAATAAGTTTCTAGTCGTTCAACACAATCTAATTACAAGGATATCCAAAGTTAGAGCAAAGAGGAAACTACAATGAAGATTTTATCTATCAAGTGGTAACTTGAGCTGTTTTTTTGGGGGGAAGATTGTTCTTTTATAGTACTGGATGAAGAGCTGTGTGGTTCCTTTCGCCACAAGAAGTAAAAATACTTACAGTTTACAGATAATGCATTTGATGAAAATAATTGAAGAAGAAGCTAGTGTATTTGAGATTATAGTTTGATCTAGCCATGTAATATGGTTCTGTTTTTACTGAGGTTCTGACTTTTCCATTTTTACCTGCATGTCACTAAGTTGGGCACAGACCAACTTAGCCTACAAAGCATCACAATAAAAAGCATTTCTGTACCTTCCATGTTTTTGAATTGAGTTGTTATGCTGGGAACTTTTGTCCTCTTCAGGATGGTGCAGTTTGAATGAAGAAGCATGGTCTCAAATGGTGCTTTCATAGTGCTTGAACATTTTCAATGTTGATGCTCAAGGTCAGACCAGGCTCACTTAGGTTTTCTTTATGGGGAAGTATAGCTCCAGCTACAACAGGGTGGGTACCGCTTGCCTTGGCAGAGGAACCAGGTGAGTACGGGATCACCAAAATATCTGACCTATTACAATAAAGAAAGTTGTTCATTTCATTTCAGGTTGGTGCATGTATTGTGAATTCAGAAAACAAGATTGTTGGGATTGGATACAACGGCATGCCTAATGGATGCAGTGATGACTTGCTACCTTGGACCAGAATAGCAGATAGTAAACTTGACACAAAATATCCATATGGTATGGAATATACAACATCCACACCAGACCGCTTCTTGTTTTTACTTGCTAAATAATATCCTTGCTTTTATTTGTAAAACATTTTTCTCTTTCATATTAAGGAAAGAGGCTTTTACAACCAAATTTTCTCCATAAAAAAACTTAGGCATTCACATAATGTCATCTTAAGCTTTTTGTTTCATTCTCTCACTATTAGATTTGTACAAGCCTATAGGAATGCTTGCGTAGCAGCTAGTGTAAGTAGAATAAATATTTGTTATCTACCCAAAATCGGGCAAATATAGTACTGTATATTCCTGCATATAAGACTACTTTTTAACCCAGGAAACTCTTCTCAAAAGTCGGGGGTCGTCTTATATGCCAGGTCGTATTTCTCATACAGCGAGTATATCTATATTTTAACTGGAAAAGTTTGGGGTATTTATTCTTTGTAAGAACTGAAGTTGAACAGAATCGCATGTACACGAAAGCTCATACCAATGACAAACATAGTTGGTCTCTAAGGTGCTACTGGAAGGAATTTTTTTATTTTGTTTCGACCAAGGCAGACCAACACGGCTACCTACCTGTAACTAGAATTTCTTCAAACCTAACAAGAGTTTCAGTGTTAATTGAAAATATGTGTTTTAGGAAAAGCATATTACAAGTCACAGCACAGGCTAGGCAATGCAAATTAAAATGTACTGTACTAGTACTGTATTTTAATTAGGTCAGTAGATATGCCATATGTGATCATTATTAAGAAATGAGCAATTAGTAGTGTTTGTTAAGTTTTGTTGTGAATTTATATATATATAGAGAGAGAGAGAGCGCTCAAATGCATGTTTGTTTAAAGCAATAGTGCCATTGTTCAGGTAGATTACTCAAAGCCTCCTTAAACCTGCCCACATTTCATTAGATGCTAGGATTGGGCATCCACCATCCATTGTGAACAAAAATGTACAAAGAGCTTCTTTCAGTGAGTGAGGTGCTGCCTGATTTAAGTGTCCTTTTCCCACCATTAATGAGGGTGGCAGATGAGGTGGGACAAGCCTCACCATATTGCGGTCCTGCCTTTTACTGCTCTTTTAACATGGCATATATTTTTTGTTAATCTACAGACCTCACAGCAGCCATTTTGTTACTGGTGCCCAAAATTACAAATGGGTCCAGTGGTCCAAAAAGGTTGGCAAACTCTGATTTATCTCAAAATACACCCCCCACCTCCTTTACAAACAAATCACTTAAGTTAAATGTAGAACAAAATACAGTGGTACCTTGGTTCTCAAACATAATCTGCTCCGGAAGTCCGTTCCAAAACCAAAGCGTTCCAAAACCAAGGCGCTCTTTCTCATAGAAAGTAATGCAAAACGGATTAATCCACGCCAGACTTTTAAAAACAATCCCTAAAACAGCAATTTAATATGAATTTTACTATCTAATGAGACCATTGATCCATAAAATGAAAGCAATAATCAATGTAAGGTAAATGTAAAGGGACCCCTGACCATTAGGTCCAGTCGTGACCGACTATGGGGTTGCGCGCTCATCTCGCATTATTGGCCGAGGGAGCCAGCGTATAGCTTCCAGGTCATGTGGCCAGCATGACAAAGCCGCTTCTGGCAAACCAGAGCAGCACATGGAAACGCCGTTTACCTTCTCGCTGTAGCGGTTCCTATTTATCTACTTGCATTTTGATGTGCTTTCGAACTGCTAGGTTGGCAGGAGCTGGGACCAAGCAACGGGAGCTCACCCCGTCACAGGGATTCGAACCATCGACCTTCTGATCAGCAAGCCCTAGGCTCAGTGGTTTAACCACAGCGCCACCTGGGTACCTATGTACTATACTATAAAATAAATAAGATAGTATTGTAGATGATAAAAATTAAAAATAATTTTTTCTTGCCTGCACTGATGATAGTCATTGTTTGAATGGGGGGCTTTTATCCATTTCCGCAGTCACACAATCAATCAATCAATCAATCAATCAGTAGCTGAACTGGGTTCCACACAGTCACAAAAATAAATAAACCTAAAAAGCCTCAAAAACAAAAACACCAAACTTAATCCATTCCAGAAGTCTGTTAGACTTCCGAAATGTTTGAAAACCAAGGTGCACCCCAACAAGATAATGACAAAAATCCACCAACAGCATACAAATCAATATGGCTAACCTGACCCACCCACCCCACTCACACATGAAAACAAAGATCACCACAGGCAATCACAAATGAACAACCAGACCCTAGGCCAGGCATCCTCAAACTGCGGCCCTCCAGATGTTTTGGCCTGCAACTCCCATGATCCCTAGCTAACAGGATCAGTGGTTGGGAAAGATGGGCATTGTAGTCCAAAACATCTGGAGGGCCGAAGTTTGGGGATGCCTGCCCTAGGCTAACCCCAACCTCTCTCACCACCAAAGGAACACAAGTGAATAGCAAAGAACCTGTACAAGCGACGCTGACACAAAACCCCACATATAAAGTAAAATATAAACATTGCCACCCAACCCCACTCCCATTCACCTCTCCCCCCTCTACCTCTCTCCCCCTTTTCTTCCTAATGTCCAAACAAAACTGATCTGTAAAAAATGTTGCTTGAAAAAAAGAAAGAAAGAGAGACATTGCACATACTTTTGTAGACCTAGAAAATGTTTAATAAAAATACATTAAAAAAAGAAAACCAAGGCGCAGCTCTGATTGGTGCAGGTGCCCTAGAAACAATAGCTGACAGCCGCATTAAACGTTTGGCTTCCTAAAAACGTTCGAAAACCAGAACACTTACTTCCGGGTTTTCGGCATTTGAGAACCAAGGCGTTTGAGAACCAAGGTACCACTGTAGCACAGAGATCCAAATGTAAAATAATGTTTCAATACATTTCATCTAAGATTGTTGTAATATAAATTACTGTTATTAATATGATGACATGCATGTGACATGATTAAACTAGATAGTTTCCTTTTTAATGATTTCTTTAAATAATAATTATCTGATGCCAAACATTTAACTTTGGATAGAACTGTTTCCCCTCATTGGTCTATAGCTATTATGCAGAAGAATGAAGCAGAACACCTGCCAGCTGACCAATTAGAATTTACTAGCTTCTGATGCTTTAGCACCTGTTTAAAAAGACAGAAATTTCACTCAGTTATCTCCTTTTTGAAGTAGTGTAAACAACAGCAGTTAAGCTGTCACTCAGGTGACCTGCTGGCTTCCTGCTGATAACATTTTATCTCCACAGCTCTAGAAGAAAACCCAGGGCAGTTTACATAACTGTTAACCCTTATATAAAACCTTGGAAACAATATGATTTCTCCACAACAACAAAAATGAGTTTTTCTTATGGCGTTACTGTTCGTTCACAGGAGCCTAATATGGTGCTTCTTGGAAATTCGAAATAACCTCTTCACTTTTGGATTGTTCCAAGATGACCTTGTAGGAATTAAGACAGTCTTAATAGGTGCTAGTGAAGATGGTAACAGTACAAAATGATTGTCTAAACTGCATTCTTAGTGCTGGTCGCTTTTTCTCAAGCTTCATTGCCAGCTATCTTACCTGGAGGTGAGAGCTGCTTGGCTTTACTTCATAATTCCCTTTGCACTTAAGAACACAGAGTGCACTTGCATAATCAAAAGAACATTCCAATCCATGCATGTAAACACACAAATGAGCTCCTTTATAATGGCAATTAGAGCTCTCTGGGAGCACTGGTGCCGTGAGATATTGCCACACTTAGGGTGACTGAAACTACTTGGCCTTCAGCCTATGGCTTTGCTTCGTCCTGTAGGTGTTCACGAATGGCCATGTTAATGTGCTTAATGATCTCATTACTCACTGCAAGCCTGGCCAGATTGCTTGACCTTCATTGATCTTGGTATTTCTGGATGATTTCCCCTCCCCTTCCCCACTTTAAATTTCTCTCTGGTGTGACAGATTGTGCTGGCTGTTTGCTTCTGGAAGGACGCAGGCATTTGCGGTGTAACACTTTGTTAAGTTTTAGATTGATGACTCACTTTAATGAACGCTCATATGAATATTTGTTGGGTTCTTTTTATCTTTAATCAGTGTGTCACGCTGAACTGAACGCCATAATGAACAAGAACTCGGCTGATGTGAAAGGCTGCAGCATGTATGTTGCCTTGTTTCCGTGTAATGAATGTGCAAAGCTCATCATCCAGGCAGGTAAGGAAAGGTGCCAGCTTGATTTGTCAGTGTTGCTGCACTGTCTGTTCATGGGCACCTCATCACAGATGTATTTGGTTTCCAAATTGTGGCTGTTTAGATCTAAATTAATTGCACTATCAACCTTTAAGACACTCCTTGTGTTTTCTATACTTGAGTGGTGCCAGGTTTTCCCGTGCTAATTGCATGCTCTGTGATTCTTAGCTTGTTTTTAATTCAAGTTTGCCTCTTCCTCGACCAAGAGCTGCCAAGGAACTGTGCAGGCATGGCATATAATTAGTGTCAATTTACAATTCTCTGACACATCGCGAACAGAAAATGGGGTGTGTGCGGGGGGTGGGGGAAGAGAGAATAAACTGTGTGTGTCACAAGATCTGCTGGGAGTACCGAGTTTCTCATATTATAAGACACGTCTTATATTTATTTTTTCCTCAAAAAAACACACTATGGCTTATTTTCAAGGGATGTCTTATTTTTTTCCTCCTCTCCCTGCCGCGGCCGGCATTGCTGCTGCGCCTATCACTTTGTCTTATTTTCGGGGTATGGCTTATATTCCTTGAATGCTTAAAAATCCTGCTATGGCTTATTTTATGGGTATGTCTTAAAATATGAGAAACAGGGTATATATATGTAACATTTTAATTTGAGCATCAGACATGGTCGACACTTGAAGATTTTATCTCTTTGGTCATAAATGTCACAGAGACTTCTATGATCTCTCTTATAATTATGTCTTTCATTACAATAGTGATAAATCTTCACCACTGCAGCAGGTGTGCTGGTCTGATCATTAGTCCTTTCTTCAGATTATTGGATACTAGTAAAATGTCCATTATTATGACAAGATGCAGAATGAAGGCTTATATATTTCACAGATCCCTGCGGTCTGAGGGAGGGGGAACGTGCATCCATACAGGATCTCTTGTCAATGAGACCTGGGTCACCCGCTGTTAACACTCAGAGGCACGCTTCCCCCAAATGCAGCACATTGCTTTGGGAAATCTCCATACCACAGTGCTAGAGCATATTCTGTGCTTGCAAAAGGTCCGAATTTAATCCTCAGCATCTTTCGGTCTGAAATTCTGGAGCGCTACTGCCAATCAATGGACAGTTCTCTGTGAACTGTCACTGTAGGGATGAATGGCAACCCTGCACTTACTTGGGAGAAAATAAAGGGGTGCGCCATTGGGATGGGATCTAAGTCTTCTGCCTGCATAGGGACGTTCTGGTCTTGTTTCTTGGCCATACTTCACTATGATGGAAAATTGGGAGAGTGACACTTGGTTTCAGGCACTGGGCTTTTATACAGCTAATTTCCTCTGCCACAAGTGGAAGAGCTTTAATTGCAATATAAATGGCTCTGTTTTAATCAAATTTTAATGTTAATCAACTGGATTGGCAGGCCAAAATTTTAGAAACGTGGAGAAACTTCCCACAAGTATTCCCTTGTAGATTTTAAGGGTTGAAATGTAAGGGGGGGGGGAATGATACACACTATTTTTTAAAAAAGTTATACCTACCTAATGAAACCATGGCCATGACGCAATTACTTACAATTATCGTAAAGGGCAATTATAAAATAAAAGTGCCAAAATAAACTATAAATATAATGCAGTCTTGCCTCTTGAGAAGACACTGCCCTGTTTTGACTGTTGCAGCTAGTAAGGGATCATGGGAGAGACTGTTCCACCTGTCTGCCCACCTTGTTCCCAATTCCCCTGCCAGCCAGGAGTAGGAGAGTGGAGATAGTTATAGCTAATTGACTGGCGTTCCTGCCCACAACCAAATAAGAGGACCACTGCAGTGCCAGTGCAGACCACCAGTGATGTTGACCCCTGTCCCCCAAGGAGAGACGTCAAAGAGATTTATCGCTATTGGGGTCGCCATGAGACTGAGGCTACCACTTTTTAAATTTTGCATTTTTGAATTTAATCATATGGTATACAAAAGTAAGTTACGTATTACGGGGTTGCCAACTTGAATTTTGCAATGCATTTTGCAACCCAGAGTGATAGTTTGCATTGAACGCTTTTGAGTGTTTTAATGTTGCTTGAATCATAGAATCATAGATATGGAAGAAACCACGAGGGTCATCTAGTCTAGCCCCCAGCAATGCAGGAATATGCAGCTATCTTTTGCTGGGATCTAACCTGCAACCTTGGCATTATCAGAACCATGCTCTAACCAACTGATCTTCGTGCCACTTAGGAGAAGAATCTGAATCAGTATACAGTACAGTAAGAGTTGGAGAGGGCAGGATGTATTTATTTATTTAGTTATCTGTTAAATGCATATCCTTCCATTCTTCCCAAAGGTGTTTGTATGATACTGTTTTGCCTTAGATGAAGGGGGCGAATGAGCTGGTTCTAAATCATACATATGTAATTCTACCAGGAACCTTTTTGTGGATTTTCTTTTTTAATGTTTAAGAGAATATTTTCTTTTTATGTGTTAATTATGCTACTTTAAATGTGGATCATTGTTGTATTTGTATCTGATTCTCATTCATAGTGTTTGATACATATATTTTTGGGTCATTTTCTGTTTGGTTGTTTAAGACAGCCTGTAAACCACTTAAGAGATTCCTTTGGAGATGTGAAGTGGCATAAATACGATATATATAAATAAATAAATAGATAAATGTAAAGTAAGATTCAGTGAAATAAAGTATGTGTAAGGTACATAAACACAAGTATGATTTATTTTTAGTTCCCCAAGGTTAATTTCCACATTTTACATGGGATAAGGCCCTTGAAATGCCTCAGCACTTTGTATGTATTTCTTAATTTTTGATGGAAATAACATCATGTAATATTGGGGCATTTTAGAAATCTAGGTCCATCTCAATTTTGCCTAATAAACTCATTTGCCATTATATTCATTTGCTTTATATGCAGCAGTGAAATAGTTAAGCTCCTAACACTCTATGTCAGACTCATTGTCAGTTATCACTCTTGGTTTTTTCTGTTCTTTGTGTGTTCAGGATGTAATATTGACATGTTGGCAGAATGGGAAAATGTGTAGGATTGTGCTCTACACAGTCACAGTTGATGCTTGCAGTCCGGTGGGGGTAGGGGAGAGCCATGGAAGCAGAAGCAGAAATTGCAAGAGATATGAGTGCTTTGAAATTGTCCAAAATCTGCTTTAAGTAATTACGTGAGACTGTCCTATTGTGTTTTTTAAGGATGGATTCACGATACATACAAATTCTTCAGAGAAGAAATGTCTCCTGTCTTTCAGTGTAAAACATTGTGCACACTGATGGACAGTAATAGCTTCGCATTCTGCAAATAGAAATGGTAGCAAAGCAGAAGACAATTGGGTAGCAGCAATTTCACAGTTGCAGTTCAGTGTGTGGCTCAATCTACTCTAGCTTTCTTTATATATCCCACCAGTAACTCTACAGATCCACTTGGACAAATATATAACACTTTTGGTATTGCACCCTCTTAAGTGCTGGGCCTGAAAATCCTGAGGCTAAATTTGTCTTCTTCCACTTTTGAAGTTCCATGACCTTCAGAGTTTTTGGCCTCGTTAACAATCCCATCTCTTCCCAAATTAAGCTACTTTTTATTATAGTAGCATTATATGACAAAATACCTATGCACTAGATCTGTCACGCCGGTTCTAGTTGTTGCTGATGTTGGATGCCCTATTTTAACTTGTTTGTAACATGCAGTATCAGCATGTCTTTTAACTCTTTAACCGGTAACAAGTGGAAACAATTTTTTTTAAAAAAATCCTTCCATAGCACCTTAGAGACCAACTAAGTTTGTCATTGGTATGAGCTTTTGTGTGCATGCACACTTCTTCGGATACACTGAAACAGAAGTCACCAGACCCTTATGAATAGTCAGAGGGTGGGGGTGGGGGTATTACTCAGAAGGGTGGTGGGAATGGGTGATAGGTTGGTAGGAGTGGTAAACCTGTTGATGACAGTTAACGACTTAACAACTGCAATTGGTCTTGCAGGAAAAAGAAAGGGGTGAGGTGCTAAAGAAAGCTATATCATGTATAATGAGATAAGAATCCAGTGTTCTTATTCAGACCAGGTCTCTCCATGGTTTTAAACTTGGTAATGAGTTGCAATTCAGCAACTTCTCTTTCTAGTCTGTTTCTGAAATTTTTCTGTAATAAAACAACTACTTTGAGATCTTGTATAGAATGTCCTGGGAGATTGAAGTGTTCTCCTGCTAGTTTCTCTCTCTCGTGATTCCTGATGTCAGATTTATGTCCATTTATCCTTTGGCGTAGGGTTTGGTCTGTTTGTCCAATATGAAGGGCACTGTTGGCATTTGATGGGATATACACAATGTTAGAAGATGAGCAATTCAATAGTCCTAAGATGGTATGTTTGATGTTGTTGGGGCCAGTAATGGTGTTGTCCGGGTGTATGTGGCAGCAAAATTGGCATCTGGGTTTATTGCAGGCTCTGGTACCAGTGTCCATGTTAAGTCTGGTTGTTGTGGGTGAGGAGTTGTTTAAGATTGGGTGGCTGTCTGTAGGCAATGAAAGGTCTTCCTCCCAGAGCTTGAGAAAGAGAACTGCCATTGTCTAGGAGATGTTTTAGATCTCTGATGATGCTTTGAACTGTTTTAACTTGGGAGCTATATGTGATTTACTAGTGGTGTTCCGTTATTTTCTTTTTTGGGTCTGTCTTGCAGCAAGTTCGCTCTGGGTATCAGTCTGGCCCTGTTGATCTGCAGATATTTTAGTTCTAAAAAGATTTGCTGTAGATCTCTTAGGTGAGAGTCTCTGTCTGTAGAGTTGAAACAGATGCGGCTGTAACGTAGGGCTTGGCCATATACAATGGATTGTTTGGGATGTTTGGGATGGTAGCTAGAAGCATGTAGATACGTTTGTCGGTCAGTTGGTTTACGGTATAAGGTGGTGTCTGTACACCCATCCTGTATTTTTATAGCAGTGTCCAAAAATGTATTTCTTGCATAGATTGTGTGAGGGACAAGGGATACAGGGAAGTCCCTCCCATCTTAAGTTCCAGCCCATCCCCAAGCGCTGGAGAGAGTAAGGAGAGCTCTGCCTCCAGCGGAGAGTCAGGAAGTGGTGTCCGAGGCTCAGGCAAGGTTGTGGAGCCCAGGCCGCAGATGGGACAGGAAGTTGGACGCACGGGGGGGAGGCCAATCCCCCCAACTCCCGAATTGCGACGCAAACGTAGGGGGAAGAGGTTGGGTCTGCCAAAGCTGTGGTGCTGGAAGAAAACGCGCCAATCGCCATTCGGGAGTTCTGACACCTCACCTTAAGGATGCATTTTTACTGCTCTGAACACTGTAAATAATCAGCACTTAATAAAAGCCTTAAAAGACCATGCTGGAGTCGTCACTCTAGAGTAGCCATACCAGGCCCTCTGACAGCAACTCCCGAATCTTTTTTTGGCTACTTTGGAGGCCGAAGCAGCGAAGCAGGAGCTGCAGAACCTCACAGCGCACGCACAGCAGCAATTGCATGCCGCTCAGGAGGAAGCGCGAGGGGCGCAGGAGGAGCTGAACAAGCTGGTGGACCAGGTGAGGACAAAAGAGGAGACTGAGAAACAGCTAAGGGTGATGGTATTGGACCTGCAGAAAAAGTTGGAAGAGGAGAAAGCCGCTAGAGGTGGGGGGGCGCCCCAGCCGCAGCTAGTCCAAGTGAGAAGGGGACAGAGCCTAGTCACCAAGTTCAGCGGCGACCCGAGGGAGTACCTAGGATTCGAGACAGAAATAAATTATGCGCTGGAATTGCATGCAGCAGAATTCCCAGATGACGCGCACAGAGTCTCCTTTATCATAGAGCATTTGACGGGGGCCGCCCGGGAATGGGTAAGACCGCTCATCGCGCAAAAAAATCCTTGCATGAAGAACGCAAAATTATTTCTAGAAGCCTTAAAAATAATGTACGCTAGCGACAGTGAAATGGAGGCCAAAGACTTTGAGGAAAGGAGGGGTTTGCTTTTTTACAGGGGAGCCCTGTACCTGCCAACCAAACAGCTGAGAGGTAAGGCCCTCAAGCAGATGCACGACAACCCAACGGCGGGTCATTTCGGAAGGGACAAAACCACTCACCTAGTCATGAGACACTTCTGGTGGCCAGGGGTGCGGGAGGATGTTCGGGATTATGTAAGGGGATGTGACACCTGCCAGCGAGCAAAGGTGGTCAGAGCGCCACCAGCAGGTTTGCTGGAGCCATTAGCCACACCGCACAGGCCGTGGGAAGTAGTGTCCATGGACTTCATCACAGACCTGCCGTCGTCCAGGGGCAAGACCGCAGTGTTGGTGGTGGTGGACCTCATGTCCAAAATGTGCCACTTTATACCGTGTGCCAGGGCGGTCTCGGCAGAAGAGACGGCCAAACTGTTTGTTGACCACGTATTCAGACTGCATGGATTGCCTTTAAGAGTTATTTCGGATCGTGGCCGCCAATTTGTTTCCAGTTTCTGGCGGCGGCTAATGAACCTCCTGCAGGTGGAGGTCAGTTTGTCTACGGCTCGGCACCCGCAGACCAATGGACAGGCGGAGCGGGTCAACGCCATTCTGCAGCAGTACCTGAGATGTTACGTCAGCCAGAGGCAAACGGACTGGGTGGATCGCCTGCCACTGGCAGAATTTGCCTACAACAATGCGGTGCACGTCTCCACAGGGGTGTCGCCCTTTAAGGCCAACTACGGGCGCGACCTCAGATCTTTCCCGGAGAGGGAGGGGGAGGAGGAGGAAGAGGGCCCACAGGCAGAGGATTGGGCAGAGGACCTGGAGACGGTGCACCAGCAGCTCAGAGAACACTTGGAGAGGGCCAAGGAAGCGTACAAGAAGGGGGCAGATCGCCACAGGCGACCGGGAGAGGTCATCAGGGTGGGGGACAAGGTTTGGTTATCCTCGGAAGGTCTTCCCACCAGGGGGCGATGCAAAAAGTTAGCACCCAGGAGGCTGGGCCCCTTCACGGTCACGCAACAGGTCAACCCGGTAGCCTTCAGGCTAGCACTGCCTGAGGACATGAGAGTGCACCCAGTGTTTCATAGATCGCTGCTGTCGCCGTACAGAGAAAGTACTAGGTTCAGGGACAGCGATCAGCCTCCAGAGGGAGGGGGGGAGACGGGAAACGCCCGTCAGCTCAATGAGGCAACTGAGATTTTAGACTCAAGGAGAGGGGTGAGAGGGCTGGAGTACCTGATAGCATGGGAGGACACTCCGCCGTCCCACAATGAGTGGATACCGGCCACGGAAGTACCTGAGGAATTTTTAGTGGAAGAGTTCCACGCCCTGTTCCCCCACAGGCCCAAGCCCTGGCACATGGAAAGGGAGGGAGAGGGGGAGGGGCAGGAGGAAGGGATAGCAGGCAGCAGCTCTCCATGGAGATGGGAAGCGGAATTTGAGGACACGGAAGAAGAGGTGTGGGTTTCACCGAGGTCGACGACGTCAGAGGCAGGAGAGGACTGGCAGAACATTTTTACTCCCACCAGCTCTGACGCCACTGACTTCTTGGGATTCCCGTCTTCTCAGGGGGAAGGAGAAAGATCGCAGGATTGGGGGGAAATTTTTACACCCACAGGGTCGGATGCCACAGACTTCTTGGGGTTTCACTCGTCCCCAGCAAGCAGAGAGCCACTAGGAAGGGGGGGAGAGGAGCCTGGGAGGGGGGTGGATGTGAGGGACAAGGGATACAGGGAAGTCCCTCCCATCTTAAGTTCCAGCCCATCCCCAAGCGCTGGAGAGAGTAAGGAGAGCTCTGCCTCCAGCGGAGAGTCAGGAAGTGGTGTCCGAGGCTCAGGCAAGGTTGTGGAGCCCAGGCCGCAGGTGGGACAGGAAGTTGGACGCACGGGGGGGAGGCCAATCCCCCCAACTCCCGAATTGCGACGCAAACGTAGGGGGAAGAGGTTGGGTCTGCCAAAGCTGTGGTGCTGGAAGAAAACGCGCCAATCGCCATTCGGGAGTTCTGACACCTCACCTTAAGGATGCATTTTTACTGCTCTGAACACTGTAAATAATCAGCACTTAATAAAAGCCTTAAAAGACCATGCTGGAGTCGTCACTCTAGAGTAGCCATACCAGGCCCTCTGACAGATTGGTTCATTGTTAGGTTGATGGTGGGGTGAAAGCCATTGAATGTCTGGTGGAAGGTGTCCAGGGTCTGTTGACCATGTGTCCAGATAATAAAAATATTGTCAATGTATCACAGGTACAAGAGAGGTTTGAGTGGGTAGGAGTTTAGGAAACGTTCTAAATCTGCCATGAAGATGTTGGCATACTGTGGGGCCATGCGGGTGCCCATTAGTTGGACTCTAAGGATTTTTTTATTATTTTGTTTCGACTACTGCAGACCAACACGGCTACCTACCTGTAACTGGTAACAAGTGGTTTAGTTTAAAGAAAACTAGGTGGGTTAAGGAAAAAACACTCTGAATAGGAAACAAATAATGTCACAGAAAAAAATCCCCATGCTAACACCCTCTCCAGATTTCTAGACAATCTCTAGTGTGAACAACTATTTATGTGAAAATATTTCATTCCATTTTTGTAAAAGCTGGCAAATCTCCCTATTAGTCAAATCATGCCAAAACCAATTGATGGGTTTTACCCTATAATTAAAATAGTGTCCATGAACCACAGAGCTTTTACCACTGCCTATAGCCAACAGAACTCTGTGAGCAAGGGTCGTCTTCTCCCTTTTCTGTATACACTGGTAAGAAATCCTGCTGCACATAAGGGGCTGCTCTATTAGGAGCACAGCTAATTTGGTAATTGGAAGATTTGCACACATTTCTTCTGCTTAAAAATATCTTTATGTAGATGTTACTTTTTATATAAATTTAACTCTCTCTTTCCTTGAATGCATCTAAACATTTTTGCTTCTCATTGTTGTGTCCGCTCATAGGTATAAAAGAAGTTATTTTTATGTCTGACAAATATCACGATACTTTGGAGATGACAGCTGCACGGCGCTTGTTTGATTTAGCTGGAATTATATACAGGTGAGGTAATGCACGGGCTCTTGCAACTTTTGTCCCTTCCATCCTTTCATATGCTTCTGTACTGTTCTGAAGCCCCACACCTATTCAGCTATAGGCCTCCTCCCATTCATGATCCAAGTAAGTGAAATGATATTATTAAGTGCTCAAAGGATCAGGGCCAAATACAGGAAAGTGGTTGCCTGCTGTAAGTTTTTTCTGTAATCTATTTCACAGCCTTTGTGCAAAAAGGGATGTAGTGGCTGACACCAAATATATTTGGATTCTTTGAAAATCATGGCAGACAAGTCTCCTGCCCCAACCTGTAGAGAAAAGCAGGTCATATCTGAAATTGTTCATAAACATAAATTACAACGGCATATCTATGAGGAAGATACCTTTATGGAAAACCTTATACCTTCTTCCTATATTGCGTACAATTTCCCTAAGACACCGGGTACGGCCTCTGTTTATACATTGTAAAATGCATGTATTTATTGTTTGAAGTGTTATTCTTGTTTGTATTCTGCCAAATAAGAACTTATTGTTCACGGAAAATATTGGCTGTATAGCATGTTGTCATATTGGCTGTGCTTAAAGAATATAGCAGTAGAGGTGTGACAAAGGTTGTCTTAGGATATTCCTAGCAAGTTACTACTTAAAGCCGAAGCCTCTGCTCCCTCGCTCAGAAAACAATGTCTTACTTCCATGTAAGAGCATAAAAGATAAACCTCAGGCTGCAATCCTATATACCTCACCTGGTTTAGCAGGCCAATCAAAGCCATTTCCTGGGATGTCCTGTTTCCTGGGGTGTGGTCGCTGTCACATGCTGGCAGCTTCTAGGAGCCACAGGTGAGAACTGAGTGCAGGGTGGGGACCAAAGGTGGACAAACTACCCCAGAAGGAGCACAACGTGTTCCCCACCAGAGGTACTGCCCTCCCCTAACACCCCAACACCCCATCCAAGTGCAATACTCCATAAGAAATTGCAGTATAGATACATGATAGATACGGATTGTGACTAATGTTGTGTGTACACTAAGGTTACCAGCCGTCCCTGTTTCCCGGGGACAGTCCCTTGATTTACAAATCAGTCTCCATACAAAATCCATTGAAGTTGAAGTGTCCCCGGGTTCATTGGAAAAAAAATCTGGTAACCTTAGTGTACACCACTTTGCAAACCAATGGTGGGAGAGGACTTTATGCAGACTGAAGGAGACTGTGTACACAGCCTTTGGGTTTAACCAAGCCAATATTTTCATGGAATATGGCCTGAAGAAAAAAGGGTATATTTTATAAGGCACTAAGGGAGGTTAATGTGTTCAACTAATGGTTTAACACCTTTATGATGCTTTGGTGAAAGGCTAATTATTATGAATTTAAAAACTTGAAAATATTAATATTAATGTAGAACCTTCTTGAAGTTTTGCATGTTTTAACAGTTCTGACTGAAAACGTTAGGCTGACTTCTAGCTCCTGGGCTAAAGTAGAAATCATGAGCCAATAATGCAGCATTTGAAATTCTGTTCTAAAGTTATTCCTCATATTCTATGTCTACCATGGGCACTAGGTGAAGTGGAGGCATAACTCATTCTGTTGCAAATGAAATATTTTCAGAGCTTGCCCATGATTAGGGTGCCTCCAGCGCTTCCAAGCGATAGGCTGGATAAAGTGTGTGTGCCACCTTCCTCCCAAACTTGTCCTTCATTCTCTTGGCTGTTTTTGCCTCTTTGTATTGATTTGTGAGGATATGGTTATGCTTAATGAATCTCTAGAACTGAATTGTCAAGCTTAATGAGACACTAAATCCACACTATTTGCATAATCCTCTGTTTACTGGTAGATTGTAAAATATACACACAGTCCCCAAATACCTTTCTTGCTAATTGCTGCAGCAGATTCTCTAATGATGTAAAAGGATGAGCTTTGTTGGCGATATTAATTTTACAATTCTAAAGTTGTAACTTAAAAATTATTCCAGTTTCACTAGTTTATATTTTCTATCCCTTGCATAATGCAGTATATTTTCCCCCTTTGCAGTGAAATTACTGAAGCAAACTTTGGAAGTTTTCTATGAAAAAATTGGCATGGAAAAAATATCAAATGTTACAGAAAGAGTGGTTACATGATGCCACCTCCTGCAGCTAGGTTGTTAGAAATCCTTTGACTCCTGGCTAATTTATGAACTCCAATAGCTGAAGAACATACAAACTAGGCAACCCCATGTGTCTTTTTGTCTTAGACTTTCTTGTCCGGGTTTCTCTCAGTATGGTGCACTATAATTGGCTCCTATAGAGATGAAACACAGAGTGAATCCAATGATATTTCTGCCTTCTTAAAATTTAGTTGGGAGGCAAAGCAAACAAAATGTTTAACTACTTCACTAGCTAATATCCATCTCTTTTCCCCTCTCCATTTTTCCCCAGGAAATTCAAACCTAAGTGCAGTAAGATAGTCATTGATTTTGATTCAATTAACAGCAGACCATGTCAAAAGCCTCTGTGAGTTACATCACATCTAATTAAAGCTCTAGAAGATTGTGATTATCCTTTTCTTAGAAGCTGCTAATGCCTTTCATCTTGAAGTTTGGCACAACTTTTTAATAGCCCACTACAGTTGTAAGTAGACATCTAAGGAATATGTCAGGCCCAGAAAATTTTTGTCCTCCTTGCCATATGTTTTAAGCTTTGACTTCCTGGAGTTTTCTAAATCTTTTCTAAATGGAACCTATAGGTGAGGTCTGGACTTGTGTATGAACAATAGGAAAGGTGTGTTCACTGTGCAAACATCTGATCTGAATGAAGAGGACCTAAGTCACAAGCAATAACCTATGAATATTGGCTCGATCAAGAAAACTGGTGGATAGCTTGTATGGTGACATGTAACTGTAGGGATGCATCTACCAGCCTAGCAGGTCTCCATATAGCACAAACTATTGAAAATGTCATTTTTCAAGCAATATGGCTAGATGTCTCTATAACAGTCAAAATATTGTGTTATGTGAAATCCATACTGGTACATTACACCTTGATATTTTACCAGATGTTCATCTATTTAATTGCTTCTCCTGTTGCAGTGTAGCGTGTGAGCATGTGCTCAATTATGTTTGAAGAATGTTTTGTATTGGATGTAGTTTCAGAGTAGCTTTAATTCCTTTCCCCCCAAGATACCTTCCATTTAGCAGAGGATAAGTGCATAAATCATTAGGCTTTCACCTATGGGACTCTATTTGGAACTGATTTTAATGTCTAAAAGGAGACACATTTATTGGTCTAAATCTCTACTAGACAATCCAGCACATTACAATTCTGGGATCAGCCTCTAAGGTAACTTAATCACTGCTTTCCCTCTAAGGGAAATGAGGCGATTCAGTCCGCACTGAGGTTGAACATGCCAAATGTCATAATTATGGTTTTAGCTTGCTTTTAGTTGTTAAAAACTGGCCCTGTGCCATAGGTTCTGGAAACACAGGCTAAAACTATCAAGGGCTTTCAATATCTCCCCTTCTATTTGATTTTTTTGGGGGGGGGGTGCCTAAATGTGCATGTTTAGAAAATGTTTCCAACCCCAAAGGTATTCATGTTTTTTTAAGAATATTGTGATGTTTTCCTGGACTCTTACTTTCTATGTTGAAATCATTCTGCAGATTAAGACATTGTGTAATTTGGCTTGCCACCAGGATTATTAAAGTCTTATTAAAATCCTACTTTGTTGAAGTAGACTCATTATTATTATATTACACTATATGTTTGGCTCTAGAGAGCTGCTGTTTCTGCAATCATATGCAAAGTGTATTTTGTATATTTGTTGTATCATTACAGAAATTGTAATGATCAAAAATTACTTTCCTGCTGAAGAAGTCATGCTGTAGTAGTGGTTACATGTGAACCTTTAAGTATATTTTTTTAATATTCAGCCAATTGAAAAATACGCTCCAGCTTCCCCTAATTTCCATCTGAAATCTGGTTTAATTGTTTTAGGAATATTTTCTTAATTTGTGGGTCAGCCTAACCATTTATGCAGATGAATATTGTTTTTGGGAAATGACATTTTATTTAATTTTATTTATTTAAAGGAAAACCCCTAAAACACAGAAAAAGCCTCTGGTAGTGTATTAACATGAAACATGTGGATTGAAGTGCACATATTTTTCTTGTCCACACAGTGTCCTAATCCAAAGGCCATCTGAAACATTTTCCAATTTAATACTCCTCCCTCCCCCACCCCCAAATCTCTGGGTAATCTGGTATGAAACATATTACATTAACGCTGCACAAGTGTGGATGCTCTGCAGTGCGATCTGACTTGCTTTGTGGTTGGTTATTTGCCTATGTGGTGATGTTCTTAGTGGGTTTCACAACACCCTTGTTCTTAATGCAGTATATCTAAAGGATGAGCAGAATTGTACTGCCTAGATATGTATAGAGACATTTTCCTGTTGCAGTTAGTAGGGGAGTGCTTTGAAATGGTTGCATTTAAAAGGAAATACTCCAAACAGGGTAAAGTCATTCTATAAGGAATTCCTTGATAACTGAGGTATAATAACACTAAATCTGAGAGGAGTGTTGCTGGCTGTCATGACCAATAAGTAACACAAAGGTCCCAAAGTACTCAGTAGAATTGGTACGCTCAAAGGAGAGACATGCAGGAAAATAAGAGATTGACGACTTTGTCACTGCTGGTTGATATTCAGCAGCATACACAAGGAGGTAGAAATGCAGGCCTCTTACAGGCCTAAAGGAAGTCATTCAGTTATGCATGTTCAAAAAATTATTATTTTTAAACCCACTATCCTAAGCAGTACCAAATGCCTGAAGAGGAGATTATGAAAAGCAACAGTATTGACTCATTTGGATGCTGGTACTACGGTCTTCTAATCGCTGTGATTTTTTTAACTGACTCTTGTTTTTTAGTCAATGTGTACAGTAGTCCAAGGTTTCAAAAAGACCACCACCACCAAAGGAAAGAAATGCAGTCATGGTTAAACCACCACTTAATGCCTTGGAATGTTATTTTGCAGCATATTTTAACTAGTCAATAAACAGAGAAAGCTATGCTTGCTCTTCATGGAGAAGTTTTATCAGGTTGGCTTATACCTCCATTGTACTATGTTCTAGTTGGAATAATACTGGATTTAAAAGTACCCGTTCATAATATTGCTGTGTTGTTGTTTTTTTTGTTCATAACAAGAACTTGAATAGTGCATGCACACAAGAGAATCTAAGAATCCCTGAAGACAGTGCTGCTATTCCTTCTACTGAATGAGAGGTAGGAATGGTTCATAGTGCTATCCAGGCTTCTTTTGGGTAATGTGATGGGCACTGGTTTTCAACATTTCTGTCTGGAGGGAACACTTCACATGGCTGCAGAACTGCTAAGCCTCTGCTATAGATCCGCTTGTTCATTTTGGAGACTTGGGGCATATTTCTAGGGTGTTCACACAGGTTATTGGCCATATTAGAAGAGTCTACATATCAATGTACAGCTGCACAATGCAGCATAAAATCAGTAGTGATTAGCAAGCTTCAGGGAAGCTTTTCTCCCATTACTGATCTTTTTATTCAATTTCTGAATGAACTTGAGGATTCCTCCAGAATACAGTTTGAACACTCCTGCCCTGGAATGTCCCCGTTGCAGAGAGCTTTGCACAGTGCCTTTCACACTGCATTAGCCAAGTGGCCCCAGGGAATAAAAAGAAACTTAATAATGAAATGTTCCCCTGCATATAATGTTTGATACGGGTTCCTCGGACGAGCTATGAAATGTCCACAGAGAGCTCCACAGGAAGACTTTAGGCTTAACCAAAGCATACTCCCCTTTTAAATTTAGAACAGAGTAGCTGTATTTAAGCCATTCCATTTTGAGATTATTATATTTATGCTGCTTTTAACTGTATTGGCCATGTGCCAATGCCAGAATGCAAGTATGGCAAAGACAGAGAGTTTTCTATTATAAATCCAATAACAGTTTATGGCTTTATTCTTCTGGGGTCCTAAATCACATCTGGCTGATAATATGAGGTGCTTCTTTTAAGCTTTAGTTTTTGATAGGTTCTAGAAATAGGCCTTTGCAATAAAGGAACATTGGTATGTGTGGAGTTCTGTCCGGTACTCAAGGAGTGCAGAGCAATCTGTACCCTGCCATAAAGCAGCCTTTTACTCATGGGAGCTTTCTGTGTTGTCCACCAAGTTCCTGTAACTGCAGGTGTTTTACTTCAGTTGCAAAGGTGATAGAGACCCTGTACTGGGCTGTCAGAAACCCAGTCTTTCCCAGACCTTTTCTTTGCTGAGTGACTGTATTCTACATTTGCTAGCATACTTATAATGAAAAGGGGGCATGGGAGGCACATTTCTAGTAATGCAAGTGTGTTTTGTTTAGAACCCATCTTGTTTTAGAACCAAGACTTGAAAGAATTAACGCTTGGATATCTGCTGTGAAAAGGACCAAGAAGTGGACATAATTAAAACCAGTCAATATTATATGTTATAAAAAATAATTGCATGCATTTGGCATTTTGCTGCTGCAGCCATAAGGACGATGCATATATTAATGCCCTCCCTCCCATTTGCATTCCTGTTTATCCCTTACGATACAGCAAGGCCAAATGGTATATTTAATAGTGTTTGTTATGGTTGTCTAATACATATCATGCCCCCATCCAATGCTTTGAAACGGGGCAGCTCCCAACACTCTTTAGAACCCAGCCTAAGCAGCCAGTGGTAGTTCTGCCAGTTTCTTCTCTCTATAAAATATCTGCGACAAAGCTGCAGCATGTACCAACTTTAATTTTTATAAGGTAATAATCGATCTATACCTTTTTGCCGTCTTAGCTATCCTTTCTCAATTCCTTGTTCTATCGTTTGTGATACAGTATAATTAAAAGAGGGGATGGGGGCAGAAGAAGAAAAAGGGGGAGTAGGAAATCACTCGAGAGTTGCATAACTACATCAAATCTCATGCCCATACAGTACCAGAACTTGAGTTCCAGTGCTGGCCCAAGGGCCTCATCCTCTTGTACGAACACTAGGTTATTTGCACTGTATCATATCCTCAGATCCACTGACATATAACATAATTCAGTTACTTAAGGCGAGATCAGGAGTGTTCCTGCAACCCTCCCTGAGTTACTGTTGCTGTCTCCAGAGAAATGAGCTTCATCTAAGACAGGGGTTCCCAACAAAATTTTCTCGAGGACCCCTCATCGAGCCGCTATTGTGACAAGGACCCCCATTAATTCCTAATCCTAAAATTAAAAAGTGAGAGCCAAATTAAGAGTCTTTTTATATTTTATATTTATACGTTTTTTACAGTTACAACAGAGTACTCCATCAGTATACAGTTAGTTTTAATTTTCAGTTCTTAATGAGATGAACCACTTTTTAACCAACGGTCCATTTTTAACTACGCGAACTGTAGCTTCCGCGAAAAACAACACTTTGTTTACAAACACTACTGTTTTGCAAAGAGGCAGCGCGCGCCAGGGAGGAGGGAGGGGAATGGAGAAGACAGGGTACCTGCGCAGTAGCGCACAAATGAAGCCGACGCGCGCAAAGCATCTTGGAGAGGTGAGCGTTTGTAGAATGCGCGCGCTGCCTCTTTGCAAAACAGTAGTGTTTGTAAAGCGCCACCTAACGGCATACAGCAGAACTACTGCCTCTATCTAATTCTAGTTTTGCGCTAGGCTAGACTCTGCTCATGCAGGAAGCGACCAAAACAAAAAATCTGTTATCATACGAAATATATTTTTTATTCTAATAGCATCTTGAGGACCCCTCTGGCATAGCTCGCGGACCCCTGGGGGTCCCCGGACCACCTGTTGGGAACCACTGATCTAAGATGTATTCTTGTATACATGTCGGGCTGACACCTTCTTTTTCTTCATTCGCTGGCTGTTCCATCCAGGACTATAGGCATCTCGGCTGCACATGTTGAGATATGAGTAGTAAGCATTGCAAAGCATGTCTACCTGTATGAGTTGTCTGTTTTAATTTAAGGGGGAAACTACTGATCACTGCAGTGTAGGAGACAGACAGGCTGCGAAGAAGAAGAAGCTTGGAAGCTTTGATGCCTTTATCTGAATAGGAGCCAGCAGCGGTGTTCAGCAAAGCAGGAATGATCTTCCTAGGGCTCAGCTACACAGCTGCAAATAAAGCATTCACAAATGTGACACTGGGTGTGTGTCGATTCCAGCCTGGTCTCTGGAAAGGAGGCTTGGACTAGAAGGAGCACTGTTAACATACAGAACAAAGTTTGAATCTTCAAAGGTAAAGCTACTGAAAATAGAAAGGAGAAGCACACTGAGGACAATCTTAGTTTATAAAAAAGAATGACAAAGAAACTAAAAATAAATTGCATCACAGTCCCACTGATTTAATTATTGTTAAGATAAATTACATATAAAAGAGTATCTATTGAAATTCACAGAAATTCCAGACATGGGGGCAGAGGTTACCACACGTCTGCTAAAATTGTCTACTTTTCAATTCACCCTTGCAACACAGTGTGATCTGCAGCCTGCTGATTTCTATATACATAGCTGCTGTTAAGAGCATCGGCAGGTCTGAGCAGCTTTTTCTCTCTCTGTTATTGCCAACTTTATTCTCTATAGCTTGAACTTTTGGTCCTACTACACAGTGATGATTTATAGTGTCCATATGTAGCTATTTCACGCAGCCTTTATGCCTACTGCCCAGAAGCTTAGGGCTCACCTCCACTTAGGTACCTTTTGCCCTAGTGGGTTGTGGGTTTTTTGCCATGCCGCTTTCTCTAGGAAAACCTGCCCTTTAACCCTGAATCAGAACAAACAGCAATTTGGGTTTGTTTTCCGTTTGCTCCAATTCAGTGGTAAAGAGCAGGTCTTTGCAGGGAAAGTACCGGGAGGGTGGAAGTGCGCCACAGACACAGAGCTTTAAACTGCCTAGAAACACAGCAGAAAAGGAAATGTGGATGAGCCCTTAGTTTTAATGTCAATTATTTTGGACACAGACCTGTGTACACATCCACACCAAGGACCAGATGTCACTGTCACATAACAATACTAATAATAACAACTGCTGTTGTAGGTCTGATATGTTCACATCTCCATCTGTTCTAGAGCCAACAAGTAGAAAGCTCCTTACTCCTTATTTCTAGTTTAGGTATTGAAATAAATCAGTGAAGAATGTGTGTTTATACTTCCCTCTGGCAAAAAAGGGGCTACAAAAGAGTTCATTACCTCCTCTCCCGAGACTTGCACCGTTATAATTAAGTAGTTAAAGGCAAAGGCCACAATCCAACACAGAGATAAATATGTCTAAGCCCATTGCGCTCAATGGGCTTAGCCATCTTGGGTTGTGGCCATAATGACTGCTCTCATATTGATTTCTGTGGGATTAACTCATGAGAAGCAAATTCAGGATTGCAGCCAAAGTGGAACATTTTTAAATAAATTAAACAGCTGTTTAAATCCGTAAATTAAGATTAATGAGCTAGCCTTAAAAAGCATCTGCATAATAGTTTTAAAATAGCCTTTCCTTTATGCGAGAAAAACATACTTCTATATTTGATAAATGAATGGAGCCAGGGGGAGGAGGGGATTTTGCACAAGGAACATTTGCCAAGCAGCTACAGTGAATTACAAAGACGACTTTAAACAAATGCTCTCTAATATGGATACTAATTCTGCCCTGGGCTCTTTTGGGAGGGAGGGTCGGGTATAAATTTAATTAATAAATACAGACTAAATTATACCTAGTGTTCAAAGACTAGTAAATTAAAAATGTATTTTAGACTTTAAAAGTACTAAGCAGTGAGACTTCCGCTTGATCGCGGAGCTGGTCGGACGGGAGATTTCCAGCTGTGGGAATCTCCGGCACTCTGGGGGCAAGGAAACCGCGGCAACGGCGATGCGGGTTTCCATATAAGCCTCATATAGAGCGTTATGAGGACAGGATTCGGCGGGTGCCTGGACGTCTCCCTTACTCCCCGGTAGACCCTAGTAAGGGTCGCTGAGAGCGGGTGAGGTTGAAGACTAGGGCGCCATCGAAGCACTTTCGCTATCCCCGGAGCGCGCAGCCGCAAGTCCGACAGATCTTCAAGCGACCAAGTTCTCCAACCAAAACAAGAGACGATCGGTTTAATTGGCATCCCGTGAGTAAAGAGAACTCTATTAAAGTGTTGGATAATTTGGACATTATTTGATTTGCGGGGAGGAGCTAAAATGGAGGTCGCCCCTTCCTTGCTGTGCTAACGACGGAAGCAAGTAAGAATTGCTGCAATAATTAGGTATTTTGGACTCTGCAATACCAAAATCCAACCCTCGGGTCCCCCTCCCGCAACAGGGCAGCGGGGGGGAGGGAAAGACAGAGTTTAAACTGCCCTGCGAAGATAGTTTTTTGTGAAGGAGAAGCCGCCTCTCTCGCTGGGAGGGAGAGATCGGGTCAGACCGCCAGCTACATCGTAACGACGTGAGGGAACGGAGTGTATACAGTGTTTCTAACGGGAGTACAAAGAGACACTGCAACAGCCAGGACTCCTAAAAAAAGACATTTTAAGACTCTTAAGCACAAAGGATAATTGGCAGCGTCTCAGCCTCTCTGCTGTTTGCTTAGGTAACTGCTCTCTTTTGGTCTACGGTTTATACTCTAATCTGTCTGACAGCGGGAAAGTCTTCATTACTGTGGAATTGGTGCGCCTTGGCAGCTGCAGCCGGCCGGCAGATTAGTGGGAAAACGGTGACCTTGACATTCCAATCCTGCAAGCAAAGCGACTCCTCAACTGTGGGAAGCCGCTATACAGGAGAGAAAGCCTAATTAACTCCTCAGTGACTGCAGGACTAAGAGTTTGTAGGCTGATATGGCAGGTGAGGATCCGGGTCCAGGTCCAGGAGCCAGACCAAGGAGGAAATTATCGGTCTCGCCAACCTTTGAAGATGAAGTGCTCAAAATGCTAAGTACCCTTAAGGAGGGGCAGGACAAACTACAGGAGACACAGGATAAACACACGGAGGAGTTTAAAGAATTAAAAGAGAAAATTGGCACTTTGAAACAAGACGTACAACAGGTGAAGGCTGAGGTGGCAGGAGTGGAGACCAGAGTGGCGCATCTGGAAAACATAAGAGTGCAAGACTTGGAAAGCCAGCACTATCAAACGCAAGTGCAAATCGCGTTTTTGCAGATGAGGGAGAGGCAGATGAATTTGAGGATATGGAATTTTCCGGAGATAGAAAAAGAGGATTTAAAAGCTGTTCTAATCCAGGAATTCACGACGGCGTGGAATCTAACAAGGGAAGAATTAGAATCGATAATTGTAAAGGCATACAGATTCGGAGCAAAATCGAAGAAAAAGGACCCTAAATTCACAAGTGATTGTATGGTGGTCTTCCAGACAAAGGAACAGAGAGATAAAATTCTGGGACTACATTATCAGAGAAAGCTAAAAGTAAAAGGAAAACAGGTCATTTTTTTCAAGGACATTCCGAAATTCTTTTTGACCCTCAGAGAGAAATATACAGATCTAACGAACCTCTTGACGAAGAAAGGCATACTCTTTCGCTGGGAATTTCCGGAGGGAATTTTTTTCAAATATCAACAGAAAAAAGTTTGGATCAAATCAGTGGAAGACAAGCTAAGATTTTTAGAACAAAACGCCAAAGATTTTGAGAGAGAAGGAGGACTAGACACAGATCCACAAGCGGTACCACCACCCCTCTTTGATCCGAATCTGCTGGGAGGAGCAGGACCAGGAGCAGCACCATTTGCACTATTTGCAAACTAAGCAGCCAAGATGGCGCTGAGAATACTTTCATGGAATGTTCACGGCTTTAATTCAAAGGTGAAAAGGAACCAGGTCTACCATGTGTTGCGAAAACAGAATTTAGATGTGATATGTCTACAGGAGACACATGTGACAAGATCTCATAGAAAAATATTGCAAAATAAAAACCTGGGAAACGATTTTATATCATCGGACAGAGTTAAGAAAAGAGGAGTTGTGATTTATGTTAAGGAAAAATTGGAAGCCAAGCTGATTTTTAAAGATGAGGAAGGAAGATACGTTGCGGTTGAAGTAAAAGCGCAAGGCGAAAAAATTTTAGTAGTTGGAATTTATGCCCCAAATGATGCTAAATCTGAATTCTTCCAAAAATTGCATGATAGACTGTTGGACTATTTGGATTACAAAATAATTTTGATGGGAGATCTAAATGGGGTTGTATCTACGTTGATGGACAGGTCACAAAGACAAAAACTAACAAACGAAGGCAGACTCCCTAAGACCTTCTTTGAGATTATAGACAATTTCGATATGATAGATACATGGAGACTGAAAAACCCATTAGAAAAAGAGTTCACGTTCTTCTCAGATGTACATCAAACAGGTTCCAGATTGGACTATATTTGGACTACAAGAGACTTGTCTCCAAAAATAACAAAGGTGGAAATCTGCCCAAAGACATTCTCTGATCACAATGCAGTTTTGTTGGAATTGAAATTATTTCTGCAGGGTTCGTTTAGATGGAGAATGAATGATGCTCTATTAAGAAATGAACAGACAGTACAAAAAGCCCAGAAGGCCCTAAAAGACTATTTTGAATTAAATTTAAATAACGAAACGGAAAGAAGGGTCACATGGGATGCCAGCAAGGCGGTGATGAGAGGTTTTTTAATCCAACAAAATACAATAAAAAGGAAAACTCAAGAAGCAAAGAAAGAGAGTATCCTAAACAGGCTAAAAGAAGAGGAGAAGAAATTAAGAGCCAACCCAAAAAAATCAACAGATTCAAAAAGAAATAAAGGCATTACAAATACAGTATTCTCAATTAATAAATTTGGAAATAGAGTGGAAGGTAAAGATGATGAGGCAAAGAACCTTCGAATCAGCCAATAAATGTGGAAAACTGCTGGCATGGCAAATGAAAAAGAGACAAAAGCAAAGTACAATAAGTAAGATAATACAGGAGGAAAAGACGATAGAGAACCCTGCAGAAATCAGAAAATGTTTCCAGAAATATTATAAAGAATTATACAAGAAAGATAAAGAAGATTCAGGAGAATTGGACCAATTTGTGGCCAAACATGGCCTACAAAAAATTTCGTCTCAGAATAAAACCCTACTTAATAGCAAGATAACAAGAAATGAAATTGAAACAGCAATTAATCAAATGCAACTGGGCAAAGCCCCAGGACCAGATGGACTGACTGCAAAATATTATAAGACTTTAAAGGACTGGTTAATACAACCACTAATGGAAGTATGCAACAAAATATTGGAAGGGGATCGGGCACCAGAGTCGTGGAAAGATGCATTCATCACATTGTTGCCGAAAGAAGGGGCAGATAGAACTCAAGTAAAGAACTACCGCCCTATATCCCTACTAAATGTGGATTATAAAATCTTCGCGAGTATTATGGCAATGAGATTGAAAAAGACTCTCAAGGATTTGATACACCACGACCAAGCTGGTTTTCTACCAACAAGGCATATGAAGGATAATATACGGAACATTGTGGATATATTAGAGTTTTTAGAGGCTAAGAAGAATACACATGCGATTTTGATGTTTATAGATGCAGAGAAGGCCTTCGACAACATTTCTTGGGGTTTTATGAAGAAAAATATGGAAAGTATGGGAGTGGGTCAAAACTTTATGAATGGCCTTAATGCATTATACTATGAACAGAAAGCGAAAATTATATTCAACAATGTGGTGACAGATGAAATTAGAATTGAGAAAGGAACGAGACAAGGGTGCCCGCTTTCCCCGTTGTTATTTATAACGGTCTTGGAGGTTTTGCTGAATATGATTAGAAGTGAAGAAGAGATCAGAGGAGTGGTGGTGGGGTCAAAGCAATATAAATTAAAAGCCTTTGCGGACGATTTAGTGTTAACCTTAGAGGACCCAGAAACCAGCGTAGTTAAAGCGCTGGAAATAATTCAGGAGTTTGGACGTGTTGCGGGATTTAAATTGAATGAGACTAAAACGAAGGTTTTAGAGAAAAACCTGTCATTAGAGGAAAGAAATAAGATACAAGAGGCTACAGGCTTGATGTTCGTAAAAAAGGTGAAGTACCTGGGGGTGAATATGACAGCAAAAAATTTGAGTTTGTATAAAGATAATTACGAGAAGATGTGGAATGAAGTAAAAAGGGATTTGGATATATGGTCTAGTTTAAAATTGTCATTGTTAGGTAGAATATCAGTTATTAAGATGAATGTATTGCCAAGGATGTTATTCTTATTCCAAGTCTTACCTATAATCGACAAGACAAAATGCTTTAAAGAATGGCAAAAGATACTATCGAAGTTTATCTGGCAAGGGAAAAAACCCAGAATTAAGTTTAAGATGTTAACAGATACTAAAGAAAGGGGCGGATTCTCCCTGCCAGATTTGAAATTATATTTTGAGGCTGCGGCCTTATGCTGGATGAAGGAATGGTTCTTGCTAGAAAATACTGATGTATTAGACTTGGAAGGTTTTGATAATGTTTATGGATGGCATGCATATTTATGGTATGACAAAGCAAAGGTGTACAAAGGTTTCAAAACCCATATAATTAGGAAATCATTGTTAAACGTATGGTTGAGGTACAAAGATTTGCTAGAGAGTAAAACACCCAGGTGGGTCTCACCATTGGAGGCTAAAGCCTTTAAAAGGCGAAATATGGAAGCCAGATGGCCAAAATATAAGGATATCTTAGTACAAGAAGGAAACCAATATAAAATTAAACCATATGATCAGTTGAAAGATGTACTGTCTGATTGGTTACAGTACCATCAAATCAATGAAGTGTTTAAAATGGACCAAAAAGTAGGTTTCCAAAAAGAAGAATCCAAGTTGGAAACACTGCTAATAAATTCAAAAACTAAAAATTTATCTAAGATGTATAATTTATTGCTGGAGTGGCAAACAAAGGATGAACAAACAAAGTCAGTAATGATAGAGTGGGCTAAAGATGTTGGGCATAATATAATGATACAGGACTGGGGGAAAATGTGGAAAAAATCTATAAAATTTACAGCATGTAATGCCTTGAAAGAAAATATGTTGAAGATGATGTATAGATGGTATCTGACCCCAGTTAAGTTAGCAAAGATGTACCACACACATGATAACAAGTGTTGGAAATGCAAAGAAACAGAAGGAACGTTTTATCATATGTGGTGGACCTGCCCCAAGGTAAAAGACTTCTGGGATAAGATTTATAATGAATTAAAGAAAATGTTTAAAAATACGTTTATTAAAAAACCAGAGGCCTTTTTGTTGGGGATTGTGGGGGAGGAGATACCAAAGAAAGAGGTTACTGTTTTCTTGTATGCCACAACAGCAGCGACAATGTTGATAGCGCAGAAGTGGAAGACTCAGGAGATACCTTCAGTGGAAGAATGGCAAATGAAAATGTTGGACTATATGGAACTGGCTGATCTGACCGGAAGACTCCGCGACCAGGGGGAGAAAGCGGCAGAAGAAGAATGGTCAAGTTTTAAAGCTTATTTGAAGAAATATAGTATTTTGATTGATTAAGAAGATAGGGATTTTGAATGTTACTAGGAATTGCAGCGTAGTATGAATGTAAAGTGAAGAAAGATAAGACGATGAATGCAATTATAGAATAACAGAAATGAGCCTGGTAACCTTATACTAAAATAACAGGTGAGTCAGTAGAAAATAGTATCTAAGGATTTAAATGTATCCCAATGTGCAGAGTACAGATAATAAACATAATGAACTTCTAGTATTGGAAGATACATTCAACTTGACAGGTATAACAGACTTGGTGATGACTTCAATAATTAGAATTTAGGAACTGAACGCTCTAACTTGTTCCAAAATGACAGATGTAACAGAAATAAATGTGGAGGTAGCATTTCATGTAAAAAATGTGCACACTGGCACAGACATTCAAGAGAGTGAAATGCTGCAGCAAATGAGGCCAGTGAGGGATGCTAAGAGCAACAAAAAGGACTTTTCTAGGTATGTTCAATACAAAAGGACGATAAAGGGAATGGTAGTCCTACTGTTCAGTAAAGATGTTGAAATATTCATAGATAACAAAGAGAAGAGGGAATTCCAATTCTCCCAAACTGGGAACCACAGTGTTCCATTTTTTTTGGGGGGGGGGCAACCAATCTGCCTAAAAAGACTTAAGCATGTTCAGTGACCACGGAATGCTGAATATAATGGACTAGTGGTGAATGACTTGCTGACTGAAACAGTGGACATTGTGCAATATTTTGTTAAAGTTCCCCACCAAAGTCTTTTAGGACTCACCACCCCATGTGCTAAGGCTAGACCTGTGCTCTTTTTAATCTTACTTTTGAAGCCATGGCTTCTAGGGAAGGTTAAAAAATACAACATTTTAGGAGTTGTTTCACTCCTCTAGGGACCAAAACCATCTAGACCAGATGAAATACTCAAAGCCATCAGAGATGATGCAGGTGAGCTCATTACCTACCAGCAAGAGAAGACAAAACCTGCTGCAAAAGAGAACTCAGCAAAATATTTTAATGGGTAAAAGAATTAAGCCTTTGTGTTAACAATATAGCAAGTGAAGCCACTGTTCATGTGGGGTTGTTCACTCCTTAGTTACTGAATTGCTATAGCCAGCCAGAATGCTTGCTTTCTAACCTTCTGCCAGCACATTTTAATGTTTAAAGCCTCACTTCCTACTGAACAATATTTCAGTTTATAGCTGCTCAGACAAGATTTCGAAGATTTGTTTTCCCATATGTGCTCTCTGTCCAGGTTTTTTCCTGTCTCCTCCCCCTCCTTTTGCTGTTGATTGCTAACAACTGTAGCACATAACAGAAGCATTCATTGTTACAGCTTTTGTTTTCAGGTTACAAATTCCTCTTCTGTTGCTGCAATAGCAAAACTCTTGCTATCTAAATGTCCTATGGGGATGACTATGAAGCCAACAGTTTGGAGTGTTCATTGCACTGAGGCCCACAAACAGACCACTGATATAACCTAGTATCCATTTGCTACTATATGAAGCTGTCTTTGGGGATCTGCTGGCACTTAGATATTATTTGAAAATATTAAATCTACCAGGGCAAGATGGTGCCTAGGAGCACAACACAGATTAAGCCATTGTTTAAACTATATTGAAAATTTGTGGGTTGTTCATAGATTTAAAAACCACTCCGAAAGACTTGTCACGTACTCCATTCTACTCTATTTTTCTCCTTTCTTCTCCTTTAAAACACCACATACTCGTCAATATTTTACACTTGTTCTATATTGAAAGGATCAAGGGGTTCATGTTGAACTATGGAATTTGATTACTTGTTCTGTCTTTGAAAATTTTTAAAAGCATGAAATCACTACAGACTAGAAACTGCAGGGTTGTTTCTATGCAGATTTATAAATGAACACATTTTGTTCTATCATAATATCTCCCTCCATGAATTCTAAAATTTCAGAATTTCACATCTATGGTGATGGGTGCAGTTGCCAGACTCAAGTAAGGCAGGCAATACTGTGCCACCCAAAAGGTGGGGTGTGTGTGTGTGTGTGTGTGTGTGTGTAGCTGCAGCATAGCCACAGCTTGCCCTGTGGCATTCCATAACATAGTTGCTAGGCAGCTAAAAAGCATTCTCTCAATGATCCTCTTAGGACTTTGTCCCGATGGTAGGATTGGAACCACTGTAACAGATTGCCCTCAATTCCCATTTTCTGGAGCAGATTCAGGAGGAGACCATTGTCAATGGTATCAAAAGCCAACGAGCTATCAGGAAGCAGCGGAAAGGTCACACTCCCCCTGCCCACTCTCTGCAAAGGTCATCCATCGGGGTGACCAAGACTGACTCATTTCCATGCTCAGGCATAAACCTGGGTTGCAATGGATCTACATAGAGTTGATTGCAGATGATATACTTGTGGGAGTCATTGTTAATTCTCAGCTTTTAGAAAAATTCGCTAGCTGCTTGGCTGCTGTGCTAAACATACTGCAAGTATAACATTATTTACCTTTTTTTATTTCTACTAGTTAATATCCTGCTGACTAATCCAGGGGGTTCTCACAGTGGCTTACAAATAGAATAAAAAAACCACATAGAAAACAAATTAAAACAGCAGTCATAAAACACTAAAGAGGCATAAATATAAATCCAACCGAAGTCAATAACTCAAACTCAGCAGCGCAAAAACCTTCCTGAATAAAATAGCACCCCCTCCCCCACCACACACACTATCATGATTATTTGATGCTCGAGCTCTGGACTCATGATCTTTTTTTTTCTTTTTTTCTTTTTACTTTTTAAGCAGGCACTGTTCAAACTGTTAAATATTGTACTGGGAATAATGTTAGTGCTTGCAATAAAATAAATAAATTGTATTGTAATTACTTTCATGACATGGTGCTGCAGAGTCATGGTGGGAAAATGCCACATCGTGATGTGCAGCTGCAAAGCATCACAGCTGGGGTTGAGTCTTATCGGCGCTTGTTAGTGTTTTGTAAGCAATTAAAATAACAACCAGTAGTCTAAATAAAATGGTTATCTCCAACGTATTGTTCACACTGTTTTAGAGCATTCTGCTATTCATATTTGGCAACAGCCTTGGAATCACAGTTCACATCAGACAACTGCTGTACGCCATTGTTTCTTGGAGACGGATGGTGTTAAACAGGAATCAACAGAGCCATTAATGCATGATGGTGATAATGATTCTTAGTTTTTTTAATGTATATAATGTTAGCATGTTCATAGTGCATCACAAATATGTTGTGTTGCTTTAAAAAACATTTATATATATTTCTGAAGCAAAAATATTATGCTGGCATATACCAGCAGCAGCTCTAAAAGCTGTCCAAAGCCATAATGTACAGTGACCAGTGGTAACACATCTTACAACAGCTTTTCTTATATTAGTACCAGCCTGTAGTACGCCACCATTCACAACAGATGGTCGACTGTTTTCCTACTGTAAATTTGCTCTGTTTATTATTATTAATTTATTTGTTGAATTTATATACTGTCCTACTTTTAACCATCGTGTAACAGAAAGAAACAAGGGAGACTTGCCATAAAACATTGTAGTTCATCCTCACTCCAAAACAGGAGTGCCCTCGTCCAGCCATGCCCTTCTTCTGGATCCTATAAGTCGTAAGGACTCAAGAAGACTGGATTTTACCTTATTATAGACTTCCCCACTATAGTGAGGTGTATTTCTATTTAAATTACAGCAATTATTCCTAATATATGCACACATATACACAACATTAAGAAATTGTGCAAATTAGCACTATATTTCACCTGCCATTTTTGGTGATGCAGAAGTGGCTACTTTATTCATCATATAGTCGCCTTCACGAGTTACCCACATCAATGGCAGATGTGCAGAACAATCAGTAGGCCTGACCCCATTTCTTGTTCTACACATGATTGTCCTCCAAGTGCAGGAGATATTAAGGGAGATATTGTCATGCAGCCATTAAAGGTGCTAGAGACCTAGCCAGGAAAAGGTATCAACACTTGCCAGTCCTGACTTGATAATAATGTTTGAGTCAGCCAGCATAATATTTCCACACACACACCCTAAACTGTTATAGACACACAGTACTAATATCCATGATATAATCAGTTAAATAAATAGGATGGAGGGTGAAACCTGGGCTTTAGATCCCTGCTCCCTGTGTAGCCCCCTACCAAAATGCCAGAATTTATAGCAATTTGTCATTCTGAACTCATACACTTAAATGGAGCTGTTGTACAAAGAAGAAAAGGCACAATTCAAAGAGCAGGCCCTTCCTTTCCTCAATATTCTGGCTATTTTACAACAACAAATAATAATAATAATTTTTAATTTATATCCTGCCCATCTGGCTGGGTTTCCTCAGCCACTCTGGGCGGCTTACAACATATAAAACACAACAAAACATCAAACATTAAAAAAACAATATATCCTATACAAGCAACAAACAAACCAATAAATCAATAGCAATAATAACAATATTTTAGCCAGAGCTAAAAGATTTCTCCTCAGAGAGCAGAATTCTAGAGTGATCTAAGGCCATTTTGCTGCTTCAGGTTTGATAATAATAATATAATAATAATTTTTTATTTGTACCCCGCCCATCTGGCTGAGTCTCCCCAGCCACTCTGGGCGGCTTCCAGTCAGATATCAAAACAATACAACAATAGCACAATTACAAAAGTCACAAACAATACATAAGCCACATCAAAAAATACACAACCGAATAGAAACCAATTTCGACATGAATCAAAATCTAAAACTAAGAATACATCCTTAATACAGTTTAAAATAACATAGGTAAAAAATAACAGGAATTTAAATAAAAAAAACAAAACAAAATGGAGCCCTCTTTGCCCAGCAGCGGCGGCGGCAACAGTCCTTTATAAAGCCCATCAGACCCCGCCCTGGGCCAGGTGGTAAGTGGCAGGACTGGGGCCTTCAGGCACTGAGCAGGGGAGTCCTCCTGGCTGATAGCAGCAGCAACAGCAGTTTACTGTATAGCAGAAAACAACCACCAAATTGATTCCTAAGACGAGAATATTAGTATTTGAATATGGTTAATATGTGAATTGAGCCTGAAGAGGTAGAGCCCAGTTGGGGACTGTTGCAATTTGAATGAGAAACAATTGTGTTGCGATATTTGTAAAAGAAAAAAGGATGCAATTGTAATTTGGGAAGCGGTCTATGTGTTGTGAATCCATCTTGAAAACACTGGCTGTGCTAGCTGTAATAGAGACACTTCCTTTCAGAGGGCAGCCCACAATACTGGTATGTGGCTTTTTAAATATGCCTCACATAGTGTTGTTACAGGGCCAAATTGGGGGGGAAAATCACTTAGGACATAGAATTTAGCTATATATTTTTTTATTTTTATGTGTTTGTGTGTTTTTACTGGGAAGGCAGCACACAGAACAGGGACACTTATCACCTCAATCTAAGTCCTAGGCCTCATCTGTACTATACATTTAAGGGAATATTATAGCACTTTTAACAATCATGGCTTCCCACAAAGAATCCTGTGGTTTATTAAGGGTGCTGAGAGTTGTTAGGAGACTGTTTTTCCCCTCACAAAGCAACCATTGCGAGAGTGCTTTCAACCCCTCTTCACTGGGATCTCTGGAAATTGTAGCTCTGAGACTGGGATAGAGATCTCCTAACAACTTTCAGCACCTTTAACTAACTACAGTTCAAAGGATTCTTTGGGAGA
Source organism: Zootoca vivipara (assembly GCF_963506605.1). NCBI lineage: Eukaryota > Metazoa > Chordata > Lepidosauria > Squamata > Lacertidae > Zootoca > Zootoca vivipara. The sequence continues at coordinate 50,867,032 of NC_083284.1, read as the reverse complement.
AGCCATGACTGTTTAAAGTGCCCTGCCTCTTGGATCCTGCAGAGGAGCAGCAGCTGCAGACTGAGAACTGCCATTTTGATATGCTAGAATTGTGGTCCAGCAGGAATCTAGCCCATCAATTTATTATCTGCCCTTTACCATAAGCAGTGTTAGAAACTGAGATATGAAAGCTAGGAGCTAAATGGCACCTTAAACCTAGGTTATGGGCGCAACTAGGCGCACTTTTTAATAACAATAATACAAAGCTGAAAATGAATAAACCGCAGCCCAAATATTATGCTCATTTTTCACATGGTCTTGTCCATGGGTAGGCAAACTAACGGCCGCGGGCCAGATCAGGCCCAATTGCCTTCTGGACCTGGCCCGCGGATGGTCCGGGAATTGCTGCATGGATTGCCAGCATGCACATTCTTTCCCTCTCCCTCCCTTGGCGGCTCCTCCTCCTCCGGCCTTCTCCCCACCCTGCCTAGAGGAGAAAGGGAGCTGGGCTTTGTTGGTGCCAGCAGCAGCAGTGCTCAAGCGGCCGCCATTTTAAGCAGCCCCTCTCTGGAGCCCTTTCGCGCGCCGCTCATCGTCCCTCTGCCGCCACCAGCCCCTGCTGCTTGCAAGACACAGGTAAGCAGCCACCGGGGCTCGTGGTGCTCTTGCATCATCCCCCCCCCCAAATAGTCCGCCCCCCAAGGTCTGAGGGACAGTGGATCGGCCCCCATAGAAAATGCTCACGCTAATGAAATTTCCTGTCGCAAAATGCGCCTAGAACAATGGGAGTTAACAATACAGTCCCACTGACCATAAGGTCACTGACCATAAGGTCCCAGGGCAGCAATAAAATATACAATTATAAACTAAATAAAACAGTTACAACTGCAAAATAAGAAAAGGGTAAAAACTATTGTTATGAGGTGCATCTTATGGCGGCCTGATCCCTCTAATATAGTTGTAGGAGAACCGCTATTATTGTTGAATGGTCACCATCTGTTCTGCTGATGGCATGTTAACTTTAAAGTGAAGATTAAGAAATTGCAAAGTGGGCATATGCCATACCTGCCAAGTCCGGGTCGTAAATATCCGGGATCGGCAGCGCGCGCATGACCGGAAGTTGCGTGACGCAACTTCCGGTGGCGCTTCGCCCTTCTATGGGCACCAGAAAATGGCGGCGCCAGCGCCGGAAGTCGCTTCCGCGCATGACCGGAAACACGTAAAAGCGACTTCTGGCATATTAGGTACAGCATATGCCATAGCTGCCAAGTATCCCGTATCCGCCGGGAAAACCCCTTTTTTCTTACCGTTTCCCGCCGGTCTCCCGTTTAGCGAAAAATCCCGGTATTGTCCCTTAAATCGGGATACTTGGCAGCTATGAGTGGAGGAGAATGCAATTGTTAGCAACCCTAATTACCCAGCCATTTTTCTGGTGCCGCTTGCCCTTCTATGGGCAGCAGAAAATGGCGGCACCGGCGCCGGAAGTCGCTTCCGCGCATGACCGGAAGTTGCGTGACGCGACTTCCGGTGGCGCTTCGCCCTTCTATGGGCATCAGAAAATGGCGGCGCCGGCGCCAGAAGTCGCTTTTACGTGTTTCCGGTCATGCGCGGAAGCCTGCATTATCAGCTGGATTGTGAAGAAAGCCGACTTGTAGGCAAGCAGCCATTAAAGTATCTTTCTTTTGGCAATTGATGAAAATCCTTTCAGAATAAAATATGGGAACAAAAGCGCCCTTTCAAAAGCTCTGGTGCTCTTTTAGTTCCACAAAAGAGCCAGCATGGTGGTGTTCTGCACCAATTGAGCATTGTGTTATTTCTTAGATGTCCCCTCCTTCTCTGTATTTTGAACATTTTAAATGTTCCCTTTAGGGAACTGTTAGCAACTGTTCAAGCCTTAGCATCTATTATCGTGCATTGATTGGTTATACCTATGTAGAATATCTAATCCTATTTAGGCCAGATCTTGGAGACCTCTCACTGGCATTGTTTCTCTGCCACTCTGAGTTGCAACCTGGAGGGTCTGGCCTTGCATTGACTTTTTGCCACCTCTTTCATCTCAGCTAGATTCAACCATCTATTTAAGCTTCTTAAAACTAACCATTTGATTATCTGCATTTAGAAGCTGCTTGCTGCTCAAGTTATCAATAGAGTTGATTTACATGAAAATATGGATTGGATGTGAGTTTTAGCTTAATGTGCAAACATACAGCCTAATGTGTGTTGAGGCGAGAACAGGTGCAGTGATTTGCGCAGTGGAGACTCTGAAACCCAGGGGTAAATGCACTCTCTCTTTAGATTCTCTCCAGGCCGCACCTCTCTATTGTCCTGCTCTGTGCTCTGCTTGAAAGCTTTTGCCAGGCTGACATGTTTACTCAAACTGTGATATGCCTCTGGCTTTCCCGGATAGGGGGATAGATTTGTGTGCGCGTGCGTTATTGTGTGCGTGTAGAAACATCAGACTTCTGCTGAGAGTGGGATCTGAAGTTGGAACGACAGCACTGGCTTAGAGCATCTGAGTCTGCCCATATAAGTCAGCTCTGAAAGAAGGTGAACAGGGCAATGAATTGGGAGGCCAGGTGATTCAGCACCCTGGCATCTGTTTCAGCGATGCAATTTTTTTCAGGCCTGGTGGCATGCATCTATCATTTCGGGGCAATGAGGCCTGGCCACGGGATAGCTACAGTGCTGGTGCTGCCCAGGACTCTTCCTGCTGTGAGTGCCCACAGGCCCTGTCCCTGCCTCTCTCCACCTGGTCTAGGGCGGGGCCTGGAAGGCCTCATAAAGGACTGCTGCCGCTGCTCTGCTGCTGGTGCTGCCCAGGACTCTCTCCTGCTGTGAGTGCCCACAGGCCCTGTCCCTGCCTCTTTCCACCTGGTCTAGGGCGGGGCCTGGAAGGCCTCATAAAGGACTGCTGCCGCTGCTCTGCTGCTGGTGCTGCCCAGGACTCTCTCCTGCTGTGAGTGCCCACAGGCCCTGTCCCTACCTCTCTCCACCTGGTCTAGGGCGGGGCCTGGAAGGCCTCATAAAGGACTGCTGCCGCTGCTCTGCTGCTGGTGCTGCCCAGGACTCTCTCCTGCTGTGAGTGCCCACAGGCCCTGTCCCTACCTCTCTCCACCTGGTCTAGGGCGGGGCCTGGAAGGCCTCATAAAGGACTGCTGCCGCTGCTCTGCTGCTGGTGCTGCCCAGGACTCTCTCCTGCTGTGAGTGCCCACAGGCCCTGTCCCTACCTCTCTCCACCTGGTCTAGGGCGGGGCCTGGAAGGCCTCATAAAGGACTGCTGCCGCTGCTCTGCTGCTGGTGCTGCCCAGGACTCTCTCCTGCTGTGAGTGCCCACAGGCCCTGTCCCTGCCTCCTTCCACCTGGTTTAGGGCGGGGCCTGGAAGGCCTCATAAAGGACTGCTGCCGCTGCTCTGCTGCTGGTGCTGCCCAGGACTCTCTCCTGCTGTGAGTGCCCACAGGCCCTGTCCCTGCCTCCTTCCACCTGGTTTAGGGCGGGGCCTGGAAGGCCTCATAAAGGACTGCTGCCGCTGCTCTGCTGCTGGTGCTGCCCAGGACTCTCTCCTGCTGTGAGTGCCCACAGGCCCTGTCCCTGCCTCTTTCCACCTGGTCTAGGGCGGGGCCTGGAAGGCCTCATAAAGGACTGCTGCCGCTGCTCTGCTGCTGGTGCTGCCCAGGACTCTCTCCTGCTGTGAGTGCCCACAGGCCCTGTCCCTACCTCTCTCCACCTGGTTTAGGGCGGGGCCTGGAAGGCCTCATAAAGGACTGCTGCCGCTGCTCTGCTGCTGGTGCTGCCCAGGACTCTCTCCTGCTGTGAGTGCCCACAGGCCCTGTCCCTGCCTCCTTCCACCTGGTCTAGGGCGGGGCCTGGAAGGCCTCATAAAGGACTGCTGCCGCTGCTCTGCTGCTGGTGCTGCCCAGGACTCTCTCCTGCTGTGAGTGCCCACAGGCCCTGTCCCTGCCTCCTTCCACCTGGTTTAGGGCGGGGCCTGGAAGGCCTCATAAAGGACTGCTGCCGCCGCTCTGCTACTGGTGCTGCCCAGGGGAACTTGAAACAGCACAGAGTCCTTTTTAAAATGCTTTTTAAAGAATTTTTAATGTTTTTATCTTCTTTGGGGTGGTAGGTGGGAGGGATTTTTAGTTGGGTGTGGGAATCTGTTAAATTTTAGTGTATTTGTAATTTTTATTGTTTTTGGTTTTATTGTTTTATTGTGTTTGGGGTGGTAGGTGGGAGGGATTTTTAGTTGGGGGTGGGAATCTGTTAAATTTTAGTGTATTTGTAAGTTTTATTGTTTTTGGTTTTATTGTTTTATTGTCTTTTTTGTGTTCTTCTTTTGTTGAGTTCTTTGCTGTTTTTTACAGAGGTTTTATTTTGTTTTTAAGGGGAGGGGTCAGGGCTGCCCGGGAGGGGGTCCCAGCAAGCAAAATGGCTGGGGCAGATTCCACAGGGGGGTGTGCACTGGAACAACCGATCTCAGTGGTCACGGGTAGGAGGAGGAGTTACGCTAAGACCAGACCATGTCATTACCGAGGAGGCAGACTTAGTCGTTGTCTGAGGACTATCCCTGCCTCCAGGTCTGGTCCTGACCGGACGGATATTGGAATCAGCAAGGGATACCCACATGACCTGAAGGTGCTGCTGTGCAATGCCAGGTCGATGATGAATAAGACCACCGCCATTCACGACCTGATTGTGGATGGAGGATTTGACCTGGCATGTGTGACAGAGACCTGGTTGGAGGAAGCCGATGGGCCCGTTCTTGGCGCTGCTTGCCCACCAGGTTTCTCTTATGCACAGCAACCCAGGCCATCTGGGCGGGGAGGGGGGGTTGCAGTGATTTTTAGGAAGTCATTAGTTTGCACCAGGCGTCCTATTGGGAAGACCCAGTTCTCTGAGTGCATGTTCTGGAAGTTGGGCAATAGAGGCAGTACAGGATTCCTTTTGGTGTACCGACCTCCCCGCTGCACCAAGGATTCCCTGCCCGAGCTGCTTCAGGTCGTGTCGGATGTGCTCCTGGAGACACCTAGCTTGGTTGTCTTAGGGGATTTTAACATCCATGCCGACACGACCTTACAAGGAGCCGCTCGGGACTTCGTGGAAAGCATGGCCACCATGGGGCTGTCCCTGAATAAGTCTGGCCCAACTCATAGCCGCGGACATGCCTTGGACTTGGTGTTTACCTCTATGGATGTTGGTGATCTGACATTAAGTAAAAGCGAAACAAAAGAAGTGCCATGGTCAGATCACTTTCTGGTGCAACTGGACTTCTCCGCAACCCTTTCCCTCTGCAGGGAGGTGGGACCGATTCGGATGGTCCGCCCCCGCTACTTAATGGATCCAATTGGCTTCCAAAGAGTGGTAGGGGATGTTTTATCCCATGTCGATGGCCTTTCAGCTGATTCCCTGGTGGCCCGCTGGAATGCGGAGTTAACCAGCGCTATTGACTGTCTGGCTCCGAAGCGCCCCCTCAGATTGCATGGAGCCCGGACAGCCCCGTGGTTTTCCCCGGCGCTGAGGGCAATGAAACAGTCGTTGAGACGGCTAGAGCGCCGGTGGCGGAAAACTCATTTTGAATCAGACCGGACACGGGCTAGAGCTCAACTTCGAGCCTACCAAGTGGCAATGGCGACGGCGAAGAGGACCTTCTTCACCGTCTCCATCGCATCTGCAGAAAACAGCAGCAGGAGACTCTTCCAGGTGGTTCGCAATTTAGCGGAACCACCTGCTCCATCCGGGCCCAGTACGGGCCACATGATCTCCTGCAATGATTTTGCAAAGTTTTTTGCAGATAAAGTCGCTCAGATTCGGGAAGAGGTAGACTCCACCGTGGGAGCAGGGCCGGGGCGGGGGAGTGCTAGAGTCCTGTCTAGTCAAGTTTTGTGGGATCAATTTCAATCTGTTACCTCCGAGGATGTGGACAGGCTGCTTAGACGAATGAAACCAACCACCTGTCTCCTTGATCCTTGCCCATCCTGGCTTATAAAAGCTAGCCAGGAAGGGCTGGGCGATGGGCTTCGCGGGTTGGTAAATGCTTCTCTCCATGAGGGAGCCTTCCCAGACCCGCTGAAAGAGGCGGTTATTAAACCGCTTCTTAAAAAACCATCTTTAGATCCGGCCAATATGGCCAACTATCGCCCAGTCTCAAATCTTCCATTCTTGGGCAAGGTGATTGAGCGAGTGGTTGCGGAACAACTCCAGGCACGCCTGGAAGAAGCGGACCATTTGGATCCCTTCCAGTCAGGATTCAGGCCTCATCATGGGACTGAAACTGCCTTGGTCGCACTGGTCGATGATCTCCGGCGGGCTAGGGACAAAGGTAAGAGCTGTTTCCTTGTTCTGCTGGATCTCTCAGCGGCTTTTGACACCATCGACCATAACATCCTTCTGGACCGTCTAGAGGGCTTGGGAGCTGGGGGCACTGTCATGCAGTGGTTCCGCTCCTTCCTCCTGGGCCGTGTTCAGAAAGTGGTGGTGGGGGATGAGTGTTCAGACCCCTGGGCGCTCACTTGTGGGGTGCCTCAGGGTTCTGTCCTCTCCCCCATGCTTTTTAACATCTATATGCAGCCACTGGGAGAGATCATCAGGGGGTTTGGGCTGGGTGTCCATCAGTATGCTGATGATACCCAGCTCTACCTCTCTTTTAAATCAGAACCAGTGAAGGCGGTGAAGGTCCTGTGTGAGTGCTTGGAGGCGGTTGGAGGATGGATGGCGGCTAACAGATTGAGATTGAATCCTGACAAGACAGAAGTACTGTTTGTGGGGGACAGGAGGCGAGCGGGTGTGGAGGACTCCCTGGTCCTGAATGGGGTAACTGTGCCCCTGAAAGACCAGGTGCGCAGCCTGGGAGTCATTTTAGACTCACAGCTGTCCATGGAGGCACAGGTCAACTCCGTGTCCAGGGCAGCTGTTTATCAGCTCCATCTGGTACGCAGGCTGAGTCCCTACCTGCCCACTGACTGTCTCTCCAGAGTGGTGCATGCTCTAGTTATCTCTCGCTTGGACTACTGCAATGCGCTCTACGTGGGGCTACCTTTGAAGGTGACCCGGAAACTACAACTAATCCAGAATGCGGCAGCTAGACTGGTGACTGGGAGCGGCCGCCGAGATCACATAACACCGGTCCTAAAAGACCTACATTGGCTCCCAGTACGTTTCCGAGCACAATTCAAAGTGTTGGTGTTGACCTTTAAAGCCCTAAACGGCCTCGGTCCGGTATACCTGAAGGAGCGTCTCCACCCCCATCGTTCTGCCCGGACACTGAGGTCCAGCTCCGAGGGCCTTCTGGCGGTTCCCTCATTACGAGAAGCCAAGTTACAGGGAACCAGGCAGAGGGCCTTCTCGGTAGTGGCACCCACCCTGTGGAATGCCCTCCCACTAGAGGTCAAAGAGAACAATTACCAGACCTTTAGAAGGCATCTCAAGGCAGCCCTGTTTAGGGAAGCTTTTAATGTTTGATGGATTTCTGTATTTTAGAATTTCTGTTTTTTTTGGAAGCCGCCCAGAGTGGCTGGGGGAACCCGGCCAGATGGGCGGGGTATAAATAATAAATTATTATTATTATTATTATTATTACAGGGGCTTGTGTGGTTGCTTGTAGGTGTGAGTGGTTTGTTGGCAAGATGGTGAGGAGAGGCTGACTCAGATGGTAGAAAAAGCAATTGGGTTGGATTCTTAGTCTAAACTGGAACAAGGGTACCGCGGTAAAAGGGTCCGGGGGAGGAGTTTTGTCCGAAGGCGTAGATGGGGGCTAATGGGCCATAAAACTCCCCAAATGGTGTCCTGGTGGGTTTGGCCTATTGGATCTTGTGTCATGGGGGGGGGATCCTTTATCCCTGGATCGACCCTCGTGGAGTAATCAACCAGCAATCAGGTTAGTTGGTTCAGGATCCATACCCAATGCCTATGCCAAAGCCTACTGGCACCTGTAATCAATAAAGTTGTGGCAATTTCGATCCCAAGTTGTTGTGCAATGTCTTTAGTGCTGCTTTCACACCCCTTGCCCCTGGTAAGCCCTGCACCTGGGTCCTCAAGTTTGCCTTTGGGCAGAAAAAGATTCCTCACTGCCATGTAGAACAATCTGAGCTCCTTAGAGGAGGACTGAGATATATAATATCTACCAGCAGCAATAAGACATAGATTGAATTCCTACTCCCTCACCTCTGGATTTTACAGGTGAGTGTAGTCACACAGAAAGTAAACCTGTTAGAGCAGCCTGAGCTAGAGAGCTATATTAGTAGTGAAACCTGTATCTTTTATTTTGCTATAGTGCTATGCTAACCTAGTCCACACATTAAGAAAGGAAGCAAGAGGTTAGAATAATTGATGACTTGCATCTTTCCTAGCTTTGATTTAATTTATTTAAGAGATTTCCTACCCGCCCTGCACCATAAGGTTCTAGGTTTGATTGCAGCAGTATGTTCGTACAAGGGAAGGAACATTTCTCTGGGATGCAAATACACTTGGGTAAAAAGTAAAAAGATACGGTGAAACAAAACGATAGGTTTGTTTTTAAATGGCAGTTGTTTTGGAGCTTTCTAATGAAAGAAAGAGAGGGAAGTATGTGACAAATGAAACTAACCATTTTGTGTGAAAACTCTGTGGCAAGATCAAATAAAACTGGCCTGCACGGAAGGGTGGGAGGGACCTCATTAACACATTTGTCTCAGACCTCGGAAAAAAACCCTCAAGACAGCCTTAGAACTGCTGTTCATTTTGAAATAGTCACTTACATAACGAAAGCAAGCAGACACACACACTTCATTATCTTCTTGCTGATTTGGAGCAGCAGGTGGCTTAGGCTCGCTGTGGAGTAGCAATTTTTATATTGCTCCTCAGCAAATAACTTGGCATTAAGAGTTTTATGCTGCACCAAGGAGTAACATTAGCATTAGCATTAATGAATGCTAATAGGGCACTTTGCCCTGAGAAAACTGCCTATTTGCATTCATGTAGCCAAGTACAAGGTCAGTGCACATAATGTCCAGGATTGTGACAGAAACTAGTAAATTAAAAGCTGAGCCAGAAACAGTTCTACACTTGTCTTTAAGTGCACTGCAGTCATGCAAAGTCAGAAAGAGAGAAGCGTCTAGCCCTACTTGTGGGCACAATATATACATATATATCTCTTTACCTTCCTTTTTTTCTTTTAGGTCACAGTCCTAGCGTATTGTAACATTTTGAGGTGGATTTCCTAGCTCTCCAGATGGAATTGAAATATTAGCTACCCACATTTACAGAAGTGTGAGAGACACCAGATCATATGCTCAGATCATTCAATTTCTCTTAAGGTAGAGAATACAGCCTTGGCTGCAATATCCATCAGGTATATGCACTCACCTGTGATTAACCTTACTTGGCCATTAAATGTCACAATTCCTGAGTACACATGAAGCTGAACGAATATACATTTGTCAGTAAAAAGGTGACTGAATGAAAGACGTGAAATGACATTTTTCGTGGGGGTGGGAGTTGTATCTTGACTGTGAAGGAAAATTGCTTTTTCTGTAAATCTTAGGCCTAACGGAATAAAACACACATTTCTTTCCAGTTGGGAAGCCATTCTCATCGACATAATGAAGGCATTGTAAAGCTGTGACTTTTTGCAAACTCTGAGAGAAAACCAATCTGCAATCTTGACAGATATGATCTTTTCTAAGATGCGCTATTCATTTACAGCAGCAGGAGACCTCAGTTAATTTATGAGGGGACAGCCGACAGTGAACTCTCCAGCTCAGCCTAGGTGGCAATGTCCCAGTCTGAATTTATGTTCTGGTTATTTTATTATTATTATTTTAAAAAGATTTATATTAAGCTTTTCTTTCATTCCAAGAGTACATTAAAATTCTAATGGAAAGCCATTTGTATGCATTTGTTGGGTTGCTATTTATTGCCCAGAAAAGAAAAAGGGAAGGAGTTGGGGGGAGGGAAGCTCCAAAAGTTTGCAAACAGCAAAGTTTTAAAGATGGAAACTAGTATAGAAGATGCAGGAGTAGGAAGTGAGAATCTAGCAGGAAAATATCTGCTGTGACCTGCTGAAATGGTCATCATGCTGTGAGTATTAGTTTGGAAGTGCTGTCCCCAGAGCCTGAGCAACAGTAGCCAATGCCATTTTAGGCAGCTACTACGGTATCAGAGTGATTTCCATTCTGCAATGTAAAGTGACAGAAATGGTCTAGTCTAAAGGCTCATTCACACACCAACGTTTGTTACACACTGAGTGCAATTTCAAGGAATGACCTCCACGTGTGAATGAGTCATCACCACACATTTATTCATTACGTTTAAATCCAGCCTTTCAGCCATCTGGGCATTGCACTTACCGGTAATAGACCCAGATCTGCTTAGCTTCCATAAGGTTATTACATCATTTGTCTTAGCTTCAGGCCATGCCCTGGACAGTAGCACAAATAGTACTTTCATATAATACTTTTCAGTGGGATCATCAAGTGATGATAAGAAATTGTGTCCCTGTGAAACAATCCTAAGTGCTAAGGAACAAAAATGTTATCTTTCCCAAATGTGATTGACATATGTTTGCAACAGGAGTGGGAAACCTGATTTTAAGATATTGTAGTAAATTATAGTACGGAAATTCAGTTTGATTTGTAAAAAAAAATTGGGGGGCGGGGGAATATTTTTTTAAAAAATCAGCAGGACTCAGGCATGTCTGGATTGTGGCCTTCACATTTACAATCCTCCTAGTACTCATCTTCATAGCAACTCCATTAAATTTGTGATTCTTATTTTCCCATTTGGCCCTTGGAAAATGGAAGGCTTTGTCATGTGTTATAGTTTCAAGGAATATATTGTTATGAGCTTGGGGGGGGGGAGTATGCTGTATGCAGAGACCCTCCTAATCCCTGGATCCAGCAAGTGTTATATTTTAAGGCAGGCTAGCTTCCTGTTGAGGTGGTCGTCTGGGCAATGGGCCATTAAGGGAACAAAGGAAGTGGATCTGTGTGAGATGACAAATGGAAGGACAAAAGGCCAGAGTAGAGAGCTGAGTGATGTGACCCAGAAACTGGAAGAAAAAGGAGCAAGCTGGAGAGAGTGTCAAAGCAGCGTTTGATTTTGGCTGGGATCCAAGGCTGTGGGACCCCTGGAATCTCGGACTGCTTCAAGATTGGTGTGCAACACTATGCTATAGATTTGCCTTCTATAGGTGTTGGCATTCAAAACTCATATGCATTGTGGTTGGTTGTGGCTTTTTATTCTTATGTATACATAATGCAAATGGTGTTGGAAGCTGAAATGGATATTAGACCTTCCCTTAGGTTTGTTTCCATGATGTGTACAAGGTGAAAAAATGAAAGAGACATAAGTATTTTAAACATTACATTTAAAGAGGTACATGTTGTAGCTTAGCAACATTTTGACAAATATAATGTGCACACCACTAGCTTAGGTGGGTTTTTTAAAGGGCCAGACAAATTCATAAGTTTAGGTTTTACGAAGATATATTAGCTGTGGAACCTCCATGTGCAGAGACAGTATATCAATACCAGTTGCTTGAGACAAAATTGGACACCATTATCTCCATGCCTCCTTTGTGAGCTCCTGGTGTTGACTTTTTCTGTGGTTTTGGAAACTGATCTGGGGGTGCAGTGTCCAGGCTGCTGCTTCTCAGCTCTTGTGGTTTTATGGCAAATGAAAATTTTAATTTCTGAGACACTGAGAGCTGTGCTGTGTGATCCTTCATGAGATTTCTGGACCTTCCTCTGTTAAAAATCTCCCATGATTGGATAGCTCAGCATCTTTGACCAAGAAGGGATTTGACTGAGCTTGAATTTTAGATTATGTTCATGTAGAACAGGCACGTCCAACTCCCAAGATTCGTGATCTACTCCCAGTATTAAAAAATCGGCTAGGATCTACTCATTGTCATTGGAGGGAGGACGAGCGTGGGTGGGGTGGGTGGAAGGGGAGGATTGCCCAGAGTTATTGAGCTTTTTGGGGGGATGATTCACCAGAGTTGTTGAGCTTTTTTGTATGTACATGTACATACATGACCAAAGACATTTTGATACCTGAGGCAGAAAAACTAACTTGCATGTGCTATGGCAGTAAAAGCATAACAACAACATGTATGGTTTGCTTGCTTTTAATGATATCCCAAAATCAGTTGCCTGAGCCAGGCTACTTTGTCTAATGGAAAGGTAGACCCATGATGCATTCAAGTTCCTCAGTACATAGAGAGGATCCCTTTTGGGCTTCAAATCCCAACAAGCCATGCCTAGAAGTGGGTGGTTGGTTAAATCTTGTGGTGTCATAGTCCCAGATTCAAACCCTGGCATCGCAGTGACAACACAATGAAGCTATGTTTTAGGTAGGACTGGTGAAAATTCCCCCACCCCAAACCATTAGAGAGCTTCAAATATACTCTGAGTCCTGTAGTGATTTCATGCTCTTTATTACAGCTTGTAAAACAATGAATGAAACTTTCCCCCAAGTCTGCTAGTATATACAATGGGGCCCGCGTGATTGGCTAATTCCAGGATGCTCCTGTAGGCCAATCAGGTTGCAGATTCACTTCCTCCAGAAGCCTGATTGGCTGCTCTTGCAGGCCAATCAGATCGCTGATTCACTTCTGCCTGGAGCTGGATTGGGTGGCTCCTGTTGACCAATCAGGCTGTTGCATTCTGGATCCTATTGTTCTAGGATTCAGCTCAGTACATAACAGAGTTGCTGCTTATATAAGAGGGCTTAGTGGTCTGACTGGATAGAAGGCAGCTTTCTCTGTTCCTATGAATTACAAGTAAACATTAACAAGAACCTCAGAATTAAAATCATTCAGTAAATGAGTGGGCTGTATGCAGAATTACACCGAGTGAGAAAATGGAATTTATTTTCATCCTTCAGTTTGGACTCCTTCAAGAATACATTTTATTCCCCCCCCCTCTCTCTCACACACATATCCACACACCAGACCACCACTGGTCACTCTATATGCTGTTAAAATAATCTTTACGTTACGTTTCAACAAAGTAGCCCCTCTCTTTTATTCTGCTGGTCCTTTTCTTTAGAAATGACTTTTGACGAAGGGCTTAATAACAGGAAGGTTAATTTTCTGTTTGTATTCTGAATACTATTTGACAATAGAAAAAGTTAGAAAACAGATATGGAAGGGAGAGGAGGCAAAAATTTTGTGTATATGTTCTTCAGGCAGATGTGTCTCTGTTGGCAACATGGATTAAAATCTCTCTGTTACTGCGGAGAACAGGAGATGGGAACTGGTTTATCCACTGTTGAGGTGGATAGATATAAAATATTTGATTAAAAGTATTGCTAATTATTATAGCTCTGCTATCCAACCATTTACTTGTCAGTAATTTTGTTACACTTTAATAGTCAGTCAATGACTCTTTTCATTTGCTCATGAGGCATTAGTGAGTCTGGCTCTGATAATGCGTTACCTAATCTTATCTATCTATCTGGGATTTTTATGAAACCTGCACATAAAACCCTGGAAAGTGCTTAACTGTGTCTCTTCATAGATTAAAGCAATGTCCTTCGTCTTTCCTGTACCAATTTAAGTCAAGTGAGTGGCCTTGCTACAATTTGGAATAGACTTGTGTGGAGTCCAGAAGTAATCCTCATGTAGGGCGTGCAAAATTGGACTTTTTGTACTTAAGGGAAGGACAAAAGACTCAGGCGGAAATCTTTTGAGTTTAGACTTCTCAACATCTGAAGAAATTACAGTATGTTTTGGAGCATTTGCCTGTTATTTCCAAAACAAGGGAACATTGGGAGGGAAGTGCTTGTTCACTTTTTAAATTTGTATGTGTACCATTGTGCAAGGTGTAGTAGTTAATATTGTCTCTGCTAGGAGGCTGTCCTTAAAAACTTTTTCAAAGACAAGAACTGGTCAAAAATGGGAAATCTTACCTTATAGATATGGTCTGGCATCTATTTGGAGTGTTGCAAGGCTGTGTGTTTGTCCAATAAAAACTCTTTTCTCTCCTGTAAAACACATTTGATGTGTATGCAAACAAAAAATAGGCCCATCTGGATTTGAAAGTTCTTTAGCAGGATAGCAGTGGGTTGTTTCCAAAGTTCTAGAGCAGATCATTAAGCAAACAGTCTGTGAGCACCTAGAAAGAAACTCTGTGATCACTAAAAGTCAGCATGGGTTCCTGAAAAATAAGTCATGTCAGACTAATCTGATTTCATTTTTTGACAGAATTACAAGCCTGGTAGATGAAGGGAACGCTGTGGATGTAGCCTATCTTGATTTCAGCAAGGCCTTTGACAAGGTGCCCCATGATATTCTTGTAAAGAAGCTGGTAAAATGTGGGCTAGACAATGCTACCATTCAGTGGATTTGTAGCTGGATTACTGACCGAACCCAAAGGGTGCTCATCAATGGCTCCTCCTCATCCTGGAGAGTAGTGACTAGTGGGGTGCCACAGGGTTCTGTCTTGGGCCCAGTCTTGTTCAACATCTTTATCAATGACTTGGATGATGGGCTTGAGGGAATCCTGAGCAAGTTTGCAGATGACACCAAGTTGGGAGGGGTGGCTAACACCCCAGAGGACAGGATCACACTTCAGAATGACCTTAACAGATTAGACAACTGGGCCAAAGCAAACAAGATGAATTTTAACAAGGAGAAATGTAAAGTGCTACACTTGGGCAAAAAAAATGAAAGGCACAGATACAGGATGGGAGACACCTGGCTTGAGAGCAGTACATGTGAAAAGGATCTAGGAGTTTTGGTTGACCACAAACTTGACATGAGTCAGCAGTGTGATGCAGCAGCTAAAAAAGCCAATGCAATTCTGGGCTGCATCAATAGGAGTATAGCATCTAGATCAAGGGAAGTAATAGTACCACTGTATTCTGCTCTGGTCAGACCTCACCTGGAGTATTGTGTCCAGTTCTGGGCACCACAGTTCAAGAAGGATACTGATAAGCTGGAACGTGTCCAGAAGAGGGCAACCAAAATGGTCAAAGGCCTGGAAACGATGCCTTATGAGGAACGGCTTAGGGAGCTGGGTATGTTTAGCCTGGAGAAGAGAAGGTTAAGGGGTGATATGATAACCATGTTCAAATATATAAAAGGATGTCATATAAAGGAGGGAGAAAGGTTGTTTTCTGCTGCTCCAGAGAAGCGGACACGGAGCAACGGATTCAAACTACAAGAAAGAAAATTCCACCTAAACATTAGGAAGAACTTCCTGACAGTAAGAGCTGTTCGGCAGTGGAATTTGCTGCCAAGGAGTGTGGTGGAGTCTCCTTCTTTGGAGGTCTTTAAGCAGAGGCTTGACAGCCATCTGTCAGGAATGCTTTGATGGTGTTTCCTGCTTGGCAGGGGGTTGGACTGGATGGCCCTTGTGGTCTCTTCCAACTCTATGATTCTATGATTCTATGATTCTATGATTCTATGATACTCAGTCAGGATAATATTTTCTAGATGCAACGTGGAAAGTGTTTATTTAAGGGCTGGTGTGAAAGAATGTGTGTTTTAAACTTTTTACAAATGCTGTTACTGCCTTCAGGATGCAGTTTGCTAATCTAAGGCTGAAATCACACATGCATTTTCAGGTGGTTTAATTATCTTTTCCCACATAAGTTAATTCATCTTATCACTGCTCACTGTTCAAGTTATGCATCCCCATCTTTAAATGTCACAACCCCTCCAGCTAGTGTGTTCTGGCCTGTACTGCCCTGTAACTCTTTTCAGATTCAATTCCATCATGACCTAATGGACCTCCTTACTGACAGTGTGAGAATGGATTTTTTTTCTGAATTATTTGCCCACCAAGCCCACTGAAGTCACATCATCATCGTTTCTAATGAAACTGACAAAGTAAGGTGAAATACCTGTCAGTTTTACTTACAATTTCCTTCCTTTCCCCTACACTCCCTCCCAGAATCTGGTGAAATTCTTGTCATTTGGTGTCTTGTGCATTTTGAAAATTAGAGCAGTATTATGTGCCCCAGTAGTGGACCACATGAACCCCCTTCTGAAGAGGAAAAAAACAACAAATTGTGCTGGTGAAATAGATTAAGCTTCCTTTGACCTTGCCTCACCAGAGAGAGGTCACAATGTTGATGGGGGACCCTCAACAGTTCCCAGGATTCTTTGGGGGAAGCCATGACTGTTAAAGCAGTGTAAGAGTGCTTTAAATGTATGGTGTAGATTAGGCACCCCCAAGCTTGGCCCTCCAGATGTTTTGAGACTACAACTCCCATCATCCCTAGCTAACAGGACCAGTGGTCAGGGATGATCGGAATTGTAGTCCCAAAACATCTGGAGGGCTGAGTTTGGGGATCCCTGGTGTAGATTGTTAGTTATTGGTTTTGCTGTGACAATCTCCTACATGTTTTCTGTTGCAGTTTGTGTGTCTTCTATTTCATTCTCCTCTTTTACCCTCCACTCTTGTTTCATGCAAATTGTTTTCCATTCTGATGTGGACAGTAACTGTGAGCAGTAGGCTCTTCTCTCTCTAATTGGAAGAACTGGAAAATAAGCAATTCTGTGAGGTGAAAAGCATGTTTTTGAAAGCTTGGTTGCTGATTCTGTTTTAGAAAGAGAGCGAATGAGTCAGGGTCACCTTTATGCTATCGCCATTGGCTTCTGCTCTGTGGAAGCATCTCTCTGCTAATGTGAATTATGCTTTCTGAGGGCCCTGGTTACTGGGAAGTATTTCCCACAGAGTAGTGCACATACTGCTCAGTGCTTTATTTTAATTATTAAAATGCAATACTGCAAAATAATCATTACTGTATTGCTTCAGAAACACTTACCAAAGATGTGGTCCTGGCAAAGTAAGTACCATTCACTCACTTTAATGGATGGTTGCTGTAACTGGGGGGGGGGGGGAGAGGGGCAGTGAGAGGAAGACTGCAGTTCAGGCCAAGCTGAGCTTTTGGTGGGAGGGCACAATATTGATTTGACTATTGATTCTGCACAGAGCATTTTTGCTTTCTATTTTTCTGAACAAAATCCCCACCTTCTTCTTGACAGATCAGATGTCACTTTATTTTTCTTTACTTGAAATAATACCGAATGCAGGTTGTTGACAGCTTTAAGCTTTTGCACAGTCAGCATGACAGGGAGGAATGGCATAGACATGAGCAAAAGTCAAATGGTCTCCCAGGAGCTCCAACCCATTAAAGCAATTGCTGGGAGAGAAAATGAATGCTCAAAACATCTGCAGCTTCCCTTAGCTTCAGTTTACAGTCTGGTCTAAAAGTTTTGTTTTGAACCCTTATGCTTTATTAAGTGTCCCTAACCACGTTGGGAACTAGGTTTGAATGTGCTAAGAAAATGCCTCCTGTTGCTCCAATCGAAACTAAATTCTGTGCTCAGATCTGTACAAGTTGTGTCCCATCAAGTCTTGCACAGCAGTGCAGGAGCTCAGTGAACCTTCTGTTTTTGCTGTCTGCCTGCAACTTAAAAAATAGTACATTTGCCACAATGTACAGCTAGTAGGCTGTATTCAATGTGGATTACAGGGGATCTGACTTGCATAATCATCAGTTCTTCAATGACAAATCTGATGTGTGTGTCCTATTGGTATGAGAATTATGAACATAGGGAGGGAGGGAGGAAGGAAATAGCCACTGTGGCACTCTCAGAGGGAAATGGAGATGCACAGGGCGAGACACAGAAGGTTAGTGTCCCAAGGCCAGTGTTACATGATGTAGAAATTTATGTAGATCTGGGAAATGCCATTCTTCTTGACAATTAGCTGAAATGTTAACCTATGTGCAGAGTGCAGGATTCACTTGTCTGCATGCAGCACATCATAATAAAATATTATTGTGTTAAGTGTAGAACAGTGTTGTAGGTCACATCCCAGGCGTGGTCAAGATAATCTATTGCTAAATGTTTTGTATGTAAGCTTCTGTATCTAATCTTGGCATAAACTGTGGCAGAACAGCCTCAGAAATGAAGAGGCAGCACAATTCTGTGACCCCTTTCCCAATTGGTTCCACTTGCCATTATTTCTGCTGGTAACTTCTTTCACTCTTCGAATATGAGTCTGTACCATGCTGCTACAATCCATGGATTGGATAGTAAATTCTGAATAGGGATATTGAGCACTGTGTGGAATAATAAATGGCATCTAAAGAAATTGCACAAAGTATCTTGTACATGTTCTCCGTTATAATATGATACTGTGCAAGTGGTTTGTGTGAACTATCTCTTTTTCAGCACTGTTTGAATGAGCTGCTATGTTAGAAAGTAAGTGATAACTTCTTGAGCCATTTTTATTATTGACCAATATTATTTCTGATTGTTTATTTCATCTACATAGGAGCAAACTGATCTATACAATCTTCAAATGGTTAAATGAGCATACATCTTCCTTTTGATGAAAGCGAATTGTGCAGCATGCCAGCTTGACAACATAATGAACAGGTAAGAAACCTGTTTGCATTATATATTTAGAATATTGTCATTGTTAGCAGACATCACTTGTGAATAATTCATCTCCAATGATGAAACATATTTTGGAAGGTATTCCTGAGCAGCTACTTTTTAACTTTAAGTAACCTCTGTGTGGCCTTTTCTCCTAGGTTGCCACTTTTCTAAATGGGCAAATAATGCATCTATTTAACAACTCTGTAATAGGTAGAAACCACCAGATGACTTCTTTGCATCATGGAGATACAGTGATGGGAAGAGGTTTACCTGTTGATACCCACCTATCATACAGCTTTTAAAGCCATGGAAAAGCCCGTGTCAGTTAAAAAGATAAGGAATGGCACCAGTAGTTTTAAATTCATTGAAGAAAACATCACAGCTTCCCTCAAGATTGTGGGAACATCCTGTTCACTGAGCACACAAAATGTTGTGCACCTTGAATGTAGTGCTTCATCCACATAGCTCATTTGTTGCTATTGTAATTGTTATGTGAATAATATTTGTGTCATAATATTACAGGTTACTTTCCCGCATGCCTGCAGTTGGGTGTGTTTTTATAAAAGGAATATTTGGAATGGATTCTTGTGCAAAGAATTAGAGAAGAGGAGTAGGGTTTATGCCCATAGCAATGTCTCACTAACCTATGAACCTGTATTTTTTAAAAAATTAAAGAAACAGGAACATACATTTATTTGCTTCAAAAATAGAAAAGTGGTTTACATAAAATAAGAAAATAAAGCCAAACTAAAACTAAAACATTGCAACCAAAATGGAACAGAGTTAAAATAACCTTCAGTCATATATTAAAAATCACATGGACTGCTTTCACTGCCTGTCTAAATGCAATCAGGGATGAGGCTAGTCTCATAATGGCTCTCAGGCTTTTGCTTTCAAAAAGGAATTTACAGGATTTTTGCACAGAGGATAAATATTGTCTGAGGTATATGTGGACTGATCTACCAGACATGACATGTGTAACTAGTGTGTATATTTTAGGCCTGCTTGATTTTTATACTATACTAGCTGGCCTGCCCACGCGTTGCTGTGGTTCTTTCCTGTGATTCCTCCCACTCTGTCCGGACACATGACTTATCTTGCCCCTCCCCCCTCCCCAGTTCATCCCTGTGACTGTCCCCACCCTGTCCCGACCCATGAGCTATCAAGCCCCCTTCCCCCCCACCCCCGCGGCACATCCATGTGACTGGCCCCACTCTGTCCCAACCCATGAGCTATCAAGTCCCCTCCTCCCCCTACCACCCGGTTCATCCCTGTGACTGTCCCCACCCTGTCCCGACCCATGAGCTATCAAGCCCTCTCCTGCCCCCACCCCCCTGTCTGAGCCCTCTGTTGTCTCCAGGGAGTGTTGGCCCCTCCCCCTGTTTCTCCATACCTTGGCCCCCACCCTTGGAGAAGGAACTGTCAGCTTCTGGGTTCTGTTTCCCAGCATACACTTTTGTCTGAGCCCTCTGTTGTCCCCGGGGAGTATTGTCCCCTCCCCTCTGTATTTCCATACATTGGCCCCTGTGCACGCATCGTGAACATTTTTATGTACTGTATTTAGATTATTTTTTAAAAAAATAAGAACATGAGAAGCAGAAGTTATTATTGTTTAATTTTATTTTTGGGGCTGTCATTTATTTTGGTGGGTATTGTATGATTTGGACGTTGTGTGTTTTTTTGTGTTTTTTTGGTTGTTTGGATTTTTTAAATTTGGAGAAGGTGTTTTGAATGTAGGCTGTGGTTTTGGTTTTTTTATTGTGATGTTGGCGATGTTTTATTTCTCTAGTTGGGGTTGTCATTTATTTTGGTGTGTAGTGTATGATTTTGGTGTGGGTGGTTGTTTTTTGTTTTTTTGTGTTTTTTTGGTGTATTTTTTTGGAATGTAGGATGGGATGTATTTTTTTAATGTGTTGTTTGTAACATTTTTGTTTTTGTTTAATGGTTTTTATTGTGGTATAATTGAGGAGTATTTGGTGTTGAGGAAAGTGGGGAGAGGTCTGTTTGGGCGAAGCCCAAAGCCAGGGGGGAGAGGTCCGTTTGGGCAAAGAAAAGGATTGAGGGTGATGATGTGTCCCGGGACCCAGAGAACTACTTTAAAAATCCTGACGGGGGGGGGGATCAAATAGTGTAGCCCCACAGCCCCGTAGCAACAGATGGCATGTTCCGATGCGCCCAAGCTGTTCAGTTCCATAAAAAACCCAGGAAGTGGCAAGTGGAAGGTAGGGGATTGTAAATCGAGGCCGGGGGGGGGGGGCGGTGTTGGCCACTGCAATTATCCGAGGACTTAAACTGGGGAGAGAAAGTGCATGGTTGTGTTTTTTTTAAAGACACAGAGGCTTGCAATGAAGCCTAGGTTAAAAGGGGCACGACTGCCCTTACTTAAAATGGCCGCCGGAGCCTCACATGTGACACAACGCCTGCTAAATTAAAAACAAAAAACCCCTCGCTGTGCCCCCAAGTACGTGTTAGGGGAAATGATGAATGATTGCCTAATGCTGCCAGGCATTTATTAAACAGAAGGCACGTTCTGAAGCGCCCGAGCTGTTCGGTTCCATAAAAAACCTGCAGTGGCTCAGTTTGTTAAACGGAGCCTCAGAGTCCCACTTCAGGCTCCCCTCACCTTCCCCCTGTTTTTCATGTGTTATGTTTACATAAGCACATTCCTGTGTCTCCCCCCACCCTGTTCTGTCCCTCCCCCCCTATCCCCCGGTTCATCCCTGTGATTGGGCCCACCCTGTCCCAACCTATGACCTATTCAGGTCCCCCCAATCCCCCACCCAGGCAGGCCCCTACCTCCACTTGGCCTAGTCTGGAAAGTGGCCTAGTCTGCAAAGCCGAGGCGAGATATTGTAGAGAGGGCAGGTTTCATCCCTGTATCTCCCCCCGCCCTGTTCTGACTCATTACCTATCCCTGCCCCCTATTCGGCCCCCAACCCCCCCCCAGGCAGGCCCCTACCTCCACTTGGTGTAGTCTGGAAAGTGGCCTAGTCTGCTGCAGCCTATTCAATCTGCTGGGCAATGTTGGGCCTTGTTGCTGCAAAAGGCCTGTTTACAGTTGGTTGCTGTGGAATTTTGTGATGTCATCTGGTGGTGCGGCTTTGGAGGCAGCAGCGTGCGATCTGCCTTTCTATTGGATGCTGCTGGAGTCTTCAGAGCTTCTGCTGGTGATGTGTAATTTGCGTGCCACTTTTTTGTGTTTAATCATTATTTTAGGTGTGAAAGGTGTGGTGTATATATATATATATATATATATATATATATATATATATATATATATATATATATTTGCTAGATCCCTCCCTGATGGGCAAGGTACGTTGTGCCCAAATTTGTTGCAATGCGGTTCAGTGGTTACGGTGAAAGGCTGGGACATCTGCGCACGCAATGCCTAAATTTATAGATAGATAGATAGATAGATAGATAGATAGATAGACAGACACAACTGACCTTAGTACTAAACATAGATAGATCAAATTCTGTAACCTGACTTTAACTAATGAATTCATGTTTCCTATAAAAGTGATCTTACTATACCTGACCCATGTGGGTCTTGTTGAGAGATGGTAAAAAAGAAGAAGATGAGTCTGTCATGAGTATCAGCAGTTTTATCTCCATGTACAGTTTCCCTATTCTGATTCTGCTTGATATAGAAGCTGAATAACAAAATGTGTTTACCAGTAAACTAATCCACGTAACAGAGCAGTGTCTCATTAGGTTTGAATAAAGAGGTTGTAAAGAGGCAGCTTTAGCCACAAGTGTTCCTGCTCTTGCCTATAGACCACAGGCGTTTTTCAGACTCCCCCCCCCCCCCACCAATCTGTGTAGGAGAGAAGAACAACTGTTATACACTAAGCTTTTCCATCTGAATGAAAAGGTCTCTCTGCCACTGATGTTCGTTTTGTATTGTCTTAAAAATTATCTTTTGTTATTTTTTGTATTGTTTTAAAAATTATTTGCAGCTGGTTTTTTTTTATGTCATGCATTAGATCAGAGCTGGGAACCCTTTCACCCTCTAGGTCAGGGGTCAGCGAACTTTTTCAGCAGGGGGGCCGGTCTAGTGTCCCTCAGACCT
The DNA here is from genome assembly GCF_963506605.1 of Zootoca vivipara. Classification (NCBI taxonomy): domain Eukaryota; kingdom Metazoa; phylum Chordata; class Lepidosauria; order Squamata; family Lacertidae; genus Zootoca; species Zootoca vivipara. The sequence goes on along the minus strand of NC_083284.1, from coordinate 50,844,607 downwards.
TGTGGGGGGCCGGACTATATTTTTTTTGGGGGGGGGGAAAGAACAAATTCCTATGCCCCACATATAACCCAGAGATGCATTTTAAATAAAAAGGACACATTCTACTCATGTAAAAAAATGCTGATTCCCGGACTGTCCGCAGGCCGGATTTAGAAGGTGATTGGGCCGCATCCGGCCCCCGGGCCTTAGTTTGGTGACCCCTGCTCTAGGTGCTACCAGATGACAACTCCCATCTTGCCTAGCCATTGGCTATTCTGGCTGGGGCTGATGGAAATTGGAATTCAACAACATCTGGAAGGCCAAAGTTTTCCCAGCCCTGCTTTAGATGTAGGTCCCTTCATGGGAGGTGAAGCTCTAGAGCAGGCATCCCCAAACTGCGGCCCTCCAGATGTTTTGGCCTACAACTCCCATGATCCCTAGCTAACAGGACCAGTGGTCGGGGAAGATGGGAATTGTTGTCCAAAACATCTGGAGGGCCGAAGTTTAGGGATGCCTGCGCTAGAGAGAAGGAAAATAAGTCAAAAAGGAATGTATGAAACATGAGAGAGAGGGAGAGGGAGAGGGAGGGAGGGAGGGAGGGGGAGAGAGAGAGAGAGAATATTAATATACTCCCCCCCCCCCCGGGAAAGCAAAGCACAAATGTGGAACATTCAAGGACTATTTGTGTTAAACTGTATTGATTGCTTTGTGAGAAAAAATACAGTTGATGCCAGCACCCCCCTCCCTCCTTTCCTCAGCCACACTGGATCACTCCTCCTTGGAGTGTTCCCATGACAGTCATGGTTTGTGTTTTTATTAGTTCGATTTACTCAATAAATAAATGGAAAAAATAAAACAACATGATTATCAGGGAGTGAATAGCTACAACACTTGCAGACTCCAGCAATAAGCAACCTTTAGCTTAAGTGACCACTTAAATGTAACACTGATGATATTTCCAGGACAATTTTGCTTGACCTTTGCTTAGACCTTTCTCTGCTGTAAACACTGGGTCACAAAAAATTGCTTGTCTTTGTTCTTCTGTATATAAGCTGCCCTAGAATACTCAGCTCCTTATAGGGATGCTGATACACTTAGCAATCTTTGCTTTATGTTTATATAGTAACTAGCTGGCCCGGCCACGTGTTGCTGTGGTTCTTTCCTGTGATTCCCCCCACTCTGTCTGGACACATGACTTATCCTGCCCCCTCCCCCTACCTGGTTCATCCCTGTGACTGCCCCCACCCTGTCCCGACCCATGAGCTATCAAGCCCCCTTTCCCCCCCACCCCCGCAGCACATCCCTGTGACTGGCCCCACCCTGTCCTGACTCATGAGCTATCAAGCCCCCTCCTCCCCCACCCCCTGTCTGAGCACTCTGTTGTCTCCGGGGAGTGTTGGCCCCTCCCCCTGATTCTCCATACCTTGGCCCCCACCCTTGGAGAATAAACTGTCAGCTTCTGGGTTCTGTTTCCCAGCATGCACTTTTGTCTGAGCCCTCTGTTGTCCCCAGGGAGTGTTGCTCCCTCCCCTCAGTATTTCCATACTTGGGCCCCTACCCTTGGAGAAGGAACTGTCAGCTTTTGGGTTCTATTTCCCAGTATTTACTTTTGTCTGAGCCCTCTGTTGTTCCCGGGGAGTGTTGTCCCCTCCCCCCTGTATCTCCATACATTGGCTACTGCATATATATATATATATATATATATATATATGAAATAACATGAGAAACAGAAGTTACTATTGTTTAATTTTATTTTTGGGGTTGTCATTTATTTTGGTGGGTATTGTATGATTTGGGCGTTGTTGCTTACCTTCCAAGTTCCGGACTGCAGAATCCGGGACCGGCAGCCATTTGACACCGGAAGTCGATGTAACTTCCGGTGTCACTTTGCCCTTCTATGGGCACCAAAAATGGCCGCCGGCGGCTTCGAAAGTCGCTTGTACGCATGTCAGGAAGTGTGCCGACGCAACTTCTGATGTCGCTCCGCCCATCTATGGGCACCAAAAATGGCCGTCTATGCACCTCCGGACATGCGTAGATGCGACTTTTGAAGCTGGCGGCAGCCATTTTTGGTGCCCATAGAAGGGCAAATCTGAAAGAAAAAAAATGGCCGCTGGCAGGAGAAAATAACGGAGAAAAACGGGAGACGAAGTGATACAGGGGACCACCGGGAAAAGGTAAGTAAAAAGGGTTTTCCCGGGGAAAACGGGAGACTTGGCAGCTATGCGTTGTTGTGTGTTTTGTGGTTTGTTTGTTTGTTTGTTTTGGTTATTTGGATTTTCTAATTTTGGAGTAGGTGTTTTGAATGTAGGATGTGATGTTGGTTTGAGGACTTAAACTGGGGAGAGGAAGTGCATGGTTTGTTTTTTTAAAGACGCAGAGGCTGGCAATCAGTCATAGTATAAAGCCTAGGTTAAAAGGGGCACGACTGCCCTTACTTAAAATGGCCACCGTAGCCTCACATGTGACACAACGCCCACTAAATTAAAAGGCAAAAACCCCTCGCCGTGCCCCCAAGTGCGTGTTAGGGGAAATGATGAACGACTGCCTAATGCTGCCAGGCGTTTATTAATGCAGCCGCTGGGAGAGGCTTTGGGCTTTGGAGGTGGAATGGCCATTTTGGCGGTCGGCCTACTCTGTCCCAACCCACCCCCCACTGTTTTGGCTGACTCAGGGTCACATGGCTATGTCTTTTCCCCCTCCTTTTGTTGTGCCTCATCCCTGTGCCCCCCACTCCCATTGTGAAAGGCCCTATTCTGTTTGTTTTCCCCTGCTTGGCAATGCTGCGGCCTATTGAAAAAGCTGGGCCTTGTTGCTACAAAAGGACTGTTTTCAGTTGGTTGCTGTGGAATTTTGTGATGTCATCTGGCAGCGCAGCTGCTGGAGTCTTCAGAGCTTCTGGTGGTGACGTCTAATTTGGGCACCACTTTTTGTGTTTATTCATTATTTTAGGTGTGAAAGGTGTGGTTTTTTGATATTTTTTTTATGCCAGATCCCTCCCTGATGGGCAAGGTACGCTCTGCCCAAATTTGTTTCAATTCGGTTCAGCGGTTATGGAGAAAGGCTGTTTCATCCACATGCGCAATGCCTACATTTATATATATATAGATACCTATTTGTAGTGCCATAGTGTGACCTGCTGCTCTCTCATGGATGGTTAGACGTCTGCAATTTCACACTTAATTTTAGTTTTGACATGTGGCATATAACTCAGCACTCTTGGAGCAGAGGCCCTTCAAAACCCATGTTTGGCTCAGTTTGTTAGCTATGAAAGAGTGATCCGGAAATGGAGTTGGTCTTGTCTGATCACAAACAACAATACTTGCCTAAAGTATTGTACATAGTCCATAGTCCAGAACCACTCTTGTTGTGAGGATTCTTGTAAAATCCAGAAACTGCAGCACCATGTCCATGCAGAAGGTCTCAGGTTCAATCCCTGGCTTTTCCGGGTAAACCCTGCCTGAAATCTTGAGAGTGCTGATGGCCAGTCAGTGTACAGTTGTGAGACCAATGGCCTGACTTGGTGTAAGGCAGCTTCCTATGTTCCATGTGTGAGATGGGCTTCTACGTGACTCTATCTTTGGATCATGCAGTTCTAACCTGCCCCAACCAAGACAATGCTTATGTAGTCTCCCCATTCTTCAGTTCTGCATACCTGTCAGTGGCCAGGGGAAGGAGCACTAAGTGTCTGCTGGTTCAGGGTAGCAGAGTGGTGGACAAACCATGCACTCTACTGCAGATAAAGCTCTGTGCTTGCATCACTAATTTGACAGAGTACCTTTTGGTGCAGGCCTTCCTCAGGTCAAAGCCCTCTTGCCTCTGTTCTAGACAGGGCCAAAGAGCCTGTTAAAACTCAATGAAATAACTAATAAAAGGACAGAGCCAGGGTGACTAATTGGATTTACTGCACTTATTTCAATTGCATTTTGTGTTTTAAATCCGAAGCTATTAAAAAATCCCTTAAACTTTCATCATTCTGCCTATCAGCTTGCTGGAAAAAGAAAAAGAAATCCTTCCTTTGAGTTTTCTGCACGCTCCTAATCAGAATGTGCCATGTGAGATGCACCCAGTTGCGTTTGAGCAGCATGCTAAAGCTGCACTTTAATCAGTGGTTGATGCTGTTTTCCCCTTTGAAGATCAGCTTTTTCTCCCATTCTGGAGGAGTCAACACAAATCAGAAACTTCACACACGATTCAATTGAGTGGCAGGAATCGAACAACCACAGCCTGGAATAGGAGACTTAAGAGGCAGGCCTCAGTCCGAATGCCATTTGCCAAAAAGGGTGTGTGTGGAATACTCAAGCTTCAGATGCTCTTGCTTCTGGATGCAAAATGTTGTTTTCAAGTGTCGCAGAGCTGTGATGATGGCCTATTTTTTTAACAGTTTTTGTGCCACTTCATCACAGCTGCCTCTAAGCAGTGCATAGGGGACCCCAATACAATAAGACTAAAAACAAGTTAAACATATAAAATCGGAATTCAGATTAAAAAGTATGCTGAAATAAAAAGTCTTCAGTGACTTAAACATAGAGGGAGCCTGTCTGACATCAATTGGATGGAAGCTCCACAGAATTGAGCCCACAAAACTGAACACACTGCTCCTTGTGGCTACGATCCATGGATATGAACCAGGAGGGAAGAGCTAACAGTGACTTTCCCTCAATACCTCAGTAATTAGGCATTAAGAGATCAGGCAATCCCTGAGGTTTGCTAGAGCCAAGGTCTTAAGGGCTTTGTAACATAATACAATAACTTTAAACCTGGCCCAGTAGTATATGGGCAGCCAGTGCAAGCAGGGCCGTCTTGAGCAGATCGCGCGCCCTGGTGCTGAGGGGCGGAGATCGCTCCGCCGCCCGCCCCGCCCTCGTAGGGCGCAATTGGTTTCCGTGCGGCTTTGCCGCGCGGCGCCCTCCTTGCCAAGCCACCGCCCAGCTTACCAGCCCCCCGTCATGGTGCACTGCACCACCGGGGGGCTATGTAGAGCCGGCTCTGAGTGCAAGGTTTTGACCACTGGAGTGATTGTCTGTCTCCATCAACATTCTAGCTGTGGTGTTTTGCACCAGCTGGAGCCTTTGGACCAGGCTCAGGGGTAGCCCCGCATAGGGCATGTTGCAATAATTGAGCCTTGAGGTTACCAATGCCTGAATCCCTGTAGCCAGACTATTCCTGTACAAGAATGGCCATAACTGGAGTACAAGTCGTAGCTAATAGAAGTCATGGAGGCTGTCTGACTTTTGAATGACAAAGATGGATCCTCTTATTTCAGGAGCCCAATCCAGAACAGGCAAATGGATAATTTCCTGGACGTGGGGCCCACCAACCCCTCCATCTTCCCGAAGTTTATTGGCCCTCATCCTCTGCACCTCACCTCTGCACCCAGACATCAGTCCAGATCATGCACACGCTCTCCTAACACTGATAGTTGCATCATCAGTGTATTTTTGACACTTTGCCCCAATACTCTGAATGACCACATCCAATAGCTTCATATAGATAGTGACAAGGTTTTACCCTGTGGTCTACCACAACGCAAAGACCACGAGGCTGAAACAGTCTCCCAATGTTGTCCTTTGGACACAACCCTGCAGGCAGGAGCAGAACCATGAGAGAATATTGCTCCTGAGTTCCTGTCCCACAGAGCAGTTCATTAGGCTACTATGATCAATAGTATCAAGAGCCACTGAATTATGGTAAAATCATGGTTGCAGAATACCTTCTGGACCTTAAATTTCTGAGATTCAAGGAAACAAATATCTGGCTGGGTTTCCTGTAGCTTCAAGGGGAGAACAACTTACCAGGCCTGCATTTCCTACTTTTGCCTGATTCCTGTCCTGTGTCTGATGTGGCATGAAATCAGCCTGTCTGCTGCCAGAAGTCCAAGCTTCATTAGAAAGTGGTGTTGCTAGACGAGAAAAGCTGGGAGTGAGACAGCAGTGGACAATTTCAGACCCTCTAAGTGTCCCTATTTTCCAGGGATGTCCTTGATTTAGAGAAGCAGTCCCGGTTTCTGATTTGATCTCAAAATGTCCTGCTTTTCCTTAGGACATCCCTATTTTCATTGGGGAAATGTTGGGGGGTATGGAGTTATCCGACCCCTGAGCCATATGAAGGCAATCCTGTATAGGGAAGGTTTTTTTTAATGTTTCATGTTTTATTACGTTTTTATATATGTTGGAAGCTGCCCAGAGTAGCTGGGGGCAACCCAGTAAGATGTGTGGAGTATTAAATCGTAAAATTATCATTATGGAATGATAATGTTTTCTTTGGAGAAATGTTGGAGGGTATGTAATTTTGATCAAGTCATCCTCAAAGCACTTGGTTTTTTAGGTAAGGGAACCTGGGGCTTGTGAGGTGGATGCACTGGTTTATAAATTAAATTTTGCACTGTAGGAGCCTTGTCCTCTTTTGCATCTGGGCATCCTGACTAGGTGTGATCTCCAGAGATTTTAAAAAGTTTACAAAACAGGTTTTTTTGGGGTGGGGTGGGGTTAGATTGAGGAGGTTTGTGCTGGAGGGGAGCATACATGTATGGTTTCCCAATGGGGCAAAGAGTGGCTTGGGTGACATAATTTAGTTCAGGAAAACAACGGGAGGGAAAGGGTTATACTTGTTCCCCGCATGTCTCCTCCCTTTAGTTGCTTTTCACTTAAAAAAAACAAAAATCACCACACAGGAAATCCTGATTGCAGATTTCCTACACCACATCCAGTTGTGTCCTAAAGCTCATAGCCAAAAGTCAAAGATTCCCACTTCTTTGTTTTTATAGAAACAAAACAAAAATCTTCAAGAAGTATATACAGGAGTAAGCAAGAGAAATAAATTTGAAATGTTAGTTTGAACTCTAGTTTAGACACTAGGAAGCATTTCAGTGGAAAGGCTGCCACTCTATTGCTTACTCACGGTGCTATGACTGCTCATTCTGGTGGTTTCAGTGCACAGTTATGATTGTGTGTTACGTCTGGGTTGTGCACTTCAGGCTTGCTAGTCTGCCTTAACTGCAGCCTGTCAGCAAGGAATTTCCTTCTGTTGCTCAGTGGCTGTCACTGCTGGAGTGTTTACTTTAACCTATTTTGCTTGGTTTTGATGGTGAAAGAGCACAGGCTCCTGATAATCATTTTGAGCTCCTTCACTGCAAAAGCTAATTCAGACATCATGCCAGGTATCACAGGCAACACCTGTTTTACCTTGTGGTATTTTCTTCCTTCCTGATAATAGTCACACTTTTTTTTTTATAAAAAAAACACCTTATTGAGCATCTTTAGCTCTAGGTGGGACTTGGGCAACTTGCAGGAACATGTGAGCTATTTCCTTCTAATTTAACAAGAAAGGATCTTTTCCTTTCTGCGTAATACTTCCCAGGAAGAAGGGCTGGGAAGTGCATACCGTAGGAGAGTGAAGTCAGCAGGTTCTCAGGTCATATGCTGTTATCAGTATGCTTAACCTGGGAAGATTTCCTACCTACGGTACCCCAGATGTGTCCAGAAAGGTGGCCTCTCTTTGAATGTGCTTTGAAAGAGTTCAACCACTTTGTTTCCTCCTGGCAAAATCAGAATAATGTTTCCAGCCCCAGTCCTGAAAAGGATGCTGTTTTTCTTCAGGCAACTTTCTGTCTTGTCCTGAAAAAAAATCAAAACGATTGGTTACAGCAGTTCACTTCCAGAGCAGTAAGAAGTTCTAGAGAGGCATCATTACCCAGGCTGCATTTCTTTTGGTGGAAAGAACACTGGAGACTTAAAATATTGCTTTATTTACAAGCAACATTCACACTCCAGTGAGGCAGTAGATCTGTTGTGCCTTATCAAGTCGAGAGAGAGACAGAGAGAGACAGAGAGAGAGACAGAGACACTCTTCCCTCTTTTGATAACTCCTTCCTTTCTGTGTCTCTTTCAGATGTGTCTCAAATTGTTGTTTCTTCACACACACATGCCTCCTCTTAGCTGAGTAAAGGAGAACCCTATTTCCTCAAGGTTTGATGTATCTCATCTTTAAAACAATCAAACAATGTATTTAGATCAGGCACCCCCAAACTTCAGCCCTCCAGATGTTTTGGACTACAATTCCCATCATCCCTGACTACTGGTCCTGTTAGCTAGGGATCATGGGAGTTGTAGGCCAAAAATCTGGAGGGCCCTAGTTTGGGGATGCCTGCTTTAGATTCTCAAGAGGACCATTTCATAAGCTACTGATTAACTACCGACCAACCAGGTAACCAATCTGGGCAATTGCTAATCTGCCTAACAAAGGAATGTCTGTCAGCTGTAACAAATGCTTGTGTCTGTCAGCTGTAACAAATACCCAGATTGTGACCAATGGGTGGTATTTAACTAAGTCCTACTCAGAGGTCCTACTTTATTTATGTTCTTACATTTATGTCACAGTTCATGCCAAGGCAGTGTGTGTGGTGTGTGTGAGATAATGTTCAAGCCACCCCCACCCCTCTGAGGGATGATTTCCCTTTGCTCAGAGTCTCAAGTATTGGAAAAGAGCAGGCCTGCTATCCTCAGACCATACTCTGGGTTCAAGGTCAGTATATTTTTGGGTCTGCCAACTTTAGTGTGGACTATCACAAGCTTTTCCTGTGGTTCAACAAAGGGATGAGATTGCTTTGTAACAGATATCTGATTGAGGTTTTTGAGAATAAGTTTGGAGAAGTGTTGATTTAGGCTGCAATCCTTTATCCATGTAACTTGGGAGTTTTTTTTCTGCATGAGTGTGTCTGTGATTAAATCATAGCTGCCAAGTTCTCCCTTTTTTAAAGGGAAATTCCATTATGCTGAATAGGCTTCCTCGCGAGAAAAGGGAAAACTTGGCAGCTATGGATTAAATTAATTATTAAAATTGGGTTTTATTTGTACCATGCTGTCCCAGATTGTAGAATATGTTTGATTTATCTACCTGGTACAAATGTTTCCTGGAGAAGATATGCTAGAACAGCCATGTAAGTCCAGACTTGCACATATTGATTACTAATTATCCAGAGATGCATAATAAAGTCAAGTGGGACATCTTGAATTTAATTACGTGGCACCAAGCAGGTTTGTGTAAATGAGCAGTGCACAGTAGAGTGGGTGGCTTTTGATTGTTTAATAAAACAAATTAAGAAACCTCAGAGCAGCTTATTCTTTGTATTGCTGATTTTTTTTGTTTGGCTAACCAGCAGGTAGGGGGCAGGTTTGTGTGTGTATGTGTGTGCTGTTTTGGTTTTGTAGCAGGTAGCAGGTATTTTAACACTATCCCTGTTGCTAATTATTGCTTCAGTAAACAACAGCTGTTCAGATGCAGCTCAGCTTCTTTATCTGCTTTTAAAAAGATTTGACAGTGCTCAAACTGTAGATGGGTATTGCTGAAAGGGGGGAAAATGTTATAATCATTTCACTCCCCTACTGCTAGCGAGTTTTATGGGCCTTGTTATGGCAGGCATATTAATTGCTGGTGAGCTGACGTGAAGCAAATTAAACAGCTTTAGTGCTGTGCGTGTTTGGACACTTGGTTGGAAGTAGCTTAACAGCCGTCTTCTAGAGCGGTTGGTATGTTTAGACTTTAAATTGTTTCCCACATTAAGATGTTGAAATGCCATAAAAAACAAAGCCTGCAACACAATAGTGGTAATATGCTGTTAGCAATATTTCAAGGCAGCAGAAGTCAAAGGCAAAATGTGGTTTCTGGAGTGTTGTCCTAGTTCCACGAAGCTGTGAGTTGAGTGACCCTAGCTGTTTGGTGTTCAGTTGCCAGGGGTCATCCAAGTAGGCATAGCTATCAGATAATGTTCAAGCCACCTCCACCCCTCTGAGGGATGATTTTCCTTTGCTCAGAGTCTCCAGTATTGGAAGAGGCAAGGCAAGGCAAGGCAGGCAGAACATCCTGCTGCTTGTTGCTCACCTGAGTGAGTTTGGTGAGCTGACTTAGCAGCATCTTCCATTCCTCCCAGAGCTACACTTTCATCTGTTTTCTTTTTCTTTTTCTGAGATCCTCTGGCCTCTTCGCTGCCTGGTGGGCTGCGGGCAGAGCAGCTGAATAGGAGCCGTGGCTGTAGTTCACAAAGCAGTCAGAGGTGTTGGCGCTGGGGTCTGCCACACTCTGCTGACCAGAAAACAATTCTTGGCAGCAAGCTCCATTTTGATCTGCGAGGCGAGAGGAACCTTGTTTGACAAAGCTTCTGCTTGAGGTGAAAAGAAATCTTAAGGGAGTGATTTTTTTTGTTGTTGTTGTTGCAAGGCCCAGGCATCAGTGAGCTGAAGCATGAAGCAGCAGTAATAGCCTTTATTTGTGAAACTCTGTGGGCAGTGCTAAGCTGTTAAAATGCAGGATAATTAGAATTCTTCAAATAATAGCAAAAGAAATGCAGACTCTGCTTAAATGGCACAAGGCATACTCTGTCCCCATCCCCCAACCACTTTCTGAGTCGCTCCCAAACTTTTATCCTCCACTAGGGGGTGATAGTGTCACATTTGTGGTAGAGCAAATGTGGAAGAACTGATGACTGGTTCTAAGGCCTTTTTATGGGTCTAAGCCCCATTTATGATTTGAGCAGGGGACATATTAACTGTGTAGCAATTTACACAACCTACAGGGAGCACATGCAGCTTAACTGATGTTTAAAAGACAGGCTCCTTTTAAAGGTTTACCTTATTCTGGTTGTTGACATCCCAACAAATTATTCAGGTTGAAAATATCAATTCTGTTTTCAGGAGTACCACAAGTGCTTAGTATCTTTGATCAAAGCAAGTTGCACTGGTTGCTCACATCTTTTGTAGAGATCTGAATTGCAGGCTGCTCCCCAACCAGTTCGAGACTTTTCCCATTCATGCTCTATTTACAAGGGAGAAAGGTGGGAGAATTGCCAAAAAGAATTTGAATTTTCAGGAAGCCTGCTGCTCCTGCAAGAGTTCTTCCTTTGAGCTGGAATTTTGGTTTTCAAGGACCCTTTAAAACCAACCTCTCTGAAGTCCTATAATCAAAATCCAGAGGAAATTGCTTTTTTTATTTTTTATAAAGCTCTCTACTTATAAAAGTGCATTTGTAATGGACTTACAAATTCTTATATTACTTCTGGGCACATAAACTGTGCTTAAATGACAGAAATGAAGAATGAATGGCCTTGGCTGAAGTGGGAGGTGGTGGAGCTGTTTTTGACTGCCAGCTTGTAATTTTAAGTTATGGATCAGCCAGAAAAAGTGCAGAATGTTGCTTCTGTATCTCTCTCAAAACAGATACACTGACTGGTACCCCAATAATAAACAAACTTATTGGGAAGCAATAAATTCAGGGGAATTTACTTCCAAATATAAGGGTGTTTAGGATTGCAGCTTTTGCAGGAGCTGATCATAGCATTGTTGTCATAGGATCCAACTCCTAGGGCAGAGGTACCTTCAGCCCCCCCAATAAAATATTTGAGGGGCCCGCCCCTCCCCCACAGTTGATGGGCATTGCCATTCAAATGGTGTGGGTGTGCCATGTCATGAGATTGATTATGCGGGATGGGGCTTACCTCACCCCCCAATATTTTATTCAAGTTGGTACCCCTGATGGTTGTAGAGATCCACCATTCTTATACTACACAGAGTCTGTTTGCACTCTGGCCTTGGTGAAAACTGGACTAAACTAGATGTGATGCTGGCAGATCTGTGTGCAAAAAGAGCTTTTGCCACTGAATCATTCGAGTGGCGGGTTGGGAGGCAATTTAAAAGTGTAGTACTTTGGGCAGGAGAAAGGAGTTGGAACCATCTGCTCTGCCTATGCTTTCCCTTGGGAGTCTACTTTTTACTAGCTATTCCTTCCCTGGTCATATACACCCATCAGAAGACACGTGGCTTTAAAATAGTTTCAGATGGAAAAGCAATAGTGGGGAAGGGCTCACCACCCATCCAGCCCCACGCTGTGTTTTGAAGCCTACCTTGATTTGTAGGGAAATGGTAGCACCTAAGTTTAACCTGTTGTCTTTGTCCATGGAGTCTTCTTGGCGGGGATACTGGAGTGGCTTGCCAGTTCCTGCTCCAGGTAAGTCCAACATGAGTCTGACCAGACTGCGGGAGGCAGTGGAAGACAGGAGTGCCTGGCGTGATCTCGTCCATGGGGTCACGAAGAGTCGGACCCAACTAAACAACAAAAAGTTTAACCTTGCCCCTGTTGTGGGTCCCTATTATGCATGAAATATATGGGAATAGAGTGCCAAGTCAGTAGAGGAGAGCACTGTGTTGGGTGGATGGGCAGGAATAATTGAAGATGGGTGACAAGGTATCTCAAGAGCTTCTGGACCTACTGGGAGCCCCCTTGAAACTACTCCTGTGTGACTGTCTCCACACAAGTGAACCATTTGTATGGACTGGCTTATGTTGTCCTTCCCATACCGCCATCAGAGATCTTCTGGAGGTGTAGCATGGAAAACATCCTGATTCTCATGGCAAGAACTGCACATGAATGCCTGGAATGGGCCATTTAAAGCGATCTCTCCATGAGAGCTATTCCATGTGCACAACATGTGTTCACCCGTCTTGTGAAGGTTATTTGAACCATCATACAGAATGCGATTGAAAATAATCTTTTAGCTATAAAATGCAACAGACAGATTCTGCCTCTGCTGTAGAATTCTCTGCAGTGGCTTTAAAACAAGCAACCCAGGGGAAGGCTCCCATTTTCTATTAAATCTGATAGGTTTTAGCGTAATTCCTGTGAAAAACCTATTGCTTTCATTGCCTTCTAAATTGTATGGGTACAATTTCAATGAGGGATAGAAACAACACATTCCCAGGGGGTCAAGTGTGAGTTTTCTGTTCCTAAGTGTCTCAGATTAATTAGATCCTGTAATTTCATCCCCTGGAACAATTTGCCAGTGCTAGTTATAGGACGTATCCAGTAATAGTGTTAAGGTAAAGGGTCCTAGTATTTGAATGAGTTTTGCTTCCTCAAAACTTGAGGCTTTTTTTAAGAAGACCTGAAAGTTGTTGACATATGGCTGCTCTAAGCTACATGGGAACAATGATTCACTTCGAACATTGTTCCTCGCCAGCAAAATTAGGTAAAACAATTAAAGTTGATTTGGCACTCCTACGCACCCCTCCCCCCTGGACATTTTGTGATAGGGAAAGTGATGAGGAAATTTACTGAGAAGCGTGGGATAACACTTGTTTGGTGCACTGTTGTATAACCTCTCAAGGAACAAATCAGGATAAATGCTCAACAAGCAGGTTATTCGGAAGTGACCTAGGAGCCACAGGCAACCAAACCAACTTCCTCCTCTGTAGTAGCCTCAATCATAGCTTTATAATATTTCCCCCTATCTTGGTCCCAAACGTATTAAGTTTGTTTTGTAGAAGCCATTGACTCTAAGATGCACCATTAGGTAATTGGTTAATTCTGGATCTATTTTTCCACTTATGGAGGACCCCAGGAATTCCTATTCCTCCATGGCATAATTTGAACTCAAGTTATTTAATAAAAAAGGTTTACTCAAAGTTATTAGTAACATGACCCTCATGCAAAAGTGGTGGTGGTGGTGGTGGTGGTGGGGAGAGTGACCGAGCACTAAAAAGACGTTAGATACTGGCCTAAAAACTTTGGGGTCTTCCTAAAAAAAGCTCAACTTTTGGGGTCTGCTGGTTTTTACCTTTTGAAATATGGCAACCCCAATTTAAATGTGCATATGGTGCTCCCTCGCTTCTGAAGAGAGCTCTCTCATTCCCTTCATTGGATGGGGCATGAGCGGAGCAGCCCCTACGTGATTGTCCAAGCCTCTGCTCACACAGGAGAGCCAGGTTCCCTTTAAGATGGGGTGATACCTGCCTGTTTGGTAGTAGCACCCCTATTCATGACATTTATTTATATGAATAATTTCCATATTACCTTAACTACAATAGTCCCCAAGTGGTTTATTAGGTTATAATACAAATAGGTCAAAACTACCTATAAAATCAGGGACCCAGGTGGCGCTGTGGGTTAAACCACTGAGCCTAGGGCTTGCTGATCAGAAGGTTGGCGGTTCGAATCCCTGTGACGGGGTGAGCTCCCGTTGCTTGGTCCCAGTTCCTGCCAACCTAGCAGTTCGAAAGCACGTCAAGGTACAAGTAGATAAATAGGAACCGCTACAGCGGGAAGGTAAACGGCGTTTCCGTGTGCTGCTCTGGTTTGCCAGAGGCGGCTTTGTCATGCTGGCCACATGACCTGGAAGCTGTACGCCGGCTCCCTCGGCCAATAATGCAAGATGAGCGCGCAACCCCAGAGTCGGTCACGACTGGACCTAATGGTCAGGGGTCCCTTTACCTTTTTACCTATAAAATAAAACTTCAGTTAAAAGGCCTACTTAAATGGGGAAAGTTTTCCAGTAGGCAGTGGAAGTCCTGTAGAAAGGAGGCCTATCTGACCTCAACTGGAAGAGGGACTTCCATAAAATTCAACCCACCAGACTAAACACATGCCCCCTGGTGGGTGTGAGCCATACATCCAAGGCATAGGGGACCACTAACCTTGAAGCTGGCCCGGTAGCATAGCAGCAGCCACCAGGGCATACTCTTGAGCATTGGAGTTATGTGTTTTCCCTTCTTCATTTTGTAATTTAACAATAACTTTAAATCTCTATATTCTATAAAATATATCCCTGTTTATACTTGCATAAATGCAAGTTGTGTAAATCTTCAGCAGTTATTTTTCTCCTTCTCAGTAGTTTGAAAAATTTGGCACTAAAGCACTTGTAAAGTCAACAATAAAGGCCATCTTGAAAATCATAGGCTGCTTCCCCTACTACCACTAAGACTAAGATTTCACTAGTCTTCCATTCTTGAGCAATATAGAGTACAAAAGAGGCTTGCTTTTTTTTTTGTTGCATTCTGTTGGCTAGACTTTTACATTTACAAGTGATGTTTATTTGTCGGGGTGCCAGCACATCAAACCTCCAGACAAAGGTTTGTGGGTTCTGATTGAATTTCTAGAACTTAAAAGCCAAAATTCCTTTTAACACACTTTAGAGACTTGTTAAAACACTGGTGGTCCAGGCAGTTCACAAACCATAGAGTCTATGCCATTGCTTCAGAGACCAAATACAGTTAATACTGTTGATTATTGTTGATTCCAAACTCGGAGTAGAACACCTTAGGTGGAATGCAACTTGTCAAATGAAAGGGCTGGGTAGGTACATATGGCTGCAATCTAAAAACAGATTGAGGGGGTCAAACTATGCATTTTGTCAAACACACACTTGTTTTCAACTGGCCATCTTCTTATCTAGCATGAATACTTGCAGTGGGTCTGGCTCTGGATCATAGTCATAGTCAATTTATTTTCTTTCCACCTCTTAAAGTTGTTTTCCTTAAAGGATTTTCAGTGTTAACAAGGGTACATACGATATCTGTGTTTCCAATTCATAGAGTCCTTTCTACAGGTCAGTTACATTCGGTGTGAGACACAGCTGTCGCAGACATTGTGAAGTTGGGGGGGGGGAGAGAAATAAAGGGGTAGTGATTTTTCATTCTTTGGCTTAGTGTATGTGCAGTTTTTTTGTGTCAGTGTTGTGAGGATACTGTAAGTTCTTTATTTTTCTGTTTGTTTTTGTTGGCGGTGCAAGAGATTGGAGAGCCCAGAGTATGGTTGGTTGCATTTAGGTGATTGCAGTAGGTTTTAGTTACAGGTAGGTAGCCGTGTTGGTCTGAGTCGAAGCAAAATAAAAAAATTCCTTCAGTAGCACCTTAAAGACCAACTAAGTTTTTATTTTGGTATGAGCTTTCGTGTGCATGCATGGTATCTGAAGAAGTGTGCATGCACACAAAAGCTCATACCAAAATAAAAACTTAGTTGGTCTTTAAGGTGCTACTGAAGGAATTTTTTTATTTTGCAGTAGGTTTTGTTTGTGTGTATGAGGGAGGTGGGGGTTGTTGGGTTAAATTAGTCCTATTGATTTGTATGCTTTCAGTGGGTTTATTGGGCTGTGTGTGTAATAAAGACAAGCCATATTCTATTTATTTATTTATATATATACCACATTTCCTACAAATACATTTGTGCTCAACGTGGTTCATAGGATATAGGAAATGCACAATAATAGTACAAAATTATAATAGAACCATAGTATGGCATTAAAAAAAACCCCAAACCTTTGTCATTTTCCTGATGAAAATCATGCCCAAGAACTACTTGCCCTTGAAAATTCTATTGGCTGCAATAGTACTTGTAACTATTTTTTTTAATATCTTGTTCTTTTGCACGAAGAGGCGAGATTGTTTTTTTGTACTCCCTCTTAGTGGAGAGGTCTGTTACCCAGGTCTTTATAACAGATATCTGATTGAGGTCTGGGATGATGGGAGTTACAGTCCAACAACAGGTAGAGAGCTACATATTCCCCACTGCAGACCTAAATGGATGTAGGCCAGGCTTGACAGGTGCTGCAGTGATGGGCATGCTTGCTTCACTGTTTACGAAGCACACAGTTCACCCTACCTCCAAGATACAGTGGTACATGTGAGTTTTAATCTGGGTTTCTGGTTCAGCATCTATAACTTCTTTGTCATCTATCTAATCTAGTCTGGGTCTGGATTCATTCAGCACACCCCTATCTGGTCATATGACCTAGCTCCCCACCCCAAAAGTGGCCCATTGCTGAGGCAGACCAAGCATTAAGAGAAAATGTGTTGTTTGGGCTACGATGTTTAATGTTTCCTTCAGTAAAATCAGTGTAGTATATACTCAGATAGTAAACTCTCATGACTCATATTTGAGACAAAATGTTGCTGCTGTCCTGAAGCTGGACTTGGCTCCAAGCTAGGATTTCCCCCCTTTTTATCAATAGTTTATTAGAGTTCTGGCAGTATTATAATAGGGCAATAATTATAGATTGGCTTAACACAGTTGTTCTAAGGATACGCTACAATGTGAAGCACTTTGAACATTCTTAAGTGTTACACACGTGTGAAGTATTGTAGTTCTGTTGTTGCTGCATTCAGTCATTACTCTATAAAAAAGTTAATAATGCTTTCAGGATGACATTATTTCCCCTTGTAAAATGGAAGATCTGTTTCTCTCATCTGTGTGAAAATACCAAGTCTGTAATCAGCATTTTTTTTTAAGGTGACATAGAATAACCAATTTGGGCTGGATGAGCATGTTTATCAAGCTACAGTTGTCACTACAAAGCAAATGTGATGAAATCTGCCTATTCTACCTAACATAAAAACATGCAGAGTGTTTTGAAGGCAGCACTTTTCAGCAAATGGTGTGAATATGGATTGAAGGCTCTTCAGGCCTTGAATGACTTATCAGTGTCAAACTGGTTGTATATAATCAGCTGCGTTAATTAAGTGCTGTGTTTTTTAATATGAAAGGGAATAAGCCTTCATTTTTCATTTTCTCTTAGCTTTATGATGCTTAACAATGTGAGGTGTGGTTAATGCTTCTGTAAAGTAGGCCACTAGAGAGATCCCATGGAGTAATTTGCCTTGCTGAGCTAGCACTGGGCCACTGGGCAGAGCAGGCAGGAAACAACTCCCAACTGGGCAGCAAATGAATCAATACTTGCAGTACTGGATCACTTTGCATCTACAAGTAGGAACAGAAAAGCAATAACACAGTTATAATGTCTGACACACATAGTTAAGAAAACAAATCTAAACACAGACACATTGGCTTGGCTTTTATTGGAAAGCCTAGATGCAATCTATAGTCATCAAGGTGTGGAAAAATTCAGGACACATATAAAGTTCAGAAGGCAAATTAAAAGAACAATACAAATCAGACAAAATTTACATTTCAAAATAGCATGAAAGCATTTTGCCTAAAATACTCTGAATCTCCTTTTTTTGTAGGGTATTTATTTTAATACATTTATTTCCAGTTCTTTTAAATTTTCTTGTTTACAAATCCCCCTAAGTCTCTGTCTCATGTAGGAGCATGTCCATCTCAGAATGATTGTTTTTCTCTTTAGTATATAGCTAGAGAAAAGGCAGCTGGTTGGGCCTTTATCTAAGTCTACATGACCATCAAGAGAAACTATAGTTTGGGGGCTACCCATGCCTAAACCAGGGAGAAAGAATAAGGGCACAGGAAGTAGAAGCTTTAATTCTATTCTGACGTAACACACTGGATATGTTTGCGGTATTCCAAACAAGTCAATAACATTCTACTACATTTTTTGAGCATGAACCTAATTCCACAGATAGAGCTGACAAACCTCTGATACAATGCTGTTAAATCCAAGTTAACAACAGAACTGCAATCCTCATACATTTCCCAGATTAAAAATAATATGTGAAATAATGGCACTGAGCTGTGGGTTTCATGAATCATAGTTGCTAAATTTGGGCTCTTTGAAGGTTGAAAAAATAAAAACAAACTTAACTGTTAATTTGCACTTTAATAAAATAACAGCTTTTATTCTAAATGTCAGCAGTTCTGTAGCTTCTACCCAAGGGGTACATGGATAGCAACAGCACTGATAGTGTGGATTCAGTAACTTGCTTGACCTACTCACAGCCTGTTTGACAAGACTCCTACTGTGCAGTTGAGAGCACACATAATACTATAGAATCTCGGTGCAGAAAGCAGTTAGGAAACTATTTTTATTCCATCCCTTCAGGTATTTAAGACACATTCACCTGCCATTTGTTGCCATTCTGCATACTGAGTACAGCACAATTAACCTTCCCCCCCCCCCAAACCCACCCCCACAATATTTTAGTCACTTTGTAGCTGAAAACAGCACTCGATATAAGGGATCTTATCCAGAAATACTGAGGAATGTGGGAAGGAGTAGCCCTAAAAATAAGATGCCCCTCTTTGTCTTTCCTTGCCCACTTACAAATGATGCAACCTCCCCCCACTGCATTTTTAATCAGGCATGGTTCAGTCCAGTTACAAGGGCTGAGCTTTTTGGAACTGGTGTAGTTATAAAATTTGATGAAGGGGCGGCATATGAGCAGAGGCCAGAAACCAAGGAATACTTCAATGCAGATTCTCTAGCACAGGAGGGCTTAGTGGGAAGTGCATATGTGAATGTTATTTTTTAATGTTATCTCTGCAAGTCTGAGGGGTAGTGTTTTTTTAATTTTAAAAAACCCCAGCACACTGGAAGCTGAGAGTCTCAGAATTTTGGAAGAGCGAATGAATTCTGTGCTACTGAAATAGAATGCATATTGTGAGATTACGTGACCTAGATTTCTCTGAAAGCAGTCTCAGGCATACTAAGAGCCACTGTCTCCCATTGATTTTATTTTGTTATATAGGTGCTGGGGTTCAAGCCTGCCAGAAAGCTCGACCATTTGTTATGAGTCTTCTATCCCCCCACCCTCAATATCAATATAAGATCAGGGACATGCACTTGGAACATATATCAGAAGCATCCCCCTTGATTGTTACTTCAGATGTTCCAGAGCAGATGCCCAGTATTGAAACCTGCCTCAAAAGGACTGATCTGGCCTGTGTTAACCTCTGCTGTTTGCATGTCTTGAGTCCAAACAGATTGGACTGTCCTTTCGAGCAGGTCATGCCAAACTGCAGTGCTATTTTTTCCTAGAAAAAGAGGTTCTGGAGCTCACCATGAACACCTCCCTTGTTCTCTTCTAATGGCAATGGCACCCACCTGAGAGGTGCCGGAACTGAGTTCCTGTGAGGTTCTAGCTGAAAAAAAGCCCTGCCAAACTGTATGGTAGCTTTATGATGTGGATTAGGCACTAAGTTAATACTCTCACCTTCCTTTTTCTTGCAATTCATATATACGGTATATATAGTGACTCTTTTTGGTGGACAAGAGGTTTAAAGGCTAGGGTATTAGTTTAACTTGCTTTTCCACCTACCCATGTTGTTCTGCGTTTTTCCAGTGAAATACTGAAAACCTTTCTTTCAGAAGACAGAGGCAGAAGCCCTGTCATTGTGGCAGCGAGCACTGCACCAATTTGCCATTCATGTACATCTGCAGAGCACCTGAGGCTGCAATCCTAAACTTGCTCATTAGAGAATGAGCCCCATTGAACACAATGAGACTAAACTCTCTGTGTAAACATGTATAGGATTGCTCCTTTCACCACATAACACAGCTTTACATCCCACATTTAAAAAATACATAACAGAGCCGCAAAATGAATAAATACACCTTTAGGGCTGGAAGAGGACAAGGCAAGCCCAGCCTACAAAAGTCTTCTACTGTCATACATAAATCTTATTGAGTTGCTCTCCCTCTTAGCAGCGAGTGGTGAGGGCCAAGCAGGGCACAGGAAGGGGGCGGAGTGGCTGCCCCCCACCAACCTTTCCCACGAGCAATTGAGAAAGAAAAATGCACTCTTTTTAAAGCTAATACAAAAATATTAACACTTCTGTCCATTAGTATACACTGTTATATCTCTACAATATAACTTTATACTGTACAGCTATAACATAACAAAAGGTGCAATTCCTTTAAAAAAATTCACACACTGCACATTTTTATCATTTTATTTTAAGTATAAACCTTTTTTAAACACTACATAAATTAACTCCTCTGAGACTAATATTTGATGTACAGTAAATTGTAATTCATATAAAAATCCATAAACAACTTGTCTCACATAATTTACAAAAAAAATCAAGGTTTCCTTTGCTGCTCTGTGACAAGGATTCTACTTGCCATCCCCCACCCCACCCAAGGCAAACCACGTTATCATTGTAAAATCCGTTATTAAATTCCCATTGTAGCATAAATTGCTTGTGCCAATGTCCTTTTAGAAAGAAGCACAGTTTAAAGCCATTGGGGTCCAGAAACAAGAGTTTTTGCCCCACATTTTAAAATGAACAAAGATATATACCACATCCTATGCAGAGAGAGGAAGAGAGCAAGAGAGAGAGGAGGAGAGAGAGACTAGTTTCTTTTAAGCAAAGGTCAACAATTTAGTAATATTTGGAAACACTGTATGGATCTGTTTCTTAGTTAAAAGACAGTGCCTCAAAAGAATAGGAAGCTTGTTGCAAACCCTTTAGGTCTTCCTTGTAATACTTTCAGTCCAACTCGAGTGCAGCGATATGCATATGTAAACATATTCTTTAAAGCAGATCACCTTTAAGGTCATTCAGAGTAGGGAAAAACAACTCCCAGTTTTTCTTTTTAGCAATATCATTCTTCTGGAAGGCTCTCTCTCTTCGTTGTAGAGTCTTATTGGATTGTGCTACAGAAAAATCTGAGCAAAGGTGTACATTTAGGCTCAAGTAGTAATGCAGCAAAACAATTTGGTCTCCCTCTCAGAAGACACTGGTACAGGGTCAGTCTCTTTGGCAGCCCAGGCTCAACCAGTGTGTTACCTCTTTCCAATCTCACTTTGCCTAAGGAACTGTATATTGTTAGCGCTGTCTGCTAATTCGGGGTATTGCTCCACGGAGAGTACATAGTACCCATCATATCCTTGGACTTTTCCAGCACTCAACAGTTGCCTCTTCTCCCCTTCTGTCCATAACCTGGCACCCTCCTCTCCATCTCTCACTCTTTGTTGTTCTCTGGCCCAGGCATTGGAAAGAGCCCTTTGCCTAGCCTGCTCTAATATCCGTGCCTTCTCCTCATCAAGTGTCATGCCGTAGCGGACATGAAGAGCCAGTGCGCCA
The DNA here is from genome assembly GCF_963506605.1 of Zootoca vivipara. NCBI lineage: Eukaryota > Metazoa > Chordata > Lepidosauria > Squamata > Lacertidae > Zootoca > Zootoca vivipara. The sequence continues at coordinate 50,823,088 of NC_083284.1, read as the reverse complement.
TACTGCATTTCAACATCGGCAAACCTACGAGTCCTGCCGTTCACTACAGTGGTAGACTGGGAAACGGTGACGTTGATACCATTTTCTAGGGCCTTCCGTCCACTAGTCAGTCTCAGTGTGCCCAGGTCACTTTCTGGTGAGGTGGTCTTGATGAAATAGTGTGTGTCCTTTCCTTCAATGGTGAAATGTAGGTTTTCCAGGTAGTATGCATTGTTCAGAACAGCTGCCACCTTGATACAATCCTCGTTTGCAATGTTAAGCACATTAGTCTGCACTTTGCCTTGATTGACAGCCAGCATAACCCCTTTCCCAATCAAAGACTTCACAGTTGCGAACCACAATTTCTCGCCGCTGGGTCTGCGCTTGCTGATCTGGACTTCTGCCATCTTTCCTAGGGACAGGAAAGCCTTTGCTTGCCTTGCCACTTGTTGTTGCACTCCAGAAATTGGCTGAAAACAAGAACAGACAGAAGTTTTACAAACCATCTGTAGCCCCTAGATTCCAACAGTCATGCATTTATTGGCACAATGCCTGGAGCTAACAATAGGATATGCCACAACCGACACTGCCAGAGAGTTAATTGAATCCACATACTGAATTCCACTGTTACAAGTGCTATTTTGTTTGATACTGTTTGATGTTTTTCTCATTTTTGTCTGTCTCTTTTAGAATCCAAAAAAAGAGTCTCTAGCACTGAATCACTCCAAAGAAATTTAAAAGGTGGTACATAAAGGATTATTATGCTTAATACTTGGCATTTGCACAAGTATATCGTATGTTAATACATCATGAAACCAGTTGTACAAAGCTGTAGCGTAAACATTTTCCAGATGGGGAAATGGAGGCAGTGAGGCTAAGTAGCTTGCAAAAAGCTACAGAGACAAATAAATGTAAGGCAAGGGTTAAAATGAAAAAAAAACTTATTTAGATTTAGCTAAGCTCACAGTGCAGCTAAGCTCTTACCTTACAGACAAAAAAAATTGTTTGAAAGGATTATTGCACTTGTTATTGATCTATACATTTCTAGCAATTTCCCTCCGAATCATCCCTATTGCAGAAATGCTGAAAGACCTAAGATGATGATCATGAGTTTCCTCGCACATTACATCACTTACGTAATAACTGCGCTGTTATATTCTATTATCCAACGTGGAAACATAAGCTAGGCGGTGATAAACCTATTGTAGGCTTCTTGTCATTTACCTTGAACATTTAATGCTTCTCATAAAGCGAAGTTACATACATAATTGGTTGAAGTGGCACTTATTAAGTGAGGAGTGGATCACTTAATAATATGTCTCCACTGGCATTCAATAACCAAGGTCCATTTCCTTTTGCCCTGTGTGGAGGTGTGTTCATATTTAAAAGCACTTAAAAGGCATTAATTTGCTCATTCACCTAGTTATAACATAAAGAGAAAAATTTCAAAGCTTTCAAAGACCCAATGTTTGATTGGAATGTGGTCACAGAGAGTGGTACCAAAAGTTGAGTGAATTGAGGGATGAGCAGACTGTGCCAGGGAACATTTCCCTCTGCCATGGGCAGTGTTCCCTCTTAGGCAATTTTCCGGTGGCTGCACAGCAGTGGTGGGTGGGGCAATGAGAGTGACTCTTATCTTTTGTACAGCAGAATACAATGCAGCCGCATATAAGCCAGAGGTTTCTACACATGCATCTCTCCAGGCAAGTGAGAGCCGTTATTACAGTTCAAAGACACATTCCAGTCAAACTACAGGAGGAGGGATTAGTGCAGGATCAGTGGTGGGTGTGGGCTGAGGAGGGGGCATGACCCGAGGAGGCCTAAATTTGGCACCTGGGCCTGAAGTGCCTGACTCCTAGACTAAGCAGGTGGAAGTTGTGGGTGGCTATTGAGCCAGGAAAGGACAGAGCAGAAGGGGAAGAGCCGTGGCTCAGTGGTTGACGACATGCTCTGAATGCAAATGGTTGTTAGGTTCAATCCACAGCATCACCAGGCAGAACTGGGAGAGGCCCCATCTGAGAATCGCTGCCAGTCTGTGTTGCCAGTACTGAGCTAGCTAGATCAATGGTCTGATTTGGTATAAATGGTCCTATGTTCCTGTGACCTACAATGCAAGAAAATGGAGGAGAGAATAAGCTAGAGGCATTTCTCCAATGCACTCGCTCCTCCTGTGTACATACAGGGCCTGTGCACAGGAAAAGAAAGTATATGCTGATACAGTTTTATGGGTTGTGTGAATATGGTTTCTGCTGTGAGAGAATACAGCTTGGGAAACTGATGCAGGTGGTGGCTTCTTGACCTATATAGCATGTGAAACCATCCTGGTTCTTTAATTTAAAAACCAGAGAAGTTACAAAGATCCTTTAGAACAATTGTCATGAGTGAGCAACTGTTCTAAAGTTTCTCATTCCCTGCCAGTAACTGAAAACTTGATGGCGCATGGCCTTTTGATCTTTGAACAGTTAAGATTTATAATCACTATTTTCTTAAATACCAGATAGGGTTTTTCTGTTTTACATTCCATTTATTTTTGTCCATCATTTAAACTGGCTTCATATTTCTGGACCGCAGGAGATTCCCCCCCCGCCCCAAGAAATTTCATAAGCACCTAGAGTTTTTTTGGCTCTTATGAAATGTAATGGGTTTTACCTGAGGTAATTTCACATTCAATATTTTATCTTCACATATAAAACATGGTTAATATTAAAGAGAAGTAAAATTGTACTGGTGCTTGGTATGCATAATTTATATCACCTGTTCTTCTGTTTATTTCACAGTCTATTTTTTATTACAGTGTTCACTTTCTGCCTTGAGGCAGGGTGCTGGTATAAAACCAATCTCCAGAGCTTCCACTGGGAAAGTTACAATTCTAAAAAAGGGTTTCAAAATACTATTATTTATTGATTAGGTCTATCCTTCTTCCTATTTTAGTCTGCATTATGAAAAGCCAATTAGGATATGTTGAAATTCAGATCTAATCTTTAGCAAATGCACCAAGCAAGAGCAGAATTAGCATCTAGTCTATGGATACCTTGTGAATAAAAAATAGTCTTTACAAAGTGCATTTAAATATTTTTCTAATGCCACGTAAGCCCTTGAGGATTATAGAGCTCAAACAGCATGGTGTCCTTTATTCAATTTTGACACAGTTTAATATTCACTTTCTTTTTTTCCTTACCGGTACGTCATCCCACTGCTGACTCTTCACAAGTTCATAGGAGGGCTCTGTTAAATCAAACTTGGGCACAGGGAATCCTGGGATAGCATTATGCAGGTGGAAGCCAAATGTTACCAGCCAGCTGTTGACATCTAACAAAAGAATTGTGGAGAGAGATCAGATTTTTCAATCCCTGATTATTAATTTAACTTTACAGAAGTTTACATCAGTTGGCCTGGATTCAGGTTTGAGCCACAATTAAATATACCGTGTTTCTCATATTATAAGACATGTCTTATATTAATTTTTTCCTCAAAAAAACACGACATGGCTTATTTTCAAGGGATGTCTTATTTTTTAATAAAGTGCACGCGGGCGCTGTTTGCCGGGCTTGTCAAGCCCAGCAAGGAGCGCCCGCCGATCTTCGGTGACAGGCGGGGGTGGGGGGAGAGCAGAGAACGATCTCCGCTTCCCCCCCACCCCCGCCTGTCACACAGCACAGGTCCGAAGATCAGAGGGCGCTGTTTGCCGGGCTTGTCAAGCCCAGCAAGGAGCGCCCGCCGATCTTCGGTGACAGGCGGGGGTGGGGGGAGAGCGGAGAATGATCTCCGCTCCCCCCACCCCCGCCTGTCACACAGCACAGGGCCGAAGATCGGCGGGCGCTGTTTGCCGGGCTTGTCAAGCCCAGCAAGGAGCGCCCGCCGATCTTTGGTGACAGGCGGGGGTGGGGGGAGAGCGGAGAACGATCTCCGCTTCCCCCCCACCCCCGCCTGTCACACAGCACAGGTCCGAAGATCGGCGGGCGCTGTTTGCCGGGCTTGTCAAGCCCAGCAAACAGCGCCCGCCGATCTTCGGTGACAGGCAGGGGTGGGGGGAGAGCGGAGAACGATCTCCGCTTCCCCCCCCCCCGCCCGTCACACAGCACAGGGCCGAAGATCAGCGGGCGCTGTTTGCCGGGCTTGTCAAGCCCAGCAAGGAGCGCCCGCTGATCTTTGGTGACAGGCGGGGGTGGGGGGAGAGCGGAGAACGATCTCCGCTTCCCCCCCACCCCCGCCCGTCACACAGCACAGGGCCGAAGATCGGCGGGCGCTGTTTGCCGGGCTTGTCAAGCCCAGCAAACAGCGCCCGCCGATCTTCGGTGACAGGCGGGGGTGGGGGGAGAGCGGAGAGCGATCTCCGCTTCCCCACCCCACCCCCGCCTGTCACACAGCACAGGTCCGAAGATCGGCGGGCGCTGTTTCCCGGGCTTGTCAAGCCCAGCAAGGAGCGCCCGCCGATCTTCGGCTCTGTCCCCCGATGCGCTACGGCTCGGGGAAGCAGGCAGGGAGCTCCTGCTGGGTCCCGCAGCTTCGCCTCTCGCTCGGTCGGGGCTTTGAGATAGTGCTTATTTTCGGGGTATGTCTTATTTTTAACCAACCCTTTGAAATCCTGTCATGGCTTATTTTTGGGGGATGCCTTAAAATATGAGAAACACGGTACTTTGGGGGAAAACCATAGTATGGTTATATGTTAGCTCATCTAAACATTCTTCTTCTTTGGAAAATGGCAATATAGATGCAGAATCCATTCTTATCCTGAGCCCATGAGAGTCATCTGCACCTCCCCTTTCAAACTGGAAGCTGCCTGTGTGGCTCCTGCTGCACACGCTCTGCAACTACCGTAGCAGCTGGATTTCTTTCCATGGCTTGTGTTGCTGGATTGGGACTGTGGGCCCAACCACACTTTCATTTCTCCCACAATCTCAAGTGATTTCAAGCCATGGGTTCGAGGGGGTCCCCCCCCCCACGTTCCCTGGGAATACCCACTGCTTACTGCTTAATAAAAGCACACGTCAATCTGCAGAAAACCTGATTGGTGTTTGCTCCCATTCAACACTAAACACTGGGTTTTCCCGGGGAAAGCGGTGGTTCAAAAAAAAAACCCAACCTCTTTCAGACTCATGACTTGGAAATGCTTGAAATCACAGGACAAACGAAGTGAGGATGGGTATGCAGACTCAAAAGAAAAGCAACACTGTTGGCTTTTACAGCGGAAGTGTCAATGGACAAAGTACCAATTTCCTTCCTTGCTCATTCATCTAGCAGCTGATCTGCACTGTCAAAACTCACAGCCATGTGCATGCAGCTCGACTGCTATGTGTGAGCTGTAGTTCTGGTTTGTTGCCTTCAGATTTCACGGACTTTTACAGTATCTGCAGGTATTATTGTTAACTGACACGATAATTTAAGATAAATGATCTAGGATCTAGAGCAGACATCCCCAAACTTCGGCCCTCCAGATGTTTTGGACTACAATTCCCACCATCCCTGACCACTGGCCCTGTTAGCTAGGGATCATGGGAGTTGTAGGCCAAAACATCTGGAGGGCTGCAGTTTGGGGATGCCTGGTCTAGAGCCAGAATAACTTATTTCCTCCTCTTAACGTAATCTTCATAAGCAATGCACCCTTTCTAGAGAAAGTCCCTTTGCTATGAGATGAGGCCAACAACTTTGTAAATATTCAAAGTAGTCAAAATCTCACACCATTATTGTTTCAATCTCTTACATGGTTGGTTCCTGATGGGTGCAAGATAGAGAGGGTAGCATTCTATCTCCCCAGCTATTAAAGCACAGAAGATTCTGTCCCACAAGATTCTAACTTGCCTCAGGACTACACATGACTGGGAATCATGCAAATTCGTGAAAATGTTCCTATACCTGTCCTGCCCCTATTATGGCAAAACAAGCTACTAGGAACAATAATTTTGCTAATTTTGACTGCTGGAGATAAAACTCAGAAAATAACTGTTTTAGAAGGCAGTGGCAGTGAGAGATTTTACTTTCTTGGGCTCCTTGATCACTGCAGATGGTGACAGCAGTCACGAAATTAAAAGACGCCTGCTTCTTGGGAGAAAAGCAATGACAAACCTAGACAGCATCTTAAAAAGCAGAGACATCACCTTGCCGACAAAGGTCCGTATAGTTAAAGCTATGGTTTTCCCAGTAGTGATGTATGGAAGTGAGAGCTGGACCATAAAGAAGGCTGATCGCCGAAGAATTGATGCTTTTGAATTATGGTGCTGGAGGAGACTCTTGAGAGTCCCATGGACTGCAAGAAGATCAAACCTATCCATTCTTAAGGAAATCAGCCCTGAGTGCTCCCTGGAAGGACAGATCGTGAAGCTGAGGCTCCAATACTTTGGCCACCTCATGAGAAGAGAAGAATCCTTGGAAAAGACCCTGATGTCAGGAAAGATTGAGGGCACTAGGAGAAGGGGACGACAGAGGACAAGATGGTTGGACAGTGTTCTCGAAGCTACGAACATGAGTTTGACCAAACTGCGGGAGGCAGTGAAAGACAGGAGTGCCTGGCGTGCTATGGTCCATGGGGTCACGAAGAGTCGGACACGACTAAACAACAACAACAAAGAAGGCAGGGAATACTACAATGAATCTAGTCCTTTTATTCAGCACATAAAGTCAGGAGTTGAAGGATCTGTTTTTATGGCAAGTGCAAAACTAGTACTCTTGCAGTGTAATTGGAATCTGTCTACACCATTGCTGCAGAGCAGGAGGATAATACAATAATGAGGAAAGAGGCATTCTGCCACCCATTCCTCTTGCACCACATCTTAGTTGTAGATGTACTACTAGGAAGTTACAGTACATTATGCAAACAATACCCACAAGTACTTTTGAAACACTGTTCTTAGGGTGCTGGGAGTGCTAGGATAAATATTTGAGCTGAATGACCAATGGTCCTGGATCTTCTCATCAAAGTGGGGAAGGGAGAAAAGATATTTGTGGACACCATTTTATACAGTAGTTATCAACATATAATGGGAACAAGTTGTTTTAGCTTTGTCTCAGCATAAAAAGTGAAAGTTACAGCTTTGGCAGTAAAAAGCACATGGCAAGCAGGCCTAGATCCTGCATTAATCCATTTGGTCTGAACTCCTAAATTACCAGGAGAGATGACAAAACAGTGGGAAATAAGGAACACTATTTTTCATTTAATATGCAAATGAATACACTGCCATAAAAAGCAAGTGGGAGTGATAGCATGTTATTTTTCATACCGGTAGACGATGGCTTGGCAAGATTCCCTTCACAAAGATGTTATCATGCAAGTAACAATCCCTACCAGGCACTCTAGATAAAGTTGCCATCTGGCAGAATATCACCTATAATATTCAATACATTACTAGTTTATAAATGGTTGCTGTGGGAACTGTCTAGTCAGATATAGAAACATCAAAATTGTGTTTTCCTTCCTGCAATTCCTTTGTTCTGATTCTCTTAAGAGGGCTGTAATATTCTTCAAGGACAAAGAACAGGGCCCACTACGAGGACTGTTGACCATTCCTAGCCGAATGCCAGTTAATGATCCCAGGAGGTAAAGTCCATTGTTATTACTGAAGCAATGGCCTTGACAGACGTATAGCAGATTTTGGAATATATTTTACACAACTCTATTTGCTTTTGTTCTCACTTAGATGGAATGAACTAGAATATGCATGGCAAAAATTATTTTGCCTTAGTTGCCTATATCCCTCATCATATTCAGCACACATTGCTGTCAGCTAGATAGCGTACAAGTAACTTTCAATTCACACACATTTAACTTGTTCACGTTCAGCTTTATGTACTTGGCAATTAAAAAAAAATAAGGGGGAGGAAAGGGCGTGAGTATCCAGTGAAATAACACTTTGGCAATCCCACCTACTACTGAATGCCAATAGATTTGACTCTACACGATTTTGACTTCATGTGCTATCCCTGGAACATAACTCCTATGCAAATTGACTGTCACTGGTAATTAATTCCAAGGTGTTGCATACAATGCAATTTGCTAACCAGGTAGATTATGAGAAAACAGAAATTCCTGTCATGTGTAAATCACTTTAAAAAAATACCTTTATTTACCTGTGATATAATCTTTCACATCATGTGTTCTGCTGGCTGGGTTGTTATTTCGGAACATGTAGAGATTAAAAGGAGCTGGATCCTTCCCTATTTTTTTCCAGATTTCAATGTCGGGTGTAGTCCAACGGCCTGCCAGTATGTCATAATCTCTTTGCCCAAAGTGAATCAGTTTGGTCAAAGGGTCATAAAGGCCTCCATGGAATCCAATCACCAACTGGAAGTCGAGATTGGAGTCAAAATAGATCTCGCCGTAAGCTGTGTACTGGATCTGCTTCAGCATCAGACCATTGCTGCTAAAAACAGCGAGTGGTGTGCCCGTGTTGTCTGAAGCGATGTAGAACTCATCTCCACTGCTGATCTCCATGGCAAAGAGGTGTCCTTGCAAGTCATAGTAGAGAGAGGTGATTTCAGAACTTGAATGGTTGTATACATGAGTTATCCTTGTAGGATATGTGAGGTCAGCATAAAAAAACTGGAGGTGTTGTCCCAGACTGGTTTTACTGGAAACCCGTCTCCCAAGCCCATCATAACGGTATATCACTGTCCACCCACTGCCTTTGCTATAAACTCTGGTCAGCAGGCCCTTTGAGCTGTATTCAAATATCTCTGTACCCCTCTGCCGCAGGAATCCATCTTCATCTAAACGGTACTGTACATCACCTAGCCGAGTGATTCTGTCTCTCAAGTCATACCGAAGTGGTGTTAAACGAGCACTATTACTTGGATTGAGCAGATGGAGATTGCCGTTCAGGTCATAGTTGTATCGCCACATTATTTTTTCGTTCAGGTAAACTGTCTGTAGTTGCCCATCGACATCATATTCATAGGCATACTTGGTTGTGTTAGCAAATGGTCCTATTTTAATTTCTCTTTTAGTTACCCGTCCCATGTTATCATACTGAATTGTAATCCAGTACATAAGGGATCTGAATATTTCATACTGAATTTCTTTTATGCGGCTGTGGGCATCAAAGTGTTTTGTATAAGTCATTACAGCTGTGGAAATTATCTGGTTAATGTCATAATATATAACCCCAAATTTTCCAAACTGCTCAACTTTTCCAGAGATGTCATCAAACTGGTAAAGATCAATAGGCAATGGAGTTTCATTGATTACACCTTGCATGCTAGTCACTCTGAAGCTATTGTCATAGCTGTAGTCAAATCGGGCATTTACCATTCCATCTTCACTAAAGCGGAAAATCTGCCTGTCAATCAATGGGCCAATTTGCCTGTACCTAATGGTGCAGATAAACCCATCGCTCTGGAGGTTTACTGTTTTCAGAACTCCTGCTGTCTCATCATAAGTAAAACTGACTCTTGTGCTATCATAAAGGATTTCAGAGAGCCTGGTCTGCCTTCTGTATTTGAAAAGGACTCTTCGACTTGTACCCAAGAAAGCAGTTTGTAGCAGCTGTCCTTCCTCATTGTAGTCCATGATGACAGAAGCATTGCTTTCAGGGGGATTGTAGATGTTTCGATAATAGCCAATGGAACGGATAGTCTGCATAGTATGGCGAGCAACACTAGGCATGGTTATTGCAGAAAGCCGATCGAGTAAGTCATATTCAAAGATGTACTGCCGTTGACTATGCAGCAAGAGGACCATAGACTGAAAAGGAAAGGAAAAAGCAGCTCAATCCAATGCCAAAACCACTGTATGATAACAGCACTTTGTTTAAGTAAATCATCATCTAAATTGAGTTATCCTTGACCTTACATATTGGTAATTATTCTCTGCCTAATTCATTTGGATACTTAATTGTAAGGGGTTTGGTAATTAGTAGCTCCAGACTCTTAATGTGCTACTTGTTGTGACTGAGCCATTCTTTTATCAAGCACTCACAGCCAAACAGCAGATTGTCAATGGATTTGGATAAGTCATGTTTAATACTGGCAAAAGTGAAACTGTCTTAAAGCCAATAACTCAGGAAGGGAACAACATATGGAAGAGACAATTTCACTCCTGTAATTAGAGATAATTTAGTGAGAAGTTTACTAGCCTAAAGATCCCTGAACCTCCTCTTCCACATCTATTTCTCAGATGGGCAAAGCAATTTATTCATTATTTACATCAAACTTTGTAGAGTTAATCAGCCACCAAATGCCTTTTTTAAAAAAAAGCTTCAGTGGTGTTGCTAGTTAACATTATTCACATGACGATGTATGAAACAGTCATAATATGTCCCTGGCTTTTCTTATCTAAGGCAAAGCCTGCTCTGGCCCCCTGAAAGTGATGTCACCTTAAAAGATAATAGAAGGCAACACAATTGGATGATTTCATTACTTCTTGATTGATTCCATAAGACTGAACATATGAAGCCCTCAGTTTTAAGACGTAACATATTTAGAAGCACTTACATTATGCTCTGCTCAGTACTGTGCTATGCTAGCAAAGCATGGGATTGAGTTTCCAGTGCACATATAAAAGGAGTATCTTATCCCTTCTTTTGGCACAGGAAATTGCACTTTCTGCCAGGCAGCAGAAGTTACTGGCACTGCTGCGCCAATGCTGGGGAAATGCCCTTATACAGCAGACGCAGACACAGCACATGTGTGAGAGTTCGGATTTAAAGAAAATGTGGTACAGCTTATTTTGCTACGGTAGATCATCTGTAAAACTTACAGTGTGGATGCAATCAGGCTGCCAGTGACATCTGGTGCAGCTAAGACAGGTAGTGACTAGAGGTAAAAGTCTTTTCTGCAATGGTGACCTGGCTTTGGAGCCTTGCTTGGCACAAAGTCTACTGTCCTTTTGGTACCAGGTGAAAACCTTTATGCTCTCCACACCTTTTTGATTTCCATTTGCAAATTGGATTTTATCTTGTTACTCTGCTGCTGTGTCTTTTTTCCTTACTGTTGCGAATTTTAAATTGGGTTGTAACCAATAGCTGTTCTTTTGCTGATAGAAAGTTCTTTCATTCAGCATAGCTTTCTGTCAGCAGAACAGGAAGTAGGATGGTCTCTAGTGATTCTCCTTCCCCTTGGAAGCCCCGTGCAGCACCTGCCATGCTGTTCCTTCAAACCGTCCAGAGTTGAAAACACCAAATGCATACAAGCGACAGTTTTATCTGTGCTGGAAGCTGCTTTTCAAAATAAATAATGGAATAGGAAATACCTAAATAATAAGTAGATAAAATTTGGCATGATTCTGAGAAAAACAACTGTAATTAAACTTATTCAGGTCACTGGGATGCAATTACTCAAGTGATCTTTAATTCTGATCTATTTCGATGGCATCATTAACTTTCACTGGGTTGTACTAATTGGCAGCAAACCAACAAATGTAAGAAGTGCACCTTATTTTAGGAACTGTATAGATCCATATGCTTATTCTTCAGGTATGGATATTTGTAGCTCCACAGTCTAAAAATAAAAACCTTGTACAGCAGTGTATGGCTTGTGACCATTTTCTGTAGCAATAACTCACTAATTTAACTGCAACACACACACATTCCTACGATAGGATAGCACTTTACCTTTTCAAGATATGTGTAACTCCACGTTTTGCCATCAGCAAATACTCTAGATACAATTCTTCCCTGTCCATCATAATCTACTTTTTCACTAGTAGTTCCTCGTTGGATACTGCCAATTTGACCTGTAGATGAATAGGTAACATTGACAGCCATAAGCTTGCTGCTTGGGAGCCAGAGAGTTGGGTGTCCTGATGTGTCATAGGCAATCCTCAACAGAAATTTACGGTGGTCATCGTAGATCTTCTCTGTCTTTGAGGTCCGATCAAAGTCAACAGAAAGGAGGTTCCTACCATTAACCTTTTATGAAACAAACAAGATGACAAAATAAATCATGTTGTTTCACCACAAGCTGTTTTACTTCCTCATAGCAGCAGCTATTTGAACATCATTATTTAAACACCATTTGCAATGACTGATTTCCTTTGTCAGTAAATTAATTTGGAAACTTCTTGGTATAAGTACCAGGCATTAGATTAACTGCCATTTTAAAAGGTTTCATTAAATAAAGATGTATTGGCATTTATTCAAACCTTTTCAGTTAATTCCCATGGAATTTAGTTAAATGTTAATATAATAAACAATACATAAATTGATATATTTTATAATAGTTAGATTTATAGGGGATATTAGGAGAGATACAGCAAAATTATCAGTGTAGAATTAATACAGAAAAATAAAACAAAGGCCAACTCATATACTGATGAACTATAAATAATTATATTTCAATTTAATTGTTAGGGCTACACAATATTATTTTACATGGCCCCCAAATTATTTTATATTAAAGCGTCTTTAGTGTTAATAATTATTACATAAATCATGATTTATGTACACAGGATTGTACATATTACACAATTGCCCTCCAAATGTAAGTTCTGAAAGAATTATTTCTGGTGGGCTGACGGAACTGCATTGCTTGCAATCAGAAAGACTCAAACCATATATGAACCTGCCATTAGAACAATGCTAGTTAGTGGCATTCTTAAAGAATAGACTCCATTTTAAAAAAGTGCTACAAGGCTACCACTAGAAGGTGTGGCAATAGCTACTAAGGGGATTAGGTTATTGTTATTACCAATTAAGTGTGTGTGTGTGTGTGTGTTGGTAAGATTGCAGGGCTGGGGGAGGTGCGACCGAAGCCCTTGTTCTCCAGCTGCAATTTTCATGAAATTCACTTCCCCCTGCCTGACAATCTGTACTGGGCAAAAAGCTCTCATTGATGTCAATGGAATCCTCCCCGCCCCCATGCTAATTGCCAGCAGATACTCTAGAACAGATAACATTTACTTCTTTGTATATCTAGTCATCAGACCATCACAAAATATTACAAAAGTAACAATCAATAAATAAATATTAACTCAGACTCAAATAAAGCAATCTACGTATAACATTTACTTTAAATGCTGAATTTCACTGACGGATAACAAATGCCCCTTTAAAAATACCGTCACTCCTTTCTAGAAATGTTACATCAAAATGACATGACATGACTTTATTCAAAATTATTTAAAACATAAATAAAAGTATAAAACATAATTTAGCTTCTGAATCTCTCTGAAGAACTCTCCCTCAAGAACTGCACATTTGCATCAAAATGTGCAGTCTTCACAGTTACTATTATTATTTATTCAATTTATATCCACACTTCCTCCCAAAGGAGCCCTGGGTGGCAGGTTGTATATTTATGTTGTCAACACAGTAGATAAATTAAAGACGGATGCATCTCTTCCTAAAATTTGTCCCAGTTTTTGTCTATTCAACGTATTATAGAAAGGACAATCTGTAATAATATGTACAAGGTCTTCAACCTTTAGACCATGAGGGCAGGTCCATTCAGAATGCAGTATGGAGCATTTCTGAATCTCCCTTGTAAGACAGCCGAGGGCAACAGATTTAACTTGCATGTTTGTGAAGTGTGTCTCAGTTTTTGCAAATCCTTAAAATACCGTATATGCTGGTGTATAAGATGACTTTTTAACCCTGAAAAATCATCTCGAAAGTCAGGGGCCGTCTTATACGCCGGATATAAGAATCTGCGTGTGAGAGACAGAAGTTGCCAGGCGCGTAAAAAGGGCCGTGCGCGCTAGTTTACGCCCGACAGAGGGGTAGCGGCTTAGCAAAACGGCTCCCGGCTCCCGTGCACCCGCTCCCTGTCACCTTTTCCTCGCCTGTCCTCCGTTTCTCCTCTGCCTGCAGGGACGGGGAAGCCGCCGCTGCCTCCTCCTCTCCCTTGGTTGCAGAAATAAGAATAAGCGCAGTGCAGGGACTAGCCGAGCGGCACCAGAAACCGCGTCTGCGCAGCCGCAGAAGCAATTTCTGACGCCGCACTGCCCATGTCCAAAATGTCCGCAGCGCCAGAAATCGCTTCTGCGGCTGTGCAGATGCGATTTCTGGCGCCGCTCATTGAGTCTATATTTTTACTGAATGTCAATATTTTTGCTTAAAAATTAGGGGGCCGTCTTATACGCCGTCGCCTAATATGCCGGCATATATGGTAATATGGTAGCAGGAAAACAAGAAGCTACCTTACACCGAATCAGACAATTGGTCGATCTAGCTCAGTATTATCTATGTAGACTGGCACCTTTCTCAGCCTTACCTGGAAATGCCCTACCAGGGCACACAATCACTGAAGTATCATCCCTCGCCATGGGATTTCAGAGATATTGTGGCTGGGAATGGAAGGCTTAAACTGCCCCTCCTTATGCACTGCAATCTTGATAATACCCCCTAACCCACACCTGGTATTTTTTAAATTAAAAAAACCTTCTTATTCACATAATCATCATCACTGGCAATTAGACCTACGGTCATGGAGGAGAAATCTGCCAGAAGCTACTAGTCATGATGGCTATATGCCAGGTTTAGGAGGCATATACTTCTGAATGCCCATTGTGGAAGAATAGCAGCAGGAGAGGGTCTTGTGCTCATGTCCTGCTTATGGGCTTTCCATAGTATCTGGTTGGCCCTGAGGGAGTCAAGATGCTGGGCTGGAGAAGCCCTTTGGTCTGATCCAGCAAGGCTCTTATGATTCAGTAAAGAAAGTTATATGAAGGTCAACTGGGAACCATGCAGAGAAGAGGCATTCATATAACTTTCTTTAATGAAAGGCTAGAAGATGGCCATTAGGTTCAGTGACCGACTCTGGGGTTGTGGCACTCATCTCGCTTTATACAGCTTCCAGGTCATGTGGCCAGCATGACAAAGCCGCTTCTGGCGAACCAGAGCAGCACATGGAAACACTGTTTACCTTCCCGCTGTAGCAGTACCTATTTATCTACTTGCACTTTGACATGCTTTCGAACTGGTAGGTTGGCAAAAGCTGGGACCGAGCAACGGGAGCTCACCCCGTCGCGGGGATTCGAACCGCCGACCTTCTGATCGGCAAACCCTAGGCTCTGTGGTTTAACCCACAGCACCAAATTTTTAATTCCCCCCCCCCCGCTTAGATATTTTACCTCCTGTTTGAGCTGTGCTTGGTCTCCCCCCCCCCAAAAAAAACCCTGTGAAAATGAAGCCCTTTATAGAGCACTGAGAAAACAGGAATATAATTCTCTTTTGAGAAATGGATTAGTGATGTTTCTGTTTCATCAATTTGGGGATTTATCAGAAGACTTTACTATCTTTAAGCCAGGAGATTTACATTGTTAGATAGGCAGAAGCCTTTGGCAGAAATAATCCATAAATAAAGTATTATCCCATTTCTGAATTGGTTATATTGAGCAAAACTATCAAAGGGCTCAAAGTTTTCCAGCTATTCAAGGTGCTTTAAAACAGGGAAGACACTTTTGACAAGGATGGTAGGTTTCCATCCTCTTGCTCATTGAGTGCCAACAAGTAATTTCAATCCTACGCTTAACTCTCCTTACTGGCCCTTCTCTTCCATAATCCTTTGGTTAAAGTACTTCAAAGAAGAGCAGAGAATAATGAAACAGCCCTGCAATTAGTCTTGTTTACAGCAGTGGTCTGTTGTTTTTAAAACCATCCTGCTTCCTTAAAAAAGGGTTTTTACACATTTTCATAGTTCTTGGGTAGCTTAGAAATGTAGGTTTCTGTAGACATATATGGTTGTTGTACTTGACGAAGCAGTACTAAATGCAACACTGTTTCAGAAGTTACCGTAAGTGCTATAGGCTACTTTCTAGCCTTTATCTTTCTAAAACTAGGCACCACAGCACTCTATTTTTTAAAGAAAGATAAGTCAAATGTAAAATATCTGTGCAATACTGCAGTGTTGAAACAATTAAAGATACTGCTATGTGGAGAAGAGAATACGTTTGTTTTCCGGTATAATAGTGATTAATCGTCAGCAAAGCTAACTGAAGACACAAAGTCCCATGGACAAGTTTTTGAAATACATATATTAACACAAACAATCAAAAGGTCTTGTGGCATCTTCAAGACTAACAAATGCATTCTGGCATAAGCTTTCATTGACTTTCATGTCAGATGCTAGACTTAAGTCTACAAAAGCTTATGCCATAATAAATGCATTAGTCTTTAAGATGCCACAAGACTCCTGTTTTTACTGCACTCAAAGAAATGCATACATTAAAAGTTAACTCTTTATTGTCAAAGAAAACACAGTCACTTCGACAGCTCTGGATACCTACCGGTATGTACACCCATCTAGCATCTAGATCTAGACAGGTATTCCCAGGTCTGGACTCTATGGAGCAGTTTCAGCAACTGGGTGTTAGGATTTCACCCCTCCCTATGCTGCAAATATAGGATTGTTGGGATCACGTGCTTGTATGTGATGCATTTCAACTGCTGATTGTTAGAGCTATATAAGTGGAAAGGGAGATATGCTGTTTGCTCCCTTCCTCCCACTGTTCTCCCACAGTGATGTTTTGTTTCAGCGTTCTCTCCGAGGAAGAGAGAGAAAGAGGAGCCATGTTTACTCTGTACTGTTATGTTTGATTTCGTTGCAATAAATAAGGATTAGATGTTACACCTCAAGGCTAATGCTTCTATTTTGGACTCTGCTAGTTGTGTGCTCATGTCCCAGGAGGATATGGGTCGCAACAATGTGACGAGAGACCAGAGTGAAGAATCCCGGGTGACACTGCATTGGGGAAAGGCACAAGGCCTCGGTGTTATCTCCCAACACTGGGGACCACCCCTAACAGGCTGTGTGCACATAGAAAGAAAAAACGCCTGTGTGGAAGCTGCTTCCACTCTTCCCGCCTTAATTCTCTCTTGGTTCTGGGAGACAGTGGTGCAGGAAAAGGTGGGGAAGCACCTGGCCCTTCACTTGCCTGGCCTGCCTCTTCCGCATCTTCCTCCAGCTCTGAAGCTTTCCCTCCCTCTGATTTTTGCCTCCTGGCCCCACAGACCACTGCTCCCCTCTCCTGAGTCAGATTCCAGCCCCTCATCCCTTGGTGCCCACTTGTCAGCGTCCTACCAGTCCCTGACAGAGGATATTCCACCTCAAAATGTTCTCACCTCAAAAATTTGTCCCCTAATTATAATCACCAATGGCCCTTTCCTTTTATCTGAACTGTTTGCAGAAAATAAGGAGAGCATGCACAGTTCAAGCACTGCAAGTTTGTAGCATATCCTCCACAGTACCATCTTAAATTAAAAATGCATTAAAGGTATTACTCACTCTGAGCTTTCGGCCAAACACATTGACTTTGCCTTGGGCTTGTTCTTTCCGGAACCTCCACTCCACCAAATTCTGTCCATTTTCTCCAGGGAGAGTCATATTTCTTTTTGCTACAGTTGGATTGGCTGTGCCAGCTAAAACGTGTGGTTCTGTCTGGTAGTGTGTATCCAGGCCACTGGCATAGATAATTCTGAGAGATCCATCATATCCAATCTGGTAGCTGTTTCTTAACTGATCTGCAATAGAACAAAAGTATAACATACTTCCGGAGCTGTGGCTTCTCATTTTAAGAGAGCCATAATGGAGAACAAACCACAGCTTCTTGTAGATTTTTTCACCCTGTCAAAATTTATTCTAATTCTTTAGTTTGTATATGTGAAGGACAAGGGATACAGGGAAGTCCCTCCCATCTTAAGTTCCAGCCCATCCCCAAGTGCTGGAGAGAGTAGGGAGAGCTCTGCCTCTAGCGGAGAGTCAGGAAGTGGGGTCCGAGGCTCAGGCAAGGTTGCGGAGCCCATGCACCAGGTGGGACAGGAAGTGGGGGGCCCGGGGGGAAGGCCAATCCCCCCAACTCCCGAATTGCGATGCAAACGTAGGGGGAAGAGGTTGGGTCTCCCAAAGCTTCTGTGCTGGAAGAAAACTCGCCAATCGCCATTCGGAGGTTCTGACACCTCACCTTAAGGATGCATATTTACCGCTCTGAACACTGTAAATAATCAGCACTTAATAAAAGCCTAAAAAGACCATGCTGGAGTCGTTACTCTAGAGTAGCCATATCAGGCCCCCTGACAGCAACCTCCGAATCTTTTTTTTGGCTACTTTGGAGTGCCGCGATGAGCGCGCAAGAGGCTGAGCATTGGAGGCTGGAGGCTGAAGCAGCGAAGCAGGAGCTACGGAACCTTACAGCGCAGGCACAGCAGCAATTGCATGCCGCTCAGGAGGAAGCGCGCGGGGCGCAGGAGGAGCTGAACAAGCTGGTGGACCAGGTGAGGACAAAAGAGGAGACTGAGAAACAGCTAAGGGTGATGGTATTAGACCTGCAGAAGAAGTTGGAAGAGGAAAAAGCCGCTAGAGGTGGGGGGGCGCCCCAGCCGCAGCTAGTCCAAGTGAGAAGGGGACAGAGCCTAGTCACCAAGTTTAGCGGCGACCCTAGGGAGTACCTAGGATTTGAGACAGAAATAAATTATGCGCTGGAATTGCATGCAGCAGAATTCCCAGATGACGCGCACAGAGTCTCCTTTATCATAGAGCATTTGACGGGGGCCGCCCGAGAATGGGTAAGACCGCTCATCGCGCAAAAAAATCCTTGCATGAAGAACGCAAAACTATTTCTAGAAGCTTTAAAAATAATGTACGCTAGTGACAGTGAAATGGAGGCCACTAAAGAGGAGCTTCATAACTTAACACAAGGAAAATCGACAGTTAGGGACTACTGGGTGAGATTCTCCATGCTGGTGCACAAACTGGGGTGGGATCTGCAAAGTGAGCCAGTGAAATCAGCCTTCTACCTGGGTTTGCACGCAGACGTTAAGGATGAGCTGGCGAGAGGTCCTAAACCGCGAACTATGGATGAGTTAAGCAAAGCGGCGCTAGCGGTGGGGGTGAGACAGGAATCCAGATGGAATGACAAACAAGCGACGCGCGCAGCAAAGCCTTGGTTCCCACGCTCCCAGGACAGACCACATCACCAAACCCCACCCCAGGGCCCGCCCCCAGACCCGCCCAGACCAAGCCCAGAGCCGGAACCGATGGAGATCGGTGGAGCGCGCGCGCGCGGGCTTTTCAAACCCCGGCGGCGCCAAGACGCAAGGAGGGAAGAGGCGGGAATTGCAACTCCCCCCGGCATCGCGTCAGAGACTGCCCTCATCGCAGGGAGTGGCAAGGAAAGGCGGGAACGGTTGTACCTTCCCCCACTGAAGCAGCACCACAGCAGGGAAACGAGACAGCCTGGCTGCAGGAGACAAGGGGCAGCAGCCAGGCACAGTTAGCACAAACCGGCCCCAACCCACCCACCCGCACAGCGAGGAGCAGCGACAGCCCACCCCCCCCCAGAGCAGGGGTGGTTCTAGAAGTGACGCTAACGCTCCCAAATGGCTATCCCCTGACGGTACTCGCGTTAATTGACAGTGGTGCATCAGCCAACTTCTTCTCGAGAAACTTTGCAGAAGAGCACCAGATCCAACTTCTGCAGCTGGATTTCCCCCTGCACGTCTCCACCATTGACGGCAGGGAGTTGCTGGGGGGGGGGCATCACCCACCAGACCCCCCCCCCCATGAGAATGACGGTGGGACGACACTCAGAGACACTGGCATTCAACGTCACCACCATCTCCGACCCCCCCATCGTCTTAGGCATGAGCTGGCTGGCGCGCCATGACCCCTCCATCAGTTGGCACCAGAGATGCATCACGTTTGGATCGGACTTTTGTCTGGAGCATTGCATGCAACGCCAACCTGGGGAGGGGCCTCCCATCGCCACAGTGGCCACCATGCACGTCAAGGGGGGTGAGGCAATACCCAAACCGTACTGGGACCTACAGGAGGTCTTCAGCGAAGCGGAGTCCGACCACCTACCCCCACACAGGTCCTTTGACTGTCAAATCAACCTGGTGCCAGGGGCCACGCTACCCCCAGCCAAGCTGTACTCCATGTCAGATCAGGAACTGGAGGATCTGAGGGAGTTCATTGACAAGAACCTCAAGCGGGGGTTCATCAGAGAAAGCAAGGCAGCAGGGGGCAGCCCGGTCTTCTGGGTGGACAAGAAGGACACGCAACAGCGCCGTCTGGTGGTGGATTTTAGACGGCTCAATTCCATGACGGAACCGGTGGCTTTCACAATGCCCAGAGTGGATGATCTGCTGACAGCGGCACGCAGGGGCAAGATTTTCACCAAGCTAGACCTGAGGGGGGCGTACAACTTGATCAGGATCCGGGAAGGCGATGAGTGGAAAACCACGATGTTCACGCCACTGGGCTCTTTTGAATATCTGGTCATGCCCTTCGGTTTGCAAGGGGGCTCAGCATGCTTCCAGGCCTTCATGCACCACGTCCTGGGGTCCCTCCTCTTCAAGAAATGCCTGGTCTTCCTGGATGACATCCTTATTTACTCCAATGACCCAGAGCAGCATGTGCAGGATGTCAGGGAGGTGTTGCAGCGTCTGAAAGAGAACCACCTGTATGTGAAGCTGGAGAAATGCAAGTTTCACACCAGGGAGGTGGACTTCCTAGGTTACAAGCTGTCAGACGAGGGGCTAGCAATGGATAAGGACAAGGTGCAGGCCATCCTGGACTGGCACAGCCCCAGGACGCGCAAAGATGCCCAACGCCTACTAGGCTTCGCCAACTTTTACAGGAAGTTCATCAAGAACTTCTCTCGCGTTACGGCTCCCATCACGGACTGCCTAAGAGGCAAGCAGAAGTTCAGGTGGACTCCAGAGGCGCAAGCAGCGTTCGAAAGCCTCAAGAGGGTTTCGCTTCCGACCAGAACCTGTTCCACGTGGTGCAGGATGCGCCCCTACGCGTGGAAACCGACGCTTCAGACAGGGCTTTGGGAGCGATCCTGTTGCAACTGGATGCCAACAGAGAGTGGAGACCCTGTGCCTTCTTCTCCAGAAAGCTGACCCAGCCAGAACGCAATTACACGGTGTTTGATAAGGAGCTTCTCGCGATCCACGCTGCGTTCCAGCATTGGAGACACTTCCTTGTGGGCGCCAAGCATCCCATTCAGGTGTGCACGGACCACAAGAACCTGGAGTTCTGGAGAACGGCCAGGGTGCTCAACCAGCGGCAGATACGATGGGCAGAGTTCTTCTCGCACTTCAACTTCTCCATCCACTACATACCGGGGGAGCAGAACGTCAGGGCGGATGCCCTCTCCCGCAAGCCGGAATACATGGAGGAGGAGTTGCCACCAGCACCCCGGCACATTTTCCCCCAGTCCGCATGGGCCTGCGGAGCAGCAGTGGTAAGCGAGGCAGAGCTCACAGAACTGACGGCAGCAGATGAGTTCGCCACCCCTGTACCTGCCCACCAAACAGCTAAGAGGTAAGGTCCTCAAGCAGATGCACGACAACCCGACGGCGGGTCATTTCGGAAGGGACAAAACCACTCACCTAGTCATGAGACACTTCTGGTGGCCAGGAGTGCGGGAGGATGGTCGAGATTATGTAAGGGGCTGTGACACCTGCCAGCGAGCAAAGGTGGTCAGAGCGCCACCAGCAGGGTTGCTGGAGCCATTAGCCACACCGCACAGGCCGTGGGAAGTAGTGTCCATGGACTTCATCACAGACCTGCCGTCGTCCAGGGGCAAGACCGCAGTGTTGGTGGTGGTGGACCTCATGTCCAAAATGTGCCATTTTATACCGTGTGCCAGGGCGGTCTCGGCAGAAGAGACGGCCAAACTGTTTGTTGACCACGTATTCAGACTGCATGGATTGCCTTTAAGAGTTATTTCAGATCGGGGCCGCCAATTTGTTTCCAGGTTCTGGCGGCGGCTAATGAACCTCCTTCAGGTGGAGGTCAGCTTGTCTACGGCTCGGCACCCGCAGACCAATGGACAGGCGGAGCGAGTCAACGCCATTCTGCAGCAGTACCTGAGATGTTACGTCAGCCAGAGGCAAACGGACTGGGTGGATCGCCTGCCACTGGCAGAGTTTGCCTACAACAATGCGGTGCACGTCTCCACAGGGGTGTCGCCCTTTAAGGCCAACTACGGGCGCGACCTCAGATCTTTCCCGGAGAGGGAGGGGGAGGAGGAGGAAGAGGGCCCACAGGCAGAGGATTGGGCAGAGGACCTGGAGACGGTGCACCAGCAGCTCAGAGAACACTTGGAGAGGGCCAAGGAAGCGTACAAGAAGGGGGCAGATCGCCACAGGCGACCGGGGGAGGTCATCAGGGTGGGGGACAAGGTTTGGTTGTCCTCGGAAGGTCTTCCCACCAGGGGGCGATGCAAGAAGTTAGCACCCAGGAGGCTGGGCCCCTTCACGGTCACGCAACAGGTCAACCCGGTAGCCTTCAGGCTAGCACTGCCTGAGGACATGAGAGTGCACCCAGTGTTTCATAGATCCCTGCTGTCGCCGTACAGAGAAAGCACCAGGTTGCGGGACAGTGATCAGCCTCCAGAGGGAGGGGGGGAGACGGGAGACGCCCGACGACTCAATGAGGCAACGGAGATTTTAGACTCACGGAGAGGGGTGAGAGGGCTGGAGTACCTTATGGCATGGGAGGATACTCCGCCGTCCCACAATGAGTGGATACCGGCCACGGAAGTACCTGAGGAATTTTTAGTGGAAGAGTTCCACGCCCTTTTCCCCCACAGACCCAAGCCCTGGCACATGGAAAGGGAGGAGGAGGGGGAGGGGCGGGAGGAAGGGAGAACAGGCAGCAGCTCTCCATGGAGATGGGAAGCGGAATTTGAGGATACGGAAGAAGAGGTGTGGGTTTCACCAAGGTCGACTACGTCAGAGGCAGGAGAAGACTGGCAGAACATTTTTACTCCCACCAGCTCTGACGCCACAGACTTTTTGGGATTCCAGTCTTCTCAGGGGGAGAGGGAAAGATCGCCAGATTGGGGGGAAATTTTCACACCCACAGGCTCTGACACCACGGACTTCTTGGGGTTTCACTCGTCCCCAGCAAGCGGAGAGCCCTTAGGGAGGGGGGGGGAGAGGAGCCTGGGAGGGGGGTGGATGTGAGGGACAAGGGATACAGGGAAGTCCCTCCCATCTTAAGTTCCAGCCCATCCCCAAGCGCTGGAGAGAGTAGGGAGAGCTCTGCCTCTAGCGGAGAGTCAGGAAGTGGGGTCCGAGGCTCAGGCAAGGTTGCGGAGCCCATGCACCAGGTGGGACAGGAAGTGGGGGGCCCGGGGGGAAGGCCAATCCCCCCAACTCCCGAATTGCGACGCAAACGTAGGGGGAAGAGGTTGGGTCTCCCAAAGCTTCTGTGCTGGAAGAAAACGCGCCAATCGCCATTCGGAGGTTCTGACACCTCACCTTAAGGATGCATATTTACCACTCTGAACACTGTAAATAATCAGCACTTAATAAAAGCCTAAAAAGACCATGCTGGAGTCGTTACTCTAGAGTAGCCATATCAGGCCCCCTGACAGTATACAACCTCTTAACTTCACTATTTGACAGATGTATCTGCTTGATTCATATCACCATGGATATTGCAAATAGCACAGTTGTGTTCCCCCACATGTGTTTCTCCCATTCACTTCTGTAGAGGAATTTCTGCATGCATAGGAGCTTCATATAATTTGTTTATAAATTATATAAACAACCATAATTCAATAGCATAACTTCAGTTTCAACAACAGCCAATGAGCAGTAGCTTCAAATTAACCACCATTTAAAAACAATTTGCAACCCAACATAAAAAAGGTAACAGAATATTGCTTCATTTGCTGTTAGCTTCAGATACAAATAATAATATTTGGGCAGTTATATAACGAAGGTTAATCACACACCCCAAATATAGCCAACCCAACTTTCAATCTGTATGCTTAAGAATGAGATGTAATATTTCACCTTGCAGATCTCCAATGCTAATCCTTAACTATAATATCCCGACCATGAATGGCTTTGTTTCATTTTCTTCCTCTGAGAAAAAGGGGCTTTTGTTAAATCCTGTTACTGTACCTTGTACCATTGTATAGAAAGAATCAATTGATGATAGGTTTGAAGTAATGCTGACATCTTCCTCTCTGCTAGAAGATTCAATGTCGACTGTAATGGCCTTTTCCATCTCCCCATGCAGGTTGGTGACCACTCCCGTTGGAAATGTGACATTGGTTAATCGCCCCTCACTTTCGTAGCTAAAGCAGAAAAAGCAGAAAATAAAATGATAAGAAACAAGAACAAATTGTTTTTCTTCACATATTAAAACTAACAGAAAATATCAGATGGTAATATTGCTAAGGAATCCTTGGTTTTTGTGCCTGAGTTATGCACACTGAAGACTTCAAACAGGCTTTGAAGTTACTGAAAGCCTGTTTAACATACAGGAGCCTCAGTGGAAGAGAAAACAGATGGATCTCCAGTTCTGCATATTATTCTTTGAAGTGTGACCAAATCCTGCTGCACATCTAATTTGCTGTTTCAAAGGGAACATGTTTGGTGGGGATAAATTGCTTCACATTCCGAACTCGCTTCCCATAATCAGGCTAGATTTAGTTCACTCTTATGTGAATGTTATCTCAGGGGCTCTTGAGATTTTTTAGCACGGGCCTTATCGTCCTGTGAAGAGAGCAGACCTCCTCCACTTATGCTCTTCACTGCATCACATTCTCTGTATTACAAGGATAAGCTGTATTGGGAAACAATTATTCTCTGCTGCTACCCTGACATGCTTGGAGCAGAAAATCAAATGGAGCAAGCTGAAAACTACCCTTCTCCCTGATATTTCCCCCTTCCACCCCCTCCACCCCCCCCCCGTAATAGTCAGTCAGCATTCTATGGTCACTGAACATGCTCAGTAATTATTTCACTGTTCTTAGCTTCCTCACTTGCACACACCCTTTTCTTTTACTTTCACCAACTCCAGAAGAAGAAGAAGAAGAAGAAGAAGAAGAAGAAGAAGAAGAAGAAGAAGAAGAAGAAGAAGAAGAAGAAGAAGCTTTATCACTACCAGAAGGAGTCTCAAAGCGGCTAACATTCTCCTTTCCCTTCCTCCCCAACAACAAACTTCCTCTTGGACATGAGCAGTACTATTTTGTCTGCCTGTACTTGTGAAATAGAAGGAGCAAGTCGTTACCTTCCAACAATATTTATTTATTTAAAAGATTCCTTAGCTGCTTTGCATTGCAAATGTATTTCCAGAAGAGGGTGAAATTAAAACATTTCCAGATGGATTATACAATTACAATCAGCCAGCTAAAATAGCCATCAGTAATAGCACTGAACTCCACCAAAAGCCTGAACGAATAACCCTTTCTTGAGCTAGCATTAAATGACTTTAAAGAGTTGGCACCAGCCACATCTTGGTGAGGAGGGAATTCTAAAGCTGGCGTGCCACAATGCTTTGGGGTGGAGTGTTTCAGGATTCCAGTGGCAGTCAGCTTTTCCTATCAATAGTAAGCTGTCTTCCTTGGGCTGTGCTGGGTGGAATGCCCAATCCAATCTACATTAAAATTGTGGGTTTTTCCATTGGTTTCTAGGTGCAGCTCTCACTTCTGTTCCTGGACAGCAAGTAAACTTCTCAATGTAAGCTACCAAAGAGCATATACAGACAATGCGATAGTTCACTTTTTATATCTTTTCAAGATGCTCCATTCTGTTCTTCCTTCACAACAACCAGTCAGCATTCTGTAGGCACTTAGCCATCACTGGGATGTTTGGGGAGGGAGTGTTCACCTAGCCCCCAAATATTTTTCTAGTATTTCTGTAATCCAGGTTTTCCCTGAGTCTGCTGGTACTCTTGAATGTGTGTTTTGGTGGTGTAACTACAAGCACTTGAACACCTGAGACCAGTATGAATATAGATGATAGTGCCAATCACATTTCTTCTGTTTGCAACTGCATAGATCTGTTCAATATATAGTTATACATAATAGTGTCAAACAATATTTCTAACTGGCCTTGGCTTAGATGATGGAGACCAAATTCACTTCAGGACATGGCTTCTGTCCCTTTAAGAGCCCTGAAGGTGGGCAACTTTCAGCGGTTGTGGGATTCAAATCATTGTAAATTTCTGTGTTGGGGAAAAAGCAGCAGCTGTGTAATGTCTGCTTGCAGAGCTTTATCAAATAATGAACTCCCTGGTCCTAAACAGAACATTAACAACATTGTTAACACAATAATGGGGCTCTTATATATGTAATTAGATTTAAAAATAAAATAAGGAATTTCAAAAAGGTGGGCAGACTTGAGAGATGGCTGTATTCTCCCTCTCTGTAGGCTAATGGACACTTAAGTACCATGTTCCCTTACTCTAATAATCTTCTTCCCTACATTTGCAGTTGGTTTCTGGACCTGCAGCGGATACACACTTTAAAGTACTTTAAAGCTCACATAGTGATCGTGTGAGCATCATTGGAGTGTTCAGTGTGCTTATTGAAGTGCACATCTCATCTGCAAGTCTCACAGGGTCTATGTTCATCATCTGTACGATTCCAAATTCAACTTACAAGGTTAGACTGGTAGCTCATCTGCAGATGATTGGGGTTTGCTGCATAAAACCCAGTACAGCTTTTACATTCCCATTTTTTCTCATGGCCACTTCCTATATTTCTAGTTTAGCCTTAAATTCTACAATTAGTCCTACAGAAAACTGTCAGATGAATTGCTCCTACTTGGTCCCATTGTCTCAGGTTCTTACCAGCATTGGAACATTCACAGTACACTGAGAGACACACTGCATTCCTTTCTGCAGCTCTCACGCCAGTTTCCAACCCTTGAGATTACAGATATTATCCTGCCTTATAACAAACAGTTAACAGAATGAGAGGATCCTCGTATTTCTATTTGAGAATGACATGGCTTTTCTTTAGAACCCAATATGGGTAGCAGCAATCCACAGAAACTAGGTAAGATTTTCTCAACAAGTCAAAGTGAGTGAAAAATGGTGATGCCACTTTTCATACTTAAAACGTCAAATTTCAGAACAGACTCTGTTATGAAGTTGCTCTTGTAGAAACTAACAATTTCTATTTTTCTTGAGCCAATGGCAGTGTGTCATGTGACAATTCCTTTGTAACTTCCAGGGATACATTTCAGTGTTAAAAGCATCGATTCCCAACTTTTCAAGGTCTTACTAAGTAATTCTGAAGCTAGTACTGACCACTGTCAGTTCTGTTTTGTTGACCAGTTTAATTTCTTGTTCCTTTTCACTGTGATTCAAATATGAATCTTTTCCATGACAAACAATTTCCACAACCAGCACATCTAAGGCTGATCTAAAAGCTTTACACAGCCATTAATCACATATCCCATTTCATAAGAGGCTTTCAATTTTTAATTGTGTCACACAAGATTTAAAATATATTGCAGTTGTACCTTATTAAACTTGTAGTCATTTTTATGCCTTTACGTAAGCTCTATTTTTTTCCTGTGAGAGCTTTATCTTATAGGTAGCAACCATTCACAGATTGATTTCTTGCTCTTCGTAAAACAATTTCTGATTGCTAACTACAAGACTTTTGTACAAGGGCAACCTGTCAGTGGTAATGATGATCACCGTCTCAGGCATTTGATCTTTTACTCCCTTAACTACTGAAATTCTCTCTTCTGAGGTCCATCCCCTTACTTTTTAAATTACATTCCCACCCAATTTGTTAGTTTTCCTAATCTATACTCCTGCCTTTCACGTTGTTCTGTTATAATTTTCAGAACACCCTGAAACCACAGGAGAAATATGTCTCAGATTTAATTTGACAACTATGAAATATGTCTGATTTCACATCAAATGCTTTTTACTCTCTGCCCCTGCTTATTATGTGTTTATGTGAGAAGATAAATAGCTCTTCTGTCAAACAAAAGGCAGGCTTCTATGTCATACACCACCACAAATATTCCCAGGTACTGCTCCTTACAGGCAAAACAGCAATAAACAGTGGGAGAGCAAAGCTACTTATTTCAACAACATCCCTCCCTCAACGCGCTGTGATTGGAGAGCCCTGGTAAAACCAGTTGCTCTGATTACAAGCTAAATTTGTCCATCACAAAGGAAATCTCTCCTCGCCCTGGCATTTTCCTTGTATGGAAAGCTTAGAGACACAGTTTTGCTTTTAGCAGACACAATGACTATATTCACACATCCTTTTATTTTAGAAACAACGAATATATCTCACTTCTTCCAAACTAACCTGAAGACAGAGCTACCACAGCAATAGAAATTATAAAGGGGAAGAAATGGCAGCATAAGAGACAGTGAGGCCAAACATCATTTCACTGTGGGATTTTCAAGTTTGTTCTTTTGAACACAGTTGCCCAAACACAATTAAGAAGAGTCCTATTTTTCTTGAATGATTCATGCAAGCCATTGCATTCTGCAATGTGATAAAACCTTTGCAAATAGAATAGAAAGAATGTTAACTTGCCAGAGTAAAATGATAATGCTTCACAAAAAAACCCTGATCTACTTAATGTTCATCGTAGCCTTGTAGAACAGGGAATACCAAAGCAGAAAGAAAATACAAATTCAGTTACTGAACACTGAAGAAGAACAGATTTGCAAATTTGGGGCAGAACTGGGGATGTGAAGGTAGTAGCACAGCAAGAATGTGGGAAAATTGAACAACTAGATGCACATTGAGTGTAGGAGCTACAGAATACATCCTCAGTCTAGTCTGATCCGGCAACACTCTTCGGATGTGATGCAAAATTTATGGGTTTCAATGCTGCCCATTAAAAAGCTCAATGCTCAGATAAAAATAGCATGGGAAAAGTCTACGCTGAATGATATCTGATACCTGTGCTTTCTTCATGGAATAAGCCTTTGGGGGAGGGGAGAACATTCAAATCAAACTTGCATCCACCTGTCACCCTTGGAGTGGAAGTGCAGTCCAGGAGAAGCTTTACCACCCTGTTGCATGTGAAAACTGGGCCAGGGTCTCTGATTTTGACAGGGTCAAAGCTAATTCTTTATTGAAAAAATGCCTCCCCCCCCCCCGGCCTCCCAGTTGTTATGATCCTATGTAGCCTTGAAGAAATTGATTCATCAAATGAATCGATGTCTTCTCTTTTGTTGGGTTATTTCATCTGCCTAAATATGTTTGTGTTGGTAGGCAGATAGCAGCATGGGATAGAGGCACTTATCTGCCCTCTTGCCAATTTAGTCACTGCAGTTTATGGCCAGTGGAGGGGAGCACGGCAGCTGGGAGGGTGGCTCATTGTAGCGGCAGGACCACTGGGTTGCTGCTATGTTTGCACCATTTTGATCCCCCTTATCCTCCCCAGTAAGCAGCAGTGATTCAACTGTTGAAACATTAGTTAATCACTTCTGCCCCACAATGCCATCTGCTACTTAGTTTGGTAAATTATGAGCCTGTTTCTAACTGTAAAAGTCTATCATATTGCTTTAAGTTGATGATGTTTCACAGTCGAACATGACTTTTTCACATCTCCTTCTTTGGTTTTGTAATGTATTGGACAGTTTGATTTGTGAACCACTCCAGGATTTTCTACATTAGGAGCGGTATACAAATGGACCTTATAAATAAATGAATAAATAAATAAATAAATAAATACACACATACATACATACATACAAACAAACAAAGAGATTGGGAATAAAAAACTTGTGTGAAGGCTTATTTGCATAATCATTTATCTCAACATGACAGCCTCTTCCCTCCCTTCCACTTTTAATTTGCTTGTATGGTCAACACACAAAAAAACAATGTGACATGACATAATCAATCAGAGCTGCTAAATGACATATATTACCTTGCCACGCCAGCATACTAAAAATGTGCATTTGTAATCAAGTGGATAATAACAGCAATTTGTTATTAAATAATTATCCCATAATCACCATCATATTGTAAAATAATGTAATAAGAAAGCACTAGGAGGGAAGGTTGCCACCCCCTAACCAAGTCTGAGTGCCTGAAGAGACACCACCCAGAGAGTGAGTTTTCTCTGCCACTTCTGATGACCTGCCCTCCACTTCCCTTCCCTGCAGTCATGAACAGAGCCAGTTTTGCCCCACAGCAGGTGTATGAAGCAGACAGAGCAGCATCAAGTGATGCTATTCCTAAAGTCATTGCCCTGGAGCTGTAAAATCAAAACTGTTGTCTTCAAGTTAGGATCCTGATGGTTGTGATTTTATTGAGGATTATCAATAAAATGCAAATCTCTCATACCCTATTCCTATGACTAATCAAGAATCCTAAGTACAAATACTGCCTCACAAAGGGTCCTCCTTCATTTTCCCCAGCATTCCTGAATTGTGAGGTTCAAATGAAATGTTCAAAATGTGCCCTGGAAAGAAAGAAAAAAAAATCCACAATATTTCAGACTGGAGGCAAAAAGTGTATTTCAAAGCCCTGAAGCCTTTTCAGATGAATTCCCTCTGGCACATTCCTCTGATATACTGAAAGGGACGATTCTGTTGATCATACCCTTGGCAGTGTTACTATTCTGGCATTAT
Organism: Zootoca vivipara; assembly: GCF_963506605.1. NCBI lineage: Eukaryota > Metazoa > Chordata > Lepidosauria > Squamata > Lacertidae > Zootoca > Zootoca vivipara. The sequence continues at coordinate 50,792,866 of NC_083284.1, read as the reverse complement.
GACACCCTGGAGATTTCTGCATGCCAGAAAAATACCCAAGTCCTCTGCATTTATAATGGAGGCTTTATAATTGTGCTCAGATCCTTTCAAGAGCAGCCAAGTGCTAAAAGTTTGTGGATGAAAGTTACAGTGATTTTTTAAAAACCAACTATTAAGGTTTCAGGATGTCCCACAGTTCAAGGGAGGGTATTGTATTTCATAGCAGAACTCCACAGAGCAGTTACAACAGTGCCAGTGTCTAGTCTTTGAAAGCTTTATCTGAAAATTTAATAAGTAATTGTGTGTTTTAACTTATCACCAACTCTTTGGATCTAACTTATAGTGAGTCTTTTGGGGGAACCTCAACTGACTGCCAAGAAATTCCTTATCTGAGAAAAGGAATACCTAGAGCACTCATACATCACAAAAAAACGGCTAACCCTACCAGTTTGGATGTTACCTTTTCTTTTGTGTGTGGGTGGGTGGGTGGGGGGGAAGAGAGACTCAACTTGGTTAGAGTTGCAGTCACACATTACTCTCCCATGGACTCACTGTGGGAAGAAAGTTATGTGGTTGTACTGTAGTTTCTTATGGCATCTTCCTGATGCTGCAACTGTAAATCACAATCTTTTGCAAGTAGAGATCAAAGAGATTGAGTAGGGTACTGCACTCAAATGAAGAAGCCCCAGCCCCCCTGACAGGGGTGAGCATTGCCGGACCCCTGGATACTCCTGTTCCTCAGCCGCTTTGGTCACCTTCCCATCCCCTTTTGTGTTGTGTGTTTTAGTTGGTAAGCGTGCCCTGTTTTAATTGTGTGTGCATAAGCTGCTTTGGCTGAATAGGGGTTCAAAACACTCCAAATAAATAATTGGTTATGGGCAAGATGTGTAAAAAAGTGTAAGGCAAGATGTATTTCTAAACTTCTTTTTCTACACTGGGTGTGGTGTTTTATGCAGCACCAGAGTCCCCTACAACTGTTGTATAGCTTATATTCCTTTGTAGAATTATGACCGAATTATCACAGATTTAATTGCATCTACCAAACATAATTTTTCACATATCACATTTTTACCTATGTAAAGTTCCTTTTGTGTGTGTGTGTTAGAGAAAAAAAGTTGCACAGGTGAGGTGTAATAATGCAAATGCTTAATTTTCTGTAAGTCAGAAGCAGAAACATCTGCAGCATGAAGTAACCAAAGCTGAGCTTGGTGGCCTTTGCAGCAAAATGAGCGCAATCCAAAAATAGCTGCAATCCAAAACGTATATACCAGGAAGTAAGCCCCACTGGCCACAATAGGACTTACCTCTCAGCAAACATGCAAAGGGGTTGTCAATAAGTAGCTACAAAAATCCTAGGCTGACTACACTGTTTACATTACTCTTTATAGCTGAAATGTTTATGAATTCATGTAAGTGTTTTAGATGGTAGAATTATCATTTCTTTGTTGGCAGTCTCCTAAGACTCTTACAGTGGACTAAATATTTAAACTGAATTTTCATGTGGAGTCAAACATTTAGTTTGTATTTTATTTTCATTCTGGGTCACAGGTACAGGCATTTTGGCATAATTTTGATTATATGCAGTTGCTGGGAGAAATCATCCAAAAAGTACAGCTTTAACGACATCAGCAATACCAAACAGTGCACTTCATCTTTCCCCCCTGAAAGAAGTGTTTGTTTTGCATGTTTTTTAGCTCAAGGAGAGCATGATTCTGTCACCGTGTGTGTTTGGGTGCAAAAGATTCAATTTGCATGAAAAGGTAAGCTTTTAAGGATCTTGCAGCACAGGGCAGGCTGAGATAGCTCAGTTTGTAAAGCATTTGGCTCTTAACCTCAGGATTGCTCAAAAGCTTTCTGCATTGCAGGAAGTTGGAGTAGATGACCCTCACGGTCTCTTCCAACTCGACAAATTCTATTATTCTAAGTTGTAGGTTTCTTGCCAAAAAAACTCTACCAGCACAAGCAAGGTGTGGCCTCCAACCTGCTATTCAGCTCATATGGGATCACATTAGAATGTAAATGCCCAACCTTCCTCTGGTTCTAACTTAAATCAAAGCCACACTGTACCACCTATTAATTAGATATGAGAAAGCAGAGATTTCAGGAGGCTCATCCAACAAGTACTGCAAATCTCACCACAACCTAGGTGGCAAATAAAAAAACACACCTACTGTCACATTTGTATACTGCACTTTACAACACATTTAAAATGTTTTCTTTGCAGCTGTATAGCTGAGTTTCTAGACACCCATTTGTTAAACAACAGATTCTTTTGGGCACACATCTGAAAATCGCCCTTTCAGAACCACCTCTTTGTACAATTAGCTTTCCCCACCTAATTCCATCCCCTGCATTCTCCCACAAGCAGCAGTCCCTCCTTCCCTTCTCTTAAGTTAGTAAGCTCCTGGGTAGTATCTGCCTTACAATCAACCACTTCTCCAGTGTTCAGACAGAACATAAGCAATGATCAGTACTAATTATCTGTCTTTAAATCCTCCTCTGCTGTCTTTTCAGATTTACCATGAATTTTCACTCTCCCTCCTCTCCTACTGTGTTAGAGACCTACTCTCATCTCCTCTTTCTCTCTTCCTGGGAACACTTCAGTAGTTATTCCCATGAGCGTAGCCAGGATTTTTGTTAGGGCCAAAGTTGTTGAACTTTCTTTGCCCCCCCCCCAGCTATGCCCATGGTTATTCCCAGAATTCTTAATAATAATACAGTTCCTAGGATTCTTTGACAGGTAAATTAATGGTGTGTATATAGCTTTCCTGATCAAGGTGGAAGAAGGGGGAATCTCCCAAAACTGGGCTTGAATAACTTAATATGGAACTTCAAGGAAGGAATATCCCCCCCCCACCTTCCCCCAGCAACCCAACTCATCTCACATTGCTCCAGAGAAGCTTTGCAGGAGCTGCAGCAGGCCAAAAGTTTTCCTCCATGAAACTTCCTTAACATATCATAGGATCCAAGCCAGCATAAACAAAATGCCCAGAGCTATGGTTTTGATCTGTGGGTTACTGACAGCATGTGCAAACAATGTGCACTCAGTTTGTGTCTTTTCTAATTATTTTCTTTCTTTATTAAATTTACATTCTGCTTTTCCTTCCAAAGAAGTCCAGGGTGGCAAACAAGTGATAAAACAATAAAAGGTCTGCTACAAAACCTGATAGCTGTAAGCCTCTTAGCAGATCCACATCATACATTTAATGCAGATCCAATGCACATTTAAAGCAAAAGAATCTTGGGGACTATAACTTGCCCCTCAGAGTTACCACAATTCCCAGAATTCTTTGGGAGAAGTCATGTACTTTAAACACGTGTGTACATTGTTTCCTGAGGTAGACGGATGCCAACCAATGTCTTCATTTCCAGGTCGTGGGCTTCCCAGGAGGCATTGGCCTGGCCACTGTTGGCAACAGAATGCTGGGGCTGCTCAAACTTGGAAGTTTTCACAGAATCTGCATGCTGACACATCCACATGTGACCATAAAATGCCACCGTATCTCACCCCATCTCCAATTTAATTTGGATTTACCATTTCCATGGAAAATCCATTATTATTTTTAAATAAAAAACCCTGTTTCCAGCAACACATTTGTGATGTCTGAATGACCCATTTGCAGTATTAAGCCCCCATCTAGAAGGAACCTGATGTTCTTGGGAATTGCTTTTCTCAGCAAAATACAAGGAAAGGCGAAGACTGTGACTCTATGTATCTTGACGAGAAAAGCAGCAATTTAAATATTCATATCCTTCACAAGGCAGAAGAACCAGAGTGCAAGCAGTAGCATATGAAGGAGCAACAAGATTAGGGACATTTCTTTTAACCTACTGCAGGGCAACAAAGTGTAGTTTTTGTGCCATCTGCCCCAGCACATCTTACAGTATTAACTGCCAGATATGACCAAAGGCTGGTTAACAATCTACCATTTTTGTATCACTCTAATGGACTGAAATGAACCAGCTTGGTTACGAGGCTGGTCTAAGGCATCAAACAGGGCCTTTCAGCAGGCAATTGAACATCTCTCTCACACAGACCAGAGGTTCTATATTTAACAAAGCTGGGCAACTAAAATGGCTCTTTAACCAGAAAGTAATTATTCAGTTCATGAAGCACACTGCTGTAAATCCTCCCTAAGATTCAAAAAAGGCAGACATATAAGTCACTTGATACTGAATAAAATCTTTTAAAAGGCCACATAGAAGCCATTAAAGTACATTCAGAAGTCCTCAGCTATTTCCCTAATGGGATTAAAACAGCCACACAATAACTACAAGAAACACGAGGAGAAATTACTGCTAGAAATAAAACGCTGGGGTCTCTACCAGGCAGAATGAATGCCAGTGTGCTAAAGATGCCAGCTGTCCTCAGCAGACACATTTGTTCTGGAAATGCCTTTCCCTCTCTTTCATTCTCCACCTGGTCCAACTCACAAGCTGGAAGACAGGGTTATTGGGTACATAAAAACAATTAAACCTTATTTACTGGATTGCGATAAACAAAGCACACCAGATTTAAATCATTTAAACAGAAAAGCCACAAGCTAACGAAAAAGTATCCTCAGTTTTGAGCGATGTTTAACATTGTTGGTCATTCTAATGGACCCATAACATTTATACAGCCCTGTGCCCTCAGAGTGGCCACTTTTTTCAATTAGTCTTGACAACAATGAGATCAATGAACATTGTGCAGGAATGTCAGATTTGGTGAACTTCAAATCCCACATTAATTCTTATGGCTACGGTTTGTTTGTTTTTATAAAAAAAAACAGTTAAAAATATATGCTTCCAACAAAATTGATGAAATCTTTCATAACCTTAACATATCCAACGGCTATATATTTATTCCCACTGGAGAAGGGATTCCCACTTGCTATTAACTTGGGATTTTACCGTTCAGCAACAGAAAAAACATTTATAACTCTTGACGAATAAGAAGTACATTTATTGCCCCAGGCTGAATAATCTCTCATCATTATGTTTCTACATGCTTTTGGCAGGGCCAGAAAAAGAGAAAGATATGCAATGATGCACAACATGCAGTACAATACATCAGGTGTGCACTAATGCATTGGGACTAAACTTACCATCATAATCCTTTCATTTGTAAATCATTATAAAAATACATTTTGTATGCCAGCGGTTTTGTGCAACTTGGTGTACTTTTATTTGAATTCAGTATTTTCAGTTCAGCTCCTCTTCACTTCCATTAAACAGCTTCTGCTACTTTTGCACCTCTAATGAGATGGAGAGTGGCCAGAAGTGATCACACTAAACACTACTAAACAGTTCAGGGATCAGAAAATCTTTTGAATCCATGGGTAGATTTGCAAACTGAAGAAACTGATGTGGCTGCTACACACACTGCAACCTACTCTATTGGCTACAATGGAATGTTTTTTGCTAGGCCCCATCTAGTTGGGGCCCCTTTGGTGGGGAAGGGACCTAGTGGGCAAAGGCTTCTGCAGGTGCACCCTTGGGTGCCATGTTAATGACCCCTGATGCAGTGTCAACAAGCTGGCAAGAAGAAAAAGAGCTACAAATAAGCTTTGTAGCACGGAGTTGGAAAAATAAATAATGTAGATATGACAAAGGGGGAATGCCAAGACAAAGGCAGAGGACCCCATAGCTAATTCAACATTGCACTCTTCTAATTGTCAGACAAAATGATCCCCCCCTCTCTTCTCCTCGTGATACTATGAAGCCAAGCATGCCTCCTAAAAACAGTATATGGTTTTGTGTTACTTACTCAAAAAAAGTTGTCCATCCAGTCTCATCACTTTTTGTTGCTAAGAGTCCACTGTTGCCATGATAGGTAAACAAGACTAGCTCCTGTCCTTGGGCTGTCATGCTTTTTAGACATCCATTGGTTCCTATAGTTAGCCAGATAACTTGGTTGTCAGGAGATACCACCCTCACTGGCATCCGGTTGGGATCTCGCCTTATACGAAGGGTATTTCCATTGCTGTCAGTTACAGCCGTGATGTCGTTGTCGTTACTGTAGCTAAAATTGTACAGATAGTCTCCTGTGACTAAACTCATCGTGTACTGATGGGTGCCGTTGACATCAAAGATGTAGAGTTCCTGATCGGTTGGAGAGGCAACTTCATAAAAATTCATTGAAGTCAGCAACGGTTTGTTCTTTGACACAGCTCGTATCCGAATATTTCCAAGATCAGCAATGTACAACGTTCCATCAGGTGATGCAGCTAAAGAAGATGGGGCATTAAGTTTGGCATCTTTAGCATAACCATCACCATTTTGGTAGCAGTCACAGTTAACATCATTTTTGCAATCACACTCAGAGGGTATTCCAGCAACTAATGAGATCTCTCCATCAGTTGTGACTTGTCTTATTCTGTTAATCTTTTTTTCATCCGTTTCTGTAATGTAAAGCACTCCACTGTAAGATACAGAAATAGCTGTGGCTGATTCTAAAGTAGTCTGTACGGCATGTTTCCCCACAGTGTACTCCACTCCAGGAACTTGGCAATGCATTGGCCTCCCAGCAGCAATACGGACTTGCCGATTTTCAGTAATCTGAAGAACTACGTTGTTATCTAACACATATATGGAGTTATCCATTGGATTGATAGCCAAATCCGTTGGCCACTCCAGACGCACCTTAAAAAATAAATAAATGGAAAAGCCAATTATTATCTTTAGCAAAGATAGTTTTCTAACCGATCAAGTGCTAGAGATACCACTTTTGAAACAGTTATCTGTTTGTCTGAAGTTACATAGAATTACACATATAAAAGGAAATGCGGTAGTCTAAATTATTGCCCCTAGGGTGAATATAAAGGAGGGGGTGGAAACAGGGAAACTGGAGTGCTGGAAACACTAAAACTGAATGCTAAAAACATTATAGAAATCAATAGAAAAAGTTATCTGCTGTTGAAAAATGTATCACAGAGTTCAAAACTGCAGACTAGAGGCATTAGTAGAAGTTGGTATTAGAAAGATTAGAATGTCAATACTTTTCTAATATATTTGCTGCTCCACTTGTATTTTATGACTGTACCTCTTGTAAATAATTATGGTCTTCTCTACTGTTCCTAAAATTTATTGTAAAAGTAGACATAAAGATACATTTTTAGGTGTACAATACTGATACTTATGTTCTTAGAATAAGCTCCTTATCATGAAGATATAGTATAAAAAACAGTTCAGGATGCTTCTAGACACCTGCTTATTCTAGGATTGGAGCCAAAATATATACAATACATGTCATCAAATTGCCAGTTGTATTTCCCCCCCATCTAATCCACTTTCCCAGGAAAAATCTGAAAAATACATAAATAAATACATCAACAAACAACCCATTTATGATATCTTAACTGTTTGAAAGGACCCTTTCTATGAATGTTTACTCAGAATTAAGTCCCCATTCGCCCTCAGCGTTGAAGAGAGTGGCCATTGTGGCCTGGTGCAGTCATGGTGGGGTGGGACTTCCTCCCCTCAGCTTCTGTCTCCTCTCGCCACAGTGACTGCTAGGACATGCTCGCAAGGTTCAGCAGCCAATTGCAAGCAGGTAGACCAGAGGGAGTACTTCCTCCTGGTCAGCTTTCTGGTCATCAAAGCCAGCCGTGCCGGAGCTCAGGCCTCAGTCGACATTGGATTCTCCACCCTCCATCCCTTGTTAATGTGGCTTAATGGGCTGTCGGAGGGAAAATGAGCATGGCCTTGTTGGGCCTTGCTATGGAAGTACATTGGTCACTATGTTTGGGGCCAGCGAGGAATTCTCCCTGCACACTAATTAGGCCTGTCTGCAGGGATTTGCGTGCATCAGAGCAATTAATGTAACTTCCTGGTGGATAATGCATTAGGTTGGATCAGTCTAGGAGGCCAGGGGATGGCACTCCTTGCTCTGCTGTCATGGACCCTGGGGTGCTACATGTCCAGACTTGCATCTTGGGGGCAGACGGGCCATGGTGTTCCCCCACCAGCGATCATGGGGGTCTCCTATATGTGATGCACATTGCAAGGTGACCTTAAGCCTTGATCAAACAGCAGTAACACTGGTTGATTTCAGGATACATTCCCAATACCTACTCCAGAAGCTGCTGACATCTGTTATCAATAGAAGTCGTGGCCTGATTAAATCCCAATACTGTTGTCTTGTGTTTTTATTGTGTGTATGCCCTCAACCTTGCCTCCACTGCCCCTGGGTCTGCAATGGTACTTATTTCAAGCAATCTCCCCTCCTGTCTTTAGCAACTGGTATTAAAAAGTATTGCTGCCTCCAACCCTGGAGGCAGAACATTAGCTATCATGGATAACAAACAGCCATCAATAGCCCTCTCCCCCATGAATTTTAGTCCTCTGTTGAGGCAATCTTGGTTGGTTGCAGTCACAGCCTCCTGTGGGAGGAAGTTTCATAATTTACCTATGTGCTGCGTTTAGAAGTACTTTCTTTTTATCTGCCTTGCATCTTCCAACATTCAGCATCACTGGATATCCATGAGTTCTAGTATTATGAGAAAGGGAGAACAACTTTCCTCTCTCTACTTTCTCTATGCCATGCATGATTTTTATAAACTTCTATCATGGTCCCCCTAAAACAACCAATAGATCTGGTTTTTAAAATACCTGACTGATGTGCATGCTGGTATCACATGTTAAAGGTCTTGCTGAAGTCAGATCATTTGAGCCAAGTAATGTTGATATTATTCCATTCTGGTCCACTTTCCTGATCATAGTCCCATCAACAAAGTAGATTAATCCATTTTTGTCTACTGCCACTCCTTGGGTAAAGAAACAAAACACAACACCAAGAGCGTGTTATTTGTTTTTGATAAAAACTATTAATCCTGTTTGTTCATCTTTTCCCACAAAGCCAGAAAATGGGTCTGAAAATATTAACAAATATGACAGGTTTTAAACATTACATGCAGCCTCATGAGGTTTAACTGGTTACAATTTAAATATTAATGTATGGTACTTTATTAGACATAGCTAGTACATTATAACAATATGTATGAAAGGAAAACATTCTGCTTGTGGGGGGTGAAATCCAACAAGCACTGCTCCTAATGAACTCATTTAACTTTGCAATTTGCTCAGTATGAAGTCTTTGTGGCGTAACTGGCATGTGAAAAAATATTTATAATGAATTATAATCGATGACTAATGTTCAGTGGGGTGGGGAACTAAAAACCTCACTTTCTGCAGTTATACTTTTGGATAGCTTTGCCATTCACAAACTGAAAACAAGCTTTTGGAAACACAGGACTGAATAAATAACTAGATAGCATGAAATGCTCTTGTGTGTGCTGACTGAACTGTGTTTTGCTCTTCATAAATTGACAGTTTCCTCCACCTTTGGGGCTCATGAGTGTCGCTTCTACAGCCTTGCCACCATCACCACATCTGGCTTCATCAAATGGAAGGCACTGCTCCCCAGTTCCTGCTACCACTTCAGCATTTTTTGTCAAGTCCTTTGCCCCAGTGAGTGACTTTGGACGGTAAATCCTTCGTGTGTTGGTGTCAGAAACATACAATTCTCCTGTGACTGGGTCAGTTGCAAGGTAGTATCTATGAGCCGGGTTACTGCTGTAGAAAGGGAAACAACACGTTTTAGCACAGTAAGCAATATTCACTATTACATTTCAAAAGACAGTCTATCAATTGGACTTGCAAAGCAAATAATTAAAGCAAGCAACCCCTGTTGCCATTCAAAAGTTAGAGTGAAGCCAGGCAGCCATAGCTGAGTGTGGTGGTAGTGATCTTAACACATATTCTTAGTCTTGGGGACCAACAGCTCTGAATGCAGCAAATCTGTGTTCAAACCATTTTTATTGCACTGCAGTGTCCATCTCCACTCCTAGTCATAATGGTATCAAAAAGTCCCAATGAAAACATGATATGCTTGCTTCTTACTTTCTGCAAAGCATTTTCAAGGGTGGGATGGGGAACAGAAAGCTGTTGTTTTAAACACTTTGTATGTTATGTGTGAACTCTGCTGACTTTGAAAAGAGAATGTGTAAGTGAAAATCAGTGGTTTTGTTTGAAGTAATTGTTTAATGTAATGCTGGTTAGTTAAAAGTTGGTTAGTGTATTGCTGTTTTGCAATCGAGAAACAGTCAAATTAATACATATTTTTAAAAGATGGGAGGAGTGTTGATGTATGGATTCTTCCACCTTGCGGAAAGGCAATGGAATAAACACCTTTTTGGTTCCTTTTAATTATATAAATGTGCAAACGTAATTTTGAGTATTACCTTCAAATCAACAGCACCAGATTAGATCACCCTATAGCCTATGTTTTTCAAATTGCTTCTATTTCACTAGCTATATTATTTCAAGTAATCTAGGCCACTTGAGTACATGATGCATAATATTCATAAACAGAAGAGACTGTTCATGCTACTGATTGGAAAGCATGTGATTACTGGATGTGATTTAACAGGTCAGATGGCATATATAAGAAGTAAGTTCAGTTTCTTGTTTTAAGTCATCTTAAATCATTGCAAACTTTCACATAAAACTACTGAATATGCTGGACCATCCTTCTATGGAATAAAGCCACTTTTCAAAAAACATAGAGCACATGACACCATAAACCTTATACAACTGAAACATTTCTCTCCTTCTCTCCTATGGAATGAGTAGCTCTAGAGAATACATTTGTTGCTCAAAGATACAATCCAGAACCTTAATTAGTTGCATCTATGACAGTGGATCTGAGTTATGGTGCTCAGAACTGAAATGAATATATAGATGGCAGCGCTAGTGCCTGCTCACACACAGAGCCCAAGTGCCACGGCAGTCAGTTGCATCTCTAATGTGTTTGCAAATGCAGTGCTAAAATGTATCTACCAATCTTGGTGATATCTGAACATCTGTTCACAAAACGTAGTGCCTCGTATTTCATAAATATAACACAGTGCTAATGTACTTCTGTTTGCAAAAGGCAACCGAGGCCAACATAAATAAGTTGTGAACAAATTACATCTTGGAGCATGGACATTTCTGAAGTATAGAACTAAAGCAATGTAACATTCAAAACAAAATAAAACAGCAGCAGAATAGGCATAAAATAAGCAACATGGTATAACAATGGTGTGAAAGAGCTAAAACCACTGAACATTTTTAACGACTGAAAAGCCCAGGAAATCATGAAGGTTTTCACCTGGCACTAAACTGGTGAGCCCCTATAGATAGGCTATTCAATTACTGGGGAGCCACCACGAGACTTCCGGTAATGGTGCGCTAGCGAGCGGGTCGGGAAAGAGAAAGCTCTGAACACCGCGGAGCTTAAACTGCAGACAGCGGTGATTTAAAGGGGGGGGAAAGCGCCTGAAACCCCCCCCTGATTACAAGGAAAGGGCACAAAGCCCTTCCCGAGGAAAAAAAAAGCGGCGTTTCTAAGGCAGAACTCAGCGGCGGCATCACTCGAGGTGGAGCTGCTGAGAGGAGCCCTCGCCACGGCGGCAGCAACAGTATCGGCTGCCGGCTACAAAGTGTCTGCAGACGCGGCACCCGAGAACTCGCCTAGCTAGCACCAAGACTCTTCGACGGAGAAAGAAAAAGATACACCGACCGTGAGTTATCTGAGGAATATTTGGAAGGGCTTAAACAAGATCACGGGCGGGTGACAAAGTCGAAGGAACTCGTATCGCACTGCTCTCAATCTTGCGAACGACAGCCCCGTGTCATAAATGAGAATCTGAAGGGGGATGTTAAAACAGACCACGGACTAGAAGGGATTAATCGCGGAGGGGACAAAGACGGATGGGAAAGACTCTTTTACTGACTTTATTGGATTAAAATCTTTGTCCCAAAATGGCGATTTGGATTGGTGCCAACACACGCTGATTCTTGACCAGGCTGGGATTTGGAAAGGAAGGGAGGGGAAGAACGGGGAGTGAGGATACGTGACGACGCGCATGGCAGAGAGATCAGGAGTCTGTCTCAGCGGCCAGCGGACAGCGCCTAATTAACAAGTAGGAGAGACCTCAAAGCAACCTGTTGCTAGGCAACGATCTTGCTAGCTGCAGTGGAGGTGGATAGAAGTTAAGCCAAGACAGACTCTAAAGGCGCACCTCCCCCCAGGCGCTTTTGGTGTACTCCTGACCTCTTCTTGCAACTTTTGTGGCTGGTGAAAACTTTAAAGATGACTTGCTAGAGGTGGGGGAAGGGACTCCCATAGGAAAGAAGCAGGACCCGTCGTGGCACAGAGAGATTGACTATAAATAGAGCATGCCTTTAAAGAAATATAAAGAGCAGCAAGGGAATTCAACAACAATGGCGGGGAATCAACAGAGAAGGCAATCAATGTCAACTCCCAGCGATAATGACGCCCTTGCCGACATAAAGGAATTAATAACAGAGATGAATAAATCCCTAAATGAAAAACTGGACTCTGTAGAATCTAATTTAGAATCTAAAATAGAAGGGAACTCCAAAATGATTGTAGAGTTGTCGGGCCAAGTTAAGGAACTGGCCGGAAAGAATAAGGAGTTGGACAAAGCGGTCAAAGACCTAGGAGTTAAGATGACAAAACAGGATGACGCAATAAAGAAAATTACTTTGGAAAATAAGGAGATTAAAGCAGCAAAAGAGAAGGAAGATGAAGAGAGACGGAAAATGGCCAAAATGCAAGAGGACTTAGCGGACCAGATAGCCCTTCTTGAAATGAAACAAAAAGAGCTGGTTCTACGGTTGCGTGGCGTCCCGGAGACGGCACACGAACAGATAGACGAAAAGATAATTAAGGGCTTGGCGGTCTGGCTGCAGGTCAAAGAAGAGGACTTAGCATTGGACGTGGACAAAATCTATAGAGTACGTTTGGACAGAGCTAGAAATATTAAAGGTCCGGGAGACTGTATGTTGTTTTTGAACTCTTTGTTCCTGAAGGACAAGATTCTACAAAAGAAAAAACATGAGAACTTAATAATTGAAGGGAAATCAATAGCAATATTTAAGGAAATTCCGAGAAGGTTTAGATCTAAAAGGCAGGCCTATAGGAATGTGACGGAGGCCCTGACAAAGCATGGAATCAGGTTTATTTGGGAGTTCCCTGAGGGGCTCACCTTTGAATTTAAAGGTAGAAAGAAGACTTTCAGAACGGTGGAGGAGGCAGAAAGTTTTTGTACTAGAAACAAGAAAGAATTGTTCAGAGAAAGGGAGGAGAAGAAAGACGAATTAGAATAATTATTTAGAGTATACAGTAAAATTAAGTAGTATCTGAGAGTTGAGGGTTCTCCCCTCTCCTAGTTGCAAAGAAGCAGCCCAAAAGTTTGATTGATTACCCTTGCATCATCCCTTGTAAGTGTTAGAGAAAAGATTGAGCTTAGTGTTATTCACACCCCTACCAATCCCCCCTCTGAAGGTTATTTTCTTTCTTTTTTTCTTTTCCTTTTTTTTTGACGTGGATATAAGAAATTAATTTTGGGAAATATTAAATAAAGTTATGGATTTTAATATTATTTCATGGAACATTAATGGCTTAAATGACAAATGTAAACGCAATAAGATAGAACGTATATTGAAAAAGAATTCGTGGAATATTATTGGATTACAAGAAACGCATATTTCTCAAAAACATGAAAAAATACTAGTTAATAAAAGATTGGGGACGGAGTTTATTTCATCGAATAAGAAAAAAAAAAGGAGGGGTGGTTATTTATGTGAAATCGAGCATCAAAGCTGAAAAATTGTTTCAGGACGATGAGGGTAGGATGGTGGGGGTGCGTCTACACTTGCCAGAGGGGAACTTAGTAGTAATCAATATCTATGCCCCAAATGGGTGCAAAAGGGAATTTTTTAAAAAATTGAGAGGTAAAATGGGGGAATATATAACTGATGAGGAAATAATTATATTTGGAGATTTTAATGGGGTAATACAGCCGGAATTGGACAGATCAAAAAATGGAAAGAAAGGAAGAGGCAGGCTACCGGAGGTTTTTTTGAATTTAGTGCAAAATTACGAGTTAGTCGATATTTGGAGAAGGGATAATGTAAGGGAAATTTTTTTTTCATATTACTCTGAGGCGAAAAAGGCGGCTTCAAGAATAGATATGATTTGGTTAACACCCGGTCTATTACAGAGGGCAGATAAAAGTGATATTATGACAAAATCTATCACTGACCATAATCCGATAATGGCCAGAATCAGAGGAACAAAGAGGAGATTTAATAGATGGAGGATGGACGAGAGAATCCTAAATGATGAAGTATTTGTTAAAAAAGTGAAAGAGTTATTAAAGGAATTTTATAGAAATAATATCTCAGAGGGAGTAGAGCTTGCGACGACATGGGAGGCGGGCAAGGCCTTTGTCCGGGGCCTATATATCCAACAAAAGAGCAGAGTTAAAAGAGAAAGAGAAAAATTTTTGGAGGAAATTAAAAAGGAAATTAGGGAGAAGGAAAAGGAGTTAGCAAGAAACCCTAAGGATGAGAAAGTGGGAATGAGAATTAAAGTTTTACAAAGGGAGATATCAATCTTAGTAGGCCAGGAGATTGAAAATAAAATTAAATGGGCTAGACAAAGAACATTTGAATGGGGAGGCAAAACAGGTAAACTCTTAGCATGGAAATTAAGGAAAGTACAGAAGGAGAGGCTGATTACAGGGATAATGGATAAAGGTAAAAAATTAACAAAAAGAGAGGATATCCAGAAATGTCTTACCCAGTTCTATCAAAAATTATATGAGAAAAAGGAAATTAACGAAGAAGAATTAGATAAATTTTTTGCTAAAAGAAATAGGCAGAAGATGAGTGAAGAAGAAATTGAGATGCTAAATAAACCAGTATCAATGCAGGAAATCTATGATTCTATCAGAAAGTTAAAAATAGGCAAGTCACCAGGGACGGATGGCCTGTCGAGTTTACATTATAAAGTATTCAAAGAGGAACTGGGAGGTACATATCAGAAATTAGTAAATGGAGTTATGGAGGGAGGGGTTGTCCCAAGATCTTGGCAGGAAGCCTATATCACATTAATACCGAAGGACGAGGAAGAAATTAAACAACCAGGGAATTTTAGGCCAATTTCACTTCTCAATGTTGATTATAAAATATTCGCAGACATCCTGGCAAACAGGTTAAAAAAGATATTAAATAGAATCATAGGTCAGAGTCAACAGGGGTTTCTTCCGGGTAGGAAAATGGCGAGGAATATAAGGATCCTTCTAGATTTAATAGAATATCTGGATTGGACACCAGGAAAAAAGGCGGCCTTTGTCTTTCTAGATATGGAGAAAGCTTTTGATTCGCTTGCATGGAAATTTATGAAAAAATCATTAACAGAATTGGGAATTAAAGGGAAATTTATGGAGGGGATAAATTCAATTTATAATAGACAATTTGCAAAATTAATTTTAAATGGGGAGGTGATGGAGGAATTCGAGATAAATAAAGGGACGAGACAGGGGTGTCCCCTCTCCCCATTATTATTCATATTATCTTTAGAATCATTATTAATCGAAATTAAGGAAGACGAAGAAATTAAAGGAATTAAAATAAGAGAAAAATTTTATAAAATTAATGCTTTTGCGGATGACATGTTAGTCTTCCGAGAAGATCCGGAGGAATCCATCCATAATTTGAGGAGAACGCTGGGAGCATTTGAGGTAATTTCTGGATTAAAAATTAATGAGAAGAAAACTAAAGTAATAGTTAAAAATATAATGAGGGAAGATATTATGAAATTAGGAAGTATTATAAAATGGGAGGTAGTAAAGAAAATTAAATATTTAGGCATCGAAATTAGTGGTAAAAATATAGATCTCTTTGAAAATAATTACGGGAAAGCATGGAAGGAATTAAAAAAAGAAATGGAAAGATGGAGTGATTTAAATTTGACCCTTTCAGGAAGAATGGCTGCAATTAAGATGGTTGTTTTACCTAAGATATTATTCTTGTTTCAAATGCTCCCCATTGTGGGGAAAAAAGAAATATTTGATAAGTGGAGAAAGGATTTGTCCAAATTCATTTGGGGAGGCAAGAGAGCAAGGATTCAGTATAAATTACTTACTGATATTAAAGAAAGAGGTGGTTGGGGGGTCCCAGACCTTAGAATCTATCATGCCTCTGCATGTCTATGTTGGCTCAAGGAATGGTTGTTATTGGAGGATGAAGAGATTTTAGTGGTAGAGGGTTTTAGAAATGTAACTGGGTGGCATACCTATTTGCTACAGGAAGAGAGGGGTAGGTTCAATCAATTCTCAGACCATATAATTAAAAAAACAATTCTTAAAACTTGGCTAGAATTTAAAGATTTAATCGAACCTAAGATACCTTGGTGGGCCTCCCCCCTAGAAATGACGGCGATGGGGGGGAGATGCAAGAAGGGAACTTGGTTAACCTACCGAGATGTAATAGTTAAAGAGAATGAGGAGTTTAGGTTGAAACCGTATGATCAGATTAAAACCAGCTGTACTAGCTGGTTACATTATTTGCAAATACAAAGCTTGTTCAAAAAGCACAAAGAGACAGGGTTCTTGGAAGGGAGATCGAAGGTGCAAGAATTAATAATTGAAAATGATTCTAAATTATTATCCAAAATTTATAGATACCTCCTAGAATGGGAGTTAAAGGATGAAGAAATAAAGAGTACAATGACCAAATGGGCCCAGGACCTGGGGAGGCCAATATATAAAGTCCAGTGGGACAGGTTGTGTAAGAAAACATTAAAGTTTACGGCCTGTACCGGGATAAAGGAGAACATGATGAAGATGCTATATAGGTGGCACCTGACTCCGGACAAATTAGGTAAAATATACAAGAATGAAGATAAAAACTGTTGGAAGTGTAAAAAGAAGGTGGGAGACTATTTACATTGTTGGTGGGGGTGTGAAAAGGTATCTGATTTCTGGGGGGAAGTGTATGAGGAACTGAAAAAGATGTTAAAATTCACGTTTAAGAAAAACCCGGAATACTTTCTATTAAGTCTGATTCCTGAAAATTTTCCAGAAGACAGAGAGAGTATTTTTCTTTATGCGTGTGCAGCGGCAAGATTGTTATTAGGACAAAAGTGGAAAAAAGTAGAGGCGCCAACAATACAAGAATGGCAGGTAAAATTAATAGATTTCATGAGCTTGGATAGAATGACTGCAGTAATTAGGAATAAATCCAAACAATCAATAGGCAGGAAGTGGGAATATGTAGAGGATTATTTCAAGAAAAAGGAGATTAGAACGGAGCTAATGATCTGTTTACTTTAAAGCAACGCGGGGGAAATTAGAGAAATTTTAGTTGGATGGGGTAGAATTGTATGCTGGGTTTGAATTGCATGGGTGACCAACGCAAGAATTGGAAGTAATTTACAGCTAAGTGGTGTGGCCGAGTTTGGAAGTTAATTTTTATGTAATAATAGAGTGGTAAGAAGGTAAATGAAATTTTGTTTTGTGTATGTGTGTGTGAAATGTAATTAATTTTGAAATGTGATTTTATGGCAATAGAGGAATGGTAACTTGTCTTTGGTTGTAATGACCTTTTAAACGTTTCAATAAAGTATTTTTTTAAAACTCTAAAAAAAAAAATTTTTTTTTAAAAAAAAAATACTGGGGAGCCACCACAAAAAGTCCTATCTCATCACGTTTGGCATGGGCACTTGAAGAAGCACCTCTGTGTAGGATCCAAGCAAGTGGTGGAGTTGACTGTCAGGTAACCTGGTCCAAAGCAGAGGCAAATTTAGGGTCGTGCGACTGGTTCCACTGCACTGGATACAGAGTCTAGGGGGTGCTGCAGGGCTTCACAACCAGGATCTAGTCAATTGAGCAGGAAAAGGGTGAGAGGCAGGGGTGGGGGTGGTGCTGAATTTTGGGCTTGCACAGGGTGCCACTGAAATTTGAAAGACCAAAGTTCACCCCTGTCCAAAGCCATTTAGGACTTTAAAAAGTTAATACCCTCACTTTGATTGAATGTGTATACCTCTTAACAGTAAAAACCTGTAAGAGCTGGGCCTGGAAACAAACTAGAAGCCAGCACAAATGACAAAGCACTGATGTAATTGCTTATTTTGGCCAGTTTCAGTTAACAATTTGGGACCACCTGAAGTTTCTGGAATAGTTTCACAGGCAGTCCCACATATAACAAACTACAATAACACAAATAAAAAGTCACTACAGATAATTGTAGAATGACTATTTCTGCCCATATAGTGTTGGTTTATCAGCCTAAGCTGATAAAAGCATGAGTCAGCTACTGAGGCCTCTAGGGACAATGTTAGATCAAAAAAAATCCCTGATCCTTTAGGGCAGGCATCCCCAAACTGCGGCCCTCCAGATGTTTTGGCCTACAACTCCCATGATCCCTAGCTAACAGGACCAGTGGTCGGGGAAGATGGGAACTGTAGTCCAAAACATCTGGAGGGCTGAAGTTTGGGGATGCCTGCTTTAGGGGGACTGCAACCATACCAAAAATAGGAAGATCATAACCTAACTGGGAAAATGAATTACACACTAATGATCATATGTGCGAGAACAGCCAAAATATTGAATTCTAATTATTGTGAGCTGACAATACATAATTAAAGGTGCCCCAAGTTGCTGTGGTGCATCTGTTGAAAACCACTGAACTAAGCATTTAAAAATGGTAAACAAGGTTCTCAAACATAATAGTGACTGAAAATAATAATACAATAGGTTTTTATTTGCCTTTTTTAAATTTTTGAATGTTCTACTAACTAGATTTAGCTTTTCTCTATTTCTGAGAACTAGCCACGTAACTTAAAAGAGGCTTTTGTGCAACCCTGAACCTAAACTATGATGGTAATAACAAATTTAAAAGATATATGTGCCCTTTAATATATGTAATGTACTTTTAATCTCTTTGTTCATTAATGTGCTTATTCACTGTATGTAATTCTTTTTCTGAACAGCACCAGGTGTATGGATAGTGCTTTAATTATCGGTATACAAAAACTTTTATATAAAATCCAACTTTGGATAAGTTTCAGGGCAATTAGTTTGGCTGTAGAATGATGAACAGTTTAAAATGAAAGCTTAGAACACATAATATGCAGTAAATAGTGGTTGGTTGGTTTTTTAAGTAATGTACTCAGTCATTGATAAAAGGAGAAAGTGAACACACAACACCCCCCCCCCCATTTATTATTTGCATGGTGAAAGAGAACGGCCCCAAATAATAATAATAATAATAATAATAATAATAATAATAATAATAATAATAATAATAATAAATGTATACCCCACCCATCTGGCCACTCTGGGCAACTTCCAACAAAATATTAAAATACAATGGTCTGCTAAACATTTAAAGCTTCCCTAACAGGGCTGCCTTCAGATGTCTTCTAAAAGTCTGGTAGATGTTTTTCTGTTTGACATTTGGTGGGAGGGCGTTCCACAGGGCGGGTGCCACTACTGAGAAGGCCCTCTGCCTGGTTCCCTGTAACTTGGCTTCTCGCAGCGAGGGAGCCGCCAGAAGGCCCTCTTTGCTGGCCCTCAGTGTCCGGGCAGAACGATGGGGGTGGAGATAGTATATAGTATATAAATGTAAGGAAAGTTATCTTTGGGGTTTTATAGATGGAGAAGTTTTAACTTAAATGGTAGAAATGGTCTGTACAGCTTTAGGTAGAGACCTACATGAATAAATGCCATATCCTGCTCCCCTGCCAAAAAATAAATCACACAACGAAAACACAATGTCAGGGACAAAACTAAACTAGAACCTGTCTCCCTAACATGTTATGTTTTTATGTGGAGGAAATTTCTGTACAGTACATCAGAGCATTCAATAATCTGGAGTCCCACGTGCATCATGAAGAGCTACAGCTCAGGAACTAGTTTACAACCTCAGCCTTGGTTGGGGAAAGATGTCAAATGATCAATGTTCATTGTTATATAACTGCCCTGTAAACAATTAAGAACAAATGCTCAATAAAGACGGGACATAGTCTAACCACTGTGTAAGCTTTATGCCAGCATATGAGGATGAATGCTGAATGAACAAGTCATCTGATTTCTTTGCCATTAGGATTATTAAATCAATGAAAATGTGTGGATAATTCTAGTGGAGGCTCCTGACAAGTACAACATTTCTAACATGAGTAGAGAAATCATTTTAGTGCAATTTTGAAAATGACACTAGCTGTGCTATTGCCTGCCCCGCACAAGGCAGATGAATCTCTGAAGAATAATCATTAGCATGCTCCATGAGAATCCACAGTACTGAAAATAACCTCAACTCAGGAGACTTCAAAGACTCTGTGCTCTAGAGATCGACAATAATAATCTTGGCTGGCTGTAAAATGGCTGTTTTTGACTAACATGGGATATTCCCTGCTTTCTATTGAAACAAAATTTTTACCTTAATGCAGGCATTACAGGGCATACTTGGTGTAGTAAAAATCCTTCATAGACAGAAAAATATTCAATCTCTGCTACTGCAGTTGCCTCTGCAGCTCTTTATACATCTTTGGATTTCTCTAGGGAATCTCTGTAGTAGTACACTAATCTCAAAGAAGTTGAACTCAACATTAATACACAATTGCCTCCTTCCCTCTAGAAACGTCCTTTTGTGGCAAAACCACACTAGTCTATCCAGAAAGTGCAACTCATATAACACTGAACATGCAACTATTTTTGCCTGTAGTTCTCCAAAGGCTAAAGAGTTTCCCCACTAAAGACAAATGGATTACTCCAGAAGAATGATATATGGATCACATATTCACTTTCCCTTTTCCAGTAATAAATAAAAAGTAATATTTGAGAGTATAGTGGTACCTTGGGTTACAGACGCTTTGGGTTACGTGTTTTCAGGTTGCGTACCGCAAGAAACCCGGAAGTACTGGAAAGGGTTACTTCCAGGTTTCGCCGCTTGCGCATTCACATAAGCACTAAATTGTGCTTTGCGCATGTGCAGAAGTGCCAAATCGCATCACACGCATGCACAGACGCAGCGCTGCGGGATATGAACGCTGCGGGTTGCGGATGTGCCTCCGTCATGGATTACATCCGCAACCCGAGAGTCCACTGTACGAGTGCTGTATAATATAGTTAAATCACAGAAAATGGGTATTACTTAACATATGTTTTTAATCCCCCAATATGCTTAGCAACAGATGAACAACAGAGCGCAGGGAACCATGTGTAACAACTTTTGAATGCATGTCATATTTTGCATTTGGTATAATATTAAAATGTGAACTTAAAAAGTATTCTATCTAATGACTGTTAAAGCATCAGCTGGTTTCAATGGACAGAGGGCACTGATTTATTTTTTTTAAAGCAACAATGAATCTTCAGAATGATATGAGAACAGCTGACAGCTATGCTTATAATTTAAAATAAGGGTGCATATTATATTTAGTCATGGATAAAATGCTACTTGCCGACACTACACAAAGCAACATATGTGAAACATTAATTCTGAAATATAAAAAACCTTTCACAGTTAAGGAAGAAAACCCACATGAGGCAGTATAACCAGAAGCCCGAGTGAATTTCAACAGAAACCAGACGTAATAAAATAAAATGTAGGTCTCTGGGGATTTGTGTAATGAAATGGGAGGGAGGGGGGGAAAGACCAAAAATAAAGATGAAGATGCATGATAATAAGGAGGGTTTCTTAATGTCACCCTGCATTTTGCATGACACATTTAGCAGCTGTGGCACACAGCAGTGATGTAATGCATGTGTCTAGCAAATAATTTCAGACTGAACTCTGCCTGCTTCATTCTAGCTAGTGGCAGCCACTGTGATCATAGAACAGAAAGCAAAGCGCTGTCCGTGCTGTTTTATCACCCTTCTCTTTAAAGATATGCCTAGCCATAATTCAGTGTGAATCATCTACAGTTTGCTCTTATGAACATAGGATGTTGCCATGTCATATACTGAGTTAGACCTCGGCTAATGTTTTTGTCCGCAGTGACTGATGCTCTCTCTCTGGAATCTGAGATACGCGTCTTCCTTAGCACTACCTGGAGATGCCAGGGATTGCTCTGCTATTCAGCCACGTAGCTGGTTTCGTTCTCCACTGCTAAGTGGCGCAGGCATGTTGCACACATAACATGCACATCACTGGATTTCTGTATCACTGGTTATTATAAACCTGGCAGTTGAATGTTTGAATTGACTCCACTGAAACACACAGCATTTCAGGTAATGCAAAGACAAAATGAAAGTTCTGGCTGTGGCATTCATGTCAGGGCAAGGAGAGAACAATGAAAAGGAGAGGATGTTGGTGAATGAGTGAGGCAGCAATTACAGAAGCACATCAAGGAGGTAAAATGGGAGCAATACCTTACAGACAGGCTGGAAAGGGAAAACAAAAAGTGATGGGGAGCAAGCAACCTTTTTATTTATTTAGTCATTTCAGACATTTATACTCTATCCTTTAAATGACTTTCCTGGGATGCCTTATGATAAAATATAACTATTTTAACTAGGACGGGGAAATAATTTGGGTTATGCTGAATAGTAGCAATCTTCCAAACTTACACCTCTCTATGATTTAAGGCAAAATTAGTCATTTTTATATAGCACTCCTTCCTTATGATCGTAACAATTTTTACAGCACTTCAATCCATTGAATTTATTTGTTCATTCTTTCTTAAAGGAAAGAACACTTTGAACAAAAAGTATGAACATGCTTAAAATACTTACCTATGTCTAAAATCTTTATTTCTTGGTGGGAAGGCAAGGAAAGGAAGAGGGGGGAAAACAGTATTAGAAAAAAAAAGTTAGATGAAAAGTTGTTAAAAGAGGGAACAGTAATGATGCTGATACGGTTGCTGATTGTAATTCCATTCAGTCATTTTTTATCATCTGAATAGCTGAGATATTTTGACAGCTATCTCTATGAGTAAATGCCTTGAGAAAATGTCCCATCTTTCTTCAACCTCATTTTAAAATATTATTTTTAAAGCATTTGCATTTTTATTACACTGTTCAGGTGTATATGGAAACATGGTATCATAAAATGACTGATTCATCACATAATCTTGAAACCAAATGTTTTAGGAGTAGGTAAAGAAATACCTTAGTTCAAGAACACTTGTTACATTTCCAGATGGGAATATCCGTCGAACATAGTTAAAATCCCCTACGTACAGGCTTCCATCAATACCACAAGCTAAGGCAACGGGAGCCAAAAGCTTATTGCCATCTGCTTGACCATTGCAACTTGGGCAAGAAATGCTACGTCGTCGACCATTGCCCATTATACTACTGACAACTGGTGGCTGCTGAGAGATGAACTGATTTTCCCCATTGCCTTTGTAGAGGATTCCTGGAGAAAACACAAATATGGTTTCCTACATCAGTGGAGTATTTTTGTCAGTTACAAATTTTGATCAGAAAATACTAAATACATTTAATATTCCACACTGGGACTATATTTCAAGGTGTCTAGATCAATACAGTAGAGAGGACAAAGACCACCATGCTGCTTCTCCTGAAATTCAAGAGAAGCTTGTCCATAAGAACTGGAGGCTGCTATCTGGAAGTGGCACTTTAGAAGCCTGTTGCACATGTGGCCATCCATTTCAATCCCACCTACTGAATGAAACTCTTTGTGAAAAAGGATCAAAATATCACTATTCACATTTACAATATGCTCAGAAGGTAATCAGAGCAACCACAGCAAGACAAAAAAAGTATATAAGATAACAGTGATGTTTTTAATAAGAAACTTCTATGAAAAGTTGGCAAATGCTTAAAAAATGGAAACAGCTGGAAAAGTAGAAATGAGCAGAACAATGGGGTAATCCAATAGGGAGCAATGATATACAAAAGGGTGCTGTACATGTGCTTCTCATGGCTGAGAAGCTGAGCTGTTCCTGTGCAACCCCCCCATTGGATTGCCATAAAAAATCGCTCTCTGACCTAAATACAGTTCTATGTTCCTTCTCCTTCCTCCCAAGCAGGCAACTCATACTATTCAAAACCACTTGACTTGACAATCTCTCAAACTGGATTTTTTGGCTCTGGAAAACGTACACAGTACCCATTTGCATGTGCATTTTTCTCAGTTAGATTTGGGTGAATGTTGGTTTGGAATGATGCATTCCTGTTCGTTTATTCTGTACTGTTAGAATAAATTGCATACATATGTCCTGTTACGCATCACACAACCACAATATTATACCAGTAAACTATTATTGTAAGTAAGTTTTCTGACAGCCTGAATTTCCCATTGCCAAAGAATGAGTTGTCTTTGCTAGCAGAGCCCGGCTCTATAATGTATCTACAGTTCTGTACTCGTATGTCAAACACAACAAAAATGTTTGGGCAAGTTCCGCTTTAAGGCATCAACAATCATTGGGAAAAGAAGAAGCTTTTCTCCAGCATAATTTTTATGGCCTTCACAGGAAATGTGGGGAAGCAATATATGTGCCTAATATTAGGCTTTCACGGTTGCAACTATATTTTGTTAAAACATTACCACTATCCTCATTATTATCCTGATTAATGACTCAGTCAAGGTCTGCTCTGAGAACTGTCTTTTACTGATACTCTTATTCCACAGTAAATCTCAATGTGTTATAATCCATGCAAACCACATGTTACTTTGTACTGTATATTAATTCTAGCTTTTTTGATCAAGTGTACAATATTTCAAAGATAACAGTACTAATGAATTTATTTCTGTCCCACAATAACTGTTAAAATACATTTAGGAAGTTCTATGACAGCTTTCTCTACCCTAAGGTTACTTTTAAGTTGAATTTCAATGGGTAAATATTTTCCATAAACATAACATGTTCCTTGGGCTGTGCCAATTACCTTTCTAATGTCATGCAATCCGAGAGAGGCAACTACCAGAGCACGGACAACATTATGAAATAAGAGGAAATGAAAATGGCTTATGAAATATAAAAGAAAAGCCATGTAAATGAGGCTGCATCATAACAGCACATGGATTACATTCTCCCAAGAAAAGTTGGAACAAGAATGCACTAATGGAATTTGAAATCCCCTTCCTATGATCACATCATTTATGACAATCAGGAAACCATAATTTTGCTGAAATAGCTGAGTTCTATAATTTTCATCAGAGGTATCATACAAGTCAGCACTCAGCACTATGGTACCTGATTTATTCTGTCATTACTTTGAAAAATTGCCCTTTCGCATCTCTCTTCTATTACCACAGGGGGAAAGATGAACATTAGAATATTTATTGCAGTGATTCAGGGTGTCCATATAAACACCTGTCACTGTCTTTGCTCCCTTGTGAATAAATTTCCCCAGCTCATCCACCCTGTCATTACAACTAGCCACTTCATTTATTCAATTAGACAGGCATCACTTTGAAAAGTCATTACTTGTCAAACAGTCTCCTGAGCATAAATTTAGGCGCATAGCTGACTCACCTTATGAACAGAAACTACTGAACAACAAAATGAGGAAAATGAATGCACACGTAACTATCTCAGTGCTTTGTCCTTACTTGCTTTGTGCCAGTTCCCATGATAAGTTGAATTGGCATTCAATGGCAGTACACTTATTAACCCATTGAAATGTACCATGTTCACATGAAGTCTCTCTGTAACTAATCCCATAATAGCTAGAATTACATACCAAAAAACATGATCTTGTTAACTAGTAATTAGAAATCATTTTGGTGTCCTTTGGCTTCCTTAACATTCTGCATTCTGGCCTCCTCCATTGTAAGATAGGTTTCTGCCTATCTTATATCTGAGATCATTTCTTTCAACTTTCATTACATAACTTCCAGTCAACATGAGTGTCATTAGTCACCTTTACTAAGCACCTGTGTGTCATTGCCGCCTGCAGTTAAATGGCAGGCACATTTCACTCTAAAACTGGCAGCGTTCCAATGACAGGAGAAATATTTCCTCCACGCAACTTGTAATGTGTTTCATAATATGGAAGAAAATATACATGTTGCTATATTGCAGTTGTAGCTGGAGTCATACTGCTCTGGAAGTCCCAATATATTTAAGCATAAACTGTTTGAATGAAGAAGCTTCATGGGGCATCAAGCAAACTGTTTAATTGAAACAATAAAGCTCTCTGGTAAATCAGACATATTTACTTGGAAGCCACAAGTGAAAAGGGAGCTTGTGCCTGAGTAAGTGTACTTAGGGCCACAGTTTAGCTGCTAAACAACAACAATATCATTAGTGATGGCAGAGAAGAAAAAAGGTTGGAGAAAGCAGGTCAAGCGGAGAACCATGGGAAGGAAACATGGGTTTTTCTTTTTCCGAAACATGGGTTTTTTATCAGATATTTAAGGGGGGGAAATGCAGTAAATACCAGAGATTTAAAAGAAGTAAAAGAATGAAAGAATAGTTGGAATTAAAGAATAAAGATATGTAAAAATGAGTAAAGGAAAGTTAATGAAGCAAGGAAGAACCACTGCAAGGAACTAGAAATGGAAGGAAAATGCATGAAGTTTTGGGAAGAGAGCCTCAGGGACACAGCAGAATTCAGAAGGGGGGCACAACCTAATGACAGGGGCCAGCGCCATATCTGATTCTTTTTAGCTCTTAATGGAATTGGTATTGGAGACGAGTAGGAATGGTGCATATTTCCTGCGTACCAGTGCCAATTCTGTTGTGGACTAAAAACCTCCCCCCCCCCAATAACGTATTTGTAGAAAATACATTTCCCCACCAGATATTCAAACTGACAATGAGAGGCTTAGGAAACACTTATTTATTTGCATAGAAATACAGGAGTAATCATGCTAGTAAAGCAATAGAGGAGCAATAATGCTAGCTGTACTTGACACAGTTCCATGGAAACACATCTGATGGGGGGAGACTAGGCACAGCATAATGTTTTTATGTAGTATGAAGAGGAAAATATTTCCTGGTGTTGGCATGGACTGGAGCTATGCTTATTAATTCAACATTAATTCAAATTAAAGAATAATTCTAGGATAGTCATGAATGTGTATTACTCATAACTTTTGTGGAACAGACAATGAATTAATTACATAGTCAGAGTGAGTCCAGAAAAAAGAATATTAAAATAAAATTGAGACTTACCATTCTGAACATCCAGGACGTGGTGCTTATCTAGGGTCCAGCCCCCCATGTTGGAGGCATCCAATTCATAGCCTTGTAAAATAGCTGTCCGTTTTTCCCACAGTGTTAGATCCAAACAAGATTCATATTCATAACCTACAGATACTGGAATTAAAAATAAAAATTATTTTTTATTTTTTAAAACTACTGGTACCCTTCCTCTCTAGATACCTGAAGACAGGTTCTAAGTACTTTCATTGAACAGGGTTTCCAATTGCAGGGAGGTTTCTTGGATGTTAACATAACACAGTTATAATATCAGTTTTTCCTCTGGGTTAGTGTTAGATACAATCTAGAAAATATATATTTATAATTTTCAACAAATCTTTTGCAGGAATGGAGGGTGGGGGTATAAACAAAATTTATTTATTTATTTATTTATTATTAGCCTGCATGGCTAGAATTAGTTCAGGAGTCCCATGCACTGCATTTTGTCAACTCTAGCAATTATTCAGGGAGCAAATTTTAATCTGTGACTAAAGTTTCAGTCAATTAATTGTACTGACTGATTAAAGCTTGAAGCTCTATATGCACATGATATATTGATGCTCCCTTGAAATAATTTAAAGCTTTGAGTTGTTGAAAAACATCAGATGTTTAATAGCAATTTAAAGCAATTAAAATCATTTCGTTTTTTGAAAGCACCACAGGCAGTCCAAGACTTTTTCTGTGAAAATGATGGTGCAAGTATTTTCCCCATGTTATTCTGTCTCAGACCTGATCAACACAGTCCTCACAATTTGTTACTTCCAGGTACTACCGTAGTTTGGTTAGATGTGATAATTACAAACGAAGTGTAATTCCTTTGTGATTTTACAGTTCCATTATTTTTATAAAAATGAAAAAAAAAATGTCCATACCGCATTTCAACTCTAGGAAGAGCCCTCAAGTCAGCTTGCAACAATTTACTGTTAACAATTAAAAGTTTACATTCATTCTACACAGCATACTGAACTTCTGGTATATCTTCATTATTAAATATTATTCTATGTTTTCTAGATAATGCAAACATGCAAATAAAACCCATAAAAACAACACAAATAAGACCTACCAACAGCTTCAGATAAACCATAGACCTTTTGGTTATATGCATCAGTTTTATCCCATATGAATGTGTAAGCCAAATTTGGGGATGCAGGGAACCATTTTTGGAAAAGTCTTCCCACCACTGCCACCATGAGATGAACCTTCATTAAGTTAAATGGTATCACGGACTGCGTCATGGTGATCTTAAGAACGGATTTATACCCTGCAGCTCTGGAGCTTAAATAAGACAGTTTCAAATCAGTTCCTGGGACTGTGGTCTCCTCATGAAGTACCTAAAAAATAAAAAGAGGAAAATGACAAATTAATCTCAACTAGCAAGAATTTTACTGCATGTGCTTGATTAGAAACTATCAAACATACATTTCCTGTAGAAAGATACAATTGTTTAAACATTCATTGGGCTGACTACCTAAACTTCTGAAGCATTATGTGATGATTATTTTTTTTAGGATGAATATATACAAATATTTTACAACCTTATTTCCTACAGCAATTGCTGCATCAATAGATGTACTACCTAGAAAATAACTGTCACATATATACATGTGCACAAAATACTGTGATGTGAGTTCTGTAAAAGACAATGGTTTAGGAAGTACTGTAATGGTCTGTATGCCTCCCCTCCTTCATGAGCTGGATTTAATCCTGCTCTGAAATTCTGGTTGGTAAATCCAGCAGGATTGAAGCACTGCAGCCATCATAGGACAGGCATGCCCTTCTGCTTTGAAGTCCTTTTTATTTTGGAACCTTTCTATCTGGGAAATTTGCCTCTTACAGTCCAATCAAACTTATTTCCTGTCTTGCCATGGTTCCTTTAAAAAGCCACACAAAACCTCCCTGAAATAGTGAAATATATCCCTCATAAACTGGCTGCTGATGTGGGTGAAGAGGAAATGGATGTGAGGGCATTTATTGCCAATGTTGAAGCCCTCAAGAAGTAGGCTGGGAAAGGAGATGGGGGAAGGTCAGGCTGAGAGCTGTATGAGTCTCTTTCTAACAGGGTTGGTGAAATATACTCGGAGTCGAGAGTGAATTTCATGCTCTTTATTCAGCTCATATTCCTCAAGGAGAAGAAGAGAAGACGAATGCCTCTTTTCCCAAAACCATCTGCTTATATACATTATTTACACAATGGGCCTTGCGTGATTGGCTACTTCAGGGCTACACCTGTGGGCCAATTATATTGTGGATTGACTTCTGCCTGCAGCCTGATTGGCTGCTCCTACAGGCCAATCAGGTAGCAGATTCACTTCTGCCAGCCGCCTGATTGGCTGCTCCAGCAGGCCAATCAGGTTGCGGATTCACTTCCACCTGGAGTTGGATTGGGTAGCTCCCGCTGATTCTGAATCCTATTGTTCTAGGATTCAGCTCAGTACATAACACCCCTCCCCTCTAAGTTCCAGTCCTGCCCGGGAAGTTGCATTCGTAGTCCCCAAGGTCTGCTGGCCGCCTCCGTGTGCGTTGTGGCCTGGGGTGTTCCTTGGTCAGGGGTTCTGGTTCTGGCTCGTGTTCCGAGGCTGCTGGCTGTGCCGGGGCTGTCTGGTCTGGCGCCACTGAACCACTAGGTTGTGACTCTGGTTCCGGTGTCCTTCCAGCCTCGGGGCGCCCCTCTGTGCCTACTGCTTCTGCTTCCCCTGCCCACCCCTCTCGCTCTACAGGCCTCACTGCCCTGCTGTCCCCTTGGGACCCCTCTGTCCCGCTCTCCTCCCGGGTTCCTCCTGGGAATCGTCGCCGTAGCTGGTCGCAGTGGCGGCGCCAACATTGCCCCCCTTCCGTTAGTACCTCGTACGACACGGGACCGGTCACCTTGGTGACTGTGGCGGGTACCCATGCTGGGCCTGCCCCAAAATTCTTTGCATACACTGGGTCCTGGGCCACAAATGTCCGGGGGTTCCTGCCTTTCCCCACCACTACCTCATCCTGAGCTCTGTCGGGGTGAAGTCGGTCCAGTCTAGTTGCAAGGCGCCGGCCCATGAGTAGTTCAGCTGGGCTCCGGCCTGTCGTTGTGCTTGGGGTGCTGTGCTGTGCTAGAAGAAATGCGGCAAGGCGGTATTCCCAGTCCCCTTGTGTTATGCGGCGGAGGCTGTCCTTGGTGGTCCGCACCATGCGCTCCGCTTGGCCATTGGTGGCAGGGTGGAATGGTGCTGAGCGGATGTGGCGGATGGCGTTCTGCGCTGTGAAGGTCTGGAACTCCTCTGACGTGAATGCGGTTCCATTGTCCGAGACGAGGGTGTTAGGGAGCCCGTGGGTTGCAAACAGCTTACGTAGTACCCGGATGGCTGCCGCCGTAGAAGTGGACGGTACCAGTGCGACCTCCAGCCATTTGGTGTAGGAATCCACCACTATGAAGAATGTTTTTCCCTGGAAGGGGCCAGCGAAGTCCACGTGCAAGCGTGACCATGGATGTCGGGCGGACTCCCAGGGCTGGACTGGGGCCCTTGGGGGATCCGGGCGGGATTCTTGGCAGGTCTGGCAGTGTTGGACCCAGGCCTCTATCTCTCTGTCAATCCCCGGCCACCACACATAACTCCTGGCAAGGGCCTTCATCCTCACTACCCCTGGGTGTGTCTCGTGTAGGGCTGTGAGGACCCTTTTGCGGAGGGGCTGGGGAACAACAACCCTGCTTCCCCATAACAGGCACCCCTTGTGGGCCGACAGTTCATGTTTGCGGTTTGTGTAGCCAGCGAATTCTGGCCCGGGGCTGCTGCTGGGCCATCCTCGCCACACCCAGTCCAGGACCCGGGAGATGACCCTATCTTTTGTGGAATGGTGCGCAACTTCTTGTGCCTGAATGGGTCGGTTGGGAAGCAGCTCCAGGGTCATAACCTCTTGCGCAGGCGCTGGGTCGGGGCCTGTTTCTGGTAGTGGTAGCCTGCTGAGTGCGTCTGCGTGGCCCATCGCCTTCCCAGGGCGGTGGATTAGTGCATACTGGTAGCCGGCAAGGAAAATTGACCACCTGAGGACACGTGGAGACAACACTTGGGGGGTCTGCTTCTCGGGGGCAAACAGGCCAAGCAACGGCTTGTGGTCAGTCACTATGGTAAAGGGCCGCCCGTACAAGAAATCATGGAATTTTTTTACGCCCTTCACGATTGCCAGACCCTCCTTGTCAATCTGTGAGTAGTTTCGTTCGGCTGCAGCAAGCGTCTGGGAGAAGTATGCCACCGGCACCTCTCTTCCATCCGGGAGTTGGTGTCCCAGGACAGCGCCGATGCCATAGGGAGAGGCGTCGCATGCCAGCACCACTGGCAGCCTCTCGTCGAAGTGTGCCAAGACCGAGTTCGAGACGAGCAAGTCCTTGACTGCCTGGAATGCGGCCCTTTGTCGCTGGCCCCACACCCAAGGGGCCCTTTTATCTAGGAGTCTGTGTAGGGGCTCCGCTACCGCTGCCTTATGGGGAAGGAAGGCATGGTAAAAGTTCAATAGTCCCAAGAATGACTGAAGTTCGGGCTTGCTCTTGGGCGCTGGGGCCTCACAAATGGCCCGTACCTTGTCACCGGTTGGATGGACCCCTTCTGCGTCCACCTTAAATCCCAGAAAGTCCACCTGCGGCACTCCCAGTAAACACTTTTCCCGCTTCACCTTGAGGCCCGCCGTCTGGAAACGGTGCAGGACGGAGCGGAGGCGGTCCTCAAATTCCTCTGGTGTGGGCCCGGCGATCAGTACATCATCGAAGAAGGGGGTGACGCCAGGAATCCCTTTAAGGAGAGAGTCCATTAGATTCTGGAATATGCCTGGTGCCACGCTAACGCCAAATTGCAGCCGCTTTACTCTGAATGCCCCTCTGTGCGTCACAATCGTCTGAGCCTCTGCTGTGGCTTCGTCCACAGGCAACTGTTGATACGCTTGGGCCAAGTCCAGTTTGCCAAAGATTTTTGACCCAGCCAGGGTGGCGAGGACATGGCTGACCACTGGCACTGGGTATGCATGGGCCGTGAGAGCCTTGTTTATGGTGCATTTGTAGTCTGCACAGATGCGGACCGAACCGTTAGGCTTGACGGGTGTGACAATTGGAGTTTCCCAGGGGGCGTTGGGCACCGGCTCCAGCACTCCTTGCTCCACGAGCCGGTCCAATTCCTCGTCTATGCGGGGTTTCAGGGCGAACGGGACCCGGCGGGCCTTGTGCCTGATGGGTCGTACAGCGGGGTCTAGCTGTAGGGCAATGGGGGGTCCTGTATATCGTCCCAATGCCCCATCGAAAACCCCTGGAAACTCTTTGCATATGGCGTCCACGTCCACTTGTAAGCTAGTGCGGTTCACCCCGGTAACGGCTAGCCCCAGAGGTCCAAACCATGCCAGTCCCAGTAAGCTAACGTAGGGGCCCTTAACTACCAGCAAGTCCAATTGTTGCTTTCGCCCTCGATATTGCACCCTGAAGGTCCCCACCCCCATTGTAGGGACCTTACGTTTCTGGAAGTCCCGGAGGGTGAATGGGGCCGGCCTTAGTTTGGGACCCCCATTAGGGCACAGTTCCCTTAATGTTCGGGCCGAGATTATGGATAGAGTTGAACCCGTGTCCAGCTCCATGCGGCATGGGGCTCCCTCTATCTGTACCTCTATATAAATTTTCTCTGTGCTGGGATGGGGCAACTGGAATACCTGGTAGTCCGTGATCTCCGTCGAGTTGCCTTGGTGCATGGTGCCGTGTGACCTGGGGCTCCTGGGTCGGTCATCTGATGCTTGTCGACGGGTGAGTCGAGCCCGACACACCCGGGCGATGTGTCCCAATTTTCTGCACTGCCTGCACTCTGCGTTGCGGAAACGACAGGTCCTCCTCTCGTGGTTCTCCCCGCAGCTTGCACAGTTCCCTCCTTCTCGTCGAGGCTGCTGTGGTGTGTGTGCTGCTTGAGTGCGCCGCTGTACTCGGTGTACTTCCTCCCTGTCAGATTCGGATTCGTCGGTGAGGTCTTCGTGGTAGACCCTTGGTTGGGATGGCGGGGCCGGTCGTGCCTCTTGCGTTGACCTCTCGGCGGCTTCGGTTGCCAGGGCTTCCTCCAGAGCAATCTGGAATGTGAGGTCTTTTTTGGCGTAGAGGCGTCGTTGCAACCTCTCGTCCCTCAGGCCACCGACGAGGCGGTCACGAAGCATGTTCTCCAACTCTGAGAAGTTGCATAACCGGGCGGCTTGGCGGAGGGAGGTCACAAACCCAGTTATGGTTTCCCCTGGGGCTTGCCGCTTTGCGTAGAAGGCATTTCGGCAAGCTACCACCGAGGGCTGTGGTGAAAAGTGCTCCTTCAGCCGTTCCATTATTGTTTTGTAAGAGACGGTAGCGACATCTCTAGGTGCAAGGAGAGCCCGGGCGATTTCAAACGTCTCCTCTCCACAGACGCTGAAGAATGTCGCCCTCTTCATGGCATCGTTGGTGACTTCTTTCGCTTGCAGGAGGAAGTTGAAACGGGCGGCGTACCCTTCCCAGTCTCCTGATGCTGGTTTGAATGGCAAGAAGCTGCTGTCGGTTGCCATTCTGGGTTCCTTGGGTCCTGGAGCTGAAGCCTGGATGCACGGTGCGATGCAGCGGTGCAGCAGGTGGCGGTGCTGCGGTGCAGTGCGTGGTGGCGGTCAGCTCAGCAGGATCCCATCCTCGTCGCCAGTGAAATATACTCGGAGTCGAGAGTGAATTTCATGCTCTTTATTCAGCTCATATTCCTCAAGGAGAAGAAGAGAAGACGAATGCCTCTTTTCCCAAAACCATCTGCTTATATACATTATTTACACAATGGGCCTTGCGTGATTGGCTACTTCAGGGCTACACCTGTGGGCCAATTATATTGTGGATTGACTTCTGCCTGCAGCCTGATTGGCTGCTCCTACAGGCCAATCAGGTAGCAGATTCACTTCTGCCAGCCGCCTGATTGGCTGCTCCAGCAGGCCAATCAGGTTGCGGATTCACTTCCACCTGGAGTTGGATTGGGTAGCTCCCGCTGATTCTGAATCCTATTGTTCTAGGATTCAGCTCAGTACATAACACCCCTCCCCTCTAAGTTCCAGTCCTGCCCGGGAAGTTGCATTCGTAGTCCCCAAGGTCTGCTGGCCGCCTCCGTGTGCGTTGTGGCCTGGGGTGTTCCTTGGTCAGGGGTTCTGGTTCTGGCTCGTGTTCCGAGGCTGCTGGCTGTGCCGGGGCTGTCTGGTCTGGCGCCACTGAACCACTAGGTTGTGACTCTGGTTCCGGTGTCCTTCCAGCCTCGGGGCGCCCCTCTGTGCCTACTGCTTCTGCTTCCCCTGCCCACCCCTCTCGCTCTACAGGCCTCACTGCCCTGCTGTCCCCTTGGGACCCCTCTGTCCCGCTCTCCTCCCGGGTTCCTCCTGGGAATCGTCGCCGTAGCTGGTCGCAGTGGCGGCGCCAACATTGCCCCCCTTCCGTTAGTACCTCGTACGACACGGGACCGGTCACCTTGGTGACTGTGGCGGGTACCCATGCTGGGCCTGCCCCAAAATTCTTTGCATACACTGGGTCCTGGGCCACAAATGTCCGGGGGTTCCTGCCTTTCCCCACCACTACCTCATCCTGAGCTCTGTCGGGGTGAAGTCGGTCCAGTCTAGTTGCAAGGCGCCGGCCCATGAGTAGTTCAGCTGGGCTCCGGCCTGTCGTTGTGCTTGGGGTGCTGTGCTGTGCTAGAAGAAATGCGGCAAGGCGGTATTCCCAGTCCCCTTGTGTTATGCGGCGGAGGCTGTCCTTGGTGGTCCGCACCATGCGCTCCGCTTGGCCATTGGTGGCAGGGTGGAATGGTGCTGAGCGGATGTGGCGGATGGCGTTCTGCGCTGTGAAGGTCTGGAACTCCTCTGACGTGAATGCGGTTCCATTGTCCGAGACGAGGGTGTTAGGGAGCCCGTGGGTTGCAAACAGCTTACGTAGTACCCGGATGGCTGCCGCCGTAGAAGTGGACGGTACCAGTGCGACCTCCAGCCATTTGGTGTAGGAATCCACCACTATGAAGAATGTTTTTCCCTGGAAGGGGCCAGCGAAGTCCACGTGCAAGCGTGACCATGGATGTCGGGCGGACTCCCAGGGCTGGACTGGGGCCCTTGGGGGATCCGGGCGGGATTCTTGGCAGGTCTGGCAGTGTTGGACCCAGGCCTCTATCTCTCTGTCAATCCCCGGCCACCACACATAACTCCTGGCAAGGGCCTTCATCCTCACTACCCCTGGGTGTGTCTCGTGTAGGGCTGTGAGGACCCTTTTGCGGAGGGGCTGGGGAACAACAACCCTGCTTCCCCATAACAGGCACCCCTTGTGGGCCGACAGTTCATGTTTGCGGTTTGTGTAGCCAGCGAATTCTGGCCCGGGGCTGCTGCTGGGCCATCCTCGCCACACCCAGTCCAGGACCCGGGAGATGACCCTATCTTTTGTGGAATGGTGCGCAACTTCTTGTGCCTGAATGGGTCGGTTGGGAAGCAGCTCCAGGGTCATAACCTCTTGCGCAGGCGCTGGGTCGGGGCCTGTTTCTGGTAGTGGTAGCCTGCTGAGTGCGTCTGCGTGGCCCATCGCCTTCCCAGGGCGGTGGATTAGTGCATACTGGTAGCCGGCAAGGAAAATTGACCACCTGAGGACACGTGGAGACAACACTTGGGGGGTCTGCTTCTCGGGGGCAAACAGGCCAAGCAACGGCTTGTGGTCAGTCACTATGGTAAAGGGCCGCCCGTACAAGAAATCATGGAATTTTTTTACGCCCTTCACGATTGCCAGACCCTCCTTGTCAATCTGTGAGTAGTTTCGTTCGGCTGCAGCAAGCGTCTGGGAGAAGTATGCCACCGGCACCTCTCTTCCATCCGGGAGTTGGTGTCCCAGGACAGCGCCGATGCCATAGGGAGAGGCGTCGCATGCCAGCACCACTGGCAGCCTCTCGTCGAAGTGTGCCAAGACCGAGTTCGAGACGAGCAAGTCCTTGACTGCCTGGAATGCGGCCCTTTGTCGCTGGCCCCACACCCAAGGGGCCCTTTTATCTAGGAGTCTGTGTAGGGGCTCCGCTACCGCTGCCTTATGGGGAAGGAAGGCATGGTAAAAGTTCAATAGTCCCAAGAATGACTGAAGTTCGGGCTTGCTCTTGGGCGCTGGGGCCTCACAAATGGCCCGTACCTTGTCACCGGTTGGATGGACCCCTTCTGCGTCCACCTTAAATCCCAGAAAGTCCACCTGCGGCACTCCCAGTAAACACTTTTCCCGCTTCACCTTGAGGCCCGCCGTCTGGAAACGGTGCAGGACGGAGCGGAGGCGGTCCTCAAATTCCTCTGGTGTGGGCCCGGCGATCAGTACATCATCGAAGAAGGGGGTGACGCCAGGAATCCCTTTAAGGAGAGAGTCCATTAGATTCTGGAATATGCCTGGTGCCACGCTAACGCCAAATTGCAGCCGCTTTACTCTGAATGCCCCTCTGTGCGTCACAATCGTCTGAGCCTCTGCTGTGGCTTCGTCCACAGGCAACTGTTGATACGCTTGGGCCAAGTCCAGTTTGCCAAAGATTTTTGACCCAGCCAGGGTGGCGAGGACATGGCTGACCACTGGCACTGGGTATGCATGGGCCGTGAGAGCCTTGTTTATGGTGCATTTGTAGTCTGCACAGATGCGGACCGAACCGTTAGGCTTGACGGGTGTGACAATTGGAGTTTCCCAGGGGGCGTTGGGCACCGGCTCCAGCACTCCTTGCTCCACGAGCCGGTCCAATTCCTCGTCTATGCGGGGTTTCAGGGCGAACGGGACCCGGCGGGCCTTGTGCCTGATGGGTCGTACAGCGGGGTCTAGCTGTAGGGCAATGGGGGGTCCTGTATATCGTCCCAATGCCCCATCGAAAACCCCTGGAAACTCTTTGCATATGGCGTCCACGTCCACTTGTAAGCTAGTGCGGTTCACCCCGGTAACGGCTAGCCCCAGAGGTCCAAACCATGCCAGTCCCAGTAAGCTAACGTAGGGGCCCTTAACTACCAGCAAGTCCAATTGTTGCTTTCGCCCTCGATATTGCACCCTGAAGGTCCCCACCCCCATTGTAGGGACCTTACGTTTCTGGAAGTCCCGGAGGGTGAATGGGGCCGGCCTTAGTTTGGGACCCCCATTAGGGCACAGTTCCCTTAATGTTCGGGCCGAGATTATGGATAGAGTTGAACCCGTGTCCAGCTCCATGCGGCATGGGGCTCCCTCTATCTGTACCTCTATATAAATTTTCTCTGTGCTGGGATGGGGCAACTGGAATACCTGGTAGTCCGTGATCTCCGTCGAGTTGCCTTGGTGCATGGTGCCGTGTGACCTGGGGCTCCTGGGTCGGTCATCTGATGCTTGTCGACGGGTGAGTCGAGCCCGACACACCCGGGCGATGTGTCCCAATTTTCTGCACTGCCTGCACTCTGCGTTGCGGAAACGACAGGTCCTCCTCTCGTGGTTCTCCCCGCAGCTTGCACAGTTCCCTCCTTCTCGTCGAGGCTGCTGTGGTGTGTGTGCTGCTTGAGTGCGCCGCTGTACTCGGTGTACTTCCTCCCTGTCAGATTCGGATTCGTCGGTGAGGTCTTCGTGGTAGACCCTTGGTTGGGATGGCGGGGCCGGTCGTGCCTCTTGCGTTGACCTCTCGGCGGCTTCGGTTGCCAGGGCTTCCTCCAGAGCAATCTGGAATGTGAGGTCTTTTTTGGCGTAGAGGCGTCGTTGCAACCTCTCGTCCCTCAGGCCACCGACGAGGCGGTCACGAAGCATGTTCTCCAACTCTGAGAAGTTGCATAACCGGGCGGCTTGGCGGAGGGAGGTCACAAACCCAGTTATGGTTTCCCCTGGGGCTTGCCGCTTTGCGTAGAAGGCATTTCGGCAAGCTACCACCGAGGGCTGTGGTGAAAAGTGCTCCTTCAGCCGTTCCATTATTGTTTTGTAAGAGACGGTAGCGACATCTCTAGGTGCAAGGAGAGCCCGGGCGATTTCAAACGTCTCCTCTCCACAGACGCTGAAGAATGTCGCCCTCTTCATGGCATCGTTGGTGACTTCTTTCGCTTGCAGGAGGAAGTTGAAACGGGCGGCGTACCCTTCCCAGTCTCCTGATGCTGGTTTGAATGGCAAGAAGCTGCTGTCGGTTGCCATTCTGGGTTCCTTGGGTCCTGGAGCTGAAGCCTGGATGCACGGTGCGATGCAGCGGTGCAGCAGGTGGCGGTGCTGCGGTGCAGTGCGTGGTGGCGGTCAGCTCAGCAGGATCCCATCCTCGTCGCCAGTGAAATATACTCGGAGTCGAGAGTGAATTTCATGCTCTTTATTCAGCTCATATTCCTCAAGGAGAAGAAGAGAAGACGAATGCCTCTTTTCCCAAAACCATCTGCTTATATACATTATTTACACAATGGGCCTTGCGTGATTGGCTACTTCAGGGCTACACCTGTGGGCCAATTATATTGTGGATTGACTTCTGCCTGCAGCCTGATTGGCTGCTCCTACAGGCCAATCAGGTAGCAGATTCACTTCTGCCAGCCGCCTGATTGGCTGCTCCAGCAGGCCAATCAGGTTGCGGATTCACTTCCACCTGGAGTTGGATTGGGTAGCTCCCGCTGATTCTGAATCCTATTGTTCTAGGATTCAGCTCAGTACATAACAGTTGGTGAGCAGGATGACCGTGGATCCTGCAAAACCCCTGGAAGAGCTGCCAGTGGCTGAATGTGTGAATGCTGCTCTTTCAGGTGAGAGGGAAATGGCACTCAGCCTTCACAGCAGCTGCTTCTGGTGTGTTTGGCCCTTCTGACATCATCTGTGTAGTCTGGGGCTTCTCAGCCCTTGATGGTACAGCAAGAGGATGTGTGCGACATAAGAGGTCCCCACCTTACGCCTTTTGTTTCCAAACCTCTCAAATTATAAAAAGCACTAATAGGGATTTCTGAGGTAACACTAAACCTCTCCACTCTTCCCTATAGCCTTATTGTAATCCCCCTATCCCCTGTGGATTTTACAAATAAAATGAGAGTACTTTTCCAGCCCGCACGTGGCCCGATATCATTTTAAGCTCTGGGGTGAATATGAGACTATTCTTAGTGTACACACCAGTAAGGGGTTCTCCTCACTTGAGCTTTCCCTACTGTGAAGCCTCCCTCCCTCCCGAGGAAACTTTGTGTCACCTTCAACCAGTCTCCCTCTTCCTCCCCTTCTCGGTGCATTCAAAGGACAACAAACTATCCTTTCTGCCTTGGATAGGGGTTTTGTCCTTTTATCCCCACCAGATGAGCAATAGATACCTCTGCTGGAAAGATCACACCGACGGTAGTTTAAATGGCACTTTAACTTAACATTTAACGTCTTAAAATCTTAATGGTTGCATTCAAGTTTCATGTGTACAAGCATGTGGTTTCAATAGAACTGTTCTTGTTAATTATATAATTACAAACCTAACCAATTCCTCATCTACACCTGCTCTAGTAACCTACTCCACAACCTCCCACACGCTCACGCTCCCAAAACCCTCTCTCCTCAGAATTAACGGCTACCCATCCTCTTTAAACCTGTGGCTGTCCCGCCCCTCATGGAATGGAATGCCGTCAATCAACTAAGAGGCTGGGTTTAACACTTAACACCCTGGAGTTCTACTCAAGCCAGCCCAATCCGCCACATTGTGCATGGAGATGTACCCCTGGAAAAGTAGAGTGGCACCTCACTTCTTTTACAGAGATGAGCTGCTCTTCTTTAGACTTTAAATTCTAAACATAACCCTCTCTGATTTTCCTGCTTCTAATTACTATATTTCAAAATTTAGTTCTAATTACTAAAATGCTTTTGTTGTATGGCATTTCAGAATATTGCTTTCAGAATATTTACATTGGCAATTTTTCAAGGAAGATGTTTAAAACAGAAATTTCCTTTCCTTTCTTTCTCAAGCTAGATGGCTGCCTTAGGGAAAGCTTCCTCATGCATTCTGATCAATATTCAACCCTTTCTCATATCAGGAGAGCACAATGATTCAATCTTCTTTTTAGAGCCTTTCTTGCCTAGAAAAGTGTGTGGGTGATAGTTAGACAAGATGAGTTTCTGTCTTCCATGGATTAAGATAGTCAATCTTCTTTATTTCATTCAAGACTTCCAACTGGATTTTTCTTTTACCCACACCACTAAAGCTTTAACTGTAAAGCCACCAAACAACTCCATTAAGATGAGAAGATTTCTAAAAAGACAACGATAAATCTCACATCACTAAAATATGGTGCCTCTGAAACATATAAAGCTCAATTCTCAGGATGTTGGCCACCAACTCAAAAGGCTGCCTCAAACTAGTCTAACCCACAATTCCAGGTACAGTAGAAGCCATCAAGGAAAGATCTGCACTGCTCAGCATCATTCCAGTTTAGGAGGTGCTGCGGACTAACTGTAGCTCGGCAAGCACATGTTGATGCCATCCAGGCAATTTGCATGGCAGCGCAACAGCTGCCATGGCTCAAGTTTGGAAAGGAACATCTCCCTTTGCAAGTTCTCAGGGCACACCACACCTCATGTAGCTCCATGAGCTCTCATGAGGGGGGTATGGTGGCAGGAATCATTAAGTAGTCCTGCATCACTGGTTAACGGCATAGGCAGTATTCAATGCAAGTTTTACTCAAAGTAGACCCACTGAAATTAATGGCACTAAGCTACCTTCATTAATTTAAAACTGAGCAAAACTTAGTTGAATACCCATGTTTATCAGGCAAGAGCCTCCCTTCTCCCAAACAGAATCCTGCAATTGTGGGTTAGGTCTTGAGAACTGTAAGTGGAAGGAAGCTCTGCCCCCTCCTCCCCCTGGAAAAAAAAAACCCCTCCCTGGAGCAATGAACAACAAACTTTAGTTTTAGTGCTTATGGTTTGTTTCTCCCAAACAACCATGACCAGCAAACTTTGGCTTTACGCGGTAATTTGTTTGGACAGAAACAAACCATGAGTGTTGATTAAGATATCAAACTCAGTCAAGGATCGTCTACATTATGATTTGAACAAATCTTACACCTTGGATTAATGTTATCTGTGATTGCTGTTCTTTTCTGCCACCAGACTGTCCTGGCAAACAGAAAAGTGTTAATAAAGCTTTGAATCCATAACTAGAGTAGCACACTGGTATGCTATGAAAATGATGCAGAATGTGGCCAACTCATTTTACTACTGTAGCTGATTCTAGTGAAGGAAAACCAAATGGAAATAAACTTATTTGTTTTGTTTTTCAAGTTATCACTTACACATACTTTATATGTCTTGCTTGATAATTTCTTTGAAAAATTACACTGTTCACTTCCAAGAAAGCCTGGAACTGTATTGATTTATTGTGACTAATGGTTTTTGTGAGAGATGAGGATATTCAATATTATGTATTGTGCATCTGAGCTTAACATTCAACCCTTGGGAATTATATATATGCGTCACTTCTACAACAGAAGGTAATAATCCTGTGAGTACACAGAGTTTGGAGAAAGCACCCCTATACTTTATGTTTTCCTGCAAAATACGTATCAGATATGTATTAGGAACAGTGCTAATGTGCCTATTTATCATAAAAAGCTATTCATATTAGTACAGTTTGAATAAAATCAAGGTGTGAAAGTTTACTTTTTTCTTAAAATAATCCTTTCTTTCAAAGCACTTTACTGAGAGGCTTGTAAATTATTAATTTTAATTGTTTATAGACTTGAGTTTAGACATTTCATCAGCTACTGCCAAAAATCAAAGCTATGTTGCCACGGGTAGTATTTTGAAACTAACTCTTGATCTCATCTGCAGTAACCAAAGGCAGAGGCATAACAGTGACAGATAAAACTGGCTCCTGCTTAATTATTCTGTGTTTTTCTTTAGGCTTTCAGTCCACATCAACGAATGATTATGTTTCATTCCCTTCCACCTCATGATGCTAATGGAGTGAGGGCATTATGAGTCTAAAACACAAGTTTTATAGCAAAATGTTTTGAGTTGCCTAAATAATATTACATAACAGTCCTTAATTTCAAAATAAAAAACAACTCTTCATTTTGAAACATGTTATAGGTTACACCATTGATAACCTTGTAATTCCTAGATCCTTCCCAATGTCTATTTCATTGCAGCCCATATATCCTAAGCAGTAACATATTTCCTTAAATTTTAACATGCTTTCAGATGCCACATTTAGCTTCCATGGCAAACACTGTGGAGACAGTCATCGCCACAAGGGACAGATTAACTATTGCCATTAACACATGTTAGGGGGGGGGGGAAGCGAGGAGACAAAGCAACCAGGAAAGGGTAGAAAGCAGGGTGGCAGCAGTGGAGTTGACAAGGCACTGAATGTGGGGGCCCTAGAAGGAAACTTGCCCCCACCCCCCTTACTTAGAAAGGGTCCTGATTCCCACAAATATATTTGGACTTAAGATGTATCGTACCTGTGTCTCAGGAATAATAGGACTGTCCTCAGGGGAAATCCTGAACAAGGTAGATAGAGGTGATGATACAATGACAGGATTTGGTCTTACAAATCCACTCAGATCGCAGCTGGGAATGTCATTCTCCTCCTTCTTCATGACCAGGGTGTCCATGACATAGAAGACGTTCCATGGAATCCAAACTGTGTGGTATTGAGTAAGGAATGGTGATCGTTCGAACACTAGGGTTAAAGAGGCGCCTCCATTTGCCACCAAGTCAAACCTAATGTAAATCAGATTATTATTGTGTAAAATGCCTTAAATTTACATCTTGCTCACAGACATATATACAATTTAAATTTAAGGAATCTGATTTCTTACGTTTGTCAGAAGAAGCAGTAACCCTTTTCTCCTGTGTGTGTGTATGTGTAGACATAAACACACACACACACACCTCAAAACAACTTTTGATGAAATAAGGCAAGTTAATTTTCTGTACTGCTATGTCAACATACATGACATGAAACTTACATTCCATCTTGGCGAGTGATGGTGTACCCATAATCTGGATAATGTAAAAACGACACATTAACTCCAATGAGTGGTGTTCCATCTGCTGTCAATACTTGGCCCCTTATAACAGATGCAAGACTGTAGGGAAAGGTACAAAATTACAGCATTTAATATTTTCTTAAACAAGCACTTCCACGCCAATGTACCAAAGCATAAACATCCTGTTAGTTCACAACGTTGTATACTGTGCAGCCACTGCCTTATTACCTAATTACTTACAGTGTGAATATGACAAACACTTGCATCATACAAATACAGTGGTAACTGATTGGCTTGTTGTCACATGTACAGCAGCAGATCCAGGTTCGCCTCTGTGTTCACATGTGAAAATATTATCTGCTTATACAGTAAAATCCTGGGCATGTTTATTTAGAATTCCCACTGAATTCAATGTGGATTACTTCCTAGTAATGGTATTCAGAATTGAACTGCTGCATCTTGCTTGCTAACTCTGCAAACTTGAGCACACTCACTTGGTGGTAGGTTTCATTGGGATCAAAATAACTTACTACTAAGCCAATGGCTGAAATCTGATAAATATAAGGAGCACCCTCAATAGGAAGCAGGATTTTTATTTTGTTTTGTTTTTTCAAACAGAAGCCTCCTGCGCTGCACGGTAAGAATCTTTTTAAGTTCCATGAATTTTAAAAGCAGTTTATGATATGCTACAGTAGGAGGGAACTGCTGTTTGGATAGACCCCTACTACCGCGAACAATCTCTTGACTGCATATAAAGGGGCTCTCTGGATCACAACCAAAGCATTTTGGATCAGTGTGCAAAATTAATAAATTAGCAATGGTGTTTTAAAATTATAAACTCAAGGCTTTCCTTCTAAACCGCCTATCTTTTTGCACTTCCCTACGGAAAAGTGTTTTGCCAATTAATTTTTAGGCAATCTGTAAACCTGCGGGGGCTGCAAAGCACAGAATTTAAAGGAGTAATAAGGAACATTTGTGTTACAACTTTTAATCAACCGCTGTGCTCAACTACATTAATGCAGCTAAATTACTGCAGACACAGGAGTTCCAGAGTAAATCATCTACTTTCACTCAGTAAGGCACAGGACACCTGCTTTCAGTTACTAGCTTATTTTCAGGTATATAACCACTCTGCAAAGCACCAGGCAGGCAGTTTCTGCAATCATACTGTCATGCAGTTAACAGTTCTATTACATTAATTCATAATTAATATTATTTACTGAGCTCAGCTTTAAAAGTGCACCACTGCCTTCCCTTCTGAGGCGTTTTCATCACTTTGAAACACTTCCAGCTGTGCTAACCCAAATCAGCTGGGTCAATGAAGATTTATATA
Source organism: Zootoca vivipara (assembly GCF_963506605.1). Taxonomy (NCBI): domain Eukaryota; kingdom Metazoa; phylum Chordata; class Lepidosauria; order Squamata; family Lacertidae; genus Zootoca; species Zootoca vivipara. Next base: position 50,748,689 of record NC_083284.1, on the reverse strand, counting down.
ATCCTTAATGGAATGCCCTGTTAGAACTTAGTACACAGTATAAAAAGCTATGTTAAAGTAGTATCACTGTCTGTCTGAAGTTTGTACAAAATCAGCCATGCAGAATCCCAAATTTTGTACTTTTCCAACTATCTTTGAAACAAAGTCTAGCAACAGGAATAACAGAACGCCCTCACCTTTTATTGAAAGGGCTTTCCCCTGGAATGACATGGGAGCTGTCCGGTCCTATAAGAAAACTTATCCGATCGTAAAAGGATTTGGCAGCTTGCTGAGATGGTGACTGCTGGTTTTGGCTAATGATATCTTGTGGGTCCGGCAGTCCACGGCAGTAGGGCTGGTTTTGGCAGGAACTCTGCAAACAGCAGTCAGGATCCATGCAGTCAATTAATCCATCTACAGACAAAAAAGTTAGAAGAAAATGAGCAATGCTTCCTATTCATTCCTGCTAATGAGCAATTAAAGACAACAATCACATTCAGCAGTTTTCACAGTGTAAATAATAAGCAAAGATATTAGAAGTTTAGACTTTAAAAATGCTTTTATTTCAGGCCTTTCAGAGGAATAAAGGATAGATGTTGTGATAAGTAATAATTTGAAAGCAATGAAGAAGAGGGTCCATGTTGTAAATGTGGCATATATAAATTTGCATGTTAAAGAAACACAAGACAAAATAAATAAGAGAAATAGCACACACAACAGAACTGGATTAATATCTAAAAAGTGCATATGGAAACACAGTTATTATAAATATAATGCAAACATCACAACTGCATAACCAGGGAAAGGCTGAAAACCAGTTTACTTTCTAAGTTAACATGTCAACTGTCAGAATCCTGCTTTCAGGAACCTAAAGCTATAAATCTGTGGCTCCTATTGTAGTGGTAAGACTATGCATCATAGCTGCACTAAAGTAGATGAGAAGAAGCCACACTGAATTTTGCAGGTTTATGTATGTGAACTGTTCCCAACCATATAAACAAGTGTGTGGGTGAGTTGCTCTTTCTGGAAACAGTCTACTCAAAGGCAGCCTTGAGGATATTTTTTGGTTTGTTATTTTAAGGACATGTCACTGGAATAACCACTATACAAAAGCAGTTGTGTGTGTGTGCACACGCATATATATATGAACCCTCCCTGATCTAAGCGTTAGGGCCAACAACACCTCATGCATCCAGTGGAGATTCACAATGATGCCAACAGCTTACAAGTGATTAATTCCCCCAAGAGGAAAATCTGATCCTTGATGTGGTGGGGGAAGATATATGCATCCTAAGAATATGAAAAGAATTAGCTGCCCTTGTCACCACTGGTTCAAATTTAGAACCCTCAGTGTTACTAAAAAGGTCTCTGAGAATAGTTGAAAGGTGCAAGATAGAGTAACTCTGTTGAAACTAAGCAAGCCAGTGCATTAAGGGGATACTGCCTAGGAACCCTAGGTATGTTACTCTAGGTAAGTTGGGAAATCAATAAAACATACCCCCCTCATCATATCACATGGTGAGAGAGAAAGACCACAACTCCTATCATGATTTACCATTGGCCAAGTTGTCTGGAGTTGAGCCCTAAAACATCTGGAGGGCAACAGATTCAGTACTGTCCTTCTGACTAGCAGTGGCTGTCGAAGGTTTCAGATAGAGGTTTTCCTCAACGCTACCTGGTGAATGTGCTGGACTGTTGCATTGCCTCAATAATGGACTGGATGAGAGCCAACAAACTGAAGCTTAATCCAGATAAAACTGAGACACTGTAAGTGGACAGTTTCCAGGACCAGATGGACCTGCTCCTGACTGGGCTTACACTTGTCTCTGAAGGAGCAGGATGTAGCTTGGGGGTACTTCTGGATCCTTTTGCTTAGTGATGTGTTAGTACAATGCAAACAAGTTCCAAAAGCCACAATGAAATTCTGATTTCATGCAGATGTTGGCAAAGCAACAAAGTACCCACAAATTTTTGTGAATTGATACTGAGTACTGTTGCAATTTGAGAAGTTCAAAGTATACCAGATTTAAAATCACTGCAGAATTTCATTTCAATGCCAGCACAGATATAGCTAACACACATATTGCTGATTTATAAATATTAAATAATTTCCAAGGGGCCTTTAAAGTAGCTTTTATGTGAGGTTATTTGGTTTTCTAGAAAGAGAAGCAGGTAACTGCAGCTTGGCTGCTTCTTGGAGCATATTTAAGGCATTTGAGCTGCAAGTCAGCTTTAAATATTTAAGAACATTTATGAAGATGGATTCTTTTTCCTTTAGAAGAAAGGCTACATTGCTACAAGCAGAGGTAATTTCAGCCGCTCTTTCAGCTGAAAATATATATATGAGAACACAATATATGTTCAGGAAATTGAATCTTAATGCAAATCAGTTAATGATGAATACCAGCTTATATAACATAGCATAGCGAATACAAACCTGCGTATTTCATGCACATATGCACAACATATTTAAATACAGAGCCGAATCCCCATTTACGTGGGGATTAGATTCCGATCCCCCTCGCAAGTCAATGAAATCACATAAAATGGGAAATACAATGGAGAGTCTTAGTAGCTTACGAGGAGCCCCACTCCAGAGCCCAAAGAGGATGTGTGGGGTAGCGCAGCAGCCATTTCCCTATGCATCAGCTGAGCAAGCCCTGCTGCCCCTCTAGCTCGCACTGAGACCCTCCCCAGAGCCTGAAGAGGACATCCTCTTCAGGCTCTGGTGAGGGTCTCCTTGTTAGCCAGAGGCTTGTGGAGGCTGCTCAGCTGATGCACGGAAAAGCTTCCCAGTGCATCAGCTGAGCAGCTCAACGAAGCCCCTGCTACCCCTCCAGCTCACGTGACCAGCTCAGCTGATGTGCAGGGAAGAAGCTTCCCCATGCATCAGCTGTGCAAGCTCTGCTGCCCCTCAGCTCCTTTCATTATTTTCTAACAGTCTGCTTATTTCTCATTCTCAAACGATCTTTTTTCTGTTCTACATTTTCCTATCTATCATCTTCTAAAAATGCTACAAGCCTGCTTCTCAGTGCACTGAAAAATGAAAGAAAATATGAAATTGACTGGAAATCGGTAAAATGTAATTTTTTTAAAAAAAATTGCTTCTATGTCCTATATTTATCATATCTTGTGTGTCTATCTTCTTGTCTTGGAAGCAATTCTTTTGAGACAAGTTCTGTTTATCACTTAATGTCTATACATCACTTATATCACAATAACCTTACTGCTTTGTTAGTTTTTAGCCACCACTAAATTAAATGCCACTGAGGGAAACATGATTAATTAGCTAGATCTTAAACTTTACACTGTGGCCACAATCCAAAGAGATTACTAGTATGCGCACAAAATAGCACACATGCATCTTTCCTCCTCCTTCAATTTCTTTTTCATCATATCCCCAAATTACCTTTACAACAAGTACAAATTATTGTTAATTATGTGTTTATTTACACACATCAGAATGTGTGCTTTGGCTTAGCATTCATAACTCATTTTCCATCTTTCTGGGCTACTTCATTTGTTAAGCTGCATGAACATCTAGTGACAGAAGGGTAACACACTATCTTCTTCCAGGAAAATATGTATGGAGTCCAGAATGTAAACAATTCTGGTGACTTTGCCAACATGCAACATGCTTAGAAAACATGTTCCTTATCTGGTTTCCTGTATTTACGCATCTTAAGGTACAGGTGAGATTGCAATGTATGTCTTGCAAATGCAGTTTGAGAAATAAATGCTTGCTCTTCTCAAAGTATTTAGAAATTTTACAAATATTAACCTTTTGACATATTTTGTGTTGTCTGTCACTAATTAAGTTAAAATGTATTTTTGATTTTCTTTAAAATGTATTCTCTTAAGAATAACAGAGTAATAGAGAAATGCCTTGTCAATCTGGGCTTAAACCAATTTATGTTAGTATCAGTATCTGGTACATTAATTGTTAAAAGCTCTATATTGGCAATAAGCGCTTTTGGGGGCTTTGTTCTGTTTGCTCTTATATGTCTATGTTGTCCTGCAGGCAATATTTAGCACAGTTGCCATAGAGGAATTCTCAAATTTAGTCATTCATCTTTGTTACCTTATAAATAGCAAATGTACATCTGGCATGTAGACTGCAGGTCATAAAACTGTTTGAGATTGACATCTTCTGAACTAATCAGCTGGAAATGCATTTTTACAAGCCTCCCCACTCACATCAATCAGGAAAAGAATCTCATTTTCACCAGTCAAGCTGATGAAGTTTATCAGCTACTTGCCCAAGCGAGTGACGGATGGTTATGAATCTGGCTGCTTCTAACTTGCAAAAACATTTTTCACTCTCTCTCTGTATTTATACAGCTAGTGCATTTTACCAAGTATTCTATTGCCCCATGTGTAAAATAACAAAGGCGAAATCCCTTTACCAAATCATCAGTCTATTGTAGTTGGGACCAAAAATTGCACCTGTCTCATATGGTTTAACAATAACAATCTTTGTTTGAATTAAGAAAGGAAATGAAAGAAAATCACAGAATGTTCAAGTCCACTAAATTATCATTATCAGTACTAGATGATAGTCTTGCATTTAGAATATCTTAACCCACATGCTAAGTCTTAACAACTTGTCAACAAAAATCTAAACTATGGGCTTTTATAAAAATTCTAATTATACCAGTTTGCTCCCATATAAACACATGGTTCATCTTGATTATTGCATGCACTTTTGATCTTCACATTTCAAACAGGATATAACTAGAAACTGTTAAGAGAAAATGTACAAAATAATCATAGACTATACGAAACCTTTTAAGTACACCTCTTCCACTAAGGAAGGTGTAACTAAAGAATAACAACTGAAGCATATATGGAATCTCAAGATTTTAAAAATTAAGAAAAGTATCTATGTACCTTTTTATATTTTGGAGGGAAGGCAATGACATCCAAAGGTAGCAGGTTTCACTAAGAAAACGTAATTTGTCATATGTCATGCAGACTCCCTACTAGATGCTTGAATTTATATATAGGTGTGTGTGTGCAGATTTTTTTTTTTAAAAAAAGGATTAGACATTAGCCCTATTTAGACAATTATATCTTGGTTTAGTAAGCTATGCATTCACCCCCCCCCCCAAAATGCATGCAGCCTCTTTGTTCAAGTCACAAAGAAAAACTCTAATTAACCAGGTACAAGGCAAGAAGTTAGAGCAACTTCAAAAAATTGAACCTGGCTTGTTCTTCACTGAACCAGGTTTCCCAGTTTTGATAAAAAGGGAAACTATGGTTATTATAGTGTTCCTGCTTTAATTGTGGCCTGCATGAAAGAGCGAGCAATGGGGCAGCATGTGCAAGGCAAAAGTCTTATGCAACTCTTGGTATAATCAACCAAACATGGCCAATCTCATGGTGGATTTGCAATACCAAGAAACTGGAGGCTCAATAATACACTAGGTTTCTAATAAACTACCAGAGGCTGGGAATGATGCTTGGTATATTTGTTTTTGAAGAAGGCAAATGAAGCATTTCCTCACTCACTATATTGGGCTGGGTAGACCTAATCAGAAACCCAACAAAGCTGTTCAGTTTTTTATGCTGGCAGAAATAAACACTGAAGCTACAACCCAAACCCCCAGGCAGCAGAGGGCTTATCTGAGCAGGATAGCCACTTCCACATTCATAGTCCCACCACTCACACTGGTCAGAGTGAAGATGGGGGTCAGGTAAAAATGGATTATTTTGCCTTGCCAACTCCCAGGCTGCTGAAGCAAAGAGCCCAGATAGGATCTGTCGCCATCACAAGTTATAAAACAACAAATCTAAACACATCTCATTAGTCTTGCAAGGCTAGGATGGCAAATTTTTGGAAGACAAGAGTCTGTTACCTGGGTGTGGTCCAGGGGTCAGCATCTTGGGATCCAAGGGATCCAATCTGTTGAATCAGATTCAACATCCAGTGGTAGAATGGCAGAGCCCAGCAGTAATGGGACTAGAGCACACATGGAAGTGCTTCACTTATCTCAGGTGGTAAGTGATTGCACATGCGGAAAACGTTCCTGCCACCAGGAAGCACATCTATATACACTATCAGGACAGATTAATCTAAAATAATATAGACCACAACTGGGTTGGAAACGAAAAGTAGCAACCGAAAGGAAATAATTCAATTGAATGAGTGTAGAAGCAAAATACATTGCCACAATTCGACATCACAGTTCCACACCACATTATTAAGGAACTGAGTATTTTGAAGTTATTCTCGTAAAGGTTTACAGATATGTAGATAAGCATACAATCTGAAATTCAATCAGTGAAACCACAACAGAAAACTCAAAACCATGCAAAGCAGGTCAGTCAGTGAAATTAGCCTTTAGCAACAAATATGACCCTATAGCAGTAACTCAAAACACTTGTATTGTTTCAATACAATTCAAGTTACATGGCACTGTAAACTGAACTGAGCATCTAGAAAGCATTTCCCTTGCATACATGAACAGCTTCTCTCATGCCCACCCACATAGGCTAGAAATACCATCCCATCTGGCTGCTACTACCTGCTACTCGAATCAGGTGCTTTTGGAGGAAACTGATTTTCTAGATCCATTTCAGTTGGGGTTTAGGCCTGGTTTTGACACAGAAATGGCTTTGGTCGCCCTGTATGATGACCTCTGTCGGGAGAGAGACAGGGGAAATGTGTCCCTGTTAATGACCCCCAGCTACCAATTAATTTCCGGGCTCATTTCAAAGTGTTGGTTTTGACCCATAAAGCCTCAAACGGCTCATGACTGCAATACCTCAAGGGCCACCTCTACCCATACAAACTGCCCCTGCAATAATAACCTGACACCCTTCTTTGCGGTGTCACAAACAAGCCTTTTCTGTAGTGGCTCTCCATGTGTGGAATGCTCTCCCCAGGGAGGCTTGCCTGGAGCCATCATCACATATCTTTAGGTGCCAGGCGAAAATATTTATCTTCAACCAGACCTTTGGCTGATTAACATTCCATGGTCTTTCAAATGTGTTTGTGGAAGGGGGGGTGCCATGCGTAAGCTGCCTTGAGCATGGTTTGAATGTTGGAAAGGTAGCATACAAATAAAAATATGTATTTACCGTATTTTTTGCTCCATAAGACACACTTTTTTCCTCCTAAAAAGTAAGAGGAGGTGTCTGTGCGTCTTATGGAGCGAATGTGTGGTCCCTGGAGCCAAAATGCCCAGGGGCAAAAGGCAGATCATGCTTTTTAAAAGAAAGAAAGAAAGAAAGAAAGAAAGAAAGAGCTAAAAGCTAACAAGAGGGAGAGAGAGTGTTGAAAGGACCCGCTCAGCAGCTGATTGCAAGAGATCGGGGAGGGAGATAAGGGAACTAGCTCCCTTCCCATCCTGCCCAGGCCCCTTGCCCAGGCCTCAATTTCTGTCTGCAAAGAGAGACTGCTTGCTTCCCCAGCGACATGTGACTGGCTGATTAGATTATCTGTCTGGAAACTGTAGAAATGGGTCCCTTTCCTTTCCTAGAGAAGCTGCAGAACTGTGAGTTGAACCCCATAAAAACAGGATTTCCCCCCCTTGCAAGGTAAGCTCAACAACTTTAAGCTGATCCTCAAAAAAATGGAGCTTTCCCCCTTTGCAAAAGAAGCTTCCTCAAATATTTAATTGGGGGGGGGGGCAAAGGCATCTAGGCCTCTAGGAGTTGGCTGCTATGCCTAGGACAATTCAAGAAAGCAAAATATTTTTTCTTGTTTTCCTACTCTAAAAACTAGTTGTGTCCTATGGTCGGGTGCGTCCTATGGAGTGAAAATACGGTATGTAATGACAGAAGACAGAGAGGCAAAAGGTACTGTGAGGAACTGGAAATGGGAGGTACATAGGAGATGAATTTTTTAAAGTGGAAAATAGGGCTGGGGGAAAGTGAAGATAAAGTAGTATGCATTGATGGAAGGCAGGGAAGGTGTGGCAATGCTGCTGTAGTTGCTAAAATTATTTTGGAAGGCCTTCAGTAACGAGCTATAAGAACAACAGAGGAATGAGTCAAAGCTGAGATCAGATAAGGAACAGTGGTGCTAGTAAGAAGCTTGGTGGGATTAGATCGTTGCTGACAATGGATCTTTTAAGAATGTGAAGTTTTTACTAAATTATTTCTCAACATCTGTACCTCTTGAAAAAAATCCCCAAATATGGATGTCACAACTATTCACTTTGGGCATGTGTGCAGCTTTATTATAAAGCTCTCTGAATTACAGTATTATTTTTGCCCTTAGATAAAATACTACCACTTGGAACTTAATGCTCACTAATGGATTTCGATGTACACATTTTGCCTGCTGTAACCATCTCTTAAGGATTTGATAGCATACTAAATGAAGGCAATAAATGTTGTAGCACATTCCTGCATGTATCTCATCACAGGTAGTAAAAGCTCTGTATCATTCTCACAGCAGTATATTTTTCACCTGATTGGGAAGCAGATAATTTAACAATTTTTTTTAGTAGTGCAGGAATTTCACTCTGCATCTCCTACCTCCTTCATTGTCCTTGCTATCAGTACATAAAGTTTCCATGGCGACATCACATCCTGCTCCCCTCCATCCTGGCTGACAAACACAATGCCAGCCATTTTGGTCCAGAGTACATCTTCCATTGCTATTACACAAGCCAGGGCATCCCTCTGTCAAAACAGACAAAAAAAATGACACTGCATGTGATTTAGCTATTACAACAATTTAAAATCTAATCAAAATACGAACAGGGGACACTTACTGGGAACAGGCCTTCAGAACAGCACAAATACTGTAATTGCACATGGAGAGTAGCAGCAACATTACCTGGGATTCTAATTCTTAACTAAGTGGCATCTTTGATTGGTCTGACACTTGAGACACCACTTACCTGTGCAGGCAGGAAATATATCCAAGAAACCTCTAAATACCTGCAGGCCAGACAAAATTATGTTTTCATGTTCTTTATCAGAGTAGCAGGCAATATGATCACAACATAGAACACAACACAACCTCTAGGGAAAACGACAGGGGTTCTGCATTTACAGAGGAAATAATTATTTGATGTATATGCATTGCTGGTTATTTGATGGTATAGATTTCGTTAAGCTCCTTGTCATTTTAAATAAATAAATCCTTCGAAATTTCAAAGTTGCTGTGCCACTCTGCTTTCAACAACGTTAATTTTATCTGGTCTCAAGAGTTGCCATGTGTTCATGTGAAATTACAGTGCATTAAATAATTGCACAAAGTATAGGTCAGTTTCAGTGACTATACTTTATGCCGAAAGTACATTCCTTTTCACAGAATAAGCAAAGCCCAGGAAATAGTGAAGCAGCTTAGCATCTATTCTAACAAACATTGGGATTCAGGCTGCATACGGATGGGACAGGACCGACAGGATTTCCAACTAAATGTAATAGCTGTGCGTATTTGATTACTTAGGACGGACAAAATGAAATACCATAAGGACCACAATAAAACATTGATAGAATGAACAAAAACACGGTAGTGACGTGCTTCAAGACAGATAGCGGAGAGTGATTCTTTTGTGACAATCTCCCTAAGGCTTTTGTGCTGTTACCTTTATATCCTATCTTGTCTGCTTTTATGGCCAAGGAGGGAAAATTTGGGAAACAATTAAAATTATTTAATATATCCAAAATCTATTACTTTTTTTTCATCTAACAGTACATCAAAAACAGTATCTGTCACTTCCTACTGATGGAAAAACTGGCATGCAGCCAACATGACCTGTATGAGAATGACAACAGTATATATCTACATAGATATATAGATATAGATATATAGATATATAAATGTATATATATGTAGAATTCTAGTATTCCTTATCTATGACTGTGGTAAGACATTCACATAAGCAAGTACAGAAGCAGAACTATGATCAGTGGCTACAAATCAGGTATTTTAGGACAAAGCAGTTATTTCTAACGCTATACAGCATGTAATATAACTTGTGCCACTACCTTATTAAGTTGCATCTGTTTAGTGTCTCTAGGAACTAGCTTAGTGTCCTGTTTCTGTTGATTCACACATGTGCTTGAAACCATCTTTTTTTGGTAGGAATCCTTAAATAATTATTGACGTACTCCTTTCTCCACTTACGCAGCACAAATGAAACAATCATTCTAAGGCCGTTATTGCCTCTAGCAAAAATTAGTACTTACAGATGGAAGGGAATAATAGTAGCGTCTCATGACAAGGTATGATGAAACTATAGTTATGGATATCATGTCATCATGCCAGGCTGAGATTAGATTTGGCTGCCAGTTTTTCTTTAGGTACTATTTGCCACCTGCACTTTTCAATTGTATGTGCAGAAGGTAAATTTTTTACTTCTGAAATGTTTTTTCTTCCGCTTTGGTTACAGAGGACACACAGCTTTATCTGTCCTACTGGCAAAGAATTACAGAAAACAATTGAATGCACTCAAGAGTGATTATACGAAAGCCTGGATTCTGCCATGAATATTGCCATACTCTAATGAAAAAGCACAAATAAGGAAGAGAAGAAAGGCAATCTGGAAAAAAGGGGAGTACTTGTGATAATTAAACAAAAACACATTTCTTTTACCACAACTGAAGATATGAGAACGTTTGCTGTTTAGTGGTATATGCTCAATGAAGAGTTGGCTGAATCAACTTTTCCATTGCAATCCAAAACTACGAAGTATAATTATTTGAATTCACACAGATTTTCTTAGTAAATGGCAATAAAATATTTTTACATATAAGCTTATTTTTTAAAAGCTTATAAACAATTTAAAACAAAATAAAAGCAACTACGGAGCTTCCATAAATTTAAGCAGCTTGTCAACTACAATGGCCATAATACAAAGCAGTGCACATGATGTTCTGATTGCACATGGCACAAAGCCATCAAGGTCATGACAAGGACCCAGTGAGGAACAATAGGAAGGAAATCTCAAGGCCCCTTGTGTGCACAGCGGTGTTTTTCACCCATATATGGGCCCATATCCAACTAAGTTCTACCCAAAGTAGACCCACTGTCTAGAAATTTCAATGGGTCTACTCTGAACAGGTCTACATGGGATACCACCCATGGTGTGACATGGCTCCTGGCCAATGGAACCACTGGCTTCTTTTGCACATATATCTCTACTGCAATGTATCCTTGAAGTGATGACATGTTCTTATCCTGTGACTAACATTTCATTTTTTTCTTATCGTATAGGACGACTAGGAGATTTCTTCAAGCAACAAAAGCTAGAAGGCTTAAAAAAACCCCCACAAACAGCAGATGCACAGCTATCTTCAGTTTTTGATATCATCAAAGCTATTCCATTTACACAGGATATAGTGAAACTTACAAAGTGCTTAGTAAAAATGTTAACAGGTGACAAAAAACATTAAAAGTCTTTATCTCTTAAATCCGAGGAACATGGAAAGTAACATGAATGAAATTTATAATTCATGGGGTACATATAAAATACGTTGCACTTGCCAAGTCTAGTGGAATGGTTGCTATAATATACAGAGAGATACATGGAAGCATGTCAAGGAAGAGCAAATATACAGTACCTTTAACTATCTTATCCAAATAGTGAGCTTGAGAATTGAAAAGAAAAAAGAGAACAGACAGACGTTTCAGAAGAGTAATGTAGGAAAGGAATTGTTCAGAATTTACACACAGAAAGAGCAGTGATTTGCTGAAAAGAGATCTTACATCGCATAGGTTTCCCAGTGTTAAAAAATGTAAATGATTATCTCTACAGCAAAATATACAGTCATCATTTGATTAAACACTCAGCATTTTAAAAATGCATTTTCAGACTAAAAAAACCAACACATTTCAAACTCTAGTTTACTTTATAGCTGTTTTTGTTATGACTAGTCTTTTATGTAGAGCAAACCTAGCCAGTCATTTAAAAAAACCTGATTTTCAGTTCATGTTAAAGCAGTTATGTAACACATGAGCTTTACAGCTCGGCCAAACTGAAGAACCATATATTTGATTTCCAAGTCGTGTACAGTTCAGACATTCTGGATAGAGAAAGTGCTGTATTTTAATTTTGTCCTGTATTATCACTACTTCAAAAAAGAAACAATATACTTCTGCAATCCACTTATTTGTCTCAGAGCACTTAGCCAATTATGCAAAACACAGAACTATATTATTTTATTGAGAGCAGCAGTACCTAGCAATGCAGAAGAAACTAACAGATGTTTTCAAATTTGAGAGTGAAACAAGGTTGCAGATACATATATACAATGTAGCATGTAACATAAAATAAGAGAAAGTCTATTTGTTTTTTCCACAGATAACTGTCATTTCAAGTAAATGTTGACTGCTGTTTTTTTAAAGACAGGGCAGTGGTTATGGTTAAATAAAAATTGCTTAATGTTTAACATTGCAACTTGCTTACATGTTGTACACACCATGTGCCTTATTTTCTAGTCACTTACTGTAGGCTAAGTTCAATATAAGTGTGACCCGTATATTATGTATTGTATTGCACTGTTTTGCTTAAATATGCTATAAAGCTCCTGGAATCACTGATGGAGTATATCAATTGTCAATCAAACAAAAAAAAATAGCAGGCAATATGTGACTAGCTTATTTACTCCCTACTTGCCGTGGGAACAGCCGAGCATGATATAATCAACCGTCGTTTTATTGAAACACTTACCAAAGGTAGCTTTAATCACCACGTGTGAATTCACTCTAAGATAATATCAGTGAAGCTGAACCTGGTTTTCCCTTTTTGTAAGAGTCATCATTGACATTATGCAGGATGAGATGGTAGACTGAATTGGTGCCATTCCAGTCGGTACTCTTTCTGACTGCCTATTTTTCGATGCTCTCACATAAAAATCTCTCTTCACATAGCAAACGTACACCATGGAGAATCCTACTGCTTGCTGCATCCCTGGAATCCTAACTTGATGAACAAATCTCTTAAAGAGAGATTGCGATGGTATACTCGGGCACAAACACAGATTTCTGTAAGTAATGATCAGCAATGTGGCAAGAGGGTAGACACTGCAGCACTGGTGAAATGTGGTTGGTGACTCACTTCTTTCAGGAGGGCTGCGGCACTCTGGAGCAGCAACTGCCATTGAAATATCTAAAGGGCACACCCACAGAAGGCACTAGGTAATATTGTGTTTGGTTACCAAAGCATGAACTAATTAAGTGCAAATATCAGAGACAAGTTGGCATCTTACTAGATCAGAGCTTTCCAAATTGTGTGTTGTGACACCTTAGTGTGTCTGCTCTAGTGTGTAGGTGTGTAGCATGAATGCTGCCTACGCTCCTCCTTGGGCTGGAAAGTGGTTAGTTTAGCCTCTGGTTTGCTAGTAAAACTGAATTACTGTGTCGTGAAATGATGTGTGTCTAAAAAGTTTGCCACCAACATGAAAAGTCTGGAAAGCTTTGTACTAGTAACTAGATGATGCTGGCAAGAAGCACACCTGACCATTGCTTCCAAGTGGTACACAGCAATAAAAACAGAAATATCCCCAGATTTTTGTTGTAGCAGATAAACATGGCTACCCCTGTGCAATTCACAATAGCTACATGCAGAATGAAAGATTTGAACCAGACTATACGGAAACGCCGGCTCCCTCGGCCTATAGAGCGAGATGAGCGCCGCAACCCCAGAGTCGGTCACGACTGGACCTGATGGTCAGGGGCCCCTTTACCTTTACCTTTATACGGAAATATGAAAGTTGTGTGTCATGTACATCTATCCATACCATTAGTGGCTCAGTGTATACACTGAATAGGAAGGAAGAATAAAGTGGAATCGTACAGGACCCAGTGTGGAACAGAGGGACGTCTGTGGGCAAGACACAGATAGAAAAGATAAGTGAAAAAGGAAACCATACATTGGGGAGGTGAATTTAAGGAAAGATGTGGTAAGGTGGAAGGGAGGAGAAAAACAGTATGGGTACTTCCAGGAGGGTGTTCACTAGGGAATAGGTGTTCATGCACACAATTTTATCAGTGTTCACATGATATCACTGGTGTATCATTTCATTCAGATTTATCCTTTCCACATTAAATCTAGTAAGTTAAAAGAACCTGTTGCCAACAACCTGCATGTGTGAGATATCTGAGCAACCTGTTGGCAATATTAAGTCCCCCATTGGGAAACATCGTAAGGGTGGGATTTAATGGGGGACTCTTACAGCATTTATAGACCTAACTGGTGAGTAGGTAACAGAAATGAGTATCTGGACTGGAGAAAAGGTTAGGTTAGAGGAGGGGGAAGGATTAGATGTGTAAGAAAAGTCATTAAGTTGTGTTTGAAGACAATGGTACAAAAGGGTTGGAAGGAGTGTAATGGGAGATGGGGGATAAAGACTAGTCAGGAAGATAATATGATGCTATCTTCATCTGCCAATTGGCTTCTCTCTCCTTGTTTGCCTTCCCTAGGGTCTTGTCAGGAGGTCAAATATAAGAAATGGGGGGAGGAAATGAAAACCATGGCCAAAGGCATTGCAAACAATATTCCAAAAGTTCTGGTTACAGGTAGGTAGCCGTGTTGGTCTGGATCGAAGTAAAATAAAAAAATTCCTTCAGTAGCACCTTAAAGACCAACTAAGTTTTTATTTTGGTATGAGCTTTCGTGTGCATGCACACTTCTTCAGATGAAGTGTGCATGCACACGAAAGCTCATACCAAAATAAAAACTTAGTTGGTCTTTAAGGTGCTACTGAAGGAATTTTTTTAATATTCCAAAACTTACTCTTTGCTCAGAGCAGACCCTCTGAAATTAATAGACCTAATTTAGTCATGTTCATTAATATCAGTGGGTCTATTCTGAGTAAAACTTAGTTGAATACCACCCTTACAATAACTAACATAAATATATGTTATTTGGTGGAAGTATAAATATAGTTAATACTGTACATAAATAACAGCTCCATACCAAAATAAATACTTGAGAATAGAAGGGCAAGACTTGGCTTTGTGCGTCACAAACTTGAATCTCATTTATTTCCCAAGAAAAATGATGCTTGCGGGAGGGTGATGTGTAACGGAAAAGAGACAGGGCAGGGTGCTTACCTGTTAAACACATGTCTGGAACTCTGCTGGGGGGGGGGAATAGCTCAAGGTAGTTTGAAATGGAGCTGAGAAGCAGGCAGAGAAAGGATTATGTAATACCTGTTACTTCTCCACTCTATATCATTTCCTCCTGGATGAAATTTTACAATAAAAGTTCAAATTTCACTATAAAAAATATGGTTGCGTTGCTAGCAAAAGCTCAGGCCTTTGAAAAATATGAGCATGTTCCCCTCCCCCCCAAAAAACCTGAGCCTCACAGCTTTTTAAAAAAATCTCTCAGATGACAATGATGGAAATAAGACAAATTTTGAATCATATAATTTGTTGGCTTAGTACTATTAAGAACTTTGACAATAATTGTGGGAGGGCATGGTGGGAATACAAAAGGATTCACATAAGATTACTGAACTAATGTAAGAAACATCAACAAATTGCAGAATGAAAACAAGCATAGCAACAAGAAGAAAAATTATTCAGCTCCATTGTAATTTCTCCAGCAATAAACTATTAAAGCTAGCAGGAAAATCCCCATTTACTATTATGTTTTTTTTTAACAACAGGTCTTAATGCAGGCTTTCTAAAATTTAATGCTTTTCATTAGTCTTCCATTAGAGATATAAGTAGGTATCCCCCTTAGATTATTCATATGCTAGCTCCTGTAGATATGACAGAATAGCTACAGCCTGCAAAAAAGTATATATTAAATCCATTTATTCCAATCATCTCCTGTTTAAATCAGCATGAACAGCATGCTCAGTGATTTGATGTTCCTTAATTGGTACTCACTGCACTGTTTTATTACTGATTACCCTGTCATAAAGGATTATAGCAGTGACATAATTTTCAATGCAGTATAACAAATTCATATTCATATTAGTTTATTCATGCCCTTTACGAGATATTTTCACTTACCGTGATCTTTCTTGTCTAGGGCTAGAATAAAAAAAGAAAAATACTAACTATCCTGTTTTGCGCACAGCTCTTCAACATGACTGTAAGCTAAGATGTCATGCTAGGGGTAAAATAATTGACCCTGTATTAAAAATGCCTTCCTACCACTTAAAATGAAATTTAAATAAAACTTGCAGGCAAAGCTGCGACACAAATTCCAATGGCTAATTCCATGAAACACAAGCTGGTAAATTCATACTCAGATTTGGGCACAATGACTGATGCACTGGAGAAATTTCATAATTTGTAGCCTTGAAAACTTACAAAGGTTGTTATGCTTACAGTGCTATGCATATTATTGGTGATGTTTTGGCAGTAGTTATCACCAGATGTAACTTAGCACCAGAAACCTACTGCATGATACAGGATTGGGTGGAGAAGGAGCAAGTAACTGGAGACTTCTGAGTATATTTCAACTACCTCAGAGTCACTTAAGGTCCCACCTCTCTAATATTTGAAATTGAGTTTCCTCCTTTGGTTCCAAAGCCTTATCCTGGTCCTCTGAAATACCCCCCACCCCCACCCCAAACCACTCTACAACTTCTTTTGCTTCACCAATATCAGAGCTCCAATATTGCTAGGGCCACAGAAGTTGCTACAGAAGTGGAGAGGGAGCTATATTGGATTTCCAATATTGGAGTTATCTACATGATATATTCTATGACCCCAGGTCAAAGGATTGCAGTCTTAGTAGATAAAAAGAATACCAGACACAGAGATTACTCTTAGAGATGGATTTTTGTGCCAACTAGGAAATACAGTCATACCTTAGAAGTCGAATGGAATCCATTCTGGAAGTCCGTTAAACTTCCAAAATGTTCAGAAACCAAAGAACGGATTCTGATTGGCTGCAGGTGTGACCTGCAGCCAATCAGAAACTGCACCGGACATCTGGCTTCCGAAAATTGTTCAAAAACAGGAACACTCACTTCCAGGTTTTGATCGTTCGGGAGCTGAATTGTTCGGGAGCCAAGGCATTTGGGATCCAAGGTATGACTGTAAATCTTAGGGCAGGGGTCAGCAAACTTTTTCAGCAGGGGGCCGGTCCACTGCCCCTCAGACCTTGTGGGGGGCCCCACTGCCCCTCAGACCTTGTGGGGGGCCAGACTATATTTTGAAAAATATATATGAATGAATTCCTATGCCTCACAAATAACTCAGAGATGCATTTTAAATAAAAGCACACATTCTACTCATGTAAAAACATGCTGATTCCCGGACTGTCCGCGGGCCGGATTTAGAAGGCGATTGGGCCGCATCCGGCCCCCGGGCCTTAGTTTGGGAACCCCTGTCTTAGGGTGACACATCCCGCTGTGTGTGGTGGTAAGGATTTTGCTTTGTGATTGAAGGCAAATAGGCCAGCAAAGCTGTTTAGGGCTTGAGCATTAGTTTTGTGATGAAGCATTAAATAAACCATTACTGAAAATTAATTACTACCTTTCCTTTAACCTTGTAGTATCCTTACAATTAATGCCATTTGTGACTTCACCAGAAAGGATGGAGGCAATCTCCTTGTGACATTTATGCTTAATGCCCAAAGAGTCATGAAACCAACTATCATAAAGGAAGGAAAAGAAAGAAAATAAGACAAGCTTTCCTCAAAAGAAACAACACAATGTGGACATAAACGACCTGCTTAAATTAGTGTGGACATCCATGAACATGTTTTTCCACTGCAATCAGAGTGAATGTTAAAACATTCAGAAAACTAGGAAGTTGATATCAGCATACCCTAACATGACTGCAGAGTCACTCTGTGGTAGAAAAATGTGCAAGTATGTAGCAGTAGCTAGGATTAGTTAGGCCATCTTTCATAACCTCCACACAAGCCTGAATTGAAACAATTTGTCTCCATTAATTGTAATTAGTGTCACATTGCTACAAATTCAGTCACATACTATCTTCAGTTTCACATGCAATACCTAATATTTTCAGAATTGACAGATGGTATTTCTGTTTTCCCAAGTCTTCTCTTTTATTATCAAAATACTGTCATTTTCTGAAGTGTTCAAAGTTCTGTGCTGACAGAGGCCTTTATTTTTTCCTACAGAGAATGCTTACTGTGAGGGACAGGGGATATCGCGAAGTCCCTCCCCTCCTGAGTTCAAGCCCATCCCCGAGCACAGGGGAAAGCAGAGGGAGCTCCGATTCCAGTGAGGAAGCAGGAAGTCGTGTCCGAGGCTCAGGCAAGGTAGCGGAGCCAGGGTCCCAGGTGGGACAGGAAGGGGCAAATAAGGGGGGGAGACCCATCCCCCCAACTCCGGAATTACAGAGAAAGAGGAGGGGAAAGAGGATGGGTCTGCCAAGGCTTTTGTGTTGGGGAAAGACGCGCCAAAAGCCATTCGGAGGTTCTGCAACGTAATGACCCCATCGTTCCGTGTAAATAGCAATGACTTCAGCACTGTAAATACGCAGCACCAATAAAAGAATAAAATGCAGAGCTGCGTAGCGTCGTTACTCTGAAGTAGCCTGCTCCGGCCACTGTGACAGCAACCTCCGAATCTATTTTTTGGGCTACTTTGGAGTTGCCGGGATGAGTGTGTCAGAGGCGGAGAAATGGCGGCAGATCGCGGAGACCTGCAGCAGCTGGCGCAGCAGGCGCAGGGGGAATTAAAGGCAGCTAAAGAAGAAACCAAGAAGGTCCAGGACGACCGGCTACAACTTGCGGAACAGGTGAGAGCGCTCCAGGAAAGAGAGCAGCAATTAAGGGCGGTGGCGGTAGACCTCCAAAACAAGCTGGATGCAGAGAAAAACAAGGCGGGAGGGGCACCCCAAGTCCAAGTGCTGCCAGGAAGGAGAGCCGGGACCCTAGTAAGCAAGTTCAATGGAGACCCGAGGGAATATCATGGCTTTGAGACTGAGATTGTGTATGCTCTTGAGCTGCACCATGATGACTTCCCTGATGATGAGCACAGGGTAGCGTTTATTGTGGAGCACCTTACCGGGGCAGCCAGGGAGTGGCTAAGACCGTTAATCGCAACAAAGAATCCTTGCATGAAGAATGTCAAACTATTTCTAGAAGGTTTGAAAACGATGTATTCGTCCAATAGTCATATGGACCAGACTAAGGAGGAACTTCATAATTTACGCCAAGGAAATATGACAGTTCGCGCATATTGGGCGAAATTCACCATGCTGGTGCACAGACTGGGGTGGGAACTAGAGTCAGCCCCAATGCAAGCGGCGTTCTACTTGGGTTTGCATGAGGAGGTGAAGGATGAGCTCTCGAGAGGTCCAAAGCCCAGTAGTATGGATCAGCTGAGCAAAGCGGCTCTGGCGGTGGGGGTGAGACAGGAATCCCGATGGAGCGACAAGCAAGCAACGCGCGCAAAGCGGGCTTGGTTCCCACGGTCGCAGGAGAAGCCACTCCCCCAACAACCCTTTCAAGCCACGCCTGGGGCCAGCCAGGACCAGGAACCCATGCAGATTGATAGCGCGCACGCGCGGGCTTTTCAAACCCCAGCGGCGCCAAGACGCAAGGAGGGAAGGGGCGGGAATTGCTTTCTCTGCAACTCCCCCCAGCATCTCGTCAGAGACTGCCCACATCGCAGGGAGTGGCAAGGAAAGGCGGGAACGGTTGTGCCCTCCCCCACTGACGCAGCACCACAGCAGGGAAACGGGAAAGCCTGGCTGCAGGAGACAAGGGGCAGCAGCCAGGCACAGTCAGCAGACAACAGCCCCAGCCCGCCCACCCGCACAGAGAGGAGCAGAGCCAGCCCACCCCTCCCAGAGCAGGAGTGGTTCTAGAAGTCACGCTAACGCTCCCAAATGGCTATCCATTGACGGTCCTCGCCCTAATTGACAGTGGTGCCTCAGCCAACTTCTTCTCGAGAACCTTTGCAGAAGAGCACCAGATCCAGCTTCTGCAGCTGGATTTTCCTCTGCACGTGGCAACCATTGACGGCAGAGAGTTGCTGGGAGGGGCCATCACTCATCAAACCCCCCCCCATGAGAATGACGGTGGGAAGGCACTCAGAGACACTGGCATTCAACGTCACCACCATCTCAGACCCCCCCATCGTCTTGGGCATGAGCTGGCTGGCGCGCCACGACCCCTCCATCAGTTGGCACCAGAGATGCATCACTTTTGGATCGGACTTTTGCCTGGAACATTGCATGCAGCACCAACCAGGGGAGGGGCCTCCGATAGCCACGGTGGCCACCATGCACGTCAAAGGGGGTGAGGCGATACCCAAGCCGTACTGGGACCTGCAGGAGGTCTTCAGCGAAGCGGAGTCCGACCACCTACCCCCGCACAGGCCTTTTGACTGCCAGATCAACCTGGTGCCAGGGGCAACTATACCCCCAGCCAAGCTGTACGCCATGTCAGACCAGGAACTGGAGGATCTGCGCGCTTTCATCGACAAGAACCTCAAGCGGGGGTTCATCAGAGAAAGCAAGGCAGCAGGGGGCAGCCCGGTCTTCTGGGTGGACAAGAAAGACACGCAACAGCGCCGTCTTGTGGTGGATTTTAGACGGCTGAATTCAGTGACAGAGCCAGTGGCTTTCCCCATGCCCAGAGTGGATGATCTCCTGACAGCGGCACGCAGGGGTAAGATTTTCACCAAGCTAGACCTGAGGGGGGCGTACAACTTGATCAGGATCCGGGAAGGCGATGAATGGAAAACCACGATGTTCACGCCTCTGGGCTCTTTTGAATATCTGGTGATGCCCTTCGGGTTGCAAGGGGGCTCAGCATGCTTCCAGGCCTTCATGCACCACGTCCTGGGGTCCCTCCTTTTCAAGAACTGCTTGGTCTTCCTAGATGACATCCTTATCTATTCCGCTGACCCAGTGCAGCATGTGAAAGACGTCAGGGAGGTGCTGCAGCGCCTGAAGGAGAACCACCTGTATGTGAAGCTGGAGAAGTGCAAGTTTCACACCAAAGAGGTGGACTTCCTGGGCTACAAGCTGTCAGACAAGGGGTTAGCGATGGACAAGGACAAGGTGCAGGCCATCCTGGACTGGCACAGCCCCAGGACGCGCAAGGATGCCCAACGCCTACTAGGCTTCGCCAACTTCTACAGGAAGTTCATCAAGAACTTCTCTCGCGTTACGGCTCCCATCACTGACTGCCTGAGAGGCAAGCAGAAGTTCAGGTGGACACCAGAGGCGCAAGCAGCGTTCGAAAGCCTCAAGAGGGTGTTCGCCTCGGACCAGAACCTGTTCCACGTGGTTCAGGACGCGCCCCTACGCGTTGAGACAGATGCTTCTGATAAAGCTGTGGGCGCCATTTTGTTGCAACTGGACGCCAACAGAGAGTGGAGACCCTGTGCCTTCTTCTCCAGGAAGTTGACCCAGCCAGAGCGAAACTACACGGTGTTTGATAGGGAACTTCTTGCGATCCACGCTGCGTTCCAGCACTGGAGACACTTCCTGGTGGGCGCAAAGCACCCCATCCAGGTGTGCACAGACCACAAGAACCTGGAGTTCTGGAGAAATGCCAGGGTGCTCAACCAGCGGCAGATACGGTGGGCAGAGTTCTTCTCGAACTTCAACTTCTCCATCCACTACATCCCGGGGGAGCAGAATGTCAGGGCGGATGCCCTCTCCCGCAAACCGGAGTACATGGAGGAGGAGGCGCCACCAGCACCCAGGCACATTTCCCCCCCGTCAGCATGGTCCTGCGGAGCAGCAGTGGTGAGCGAGGCAGAACTCACAGCACTGACGGCAGCGGATGAGTTTGCCAACCGCATCTTCAGAGAACTGAGAGGGGGGAGGGAGCAGGCAAAAGACTTTGCAGAACGCAGGGGGCTGCTTTTCTACAAGGGTGCACTGTACCTGCCCACCACCCAGCTTAGACGTAAGGTCCTCAAGCAGATGCACGACAACCCAACTGCGGGGCATTTTGGAAGGGACAAGACCGCTCACCTAGTCATGAGACACTTCTGGTGGCCAGGGGTGCGGGAGGATGTCAGAGACTATGTAAGGGGCTGTGACACCTGCCAGCGGGCAAAGGTGGTCAGAGCAGCGCCAGCAGGATTGCTGGAGCCCTTAGCCACACCACACAGGCCATGGGAAGTGGTGTCCATGGACTTCATCACAGACCTGCCTTCTTCCAGGGGCAAGACCGCAGTGTTGGTGGTGGTGGACCTCATGTCCAAAATGTGCCACTTTATACCATGTGCCAGAGCGGTCTCTGCAGAAGAGACAGCCAAACTGTTTGTTGACCACGTATTCAGACTGCATGGCTTACCTTTAAGAGTTATTTCGGATAGAGGCCGCCAATTTGTGTCCAGGTTCTGGCGGCGGCTCATGAACCTCCTGCAGGTGGAGGTCAGCTTGTCGACGGCTAGACACCCGCAGACCAATGGACAGGCGGAGAGGGTCAACGCCATTCTGCAGCAGTACCTGAGATGCTACGTCAGCCAGAGGCAAACGGACTGGGTGGATCGCCTGCCACTGGCAGAATTTGCCTACAACAATGCAGTGCACGTCTCCACAGGGGTGTCGCCCTTTAAGGCCAACTACGGGCGCGACCTCAGATCTTTCCCGGAGAGGGAGGGGGAGGAGGAGGAGGAGGGCCCGCAAGCTGAGGATTGGGCAGAGGAACTGGAGACGGTGCACCAGCAGCTCAGAGAACACTTGGAGAGAGCCAAGGAAGCATACAAGAAGGGGGCAGATCGCCACAGGCGACAGGGGGAGGTCATCAGGGTGGGGGACAAGGTTTGGCTGTCCTCGGAGGGCCTTCCCACCAGAGGGAGGTGCAAGAAGCTGGCACCCAGAAGGTTGGGCCCCTTCACGGTCACGCAACAGGTCAACCCGGTGGCCTTCAGACTGGCACTGCCAGAGGACATGAGGGTGCACCCAGTGTTTCATAAATCGCTGCTGTCACCGTACAGGGAAAGCAGCAGGCTCCGAGACAGCGAACAAACCCCCGAGGGAGGGGGGGAGAGGGAAGGCAGGGAGCAACT
The DNA here is from genome assembly GCF_963506605.1 of Zootoca vivipara. NCBI lineage: Eukaryota > Metazoa > Chordata > Lepidosauria > Squamata > Lacertidae > Zootoca > Zootoca vivipara. The sequence continues at coordinate 50,725,826 of NC_083284.1, read as the reverse complement.
CAATGAGGCCACGGCCATCCTGGATTCACGGAGAGGGGTGGGGGGCCTGGAGTACCTCATGGCATGGGAGGACGCCCCGCCATCCCAAAATGAGTGGGTCCCAGCCTCTCAGATACAGGAGGAATTCTTGGTGGAAGAATTTCACGCCCTCTATCCCCACAGACCCAAGCCCTGGCACATGGAAAGGGAGGGGGAGGAGGAGGAGGCACGGGAGAGCAGCTCACCATGGCGCTGGGAAGCGGAGTTTGAGGAACCGGGAGACGAGGTATGGGTGTCACCGAGATCCACCCAGTCAGAGGCAGAAGCAGATTGGCAGCACATTTTTACCCCCACCAGCTCGGACGCCACGGACTTTTTGGGATTCCAGTCCTCCCAGGCGGAAGGGGGGGGGGCTCGCAGGACTGGGGGGAGGTGTTCACACCGACGGGCTCGGAAGGTACTGAGTTCTTAGGCTTCGAGTCGTCCCCGACACCTGGGGGGGACTTGGGGAGGGGAGAAGGAGAGCTTGGGAGGGGGGTGGATGTGAGGGACAGGGGATATCGCGAAGTCCCTCCCCTCCTGAGTTCAAGCCCATCCCCGAGCACAGGGGAAAGCAGAGGGAGCTCCGATTCCAGTGAGGAAGCAGGAAGTCGTGTCCGAGGCTCAGGCAAGGTAGCGGAGCCAGGGTCCCAGGTGGGACAGGAAGGGGCAAATAAGGGGGGGAGACCCATCCCCCCAACTCCGGAATTACGGAGAAAGAGGAGGGGAAAGAGGATGGGTCTGCCAAGGCTTTTGTGTTGGGGAAAGACGCGCCAAAAGCCATTCGGAGGTTCTGCAACGTAATGACCCCATCGTTCCGTGTAAATAGCAATGACTTCAGCACTGTAAATACGCAGCACCAATAAAAGAATAAAATGCAGAGCTGCGTAGCGTCGTTACTCTGAAGTAGCCTGCTCCGGCCACTGTGACACTTACTCTTCACTTTCTAATTCTGCAGAAGTAAGAATAATTCTGAATTTGAACCTACAATTGTAATAGATTGCACTTTTTCTTGCATAGCTTGTAGAGTGCCAGACCAGCTGTATTCTTTGAACATTTTGTCCTCTCGTATATCTATCAATTTCCTGTGCAATAGCTGCTACTAACTTCAATGTGTTCACAGCACGCCTGCAATTTAAAAACTTACAAACTTCCTTCATGTAGGCTTTTTTTTTACTACTTGTGTAAAGTTCTATGTTCCCCATTGAAATCTGTTAAGAGCATTTATGTTTTTATTATAACATTTCAAATAGGATTAGAGTAGTCTTTGGACTACTTAACTGCTAATTAGCTATCAGTATGAAGGCAGCTAAGTGCTATTTATGTGCCTTGTTAAAACCATGTAAAATCATATATGTACATGGCACAGAATGCCTGTCTTATTTATAGTGCTGTTTAAAACAAGCTTTTAAAATCTCTCCATTACTCACACCATTTTTTGATGTTAACGTGCAGGAGAACAAACTTCCAGCAGCTTCATCTAGCAAGATATACCTAGTAACAAACAACAGGCTGCTTGAGAAGCTACAGGTTCTGTTGCATTAGGCTTGAACCAGCAGTAGCTCACTATTCTAAGGTCTGTCTGTGCTTTCAGTTTCAAATGGTCTTCCCTGGAGCCATAACCTTCAAAAAGCCTTCTGGTCACCCAGCTCTGCCTTCTTGCCCCACAGACTTGACAAGTACACAATCTCTGTACTTCCATCAGCCCAACAATCCAGTACAAATAATCCTGACTTTGCCTCCCAATTGATGGGAGGCGCAAAAAACAGGATTCGAGTAATCCAGACTAGTTTGCTAGTAGACGTCTCCAACTGCTTTCTGCCTAGCGCCACAAATCCAAAGGTCAATTCATTCCAAACAGCTTAGCCTTCTTGTAGGAAACAGAGAAGTCAGGGAAGTCCCAGTTAACTATTCATGTCTCCTTAAGTTGGTTTTCCTCATACGCTGAGATGCATTTCACTAATGATACTGTATGCTTATTGCCCCCATCCATTTGAGACTAGGTTAAAATATCCAGCCAGGTTAAAATATCACCAAAGCCTAACTCTTTCTCTTCTGTGAATGCTTAATGGTGTACACTCACATTTATACCACTTACACTGAACCACATGAATATGTATATAAATATTAATTTTGGACAGAACGATCATTGTTTCCACACCATAACAATTAAACAGCTGTAATGCCTCTCGTGAGTTAAGTGTTTGAGCTGCAGGCAAGTTCTTTAAACAGATGGTCTTACTCACCCATATTTAACGTTACAGATTTATTTCAAAAGAGCTGTTGACAAATCAGAATGCAGCAGAATTTTAATGCAGGTTTTCTAATCTGCAATGTAAATTACTTTACAATAATAATGTGTATAGAAAGAAAAAATTATGAAGCTTTTTAATTGGAGCCACTAATACAACACTTGAATATAGTAGATTCCTACCAACGTAATTATTTGCTAATTCCATTCGACTAAATGCATTTAATGGCAAAGCAGCTGGTGAAGCATTCACTTTTATAGTGTTCCTATCACAGTTATTTAATTTACCCAAGATAAGTGTCAGCTAAATTGCAAAAACAATAGCCTATCGCTAACAATCTCCCTTCCAACTCTACACTCTTGCTCAGTTGGGTGTGAATCAATGCAACTTACATGGACCTAAAGTTAAGCACACAGCTATGCATTTACTGTAGCTATAGGCTGGTCTCATTGATACTTCATCACATGTCCAATTGCGTCCTATAATTATTTTAGAAAGAGAATGTAATTTACTTTATTCTGAAATAGTCAGGGCTGGTCCACCCATTAGCCACAGTGAGACCTTTGTCTCAGGCAGATGGAGAGGGCCTGTGCATCTCCCCCCTCCCCCCTCTCTCTGTGTGTGTCCCAACCCAGACACACTCTCAGTGTCATTTCGCCAGTGACTGTGGGTCAGTGCTGCCACCAGCTCCCACTGTCCACTACGGAGTGTGAAGCTGCAGCAAAGCTCTCAGCAGCAATTCTTACAGGGCTCTCTAGATAACCTATGCCTCACTTTGAAGAACAGTTCTTCCTCAGAGTGAGTCATTGTGGATGAAGTGGCCTCTGAGGGTGCCTGCATGATCCCTGCATTGCCATGGTGAATGCCACCTAAAGTTAAAAATGTATTTATTGCCATGGCAACAAAGCAGCACAAGACTTTGTCAGATGAGATGGCTCTGGTCAGCCTTGGCACACTTGTGATGATGTAGTGGCAAAAGCAACAGCAGCAGGTCAACATGCTGGGGCAGTGGCAGCTGCCAGTATGCCTCAGGTGGCAGAAAGTCTTGCACTAGCCCTGGAAATGGGATACAAAAGCACATAAATACCACAAAATGCTAGTGACTGAATCCAGTATCTGCATTCAAGTCAACAGAATAACTCAATCTACATTCACTGAAATAGCAATACAGAATGGGTCCCTCCGTTGTAAACATTACAGCATTCTTTGAATTGTACAATGTACCTTATCAGTAAGTTTTGTTGAGCAGGTTTTGGTGCAATCAATATTATTTAGGAGACAACTGAAGGCAGCCCTGTTTAGGGAAGCTTTTAATGTTTAATAGATTGTTGTATTTTAATGTTCTGTTGGAAGCCGCCCAGTGGTGGGGTATAAATAATAAATTATTATTACAGTGATGGAGAACTTGTAGCTTTCCAGATGCTATTGGAACTCCAACTCCAGCCCCCGATAGCCACGGATATTCTTGTGGCTGCATCAACATCTGGAAAGCTATAAATTCCTTGTGTCTATTTTAGTGTCTGATTCTCAGTTCCACATGGACCAGCGTTATAGAGAGTTATCTTTCCATCAAGGCAATCTTATGTGGGACCAGTAAGGAGCAGAGTGGTCAGTCCACTGTCATATCCCAAGTACAGCCAGCTCTTACCCATTCTTCTTTGCTATCCTAGTTCTAGGTTGACAAAGATGAAAGGACGAAAGATCAAGACACTGGGTCCAAAGATCGAGACACTGGGAGACAACTGCTGCCCAGCCTTGGGCCCATTTCAAAGTTTGTTGCTGGGTGTGTAATGCGTGTCATCCTTAGTCTCAGTGTTACACCTGTACCTCTGCCCATCATTGTCTCTGGCGCCACCTACTGCCTGGGCTTCCCACCTTCTGCCCTACCTGTCCCAATGAGCAACAGCCACTAGAAACTCCAATCATTATTATTTGCTGCTTCTGAGCTGATGCTCAAACAAGTTAGATCCAGTTAAAAGCTATATTAAAACTAGGTTTCCGCTGCCTCCCGCATCTCCGCTCAGTAGGAAGAAGGCCAATAAGACAGATGAGTTCTAGGCCAGTCTGAATTGATGCATGCAGATGAGCTTTGGGTTTGGACTTGAAAACAAGCAGAGGTTCTGTTCACTTTTACCGAATGTATGCTCACAAGGGTTCACACAGCTATTTGTGCACACAGCTATTAACTTGGTAAAATGTGAAAAGCTTGCAGTTCTCCTGGCATGTAACTCTGAACAATGGACAAGTTCTCAACTTTGGGGAGCGAGGAAGTGTATGCTGATCATATTAGTGAGAAGTAAAGCTCTACGATGTGCAAGCCATCAATAAGCATAGGTTTAAGGAAGCACCTGATGCAAGTTTCCACTGAGAACTTCTATTAGTTTTTAAAAATGTTTCGTGTCTTTCCCACCTAATTTTCAATTACTCTTTCTCTATTTGTATTCAGCGCGGCACATATTTAGAAGCCCCCCCAAAATCCCATCTCTCCAGTTTAAGGAAAGGTAATCCTTTAAGGGGTTCTCTGCTAATAGTGCTTTAAACACCAAGCTGTTTATTGAGTTACATTGATTTTCATGTAGATGCAGGCAATTCAATTGGAAATCTGACCTAGGGGAAAATCCTAATTATTTTAAACTACGAAATACCTGCTATTTGTTTTTATTTCTTTGCTACATTGGAAAGCAAGATCATTAATGATCACAAAAACATGCTTTGTTAAGGGGAAAAAAAAGTAGGCAAGCTGGTCAGTGCACCTCTATTAAACACCAAGGCTGATGTGAGGTTAGGAAGCCAATCAGTGAAATTTGAAAATGAAACACTAACAGCTGGAGGATTAGCTGTTAAACACCACATACAGGACTAACACATTTGGAATCTGGACAGAATTTCAATCTTGCACCTTGTATCTTGTTTTATTAAGCATCATGATTGTACGACTAGTACCGTAAGTATTGCTGTACAAACTCACATGGTGCAATTATTATGGTGCATTGTGTTATTTACCATCTTTTTTCTTTTGAACCCTGTAATAGGATTACAAAGACTCTCAGAAATATAGGTGGTGTAAGTTATTCCTCTTGACAATTACAGTGGTACCTCGACTTACGAATTTAATGCGTTCCAAACGCACATTCGTAAGTTGAAAAAAATGTAAGTCAAATCCCATAGGAATGCATTGGGAGAAAAAATTCGTATGTCGAAGCAACCCTATCTAAAAATTAGTAAGTCAAAAAAATCCTATCTAAACCGCATCTAAGATGGCGGACGGAGCTCCGTTCATAAGTAGAAACATTCGTAAGTAGAGTTATTCGTAAGTCGAGGTACCACTGTATTGCAGACTCCTTTTTCTACTGCTATGCAGCTTGGGACCCTCGTACCTATGGGACCGCCTCTCCTGGTATGCCCCGCGGAGGACCTTAAGGTCCACAAACAACAATATTCTGGAGATCCCGAGCCATAAGGTGGCTAGATTGACCTCTACTAGGGCCAGGGCCTTTTCAGTATTGGCCCCAACTTGGTGGAACGCTCTTTCCCAGAAGATCAGGGCCCTGCGGGATTTGTCATCTTTCTGCAGGGCCTGCAAGACAGAGCTGTTCCGCCTGGCCTTTGGGTTGGACTTAGTCTGACCCCTCTGTTTTCCTCCCTCATGGCTTGGATTTATGGACTACTTAAAAATGAGGCTGCATTTTAAATTTTAATATTGTATTTTAATCTGCATTTTAATTAATTGCTTTTTATGTTTTATTGTAATTTTATTGGTGCTAGCCGCCCTGAGCCCGGTTTTGACTGGGGAGGGTGGGGTATAAATAAAATAATATTATTATTATTATTATTATTATTATTATTATTATTATTATTATTATTGGATAGTGACCACAGACTTACTGGGAGTACCACAAGGGCTGGGTGCAATGCACTTTGTTTTATTGTCATTATTCTCTGTGCAGGTTTTATTTCCCTCTAACATTATTTTATCTGTACTGACAGAAGGTTGGATCCGAAATACTAATTCTGTTGGCGGAAACTGTTTTCATTGGAAGAATGGAATCTTCAGATCCAACTCATTGGTTCTACCCATTTTCTCCTTTCAATCTTTCTATCATTGTATTTATTTATACATGCAGCTCCCGTTTACCAAACACAGTATATGCTCCATGGAAATTGTTCATTAGGCGAGCGTTTGCATAACGAGTCCACAATTTCCATTCATTCCTATGGGAACATTTGTAATTGGGGATTTTCTGATCTCTCTCCATGGCTTCTTCCTAAAATGGCTGCAGCCAATCAGTATCTCTCTCACAAAGAACAAAAACTGATCTGTCTGATCTCTCCAGCTCTCCAGTTTGTCTGATCTTTTTCCCACCCTCTCTGCACAGTTTCTGTCCAAAAATGTCTGCAGCTAAACAGCAAAGCACAAACTAGCAAGAAAGTAGGTAGGCTCCAGATGTTCAGCTATCTGAACCTGCAGAGTGTACAGCAAGGTTTGGGCATAATTCTTTGTATTCAAATAAGTTAATTTTTGCATAGCGAGTGGATAGCAGGACCTGCATGTGTAAGAAATTATAGTTTACTCTTGTAACATACATACATACATACATGCATGCATGCATGCATGCATACATATATTACACAAGACAGCTCTTATGTGTGGTTGCCATCAATAAATACACTCTAGCACCAATATTAAATCAATAAGTTTGGTATTCTATAAGTTTAAAATTGGTAAATGGAATTTCAAAGTATACTTATAATAAAATTAATCCATTAATCCATTCTCATAGCTGCAGGCTGCAATTCTGTCCCCATCCATTAGAGTTTAAAGAGATTGGTGAGATTGATAGTTATTGTGAACTATGACTACCGTGTTTCCCCTATATTAGGACACCGTCTTATATTTATTTTTTTATTACTGTAAGTAACTCCTTACCGTGGCCAGTGTTGCTGCTGCTGGGTCCCGCTGGCTCAGGGCTAGGGGCACACAGCAAGCCTCCTCCTGCTGCTGCTGCATTGCTGCTGCTGGATCCCAGAGGCGGCCTGCCGGGTCGGTGCCCAGCAGCACCGCGCAAAGCGCCGGATTGAGGAGGCGGCCTGCCAGGTCGGCGCCAATCAGCACCGCGCAGAGTGCCGGATCAAGGAGCTGGTCTGCAGAGTCGGCGCCCAGTAATGCCACGCTGGATTAAGGAGGCGGTGCTCCGTGCAGTGCTGCTGGGCGCCGCCCCTGCAGGCCGCTTCCTCGATCCGGTGCTCCGCGCGGCACTGATCGGCGCCGACCCGACAGGCCACCGGATCGAGGAGGTGGCCTGCCGAGTCGGCGCCCAGCAGCACCACGCTGGATTGAGGAGGTGGTATTCCATGCGTCGCTGCTGGGCGCTGACTCTGCAGACCGGCTCCTCAATCTGGCACTCCGTGCGGTGCTGATCGGCGCCAACCCGGCAGGCCGCCTCCTCGATCCGGGGCGCTGACTCTGCAGACCGACTCCTCGATCCAGCGCGGCTGGGCGCTGACCCTGCAGGCTGCCTCCTCCTCCTGCCGTGGCCGGCGTGCTGGGTCCCACTTGCTGGCTGGGGTGCTCAGCGGTCTCGCTCTGTGCGGCGCAGAAGTATGTCTTATTTTGGGGGTATGTCTTATATTTCACAAATCCTTAAAAATCCTGCTACGGCTTATTTTATGACTACGTCTTAAAATAGGGGAAACACGGTATGTATAAGGGGGAACTGGATATATATGGGATTAGAACTGTTGCTGAATTAGTCAGTCATTGCAGGAAAATGGAAGCCCTACCCAAACCACTTGAATGTTTAAAAGCTTAACAAATACCCAAAACAATGAATGTGCTATTGCAAAAGCAGTAATGCAATAAATACACGGGCAACACATAGTTTTGAAATCTAGTTGAACCCCCTGCCTTCCCAATGCGGATGGAAAAAACCCTGTTGTGTCTAATACAATGGAAAAAAATGTGCAAGAACAGTTCATCCATATATAATTGTAATCCATGTAGGTTGGTGAGGCCAACAGAAGAATGATTTGCTGAATAATTACAAGCTGACAAGCTAAAGCTTAGCGATAGGCTTTGTCTCCCACATCCATTTTACCATAGACTTTTAAAAGGAGCAGGAAATATGGAGATAAATGTGAAGGATCACTATGAAAAGTCTTCCTTCATTTGTCCTCTTTGTGATCTTTAATGACATATCATGGATCCAACTTAGTTAGATATCAAAGGTTATTTGGTCAAAGACTGGTTTCTGAAAAGAAACATAACATAATTCTAAGAAAGAAAAAAGGCATCTTTCTTTTATATCCATATAATATGCAGGATGAAAAGGAAAAATGAGTCTACAAAAACATAGGGCCTCTGCTCTTGCTTGCAAAAAAACAAACCTATGAATGGAAGTGCTGAAAGTCAGCAAGTTGCTCAATTTGTCGAAACAGAAGCTTTGTGGAAATGTTAAATAATTCATTATGCCTGCTAACAAACTCAACAAAAATTATTTCAGGGTGCTAGATTTCCTGGCAAACAAACCAGCTTTTATGTTCATGTACAATGTTTCTTTAGTTTCCTTTGTTAATAAAGGTGAAATGAGATGCACGACTACAAGCTAAAAACAGAAAAGCTGGTAGAAATGAACTGATTTATCCAATGATTAGGAAGAATACCAAAATAGTTATCATTGGAGTCAGTGAACTTATGCGTAGAGAAAACCAAGAAAAAATTGAATAGAGATTCTTGCCCCTTCCATCTGGGATGTGATAGCTATAAAGGATTGATGATCCATCATATAATCATTTCCTTTTTTTAAAAGTAACAATTCCTTTACACAAACCATAGCTGCCAAGTCTCCCGTACTCCCCGGGAAACCCCCATTTTTTCAGCCGTTTCCCGCTGGCAGCCCGGATTTAAAAAAAAACCTGTAAATCCCCCAGATTCTTACCGGCCTGGGGAGGCTCCTTCTGCACATGTCTGGAGTCTCTGGACATGTGCAGAAGTGATTTCTGGCGCTGTGGCCATTTTGGAAATGGGCAGAGCATGTGTAGAAGTGACTTCCGGTGCTGCTCTGCCCAGTTCCAAAATGGCCGCAACATGACTTCCGGTGCCAACCCCGGATTTTTCAATCTGGGAGTTGGGACCTATGACACAAACTAACAAGTGAAAATATTCCATTTGAAGGAACAAGCTTCAAAGTGCTAAATTTCTGATTCAGTCAAGGCCAGGACCTTTGGCTTTTTAAGTTCAGCATTGAAAAATAATATTAAAGCACAGTTAGCCTACCAATTGTGCAGTGCTCGCCATTCCAGCCTTGGTTGCATTCACACTTTCCATCTTTACATGTTCCATGTTCAGCACACCGAGGGTGACATGCTCTTTGACTGCAGGATGGGCCAGTCCAGCCTTCTTCACAACGACAAGTTCCACCCATGCAGACACCATGTGTGCCACAGTCAACAGAACAGATTTCTGCATCAGAAATAAACAGCAGGAGATAGGATGGTGGGGTTGGGGTGGGGGTGGAGAAAGAACACAATAATTAGCCAAATTCCTGATCCAACCTGATCACAGAGGAAGGCAAACCCTTTGAAAAATTTAATTTAAAAAGTTACTATAGAAGCATTTTCAGGAAGCTCTCAAGAGGATGGGGAACCTACATCTTAGCTAATGCTCTATTTGTTGCCCAGGAGATTTAGTGATGTCTATCTACCCCAGCTTTTCTTCAGTTAGCTTCGAGTATTTTAAAATTAGATTTCCTAATCACATATATCTTAAGACTCACCTGTTCTTACACATATGAGGATTTATGTAATAGTCTTACTGAGCATTGAGATCATATGCACTGAAAACTAATAGTAGCTACAGCAGAAAATCTTGCTTTAACCCACAGAAAAATAAAGATACAAAAATGTCATGTTAATGTTTTGATTCTACCAGTGTTAAGCCTGAAGTCTTCCACCAAGGGAGTAAAAACAGTTATTCCTTTTGTCTATTACCGTTCTATGATCTCCAGCACTTTTGTTCCTGAAATTGTCAGTCTAATGGATTATTTTATGTAACCTTGAAATTAAGTGTTTCCATTCTTCAAATCCCGATTGTTGAAAGAAAGGGCACTGAGATAAAGCTCTTTCCTACTCTCTGCCCTATTGTGGCAAATTAATATAACTACACTCCCAAGTCCACAAGTAAGTATAGTTATTGTGTGGAACATCCAAAACAAGATGGATGCCTTTTGTATGTGGGTGTCTATCCTTGAGCCCAAAATATCTTGTCTTCTGATTGGGTAGTTTTGGCATAGGCATTGGGAGTGAATCCAGAACTATCCAACCTGACTGCTGGATGACTGATTGGCAGGGTCGCCTCTGGGTTAAGGATCACCCTATAACCTACAACTGGGCATCTGGACACAAGCACTGCCCCTAGGACCCCTCTAACAGGGTACCCTGATCCACTGGAGTGGGCGCTGGGACTCCCAATCTCCTTCCTGCTTAGACTAAGGAGCCAACCCAATGCTCTAACTGCCAGATTAGTTGTGACAATTGTTATATGGTAGGCAAAACCCCCCCAAAAAGAATCAACAGACCATTTAACCCATTATTTACAGCAGGGGTGGGCAACCTTTTTTCTGTGAAGGGGCACATATCCTCAGGGGTAATCTGTTGGGGACCACATGTAAGAGGTGGGTAGGGTTGGGCCAAAAGTAGATGAAGCCACCTGTTTTTTCTTTCACTCTGTTTGCCATGTTCTCCCACTCTGCCATCCTCATTCCTCCCATTATCTCCATCCTTGTTACCTGCATGACATTAGGCCAAAGGCCACATGAAATTAGGGGAAAGGCCGCATGTAGGAGAGAGGTTGGTCACTTTTCATCTACTCATCTACAGTATTCAGTTCCTTATTTGTCATCTTGTGAAAATGCACTGTGACTGCTAAAATAATAAAGTGTTTTCTAGGCTACATAAAACACTTTATTCTCAAGCGGAATACAAGATGTGAAATAATACTCCAGTCTATTACAGTTTGCAGTCATCTCTCCTTCTTTTTTTGAGGGAATAGTTTTCTGTGGAGCTAATATGAGGAGTAAAAACATAGGTTAAGGGATATAGTTGAAGACTCTTAGAACAAAGCTGGCACAGCCATATGCTGTTTCATAAGCATATTATATGACTTCCGTCTCCTGAAAGAAAGAAACAGCAGAAAAAGCAATTCTGGAAACAAAGATCAGAAATTATTTGTGATAGATATTGAAATAGGAATGTAATAATAAAAAGCTGAAAAGGATCCATCCCCTGAGACGTCATTGCTGTATCTCAAAGAGCTGTAGAACATTGAACATACTATCAAGACTTGTGAAACATTTGAACTAAATGATGTATTTATTTATTATGAGATCTTGGATGGATTAACTTCAAAACTTCAAAATATCAACTCTGCTCTGGAAGGAAAAGGTTTATTTCAGAGGCCCCACCTTTTGTCTTCCATCTAATCAATTTTTCATTAGAGTGGAGGTGTTTATCAGCTTCTAGCACACTTGCTTTAAGCAAGGTGCGTCAGTCTTTGTAATGAACTTATTAATTAGAGTTAATTTAACTGAAGAGGAATTGGAGGGCTAATTAATGGACAAACTGCTGATGAAGACAGAGGAAAGCAAAGTTGATTTTAAATGCCCCCCCCCCCCGCTAAACCTTTGGATGGAGCAAAACAACTTTTACTTTCCCTCTTAGAATCTTAACAAAAGAATTTTTTAATTAGGAACATTTATACACTGATTATCTACAGGTTATTTGAAACATTTGGAGAATGAGGAGCAAAGTAATTAATCTATAAGTTTCAATGGTTCTGGAGCACAATTAGCTCTCTAGCCACCCACTCACCACCACCACCACCCCTGGAATACTGCCCTGGCTGCTCGTCCACGAACGCCACCATTCCACGGACACTGCATCAGCCTGGCTTGCCAGTCTGCTGCTCTTTCCACACCCTTCTACTGCAATCCTAGCCGTTCATTCTTCTCTCTTCTCTCTTCCTCCCACCTCCACCCCCTCCCTTACCAGGCAGTGATAAGGATGGAAAAGGTCATGGTTTTCTTCCATTATTATTACTTAACATGTGGAAGTTGGACAGCCAGTGGGTGGCACAGGGATGCTCCAACCATACCCACCATGTTCAACCCCGTTCCAATGCCTCCGAACCTGTAGGGGCCCAGAGTCATTTGGGCAGAAACGATGATGGTCAGTGAAGCTGTAACTTCACTGCACCTGGTTATAAAAATATGATTTAAAAGAAAAGAAAGGAATGTTGTGGTGATTAATGTCAGCCTAGTTATTCTCAGGGGTGTTGACCCTTGGTCTGTTTGCCACTGCACTGCTACCCTCAGCTTCTGTCACTCTCTGGCAGTCATACCACCAACACTCCTGCAGCCAGGCTGTAGGGCCTACCAAAGAATAATGCCATTGTAGGACCCTGGCAGCATTGGTTGTTGTTTAGTCGTTTAGTCGTGTCCGACTCTTCGTGACTCCATGGACCATAGCACGCCAGGCACTCCTGTCTTGCACTGCCTCCCGCAGTTTGGTCAAACTCATGTTCGTAGCTTCGAGAACACTGTCCAACCATCTTGTCCTCTGTCGTCCCCTTCTCCTAGTGCCCTCAATCTTTCCCAACATCAGGGTCTTTTCCAAGGATTCTTCTCTTCTCATGAGGTGGCCAAAGTATTGGAGCCTCAGCTTCACGATCTGTCCTTCCAGGGAGCACTCAGGGCTGATTTCCTTAAGAATGGATAGGTTTGATCTTCTAGCAGTCCATGGGACTCTCAAGAGTCTCCTCCAGCACCATAATTCAAAAGCATCAATTCTTCGGCGATCAGCCTTCTTTATGGTCCAGCTCTCACTTCCATACATAACTACTGGGAAAACCATAGCTTTAACTATACGGACCTTTGTCGGCAAGGTGATGTCTCTGCTTTTTAAGATGCTGTCTAGGTTTGTCATTGCTTTTCTCCCAAGAAGCAGGCGTCTTTTAATTTCGTGACTGCTGTCACCATCTGCAGTGATCAAGGAGCCCAAGAAAGTAAAATCTCTCACTGCCTCCATTTCTTCCCCTTCTGTTTGCCAGGAGGTGATGGGACCAGTGGCCATGATCTTGGTTTTTTTGATGTTGAGCTTCAGACCATATTTTGCGCTCTCCTCTTTCACCCTCATTAAAAGGTTCTTTAATTCCTCCTCGCTTTCTGCCATCAAGGTTGTGTCATCTGCATATCTGAGGTTGTTGATATTTCTTCCGGCAATCTTAATTCCGGCTTGGGATTCATCTAGTCCAGCCTTTCGCATGATGAATTCTGCATATAAGTTAAATAAGCAGGGAGACAATATACAACCTTGTCGTACTCCTTTCCCAATTTTGAACCAATCAGTTGTTCCATATCCAGTTCTAACTGTAGCTTCTTGTCCCACATAGAGATTTCTCAGGAGACAGATGAGGTGATCAGGCACTCCCATTTCTTTAAGAACTTGCCATAGTTTGCTGTGGTTGACACAGTCAAAGGCTTTTGCATAGTCAATGAAGCAGAAGTAGACGTTTTTCTGGAACTCTCTAGCTTTCTCCATAATCCAGCGCATGTTTGCTATTTGGTCTCTGGTTCCTCTGCCCTTTCGAAATCCAGCTTGCACTTCTGGGAGTTCTCGGTCCACATACTGCCTAAGCCTGCTACCACTGCTACCAGATGCTACCACTGACTTACTGTGATATCACAAGGTTCAATATTAATGTTGTTATTATAGTGCTGCAGGCTGGTACCTCAGCAAAAAGACTGCACTATCATCTTTCGAGTGAAGAAATTTGCAGAGGTTTGTTTAATAGAAAACCTTCAAGTCTATGCAGAATGTGAGGCACTTTTGCACATCTGGTCAGGCATACATGATGTGAACTTGGCTCACTCCTGTATTAATAAATGAAATGGTTTTACTGGTGATTTGTTAATTATTCTATATGATTTATGTTGCAATTGTAATGTTACTGTTACATATTGTTTGTCAGCTGCTTTGTGATGTGTGGGTAAAAAGCGGTGTGGAAATATATGAATGAAATTAAATGAATCTAGTCTTGGTGGTGGCAATCTGCTATCATTGTATGGCCAATTTCAGTTAAGTATTCCTACATGGTTTTTGCTTGAATTGCTTATAGCCTTTAGCTATAAAGGAAAAGGTAAAGGGACCATGACCGTTAGGGTCTGGGGTTGCGGTGCTCATCTCGCTTTACTGGCCGAGGGATCCAGCGTACAGCTTCCGGGTCATGTGGCCAGCATGACAAAGCCACTTCTGGCGAACCAGAGCAGCGCACGGAAACTTTGTTTACCTTCCCACCGGAGCGGTACCTATTTATCTACTTGCACTTTGACGTGCTTTCAAACTGCTAGGTTGGCAGGACGTGGGGATTCGAACTGCCGACCTTCTGCTTGGCAAGCCCTAGGCTCTGTGGTTTAACCCACAGCGCCACCCACATTCCTATACTGGGACATAAATATAATATCATTCTAGAATATTGCCCAATATTAACAGTTAAAGCAAACAGATTTCTTTAAAAAAAATCCTTACCATTGGAGCAATCAGGACCAGTCCAATTAGGGTCACAAGTGCATGTGCCACTTTCTTGAAGATACGTGCCATGGCCAGAGCACTGGTCTGGACACATAGTCTTCAGAATTTCACAGTTGTTACCACCCCATCCTGGATTACAATGGCACTCTCCATGGATGCACACACCATGATTTGAACAGGCTGGATCTAAACAATCAGCTGAAATGGGAAGACAGTTTTGCACCTATGAGTTCTATCGTTATTTCCCATGAATTAGGCTACAATATATTCATTCTTACACATGAGTAAAGAAGCACAACGATTCAGTGATCTGTATAATGTTCCTATTAGGCCCTGAAAAAGAAGAGAGTACAAAGCAGAAGAAACCTTCAATTCCTTGCTATGCTCCTTTTACTTTAACTACAAGTTAACAGATCATAGCAGTAAAAATCAATAGAGGTACACGCTTTAATCATCAGAAGGTCTAGAAAAAGACCTGGCTGTAATTGTGGCAGGGCCTGCAGAACAGGGCTTGCTAACACAAAATGATGATTATTTTAGCTCTCATTTAAAAAAGTATGCTTCAAATCATAAAGGCAAGCAAACAAAACAGAATGCAACAGGCTGCAATCCTAACCCCACTGACCCACTTAATTCATGGAACTTACTTCTAAGTAGACATGGCTAGAATTGCAGCCTTAGAAGCTAGAATTCCCCTTTACCTTCCCAATATATGTGCCTACATATTTTCTAATACCTGCAAGTTCCATGCCTAACTAGCCAACAAGCCAGATGCCCATGGGAAGCCCAAAAGCAGGGCCTGAGTGCAACTGCACTCTCCCCACTTGTGATTTCAAGGAATGGGAATTCAGAGGCAACTTGTCTCTGATAGAGGAGGAAGAACCTAAAACATTCTGGCTAGTAGCCTTATCCTCATGAATTTTTCTAATCCTCTTTTAAAGCCATCCAAGTTGGTGACCACCACTTCTTGTGAAAGCTAATTCCATAGTTTAACTTTGTGCTGTTTCTGTTCTTAATAGTTCAACATTCAGCTACATTGGTTATCTACAAGGTCTAGTGTTCTGAGAGAGGGAGATGCAAACTTTTATACACCTCTATCATGTCTTCTCTTATTATGGCTGCTTAGTTTGTTCCAAAATTCAAACCTTGTTGAAAATAGAGATATACATATGAGATATACATAGAGATGTACATGTGCATACTATATATCAGGCATCCCCAAACTGCGGCCCTCCAGATGTTTTGGCCTAAACTCCCATGATCCCTAGCTAACAGGACCAGTGGTCAGGGATGATGGGAATTGTAGTCCAAAACATTTGGAGGGCCAAAGTTTGGGGATGCCTGCTATATATAGATTTGGTCATTTGCTAGAAAGGAAGAATACTCTTTATGAATTAATCTTCTGAGTTATACCAGGGCAGAGAGAAGATGGGATTTATTGCAATATTCAGAACAAAAGAAACAGGTTTGAAATCATCTGAGGGTAGCTACTGAAGTGAATACAAGTTAGGGGAAGTACTGTTGCCCAAGACCATGCATATGAATAGACTGCCTTAGTGGACTCTGCTATTCCTGTGTTGTGACAGCTGTGTACCACCCTCAGCCTGTTTAGGAAATAAATGACTTGCATACCCTCTATCTTTCTTAATTCACTTTAATGTGCTTTAGTTGACGAGATTTAATTTAGCAATTTGACTCAATAAAACCTTACACTTGTAGGGTCAATGGTCTGAAAATTTAATTCCAGAGACTTAATTGTATTACTTTGTACGTGCAGATCAATAAAATCAATCTGATTGAGAATGGAAACGTGTGGGATTTTTTCCATCTGAAAAAATATCAGCACAGAGGAAAGGCTATCATAATTATTTACACCACCACAACAGAAAAATTCTGTACCGTTTAGCACTTTCAGGAATGTAGTTTATGTAGGAGGTTTTCAGTACATGCAATTTCTTCTACTATGTGAAAATACTGATTCTTTTGTCAAACTATCTTTTTTCTTTCCTACCTCATCTTAGCTCAGTGATGTAACAAAGAAGATCAAGCTCACAAGCTAAGAGATTAAAATGTATTTACACATTCAATAGTTAAAGAAACTAAAGTCTACAGTCCAAGAAAGATTTTCTAAATCCTATGTTTAATATGCTTGAAAGATTCTGAATGTGAATGATATGCATATAAAAGAGATGTTTTCATTAAATCTAAAATGTGCTAGCATCTGCATTTATTTGGTATTATATTTAGGGCCTAGAACATAATAGTGTAGCAAAGCACTCCTGAAGAATTACAGTCAAATCCTAAGTAAATGTTTATATATTTACCTTCCTCACAGTTTTCTCCTTTGTATCCAGAGTTGCAGGCACAAGAGCCCATGATGCAAATCCCACGACCTCCGCATTGAGGGTCAATGCACTGGGTGGTAGGCACATCACACTCTGTCCCTTTCCAGCCACTGTAGCAAAGACAGCGTCCTTTGGAGTACTGCCCATTGCCACTGCACAATACTGGGCAGGCTGCTGTGAAATAAAACATGACAGAAGACTTAACGCAATTCTTTTCAATCAAGCTTTAGTAGCAGAGGAACATCTAGACAACAAGTTGTACTTTAGTTTCTTTTTCTTGCTGCTCTAGTAACTACTTGTATTTCTGTTCTGTATTTGTATTGACTTAAGAAAGGAATTCAATTTATATACCTCTTGAACAATCAGGGCCCAGAAATCCAGCAAAACAATGGCATGATCCTGATACACACTCTCCGTTTCCATGGCAATTGCGGGGGCATTCCACCACAGACTCTGAAAGAAACCGTAAGAAGAGAAATTCTAATACCCTGCAATCACAGCAGTTAGCAAAAACAGAAGAGAACTCTTATTTAAATCATTTGATAGCAAATTAAGACACTTTTAGGATTGTGCATGCTTAGCTTGTTTACTGCCTTTGAGAATGTAAATAGAGCTTAATTCATTTGAATTACTTGTAGAATCTTACTGCAGTAACTTCTAACAAAAGGGCTATATATTTTAATAAAATTATTACAAGATCTTTATACTTTGATAACGGAGCATAGCAACATGTCATGTCATAAATATTTTAGTACACTTCAAATAAGTCAGATTTTGACACAACTGTGTTCCATCAAAACAGATTTTCTGCAAAATACTCAAGATTGTCCAACAAAGAAGAAAATATTAGAGAATAGTTCAGCTTGCAACTTTTGTAAATGAACACAGTGAATGCAATTCTTACCTATGACAATTGTATTAAAAGACACTTGTTCTGAATTTTTCCCATCATTATAAAAAGCCAGGTGCCAGATGCCAGCATCCAAATACTGGATGAAACCTGCTTCATGAAGACTGACAGACCTTGCCTGTCTACCTGCTCTCTCTGCCTCAATAAGGTTGCGCTGTTCCTTTGCAATCAACCGGCTACCATCCAAAAGTTCCACAAAGTCATACTGCAAGGGGAAATTGCACAAAATGTACATATTATCCATCTATGTAGTGTTGCATTGATTATAGCCTTTAAAAAGTTCCTAAATTAAAGCTTCAGTGCCTGAAGTATTTTCAACAGTTAATCTTTGAAGTAGTGTAGTGTGGGACACACAGTTCCCTTGTCAGCTTCTGTAATATGCTGCTTGCATGCCAACATCCTGACCTGTATGCTACCTGGAGTACATTTTCATGGCTGTACTCAGTCACTGAGACAGATGATTTTATATACTTTTCTGAAGGAAAGCCACAAGATTACCTTTTGCACACAACCAGCAGTATAAGAAGAGTCACCTAGAGGTAACCAAATGATGATGGTAGCAATCAATGGCAGTTGATCCCCCTATAACTCAGTGACTCATTATTTTATTTATTTCTTATTAAGAACATAACAGAAAAGCTACAAATAGAGACACTGATAATGGAAAACACTGTATCAGCTTTAAGAGATAACATAGCTGTCAAAAGCACTATGTTTTATTAACAGCAACAAATAGGTTATCAGAGGCTTAGACAGAACAGTATCAAATATGCCAAAATTAGAGACAATCTTTAGTTGCTTTGTGCATTACTTACTATTTTACACTCAAAATTAGGAAAAACTAGGTCAGGTTCTGGTAAAGGGTAAAGGCTAATAGTGTGAACTGGGAAATTTCTTCTTAGCCTGAGCCCAGCTACTATCCTCAGACTCAGCACCCTATCAGCAATGTATTAATACTGATGTGTGCTAAAGGGTTGTTGCATGGAGTTACTATGTAAGAAGCACTGTGAAAACTCAAAAAGTGAGCATCAATCAATCAATCAGCAAAATTATTATGATTTATTATTATATTCTAAAGAACCTCAAATTTCCACCACTGAAGCAATCACAGATAAAATTGATTATTTTGTACTCATCCAGTAAATACGTTGCCCAGTTCTGACTACTCTGAAGTGGTGTTTGCCCATAATTTTATTCCTACACTAAATGTTTATTATGGATGTACAACCACTAAAGCAGTTCACCATGTAGGAAGGGTTGCATTGCTTGCATCCTGACAATGCTTACGATCCCAGCAGCAGCAGCACTGCTGCTTCCCTGGAGGAGGAGAAGCAAAGTAATGATGAGGTTGGGGCTGTGCAGGTGCACCAGGAAAGCTAATCTGGCAGTCCCATTGTGCACCTGCACAGCTCCAACAGTGCTGCCCCTCCTGCTCCCCTTCTTGGCATGCTCCATCAAGACGCTTCTGAACGACCTCTATAAAAACTGGCACTCTTCTTTCATACTTTAGACAACACTCAACTAAGTTCTATTTAAGTAAGTGTATAAAATCAACAATTCATCCAAGCCAGTTATAAAGCCAGTTATTGTTACTTGAACTGTGACAACCATACTGTCATCTACTGATTTCAGAATGAGCCTCTGAATAGCATTAAACTGAAATGCTTTGACCCTTTAATTGAATTAACTGGATATCCTTGTTTACTCGGAAGAAACCTAGTGTTTCTAGAAGGCTGCTTTGCAAGGTGTGTATTTAATCATTGGGAAAGTCATCATGATGTCCTCCAGATATTGCCAGACTACAACTTCCAACATCCCTAAACCTTGGCCATGGTGGCTGCGGTTAATGCGAGTTGTAGTCCAGCAATACCTGGAGGGCACCAAGTTGGCTGCTCCATTCAATCATCAAATGCATTAGAAGCACCTGCTACACATTACTTTTCACCTGTTCC
This sequence comes from Zootoca vivipara, assembly GCF_963506605.1. Taxonomy (NCBI): domain Eukaryota; kingdom Metazoa; phylum Chordata; class Lepidosauria; order Squamata; family Lacertidae; genus Zootoca; species Zootoca vivipara. Next base: position 50,705,767 of record NC_083284.1, on the reverse strand, counting down.
TCAGCAAATATATAACAGTAGTTAACTTGGGTAGCATGGGCAGTAGCCAGTATTTCAACTGAGGGCCACAGAAACACAACCGTAACACAGAAGCAACTTGTGTAAAATTACCAAATGTTAAGTAAGTGATAAAGTGCAAACTGCTCCTTTTCTTCCATACTAACAGGTGGCTTTAAAATCCTTCTCATTAATAATAGTATTACTTTCAAGGATCCATGCCCTGAATCCTAATTATTGTTGCAGTAATTATTGTTTTAAAGAAAATGATCACATGAATTCAGCATAAACAATTTTAATAGATAGTTTTAGCTTGGTTGGTTTAATAAAGTGCCCTGCTATGATTTTAACACAGTATATTTGTTTAGCGATGAGATTAATGGGATCATCCGATGATGTTTTTCACATTTATGTCTGAATGCACCACACAATGAAGTCCATTATTGCACCCCTGTAGTCTAAGTTTTCAAATGCCATGGAGTGGGATCTGCATGGAACTATATGAAGAAGTCCTGAGTATGACAGACTACTATCATTATGCTTTCAAAGAGCTTCAAAAAGTATGCTTGGTGAAAGCATGAAACATGACAGACTCCCTTAACCAACTTTTACATGTAGAGGTTACAGTGTGAAGGGCAAGCAACTAGCCCTAGATTAAAATAAGTAAATAAATCTGTAAAAAGGTAAAGGTAAAGGACCCCAGACAGTTAAGTCCAGTTGCGAACGACTCTGGGGTTGCGGTGCTCAGCTAGCTTTACAGCCCGAGGGAGCTGACGTTTGTCCGCAGACAGATTTGGGTCATGTGGCCAGCATGACTAAGCCGCTTCTGGCAAAACCAGAGCAGCACACAGAAACACCATTTACCTTCCTGCCGGAGCGGTACCTATTTATCTACTTGCACTTTGATGTGCTTTCGAACTGCTAGGTTGGCAGGAGCTGGAACTGAGCAACAGGAGCTCACCCTGTCGTGGGGATTCGAACCGCCGACCTTCCAATTGGCAAGCCTATGGCTCAGTGGTTTAGACCACAGCACCACCCGCGTACCAATAAGTCTGTAGGAATCTAAAATATTTCCCCCCAAGATTTTCACCTAGGTTAAGCTCCTTATATTTGTTGGGTATACATCTATGGATCTCTCACACTTATTCATTTCTAGTTTAAGATAACAAAGTTATTTGTTATTTCTTAAAGTCTCTTTAAATAAACTTATTGATTGGCTGGTTGCAATGAAACTGACATTTTAAGAATGTGTCACAAAAGACTTGCAGACTACCATTGATTGTTTTTGAACGGACAGCCACTATCAATTACTTCTGGTTGATTTATTTACGATACCTGAGAAAACAGAGCTGTGCAACCCAGACTGTTCTGACACAGGCAGAGAGCACAATAGGCTCTACCACATCTGGGAATAAAGTTGCAAAACTGGGAAAATGTGGCAAAATATCATTTCTAATGATACGGTCTGAAAAGGTGCAGAAAGGATACTTAGAATACAAACTAATAAATAATTATGATTCTTCTTTTCTAAAAATGAAAAAAGAAAAGAAAAGCTGATTCAGCTAGGAAAAATGATAAAATAGATTAACCACACACATTTAGTAAAAAGTATTAATAGTGTAAGACATCCAAACTCCTCCCTGATTTTTCCTTGCAGGTGGATTTTCATGGCTGTAGCATCAAGACAAAATCTGGACAAAAGGGTGTGAAAGTATTATGGTACACGATGGATTCTCTTTTGGCAAGCTGAAACATTTAGCCACTGATGCAGCTGATAGTCAGGAATACTATGTGATATTAGAGGCTGATTATCCAATGTGGAGTACATTCTCTAATGTGGCTCTGTAGTACTCTCTGTGGTATCAATTCTTAATTGTGGATCATAGTATGGATCTTTAACAGAAGAATTCAATATACCTTTCTCTGAGGAAGGCTTTTGCTACCCTATGCTTTCAAATTTCCACCCATAGCCTATCCAGAAAGAAGGGATTTAAAGGTCCTGGCTAAAAAAGTCTACGTGTTTGTGTGACCAAAAGACCATTTAACGTATTATAATAGTGGAGGGCCCAAAGAAGAGAGAGGATTGAACCCTAGATTTCATCACTCTATCTTCCCTTTGGATTAGGCTCAGATACTTCCTGAGCTGAAGCAAACCTGAAATATCAATTCCACATTTTACTTCCTCACGCTTAGAATTTTTTGGGGGTAGTGAGCTCCATAGGTAGCAATGTCTTTCAGGCCCTGTACATATACTGTCACCACGTACAGCAATGTCCAGTCCCGTCAAGAGTAGTGTGTAACAATCCTCTTATTTACCACTGTCCCTAGACTCTGCTGGGAGTGTGTCACATATCCCATGTTCCACAGCATCTTTGGACACTGCTCCACATGCTCTCAGTTGCATCCTGCTAGGCTAGTAACCATGGGAGCTAACAAAGATCCTGTCTCATTACTTCAAGGGAAAGGCTATATAGGGAAAAAGAAAGCACTCAGGAAAATCTGAGGGCCTTGATTTCACACTGTTAGCAAAGCATATGAGGATTTTCAGCTGGGTCTGGGCCAGAAACAAGTTAGACATGTGTGCCTGTATCTAGATTCTTTCATGAACCCTGGCACTTCAAGCAACTTATCTGTCATTCTGGCCCTATATTTCAATTGGAAAAACCCATATATCACCCTGTAAGACAGGCTGAGGCCCATAAGTATTGGGTGCTTACACTCTTTCTATCATGCCTATATCCTTTAGTGCTCCTGTATGCTAACATGTGTTTCGTTCCCTGTCTCCAAACGGTTTTCACGTCCTATTTTCCTTCTCCCATGTGTTCTTCATTTGTCTTTTATAGCAGTCTCACTTCAAAACATGGCTCTGTCATCAACCCACATACAAAGTACTTTCCAGGGGTAGTTTCATGACCAGTAGCTTGTGGCTCAATGAACTGCTTACCTTATCCTTGCCTCCCCCCCCCCCACTTTAGTGACATCTCCATGGTTGCTGAGGTTGCAGCTCAGGTACTTCTGTCAGGGAACCTATCACAATTGGGCCAAACCCACCAATGGGAACCTTGCTTCAGCATTTTAACCATTAATTTATTAGCAAGGATACTGTGGCACAAGTGATTTCCTTATGTATAGCCCCAGCTAAATTACAGATTTCTAACTGCGTCTACAAAGTGACCCATGGGGGGGGGGGACAAGCATTAAATTTCTTTTTTTACTGTACTTATGATGCCCAATAAAAGTGATTTGAAAAGACTTCCATGTGTGGTTGAGATAAAATGTCCAAATTGCATTTTAAAAGGCTACTTATAGTATAAATAGCTAGTGTCCTCATTATCAGCTTAGCACACAATATGGAATACAGACAGTGAAACTATTCAAAGGGAATTACTGAAATCCAAAGTAATAAAGTATTTTCAAATATGCAGTTATTGTTTTCAAATACTAAATCTTGCTTTCATTGAAAACAGCTCTTACTTGAGTATGCGAGGGTGGTAAGCCTTTTCGGCCATATACTCCAATCAATGCATCTTTCTGAAGGGAGATATTGAATTTTAGAAACTGTGGCTGATCAATGAAGACCTGTGACCTCCAGAAGATCCCAGGAGGAACTTCTTGTGTTGCTCTTCGGCCTATATCAAGTTCTCCGGAATCTATAGTATTGTTTTCTTGTGCAAATCCTCCTAATTTTCCTAAGAGATTTAAAAAAATATTAAGACATCAAATATTTGCTTTCAGTTATCCTTTAAATAAGATGTCAAATATTTAGACTAGTTTCAACTGAAATATTACTTGAGAATCATTCAGAGAATGTTAACGATCCTAGGGAATTCACTGAAGAGCTAACAACACAAGGGCAGCTTACATAAATACCTTCAAAGTCAAAATCCCACAACTTCCCCAAGGTATATTGTTAAGGCAAGTGTTGTAGGACATACTCTCATTCTGATCACTCTTAACCTAATTATTCTGCAAAATATGTATCTTGTTAAGTAGGATTAACTCTGGTGCTTATCACTCTGTCTAAACACAACAGTATGCTTGCAAGTGAAAATTAAGATGAAATGGAGTATACAGTCTTGCAGATAAATTTTCATGTAAACAGGTAGCAAAACAATCATTGGGATTGAGAAGTACAATTTTACGCTACATTAGATAGTACAGCATTCATTTACACACTAGGAATGCTCTGTGAAGTATTCTTTCAAAGCGTATTCATTTCTGTGAAAAATAATTCAAACTCTATCTATTTAAATTAGTTACATAACGTGCACACTGGCAAATGCAAAGACACAAAACTAGCCAATTTTTGGGGGGAAATGGGACTTCCTGTTTTCAATTTATGACAAGATATCTCTTGAAACAACATACTTTGAGCATATGAAAATGTGATTATTATGCCTCACCCTTCTATTCTAACCGCAGGACATTACAATCTATAACCTACTCAAGTGAAGCATCAGTGTTAATTGTGTTATATCTATCATTCTCTAGATAGTGCATATTCCTTAAAACATTTCAATAAATTTGGTTTCTGTACAAAAATATAGGCTCGCATCATTTAAACCCCTCTTTAAAATTAGCTGCCACACAACATATGTAAAGCTTTCCCCATTCTGCAGCTGCACCTATCCTGTCGGCTATTACGAATACCTCTACTCTTTTTTCTGCCTTTAAATTGCTTAGCACAGTGCTGTTGATAAATGGTGTGGGGTGCTTTCAGAAAGATAGATAAAACAAGCTTTGATTTTTCTGCAGCTCTAAATTGGATGATAAGCAATGTTTGAGCAAAACCTACATTTGATTTTCAAAATCCCCTCTTCTGCTTTCTGTAGTGCTTTAATAACACCAACAAGTGGTGACTTAAAAGTGCACATAGCATCACCTGCGAAAACTCTATTAATAGAGCATACACATGTCAGAGGTATTGGGATAATGAAAGTATATTTTAAAATATGTTGTAAGGACATTTCATCCTTTTATTAAAAGATGCTGTAAACATAGGACGAGATCAAATAGAGCAAAAGATGCTAGCTGCTGTGTATTTTGAATACTGTACTTCCCAAGTTTAGATTAGGTATGAGTATTTAAGTCCGCTCACCTCTCTTAGTGTGGCGGCGTTGCTGGACGAAGAGGCTTCACTGGGGCCCCGATGGTGGAATTCAAACGGCAGTGCCCTTCCTGATAGGTGGAGGGGGCATATGCCCCCACCGCTTATCAGGCGCTGGATCTTAGCCTGCACCATGCATTGGCAAATGGGGATGCAGGCTGGGACGTGGGCTGTGCCAGGAGGCGGAGTCAATGTAGCAGACGGTGGGCTTCCCTTGGATCCGCCCCCTGGCGATTTAAGCAGCCCACACCTGGGACACAGCCTGTTTGTTCCTGCGCCAGGTTTTTCCCCCATCCCACCCACCCATGATTTACGCTGATAGGCAATGCTATGGTGGTCGTCGTTCTTTACGGGGCTGGGTAGGAATTTGCCCACCAGGCTAACTGGCACTGACTCGGTGGTTTTGCCTACCTCATAGCAATTGGTCACAACTGGTTGAGCATTGGGGCAATCCCTTGTTCTGGACGGAGGGGAGGTTGTAGTCCCCGCCTGCCCCTCCAAATGCTGGGGTATCCCGTTAATGTAATCAGGGGGAGTTGGCATGTCCGCGTGCCCAGGGGGGCCAGGGCCAAAGGCACTCCCCCAGACAGCTTTCCCCGTGGGTGCCACCCTATTTAAGTCTTAGGAACCCCCACCTGGATTGACCACACGTTACTTCTGGCGGGCGGGCCGGAAGTATTTAGATTGCCCCATGCCCAAGCCAAACCTCTTTCATCTGTATTCAATAAAGTTGTGGCCAGTTTTTACCCAAAACCCAGTCTGATTGGTCTCTTATTTATATGGGTTGGGGTATGGTAAGTCCGATGCCTTGTCCTGCAATGAATGACTGATAAATTACCTACAGGAAAAAAGTGCTTCAAAGCCAGAAACATGTACGGCACCTGTTTCACAAACCTATTAATTGAATGTTGGATCTGTCATATATATGTCAGTGGAGGGATAAAATGAAAACCCATTACGTAAGTGTTGGGGAGAGCTAGTGGGTAAGCACAGTTTCTAATAGTCATAGTCGGAATGGTGTGAAGGAAAGTACTGCCTCTCTGAAATTTCAGAGAGGAAGATGCCCATTCAACTGAAGTATCAAAATGCTGACTCAGAGGCCAGAAAAAATAGCAGGATAGATTACGTACACTTGGCCAAGAATTTTATCAGAAATCTGCATTTTGAAGAGGCACTTTTACTCTCTTCAATTTGATACGGGACAAAAAGAAAAACCACTTTTGCAATTTTCACAGGAAACAGGTTGGGGGAGGGCACTCATAAATGATACAGTTGGAACTGAAGATGGCCTAGTCCAAAGTGCCATACTAAATAATACCCATTCCCTGGGGGATTGCAGCAGTGGATGCGACTCAGCGTGGCCGTGGCAGGGGGAGTGCCTCTTCCTTAGCTTCAGTGTGATGGGAAGGGGTGTTTACTGTCTCTCGCATTGCACTGAGTGCTGGGAAACACTCACAAGGCTGCAGGAGTCAATGAGTAACATGCAGCAGGCAGCATTGGGTTGGATTCTTAGTTCAGGTGGGTGGTGGGCCCACACCCTGTGGCAAAGGGGTATTCTCTTAAATCACTTGTGGTATCGCTGAATACCAATACTGTCTCACATTCTTTCAAAATGGTACTTATAAAAAGGAGAGAAAACAACAATAAATGAATCAGTTGTTCTGTTTGTTGTTCTTTTGTTTCTAGTGCATGTCTCTTCTCTTTGTAGATGTTTTGTCACTCCAGCTGAAGTTTTCTAGTGTTGTCCAGTGAAGTGAGCCTGTAGTCCTTCACTGTTTTAAGTGTAATGTAATACACACGGAGAAAACAATTGCCTACACATATGGGTCTTGAACTGGCTGTGACTATTCAAGCAGAAAGTTTGAAGGTCATATTGGAAAGGCCAATTAAACCATGAAGTTAGTGCGCTGCAAAAATGGAAAATATATGTGCATTATTAAGGTTTATTTGGAAAAGGGTTCACGGACTGGTGCTGTACAGGAATGGGGAGCTAAAGCACCAGGGAGGATGTATAATGTGCTTTTTCATAAAAGGTTTAAAATTGCTTGTGGACAGAGAAAAGAGGGGGAAAATAGACTTTAAAAAATTGCAGAGAAAATGAATAGTTGAGACATCAGAAACCCGTAAAGTAGGAAAACATAGGTTCTTCAACCAAAACTGACAGGCAGCAGCTTTATTATACAGTGGTACCTCAGGTTACAAACGCTTCAAGTTACAAACGCTTCAGGTTACAAACTCCACTAACCCAGAAATAGTACCTCAGGTTAAGAACTTTGCTTCAGGATGAGAACAGAAATCGTGCTCCAGGGGCGCAGCGGCAGCAGGAGGCCCTATTAGCTAAAGTGGTACCTCAGATTAAGAACAGTTTCAGGTTAAGAACGGAACGAATTAAGTTCTTAACCTGAGGTACCAATGTACACAAAAGTTCTACAACAAAGGGTGCTATAGACAAACAGGTGAACAGAAAGTTTCTGCACAAATTAAGCTGTTTAAGCACATTGGAATCAGGGATCATCCAAAACTCATTTAGTCTTCCCATGATCAGATGAAAACTAACAAAGGAGTTCACATTTTGGGTTAATGCTGATGATAAAGTGGGGACAGTGGGAGAAGAGGGAACATGTGATCTGACATTTTTATACACTGGACTCATTTCATGTAGAAGGGATCTGCAATAATTTCATTTTGTGCTTTAAAGTGTGTTGTCATAAAATGCAAAACAAAATATTGATGTAGGCTTCCTGATATGCAAAATATTGTCCCCTAACCCATATGGAAAGTACAGCCAGTAACAACTACTCTAGGTATTTGTATTAACATTCAAAAACAAATTGTTTAAATGGCTATATTTTCTAATTCTCCTCAGCCCATATTTCTGTATTTGACAATCTCAGTGCTCCATAATTTTATTAAGAAACACCCACACCCACACACCATACATACATAAACCTATACTTTACAGAATTTAAATATTTACTTAACAACATGAATGATTTTTTTCTTAAGGATGTACAAAATCAAGACACAACTATGAGAATGTTTATTTAGCAAATAGATAGGCTAAAGTTTAAACAAATCAATAAAAGTAATTATTAATTTAATTTAATAATACAAAATGAATTTGGTATAATTTACCAAGACATTAAAAGATTAATAATGCCTGCTGCAGAGAATAGTTTAATATAATTTCAAGCTTTCAGTGATCATGGGAAGCTTTAAAGGGTATCAAGGAGTAAGATTAAATTTATAGCCAATCAATAGCACACCATCCAATTGCATGATATAACCTTGAAATCATACCACCAACTGTGATGTAGCTGAGACAATTCTTTCAAAAACATCTAGCATCATTTCCTAGCTCATTTGGTTAGAGTAACTGCAACTCAAAATAGTTAAAAACAAGAAAGGTTCTTGTATAAAAATCAATAAACAATCTCATCAGGAGATCATTTAATCAGAATGAAGTATTTCAAAGAATATATAATATATTTTAAATAGTGTGGCATGGCATTTTTAATCTCGTCTTTTGCTATTTTACAATGTCTTAAGCCAAGGTATACAACTTCAACAAATGATCCTTGAGGACATCAAACGACAAATAAATTATTTACATGAAGATTATGCTAAGCATTTTATTTTTAATATAAGATTAAAGATAATATAATAAGATTAAGCATTTTATTTTTAATATAAAAGAGTAGATGAAGAAAAATCATAATCTGGAACAGAATGAGCTTGGCTTTTCTCAAACTGTTTTCTTAATTGTAATCAATATTTTAAATTAACCCACTGACGTTTACAGGGATATTTATTTGAGAACCTAATTTATTTTTCAAACATTTATTGAAATTTCTCTAACTCCCATGGAAGCATGCACAGTAAATGTAACATTAGCTAGCAGAGTTCACCCTCTAAGTGAGACAGAGCTCAATTACACTGTACCTTGTTAAATAGATGGTCTGTTTTTCACAGTGTAATTACTCACATAGGGAAAGTCACAAAATAATTAGGGAGGAATGTTTAGACAATGTGTAATTCTTTTACGTGTAAGAATTTTTGACATGCAGCACTTATTAAGTAATTACTAGGATTGATTTCTGCATCAGCACTAATCTTTATTTGGTAGCAGCTTGAAAGTCTGTTCGTAAACATATGAAACAAGTTGGCTTATATTGTACTGTACTGATTGATACAATGATCACTACAGACCGAACTAAGCCAGTACTGGACTAAATCAGATTGCATGTTTAAGCTACAAATTAAGTGTATCAGACAATCACCTAAGCCATCCTAAATAGACTTTTCCCTATAGCACACTTCCAATGCACTTGTAGCATCAGAGTAAACATTGCAGATGTGTCCATATCTTAAAAGCTCAATCTTAAACATGCCTCTCAGAAGTAAGTTGTATTGAATTCATTAGGGCTTACTTCCAGGTAAGTGTGGTTAGGATTGCAGCCTTAGTCACTTTCCATTTATTTACACATATAATGTATGCCTGGGCCAAGCTCTTAACATCACTCCATTCAATTCACTTCTCATTTTGTTTCAAAATAAAGACTGCATAGTTTTCCCGTCATACAATGCAGAACATTCAGAGCAGAACTACCGGTACAAGTTACAAAGAACAAAACTCTGCTGAAAATAGCAGCCCTATGCCAAATGCCCCTGATTCAACTTAACTCTAATATATAATGTCACTGCAATGTGTCTTTCCCTACTCCTGCCAGCCAACATAGAGCACTGAAACTGGGGGAAATGCATGCTGCAACAGTATCAGAACATGAGGAAAGCTGAATTAAGCATAATGGAGAGTGAGCTTGCCCTTCTTGGCAACAGTCCTGTTTCCATTAAACATGCCGTTCTATCTCCCAGTTGCTAGAAAAGAAATGATGGCAGAAGCCAGCCATTTCCCCATACTTCTTACATAACGTAGACCAGGCATTCTATGATTCTATTATTCACCTCTAGCAGTTGGGCAACAGTTGACTTGGTTATATTAGATCCCACCATGGCCAATGTGTGTATGTCCAGCTATCAGCTGAGCCCTTTCAGCCTTATTCCCAACAATGTTCTAGTCATCACATCACAGCCATGTGCCTCCCATTATGTAACCATACTTTCCATTACAGATGTGGCAGAACTGTCTCCTACTTCAAGACATATGGCTGATAGCAGTAATGCCTATTTCTGTAGGGTATGGGATGGTCCCAGTGCCCTTCCCCACTCAGTAACCTGCATGCCTTTTATTGGGTGGGCCACAGCGTATATTTGTCATGGACCAGCTCGATGCAGAGGAGTGGTGGAAGGCACCAGCTGGGGAAACCCCAGAACATGCGGAGAAATGAAGAGGGAGGAGCAATGAAAGAAAAGACGTGGAACCTTAGGCTACTGGGGAAGAAAGCAGTGGGAAGGCGGGGACCTTCAGTCCTCACAACTGCCTCATTGGGGCAAGACCTACTGGGAAGGGTTGCTGTGATCCCTAAGACTGAACTATTTTCCCCCCCTTTGAATAAAGAGAACTTCACTGACATCAGTGTTCTATTGCTGACTTATGCCTGACTCCAGCTCCTGAATACTATTACTAATATGGGAGCTGGAGCACAGAGCAAAGCATTAGGCAGCGGCAGATGGGAGAGTATTTCCCTGACAAGGATGGACAATGCTTTGGCTGGTATCACTGATGTCGGGTGACTGCATGACTGGCCCATGGGCCAATTTTGCTGCTGGTCTTAGAATAAAATCTTAAGTACCCCCAAGGATCATCTAGTCCAACCCCCTGCAATGCAGGAATCTCAGCTAAAGCATCCATGCTAGATGGCCATCCAACCTTTGCTTAAAGACCTCCAAGGAAGGAGAATCCACCACCTCCCGAGGGAGACTCTTCCACTGTCGAATAGCTCTTACTGTCAAAAAGTTTTTTCCATATGTTTAGTCAGAATCTCCTTTATTGTAACTTGAAGCCATTGGTTTGAGTCCTACCTTCCAGAGCAGGAGAAAACAAGCTTGCTCCATCTTCTCTGTGACAGCCCTTTAAATATTTAAAGATGTCTATCATATTTCCTTTTATTCTCCTCTTTTCCAGGCTAAACATACCTAGCTCCTTCAACTGTGTCTCATAAGGCTTGGCTTCTAGACCCTTGATCATCTTAGTTGCCCTCCTCTGTACATGCTCCAGCTTGTCAACATCCTTCTTAAATGGTAGTGCCCAGAATTGGACACAGCATTCCAGGTGTGGTCTGACCAAGGCAGAACAGAGTGGGACTATTACTTCCCTTTATCTGGACACTATACTTCTGTTGATGCAGCCTAGAATAGTGTTAGCTTCTTCTTCTTCTTCTTTTTGCTGCTGCATCACACTGTTGACTCATGTTAAGCTTGTGGTCCAGCAAGACCCCTAGATTCTTTTCAATGTTCTGCTAGTAAGCCAGATGTCCCCAATCCTATATTTGTGGATCTGGTTCTTCATGCCTAAGTGCGGAAACTTACCTTTGTCCCTACTGAAATTCTTGTTAGCTTGCACCCAGTTCTCCAAATGCTAAGGTCATTTTGAATTTTGATTCTGTCTTCTGTGGCATTAGCTACCTCTCCCAGTTTCGTATCATCTGCAAATTTGATGACCATCCCCTCAATTCCTTCATCCAAGTCATTTATAAAGATGTGGAACAACAATGGGACCAGGACAGAACCCTGTGACACCCCACTTGTCACTTTTTCCCCAGGATGACGAGGAACCATTAATGAGTACTCTTTGGGTTTGGTCTTGCTGGAGGACAATGAAGCCCACCAATCAGTTATTGAGCCATGAGGGTGATTGAATGATCGGGGGGTGGGGGTGGGACAACTTTCTAAATGGTGGGGAAGAGAGGGGGATAATGCCATGAGCCTTTTCTCACATGGCATTGATGGGGGCAGAACATCTTTCCCTCCACCAATTGTCTGTTGCTCAAAGGCCCACAACAATCTAAATGGCAAAAATCCCCAAATGCAACATCATTATACTTCCTTTTCTTTTCGCTGTAACTTGTAGCAGTGTCCCAGTAGTGAATGTCATGAAATGTTAAGTATCTTGCAGCAAAAACTAGTTATCTGAACAAAATGTACTAGAAATCATCAATTATAATGATCTGATTCTTTATCTTTTTTTAAATACCAATACATTAGCAGTTTCAAGAACACATCTCTTTCTCACTCTATTTGTCACATATTCCATGAAATTGTCAATAATGATAGTGAAAATGAACTTTATATAAAAGTTTGCATTCATTAGTCATAGCTGAAGAATGTGGCAGCCACAGCTGCTGCTATAGTGCATATATATAAATGCACAATAGATTCTCCCCTTGTTCTTTAAGTAGGAAGCCGCCCACATAAGGATAGAGATAATGAATACCGAAGTACAAGGCACAGATTTGAGGCAAAAAGGAATGAGAGGAGGGATAAAGGAGCATTCTTCTTAGGCAAGATGTCTAAAAAATGGCAGAAATGGGAAATTGAGTCATATCATTTCTATAATTTGGAACTGTGATGGGCAGAAAAGTGAACAGAAAAGACTTCTTCTATCTTCCTCCACAGTGACAGAGGTCACCTGTACACTGTGAATGGGAAAACAATTTTAAAGAAAATCGTGCAGTAAATACAGTATTCATCAACCATTTAAATAAGGTTTTCCATTTAAAAACTATTGATCTGTTAGCCAAAAGGGCATGGACTCTTTGAAGTTTTAGAGAAACTTAAAGGGCAACATCAGGGAAAGTCAATAAAATATAATCCTTTTATGTGATTTGTGTTTTAAAAGCTCCTACAACAAAATTAATATAGTGTTTGACTTTTATATATTACCTGGTAGAGGCAGATGCAATATGAAATCCTAATACAACTTTCAAGAAAGATAAACACATTGCACATGATCTGGTAGATTTCAATAGGAGGGAATCATACATCTTCAATATAACACAAGGAAAGCCTTAAGCACTTTCAAAGAAAGGCAAACAGGCCACATACAACAAACACATACAACAATTTAGTCATTCTAGTTTCTTTGTCGCTTATGTAATAATTTACAGTCCGCAGATGCTCAAGAGCTTTTTTCAGGGACTGGGTTTGCTCCCAGAATTGACTTTGTTGGGAGTTATCAGCCAGCAATCAGGTTGGCTGATTCAGGATACCTACCCAATGCCTATGCCAAAGCCATTTTACACCCATAATCAATAAAGCAATAATGTTTCACTGTAGAGTTAATTCCACCTCCACTGATGAACATCAAAGCCCCGTCCCAAAATGACCATTGCATCCATTTCATGGGTGTTGTCCCACAATGTAATTTCAAGGGATGGGAAGATATCTCTTGTAGCTGCTGTAGCTCCAGATGAGCCAGCAGAAGTACCATAGTAAATGGCCTAGGTACTAGAGGGAACAGCAGATCTGTTGTCAGCAGTAGTCACAAGACCATCTGTAAGCAGCCCAAGTAAGGAAAGCAGTGTTGGAGATTCATTCCCCATGCTGCAGTCATGGGATTGCTGACTATCACATGACGGCATATGTTTTCATTACACAGAGTGGGACATGATGGAAACAGGATGTTTGTGTTACTGTGTTTTCTGGAGTGGGACTATTGTCCTTTATTCATTCTCTTTGCTGTCTGATGCTAGAGATAGAGGGAGCCATGTTGCAGTGCTCCGTGTGTGTTTACATCTAAATAAACGTAGATTAGCCAAATGCTGAGCTACTGAGTTCTGTTATGCAATTGCGCAAACTCTGCGGATCTGTAAGTGTGCTGATGTCAGTTGGGATCAGTCGCTGTGATGTTCAGGCAGGAGAATGCTTTTGAAGCTCCTGAACGATCGACCAGGAGGGAGAGAACCAGTTGGGCATGTGTCTCTGCCAGAGTCCTACTTGTGAATATGCAAATATGAGATCCTAACAAGTAGATTATAACACCTGCCAGACTATATCACACATGTGTTGGCCTGTGAGGTGATTTCGAGTGGGAAATATCCCTTGCCCTTGCCATAGACAGCAGATCACTGCCAGTGGGGGAGACCTCTTTGAGGTAACATAAGTGGTAGTTGCTGCTAATGAAGGCAAGGCTGTTAATGGGTAGGGTTCCCCACCTCAAAAAAAATTCAATTGCTATGGGCAAATCACTGCCTGATGTGGTTTAGGTTTGCTGGAACTCATGATCTCTACAGGGTAGGAACCCAATTAAAATGCTCCCTGCTTGGAGACTTCTGGATCCAGAAGGATTCCTGAATGCTGTGGATTCCTTGATCTGTGGAATGCGGAGGTGACTCAGGCAGCTGACACAATCACTATGAGGTATTCTCTCTTACTGTTTCTGAAAGAGGAAGAGCAATGAAGTGCTTTGATAGGCACAGTGATGGTGGAGAAAGACTTGGGATGAAACTGAATCTGTTAAGAGCCCACATTAACACTTGCATGGTGGCAGTGAAGGCAGCAAAGAGATTGCATAGTGTAGTGTCATCAAGTGGAACCATATTCCATGTAGTAAAGCTGTTTTTACATTCTGGACCCCATAGTAAGTATGTGTACACAGCAGAAGACTGGCCTATAAAAGGTTACCAAATTTTAACTTCTTCACAGCTATTGTAGATGCAGAAGCCCTGCATCACATGCGACTTGGCAGTTTTCTGTTTTCTTCCTTTTAAAATTGACACTGAAATTTCAATAGATGGGGGGGGGAACAACCGTGAAATGAGACAGAACCTTAATAATATTGATATATTTAAAAGGCAAGCTAAACAGAAGTAAGATGCTCTTACCATTTTCACCAGAAGGCAATGACACAGTGTGTGTTGGCACAGTATCAGAATTCACTTTTCCATTTTCAAATGTGTCGTTTTCAGTCTGCTGTAACTGCCAGTTGAGGCCAAATAGATGCATTGCTGGGGACAAAGAAAACATATCATTTAAAAATTCATGAGAGATAAGAAACAATCCACACTAAGCCAGTAGTGAAGTTCGCCTTTTACAGAGAACATCTGAGTTTTGTATTTTTAAACACAGTAACAGACATGTTCGTTCACATAAGCATTTAATTTGTTCAGAATTTGTTTTTAAGATAAGATAAGATATCTTTATTGTCATTGTCCCCTTGCGGGAACAACGAAATTACTCGGTTGCTACATCCACTCAGATAAAGCATTCCGCATAATCCAAAATTACAAAAAGCTAATTAAAAACAGTAAATATACTACAAAATAACAAGTAAAATAAGGTAATACCGTAATTACTGAATCCACTTCAAAGACGCAAAGCAGTTTTAGCAAGAATAAATAGTTCTGGCCACTAAACATAATGCAGGTCACCACCATGGCACAACTCTCAGTCACTTCTTACTATAGCATAATTCCCACATCACTCTCCATACTTCCCTTAACTTCCCAGAGCAACTCACTTCATCTTAAAACAAATAGTTTCCTGGAAGTTTTGAGACAGTGCCTTTACTCTCCAGATTACTAGTAGTTACCTGGAGAGTCTTCCTGCACTGCCTCACTAAACTGCTTCTGAAGTAACAGCCTTGTTGATTTGACAAGGCGGATGGTTCTCTGTTTTGCCATGCTGTGCTGTGGCAGTTTCACAGCGATGAAACATAGCAAGACAGGAAGCATTGTCTAATTATTATCCCACCCAGCCTCCGGTGAGTATTTTTGTTCCGTTTCAAGCTATCAAAGGCATGTGCTTTTCAAGGGTGCGAAAGTTGTTGTGAAACTTTGTCTTCCTTTCCGCTCCATCCCAATTAATACCGTATCACTAGCCTGGTTGATGGCACTGGTAATAACTATGAACAATACACATAGATCATTTCACATTTCATTGTTTCCCACTTTTCTGTTGCTCTCATAACCAGAAAGTTGAAATTTTCTCTAAGGTACATAAAGAAGTATTTGTTTCAGATCTTTGATTCTAAGATCTATTTCCTTTTTGACATCTATTTCCTTTTCTACATCTTAATAATTCCTTATTCCCAATACCACTCTTCCTGTCTAAACATCATATCTGGAACACTGCCAGATGTACCCATATTATGAATACCCTTCACATGAAATTCCTTTTCATGACTTGTCTACTGCTTATGTTTTATTGCTGCCTTAGTTTACTATGAGTATGCAGAATTCCCAAGGCCAATGTACTGTCAGTTACACTGTCTCAATATCATGGTTTCAATAGAAAAAAAAACAAAGATTGATTCCCACTTGGGCATGTGTGTTCTAAATATTCATTACTTAGAATGTTTCAACTACTCTGATTTAATACTTAGCAATGTCGATTACTCTAAATGTCAGAAATCTGAAGCTGCAGATATAGTTTTTAACATTCTTCCAGTATATGTTGACAACTACCAGTGAATATTAACAATCACCGCTGAAGAGTTATCATCATTTGCTGATGAAGTCTGACAATCTCCAGGGTCTGATGTTTAGAGTAGCATCTCCATTCACTCCTATATTTATTGCTTTAATTTCTGAGAGAGAAAATTAATTAAAAGACCTTGCTTGCTTTCTTCACAGCTTCTGCCTGAGTCACTTTGTAAAACAGAAAGATAAAAATAAAAATGTAGTTTTCTAGCTATCTTTGCCTGTTATTCAAAGATGGTGCATATACAGTATACTCATCACATTCTTATTTTACTTCATCAGTTTTACACCTCTTGCCTCTGAAAGCTCATGCCATATTATGACAATTAACCTTTATGGTATTACTAGTATCATGAAGCCCGTTAACTTAACGGGTGCTAGAACAGTGAGTTTGATAAGGGTGCTGGGCCCCCGAGGCCAGAAGGAGCGCCCAGGAGCAGCAGCAGGTGGCGGCGGCGGCGAGGAGCGCGGCGATCCCACCCGGAAAACCCATTGCACAGCTTTGGGAGGCTGCCCAAAGTGCCCTGCAGGGGGCTCCGGCCACATTGGAGGGCAGCCGGCGCCACCCTCTTGCCCGCAGCAGGGAACCTTCAGCCCCGCTGGCACTTGCCCTGCCGCATCCGCCCTCCTCCTCCTCTCCAGCGCTCGGTTAGCGGCTGCTCTCCCTGGCAAAGGCAGCAGATACACCAGCAGGTGGCTGGCTGGGAAGCGTGCGGCGTGTGGGAGGGAAGTCCGCCTGATTGACAGAGGCGCTGCTGCTGCTGCCGCCGCCACCACCTTCGCCGCTGCACAGCCCAGCCTTGCCTGGCTCCGGGGAGGCAGTAGTGGCGACGCCCCCGCGGCCGAGCGCAGAGAGGGAGGGAAGGCCGCGGCCCCGCCGCTCCTCTCATGGGCCAGGGAGATTTGTGCGGAGGAGGAGGAGGCGGACCAAGATGGTGGCATCAGGCTCCGGGGCCGCGGCGGCTGCGGGAGCTGGACCGGGCTCCTCAAAGGCGCCCTTCCTCCTCCCATTCACCTCTGCTGGCCTCCACCCTTGCTTCCCCAGCACGCTGTCCGGCCGGGAGCGGCGGTTGGAGGAGGCAGGGGGGGAGAGCATGTGTGTGTGCGTCCAGTCTCTGTGTCCGTGGGGCACATGCGCAGTAGTGCGGACACAGGGACTGGACGCAGAAACACAGGGACTTTATTATATAGGATAGTTTGTTTTTCTTTTTGCTGTTACAGTTAACATGATCACTTTTCTGGTATTTTAACATGTCATGATAATGTGTGGATTCAACTACTAGGGAAAAAAGGACTACAGAAGCTGAGGTGTTTGTTAGTTATAACTAATGTACTGTGCTTCAAATTCATATTCTGAAAGCAAAAATGTACCCATCAAATCTAGCTGCACAATGAATGCAGTTCATGCTCTCATGAAAACTCTCCTAGCCTTTCTAATACTGCACTCGTATCTCTTGTCATTGGATGGCTGAAAGGATAATATATTCTTGTGAGTGGATTAGATCAATTCATTAATTTGGAGTTTTATCAATGGAAGATCTAATCTAGTTTCCATTTCTGTTTTCACACTACAATCTACAAAAATATGTCAAGATGATGTTATGGACGAATTTTCTAAAATTTGCTATTTATCCAAAAAAGGTGAGAGAATATTTTACATTTTTCATTTCACAGTTGTTCAGCAACAGTTAAAAGAGGAGTTTCTGGACTTGCTTTTAGTTCACCAGGCAGGCATATAAGGCACTTGTCTAAAAATTGAAATGGTTATTTCCCACCCATGTTACTTTAATCTGGATAAAGTGTTAATCAGTGCCATTACTTATGTACTTAGCATCCAGTCTCGATTGAAGGAGAGTGTTTTGGGAGGGATAGGGAAATAGCTTTTGTAAAATTTCTGTCCACAATGCAGTAGTTATTCCCTATAGGTTCCTTTAAATACTTTCACCCTCCACAATGTTTGAACACATTCATCTTCTAATACACCAAACCTCAGTTTTGTAGGTTTTATTTGAAGTGGCTGTACGATAATAAAGGGGATATTGGAGAATGAATAAGAGAAAAACATCTACAAGGCAAGTCCATGCATTTTTCCATTGGATTTGTCATCACTGTTGAATACTATTGTTTTGAAGGATAAGGAAACAAGTGCAAAGGAACACCTCTTCAGAGTTCTTTAGGAACATGTCACCTCTGTGAAAAGTACAACTGTACTTACATGAAGCGAAGTTTTCTATTTTCTATTCCTAATGAAAGGTCAGCAGATTGGGTTGATTGCTCTGTCCATGGCTGAAGGCAGGCAGCAACATTTTGGGATGTAGGGCTCCCAGGATTCAGTTTGCAAACTCATCAAGCTTGAGCTAAAGACAGGAGTTAAGAAGGAAAAAATAGAGCCTACATCCCAGAAATAAAGAAAGGAGAAATGGAGCCGCTACAGCTAACCTCAAGGGTGGGGCTCTGCTAACCTTTCATTGGGAATGGAAAACTGCTTCAGATAGGTACAAGCACATTTGTTTCCCATTCCTGAAATGAAAGGTCAGTAGATCGGGACATACCAGAGCTATCCCAATCTGGTTGGCTGGGTGAGAGTGGACAGGTGAAGCAGAGGCTTAGCAGCTGTGGGGAAGAGCCAAATAAAAGGGTAGTTCGCATTCCCGATCTCTGCACCAAAAATGGAAGTAGAAAAAAGCAGCTCTTGCTGTTTAGGTGAGCCTTCGCACTGCTCCCACTAGCCTACTCTGGGCTTCTCCAGCTAAGATCCTGCCCAAGAGAGTGATGAATCACAGATCCATGATGAAAAGGATCCTGGCTTCCTTTGTAGAGTAGGCTAAAGATCGTAGGTTAATGTAGAGAAGGTAGGCTAAAGATGGGGTATTTTCAAATATATATATAGTGGGAAGGCCGATGAGGTATTTCTAAGGTGGGGGGGGGGGGCGTAAAGGGTTTCTGTAAAGACAGGAGGAGTAAGTCAGGAGAGAAGAAGTTAGGAGCAGAACATGATCTGGATACACTCAATGAAGGCAGGAACAAAATAGAGACTTGGGAGTCCCCAAAGGTTGTTTCCTGCCTTAGTCCGTGGGTGGAGCAATTAACCCAATCTGCTGACCTTTCATTGCATGAATGGGAAAACTGCTGTTCAATAAAGTTATCTATGGAGGATGCATTTACAATGTTAAATATCCCTCTCACATATACAGTCCTATCAAATTAGCATTCTCATTGTGCCTTGTACCCTGTAAAACTGGAAAGGTTTTACATCCCCTTGAATCATAAATCAGAAGAAAAAGACTTCATTGTTTTAAATTTATATTTTAAATTTATAATTGGTTTAAATTGAAAACTGAATGATGAATGAAGATCATGATAGAGTTCATTTTAAATAGTTAAATGTGAAATTCAAGATGTGCAATCCACAATGGCTGATTAACATATTAACAGATGTGGTGGGATTAAATTGTGTGTGAATCTGCCCATCAAACTCATTTTATGCATACAGACTAATGGTTTGTATCTACGGTATGTGCCCTACCAATGATAGCCTTCTTTTTGAAGACGTGTCCAGTTCAAATCCAGTTTAGATATAAAGAGTTACAGCAAGCAAAAATTATGGCTAGAAAAATTGCCACTTCTACAACACAATGAGCATGCACAGAGTTCACCTGGTCATAGCCTTCTCCCCTAGAGTGAGATATCTATTTCTATTTAAATTCTACATTTGCATCTATACATATAAATTCTTCTGCAATACTGGCCAATCTAGGACTATTCAGCACAGTCTAGGTCTGTTCAGCTAAATATTGAATGGTGTTGTGAAACCTAAATGAATGCAGTGGTTTGTTTCCAACACTAATCATTCATCTTTTAAATATATGGTGCTTAAACATATATTTTTGCATCTTCTTAGTTTGCTATGCAGTGTCATAAAAAAATCTACTGCCTACTTTGCATTTTCTTATTTTGCCATGTGGTGTCATAAAAATATCTACTGCCTTGAACTGCACAGAAAACAAAACTGCAGACCAACCTATCTGCAAAAATGCTCACTGAGCTTGCATTCATACAAATTTTCACATGGAGTTCTCAAGCCATTTGCTATGTGTGATACTATATTATAGCACTAAAGCAAAATAATTATCTTGCTTGATTAGTTTTCATATCAAGGGGAATCCTAATGTTTTGTTGTTGTTGTTGTTTAGTCATTTAGTTGTGTCCGACTCTTCGTAACCCCATGGACCAGAGCACGCCAGGCACTCCTGTCTTCCACTGCCTCCCGCAGTTTTATATCCAAGCATTCAAAATGCAAGTGCTCATGTAAGCTTTACCATCGTAACACACTATAAACTACCATTACATGAATCTACAATGGAGACTACAGATATCTTTGGGATTTAACTACGGTATATATTTCTAGTGGGAAAAATATTTTCAGGTGTGAAACTAAATTGTCAAAGCAATATGAGTAACAATCATAAGGTAGGTTATATGGTTTGCACTATGCTGTTCTGCAAGGCATATACCACTATAGGCAAGTCATAGTTCATCATCTATTAAGCAAGACAACTTCAACCCTGAGATGCAGAGCCTGGCATTCTGAACTTTGTACATACCAAATACATATGGTTGCTCCTAAATTGTTTTCATTCATTTTTAAATAAATTGCTAATTGCATAGGCACACTACCAATATAATTCAATGACTATGAAGTATTAGCTTCCATCTCTGTGGTATAAATTTCTTAGCTGGGCATACCTACCAGTGGATGAAATTGAACCAAAGATTCTTGTGCCAATGCACGGATAGTAAACTCTTTTCTATGGTGGACTGCTCATCTACTATCATAATAATACTTAAATAACCAATGATCACTTAACATATATACTAACACAATCTGTGGCGACAATCTGGTAATCAAGGTGTAGCAGAGGGGAAAGTACAGCTCTGCAACAATTTTCGGAGCAGGGGTGATGAAGTCAACCGCAAGAGGACCAGAGTAATGATGGGTCTTTCTGGCTTTGACAAGTCAATAAGCTTTCAGGTTTGTGACAGATTATCACAGGAAAAGTCAGAGAATGAGGTAAACAATCAAGCAGAGGAACAGCAATGAATGCAAAGCGCATGGGGGGGGGGGGAAATCCAAATATCAAATGTCATTATAGACAACAGGTTGCCGATTAAGAATATCACCCATAGCACCAGGCTGCCAGCCACATTTTCAACTTTAGAACCTCCAGAGACTTTTTAAACACTGAAACAAAAGGTATCTTCTAGCAAACTCAGGTGGTAAATGCTTCCAGGATTTAGCCAAAACAGGGTGATTGAGAAATAAGATTGAGCTGTTAGCAGGCTCTGAAGATCCAGAAATTTTGCGGAAGCACCACAAAATCTTTAGGCAAAACAATATGAGGGGACCAAAACAACAATCCCCAAACAGTCCAAGGAGGACAAAGGATGCTGAGTGGCTACAGAGTGTCTGCTGCAAACGGAAAAGTAGGGTGGTGAATAGAGTATTCTAGAAGATGGCATGGCTAGCTGGTGGGCAATCTAACAGGAACACTATATTTTACTTCAGTTATATCTGAATTCAATTATATTCTTTATCATCACTTATAGCACTCATATTAACACCACAATATGAGACATCCCATCAGATGTCAAGGAAATAAGCAGCTATCCTACTTTTAAAAGACACATGAAGGCAGCCCTGTTTAGGGAAGTTTTTAATATTTAATGCTGTATTGTTTTTAACACTTGATTGGGAGCCGCCCAGAGTGGCTGGGGAAACTCAGCCAGATGGGCGGGATATAAATTATATATTATATTATTATTATTATTATTATTATTATTATTATTATTATTATTATTATCTCCTTTAGTTAGAAGGCGGGTCTAGCACTCTACAAAGGTTTATCGTATACAAACTAGGCAATGTATACAGACTAACATAAATAACAAGATTTTAGTTTAAATCAGGGGAACCAGTGGCAAACCATATGTTTTACTATAACTCTCATCATCCCTGGACATTCACCATGTTAGCTAGGGTTGCAGGCTCCCAATCCTTCCTTTAAACCAGGGGTCAGCAACCTTTTTCAGCCATGGGCCGGTCCACCGTCCCTCAGACCCAGAGATGCATTTTAAATAAAAGGACACATTCTACTCATTTAAAAACACGCTGATTCCCAGACTGTCCGCAGGCCAGATTGAGAACGTGATTGGGCCGCATCCGGCCCCCAGGCCTTAGGTTGCCTACCCCTGCTTTAAACAATGAGCTCTTCAAGATGCTGGAACAATAAAACTTCTACTGTGTATTAATCCGTACAATCTTGAAGTATAGGTCATATTTTAAATTTAAGAAAATATTTAGACACCTAGATTTAAGTCACAAGTAAACAGGAAAGTAAGCAGGGAAAGATGCTCAAAATGAAAGTGTGGAAAGTAAAAAACAAAACACAGAAAGACATAAGAGTTGAGCTAAGAAAAAGAACTGTGCTAATAGCATGATAAAATCTGAAATGAATTAATGATGCTCCACAGACTTTATACTACTCTCAGCTCTCTACGGAAACTTTCTACTCGTGAAATATCTAGATAATTATTCATCTCTCTTTTAGATGACCAGGCATAAAAGATAAGATGGTCAGCCTTTCCGGGGGGGGGGGGATCACTATATACCTATATGTTCCTTTAGGATTTTAGGGGTGGCTTGCTCAAAATTTAATTTGGTATTATCAAAAATGCAGTTTCAGTTTGCCTTACTGCACAAACCCAGAAAATAAAATGCAGCAGTGTGATTGGCAAAACAACTTTGTGATAAACCTTTAGCTGAAAATGAGCCAATTTCAAGGTGGAGGTTGGTGATGATTGGTAAACCATTATACTTTAAATTCCTTGATAACTTATCATGTTGCTTTTATCCTTCTGACTGTCAATTACGGTATCTTGCTTTATCTCTTTTTGTACAGCCTGGTTGCCCCACTGAGTATTTTCTTTTCAGTGGCACTGACAATAACAACATGCGACACTTGCAACACCAATCAAATATTAATAGCGTGCACTGCTGAAATTGTAAATATTGTATTATGCTTTGCACTTTGTATGAGGTGGAAGGCATTTCCATGATAACTATTTCTCAAAATATTACTGGGGGTGATTGCCTATGACAGTAGAAAAACTACCTGGGATTGATCTCCCATTACTTAGGTCCACCAAACCCAAGAATACAGCATTTCTAAAAAAAGAAAAGAAAAAAAGTTACCTTATTAAAACTGTATTTTTTAAAAAATATATATTTGCTTCTTTAAAAAGAGTTCTGGAGACACGTTTTGTTCCAGCTGAGGCAGATGAAGGTATCCTGTTGTGCTGCTGCAAATGCACCATGGCTTTTCTTCTTTCTGTGCTCCTTCCAGAGGTCATTTCTCCTCTGATCACTGCTATGGATGCACAACCTGACTGTCTGTCTTCAGGCACTGTGGTTGTTTTCAAAGGATTCCCACATGGCAGGATTGATGTTGCCAGGCTTCTCGTCAAGTTTGCAAACATCCTTGTAACACAGAGTTGGACTGCCTAGTGCCTGAAGCCAGCTCCTTGTAGAGTATGTCCTTGGGGATCCTGCCATCTTCTGTTCTGTGGACATGACCAAGCCAGCATAGACATCACTGAGATAGGATTGCAAGCATGCTGGGAATGTGGGCTTGGGACAGCACATCTTTGTTTGAGATTCTGTTCTGCTGTGTGATGCCCCAAATTTTCCTGACAATGCGCATGTAGAAACCATTGAGGCGTAGCTTCTGGCAGGTGTAAATTGCTCATGACTCACTTCCATAAAGCAGTGTGCTCAACATGCAAGCCTGGTATATCTGGAGAGCACCAAATTGGTTGCTTCTGGACTACACAAACAAGTCCAGGCAACCAGTAGTAGAATAAAAGCCACAAAGTAGACAAGTGTAATACCCATATAGTGGTGTACCCAGTGGTGAACTTACTGACTGCCATCAATTTCTACCTAAGGTTGCAATAAGTCTGGAATTTCCTGGACATACCTAGAATACTATAGTCAGCAGCAGCGTCCTGGCAGAAATCTGCAAAATCCGGACATATAGTTTTTCCGGACATATCGTTGATTGCTTTTCAAAAACAGGAAAACTAAAAAAGCTCAACAACTTTTGTGTCCAGATTTTTACTTTTTGAAATATGGCAACCCTATTTTTACCACACTTTAAAAAATCTGATACTTGGGGGTAATTTTGCCATAATTTTGCTGCCACTGTCCATAGTTCAGGTGAGAGTTTGTAGCACGCACTTTGGGAGAATGAATTGAGATGCTGAGACACCTGAAGTGATAAGGGATACAGGTGGCTTTAAAAGGCCGGCATTGTCTTCTCCATCCTTATTGTTTCCTGCGTGGCAGCCCACCCAACCTCTTGTACCCCCATAGTTTCAAGTATGGGATTAAGCAGTTGCCATTTCTGGGACCAAGTAATAACCCCACAATCAGCAAAACAAATCTCATTTCTTATTTGCCTAATTCATGTTATAGCAGTCGCGGGGTGGGGTGGGGAGTTATGGTAATTTGGTTGGTTTGGTGCAACACTCAGTCTGACACAGCTAGCAAGTGCACTATAGTCAGGAAGAGAGTTAAATAGAGGCTACCTTAGTTAGTTGACTTCTGGCAGATGACCAACAGGAAGTGTTATGGAAGAGGAATTACTCTGTTTGAACACATCTACTGCTGTCCAGGCATGATGCAAGGGTTAATGATAGCACATTTTTATGCTCACTGCAGATATCTTTAAGGTAAGTGGATGAGTGAGCAAGCACAAAAAAGTCATATTTATGCTCATTGTTGATTTTGTTAAGTTGATGCATTTTTTGTCCTATACCTCATTTGTCTTGCATCTTCATTTTTGGGGAAGAGGGATAACCCTTTGCAAACTATAAATCAAACAGCTGAAAATAACATGCTGGCAGCCATCACCATAAGAAGTGTCAATAATACTCATCATAGCTGTATTTCTCATTGGCTTGCTGCCTGGAGTACATGGTCCTTGTGATTACTGTGTCATACTAAAACACCCTCTGAATAAAGATTTAAATGTCACGATATTTAATGTACTGCAATACAAATTATGATTTTGCTATGATATGTTTCAGTTGTGTCACTCCTCAGATCAGCTCAAGATGGATGGGTTTACTCAAGGGTTCACAGAAGCAGTAGTAAGACATGGTCTCATGCACCAATGAGTTGCTAAATCTAATCAAGCAGGATTTATGATGCTGACACACGCACACACACACACACACATATGACAAAATGCATTTTACATTGCTATTGCTATTTAAGTATTTGTTTTACTACAGGAAAAGGCTGCTTGGCATACATTTTTCCTTTGACCCTGGGTAGCAAATTTACAACTAATTCAGTAATAACTTTTGAAGCTAGATGTTAATAAAATGCAGATACACCTGGAGACATGACAGCTGCTGAGAGGTTGGAACTGCAGAAAAGGCCGACAAATAGGTCAAGCTACATTTTAGTCAAAACACTTCTGATGAATCAACCCACTTCACAGTCATAATAATGCCGCATCAAAACATTATTTAACCCTTAGACATTATTTATAACATCTCAATTAGTAATAACACATTACAGTATTTATAATTATTGGAGCCATTTTTTTACAGAGTACTTTTTTGTTCATACAGGTGGTCTGAACTGTCCCCAAATTGTCCCTTCCATTGAAAAAAGCTTAAGAGAACAAATAAAATAGGGCCAGTAACGAAACACAAGATGACACCAACAGAGATGGGAAAGGACAAAAGAAAATGAAAATTGAACAGAAACGCAAAGGTAAAATGCATTGACATAGGATTGTTTGCAGTGACACATCTGTCCTGCAGTCTTGTGTCCATGAAAACACACTAAAGGACTTTCCAGAACATATAACCAAAATCCAGAATATGAAATAAGCAGCCAGCGATGTACCGAAAGCCACAAGTCTCAAGTAAATGTGTTGGTGATCACTTTTCAATTTGGTACCATGTAAATGTAGCACTGAATCTGTTACAGTGGTACCTCTGGAGGTCTGTTCGTAACAGGAAACCGCTTGTAACATGAGGCACACTTTCTCTAATGGCACCTCCCGCTGCTGCCGTGCTGCCAAAGTGCGACTTCTGCTTGCATTCTGGGGCAAAGGTTGCAACAAGGGGCATCTACTTCCGGGTTAACGGAGCACATAACCCGCAGCATTCATAAGCGGGACGGTACGTAACACGAGGTACCACTGTGCTGTCAAAATTCTTTGTCAACACTGATTACCTTTAATATTCTAAGCTGATATTGCAATGCTACGGCCAGGATATTAAGCTGGGCAGGGGGCTGGGCGGGCAGGCTAATACCTGTGGCACATGAGTTAGCCATCCTTGCCCTAAAGTGTATGTTCACACACCTTGAGAAGGTTCTAAAAATAGAAAAGTGGCTCATAATAAGATTTTCCCTCTCCCAATTTTTTTCTCAGCCTAGGTTTTTTTATGCATTGAAGACGACATGCTCAGATCACAATTACTGGACATACTTGAGAAGATGTGTGGATTTTGCTCTTTTCCACATTTCACAGGCAAATGAAAGAACCCTGCAATATCAGGGTAAGGGATATGAAGGGGACTGTTTCTCACTTAAATAATCCTTTGCCACACGCTCTGCAGTTTAAGTCTGATGATTTCGTTGGAAAATATTGATCTGCTAAAAAATAGTATTCAGTAGTATTTAAGTATGCTTAAAAGTATGTTATAGTTGCTTCCTTTAATTGCCTTTCACCTTTTCAAAGAAGAAAAGTAGAAGCATGTTCAACATTTTAAGGTTACGTTTTATTTGTTCTCATATATAAATTACACACCATTCCTAAGAGTTTAAACAACTTGTTCCTTTCCCCTCCAATCTCCCTTTCTGCTTTTCTCTACATTCTGGGGATTAGATTTTTGGCTTTGCTCAAGCTACCATACTTTTTGGTTTCCTATTCACTTTCCTATGTCTTCTCCTGCCTGCTTTCCTCTTTGTTGTTCTCCTGTCTCCTTGTAGTGACCTCCTGGCTTTTCCCTCTCTCTCAATGTTGTGTCCCTTTGTTTCCTGTTTCCTTTCTCTGAATCACTGCATCACCAAAGGCTTTGTTGTCATTGTGTTGGAAGAATGACAAGACACACCAGTCTCTCACTGCATACCCTTGTGCCAGCTAGCCAAAACAGCTGCATAGCTGAAAGGTTGGAGAGATGAGACTCCACTTTAGGAAGCTAGGTTTCCTTCTGCACTACTGCAGGACAGGAAAAACAAAAACAAAAAAACACCTCCTTTAAAAATGCATTTCCTTCACTTGAACAATTAAATAAATACAGTGACTTGGAATGCATGCCAACTTATATTCTATATCTATGCTAGACGGCATGACTGTATCAGTTCTACTACAAAGCCCATTTATGAATCATCTGTGAGAAAGTGCACTGTGTGCCTAAATCAGAATTTGCCCCATTTATGACATCATAAATTTATGACCCAGGTGGCGCTGTGGTTAAACCACTGAGCCTAGGGCTTGCTGATCAGAAGGTCGGCGGTTCGAATCCCTGTGACGGGGTGAGCTCCCGTTGCTTGGTCCCAGCTCCTGCCAACCTAGCAGTTCGAAAGCACGTCAAAATGCAAGTAGATAAATAGGAACCGCTACAGCGGGAAGGTAAACGGCATTTCCATGTGCTGCTCTGGTTTGCCAGAAGCGGCTTTGTCATGCTGGCCACATGACCTGGAAGCTATACGCCGGCTCCCTCGGCCAATAATGCGAGATGAGCGCGCAACCCCAGAGTCAGTCACGACTGGACCTAATGGTCAGGGGTCCCTTTACCTTTACCTTTATGACATCACAATACAAAATTTTAATAGATTTTCCAACCTTTCATTATCAATATATATTAGCACATTTTTCAGTACAGGTTGCAACTTCTCTCATTTGGGGTAATGGTTTTGTGTAACATTAGAAACAGACACAAACTGGCTCTTCAAAAGTGACTTCCTACTACAGCTAATATTTCTACAGCCAATAATTTCTCATCTCACTGCTTTGTTTAAAGCACGCTGTTATGAAATAGGTAAATAAAATGGGAAACCATTTCAATTTCATATTAAGTAACTCATCGTGAATTATACTTGGATGGCCTATTAAGTGAGAATTTCGTATTACATCTGAAGAGATGGGAGAGCTCCATATAGAAGTGAATTTAATCCATTAACTGCTTTATGGACCCCAAAACCTTCAAAGTGTGTCCCTGAGTGTCAGATTTTACATTTAGGTTGCTGAGTTAGCTGAAATATCAGTAATATCACCAGTACATAAAAAAGCTCCCTCTTGAATACACAGAGAAGGCAATCCCTGTGAATTGTTTATTTCAGCAGGCAGATGAACTTGTTATTTGTGATGCAATGCAGCATAGCTATACCCATTCTCAACAGAATCAAATTATATAAAATGCTGTATGGCTCATTTTGAGGAATTATATTTTTTTTAAAAAATATTCTCAACACCTAAGTAGGTATATGACACAAGTACGGGTATTCCAATACATGCTTCAACACATTAATATCTCAAATCATTTTTTCACCTGTGTGGAAGCATAGCAAGTCATTGTAATCGTCTCATTCTCTATTTAGCATTTTATTTCCTGATATCACAAGTCCTCATTCTTCATTGGCTCTGTCTCACTGGGCAACATCCATATTTGAATGGTGGCTTTGCATGTATCCTAGGCATACCTGCCATGTCTCTCGCGAAGAAATCCGGGATCGACAGCCACGCGACACCGGAAGTTGCATAGACACAACTTCTGGTGTCGCTTTGCCCATCTATGGGCACCGAAAATGGCCAGCGCCGGAAGTCGCGCCTACGCATTTCCGGAAGTGCGTAGACGCAACTTCTGGTGTCGCTTTGCCCATCTATGGGCACCGAAAATGGCCAGCGCCGGAAGTCGCGTCTACGCATTTCCGGAAGTGCGTAGACGCAACTTCCGGTGTCGCTTTGCCCATCTATGGGCACCAGAAAATGGCCGGTGTTGGTGCTGGAAGTCGCGTCTACGCATGTCCGGAAGTGCATAGATGCAACTTCCAGTGTCGGCGCCGGCCATTTTCGGTGTCCATAGAAGGGCAAAGCGACACCGAAGTTGCGTCTACGCACTTAGGGACATGCGTAGACGCGACTTCCGACGCCGGCCATTTTCTGGTGCCCATAGATGGGAAAAGCGGCACCAGAAAAATGGCCACTGACAGGAACCAAATTAAGGGAAATTTACGGGAGAGGAGCTGGAACGGGAGACTTGCGGGAAACGGTAAGGAAAAATGAGGGTTTCCCGGGAAATACAGTGGTACCTCTACTTATTAATTTAATGTGTTCCGAACGCACATTCGTGAGTAGAAAAAATTTGTAAGTCAAATCCCATAGGAATGCATTGGGAGAAAAAATTCGTAAGTCAAAGCAACCCTATCTAAAAACTCATAAGTAGAAAAAATCCTATCTAAACACCATCCACGATGGCGGACGGAGCTCCATTTGTAAGTAGAAACATTCGTAAGTCGAGTCATTCATAAGTAGAGGTACCACTGTACGGGGTACTTGGCAGCTATGATCCTAGGGTTTGTTTTATCCCTTATGATGTCCCCCATCATATGGGAAAATCCTTAAGTATTTTTAATGACCATTTTGTGTTTTGCAGCACATTTTAAATAGTGTACCATGCAAGAAAATGTAAAAAAATAAATAAAACAAAACCTGTAGCTGCTTTCTACTGGCCATGAATGGGCCTATTTTCAAATAATAATAACATCAACTTCCTCCCAAAAGAGCCCAGGATAATAAACATGAAAATGGTAAAAACAACACAAAGATTTAATGTTATTTAGATGCAACACCACTACTGTACAGACAATTTTTAACGATATATTTAATGTACACAGCCTTAAATTTGTCACTGAAAAGTTGCCTTTAGAAAGCAGCAGCAGTGCAAACAGATGAGCCAATGGGACTTACAAGATGGTACTATCTATGAGGGCTCCTCTAGGGTACAAATAGCACATCCAAAATGGCACTGTCCCCTTCTTCAAGCATTAGAAGGAAGAGCAAGAGTATCATAAATGCAAGTAAAGGACCATTAATGGGTTATCTGCCCACCAAGAGTCAACACTGTTTGCTTCAAAATTTAAGAAGTGGAAAAATAAGGTCAGTTTTGCAGCAGCATTTATTATCAACACTATAGTTGGCAACTTTTAGACCCCTCTAGGTTAATTAAGTTAACACAAAATCTAAAACTAATGCCTTGGTAAGGATAAAAATACATTTGATTTAACAGAGTTAAATTTGTAAAAAGGGCTATTAATTGCATGTTTATATTTTCATATACTTAATATTTTGGGTTGCAATCCAGCCTACACATGATTAAAATAATCATATGCTTGACGTCAGTGATACTTAAATCTGCATAACTGCTCAGGAATGCAGGCTTAGCTGTTCTAAATGTTCAAAGACATGTATATATGTAATTTGCTTTGACACTTTCCAGGGGCAGGGAAAGTGGGATTAGAGTGGGCTATAAATCTAAATAAAAACATAAACTGATTAACGTAACTACACCATACACCATCTATGGACTATGCTGCTTAAACGTGGCCCATACATTGATCACAGAAAATCACAATGCATGCATCAAAGAGGACAAAGAAAATCCACTGAGGATTCAAATAGCAATATACAGCCGAAACTGCCAACATAATTCCTATAAAAATCCTTTGGCTTTCCTGGGCAACAGGAAGACTTGCAATCTTCTCAAGGCCGCCATATTCCATCAGCAGGAAAGGTGAAAATCTTACATTACTCAGCGGCCTTTTTTTTTTTGCATTATTCACCGTGGCTTCTGATTCAACAGGGATCCACTTCAAAGATTTTATTCAGCATAATGCTGTGGCATGGACTGAAAGTTAACTAGTTTGTTTCAACATAGAGTCTATCAACATTTTAATTTCATGAGGGGTTTTAGCTTTGTATTAGTTTTTACAACTAAGTATGCATCATGGTTTTATTTAAAATATTAAATAGTTCCACGGAAGCTGTAGAATACACACTGTCAATAGTTGAGCATTTTAGTAAAAAGAAATCATTATTCAGAACATGGAAAGATAAAACAGTTAAACGCAAAATTCTATATTATTAGAATTATAAATTTATCTGTTTCTCATTATGTACACATATTTTCACATATGTAAAAATACTTGCTTCTTCTCAGAAACGAATTCTTTCCCCCCTGCATGAGTTTGCCCACTTCTTAAGCGCACTCCCCTTTTTAACAGAGAAATGATGGCTGAATTATGGCCTTATCCTTCCTAAACAGAAAAGGTAGTGCATTTCTAAATTATAGTTCAATTTTTTAAAATGACATTTCACTTGCCATTTTGAAGGGAAATGGTTACAAAACGCAGGTATTTTCTATTCCATCTGAAGAACTTTTAATTAAATTGCTTTCATCACCTCTATTGTTACCAGCACATGTGGATAAAAAGACAGCTGTATATTATGCAGTTTTCCACTGTCCATATATAACCAGAAAACAAGACACATAGATTTATAATGACAATAATCATAAAAAGCAAACTTACCTATAAAGTAAGATAGTAGTATTGCCAGTAGCACAGAGACCCCTACAGCACAGAGTGCTGTACATTTCCAGCTACAGTACTTTGAAGACTTTTTAAATTTAAAAGCACTTCTTGATAAGGTGTTCCTAGGTAGTGGTCGTGTCGGAGGGGAATAAACCGAGCCGGATGCCATTGTGTAACCCGGTGTCGCAGTACTGAACAGTGGTGTCGTCCCTGTTCCTGTTTTGAATAGGAAATGCCTGCAGAAAATAAGAAGTAAATACAAATTAGTGTCTAGGATAGTTAATGGTACTTTTCTTCTTGCTCCGTATTTGTTCATTTTGGGGGATAGCATCTTAACATTTCTTCAGGTTTGAGGATTTTTATATACGATGGCCCTGACACAGAGATTCTGACTGGCAAAATATGTAATCTTCTGGATGGGAAAGAGCTACTTTTATTCAGTCCTCTATTCCTATATTAGGGGACAGGTGCTGCTGTCGATGCAGTTGGCATGTCTCTCTTATTTACGGTGTGCAAGATGGATGCAGATGGTAAGCCTAAAGAAATGTAATTGTGGCGTGCAGATTGCCCTTCCTGGATCTGGGCATTGTAGTACCACAAACAGTGTTAAGCAAACCTCTTGTTCAGAAAAAAATATTAATGTCTTATTTCCGTTGGCTACCAGAACTTTAGAAGTCCACAAATACACAGTGTATATTAAAACTCACGTTTTAAGCACCAAGATCCAAAGGCTCAGTTGGACATTTGTCCCTACACAATCAAGAGGAAATATTGTCTAGAACAGCACATTCCCAATTTGTGATTCTTTGCTTATTCTCACATATTCCTTAGGGAACAGCCTAAACAGCTTCTTGATGACAGTTAGACTACTACTACTACTACTACTACTACTATTTATACCCCGCCCATCTGGCTCGGTTTCCCCAGCCACTCCGGGCGGCTTCCAACAGAAAAATAAAATGAAATAATCTATTAAACATTAAAAGCCTCCCTAAACAGAGCTGCCTTCAGATGTCTTCTAAAAATCTGGTAGCTGTTTTTCTCTTTGACATCTGATGGGAGGGTGTTCCACAGGGCGGGCGCCACTACCGAGAAGGCCCTCTGCCTGGTTCCCTGCAACTTGGCTTCTCGCAACGAGGGAACCGCCAGAAGGCCCTCGGCACTGGACCTCTGGGCAGAACGATGGGGGTGGAGACGCTCCTTCAGGAATGCCAAGAAATGCCATTTGCCCAACATTACCCTAATTTTGTACAGGGGTGGGCAGTGTTAGGGAAGGAAAAAGGTCATTTTGGGGGTTTTCTGGGCAAGGTACGGTAGTTCTACTTGAGTTAGGAGGAAAAACATGTTTTCAAATTATGTTTCTAGAGGTGCATAAAGAGTATTATCTTGATTCTATGTATCTATCATCTATCTATTTCAAGGTAAATATGACAGATTTCTTAACATTTTTATAGCATACTAACTGGCCCTGCACGCGTTGCTGTGCGTTAGTCTGTGAAATGGAGGGTAATAGCCCCCCTTCAGATCCCCCTTAGCCTCAGAGTCCCCCTGAGTCGAGGTGAGATACTGTGGAGAGGGCAGGTTTCATCCCTGTGTCTTCCCCCACCCTGTTCTGACCCATTACCTATCCCTGCCCTCTATTCGGACACCCCATCCCCCCCCCAGGCAGGCCCCTACCTCTACTTGGCCTAGTCTGGAAAGCGGCCTAGTCTGGAAAGCCGAGGTGAGATATTATGGAGAGGGCAGGTTTCATCCCTGTGTCTCCCCCCACCCGGTTACGACCCATTATGTATCCTTGCTCCCTATTCACCCCCCCCCCTGTTAGCGAGGAGGATATTCATGGTAAGTGTCCTTTGAAAATAAAAAGATAAAATGACTGCCTTCCAACCTTAGGGCTGCCACACGTCCTGTTTTCCTGGACATTACTGGAATGTCAAAGGCATAATTGACATCCAGGGGGGATTTCCGAAAGGTGGCATTTTCGGTGGATCTTAGGCACGTCAATGGAAAAATCACAGGTTTTTGGCGTTTTTGTAAATAAATTTAAAAAGCTCAACAACTTTTGGGGTGTCCTGGTTTTTACTTTGTGAAATATGGCAACTCTATCCAGCCTTCACCAATATCTGTTCAGAAACCAACCAATATCATCAACAAAAATGCCATTCTAAGGTATTGGTCTCTATCAAGACTACTGCATGGAGAGAGGTTTAATTTGATGCAAAAAAAAAAAAAGCACCTGCATACCAAACAGCAAAAGAAGAAAACTCCCATTACTCCCAATGATCCTGCAGCCACAAATTTTCAGCATTGCAGTATGTGGGGGGGAAATCAAATTCCCCTCTCTGGGTGGTGATCCCAATCTAATCAGATGCCCCTTGCATTTACTTTTAAGTAAAAAGGGTGCAAAGAGCCAGGGCTGTCTAAAGCATATGCGGCACCAGGGTGCAAAGAACCACCTGGCGCCCCCCCCCCCCAGGTTGCCCAGTCCCAGGCACGCAGGAGTGCAGAGTCGGCCAGCCGCCTCAGAGTCTCACTGGCTTGGTCGCCCCCGAACTCACAGCGCAGAGCTGCTCAAAGCAGAAGAGCCCGCTGCGGTGCTCCAACCAACAGATGGGCTCTTCCCTGGACTCTACTCTCGGGCCCTTGACTCTCGGCCTGGTGCCCCTGAGAGCCCAGTGCCTGGGTGCCCCTCACCCCTTGCACCTATGGGTAAGGCGACCCTGCACAGAGCTGTGCACAATACAGTTAATGTGTGGTTTGACCTCAAATATAATAAAGATGTAGCAAGCCTCATGTTATCTACATCTTAAAAGACTACTCTTAAAAGATTATCATTATCATTATCATCATCATCATCATCATCATCATCATCATTTCTATACTGCCCTTCATCAGAGGATTAGGGGCGGTTTACAATACGAAAACACAAAAATATATAACAATACTCTTCCCCATTCCGCATACACACAAAGTTTAAAAGGCCATAGATTGTTTAATTAGCCAAAAGCCTGGGAGGAGAGGAATGTCCTTGCCAGGCACCTAAAGATACGTTTTTTAAAAATCTGATTTCCTAATTTAAGCACTTTTGTGCTGCTTTTGGCTTCTTTCCTAAGGCAATCGTGGAAGGGAGTTTTAAACCAGCTCCCACATAGAATACTATACATTTTCTGTAGTGTACATATCAGGCACAAATGTACTGAGGCAGCTTTCCAGAATGGGTAGACTCAGCAATGATCCTACACTTTACAAGCGCCACATAGGTTTTCTACCAACTCCTACACAGTCACCCTTACCAAGCGGGAGTGTTATATTATGGGAAAGTCTGAGACAGCACACAATATGGCATAGAGTTTTAGTCTTAAATTCCCTGCCATCCTTCTGCTAAAAATGTAAGTGCCTTTACAGAGTTGTCATTTGCAGATCAGCTAGGAAATTCCAGGGGAGGGTGCAAAAAAGAAGAAGACAAACAGAAACCTCCTTAATAAACAGAAATCTGCAATTCAAAATGTGTGCTACAATCCCTATTTGGATCTAAATTTTGAATAAGAGAAACTACCATAAAAGTTTGTTACTCACACTTAGGTAACATGTTAATTGTGAATATCATATTGGTGATACTGCTTGTATGCAGCAAATGAATCTAGCAGCATTTTGAAAAGTTTTTCCATTTAATGCCACTACAAGTATCAGCAGCTAAACAAAATTATGAATCAAGAACTAGTAAGTACTTTATACATGTAAAGAGTTATTCAATTACCCTTTTAAAGAGTTATTTTGTCTCAATATATCATATTTGATTAAATAAAATCTGATTTTTTAAGGAAAACTGCAGACTTTTATGATAATGACGTTGCTGTGGTGTGAGCTTTCTAATATTAACAATAATCAAGTTTGAAATCTTTAAGGAATTGGATAACAGAAAGCTGGCTTGTGGCCATGTTTGGATGTCACAGTTTAGTGTGACATGAGCAAGACTGTGAGCCTTGAGCTCATGCACTCCCCCATTCCTTCTTATGGTGTGGTTGTGAAAAATTCAAATGTTTTTGCTACTTGGTTTCAAGCTTTCTTGTTTAGCTTCTGTTTCTGCAACTTTGGTTTCAAGTTGGTTTGCTTGTACAAACTACAGTCAATGTTAACTACAATTTGTCTATTTGGACATAATGACAAGCTGCAGTTAATCAAAAACAGAAGTGAATGCTTCAAACTCCTCACAGCCATGCTGTGGGAAAAAAAGGCAGAGCACATGAGCCGAAGGCTTGCCTAGATTTGCTCATATAATATTAAACCATCATATAGCACGGGGGGGTGGCCCTTTAAGCCTCTCCACCTGGCCTTCAGAATTCTCCCCAGGCCAAATATCCTCTCCACAAGCCATGCCTCCTCACTGCCCTGCTTTACATGCTTTATTATGGAAACCCAGCCAGATGGGAGGGATGTAAATAAAATAATAATAATAATAATAATAATAATAATAATAATAATAATAATAATATTTTGGCCTTACTGGAATTTGTTGTTGAGCTCTTGATAATGCCTTTCAGTATGGCTAAATGGAAGGTAAAGATGGATGTGTCAGTTTGTGGAGAAACTAGTATAAAGGTAATATTTACATTCATTGCCCCACCTACTTTTGCCTCTGGCCCCTTCCATTACTGGCATTTGGCTGAAAAGGCATACCCTCCAAAATTGTCACAGGACTCAAGGCTCTACTTCTAGAATGACATATTTTCCCTTTTCATAAAATCTTGCTGGTACACACACACACACACACACACACACACACACACTAGAGTAGTTTAATTACATGCACAGCATTATGTGTTCTGTGTCTGTCTCTTTGAAAGCACAAAACCGATAAAATTCACTAGAAGCTTCTTAGTAGAAAACCAGAATGGAAAAACAAGTTGTCGAGGTTTTTTTTTTTAAAAAAAAAAATGAACAGAATGAGAGAGTACAGAAGTAGGGTAGTAAAATCAAATTAGCTGGAAACAACATCTTCTAAAGAACCAGGAACAGCTTGTAAATCCAGCCAAAGGCAGTATAGCTCAGACCACCAACTGGAAACCTTACAAAATAAATATCACCCACATTAAATGAAAGCCACTTATCCATCAGTGCGAGGATAAGTTAGAAACAATTTTTTATATGATACGTTTGTGCTAAAAGTAGCCAAAACCAGAAATGTATTTTATGTATTGTCAAAAAGGCGCTGAAATCCTTACCCAGAAAATTCATTAAAAGAGAGATTTCAAAACACTATCTGATGCTGACTCTGAATTTCAGTGTAATAATGGATACGTTTCCCTTTACAACTTTATACTGTATAGCTTTATACAGCTTTCTGGACAAAGGTAGTCAGAAAACCACTATTTGTTTTCTTTAATATATGAGAAAGTCAACCCCTTACAAGAAGGCTGATGTTTCAGCTTAGCACAGGGGTAGCTGTCTGTTGGTCCACTGTCAGAATCTAGTCAGTCAGCTAGGTCCATTTAGCCCCAATCATTCTTGCCAAGCACTGGTAAGAGAAAAGGTAAATCACAGATTTTTTACCTAGGGAACCCAATCCCCAAATGACTTGTTCAG
The DNA here is from genome assembly GCF_963506605.1 of Zootoca vivipara. NCBI lineage: Eukaryota > Metazoa > Chordata > Lepidosauria > Squamata > Lacertidae > Zootoca > Zootoca vivipara. The sequence goes on along the minus strand of NC_083284.1, from coordinate 50,668,029 downwards.
AAAGTGGTATGATAATTGTGCCCACTTTCGTGAATTGCCCCTTACAGCTCTAGAGACTTCTGTAATACAGTCGTACCTTAGTTGTCGAACGCCCTGGAACTCGAATGTTTTGGCTCCCAAACGCCACAAACCCAGAAGTGATTGTTCTGGTTTGTGAACATTCTTTTGGAACCTGAACATCTGATGGGGCTTTCGTTGCTTCTGATTGGCTGCAGGAGTGATCTGGTTTTTAAACGTTTTGGAAGTCGAACGGACTTCTGGAATGGATTCTGTTTGACGTCCAAGGTACGACTGTATTAGAAAAGCATCTTTCTTTCTTCTTTAAAAGAGAGCTTTTTGGAGCAGATGTGGAGCCTCACATACTGATTTTGGCCAGCGCAGCACAACTTTACAAATGAAGCAATTGGGTAGTCATGCTATTCAAGTCAAAAAGTAGCACACAGGGCACCAAAAGGTATCTTCCCAATTCCAATGTGAAAAGAGAGAACAGAATTCCTGTTATTATGATGCCCTTGGTTAGCCTTCACTTTGTCCACAACCGTCTTGGCATCATTAACACCTTCAGTAGAGTCTCTTCAGGAAAAAGACTGCCAAGTTTTGACCTATTTTCAAGGAGCATAACTCCACTGACTCTTCCTGCTATATTTTGGAGCTTGGTGGGGCATCATTGGTGGGGCAGGGCAGGACAGGGCATTGGTGAAGTTGACATGCATGCACTGGTGGAACCAATACAGCCCATACCACCTGACTTTCCCATACCAACCTGGTATATCCAACAACACTGCTGCCAGGAAACTGGCAATGTGACAGTGCCCTCCCTCTTATTCCTAGATGGCAGGACCTCGTCTGCTGGGGATGATGACAATGTCACCAAGATTGCTCTCAAATCCATGCAGCTGGAGTAGGCATTTTAGTATCTATATGAAGAAATATAGCTCTACAGACTTTTGTCTCATCACAAGTCTCCCCTTTTGTTGGACCCAAGCAGATGTTTCTGCGTCAAGCAGATTATAGAACAAACTAGAATCACTACTGGAAAAGAGAGAAGCAGGGCCTTATCAGAAGTACCGGTAACTCTCGGGTTATAGAATGGGCTATCAGATAAGGTATGCATTAGAAAAATATACCTATTTTTATTAGATAAGAAATGCTTTGCAATACTTCTTATAAACATTGGCATTAGGTAACTCAAGTGCTCAGGACGAATGGCACGGCATAGCTTTTCTGCCAATATTTTGGAATTTCAATTCTGGTATTAAATTATTTATTCTGTAAATTAGATTTGCTATTATTTGGCATACAATATTACCTTTGTCAACATTTTCTGGATTTTGATATTCAATTGCTAATTTATTTATGTAAGCTGTTTCAAACAATGGAAGGTGAGGGGTAGAATTTTTTTTTTTTGGACTCTAGAACAAGTGACTGGAAGCTAAGGATGCTTCTGGTAAAGTATGTAATTAAATGCATAGTTAAATACTTAAGTATATACAATTTTTGGTGTGGATTCCCCCCCCCCCCAAAAAAAAAACAAAGAGACTGGAAACAGGACAAAATGAATTTATGAATGAATACTTGTGAAATTGACACAGGCTAGAAACTGACTGATCTATTCTTCCCTACTGGATATGTTAATTAGAGACTAGTGCAGACACTACACCAAGAACAAAAAGGCAGCTTATGCTTCTAATGTAATATATGTTTATTCACAGGGAAGTGCTGCATGTATACAATTAAAAATATGGAGAATATGTGTAACTATTGTTATCTTGTGAGAACCATGCAAGTGTAGCCCCTAAGAGGTCTTGTAGTCTCTCATTTAAAACCCTTTTGACCTCACACAAACTGGCATATAAATAATGGAATGACACTGAAAATCTAGTCACTAGAGAATATTTGCAGCAGAAAAATATCACAGCAGTTTGACTATACTTTTGAAAGAAGAAAATCAGTGCTGACTGAACATTTCTGATTTTAATGAACAATGAAGCAATGTCCTTGACAATGAATTATTGACTTACCTATACACACTTCATATCACCTCAAACTAATATGAGAAAATGAAAGCTAATGCACAAAATTCCATTGCTTTTCAGTGTCATAAAGCACCATCAGGTAGTATATGAACAGAAATGGAACAAAGTAGAACTGACGCATCACAATCTCAGGATTTGTAGAGAATCTTTAAATTCCCAGAAAGGGGTTTTTCAGTTCTGCAGTTTATCCTGCCTATATATATATATATATATATATATATATATATATATATATATGAACAGGTGGGATAAGCCACCCATGGCTTCCTTCCTTCATGCTGAGTAAGTATATTCAAAGGAGTAAGTGGATTTCAAATATATAACTTGGCAATCCAAGGTATAGCATTGATATGTATAAATGCAAGGCTGTGCTCTGGATTTCATTAGTGAGGGTGCTGACTAGAAGTGAGTGCTATGCATTAAAAATCATGGGAAATGCTTTAGTAAGTATGTGGTAAGAGATTCTCACTTTTGCTTTATCTGCGTGCAAATATAAGTAAGTACTGTAACTAAATAAATGTCAGTCCAAAACCAAAAGATTTTCCACCATGCAAAAGTAAATTAAAGACCCAGAGAATATATATGACCAATATTTTTTTTTAAAAAAAAGTTGTTGCAGTTTTAACCATGTCCACAGAGGTGGCTCCTTTCACTTAAGGGATGCAACTTCAATGTCACAAACGCTGGCTCCCTCGGCCTATAGAGCGAGATGAGCTCCGCAGCCCCAGAGTTGGACACGACTGGACCTGATGGTCAGGGGCCCCTTTACCTTTACAAATAACATCAGGGACACGGGTGGCGCTGTGGGTTAAACCACTGAGCCTAGGGCTTGCCAATCAGAAGGTCAGCGGTTCGAATCCCCGGGATGGGGTGAGCTCCCGTTGCTTGGTCCCAGCTCCTGCCAACCTAGCAGTTCGAAAGCACGTCAAAGTGCAAGTAGATAAATAGGTATCGCTCTGGTGGGAAGGTAAACGGCGTTTCCATGTGCTGCTCTGGTTCACCAGAAGTGGGCCATTGTCATGCTGGCCACATGACCTGGAAGCTGTATGCCAGCTCCCTCGGCCTATAGAGCGATATGAGCGCCGCAACCCCAGAGTCCGTCACGACTGGACCTAATGGTCAGGGGTCCCTTTACCTTTACTGTTATAAACAACAACAACAACAACAACAACAACAACAACAACAACAACAACAACCCCACATATATTAAGCAAAATAGAAACATCATCACCTGACCCCACTCTCCCCCCCATCTACCTCTTTCCCCCTTTTCTTCCCAATGTCTCAACAAATGAAACTGATTTGTAAAAATGTTATGAGAGACATTGCACATATCTTTATAAACCAAGAAAACCTTTAATAAAACAACAACAACAACAACATAAACTGTACATATTTATCACTATACAATATGTCATTTTATTTTATGACATGTAAGTCCTATACCCAGCTGACTTACCCTACATTTATATATATATTTAAAAATAGGTTTATTCAGATTTTCAGCAAACAAATAATGCAGGTAGCTAAACAACATACAAAAGCCAGCAAAAAGCAACTCTTTAAAATGCAAGTGAAAAAGTGCATGATATGAAAACATGAGAACAACAAAAACATAATAATACTAGCTGTGATGCTGTGAATTAGTGAGGCTGATAAGCTACATTGTCAACCTGACAGTATGTTGTATTCTAAAATCTATTATGCAACTGATGGGTTATTATCTCTGGACAAGTTTCACACCAGGAGGAGATCCCTGCTAGCATAATTTCAAAAGCCAAAAGCTAATAAACAAGATAAATTTCACTGCTCTGTTACCTCTATCAGTATCAAACAACAGTCATTTCATATAATGCACTTCATCTGCCAGGTACCTGCAACTTGGGGTTCCCATAACAAATATATATAAAACAAATGCATATATTTCTATCAATAATAAAGGTGAATCAGCATTGTGGGATAATTGATCTAGAGGGAACAAGAGCATACATTAATTTGTGAGATAAATATGCTTATGTGGTGGATTTTTTTTTAAAAAAATTACTTACTGTGCAATCCCATATATGCCCAGTCAAAAGTTGTCCAATGAACTACAGGGGTGCAATCTGAATATACTGGGTTTTTGTTTTGTTATTTTCCCCTCTGGTTTATTACAATTATTATTTCTGCATACTTGATATACATAATACTTTTAGCTATCTGTCTTTATTTTTATTTCACTGGAAAGCTCACAGGGATACTAGAACAAGATGAATAACAGGATTTATTTCTAAATGGCTAATTATTTATGAAGGGGCAATACCTATTTCACAGGGAAAAAAACATCATGACAGGCTGTGCATCAGACATGCAACATAATCGTGGATAAATGTTCCTGGACCTAGATCAAACTGTTTGTGTTTTAACCTCATCATCAACAGAAGCAACCAGTGATGCATTTAAAGCTAAAATTAACTTCTCTCTGTACACCACATCTAGGAAACAGGAACTCGACCAAACTGGGTCATTGCTAGCTATGATTTACTACTGACAAACTAATGGAAAAACACAGCATATGAAATGATTGTGAATGTGACAGAGCTGAGCTCTTTCTTTCCTGATGAAGCACATTAAACTATCTGCTATTAAACGTTTATGCACCCTACTCCTACCAATATATTGTACTCCTGTGGAGCATAAGGCCTTCAGGTAAATGGATTCGATCCCTCCCATAAAAGATTAATACCTGTTTTCACAGAGGCTTAATCAATATTAAAGGCTGTCATTCCATTGGAAATCACACCAATAAAAGCACCTAATTGTCTACTAGCACAAATGCTTGAATGCATTCTAAACTTCTACCGGTAAGCTTGAATGCATTCTAAACTTTTCACACCCCTTGGTCAGCTTTGCTGATGACTTAAGAAATTGTATAGACGTTTTTGATCAAATTCTACCTTCTTACATTAGTACAGTAATTAGATCATTCAAATGTGCCTCCAATTCTGTCAATATAATGAAATTAACAGATAATTAAATACAATGCCATGTTTGTAACTGTTTCGTTAAAGCAGAATTCTGATGAAAAAATTATGCAACATTAGTAAACTACACTATAACCTGTCTCTCCCATCCTACGACATGCTACCACGCTAAATACAATACAGTGGTACCTCGGTTTAAGAACACACCTGTTAACGAACTATTTGGTATATAGTTACAGGTAGGTAGCCGTGTTGGTCTGAGTCGAAGCAAAATAAAAAAATTCCTTCAGTAGCACCTTAAAGACCAACTAAGTTTATATTTTGGTATGAGCTTTCGTGTGCATGCACACTTCTTCAGATACACTAGAAACAGAAGTGTCAGACCCTATATATATACAGAGGGTGGTGGGGGTGGGTGGGAATGGGAGATGGGCTGATGGGAGTGGTAAACCTGTAGATGGCTGCTGATGGCTGCAATTAGTCCTGGGCTGAGGTGCTAAAGAAAGCTTGATCATGCATAATGAGATAAGAATCCGATGTCTCTATTCATCCCAGGTGCTTCCATGGTTTTAAGCTTGGTAATGATTTCCAATTCAACAACTTCCCTTTCCAGTCTGTTCCTGAAATTTCTCTGTAATAAAACAGCTGCTTTGAGATCTTGTATAGAATGTCCTGGGAGATTGAAGTGTTCTCCTACTGGTTTTTCAGTCTTATGGTTCCTGATGTCAGATTTATGTCCATTTATCCTTTGGCGTAGGGTTTGGCCTGTTTGTCCAATATAGAGAGCTGAAGGGCACCGTTGGCATTTGATGGCATACACAATGTTAGAAGATGAGCAATTAAATAGTCCTGAGATGGTATGTTGGATGTTGTTGGGGCCAGTAATGATGTTGTCCGGGTGTATGTGGCAGCAAAGTTGGCATCTGGGTTTATTGCAGGCTCTGGTACCAGTGTCCATGTTAAGTCTGGTGGTTGTATTATTGTGGGTGAGGAGTTGTTTAAGATTGGGTGGCTGTCTGTAGGCAATGAAAGGTCTTCCTCCCAGAGCTTGAGAAAGGGAGCTGTCATTGTCCAGGAGAGGCTGTAGATCTCTGATGATGCGTTGTACTGTTTTAACTCGGGAGCTGTATGTGATGACTAGTGGTGTTCTGTTATTTTCTTTTTTGGGTCTGTCTTGCAGCAGGTTCTCCCTAGGTATCACTGATTTTTTTTATCTCCTTGACATCTGATGGGATGGCATTCCACAGGGAGGGTGCCACTGCTGAGAAGGCCCTTTGCACTGCTGAGAAGGTTCCTTGCAGTGAGGGAACCTCCAGAAGGCCCTCGGAGCTGGACCTCAGTGTCCGTGCTGAATGATGGGGAGATGCTCCTTTAGGTATACAGGGCCAAGGCCATTTAGGGCTTTAAAGGCAGCACGAACACTTTGAATTGTGCTCAGAAACATACTGGGAGCCAATTTAGGTCTTTCAGGACCGATGGTCCTGGTGGCCATTCCCAGTCACCAGTCTAGCTGCTGCATTCTGGAGTAGTTGTAGTTTCTGAGTCACCTTCAAAGGTAGCCCCATGTAGAGCGCATTGCAGTAGTCCAAGTGGGAGATAACCAGAGCATGGCCAGGTAGGGTCTCAGCTGGTGAACCAGATGGAGCTGGTAGACAGCTGCCCTGGAGACAGAATTGACTTGTGCTTCCATGGATAGCTGTGAGTCCAAAATGACTCCCAGGATGCACACCTAGATCTTTAGGGGAGAACAAAGCTTCTAATTGCCTCTTTGTGATCATGACAAAGGTGAAGGAAGGCGGCGCACATAAGCCTGAGATACCCTACAGCTCATTTTCATCATGATAAGCTGTGGTTTATTGTGAAGTACAAACTACCGTAGCTCTTTATATGTTCATTATAAGTTATGAATGGCTCATATGCAAAGATCCTTTTTTGCAGGATGAGCACTTAAGAGAGGGCCCTTTCTCTAGTGGTACTCAAGGTTTTGGATTTGGCTACTCCAAAAATAACTATCCTATCAGTTTCAGGCACAAGGTCCTGCTGTTTAATGAAGCTTGTTACCTTGGTAATGGCTAAACATTTAGGTAGTTTTATTCCTGCGCTGTTGTTTCATCTTAAATGAAACAATAAAAAAACTAAAGAAAAATTAACTAATGAGGTATCAATGCTTAAGAAATAAATCCACCTCAATAGTCCGTGGGAATCCTCCGGCCCACGGGCAGAAAACATTGCCGACACCTGGTTTAGCTGCATTGTTGTTGTTGTTGTTTAGTCGTGTCCGACTCTTCCTGACCCCATGGACCAGAGCACCAGGGCATTAGTTTCTATATTTGTATGTGTTCAGGCATGTGAGACCGCACCTACAACCTGAAGTGGTAGAGCCCCAAAGTTTACCACTCCAGTAAGAACTAGGCCTACTGGGCTGATCTTACATAAAGAGAGTGGGGATGTATATCTAGAGGAGTAATGAGCAGTGGCAATAATAATAATAATAATAATAATAATAATAATAATAATAATAATAATAATAATAATAAACCTAGGAAGGTAGTTTTGTGGCTTCAGTAGGAGGGATGACAGGAATAAATTATTATTGTCTAAAAGAGTGGAGCTACTAATATGAGTTTGACCAAACTGCGGGAGGCAGTGGAAGACAGGAATGCCTGGCGTGCTCTGGTCCATGGGGTCACGAAGAGTCGGACACGACTAAACAACAAAAGAGTGGAATGACTTTCATCATCACCACTTGTTCAGACTGCTTTTTAAGGGAAAGTGACAGTTTCTCTTCCCTCCTGTTTAGACAGTTATTAAGTAAGGATGGGAATCCCTGCTCCACATCATTTACCATTTGTCCTTTTAATCAGTAACAACACAGCTTCATATCCTATACATATTGACAAATACTAGATGCAAGAAGATACTGCTGTCAATGGGGGTGGGGGAGAAAAACAGCTTTATAAAACATGCATCTGGAAAGACAGTTCCAAAACAAACATGATACATTGTGCAGAATAATTTCCATCATTCTATATCCTTTCACATTTTTAATTTACCCTCAGACACAAAATATTTCACATGCCTAAGTAAAGTGAGAGTGACATCCTGGGCCTTATGGCAGGGAAAGTTTCTCCACTTTTCCCCATCCAGTAGGGATGATGACAGCAAGTACACATTTTCAGTGCTCCATGTGGCAGGGGGTACAAGGAAGGAGGTAGTTATCCCTCATCTTCAGACCTGTATGGGGAGGATGTTAGAACATCCACTACTATTTCTCTCCATTTTTCAACACAGAGTCCTAGTTGCCTGAAACTATGTACAGCTGAACAGGCATACCCAAGAAAGCTCTTACGTATCAGTGCTTGGGGACATCCTCACACAAGCAAAACTGATGAGTTACAAAAACATTCCCAACAGGGGTCACAACACAAATGGCCTTCCACTAATGTTACAACTGCTGCTCATCTAAATGAGCTGAAAAGACAGATTTCACACTCTGGATCTGTTAATGTTGTAATCATAGGTCTAAGCCTAAACGGAGACATTTGTAACTTTAACTAGTCATTATGGAAGAATGAAAGGTCACATAAGTACAGGGGGGATTTAAATACAACCCTAAGGCTAAGATCAAGTTATCACAATGTACAAAAGAGTGAAACTTGCTTCAGAAGTGGACAAGCTTCTCTGGTTGCACTGTGATCACGTGTCTGTTAACTCCTATAAACAATTCTTTGTGATAACTAATACAACAGCACTAATAATGAACATTGAGGAGAAATTGCTTGCTTCTTGTCTGAAGTGCAGCTCTTATACATGTTCTAAGTCAAAACACTGCAAGGGAGTAATTAAGTTACAATGTGAGCTTTGGGACAAGGTGGCAGTACGAATATTGGCTGTACAGGGTTAAAATCCCACAGATTACACCTCTTGCTGGCAGAATTAAGGGATGAATCAATCTTAGGCTTCTTAAATATTCTGAGCAAAACTGAAGTCTTACAAGTTCCTAAAGGATTACCTGCTTTCCAGTGGCACATTACTGCCAAGGACCCAGCTGTCCTGCAGCTGGACCGACTCGGGTGTGGTTTGCAGCTCGGCGGGCAAAGCAGCCGGCGGGGCCGGACTCTGGTTCCTCCTATTTGTCAGTGAGTTTCTGTTAGGGGAGGTGATAGATGGGTGATGCTGTGCTGAATGCTGCTTGTGAGAAGGTGGCAAAGGTTGCAGGGTCGACTGGCCTTGGTTATTTGGAGGTTGCTCTGAGAAGAAAGAAAATTAAAGTTTGTTATATACATCATCCTCACCTTTACTGGATCTAAAGCAGAAACTGAAATAAAAGACCTTAATCCAATATATTTGCATGTTAGTCTATTGATTGTCTTCAATGACATTTTTCAAGTGTCAGTTTACCCTTGATAGACTAAGATCTAATTAATATACAACAGATGGTGTGACTGTTTTTGGTTTTAATTTGTTTCAGGTTGTGTTTTCTTTCTTTTCTTTTTTAAAAACTGGTTTATTAACACCTACAGAAAATAACATTTGACAGTTCCCCTAACATGCCTTTAGAATTCAGGTTTTTTTAAACAAACAAACCCTGAAATTAAATGGGTAATTTCAACAGAATACAAAGGTTTTTGAAATGCATGTAATCCCTATAATTATTTAATGGATTTCTAAAAGCTTTATTTAACTGCAATAAATTATAGCAAGCTAGTTACTAAACAGCAGTAGACTAGTCTAGTTTAGAGCATTTCAAATAAGGCACTATGATCTGCTAATAGATGCTAAGTATTCTTTAGCAGAAGGTCACTCTGTGAAGCAGATGTTGCTTCATGGATATTTAACAGCCTGAATCACATCTGATTACAACGTCAGAAGACTCATATACTTAATGACCGTTACATCCATTAGAACACACACAGAACAGATTTTCCAATTTCACACTATGTGGTATAACTATGTTTTAGAGCAAGTCACAGGTGATCAGAGAAACTTGCCATCACAACAGTATATGTATGTCATGGTTCCTAAGAAAGTGTATACCTATTGTTTTTAAAGCAATAATCCCAATATTGCTTCTCTCAGCATGCTTTATATCATTCGTGGTTAATAAGGGGTGCTTTTCCACCTTCTGTACATCATAGAACAAATGGTAGATATTACAGATCCAATTCCTAGCACATGTTTCTGAAGCTATACAAAGAATGTACATGGGTCAATTTCATCCTTTTGATTTCAGTGATCGTAGCTCAACTTGCATCTAATTACTTCATCTTATTGGACTTGTGAATTGGGCTGACAGAGACATGCAGTTTTGGCAATAGCATGCTTAAAAGCTTAACACAATCCACAAAGTTTTCTCAGACTTTGGTATAGAAAAAGCTCGACAAAATCATATGAAGAAAATGTTATTATTCAGGTAGCATACAATTAATCAAATTTGTCTTTACCAACACCAGTGGGTGTCAATGCATATGATTAGAATCACTATAGAAAGCTTTAAGGCACATTCACAGCTAGCTACAGGATAATTTAACATGCTAAAGCCCACAAAGGCTTTTTTTTCAAGTCTGCTTAAAACTTTATCTGATTTAGATTAGAAGTTAATTATCAGCTGCTAGAGAAGTAACTTAGGTCATTATGTAAAAAGACATATGAAAATGATTACTAGAGCTACAGGAAGCTCTATCTTAAGACTCTTTCTTTATATAAGATAGTAAATTTGTCTCCCGTGTGTACAACAGTCATTTTTTTCCTGAAGAAGTGGACACGAGTCCACAAATGTTTATGCCTTAATAAATTTTATTAGTCTTTACAAACCAGAAAACGGGACAGAAAGGAACCCAGTTATCTGTGATTTGTGATAATTTCATAAGCCTTAGTAAATTCACCATTTTATTTAGAATAAAGTTAAAACTCCCTCTGCTGCAATTCTATATAACTTACCTGGAAGTAAGTATAATTGAACTCAGAGAGCCTTACTTCTGAATAAATATACATAGACTTGCATTATAAATGTATCTATGTTGGAACCAAGTTTACTAGGTTGTCACCCTACCTATGCATTTTAGTACATTCAGGTAATCAATAAATATGGTTAGTATACTTCCTATCTATTTTTCCACCAGCCTACTTGATTTACAGCTCATTTTGTTGTTGATTTTATGTAAGGCCTACCTACTTTTTTTTTTTAAGAAACCAATTGAGAATAGGTACCACACACCTCTTCCCCTCAAAAGCTCAAACCTTCGCCAATTGTGAAACATATCTAAGGGTGAGTAATGTTTACTTTCACACACTTTTGGTTGAACTTAAGAAATATCTGTTGGGAAGCACCCAGGATTTAGCAAAGTGTCAACTGAGGGAAGTTTATAGGGAGTTAGATCCTTATTCTAGAGGGGCTCAAATTGCCAATAAAGGTAAAGGTAAAGGGACCCCTGACCATTAGGTCCAGTCATGACCGACTCTGGGGTTGTGGCGCTCATCTCGCGTTATTGACCGAGGGAGCCGGCGTACAGCTTCCAGGTCATGTGGCCAGCATTACTAAGCTGCTTCTGGCGAACCAGAGCAGCGCACGGAAACACCGTTTACCTTCCCGCTGTAAATGGGAGATGGACAGGGGAACTAAAAGACTAACAGGAAGAATGTGTCATTCTGGTACCCAATAAACCAGACAGGCTCTCCTGTGAACTGCCCTGACACCTGCAGGTATAGGGTAGTATACTAATTTAATTTAATTTAATTTAATATCATTATTATTATTAAAGGAACCTAGTTTGGATGCAACCCTAAACCACCATTTAACATTAATGGGCTGAGTCTGTTTGTGTCTCAGGCTTGCGTGACCTCCCCGCTCTTTCTTTACCATGCACCATAGGAAATGATTGGAAGCATCTGCTTCAGTCTTTCATCTAGCTGTAGTTTGTCATAACATTCAATGCAGAAAATTGTGGTCAATTTAAACTATAGTTTACGCAGGGGTGGCCAACTCCCAAGAGACTGTGATCTACTCTCAGTGTTAAAAACTGGCAATGATCTACCCCCTTTTGGGGGCTCCAGGTCAAAGTTGTTGAGCTTCTTTTAGGGAAGAGGAAGGCCATTTTTTTAAGGGGTTAAGGTCTAAATTGCGTAGCTTTTTTAGGGAGGAGAAAAGCCAGTGATCTACCAGTGATCTACCACAGATGTCCAGTGATCTACCAGTAGATCACGATCTACCTGTTGGACGTGCCTGGTTTACGGAAACAAACGAAGGGCGAACTTTGATTTGATGATTCTGGCCTATTTCAGTAACGGCATAAAAAACAGGTCAGTAGATTGTAAATTAGATGATATATGCTTGAGAGCAGGCCCTTGAGAGCAGGCCCAAGTCTAGTTGGGCCCTTCTTTAAAGATAATTTTAGTTTAATGTTATGAAATCCATAAGTCTCTCTCACAAATTTAGGTTACTCATTCAGCCAGGCTTTCTATTATTTCCTTAAAGAATGGTGATAGTAACACTAGACAACTGGCAACGTCAACATAAGCAGTTTTATGATTTGCGTCTAAGGTGGCCAATTATGGCGCCATTCATAACCATGTGAGAGACAAATACGCAAGAGGTGCAGTTTCTCCTGTCACACAACTGCAATGATGGAAGAAGCCACACCTGTCAAGCATATCCATTCCATACAGCTATTAAAGGCACCGGAACACATTTCAAAGTCAGGTGTTGGCAATCCTAATTGATACATAGGAAGGAGGATTCTTTTCAGACTTAGTGAAATGTCAGTCAGCTGGTGAGTAATTCTAATGGGGCTGCAGCCAAAAGCATCCCAGCTTTCTGGCTGACAGCTCCATTTTGATGCTAAGCCTGAGCGAAAAGAAAGAAGACATCAAGCCTGAAGGCTATAAAGGCAGCAGCTACAATAACTATTTTGAAAAGAGGTAGAAATTCAAGAAAATAAAATAATGTGGAAGCATGCAGCTACATTAGTTTATCTAATATATGGAAGGAAAGATTATGCAGTCAAATGATAAAATACAGCACATTGTTTTACCATGAATTGCTTGACTAGTCCTGGCTGATCTCATTACATAATAATCGAGATATAAGCAAAGAAAACATAAAAAATAAAAGGGTGCTTTCCTATGTAAATTGTCTTCATTAAATAAACATACAAAATGATGCATGCAATGAAGACTTGAAGTGAACTGACTGGGAATGGTCTGTCTAAAATATTTTGATTTGTTTTAAACACCCATCTACACAGTTGTTTAGCTAAGAGAAAAAACTACTTGGAAGTATTTTCCACTTGGGCAGTAAAATGACAATGGTTAGTTTCTCTTTTTAGCTTTCCATCAAAAGCCCTTTTCAAAAACCCACATGTAATTGTTATTATTGAATTTAAGCAGGATACAGCATAAAACAAACATGTAAAAGACTGAGCGGCAGGATGACAGAAAAAATAAAATGGTTCAATACATAGAATTAATAACAATTTAGTATTTTTTAGTTTCTAATCTTAGTTATTAAAGAATGGAAAAGAATTGAAAAGTTGACCAAATATCCATACTGTAAAGGTAAAGGATCCCCACATGGTTAAGTCCAGTCAAATTTGACTTTGTGATGCAACACTCATCTCCACTTTCAGGCTGAGGGAGCTGGCGTTTGTTTGCAGACAGCTTTCTGGGTCATGTGGCCAGCATGACTAAACCACTTCTGGTGCAGGGAACAGCATGATGAGTGCCAGAGCGCACAGAAACACCATTTACCACCCCGCCACAGCGGTACCTATTTATCTACTCACACTGGTATGCCTTATGACAAGTTTTAGCTATCCAACTGTTATGTAACTAGTACATTATGGGATAGTAATGTACTAGTTACAAAACAGTTGGATAGCTAAGACTTGTCAGTTAGCCATTCATATAAAATAGTGATTTTTCATTTGATAAGAATAGTACATCAGGATTTAGTATTAAAGAAAACTGAGCTACTTTAACAAACAAAATACAAAAATGTGTGTGAAATATCAGCACCCCCAAATAATAATTAAAATGATTAGGATTTCCCTATGATCAAGAATGCTCTAGAACAGGGGTCAGCAAACGTTTCCAGCAGGGGGGTGGTCCACTGTCCCTCAGACCTTGTGGGGGGCCGGACTATATTTTGAAAAAAAATATGAATTCCTATGCATTTAAAATAAAAGGACACATTCCACTCATGTAAAAACATGCTGATTCCTGGACCGTCCACAGGCTGGATTTAGAAGGCGATTGGGCCGCATCCGGCCCCTAGTTTGGGGACCCCTGCTCTAGAACATTCATTGTCTGAATTGTCTTGCATGGCTTTAGTTTATTAATTTAACTAGACATGGATCTCATCTTAGGGTTGTATGGGGTGTTAGGGGAGGGGTAGTACCTCCGGTGGGGGGCATGCCATGCTCCTTCTGGGGTAGTTTGTCCATCTTTGGTCCCCACCCCACTCTCAGCTCTTACCTGTGTCTCCTAGAAGTTGTCAGCATGTGACACTGGCCACATCCTGGGAAACGGCTTTGACTGCCCGGCTTAACCGGGTGAGGGTACCCAATGGGTCTCAAACTCTTAATGAGTTAGAGACTTCCCCTGCATGCAAAGATAGGCTCCAGCGGATTGAGTAGATGAGACCAATAGTTGGTCCAATGGTCAAGAAGGTGGCCCTCCAGATGTTTTGGACTACAACTCCCATGATTCCTAGCTAGCAGGACCAGTGGTCAGGGAAGATGGGAATTGTAGTCCAAAACTACCAAAAAACCTACCCACCCACCCTTTCCCTTTTCTAACTGCAAGACCACTCTCCCTTCTATTACTTTGAACTACTGGCAAGTAATGCAGTAATACAAGGTTTCATATTATGTAACATCTGTAAAGACCTCTAGAAACTGACTGTGACATGAACTGGACCGAGGTACACAAAATGGACTTAAAAGGCAGTGGAAACCTATGCAACTCGCAAGCTAAGGACGAATGAGGTAAAAACCAAACCAATAAAAGCGATTGTTAAGCCCATGAAGGCAGTGACTACAATATATTTGAATGCAACTCAGTGACTGCCACAATCAATCAGTCTGCTCGGCTTATCATTTCACCAAGTGCCAGAATGCATATACATGTATGTGGATGAAAACTACTGCTGGGCAATAGAGAAGAACACATCACAAATAAATATTCTTCATTTGCTACTGAAAGTAGGATTAAAAAAACACACTGCCCACCACATGAGCTCCCTTTTGGTCAATACATTTCCACTAAATGTACATTTCAACTAATACATGCCCTCTCTTCATACCATGGTCGTCCCCCCCCCCCCGAAAAAAACATGATGGTTGTAAAACATCCAGCCCATTTTTTTCTTCAAGTAGTAAAAGGTTGAAATTTCTCACCACATAGAGCTGCAGTGGGGGATTTTAGTAAGTGTAAGTACTTAGAAGTTCTAGTTACAGGTAGGTAGCCGTGTTGCTCTGCTATAGTCGAAACAAAATAAAAAAATTCCTTTTTTTAAAAAAAATATTTTTATTAAACATTTTATAACAAACAAAAAAATACATAAAATACCAAAAATACAAAGAACATCATTACAACAAAAAAAAACATCAATACAATCAGAAACATAAACATATCATCTTTAATCAACTTTTTAAATCATTGTCTTTTTGGCTTCCCCAACTCCCCACTATCTGATTTTCATTTTGAATATCACTGTAGCAGTTTCTATTTCATCTCTTTTACTTCCTTCATACTATAATCTCCTTAGTTCCTCTTAATCTCGTCTTTATATTTGCATATCAATTTTTCAACCTTATAAACTCCTCTTATCTCCCTATTGCCTTAACTTCTGTATTTCCCTAGATATTCAAATTTTCAACTTTCAAAAGTAGTTCCCTATATATATTTTAAACTTTCTCCAGTCTTCCTCCACTCTTTCCCCTGCTTGATCTCGGAGTCTTCCTGTCAGCTCTGCCAGTTCCATAAAGTCCAGCATTTTCATTTGCCATTCCTGTAAAGAGGGCAATTCCTCTTTTTTCCAATATTTTACAATTAAAATCCTCGCAGCTGTGGTGGCATACATAAACAGATTGACATCTTTTTGGCGGATTTCTTCCCCTACTATTCCAAGTAAAAAGGCCTCTGGTTTTTTCAAAAACGTATTTTTATATATCTTTTTCATTTCATTATAAATCATTTCCCAGAAGCCTTTTATCTTGGGGCATGTCCACCACATATGATAGAATGAACCAACTTCTTCTTTACATTTCCAGCATTTATTATCACCTTTGTGATACATTTTCGCTAATTTTACCGGAGTCAAATACCATCTATACATCATTTTCATTAAATTCTCTTTCAGCGCCGTGCATGCCGTAAATTTCATACCCTTCTTCCACAATTTTTCCCAGCCCAACATCATTACATTATGACCCAAATCCTTGGCCCAATCAATCATAACCGATTTTGTTTGCTCATCTTTCAGATGCCATTCTAACAATAAATTATACATTCTGGACAAATTCTTGCTGTCTGTCTCTATTAACTCTGTTTCTAGTTTCGATTTTTCTGATTGAAATCCTATTTTTTTATCTATCTTGAATGCTTCATTTATCTGCACATACTGAAACCAATCACTTAACCTATCCTTCAATTGTTCATACGGCCTTAACTTAAATTGGTTTTCCACCTCCATCAAAATGTCTTTGTATTTCAGCCTGTTCTCATCCATATTTGTCCTTTTAGGTTTCTTCGCCTCAAGTGGCGAAATCCACCTAGGAGTTTTCCTTTCCAACAAATCTTTGTATCTAATCCATACATTAAACAATGATTTCCTGATTATATGGTTTTTGAAACCTTTATGTAGCTTTACCTTATCATACCATAAATACGCATGCCACCCAAATGCATTATCATGGCCTTCCAAATCTAACACATCATCATTGTCTAGCAGAAACCATTCCTTCAACCAGCAGAAAGCTGCGGCTTCAAAGTAAAGCATTACTTACAACCATTAATGGAGGTAGCAAATGAGATTTTAGGGGGGGGGGGCAAGGCACCAGAGACTTGGAAAGACGCTTTTATCTCTCAGATACCAAAACCAGATGTGGATAGGACTCAGGTTAAGAATTATAGACCAATCTCATTATTGAATGTGGATTATAAGATATATGCTAGCATTCTGGCATCGAGACTGAAAAGGGTGTTGAAGGACCTGATACATAAGGACCAGGCAGGATTTTTGCCTGGGAGGCATATGAAGGACAATATAAGAAATATAATAGACATTTTGGAGAGACTGGAAATGAAAATAAACACCAAAGCAATGTTAATTTTTGTGGATGCTGAAAAAGCTTTTGATAATATTTCTTGGACTTTTATGAAACGAAACCTTGCAAAAATGGAGGTTGGTCAAAACTTTGTTAATGGGATTAATGGTATTTATTCTGAGCAAAGAGCGAAAATTATTGTAAATAATGTGGTTTCAGAAGAGATAAGAATTGAGAAAGGAACAAGACAAGGGTGCCCACTTTCCCCCCTGCTATTTATTTCTGTCTTGGAGGTCTTACTGAATATGATAAGGAGTGATGAAGGTGTTAAAGGAATCACAGTAGGCACAAAACAATACAAGCTAAAAGCCTTTGCAGATGACTTAGTACTAACTCTGCAGAACCCTGAACACAGTGTTGTAAGAGTATTGCAGATACCGTGTTTCCCCCTTTTTAAGACACCGTCTTATTACTTTTTTTTCTCAAAAAACCACAGGGTGGCTTATTTTTGGTGGGATGTCTTACTGGTACCGGTATTTTTATTACGAGTCTGAGGGAAGGGAGGTGTGTGCGTCCCTGGTGCAGCCCTCTCTCCCCGGCCCTGGGATGTTCGCGAAGGGCTGCTCTCTCTCTCCTCCAAGGTGGGGACTCACTTAATAGCAATCTGCTACACTGGAGCTTCTTAAATCTAAACCAGTATAATGGAATCTATCTGTGTGATACAGTCCTAGCAGTAGCCTATACGTAAAGCAAGCAAGGATCTCTACCAGCCAGCTGCCCAAGACTTAAGTTCCAACAGTCTGATGTTCCAACAATGTAGCACTTTGTAGTCACTGATAGCAAAGAAGCTACCTGCTGAGAACAAAGAAGCCAGCTAAGCAGCAATTAAGATTGCTGACTTGGTAAATGGTAGCAATTGAGAAGCAATTGAGCCAGCGAGGAAGCACGTGTTGTTAGGACCGGCAGTTTAACTTTTGTGTAGAGCAGCGTTTAGCAGCTCCGTTTAGCAGCTCGCAAACAGCGAAGGAAAAAGTCCTTAATAAATAAATAAAAGTCCCCAAGGCAAGGACTGCGATCCAAACTACTTACAAATCCTTAAAGGGGCAGCTCCACAGACAACCAAGCAGCATAAGGTAGAAAGAAAACTGCAGCAGGCTTTTTAAAAGGCTGCCTTATGCCTTCGGTAAAAGCAAGGAGACAACAATCAGACACGGGAGATTCCCGTTAAGAGGAAATCAACGTGCATTGAATGGAAAGGTGGGGGGAAGCGAGAGGTGGGCTGTGTGTGTGTGTGTGTGAGAGAGAGAGAGAGAGAGAGAGAGAGAGAGAGAGAGAGACGCAGGGGGGGGGGAGAGAGACAGACGCGCGCACGGAGGTCTCTCCCTAAAAGGGAAAACAGCCTTTGCATTCTTCAATCGCCCCTCTTTTCTTCCTCGTGCCTTCATCTCCTCCCCACCCCACTTTTCTCCCCTTCACCAAGTAGAGCTTACACAGCTTGGCTAAAAAAATATTTTTGGATCCTTTTATTTAAAAAAATGCTCTCAGAAACGGGAAAGGGAAATCACGAGGCTTTGGCAGCCAGCAGCTACGGCTGTTCGGTGCATTTTTACAAGCTTTTAAAGGAAATACGTGTCTGTGGAACGACAGCAAAATGGGGAGAGATTTTTAGGGGGGGGAGTTGGCTGGCGGGAGGGGGGTTATTGCTAGTGGGTGAAGGGTCTATCAGTATGTCTTATTTTCGGGGTATGGCTTGTATCGCGCCATTGCTTAGAAATCCTGCTATGGCTTATATTATGCCTACGTCTTAAAAAGGGGGAAAGACGGTAATCCAAGAGTTTGGTAAAGTGGCAGGTTTTAAGTTAAATAAAGGGAAAACTAAAGTATTAGAAAAGAATTTGACGATGCAAGAGAGACAAAGAGTAGAGGACTGCACAGGACTGAAATGTGTGAAAAAGGTGAAATATCTGGGAGTAAATATGACTGCAAAAAATCTGAATCTCTATAAAGATAATTATGAGAAGTTATGGAATGAAATCAAAAGAGATTTGGAGATATGGTCAAGGTTGAAACTGTCCTTAATGGGCAGAATAGCAACGGTTAAAATGAATGTATTGCCAAGAATGTTGTTTTTATTTCAGGCCCTTCCGATAGTGGATAAGTTGAAATGTTTTCAAGAGTGGCAAAAGACATTGTCTAAATTTGTCTGGCAGGGGAAGAAACCCAGAATCAAATACAAACTTTTGACAGATGTAAAAGAAAGGGGAGGATTCTCACTGCCAGACTTAAAAAAAAATTCCTTCCAGTAGCACCTTAAAGACCAACTAAGCTTGTCATTGGTATGAGCTTTCGTGTGCATGAAGAAGTGTGTATGCACACGAAAGCTCATACCAATGACAAACTTAGTTGATCTCTAAGGTGCTACTTAGAAGTTCATTTGAGGAAAGTTTGTAGCACTTGGGACTTTTTAGTGTCGGGGGGAAAAGGCAAACAAAAGGTGGTATGATAGAAGTTTTCATAAAATTATGCATGGCATTGAGAAAGTGGATAGAGAAAAGTTGTTCTCCCTCTCTCGTAACATTAGAACTTGTGCACATTCAATGAAGCTTAATGTTGAAAGATCCAGGACATATTTTTAAAAAAGGACTTTTCCACACAACACATACTTAAACTATGGATCTCTCATCCATAGGAGGCAGTGATAGCAACCAACTTGGGTGGCTTTAAAAGAGAATTAGAAGAATTCATTGAGGATAGGGCTTTCAGTGGCTTCCAGCCATGATGGCTAGGCTTTGCCTCCACTGTTGGAGGCGCCATGCTTTTGAATATCAGTTGCCAGAAACTGCAGGAGAAGAGTGTGCTTTTGTGCTCCGGTCCTGCTTGCGGGTTTTCCACAAACATCTGGCCAAAGTGAGAACAGGATGTTAGATTAAATGGGCCATTGGCCTGTTCCTGCAGGCTCTTTTTATGTTCTAATAGTGGGGTTTAGTTTTTCTGGATTAAAAAAGATTGTGCAAATTATGATATTGAGAATGGAGTTAACACATATATTTTCTTTCCTTTGATACATAGTTCTTCCTTTCTTCTTCCCTCTTCCCAACCTTTGCTGTGAGTCATAACATGCAGAACTAATCTCATAGAATGATGTTGCTTTAGATGCTCCAATCTGTGTTCAGAGCAGACAATGCCCTGGTTTTTGTTAGCATAGTTTGTTTGAGCTGTAAAAATATCTACTGGAAGGGGCTTTCATAAAGCTGAAATGTATGATGTCTGAGATCTTCCCTCACCACAATAGTTAGAAGTAATATAATAAAGTTTTGAACAAATGATAATGGGACATTTGATGCTTGTCTTTATGAAAATTCTAAACTTACTGTGCAGTAATTAAGCTTGGCTAAAAGTTTTTAATGTAGAGCTATTACTCTGTAAATCATGGTTTGTCATGGATTTTCACCCATTTCAGATTGGAGTACACTGGCATTATATGTGAATAATTTAAATGGTTCTATCAATATGTACTGGTACAGGATGTAAGTGATTTTCGTGTCAACATAAAGGAATTGCTGATAAAGTTATGATTTTGCTTATGCCGTTTTCTTTGTCCTCTATTTTCACAGCCGGCTGGGAGAGATGCACTTGCCTCCTTCTGCCCAATGACCAAGATATTACTTTTGGGCATTTTTTTGCAGCACATGACAGCATTGCCACATTTCCTCAGTTACCTGAATTCCTAATGCAGCAGTGAGAAACAAGTCTTAGCAGGTGACTTTTTACTTTGGTACAACCATAAGAGAAGGTTCTTTTGAATGTGGATCCCAACATTGTGAAAAATAAGCAAGCAAATATACAAAGGAGGATAACAAAACCAGATGGCTGAAATCTGCTCAACAATGAAGCTTAGGCACACACCCAGAGCAAGCTGCTACAGGAGTGTTTCCATAGTAGCAAAACTGCAGGTACTACATCTCACTTGGCAAAAACTGTAACAAGGTATTAACATGGAGGGCACAGGATGAAAAGAACATATATTTATCAATTATTCACAGATCAATGGATAGTCAGAACTTTTCAAGCACTACAAAATTGCATGTAAGTAAAGCAATGAGACCCACACTGTGCAGGGAGAGGACAAACTTTTGTACTGGCTGTGACGAAAGGAAGGAAGAGTATTTACTGGTTTGGAATTGTTTTCTCTTCTCCTGACTGTCATTCTGTAGGGGCTGCACATGTTCACTCTAAAAGATTTTTCACTAGCTGGAAAATAATAATGCAGCATGTTACAGCATTTTCACATACAGAAAACAACAACGTATGGAATGTGCAGAGTTGTCTATAGGGTGACTGACTCAGAGATCCTTCAGGCAGAGGTTACTGCTACTAGAAATAAGAAGATAAGATATTGAAAGGAACTTGCTTTGGGGGCTAGAATGACAGTTTCTGAAGAATGGACAGCACTTTATGAAGATCCCAAGAAGGAAAGTGGTGTGCCACCAGGGACACCGCTCCTTGCAGAAGCACTAGAAAGTGAGAGAGAGACGGTGAGAGAGGGAGGCAGTGTTGATGAGTGGGATAAGATTGAGGAAATAGCTGCTGCCTGATGTTTCAGCATGTTGGCCTTTGCTGAGGCATCTTGGAGGAATGGCAGGAGATCCAGAACCATTGCTTTACGTACTGGGGCAGATCTAGCTGCACGCTACTGCAGGAAAGTCTTCTGGGTGGCTTGGTATATTCTTAATCTGCGTGGTCAGTGAGAGCATAAAATGGTAAATATTATTGTGCTGGAGAAACCCTCCTCCTTTAAAGATTTTAATTCAAAGTCCATGGAGTTAAGATGTACCACTAAGGCTCCAGGTGAAGAACTGGTCCTTGTGACAGGATGTCATGGCAGACTGGTAGATACTATGCTAGAAATGTCACAAAAGATAGAATTTTGGACACCCATGGTCTACAACATGGTCGGAATGGGGTATAGTATGAAATGCAGTATAGACATTGGCGGGAAGGAGTAATGTTGGCTGGGTGACATGAGAGCATCTCATGCTTCTGCTTGGAGGGTCCTGTATTGGGAGAAGTATCCAGGGAGTTGATGACTGCCTCAGCTGGTGAAGTGGTCAGTCTCAGAGTCCCAGTGTTGCTTGTAGCTGTTGGAATGTTTGATCATGGAGGGCCCACTTGTCTGGGTCCAACCTGGTGCAACTTAGGCAATCTGCTTGGGTGTTGGGCTCCCCAGATATATGTTCTGATGTCAGACTGAGGAACTGGAGTTCCACCCACCACATGAGGTGGAACATTTCAACCTGAAGGACCCAGAATTTAGTCAGAAAACCCAGATGCCGTGTGTAGCGCTGTTGAAGTATGGCTGAGATTCATAATCTGTTTAGAAGGCCACTGGTAGCTCCATTACAAATATGCATAGTTTTAAAAAGAATTTAGCAGAAATCTCTGGCAGGACTGTCTTGAGCTGGTTATTTCCATATCCACAGGCTACACAGTAATTCTGAGGAACCTAGGATCTGCTGTGGTTCCTCAGTCAAGTAATTGCTTGCCATAGGAAGCCAATTGATTGCTCTACTTCATTTGTTTGGCTGTTGCTTGCCTGCTTTTCAGCTTGCCCTGCCGAGTCTTAAATCAGTGGTGCAGCTAGGGCTGGACCTCAGACCTAAAGTCCAGTGATGCCAATGAGGTTCTCACATAACAACAAAGAGTGCAGCAGATGATGGGGGCAGCAGTACGTAGGCTCTACATCAGCATCTGGGTTCACTGTAGCTGATGTTGGTTACTGCACAATCTTTACTTTCTTCTTATTAAAAAAAACCTATTCTATAGCATGTATGTGGTTATTATTCTTAATATATGTATTCATTTTTCCACTACAACATGGTGGCATATCCAAGTAAGTATGTTTAACATCAGGTAGCAGAAGCAAACAAATGCTTGTAGTCATGATAGTTCTGTGACTTAATGACTTTAAAAGATGAAACTGCACATGTGCAGAGTATATCTTTTTTTAAAAAAAGTATGGGTATAATGACAAAAGTCAATTAAGAACTAATGTATAAAATAATCAAATCATGGCTGGCATGGAATAAATAGTGTTGTGTCAGGGGGGTTATTGGTTTGTTTTTACTTTTATTATGTATTTTGTGGGGTTTTTTATTTTGTATTTTTATGTTGTGACCCACCCTGAGATCTACGGATTAAAGGCGTTATACTAAACAAACAAACAAACAAACAAACAAACAGAATACATGGCTATCCAAAAGTGAGACATAACACTTGATTATCCCCCTTTTCCTCTTGCCACATGGACTGGCACCTTAGCTTTTGGCCTCTTTCGTTTGCCACCAGAACTCTGAAATAGCCTGCTCTTTCTGCCACATATACTGAACCTAGCTGCTGCAGCCTTATACTGGAAATACTTAGGGACAAAATGACTGACAACAACTAGTATTTGTTATACATTAGCTGCATAGCTTTTTAAAAAAATGTAAATAAGGATGCCAATTGTTTTGGGCAGCAAAGGAAGAGGAAAGAGCACTATCAACACTCACACAATAAACTGAACAATTCCCCAGGGAATTTCTCTAATAATGCCACGAGAATATGCGGGAAGACGCACAATTCAGCTGATGGAAGCATCACCAAACACTAATGTATAAGTGTCACTCCTAGACATTGAACAATTCCTAAAATATTTATGAAATTTCGTACATAAACAAACATATAAGAGCAAGTTTACTCTCAGTGGTGTGACAGAGTTTAGAGCTGAGTAGGGTAGCCTACTAACTATGGGGCCACAAGACAAGTTCATTAACATCACTTGAAAAGAATGAATGAATTGGGGTGGGTTTTTTTTTTTTGTAATTTCAATCTCACAGAGATGGAGAGTTTTGTGTCCTACTGATCAGAACCTGTGAGAAAGAAGTAGACACAGGGATGAAAGAAGGCCCATTAAAACAGTATTAATAGCTGTTGGAGTGGGAAAGGAAAACCATATTGGAACAACATGAAAATGAAGTAGAATCGGAAAATTGTAGAAAATTTCTTGAATTCTTCTCAGGAAAACAAAAGTTCCCAAATATTATCTGCTACATTTTATTTTTACAATGACTTTTAAAACAACTTAGAAAACATTTATGGAAACCTAATTCAAATTCAGTTATGCATTCTCCATAGGAAATACTTTTAATGGGAAATGTATGGGTTAGTAACCCAGAAAATATAAGGAAAGTCTGAGCCCACTCAAGGTGTATGAGGTACCTCCATCCCTCCCCCACAATAGAGCTAGGCTTCACTTCATTTTAGATATCAGGCTACAATGACACTGACAGTGTCACAATCTTTCCTTCTTTGGATTCTTCCCTCTCCTGCACACCCCAGAGTTGTAGCCAAGTCGTGCTGATTCTCCTTTCAAACACCTAGCCCTTTCCCTCCATCCAGAACTTTTCAGCTCTTGCCTTCATTACGGCAGCAT
Source organism: Zootoca vivipara (assembly GCF_963506605.1). NCBI lineage: Eukaryota > Metazoa > Chordata > Lepidosauria > Squamata > Lacertidae > Zootoca > Zootoca vivipara. The sequence goes on along the minus strand of NC_083284.1, from coordinate 50,643,293 downwards.
TTTCTCAAGCCTGTCCTACCCTTTACTGCACCTTTGTCTTTTTCACAACACCCTAGAATTCTACTGCCAAGATCATTTAACTGTCTCACCATACAGATGTGACACCCTTCCTTAAATCACTGAATTGGCTTCCCGTACCCTTCTGCATCCAACACAAAGTCATTGTCCTTGCAGTTAGAACTCTCAATACCCTCACCCTTTCAATCTTTCTGCCCTTGTATTCAGAAATATTTCTTGCCATTTTCATTCCTCTTGGTTCTACCACATTCAGTGTTCTCTACATGTGTTAGACATGTGCTAAAATTTCTCCTGTGGGAATAACGGTGATCTGAAGTATTTAACCTTGGCTAGAATAATGTCCTAAATAAATCAAGTTCGTGCCATGAATAAATGAACAAATATATGACAAAAACCCCAGGAATAGTTTTTGAGACAATGATGCTGTTTCAGGAAATAATGCTTGGCTTACTAAACAATACACTTAGCTACATTACAGTAGCTTTAAATGTTTTGCTAAAAACAAAGATAGGCAAATGAGAGAAGGAGTAAATGAGAGCAAAGAAGAGTAGAAACGAAAGCTTCCAAAATTGCTCTGAAGATGCTCAGTAGTCCTTTTGTTCATTAATGACTTTAATTAAACTGTGAACATACAGGTGAATCTGACACTTTTTAGTGCAGGAACAAAGCAATACTGGTCACAGAAACGACTTCTTTACTCCACTACCCATCAGGTGTTTTCAGATATCAATTCTAGAAATGGGTATGCCTTTCAGTTTCACAAAAGATGTTCATTCCTTTGGATTAATGTGCCTTCTAGTTTAACAGCATGATGCATTCAGTAATTTCAAGTCAGACTAAACTTTAAAATGGCAAGGTAATTAAAACAAATCCCACCTTCCAGATTGAATCTATTTCAATTCAAGTAACTGAGCCCATTTTAAACAATGAAATGGCCATCACCTCACTATGCAATTGCAATGTCTATTATCTGGGGACTATGAAAGAAGATTAAAGTAGTGTTTGTATCTTTGCATACCATTTTAACTTACAAGAAGAGACAAAGGACAATAGGTACAGAAATGTCTCCAAAATTGGTCTGAAGGAAGAAAGTCTTACTAAATTATTTCCTTGGAAAGACCAAGAACATAAATAGCCAAAAAACCCTACTTAGGCTGCAATCCTTTACAGACTTTGGGGCTAATTTCTGTGTAAAAATGTTTATGACTGCATTATTAATACATTTGAAATTCAACTACGCAGAAGTTCTTGTTTCTTAAAGATAAATAAAATATAGGGATGGACTTTGTATGCCCTTTATTATTTGTATTTCATTAGTCAAAATCAGGCTGGCTGCATGAGCTTCACACCAATCTTAAAACCCACCTATTGGAGAACCACCCTCAGGTATTTCTCTCTCGTGCAGGTGAATTGTAGCGTCAGTTTGAAGCTAAGTATGAACATGTGTGGCCCAGCCATGCAATATTAAACTTTTCTTTCTACTGTGAAGCTTTAGTCCAAGGGCAGAGACTGCCAGAACAGATAAGAGCTAGAGAGATCAGACCTCATGACTCAGCCCTGTTCATGCCTACACTCTTTGATTTAGGACTCACACTGGATGAAACATGAACAAAAACCCAAAATGTGTGGCATCTAGGATAACCCCCCCCCCCCACACACACACACTGTGTACAACTGTTAAACAGTACAATATTGAAGAAAACAGTCTTCATTTATATTGTCATTAGAATTCACAGGCACGGATGTCTAAATTCAGTCAATTAAACTGTGATAAAAAGTTTTACATATTTTATGAAAGGAAGATAAATGATCATATTAACTCTCCTTGTCTCCATGAACTCAAGGACACAATGAAAGAATTTAGGGTTTTAAAGAAATGTGTACTTATAATATCCGCACATGTTACAATGGAGTTTTCATTTGTTTCCTTACAAAAAATATAAGGAGCCTTTAAAAGCCCACCATCATTTAATTGGTAAAATGAAGTTCAAGATTTTATAGGACTGGCAGAAGAATCATGTTTAGGTGTTTCTGGCCACTATAGAATCCCGTCATATGGACAAAATAGCAATACCTATGAACACCAAGAAGGCTACAAGACTTAAAACGAAAATAGAAAAATAAGAAAATCAATTTAATCACGTGTTAGGTGTGGGGCAGATAAAGACATGGCTGCAAAGGAACAATTGGGAGCCTTAATTGTTCCTGGCAATCACTGCTGGGATTGGCTGTACTATAGTTTCCATAGTGCAGCTGATCCCTGGCTGAAGAGGAGTTAGCTCTGCCCATCTGTCTCAATGGCCCACTGGGATGGGGGAGCTCAGAATTTGTTCTGCTGCCTGAATCCTCTTGCCCATTTTGGGGGGTATATGCTACATGCTAAATCCATTCATTGAAACATCTGCTATTTATTTATTTAATAAAACTTACATACTACTTGATTGTTTTTTGTTTTTATAAAACCCTCAAAGTGTTTGGAAACAATATGATTATTGTAGCAGCTAGTAAAACATAGGCCTGGAAATAATTTGTAGTGGGGGGGGGGGAGAGAGAAAATGCTAAATAAGAAAACCATGATTCATCCTTTAAAAAGGCACAAACAATGCTTTGTAGATTTTGTCTATCATGATATTAAAGCCTATATCAGCCTAGTGAATATCGCCATAAATATATTTAATAACCCACTTGGGCCACAATCAGTGCTCCCCCAGGAGGTACTCAAGGGTACACAGTACCGGCGCATCTTATTTTTGGTTAAAAAGTGTGGCATGTACTGTAAAAAACTTCAAGGTTAGTGCTGGCACCTATTTTTCTAGGAAAAACCCTACTGGTCACAGTTATCTATGCTAATTATTTGTGACATACATACATACATAGTTATCCACTTGTATGTAAAAATTTCCCAGCTCCCTTCCTTGTGGCAATTCTTACTTACCATAAGTTATAGTGGGGCTGTTTATAACCTAGGTCTATGTCCAAGTGGTGAAGCTTCTGAAGCTTCAGCAAGAGAGGCTAAGGGCAGTATCCAAAAGTGTAGTTCCATTAGCACAAGGACTTTTGGTTGCGCAAAGAAGCTTTTCCTTCATCTCTTCTGTCATGCAGTTTTCCCCAACCCTATGAAGCAGATGTGCAGGAAAGCTTGTGCGACACATGGGGAGAGTAGACTGAGGGAAAATTCTATTGCAGAAATGCAAACCCTTGTGCTAAAGGAATTACTTCATTGGATACTGCCCCATTTATTTATTTTAAATACTTTAATGCCAACCTTAAGCAAAATGTCTAGGAAAGCTAAAGCTAAAACTAAAAAAGTAGCAGATAAAAGTAGCCCACAAAATTCAGCGGAACACATAAAATCAGTCTGCAGGAAGCTTATGACAGCAGAGTTAGCACCAGACAAGCCTCCTTGGGAAGGGCAATCCACAGATGGAGCATCATAACCAAGAAGGTCCTTTCTCCATGCTTCGATGGTGTTTCCTGCTTGGCAGGGGGTTGGACTGGATGGCCCTTGTGGTCTCTTCCAACTATGATTCTATGATTCCAGTCACCGCCCATCTAAGTTCAGGTGGCAGGGGAACCCAGAGAGAGAAGGGCCTCTCCAGGTATCACAGAAGGGTTCATGGAAGCTCATGCGGAAGCTCACCCTTCATTGTGAATCCAGCTTAAAATTATAACAAAATCTCGGTTCATTTTCTAATAGGCTTACAAACATTCAGCTCTCCCAGTTCACTGACCTAGGTATGTGTCACAGTGGTCGGATGGGACTACTTCAGAGTAACGACTCTCCACCGCTCTGCATTTTATCTTTTTATTGGTGCTGCGTATTTACAGTGCTGAAGGTAGAGCTATTTACAGAGACACATCTTTTCAGCTTTCATCAGAACCTCCGAATGGCTTTTGGCGCGTCTTGCGCCAGCATAACAACTTGGGGAGCCCCATCCTCTTCCCCCGACGCTTTCTGCGAAGTTCCGGAGTTGGGGGGATGGGTCTGCCCCCCCTCTTTCCTCCTTCCTGTCCCACCTGGGACGCTGGCTCTTCTACCCTGCCAGAGCCTTGGACCCCACTTCCTGTTTCCCCACTGGAGCTGGAGCTTTCCCTGCTCTCAGTCGTGCTCTGGGCTGGGCTGGAACTCAGGAGGGGAGGGGCTTCGCGATACCCCTTGCCCCTCACATCCATCCCCCTCCCAGGCCCCCCTTCCTCCCTCCCGGGTGGCTGCACGGGTGTTGGTGGTGACTGAAAGCCTATAAACTCCGTGCTGTCCGAGCCGGTTGGTGTGAACACCTCCCCCCAGTTCCCTTGGCCCCCTCCTTCCTCCTGGGAAGAGGGAAAGCCCAAAAAGTCCGTGGCCTCAGAGCTGGTGGGGGTGAAAATCTGCTGCCAGTCCACCTCTTCTCCTGATTGAGTGGACCTCGGGGATACCCACATCTCCTCCTCCGGGTCCTCAAACTCTGCTTCCCATCTCCATGGTGAACTGCTTTCCCCCTCCTGTGCTTCCTCCTCCTCCCCCTCCCTTTCCATGTGCCAGGGCTTGGGCCTGTGTGGGAAGAGGGCGTGGAATTCTTCCACTAAGAATTCCTCCTGTATCTGGGTGGCTGGGACCCATTCATTTTGGGATGGCGGGGCGTCCTCCCATGCCATTAGGTACTCCAGGCCCCCCACCCCCCTTCGTGAATCAAGGATGGCCGTTGCTTCATTGAGTGGCTCCCTGCCTCCTCTCTCCCCCCCTCCCTCGGGGGTCTGTGCGCTGTCCCAGAACCTGCTACTTTCCCTGTACGGAGACAGCAGCGATCTATGAAACACTGGGTGCACCCTCATGTCCTCTGGCAGTGCTAGCCTGTATGCCACCGGGTTCACCTGCTGCGTGACCGTGAAGGGGCCCAACCTTCTGGGTGCCAGCTTCTTGCACCTCCCTCTGGTGGGAAGGCCCTCCGAGGACAGCCAAACCTTGTCCCCCACCCTGATGACCTCCCCCGTTCGCCTGTGGCGATCTGCCCCCTTCTTGTACGCTTCCTTGGCCCTCTCCAAGTGTTCTCTGAGCTGCTGGTGCACCGTCTCCAGCTCCTCTGCCCAATCCTCTGCCTGCGGGCCCTCCTCCTCCTCCCCCTCCCTCTCCGGGAAAGATCTGAGGTCGCGCCCGTAGTTGGCCTTAAAGGGCGACACCCCTGTGGAGACGTGCACCGCATTGTTGTAGGCAAATTCTGCCAGTGGCAGGCGATCCACCCAGTCCGTTTGCCTCTGGCTGACGTAACATCTCAGGTACTGCTGCAGAATGGCGTTGACCCTCTCCGCCTGTCCATTGGTCTGCGGGTGCCGAGCCGTCGACAAGCTGACCTCCACCTGCAGGAGGTTCATGAGCCGCCTCCAGAACCTGGAAACAAACTGGCGGCCTCTATCCGAAATAACTCTTAAAGGTAAGCCATGCAGTCTGAATACGTGGTCAACAAACAGTTTGGCGGTCTCCTCTGCAGAGACCGCCCTGGCACACGGTATAAAATGGCACATTTTGGACATCAGGTCCACCACCACCAACACTGCGGTCTTGCCCCTGGACGACGGCAGGTCTGTGATGAAGTCCATTGACACTACTTCCCACGGCCTGTGCGGGGTGGCTAATGGCTCCAGCAACCCTGCTGGTGCTGCTCTGACTACCTTTGCCCGCTGGCAGGTGTCACAGCCCCGTACATAGTCTCGAACATCCTCCCGCACCCCTGGCCACCAGAAGTGTCTCATGACTAGGTGAGTGGTTTTGTCCCTTCCAAAATGACCCGCCGTCGGGTTGTCGTGCATCTGCTTGAGGACCTTACCTCGGAGCTGGTTGGTGGGCAGGTACAGGGCTCCCCTGTAAAAAAGCAACCCCCTCCTTTCCTCAAAGTCTTTTGCCTGTTCCCTCCCCCCTCGCAGCTCTCTGAAGATGCGGGTGGCAAACTCATCGGCTGCCGTCAGTGCTGTGAGTTCTGCCTCGCTCACCACTGCTGCTCCGCAGGACCATGCTGATGGGGGGAAAATGTGTCGGGGTGCTGGTGGCAACTCCTCCTCCATGTACTCTGGCTTGCGGGATAGGGCATCCGCCCTGACGTTCTGCTCCCCCGGTATGTAGTGGATGGAGAAGTTGAAGTGCGAGAAGAACTCTGCCCACCGTATCTGCCGCTGGTTGAGCACCCTGGCCGTTCTCCAGAACTCCAGGTTCTTGTGGTCCGTGCAGACCTGAATGGGGTGCTTGGCGCCCACCAAGAAATGTCTCCAGTGTTTAAACGCAGCGTGGATCGCGAGAAGTTCCTTATCAAACACCGTGTAGTTGCGTTCTGGCTGTGTCAGCTTTCTGGAGAAAAAGGCACAGGGTCTCCACTCTCTGTTGGCATCCAGTTGCAACAGGATCGCTCCCAAAGCTCTGTCTGAAGCATCGGTCTCAACGCGTAGGGGCGCATCCTGCACCACGTGGAACAGGTTCTGGTCGGACGCGAACACCCTCTTGAGGCTTTCGAACGCTGCTTGCGCTTCCTGTGTCCACCTGAACTTCTGCTTGCCTCTCAGGCAGTCCGTGATGGGAGCCGTAACGCGAGAGAAGTTCTTGATGAACTTCCTGTAGAAGTTGGCGAAGCCTAGTAGGCGTTGGGCATCCTTGCGCGTCCTGGGGCTGTGCCAGTCCAGGATGGCCTGCACCTTGTCCTTGTCCATCGCTAGCCCCTTGTCTGACAGTTTGTAGCCCAGGAAGTCCACCTCTTTGGTGTGAAACTTACACTTCTCCAGCTTCACATACAGGTGGTGCTCCTTCAGGCGCTGCAACACCTCTCTGACATCCTTCACATGCTGCTCTGGGTCATTGGAGTAAATAAGGATGTCATCCAAGAAGACCAGGCATTTCTTGAAGAGGAGGGACCCCAGGACGTGGTGCATGAAGGCCTGGAAGCATGCAGAGCCCCCTTGCAAACCGAAGGGCATCACCAGATATTCAAAAGAGCCGAGAGGCGTGAACATCGTGGTCTTCCACTCATCGCCTTCCCGGATCCTGATCAAGTTGTACGCCCCCCTCAGGTCGAGCTTGGTGAAGATCTTGCCCCTGCGTGCCGCTGTCAGCAGATCGTCCACTCTGGGCATCGGGAAAGCCACCGGTTCTGTCATGTTGTTCAGGCGCCTGAAATCCACCACCAGACGGCGCTGTTGCGTGTCTTTCTTGTCCACCCAGAAGACCGGGCTGCCCCCTGCTGCCTTGCTTTCTCTGATGAACCCCCTCTTGAGGTTCTTGTCTATAAACGCACGCAGATCCTCCAGCTCCTGATCTGACATGGAGTACAGCTTGGCTGGGGGTAGCGTGGCCCCCGGCACCAGGTTGATCTGGCAGTCAAATGACCTGTGCGGGGGCAGGTGGTCGGATTCCGCTTCACTGAAGACCTCCTGCAGGTCCCAGTACTGCTTGGGTATCGCCTCACCCCCCTTGACGTGCATGGTGGCCACCGTGGCTATTGGAGGCCCCTCCCCTGGTTGGTGTTGCATGCAGTGCTCCAGACAATAGTCTGAGCCAAACGTGATGCATCTCTGGTGCCAACTGATGGAGGGGTCATGGCGCGCCAGCCAGCTCATGCCCAAGACGATGGGGGGGTCTGAGATGGTGGTGACGTTGAATGCCAGTGTCTCTGAGTGTCGCCCCACCGTCATTCTCATGGGGGGGGGTCTGGTGGGTGATGGCCCCTCCCAGCAACTCCCTGCCGTCAATGGTGGAGACGTGCAGGGGAAAATCCAGCTGCAGAAGTTGGATCTGGTGCGCTTCTCCAAAGTTTCTCGAAAAGAAGTTGGCCGACGCCACCGAATCGATTAACGCGAGGACCGTCAGGGGATACCCATTAGGGAGCGTTAGCGTCACTTCTAGAACCACCCCTGCTCTGGGGGTGGGGGTGGGCTAGCACTGCTCCTCGCTGTGCGGGCGGGTGGGTTGGGGCTGTTGTGTGCTGACGGCGCCTGGCTGCTGCCCCTTGTCTCCTGCAGCCAGGCTGTCTCGTTTCCCTGCTGTGGTGCTGCGTCAGTGGGGGAGGGCACAACCGTTCCCGCCTTTCCTTGCCACTCTCTGCGATGTGGGCAGTCTCTGACGAGATGCTGAGGGGAGTTGCAGAGAAAGCAATTCCCGCCTCTTCCCTCCTTGCGTCTTGGCGCCGCTGGGGTTTGAAAAGCCCGCGCGCTATCAATTTGCATGGGTTCCTGGTCTTGGCTGGCCCCTGGCATGGCGTGAGATGGCTGTTGGGGGAGTGGCTTCTCCTGCGACCGTGGGAACCAAGCCCGCTTTGCGCGCGTTGCTTGCTTGTCGTTCCACCGGGATTCCTGTCTCACCCCCACCGCCAGAGCCGCTTTGCTCAGCTGATCCATATTACTGGGCTTTGGACCTCTCGAGAGCTCATCTTTCACATCCTCATTCAACCCCAGGTAGAACGCCGCTTCCATCGGAGGCGAGTGCAGTTCCCACCCCAGTCTGTGCACCAGCATGGTGAATCTCGACCAATATTCGCGAACTGTCATTGTTCTTTGTCTTAAATTATGCAGTTCCTCTTTGGTCTGGTCCATATGGCTATTGGACGCATACATGGTTTTTAAAGCCTCCAAAAATAGTTTGACATTCTTCATGCAAGGATTTTTTGTCGCGATTAACGGTCTGAGCCACTCCCTGGCTGCCCCGGTAAGGTGTTCCACAATAAACGCTACCCTGTGCCCATCATCAGGGAACTCATCATGGTGCAGCTCAAGAGCATACACGATCTCAGTCTCAAAGCCATGATATTCCCTCGGGTCTCCATTGAACTTGCTTACTAGGGTCCCTGCTCTCCTTCCTGGCAGCACTTGGAGTTGGGCTCCCCCTCCTCCCTTGTTTCTCTCTGCATCCAACTTGTTTTGGAGGTCCACGGCTACCGCCCTTAACTGCTGCTCTTTCTCCTGAAGTGCTCTCACCTGTTCAGCAAGGTTGTGCCTGTCCTCTTTAATTTTCTCCGTTTCTTGCTTCGCCGCCTTTAATTCCCCCTGTGCCTGCAACGCCAGTTCCTGCAGGTCCTGCTGGGCTTTCTCCGCGATCTGCCGCCATGTCTCCGCTTCTGGCGCGCTCATCCCTGCAACTCCAAAGTAGCCCAAAAAAGATTCGGAGGTTGCTGTCATAGTGGTCGGATGGGACTACTTCAGAGTAACGACTCTCCACCGCTCTGCATTTTATCTTTTTATTGGTGCTGCGTATTTACAGTGCTGAAGGTAGAGCTATTTACAGAGACACATCTTTTCAGCTTTCATCAGAACCTCCGAATGGCTTTTGGCGCGTCTTGCGCCAGCATAACAACTTGGGGAGCCCCATCCTCTTCCCCCGACGCTTTCTGCGAAGTTCCGGAGTTGGGGGGATGGGTCTGCCCCCCCCTTTCCTCCTTCCTGTCCCACCTGGGACGCTGGCTCTTCTACCCTGCCAGAGCCTTGGACCCCACTTCCTGTTTCCCCACTGGAGCTGGAGCTTTCCCTGCTCTCAGTCGTGCTCTGGGCTGGGCTGGAACTCAGGAGGGGAGGGGCTTCGCGATACCCCTTGCCCCTCACAGTATGAATACAGTATATTGGAATGCATCCCAGTGACACTGGACATGCCTGAAGAAGCTCAAGAGTGCCCAGAATTTGTAATAGCTGGCCTGCACCTTTCACAATAAGAAAGAAGAACAACACAGAGGATTGGTAGAGAGCTTCTCTAGATGTGCCAATATTGTGAGCTTTTGTAGAGAATTCTGGACACAAAAAACTAGTTTTCTCAAAAGCAGTCTTAGAACAAAGTTAACTATGGTGTGAGGTAGAGCTATCGTGCCTATTGGTTCATAAGAGACTTGCTGTTTTGAAGAAGATAATTTCAGTTCATGGGAGCCATGTTTTCAGTCAGTCTAGGCAAGTCATGTGATTCCTAACTGCCAGGCACTAAGCTGAGCTGTCTCACAAATAGCTTATGAAAAAGCTGTGGTTGCAAACAAATGTCAAAAGATGTTATTGAATTCAATGCAATTCAACTCCATTCCACTCCACTCCACTCCACTCCACTCCACTCAGTGCACTAGAGTCTCAAGGCATAAGAATCTAAGAAGAGACCTACTGGACTAAACCAAAGGCCCACCTAGTCCAGCATTCTGTTATCACAGTGGCCAACCAGATGCCTATGGGAAACCCACAAGCAGTGATTCCCAGGAACTGATGTTAAGACGCATACTGTCTGCAACACTAGAGCAGCGTTTCTCAACCGCTGTTCCGCGGCACACTAGTGTGCCGCAAGACGCTGGCTGGTGTACCGCGACGTGCGGCGAGGAGAAGGGCGATTTGGGGAGAAGGGCAATCCCCAAAGCGAAGAAGACTTCAGGCCTGGCAGCTAGGCCTCTTCCCCACTCGCACCCCGCGCCGTCTCCTAGCAACCGGCCGTCGACGGCGCTGATTGGCCGACGCGGCTCCCGCCATTTTCAAATGGCTTTTTTTTTTGCCGAGGCGGCCGGGCGGCCCTCCTCCCTCAGCCGCTGCCATTAACCATTCTCGTCCCGGGCTTAAGCGGAGGAGAGTCTGGTCTCGCCCGGCATGGAGAGCGGCCCTCTGGCTGAGAAGCCCCCTCTGAGGAGGAAGGGGAGGCGGTGGCAGCAGCAGTAGCAGCAAGCGGCGAGGTCCGCCGCCGCCGCGGGGGGAGCGCCTGTGAGGCGCAGCGACGGCGGCGCGCTTCTATTCGAGACCCCCGGAGGGGCCCGGCAAGCCTCCTCCTCCTCAACCGCCTCCTCCTGCGGGCGGTAAGTGCCCCCTCCCAACCCTGCCCTGGGTCCTTAGGGTGAGGGGCGGGTGACAAATAAATTCATGGTAATAGGAATAATAGTAATCGACGAGGGGGGGCAGGCGGTGTGAGGTGCTGGGGGTGTTGACCCCCTCCCCAATATTATTCGCTTCAAAAGGAGGGGGGCGTAAGAGCCTTCAGCCCCCTACCCGTCACAGGGACAATCCGATTGCATCGCCACCACCACAATCATTATTGATTACAGTACTATTGAACCCCAGGCCCAGTTTTCTCCCCGAAAAGGGGAGGGCGGCACAGAGTTGGTGTGCCTCGTGATTTTTTTCATGGAACAAGTGTGCCGTGGCCCAAAAAAGGTTGAGAAACACTGCACTAGAGTAGCCATGGAGATAGCCTTATCATCTATGAATTGGTCTAATCCCCCTTTAAAGCCTCAAAATATGTTACTATCACTAAATATTGTGGGACTGAATTCCATAGGTTAACTATGCATTGTGTGTAAAAGTACAGCTTCATTGGATGACATAAGTTACCGGTATATAGGATGATTCTAGGGAACTGCAGCCAGTAATGGAGCTAAAACTCACTGTCTATATATATCTATATATATTTACACACACGTTTCATTTCTTTTACAGGGAGAAACTAATATCAAAGTGAAAACATGATATGCCTATTTCAATTATGGGGGGGGGGAATGCAATAAGTATTTGTTATGCAGGTCTTTGTAAGGAAGTGGTATGGAATGGAAATTTGGATTTCTCCCAATTAAATAGCTGTCCCAAGGCAGGCACATTTTGAGAAAATCACCTTTTACTGAAAGGTTTGTATTCCATTGAGAGTTTTGACAAATGGAATTGAGGGGGAAATGCAAAAGACATCAGAAAGGGGAGGACAATAAGAAAAGCAAAAATAATAAAACAGAGTTTTTAAAAAGCCTACAAAATATTTTTAGGAAATAAAAAGGTAAAGGGATCCCTGACCATTAGGTCTAGTTGTGACAAACTCTGGGGTTGTGGCGTTCATCCCGCGTTATTGGCCAAGGGAGCCGGCGTACAGCTTCCAGGTCATGTGGTCAGCATGACAAAGCCGCTTCTGGTGAACCAGAGCAGCACATGGAAACGCCGTTTACCTTCCTGCTGTAGTGGTACCTATTTATCTACTTGCATTTTGACGTGCTTTCGAACTGCTAGGTTGGCAGGAGCTGGGAACCAGCAACGGGAGCTCACCCCGCTGCAGGGATTTGAACCACCAACCTTCTGATCGGCAAGCCCTACGCTCAGTGGTTTAGCCCACAGCGCCACCAGCGTGTGGGTTAGGAAATAATGAAATACCTGTATAAATTAAGAAAAATAGGTTGCAATGGGGAACAAGAGAAGAGAGGGAAAAGACAAGATATGGCATTTCTTTTGGGAAACTCACTATTTGTAGTATACAAGTGATATATATGTGTATGGTGTGAAGTGAAGTCACTGGCGAGAGCTGATCCTCTTACAGTGATATTCTATACATATTTACCATACTCAGAAATAAGTTCCACTATGCTCAATGGGACTCCCAGGTAAGTACGCACAACAATGCAAAGCTAATAACTTAATCACCCCTATTAGGCAGAATGCATACCTTGCTACTTGTGTCCATTATCATTAAGAAACGGAACATTTCACAACAAGCTACAGTGAAAGAATCCCAGCGATGCCTGTGGCTGAGCTGGAACTGGGACCAACTGGGGTTTCCGGAGGGGAGACCTAAATTTTGGCAGTACAGAGAAGACAATTAATCAGCACCAGGGAGAAATATCCACCAAGCACTTCTGCTGTGCAGCCTCCATTTTGATGAGCTTATATTTCACTCTGTACTAGTCCTGCTGAAATGAGTGCAAGTTGCAGGGCAGTAATATTTGAGTGGTGCTGTTTATATGAAAGCAACGGTTTTTCATTTGTAGTCTTGTAATTTATCTGGATTCCCATAATAAGCTGCATATAGCACAACAAAGGGCTGGTAATTGCCAGTTGACCAGCTTCATTCACACACACGCTCAGCTGCCAAGTTCCCTCCCCTCTCTGCTTTGGAAAGTGGAAGACAGGAGCACACAAATAAGAGGAAGAACCTTTTCACTGGAGCACTCAATCTCTATTCATGCTTATAAGCAGTTGTGGTTTCTGTCGCCTTTAATTCCAGTCTTCCCAGAAAGTAAAGCCAGGCAGAAAGAGACTGATGTGTGAGAATAAAAGAAGGAATTCTCTCACTGGCTTGTTCCCAGACTCAATGAATCTACCTTCCCTGATCACATTTTCTTAGCAGGAGGGAAAGTAGCCAGACTGAACTGTGCCAGGAAATGGAGGGTGTGAAGGAAATGCACATGTTTGTGCTACATGAGAATTATGGTATTCCGAGTTTAGATCAATCTAACTAGCTAGCTATATACAGCCCCCAGAGTATTGTCACATTCTTTTCACAGCAAGACGTGGCTGTAACAAAGACATGCCTTTGAAGAAGAAGGGCTATGCAGATAAAGGCGTACTCAGTTGTCAGTGGCTCCCATTAAGTTCTGTGGAACAACCCAAATAAGTTGCTCTCTGGAAAGCAGCTGGAAGGATGCAAAACCCGATCCTCACCATAAATGTCATGGCGACCACTATCAGTTTCTCCAAGTGCATCCCTTTGCTTTTACTAAATAAGATGAAAATGCATTATTTGAAACTGTTGTTTTCTTCTGCTGAGTCTCAAGGGCAGATGAATAGCCTTTTTACCCCTAAGCAGTATTAAGTACCAGTCTATTACAGTTACTCTTTTCCCAGGAAAAGAACAGGGGGTGGGGTGGGGTGGGGGACTGCTGGAAGAATGATGTATTTATATCTATACTCCTTTCATCTGGTGTCCCTACCTATGAATAATTAATTGACCTGCTATCCCATAAATACCCTTCACATCATTTCCCCATGTATCCATCTTTGAATTGTCCCATACACCATAGGATGTAGAATCATTTCCCCAAAGCTATAGGCTGTTGCCAGAAGAGGAGGCTGAACACCAATTCTAAGCCCAGCAAAGCTCACTTAAGAGCAGTTGGGGCAGGTTCTGGTTGTGTGAAGCAGGCTCAACCGCCAGCTCTTTATTTCATCAATTTTTCAATCTGCATAACATATGAATGTCTACATTTATCTCAAGGGATAAGAACTCTCTTGAACTTGATGTCGTTTCCTGCTTCTTTGTGCACTTTCTAAATATCATGTGGACTCAATTCAAGCATGATCGGACTAAGCAAAATGGAAAATACTTCCTTATTCAAAGGTTGATGAGCCAGCACAATGGGAGTCAGACAATAGCGTCTGGTTCCCATGCTGCAGCAATAATATTGGCTACAAGTTATTGTCACTTATCAACATAATGTCACATAAATGTAAGATACAATTTTTAATGACACAGTCAATAACCATTTTGCATGGGGGTTCCGTTCTGGCCCCCACATGCATTGGCCGAGCACATATAAGCACACTCCACCCCTGTTCTTTCCTTTTAGTGACATTTTAGATCACTTCTGAGTTCGGCACTATGTGTGCATGGTAGCGTGTCTTTCAGATGCGCATTTATCAGTCATTGCCTGTACAGTCGTACCTTGGAAGTTGAACGGAATCCATTCTGGAAGTCCATTCGACTTCCAAAACGTTCGGAAACCAAAGCACGGCTTCTGATTGGCTACAGGAAGCTCCTGCAGCCAATTGGAAGCTATTGAAGCCCTGTCAGACATCCGGTTTCCAAAAATAGTTTGCAAACCAGAACAGTCACTTCCAGGTTTGCGGCATTTGGGAGCCAAAATGTTCGAGAACTAAGCTGTTTGAAAACCAAGGTACAACTGTACAGTACAGTTAAAGTTAACTCTTCACAATATAGAAGGCACAGTGGGTTAGAATAGGGGAGAACAAACTTTAATGGTTAAAACTAATTACATATTACTAATGTACATTGAAGAAGACTTGAAACTAATCGTTGTAAGATGCATTGTTTCGTGAATTATCTAAGGAGAATAGCCACAATCTAAAACATCACTAATAAGACTCTCCTACAAAACTGTAGTCATGAAGAGGAAGTCTCCCTCTTAATCTAATAGAGATTAAGAGATTTCGAACTCCCCCCCCCCCCATTTCTATCCTGTCCCATTTCATAGGATCAGTGTAGGTCATAGCCTCATTCTAATATTACTGAAATGCATAATGAGGTAATATTTCATTTTAAGGAATTAAAAATGTAAGCTTATTCTTGAATTTTAATTTTTGGCTATATAAACCTCTGAGCGGCCGTAGCTAAGCCAGTGGCAAAATAATACTTTTTGTTTTTGGTTTTTTTTATTGAGACAGCATTTCTCAAAGGACTACAAATGATTTACAACAGAGCAGCCCCACGGAGAACATTTGTACTCCAGTTAGTACATTTAGTTTAGGGATTGCAGCTAACACTACATAGTCTTGGAGCATTCTATATTTATCAACCAGAGTTGTCTACTCAAAGGATACATAGCAGCTTTAAGAAACACCTTTTGGATTTGTCATTTTTATCACCTCCATCTAGAGTGCCTGCTGACAGATCAGCAGCATGTCAGAAATGGCGAAGAACATGAAGACATGAAGTGTAAATTTCATGAAGTCTGTTGCTCCTACTATGCCATATATTTTTGGCCAGTAAGACAATATAAGTACTTGGTTTCAACACCCCATGTTGTGCATCTCATCTCAGTAGCAATTACAGCAAGAGTCCAGCTGTAAAAACCTGATGGAGATGCTGTGCAGATTCAAAGAATCAAAAGCACAATTCATTAGAAGTGCTTCACTTGGTTTCTGAAGCATTTTCGCTACAGGCACACACTGGCAGAGGGGTTCAAGGTCATTCTTATTCTTGCCTTTTTCCTACTCAGCAGAGGGCAAGCTACTGGAAAGCAACGCAGAAATGGAAGATTACTACAGATACAACATACAATTGTTCATGAAAGTGTGTGTGTGGGGGGGGGTGGGGGATGGAAAAAGCACAACACAAAAGAAAGAAAGAAAGAGACCTTGAGCTCTTTTTTGAACTATTACAAAATAAAAATCAGCTGTTTTAATACCATTTATAGGAAACCATACTGACAGCTATCTGAAGCAACTAAAATATTCATAAAAACACTGCAGTCACATTTTTTGTTCAATATTAACCAAATTATGCTACTTAATATTCAGACATCATAACAATAACCCTGGATAACACAAAAATCAAATGTGTTGACTGCACTTTTTAAAGGATTCAAGAACCACATGCACAAAATGGTTTTTCACTATTTCACTATAGGACTGCAGTCTGTGCCTATGTAAAAAGGTTGCTGTTAATAATTAGCAGTATTCTAGACATTTTAATCATGGCAAAGCTGATTATTCTTGGTAAGCCTTACTCTCTTTTTTTCTTCATGCAATTAAAAGCTCCAATTAGGGTTTTCACACCAAGTTTCCCCCCCTTAAAATACTGCCCTTCAGTATGTGGGTTATGACTTGAACTTAGCTGGGTTTCACCACAACAAATCTGCCTTTTGGGGGGAGAGGAAAAGGAGGGGGCCTATAACAATATAGTAAAGATAAAATAATAATATCAAATATATCATTTTTTTTGTCCTTTTTATTATGTATTTTTGAGTTTTTAACATGCATTTTTATGTTGTGAATCATCCTGAGATCTACAGATAAACGGTGGTATACAAATGGAGAAACAGTATGTTAAGTCTGGATAAGAAAAGCCTGATATGTGATATGACAGACATCTTCAAATATCTGAAGGGATGTCACATGGAAGACAGAAGAAGCTTGTTTTCTGCTGTTCCAGAGGGTAGGACCCAACCCAATGAATTCAAATTACAAGTAAGGATATTCTGATTAAACATTAGGAAGAATTTTCTGACTGCAAGAGCTGTTCAATGGTGGAACGGACTACTTCGGAGGGTGGTGTACTGTACTCTCTTTCATTGGAAGTTTCTAAATAGAGGTTGAAAGGCCATTTGTCGGGGATTCTTTAGCTGTGTCTAGATGACTCTTGGGGTTCCTTCCAACTCTACAATTTTATGATTCAGTTGTAAGACTGGCTACAATTTGTGGTTTTATATGGTAAACAAAATAGAGGACATACAAAAAAGATTAATTTTCAACTATTACACAAAACTTTATATATATGTATGTAAATAATGACATGGTTCAAAAGTCTCTTGTGAAATATGCTATTTGGAACTCTTACTAACTTCTCATCTTCAAGTCAGAATATCTTAAGACTTCAAGGACAATCACCAGGGCACAAGCTTGGAGAGTGTGCATGGAGGTCCTGAGCTGCTCAGACGACAAGACCCCCTCTCGGCCTCACTGATGTAGTTCAAAGGAAAGAAAAGCAATACATTCAGCACCAACCTGGCTACAGGAGGTGCCAGAAGCAGGCATACAAGATTCCATCCAACCACCTTTGGGACTCTACTCCGTATTTGTGTAGGATTTGTTCCTTTGCCTTTTGTACTCAATAAGGCAGTCGGTATTGATTTTTCTTCAGGGTTTACTCCTGAAAACTTTCTCACGAATGAGTATAGCTGAAAGGGGGTGGAGGTTTAGGATCAGAGTATTCCTTTTCCTAGATGGGCGACCTTCCCAGACTGATGAGCCCCATCTGCCCCTCAATTCTCTCTATAGCACATGCAGAATCTGCTTTCTTGACCATTAGACTTGCTATTGGTCTTATCCGCTCAATCAGCCAGAATCTGTCTTTGCATGCAGGAGACAGACAAATCCCTCACTCACCGAGGGTTTGAGACACGTCAGCTAACCTCACCAGTTTTAGCCAACTAGTCAAAGCAATTACCTGGGGTGTGGCCACTGCTGCATGCTGACAGCTTCTATGGTGGATGAATTACCCAGATGGAGCATGGTGTGACCCACCAAAGATATTTCCCCTCCCCTAACACCCCCTCAAGGACAATATCTTCATAATTTATAAACGTATTTTTAAGGACATGTTAAGGTAAAGGCAAAGGGACCCCTGACAATTAAGTCCAGTCATGAACAACTCTGGGGTTGTGGCGCTCATCTCGCTTTACTGGCCGTGGGAGCCGGCGTTTGTCCGCAGATACTTTTTCTGGGTCATGTGGCCAGCATGACCCAGAGAAACCAGAGCAGTGCATGGAAATGCCATTTACCTTCCTGCAGGAGCAGTACGTATACATCTACTTGCACTTTGGCGTGCTTTCAAACTGCTAGGTTGGCAGAAGCTGGGACCGAGCTCACCCCGTCACGGGGGTTCGAACTGCCAACCTTTCGATCGGCCACCCAAGCGGCACAGTGGTTTAACCCACAGCGCCACCTACACTCCAAATGCAATTACCTAAATTTGTATCCTCTGTGTGTGCATTTAATTTTCATGAAATTGTATTATTTCTTATTTATTTCTTTATTTTAATATGCTTTATAAAATAAATAAAAAGAAATGTTTGTTTTAAAAAACCCAAAATGCCTCTTTGTATATGCCACCAGTGGATTAATATTTTGATATCAGTTACAGGTTATTGTGGTATGCACTGATCCTAGCAGTACTCATGTAAAGGTTAGAGATGGTTAAGGGTGACAGGCAGGATTCTGATTTGAGATGTGAGGGCTTGGGGTAAAGATTGGGGTAGAGAATGCACGATAGAGGAAGGATTAATTAACATATATACCAGATCTAACAAAATAATACCCACCTTCTGGTAAATATTGCAAGCTGGGAATGCTCCAGCCATCATTAAGCATTTAGTCTTCCTGATTTCAGTAGGAGAGATAGGCAACTGTTTGAAACCAGTGAGTCTTAAGCGTGCTTAAGTTGGATTGTCCCATTTGTATCTAACTGCTAATATTCTGTATTACGGTATTGCAAAACTGGAGAATCAATTTATGTAAAAATCAAAATGGCTTAAGTGTTCTCGCAAGCAGGCTACCACTCAATTCACGATAATAAATTATCACATTTTCCTTTTCTTTTGGCTTAGAAAAGCTATTTCATACTTATGAATTCCAATGAAAAAAATAATTCTGCCAATTACAGTGTTCCATTCTGCTATGCATAGTCAACTATGTAATGCAATAAACTATGCCGGAATGGTCTGTTTACCCCACAGCAAGTTACAAGGAAAACTCTTTCCCCTTAAAGGACTTGTCTCTTTGAAATGCACAAACTGGCAAGAAGCCAAGGGAAGCTGGTGCTTAAGAAACCAAGACTGAGCAGTGCCTGTGTGCATTTCAATCTCAGCCAACCGCAGTAAATGTTATTGGAGTTTTTGTGCTGTAAAATTGCTGCTTTCATGCCCATTGCATCTGACAATAGGAATCCTTGATCCAGCATGAGGGAAGGAGGTTGATGTGCCTTCTAGTCAAAATTCTGCATTCCTTAAAAACCAGGGATACTACTTCAGTGTGCTCTTAATGGGTTAGTGACAGCAAGATTCATGTCAATGGTGCATCCGGACAGAGAAAGATACTAAATGGAGAAGTCTTTTGTAAGAGATGGGGAAGAGCAGAAAATTTATTCTTTTAAAGTTACCCTGAAGCTTTAATGGGAGAAGGGAATACATACAAAGGCAAAGGTTGCTGAATGAATAGCTGAAATCTTTTGCAGCATCTTGAAAGCTTCTATTTCAATTTGCAAAGATTCTTGCTAGAATCTGGGTTCAGATTTAAAATAACTTCTAATTATGCAGGGACAGATCTACTACAAAACCAATGAAGCTTAAGCTTCAGGGGCCCCAATATTGGAAGGGCCCCAAAAGTGACATTGGTCCATCTTGCTTAAAATAAACGGGTCCAGTAGATTCAATTTGAGTCGCTCAACTCAAATAGATTAATTTTGGAGGGATGTATTTTCACAATCCCAAAGTTTGAGTGTCATTAGTGCAGATGTTGCAAAGATGGAGCGTTGTGGCAAGTTGGCCATTCTGCACTTAAATTCTTTCTATATATTGTCTCCGGAAAATGACATTGCAAAGTTCTCCAATTATGAAACTGGACATGAATATGTGGCTAGAAAACCCAGAAAAGAATAATAGAATCATAGAATTGTAGAGTTGGAAGGGACTACAATGGTCATCTAGTCCAACTACAGTGACTTTGACAGGCAAGATAATTCAGGACAGCAATTTTAATCAAAATCTGAGATGTAGTAGGGTTGTCGTTTTTAATGTGGTGATCTGACATGGAACAACCTCACTGAAGAAGATCACAGGGGTTACCCGGACCTCATTGCTGGTTGAGAAGGGCCCCCCCCAATAGCAGTCCAAGCTTCAGGGCCCCAAAAGCGTAGGTCCGCCACTGATGATATACAACAGGGATTTGAAAGCTGTGCCCTTCCAGATCCTGCTGGACTCCCAACTCCCATCAGCTCCAGCCAGCTTGGCCACTGATCAGACATGATGGGAGTTATAGTACAGCAATGTATGGAGGCCCACAGGTTCTTCACCCCTGATATGCAACTATTCAAAAAATCATAGGTAGAAATATAAGATTTAAAAATGAGTTTCATTTTCATTTTGGTGACCCTAACCAAATTTCACCATTGTCAACACATTCAGCAGTATTTTAATATTATATTATTAATCTGGGAGAGGTATGACTTTAAACTAAGCAATCTTATTAATAATGCACAGTAAGCTGAAATGTTGCAAGCCTGCTGAAGTGGTTTGCTGTACAAGTATTCTCAATGCTACTTGGTCCACTTTCACATACAGAAATATATACAAAAATGGACAGAATTTTGCGCTGTGGGTTAAACCACAGAGCCTAGAGCTTGCTGATCAGAAGGTCGGCAGTTCGAATCCCAGCACAACGGGGTGAGCCCCCGTTGCTCGGTCGCAGCTCCTGCCAACTTAGCAGTTCGAAAGCACGTCAAAGTGCAAGTAGATAAATAGGTACCGCTACAGCAGGTAAACGCCGTTTCCATGTGCTGCTCTGGTTCACCAGAAGCGGCTTTGTCATGCTGGCCACATGACCTGGAAGCTGTACGCCGGCTCCCTTGGCCAATAATGCGAGATGAGCGCTGCAACCCCAGAGTCAGTCACGACTGGCCCTAATGGTCAGGGGTCCCTTTATCTTTACCTTTAGGACTTGAAGTAGAATGCTTAGGAGCTCCACATAACTTATCTAGTGGAAAAAAGAAGTCAGCAAAGACACATTTATATTCACTTTGCCCACACCATGCATTATTTTATAAAACTCTCATTGTCATCGTCTAACTTAAAAAAAACCCTCTCCCTAAACTAACAACAACAACAACTGTTGCAAGCGTTCCACAACAAGAACAACAACAACAGCTGTCGCAAGCGTTCCTCATAGGGAAACTGCCCCTTTCCCATGAAGGATGGACAAAAGGAATCACACATTTGTAAAGCAGAAAAATGTATAGAATCCACTGCTACAGGATGTGGTGATGAATACTGTACTAGCTTAAATGTTGGCTGGCAGCACCAGGCAGCATGGCTGGGCAGCTGCTCCTGGCCTTCCTCCTCTCCACCCACAATGCTACTTCTGGTTCCTCTGTTAGTGTCACCACATCCACTTCATGTTCATGTTGTGTGTGGAAAGGTCCCACCCACTAGCCTCTATACCACTAGTGGACTTTTACTGACCAGGATTAGAGACAGGAGCTTGGGGGGGGGGGGCATGGTCTTATGGGCATGGTGCTGATGGAGAAATGAAGGCTGAAGCTTGCCATGCTTAATGGTTTTCAAAGGGGATAAACCAAATATACAGTATGCAGCTTCCAGGTGTCAGTACCATTTGGGGCCAAAAGGTGGTATAAAATGTTTATACTGTAAAAAGAAATGAACAGGTATACTTATTTTTCATGCGTTGTTGGCCAGAGTTAAACAAACATTAATCCAGAGTTCCCCAGTTCTGATATAACGGGAATGCTTGTATTAATCTAAACTGGGATCTTTGTGCCAAAGCTCATGCATGGCGGAAGCCTGGTCTCATTAACAGGCTTAGGAAGCCTACAATGATTGTCCAAACCAGGCCAATGTGGGTGTGAATGGTCTCTTAAAGCTGTGAAAGCCATAACCAGTAAAGGAGTAATTGGTCTTGGCTTCTCTCTCAGGTAACATACATACACACGCACACGCACACACACACACACACACATATATATATATAAAACTGGAAAGCAAATATAACTTACAGCTGATTGTTATAACCAATTGCCCACCACTTTGTATAATTTGATTTTGGTAGGGATAGGTTGGAGATGATGGGGAACTTTAATTTGCTCTTGGCAGAAAAACTGAATGCTTAATTAAACCGAACAACTGTACATTTTATTTCACATTAGAGGAGCAATGCTGACAGGTTTTTGGCAGGATGATATATATATATATATATATATATATATGCTAGATTCATCAAATCAAAGATCAGAATGAGATCAAAAATAATTTGGCTGGCACACAGGAACATTTGTTGACTTTTAAAAGCCACTCCATTTTCCTCAAGCATGTTGAACAGAGAAATTAGTTGAACTGTACATAAAAGATATTGACCTCCTTCTTTATTGTCTGGTTTTGTATGAGGGGAGATTAAATGCCTTTATGGCTAGCTACTGAGAAATGCTTCAAGCATTCCTGTGCTAGTGCTGTGTATGAATCATAACAAATCAGTGGGCTTAGATGAATACAACATGCATTTTTGCAAAATGTACATGAACAAGCTTGCTTCATATTTACTGAGGGGTTTTTTTCCCTTCAAATTATTGTGTTTGAATAAACATCTTTGTAGTGTATAAACAGTTTTACCAAGATGCCCGTTATTCCCATTATAAATGTATTTTCTTGAAAGTAAGTGCCATTATTCACAACTGAACCGTCATTAAAACAACTGTGCTTAGGACTACAGTCTAAATGTTATTTTGTCTAGTATATGGTATATTTTATATTCTTTATTTATAATAAATGAAGAGAGTACATACTGCTGTATAAAATGATCTTATAAACCTGCCCAGATTGTCCAGTTTGCCACTACATGTATTACTGCCGGTTGCTGATGCATGCTAAATTTGTACTTATTACTGTTGTTTGATAGGTAAACATATATTTGCCTTGCCTAGCACAGCACTTTGTCTTATAAGGCAGCTGGATTACTCAACTTTGCTGGTACGCTCCAAGTTCAAAACATGCTAATGTTATTGGAGTCAAATATTGTGTGATAACAAAAAAATGTACGTAAACGTCATTTCAGGGGTGGTAACAAAAATACAAATTTAAACAAAGATTAGATCACTGACAGAACACCACACATAAATGGCTCACTGTCATGTTATGAGCAGATTGTTCACTAAAATGATATATACCTATTTACACATTTGTCAACTAATGTTGCAGTAATAAAATATAGGTGCCCTTATACTAGAGAAACCAGGCCACCTTTTGCAATGATGCACTGATCAGGATTTTTTTCTTCTTGTTTAAAAAACTTAGGAAGTGGTAGCACTTTTTTTCATTTCCCTCAGGAGACACACTTGCACTGTAATATAATCCACTGGCAGAAAAGTTTTCTTACTATCCAGCCTACATTTTCTCTTCCTAAATTTTATTGTTCACAAATAAATTATATGCAATGCACAGGGATATATCTTCCACTCTAGATGTTCTGTTTCTTCCCTGTCCATTTTTAGCCAATATGTGCAATATATATCCAGCCTTTCAAAGATTTCCGTGTATCAACCCCTTCATCTTCATGGTTAGTTGTTTTAAATATTTTATTGAATACTTTTAAATTGATTTTATATATATATATATATATATATATATATATATATATATATATATATATATATATATATCCCCTCTTCCTCTTAAAGGAACCTGGGGCAGCAAATATATCTGTAATAAAAATGCAATTTAAAGATAAAATGAAAACATATTTAAAACATTTTAAAACTGTTAAAAACACTTAGAAATGGCTTTGTGGCTACATATTACATTTTGAATTACAAATAATTTCATTTGTATACTTTGAGATTTTTGTTTCTGTTTACTATCCTTATGCATTAAAACAATAAAACAACAACAAGAAAAGCATAGAAATGATGAAGTGCAATAAAATATGCAACCATTTATGTGTCTGAAATTCTGGGTAGAGACATATGAACAGAATAAGGAAAAATGGCTGCTTTCTATACCATGATTCCCATTTTTACATACCATTGTAAGAGTCTGCTTGATAGCCACATGACATGGAAACCTTAGCCCTGTTGAGACATTCAGCCTTAAGGCTGAATACAGAGCCAAGACTGTACATGCCAGTCCAATGCTTCCTGCAAGTTAGGGGCACCCACTGCACCATCCAAATTTCACATGCCTCCCACTAATATCCGAAAGGGGCATCTAAGTATATTCATCTTAACGTGCTTAGAAGTTGCCTCATGATCAGGAACCTTGATAACATAATGAACTTGGGGACAGGAGGGGCACCGTCATCATTTCCCCAATAGGGTTCTCCTTTTTTGTATGTTGGGAACATTTTCTCATGACACGGTATAATAGGATACCTAGGGCCTACTTCAAACTAGCTGCTTAAAAGCTTACACCAATAATAAATATGGAAATGTGGGTGCTTAAACTCACTATTGCCACACCTCTATTTGAAACTCTAGTGTGGAGTCACTAGTGTGGAGTACATCATGCCAGAACATACACTGCTGTCCCACAAAAATATCATATCCTACCTGAATCAATTCTTAGCCCTGCCAATGGCAGCAGGGAGGAGATGATTGTTGCTGTCATTAGAAATGAGAATATATATAAAATGTTACTTTGAAGTTAATTTCCTATCTGAATATTAACTGAGTTTTAGTTGGGTAGTTATGTAAATTTCAAGATATCAAAAAGGATGTGATTCTGTCACTAATATTGCACACACACACTTTTCACACTTGAAAAATGCCCAAACTCACACTCTGCAAAGGTCAACTTGTACAATGTGCTCCTTAGCACAAATAGGACCTGGGAATTATCAGCTGCCTACCAATCACAATCCCTGTTTGTCCTTCTCTGTGCTTTACTTTTCCTGAAATGTCCCTAAACATATCAATGAGGCCTACCTATCTCATTACCTGGCAATAACTACATTGTTGTTATTATTTTTAAAACACAAACCCTCATAATTCCCAACATTTAACTACTGACAAGCAAATAAATGCATAATTCAATAGCAAAAAAATGTGTTACATATCTGGTCCTAGAAGGTGGGCTACATAAATAATTTATATATTTGCACAGTGAAGCAGCTGTGTCAGGAGGCATCTACTGGGCTGGGAAGTACTGACAAGGTATTGGAGGTCAGCGGTGTATGCCAGGCAGCTTACCCTGCCACTCTGAGCTAACCCTGTTGCCTTCATGTGTTCAAGGAGGATAGGTATGTGGGTGGTGCTGTGGCCTAAACCACTGAGCCTCTTGGGCTTGCTGATCGGAAGGTCGGCAGTTCGAATCCGCTCGACAGGGTGAGCTCCTGCTGCTCTGTTCCAGCTCCTGCCAACCTAGCAGCTCAAAAGCATACCAGTCAGGGTAAGTAGATAAATACTGTATTTTTTGCTCCATAGGATGCACCTGGCCATAGTTTTTGGAGGAGGAAAACAATTAAAAAATATTTTGCTTTCTGGAATTGTCCTAGGCATAGCAGCCAACTCCTAGAGGCCTAGGTGCCTTTGCCCCCCCCCCAATTAAATATTTGAGGAAGCGTCTTTTGCAAAGGGGATCAGCTCAAAGTTGTGCAGCTTTTTTTGCAAATGGGAAAAACCCCATTTCGGTGTGTGTGTGTGTGTGTGTGTCAGCTCACAGTTGTGCATCTTTTTTGCAAAGGGGGAAAGCTCCATTTTTTGGATAAGCTCAAAGTTGTTGAGTTTCCTTGCAAAGGGGAAAAATCCTGTTTTATGGGGTTCAACTCACAGTTCTGAAGCTTCTATAGGAAAGGAAAGGGACCAATTTCTACAGTTTCCAGACTGATAATCTAATCAGCCAGTCACATGTATCCCTCTGCAGACAACAATTGAGGCTTAGGCAAGGGGCCGGGTGGGTGGGAAGGGAGCTAGCTCTCTTATCTCCCTCCCCAATCTCTTGCAATCAGCTGCTGAGTGGGTTCCTTTCAACACTCTCTTTCCCCCCTTAGCCTTTGGCTCTTTCTAAAAAAAAAAAAAAAAAAATATTTCAGCTCCAAGGACCATGCACTCGCTCCATAAGACGCACAGACATTTCCTCTTACTTTTTAGGAGGAAAAAAGTGCATCTTATGGAGCAAAAAATACGGTAGGTACCGCTATGGTGGGAAGGTAAACAGCATTTCTGTGCGCTTTGGCTTCTGTCATGGTGTTCCGTTGTGCCAGAAGCGGTTTAGTAATGCTGGCCACATGACCCAGAAAGCTGTCTGTGGACAAATGCTGGCTCCCTTGGCCTAAAGTGAGATGAGGGCTGCACCCCATAGTTGCCTTTGACTGGACTTAACTGTCCAGGGGTCCTTTACTTTTTACCATGGAGGATGCTGTCCCACTGGCAGCACTGGGCTTTTGTAAATGATACAGGAAAGAGGGTGCTTCTCTGTCAGCAAAATGTATTTGGCTAGTGCTGGTTGTGTTCAAACATTACGGATTATCTGTGAGCTTACCAAGTCATTTTGATACAGGCAACTAGAGTATATTTTTACAGCAAAGCTGAGCTAAATGGCATACAACTGGAAAAGAAACATCTACAATGCTAGGCAGGTATTGACTGCAATTCTGTACAATTAAGAATCAATGTTTCCTATATAATGTAAACGCTACTACATCTCAATTAAATTAGGACTTTTTCATTAAATATGTAAGTAAATAAATAACAAAAAGTGATTCTGTCTTCTTATTTTTGCTTGGTTTCTACAAAGTAAATCTACTTGTGCTTTCACATATGCACTCAAACTTGGCTAATATTCATTAGAATGAAGAAACAGGATGAAAAATAAAATAAAAAGTGCATTTAAACTATGGACAAGATGTGCTGATCTTACCATGACCTGAGGCAAAAACTGAAACAGGACCGGTCTGTACTAGATAAGAGCTGGCAGTATAGTCCTCATCAGTGTCAGAGTCCTGAACTGGCTGGATAGCACTAGTACTATGGATAGCTTTTGGTATTGACATTATATATATGCTTGTTTTCCTGAACAACTTTGTTTTTAGAACCTAGTTGTATATAATAGCAGAACCGGGTAATCTAATTATTCAGCTTCACTTTATTTTAATATTAATTTAGAGTTTTAAAACATTTATGACTGTAAACTTTGACTCAATGGTTCTGCTCTGGTTGCAGAGACTAAGTTTTTGCATAGCCCACTTGCTTTAATCTATTTCTTCTTTATTGTGTCTGTAGAACAGAACAGAGGACTTATGAATCTGTAAACTTGTACAGGACAAACATCAGTATGTTTTACAACTAAATTGCAAGACAGGAAATGACAGGAAGTGAATATGGATTTAATACTAGTAATAGAATACTTTTTCTTTCCAATATAATAATTTTTGAATAGCAGAAAAAAATAAAAAACCCTATATATTTGACAATTTTTTTGCTCAGACTCTTATCTCCTGCATAGGTTCTGCACCTATTTCCCCCTTTAGGCATGAAGAGACTTGCCTAGATTTAAGAAACCTAGAGATCTATTTTCACAAAATTCCATGTTGCTAACATGCACGAATAAATTTTCAGATTTCATTACATAGATAACAATTGATAAGTATACACTGACCCAAGTTGAAATCCCACCTTACACATGGACTCATTGATCACATATTCAAATGTATTACTTATCAAAGCATGGTTTAGTGTGACATGAATGAACCGTAGCAAACCTTGAGATCACATGCTTCCTTGTCTCCTCCCCCCCTCTGTGGCTACAAGGAGTTTGGAGGCTTCTGTTTTAAGTCACCCAGATTGACATGTTATCTGGAACTATGGTTAACATTAACTATGGCTAGTTCAAATAAGCCAACTAGACAAACCACAGTTTAAAGATGTGTTTTATACTAACTAGAGCAACGTCAGCCACAGTTTGTAAGTCCAGACGGCATGACAAATCACGGTTAACCAGAAGTGGAAATGAAAGCTTCCATGTCCTCCTTGCAGATGTATGGAAAGATGTATGTTTGATCATGTCCATTAGAAGATTTTGGATGTGTCACTCTTGTATTCTATATCCTATCTTATAAAATGGAACAATGGCCATCTACCATATAGTCTTAGCCTTAGGACATGACAGACGTAAATCTAAGTATGTGTGTATATGCAAACTATAAAGTTACACTTCAAAAAGTTCATAAAACATTTTATGTTAAAACAGGATCATATGCAAGCCGGGGGGGAAATGGATAGGTAATATATTATACCATAGAATGGCCAGATTTCAGGCATTCTCTTCTCTATATAACACAATGGCTATGCAATAAGTGACTTTTAATTATGAATCCATTTTATATTATAGACCCCCTGTATGCTATCCAACCTGCATAACTTGGCACTGGCATTTATCTCTCTGCTGGATACTAGAGCCTTCTGCAGTCAACCTGTGGTGACAGTTATCTCTTAATTAAAACTCTACATGCAAATAGCATTACTGAAAAGTGCTGTAGCAGAGCGCACACAAAGCACTATTATTTGTAACTGCACAGGCCTTGTTATCTTCAGTTTTAATACTGGGCACCACTGTACTTAGTGTGAAGTTCTCCCTCTGGGAAATATGCTTAACAAATTTGTACTACTTAAGATAGTAATAGATCTTTCCATAGTCATGACACATTAGTGTTGTTGTTTTTTTAAAGTTACAATGCTCCTTCTTTAAAAGCAATTGTTATGCAACATCTTTTTTAAAAAAACACCACACAAAACTTTTTTAAAAAACAACAACATTATAGTGGATGATGACCCATTTACCCTTGCATCAAGAAGTATGCTTTTGAGTTCCAGACACCTCTGAATTCTAATGAACTGTCAGCTATACCTCAAGATACAAATCTGAGAAGAAATGATATATTCCCTTAAATGGAGAATTCAAAGGTGTCATTTATAAACAAAAAGGGTGATTACGGTACTTAGGTGTTAATTTGAACTTAATAGTAATTCTTACAGAGCAGAAGCAGCTGAAGTTCATAAAACAGGAGCTGAGGTTCTACCATTGTCACATCTCTCTCCAAAACACTCCCCCAATAATTTTTCTATGCTCTATTATGCTCCCCTGCCCCACGGAATTCCCACACAAAGCCTTTGCTGCTGCTGCTGCTGCATTATCAAAAGCTTCCAGCACAGTTCGCTTTCTGCTTCTTTCCTAGACTCAGTTTGCCATCGCAACAGAACCCGCCCTTCACCTCATTGTTTATATTTTGCAGCTTATTCATCCTCTTCCTTGGCTTCCTTGATTCTACTGCATGTCTGGAAGCAGAACATGCCTCTGTTGTTATCGCAGCATATATGCTCAGAATGTGAACTGAAATTGCCCGATATTTCTATGTGGCCACCAGATGTCTACTCCCTTTTGAAAAGAACAAGAACATTTTGCTTAGAGATGTCATAAAGGCCACAATCTTCAAAGCATCTACCCAAAGTAGCCGCAGATGCTGGCTTATTAGACTGAAAGGGGCACTCTCTCACCAGGTTCAGGCTACCCCCAGCCTGCCCATTTCCTTCCTGCCAGACTCTTTACTTACCACCAGTCCAGAGGTTGGCACTGGCTATTGGCGCTCTCCTTAGCAGGCAATTCTTCCCTGTAAAGAGTTCTAGTTACAGGTAGGTAGCCATGTTGGTCTGATGTAGTCGAAACAAAAAATAAAATAAAAAATCCTTCCAGTAGCACCTTAGAGACCAACTACGTTTGTCATTGGTATGAGCTTTCGTGTGAATGCACACTTCTTCATGCACACAAAAGATCATACCAATGGCAAACCTAGTTGGTGTCTGAGGTGCTACTGGAAGGATTTTTTTATTTTGTTCCCTATAAAGAGTTAGAGGCATAGGAGACTTAAAGATATGAGAGGTTTTAAGGGGCGCTTTAGTCTTTGCGCATGATGAAGCAGTAGGAAGAAAATGAGATGTTGGGGGAGAAAGAAAGGCTGTCAAGCTTGGTGAATGGATTTTAGCCCCTCAGGCTGCTCTGGCTCTGGGCCTTGCTCTCTGCCTAAGAAGAGCTGGCAAATGTCAAGTACTAGGGAAGTGTGCTGCAGTAGTTAAGAGTTCTTAGTGTCACTGCACAGGAGGAGGAAAGAACAAAACCAGAATTAGTTGGCTTTGGAAACAAGTCACCTCTTCCCTCTGGCCTACCAGTACCACTGGACACAGGCTGCCACTGAATATAATAATAAAAATAATTTATTATTTATACCCTGCCCATCTGGCTGGGTATAAATAATAATTGGTCAAACATTAAAAACTTCCCTAAACAGGGCTGCCTTCAGATGTCTTCTAAAAGTCTGGTAGTTGTTTATTTCCTTGACATCTGATGGGAGGGCGTTCCACAGGGCAGGCGCCACAACCGAGAAGTCCCTCTGCCTAGTTCCCTGCAACCTCACTTCTCACAGTGAGGGAACCACCAGAAGCCCCTCAGCGCTGGATCTCAGTGTCTGGGCTGAACGATGGGGGTGGAGACGCTCCTTTAGGTATACTGGGCCAAGGCCGTTTAGGGCTTTAAAGGTCAGCATCAACACTTTGAATTGTGATTGGAAACGTACTGGGAGCCAATGTAGGTCTTTCAAGCCTGGTGTTATGTGGTCTCGGCAGCCGCTCCCAGTCACCAGTCTAGCTGCCGCATTCTGGATTAGTTGTAGTTTCCGGGTTACCTTCAAAGGTAGCCCTACATAGAGCGCATTGAAGTAGTCCAAGTGAGAGATAACTAGAGCATCACTCTGATGAGACAGTCCACAGGCAGGTACCTCATCTCAGCCTGCGTACCAGATGGAGCTGGTAAACAGCTGCCCTGGACACAGAATTGACCTGTGCCTCCATGGACAGCCGTGAGTCCAAAATAACTCCCATGCTGCGCACCTGGTCCTTCATGGGCACAGTTACCCCATTCAGGACCAGGGAGTCCTCCACACCTGCCCACCTCCCGTCCCCCCCAAAATACTACTTCTGTCTTGTCAGGATTCAACCTCAATCTGTTAGCCACCATCCATCCTCCACTGAAGAGCAGCTCAGTTAAGTTCATGGAAAAACTAGTTTTAGTGGTGTGAAATTCCTAGTAAAATTATTCAACAGTAGGAGACAGCTCAAACTGTGCAATTAAAGGAAGTCTGTGTACGAATTCCCCACAAAGAGTTTTTTTAAAAATAAAAATCTTCTTGTAGCTATTATGGCAACAGCCACTACCTAGCTAGTACATCATTAAAGGAGGTCAAGTTAAGCAATTTACAATAAAGTATGGCTTTCATCCAACTTTAGCAAGTAATTTTGTGTGTGACGATCTGAGCTCTAACTAGCATACATTCAGTTAGACTAATCTGGCATACCACTCTTGCTGGGTACTTTTTGAAAAGCTAGCAAGCGTAACACATTGCTCTGTGTCAAAGCCAAAGTCTGTATAGTCAGACAGAACTCGGCATGAATCTCAAGTTAAACATAAGGGAATGTCTCAGGGGGTTGAGATTTATAAAATATTGTTTTCTTGGTGCAGAAGCCAGCGAAATCCACAGTCAAAGTTCTTTTGTGAAGCTAAACTGCCTTTAAGCAATGAAGCAGTATAAAGGAGACAGCTCTTGCATCTTTAGAAAAGCTCCCAGTCCTGGAATCTGGGCAGGGACCCCTTGACTGTTTCCATTCTGAAGGGAGCCAACTCTTTTTAAAGCTTCCATGCCTAATTATGCACAGCTGCTCCTGATTAAAGCTGAAGCAGGTAGACTGAGTTTTAGAAGGTGCTCTCTTAACAGAAAATCACAATGGTCCTTTAAAGTCTAACTCTCCTAAATATGAACATCTGATCATGCTTAGCTTTCCCAAATGTCTTTTTAGTTGTATACACACTCCCTTTTGGAACAGTGAAACAAGTGACCTGTGTCTACACAGAGGCTTCAATCTAGTGCATTGCTTAGGTCACACTGAAATCAGATTTATTTTATCCTAACAAGACTCCAGTGCTGGGCCTCAGACAAGCTCTGTGTGGGCCTGCATACAACTATATGCATGCATGCCCTATTGGTACTTAATTGGAATAATAGAATCAACAGATTAGAAGGTGGGGAAAACACAAGAACAATACCATGAACACCTACTGATATCAATGGGGAAAACTAAAGTTACTCCGCATATGCAAGTACTTCTGGGTGTGGACTTCTTGAGTCTAATTTGAGTGGGGGAAACTGGAGTAACAGCTAAATAATTCTCAAATGGGTTTCAAACTTCCCTTGCGTGCAATGACAGGCTCTGGTGGATTCAGCAGACGAGAATAATAGTGGGTTCAATGATCAAGAAGGAAGTTTCTGCAGTTGCTGTAGAGCAGGCAACCCCAAACTTGGCCCTCCAACTGTTTTGGGACTAAAATTTCCATCATCGCTGACCACTGGTCCTGTTAGCTAGGGATGATGTGAGTTGTAGTCCCAAAACATCTGGAGGGCTGAGTCTGAGGATGCCTGCTGTAGAGGCAAGTGAGGGGCAGGAGGATATCTTTGAGAGAAGAAAAGACCAAGGAGTAAACTCCACATACACTGCCCAGGCTTGCTTCCTGGAGATGTCACTATGTGGTTTGACTTTGTCCCTGGAAGCATACTCCATTGCCTTTAGGGCCAGATGGATGCCAACAACAACAATGCCCAAATTTGGACAAGCCCTAAGAATGTGAGAGGACCCCAGTGGGGGTAGTTAGTCTCCATGGAGCTTTTCAGCCAGTCTGGCAAGACACAAAGGTGTCAGGACTTGAAGTGGAGCTGTGTGGAGATAATCTACATTGGCAAGACACAGAGCACGACATGCAGCAACTAAAAAGCCTGTGTGCAGGAAAGCCCAGCTCTGGTTGCACAGATGTGTGTGTGTTGGGGGGGGGGGACAAAGGGAGAGAAGAGAGGTAGCAGAGCGGCAAAGGAAGGATGTGAAGAAAGACGAGAGAGACACAAAGTGAGAAGACCAAAGAGTTTTAGAACACAGGAGAGAGCAGCAGAGGGAAACTGCCCTGCCATAGTGAGGGCTAAGGAGAGGACAGAAGGAAAGAGGAACAGTAAATACAGATCATGTATCAGCTAGAACATTCTTAGAGAATTAGAAAAAATACAGAAAAATTCTTAAATGTTGCCCCACATAATAGTGCTCTCACAACTAAAATGACATTTATTGGACATTTATGTTCTCATTATATGGAGTCTGTAATTTATTTCTCTGCTGGAAAAGAACCTATGAGCTAGGCCCATGTGGAGAAAATGTTCTTGCCCATAGAACAAATGTAACACCACAGGCAAGTAGCTGGAAAGCTTAAATAAAAGACCCTAATATTACCACCCAAAGTTAGGACACCACTGACTTGGCTAAGACAACACAGCAGTGTAAAAATGGACTGGAGGCTTCAGGGTCAGATACTCAGGAAATAACAGCTCAATTCAGACACCACTATGAAAAGTAGCATCAAATAGCAGATGCTGAATATTTTTCAGCTTGAAAGTATGGATCCTAGTTTCCCCTTGGAATACAAAATGCACAGTTCACACATTCTATTGCTAGAGGAAGCCTAAATTACATAATTTGCACAACCCAGATTGCAATCTTACACAGACCTACTTGGGATAGGTAGGTTTTCAATGTACCGTAATAATCCATTTTTGAAAGAATTCATGAATTTTTAGAGATAGTTGGATTACAAAACCAGTTTAATGTGGGGGCAAAGGAGCAGGGAGAAATAAATAAATAAACTTGCTTGTAGAAAAGGCTAAGCAGGTTATCATAAAAATAATTTTGGCCTTAGCTCAGGCTTGGAAAGAATCTGCCACATTTCATTATTTCAAAATGTTATGTGTTATGAAAAAAGATGTTGTAATGAATGTTCCTTGGAACAAGTATTACCAAAAAAATAAAAGAAAGACTAGAATAGAAGTCTTTTTAAAAATCACAAAAGCGACCAATTTGTGTAATACAAACAAACCAGTTATGCCTTATAATTCTGATCTAAACGAAAACGAAGAACACAGATGAACATGTAGACCACAAACAATTTTAGCCAACAAGAGTGGGGAAACAATTCCTAGTACAGAGGAAATTATTGTTTACACAAGCCTATGTGTAACTAACGCTTTCACAAAACAGCTTCCAAGTACTTCAGCATATGCTCAGGAATGAAAGAAATGACAACTAGGCCATCCAAATCTATCAACAGACAGAGGTTATCCATCTGTTTGAAGGAGCATGAAAACACAATCCCACCTGAACGCTGTGCAAATTCAGCAGCAACTGCTTTTAATCTAAATAGTTGAAGCAGGGCAACAGAAACCCTTTAAGCCTGCAAAATTCTAGGGGAAAAATCAATGAAATGTTTAGCTTAAGATGTGGTTCATAAGAAAGCTTAGAACAAGCAAGATGAAAGAGTGTACAAATAAAGTGGAATAGATCAGGAAAAAAAAGCTGCTATTGACCAATAAATTGTCATTTTTAATAATGCCAGCAAAATTATCTTCTTTGTCTCCCACTTGTAACAAGAGTTTTGCTTGAGTGCTATTCTGGACGATGCAGTGTGTGTGAATTGTTAAGAAAAATAATAATTGGGGTGGGTGGGTTAAATAGTTACCATATTTGTTCTGTTGTTACTTGATGTATTGCATTCATCAACCTTTAATAATAATAATAATAATAATAATAATAATAATAATAATAATAATAATAATAATTTATTTATAACCCGCCCATCTGGCTGGCTTTCCCCAGTCACTCTGGGCGGCTTACAATATTAAAATACATAGAATCATAGAGTTGGAAGAGACCACAAGGGCCATCCAGTCCAACCCCCTGCCAAGCAGTATTTTAATCTATTAAAATACAATAATCTACTAAACATTAAAAGCTTCCCTAAATAGGGCTGCCTTCAGATGTCTTCTAAGTGTCTGGCAGTTGTTTTTCTCTTTGACATCTGGTGGGAGGGCGTTCCACAGGACGGGTGCCACCACTGAG
The DNA here is from genome assembly GCF_963506605.1 of Zootoca vivipara. Lineage (NCBI taxonomy): Eukaryota > Metazoa > Chordata > Lepidosauria > Squamata > Lacertidae > Zootoca > Zootoca vivipara. The sequence continues at coordinate 50,608,354 of NC_083284.1, read as the reverse complement.
AAGGCCCTCCGCCTGGTTCCCTTGGCTTCTCTCAATGAGGAAACTGCCAGAAGGCCCTCGGCGCTGGACTCAAACATGGCAAATATCTGCACTGCTGAAGGCATTTTTATTACTCTGTACCTAGATACAATTCTTGAAAATAAATAAAAATATATCCCCCCCAAATGACCAAAAGGTGAGCAGCCCTGCCTCCTCAAATATCACTATGGCATGTCTACTACTGTCCAACATTTGCTATTGCCATTATTTGTGGGTCTTTATACAAACATTTATATATAAACTAGGGTTTCTTAGTGGGATGGAAGGGCTAATAAACACCCAGAAGAGCAGTTCTATGTGCTGGGGAAATGTGGGTATTACCATTATTTAAAAATGTCCTTTCCACACACACGCAAAAATCACAGTGGATTTAGCAATATTAAAGGTAAATGACAGTTTTCTTTCCTTCTGTCTGCTTCTGAAGAAAATGGAAATGACTGACTGTGTGAGTACTTACAGGAATCCTGGGATATGGGATATGATCAACCATAGTCTAAATGAATGCATAAGCATAAGGGGTGCTGGCATAATTGCAATGGGATCATATAGGTTCTTATTTCCAGGGTCTACTTTCAAATGCCTGAAAGATTTCTGAGGCCCACTAGTCACAAAACCAGACCCAGTCTCAAAATGATGGCAGGTGGAGGCAGAGTTTGGCATAATCATGTCACAATTACTGACATCACTTTCTACTGATGTCAATTTTTGGAAATTGCTAAGTTCTTTCCTGTGTGTTTTCCTTGCATCAAGAAGGAACTCTGCTTTCCTCAAGCTAAGTTCAGACATTTGATCTGAAAGTTTTGTGAATCCTTCCCAGTTCAAACAGGATTTGCTGATCCACAGGCTCTAACCAGGAAATACTTTTAAAAATATCTATATTCCTATTGCCAATCCCATATACATCTTATTACCCATTTCCTGTAATTTCTTCTTCTATTCTCTTTCCCCACTCAACTGTCCCCTATTCATCTTTCCCCAAACTGCCAGTTTCTTTCAACTCTCTTTTTGCATTCATTTCTTCCTTCAGTAACAGTTTTGGTTTGCTTTTTTACAACAATCATCATCTCACTTTCTAATTTACTTTAACACTTCCTCTGAAAAGGGAGACCTTCCTTTCCTCCACTAACTCCCAGCAAATTTCCCCTTTTCCCAGCTATCTTTATGCAGCATACAATGAGTTTCTGGTATTGGCAAGATTTGCATAATGAGTTGATTATTTCCATTATTTCCTATGGGAACATTCTAATCTGTGATTTCTCTTATCTCCAACCTCCCCGCCCCCCAGTTTGCAGCCCAAACTGCTGCAGCCAACCAGCAAAAGACAAATAAAAGGAAAAACTATTCCCTATCTGATCTCTCCTGCTACCTGATTGGTCCGATCTCCCTCCCTTCATGGTTTCCTCTCAGAATGGCTACCAACAACCAGCGAAACACAAACAAATAAGGAAGTGGGCAAACTCTCGCTGTTCAGATATCAGAATCAGTTATTCGTGCAAGTTGCAGGTAGGTAGCCGTGTTGGTCTGAGTTGAAACGAAATTTTAAAAAAATCCTTCAGTAGCACCTTAAAGACCAACTAAGTTTTTATTTTGGGATGAGCTTTCGTGTGCACCCACACTTCCTTTCTTGCATTTAGTTATTTTGCATTTAGTTATTCGTGCAGTGAGGTTTGGGTATAATTCTTTTGTTCGGATAACTGAAATTTCAGGTAACCAGCATTCCAATAGTAGACCTGTGTGTACCTCACTGCATTACACAATGAAACACAGCACAGCTGACATTAATTACTTTTTACATACTTCCCTATTCTGCAACAGGACTTCCACACATTAAAGTACAAACTATCCCAGCAAAGCTTCTATTCATTTCAGCAATAGAATTTATGTTGTGTATAGTGGCTACCAATTCATTTTGAAACAGAAGTGTAGCACACATATTTCACAGAATGTATAAACTATATGCTAGGCTAATTGCAGAAGGGCCAGAAATAGACCTACAACAGAAAATCATAACAGTCATGAGACAAGGCCCCTTCCAGGCCAGGGCTTGTAACCAAAGCTGCTGTTCCACTAGACTTCAGCTGACTTCAACTTTTTGAAAAGTTTTACTGTCTGAGGTGGACAATACTGCACTACTCCGCACATACAGATGCTAACCATACTGGCAGCTGAATCTATATTCAACACTGGTAATGGGGCAGTGTCTTCCACCGTAGGCGGTGCAAGGCTGACCACATAGTACACACAGCTGTCTACAAACACCTTGTTGCAGCTCCGCACATCCAACACTTGAGGCAGCTGCCTCCCTCTGACTGAATGACAGGCCATCCTTGTCTACCGGCATCAAACAGATACAGCAGAGGAGAGGGAAGGGTAGTATGACTGTGAAGTACTCTTGTGTGAAAGTTCCACTTAGATATATTGTTGCACCAAGTAAATCTGTTTAGAAATGGGAGATCACATTTCCAAAGTTTCCCAGAGAAGTGACAAGCCAACAGATGGTAAATAACTTTTGGTGGCTACATATCTGGACTGTAGTTGAGCCAAGAATCAACAGGTGAAAAGGGCTCTCTGCATTCCGCTGTAGTTTCAGAGAAGCCGTCTGTCTCATTTGTCTTCTTGGTGTAAGTTCTTTGTTCTCCTCACAATTGAAAAGTTTACTTACTTGGTTAGTGGCACAGTCTAGCCTCACATATATTTCTGCAAAAATGCTTTGAATGAATTCAGTCAGTCACATAAAACTGCAGCCTGGTTCTCCACCCCTACCCTAGGTTGCATAATGTCTGATAATAGAAAACATAATCCTATATTTCATAGCCGAATGGGATGTGTTCCTTTTTCTTGTATATTCCAATCCTTATATTATTGTACAAGTCAAATAACGCACTTTTAACATATTGCTATTTAGTTGAAAATACAAGTGACTTAGATCAAAAGTCTGTTTAATTTTAAAATTAACAAACACATTCAAGAAAAATAATTTACTATTCAAATCAGGAAAGCGTGATTGTACAAGAAAGTGTAGCACAAGACTAAAAAGATAAAATGTTTAAATCATTAGGTTACTGCAATTCAAGCTTTGAGCTATGCTGTTTAGTAATAGTTACTTTGGTGTTTGTTTTGTTTCGTCAAAATTATAGTTTATGTACAGTAGGAAAATTCCTTTCTAATGCATATTTCCCAATTTGTTCAACATACGCAGGTTATAATTTTCAAGTGATTGCTTATAAAGGGAATTCAGTAAAGTGTCCGGGGGGGGGGGTCCAATAGTGTACTGGTATTTTATTGAAGCCACAGTAGAAAAACGAACTAAATAGCTATGTGGAACATTAATATTTTTAATTTGCAAACAAGCAGAAATCCATCAAGTATCAATACTTAGTAGAACTTTTTTCTCCAGCAACAAAACATATAACTAATACAACTGCAAATACAGTTACAACTACAAATAGATTAGGACACACCTACAGACACAACCACCAAAGTTATGAGCATAGCTGCCAAGTTATCCCTTTTTTCAGGGATTTTCCATTATGCTGAATAGGCTTCCTCGCGAGAAAAGGGAAAACTTGGCAGCTATGGTTATGAGAATTCACTTCCATCTATTCACACTCTCCAACTTTATTTTTTACAAAATGTAGCTAGACTAGAATATATTCACACAGGAGGAGAAAGTAGAACAGAAAACACTATGGGATCCAACAAACTAAACCTTTCAATACTCTTCTTTACATGCAGGACTAACTAATCACATGTATAGTAACTTTTGTCGATTCTGTGCTGTGGCAGGATTGTTAAACTAATTCCAGCTGTTGGCAGGACAGCACGAAACTAAGAACAGTGTGACTGGACTGGTCCCTTAAAAAGGGCCTGACATGCACAGATTCAAACTTTAATTTCATCATGCCGTTAGAAAATGCTGAATAAATGAACTTTTAGAAAAGGCCATTATAACTGGGTTACTCATTACAGATCTCATTACAAGCTATCTTTATAATGTACACCTGACAATATCATGTAAACGCTGAGCTTTAAAGGTCAACTTAACTAACAGAACAATTCTACTATTTATAGCAAAGGGTGAACTTTTCTTATTTGGATGCTTAAGCAGCTAACCCTTGAGTTTAATGTAATTAGGGAAGGGATATTCAATTTACAGTATCCCCATGTAATGATAATTACATTGGTCCCAAAAAGCTGTGGGTAAGCATAAGAAACCTTTGTAATTACATCCTGTTTTCAAAATGACTTTAGTGCTGTGAACTTGAAGCATTTCAGCAAATGAAGGCCAATGCACATAAAATGAAAACTACAGAGGGTTTAAGAGCTACACTGTTTAACATAATGAGGAGTACTACCAGGGGAAGATCACAAAATGCATTCTATAACTCCCCCCCGACAGCCTATGCCATCCCCTTTTCTCTCACAAGCATCCATTAAAAAACACAAAGGACAGCTTCTACCTCTCTTTTTCCAAATTCCTCATGAAGACACTTCAGATTCTTCACTCAAGAAAGAGGCTCGGAAGAGTCAGTTCAAATAAACTCTCTGGGATTACAGTGACATACATTGGCTTCCGATTCTGTTTGTTCGAAAGAATGGCAGAGAGCTATGAATATGAAACCATTCTCTCCTATGTGCATGGCAGATTAGCTATGTCAGCATTCCAGAAGGACCAAGGTGGAAAATAAACAAATATATATGCTCACAGCAGCTGCAGAGATCATTCTCTGGAAAATTATTCAGGCATTATGAGACACGGTATTAAACGCTGCCACTTGCAGCTTCACAGCTTTCTGAATATTCACATCAGAATGGAATGAGCACTTACGAACATCTTCCATTAAGTTTTTTTATTATAAAAGGGGAAAGTTGATAGGCAGAAGGCTTGTCATCATAGAATGACTTTACACAGGTTTTCTTCAATGAAGCAGTCAAGTGGACTGGGGGGGGGGGAAGTCTGGGTGCACAATGGCTTCTCTAGAGCAGTGTTTCCCAACCTTGTGCCTCCAGATGTTTTGAGACTACAATTCCCATCATCCCTAGCTAGCAAGACCAGTGGTCAGGAATGATGGGAATTGTAGTCCGAAAACAGCTGGAGGCACAAGGTTGGGAAACACTGCTCTAGAGAATCTGCAGTAAACTTTCTACTATTTGACATCATTTGCGAAACACAAAAGGGCAAGTATGCATTGCAAGGACTTTCAGAGACCCTCTAGTATCCCAATAAAGATGCCCACAATACGGATAAACTTCTAATCATCTGGGACACGATCCATGATTGATAGTGAAACTGAATAATGTAGAAGTGAAGTTTAATATGTCTGGGCTAAACTGAAAATCTTGATAGATCATTTATTTTCAAGGAGTGAAATAGGGTTAGGGTGTATATAGATCGAGGCAAGCTTTGAATAAATTATTTGCCTATACAGTCCTAACATATATGATCTTTTAGATTAGTTTAGGATCCTGATTCCTGTTACTGGTTTACCATAATTTACTGCTGATATCAATAATAATACTAAATATTCCTTATTAAAATATAAATTATGTTGAGGTATTTAGGACTGAGGAATCAGGATGTCAAATACTCTTAAATAATTTACAAATCAATTTTGCTGAGTAACTCAAAATTATCACAATCTATTAAAAAGTTTATTTAGCATCTGATGAATATATAACATCTTCACAACAGTTTACTAATTCTTATCATTACACAGATTAATGCAATTCAGCAAACCGAATGATTGAACCAATATATATAATTTTATCTAATGACAGATACCAATAAAATATTATTGCAGTCTTAATGGATTAATGCCACTTATGAGCAACACAACATTGCATTACAATGACACAAACCCTCTCTGAGTGGTATAATTTTTCATATGAATGCCTTAAAACCTTATCAGAGGGAAATTGTATTTTAATGCTATTTCGAATGTCATTTTTAAAGGATTTTTACAATTCCCTTTCATAAAGTGGAATGCATGCTCTGAATTGCTACAACTAGCTTTTCTCATTGATGCCTATACTAAATCACTCTGAACAATTTCCACCAAAAGGAAATCCTAACAGTCCACACAGGGTTGGGGAGAACAACCCCTTTTAATGTGGTCCATTCAGAAAACATGCAGGAATCTACATACCAAGGTGTGTACACTTTTAAACATAAAATACCCTCATATGCAGTAATCTACATTCAAACAGATAATTGATTCACTGATTGATGAAGAGATAACACCCTGCCTTTCTAGAGAATTATATCTAGAGAAGTATATATATATTGAACTGACCATTGTTCCTCTACACAGGACTCTTCTAGGACTACACCTAAAGATTGTGCTTTGCTGGATAGCAGATACAAACAGAAACCTGTCTCCCAATGTATTTGCATCTGTAATATGAAGTAGATAGAGAATATAATCTATTATGTAATGAAATATCCTTGATATGATGAAGTAATTTTTCTTTGTAAAACATCTTGTCAAGTTAAACAATCTGTTTTATGTTAGAATATATTTATCCATTTGTGATATATAAGTAAGTATTGTTCACTTTGGCTACAGGAAAACTTCTAATGTATAGGGTCGGTGCAGCACTGTAGGACTGTTAAAGAGTTTTTGCTGGTTTAACTTACGGCAGATTGCCAGATCACATCATGTAGCTGAATGGACTTAATTTCCATCCTAAATTTCCCATCTTTGCTCCCACCCCATTTTTGAACACCCCTTTTTCAGGGCTAATGCTGACTTAAGATCCATTGGCTTTGGCTCAGCCAGCTGGGTTCCAGCTGAGCTGAAACAGCAGAAATATACCAGCATAGCCCAGCTGTGCCATGAACCACTTGGCTCAACCAGAGATCCACTGATCCTAACCCTCTCATCCCTGCAGATCTTGCTATAAGATTGCTTCCAAAGTGTGTCTAGGATTGTAGCCTTACTGCACAATCCTAAACATGTTTACTCAAGAGGAAGTCCCACAACCGTTCTGTAAAATCTATGTCTCGGTATAGTTGCGTAGGACTGCTGCTTAGTTTGTTTTAGCTTGTTTTTAATATTTGGCTGCAGTTTCTTTTCGTTAGCATGTTTGTATATTTAAAATATCTACTGATGTAAAACTGTCTTGAATTCCACTCAAGATTGTCACCAAATTCATTGTACTAGCCATGGGTCTTGATAACTTAAAAAGAAAAAAATTCAATGTAAAACTTCCAACACAGAAACAATGAAATAATGATAAATAATAGAACAAAAGTTTTAAATACTTTTTACTCAAATAGTTAACCCTGTGCAAACCCCCCCCCCACACACAATTTAATCTGAGAAAAAGGGTGGTATAACTCAAGCAGCATTTGAAAGACTTGTTTCTCTCGGTCAGGCTTAGGCCGCCTCAGCTGGTAGTAGCCACGCTGCCAAAGAAAGTTATTTGATGTTACCTTATGCCATCTTAAATCGACTGGCTTGCTTTATGCCAGCTTCTTTTATGCAAGATTGCTTTCTTGGAAGTATGACCAACACAGTGAGATTTTCTTTCAAGTAAACATGCATAGCATTGTGCTATACAATCACAGACTAAAACAGCAACAGCAACTGAGATATTTTAAAACTAGATAAGTATATATAAGTGTTCTATACATACGAATAATCCATATGGCACAAGAGCACAACGACTGGCAAAAGAAGAAACAAATACAAAATGCTTGTACAAGCAATCACCAACACACTGATGACTTACAGTTATTTCAACTGACTATTTCTTGCTCACTGTAAAATATAGTTATCAGTCCTGAAGGGTACGAAGCTTTTTTTTAAAAAAAATAATAATCTCCAATGGATCATGTATATGTTCCAGAGGAAAGATATTTTATTGCTATATTCCTCTAGAAAAATTGCTTGAAAGAATAAACGATTGCATGCTGTCATTCTTACGCATAATGCATTATGCTAAAAGTGTCAAATCCAGATACAGCATCTGCTTGTGATATTTTTATGGCATAAATGATCTGTGTTAGGAAACCAACAATTCAGACAGTACCTAGATCATTTTAGAACTAAAAGGTAAACTACATTTAAGAGATGGGGAAAATCTAATGGAAAAAACCTACCTCAGCATCTTTCTTAAGATTCATATTTGATTGAATCAAGTGTAATTTTGCCGTAAGTAAAATAGCTGTGTTTCTGCTTTAGAATTTTCACTGAATAGGACTGTGTAGTTCAAAGAAGGCTTCCAAAGTATTTTTTATGGCTGGAACATTACCTTAATCATTCCAAAGGAAATAATTTTTATAGCAGATGTAGCATCAAAACTGGCTATAACTGTCCCTTTTTATTTTTTAGGCAATCCATCAATCACATACTGTATTATTGTTTCCACTTAATAATTAACACTGATACCACACTGAGTATCTTACTATAGCAATCATGGACACAATTCAGAGAATCCCTTTACAGCCAGTTCGTTCATTCCCTATTTATTTTCTAGCAGCAGTTTGTTGTCTTGCATTGAAGATTATTTCTTAAGTCCTCTTAAATTCTGCAACCATTTGTGCAGCACATGAGTGTGCATCTGCATATCTTCTATGAAAGAAAGCACAGAAACTTCTGTGCATACAGCCCAACAGAGGTTTCTTGGTAGCTGGTCCAAATCAATTACTGCGCAGTATGACATCCATAACTTTCAGGTCTAAATGGCTACACTGCCAACAGAACACTGTGAACTGCTATCGGGGCAGCTAGAAACATTCAAACTGATAAAAAATATACTATACCTAAGATACAAAGAGCTCTTATTTAAAGAAGCCCATAGCAGCATGCTAAAAGTTTGCATAAATGGAAAATATATTGAAATATAGAATAAAATAAAAGCAATGTGTGTGTGGTTTTTCCCGTTTCTTTTCTGCTATATCTTGTCGTCAACATATACCATGTTGCAGTCATACATAAAATAGAACATAGCATAGGTATAAAACATAAATGTGTGATAGTAATAATAACATATCTAAATTCTTCCAAGATTATTTAAATCCTGTGTCTTAAATTATACTTCCCTTCCATTCTTTCCATGGTTTCCTGTCTACTATCTTTTTAACTGTGTTTTCTTACTCTAAATTATTTTCATTACCTTACATAATCTCACATTATAACATCTACTGCTGAGTATTTTTTCAGCCTGTTATGATTATTTTCTTGTTATATTTTTCCATATAATCTGTATATAATATCCAATCCTCTTTGTCTCTTATCTTTATTTCTGATTCTGTCATACTGGCTAGTTCTATGTAATCTATTATTTTGTGATGCCATTTTTCTCTTGATGGTACTGTATCTGTTCTCCATTTTGGGGCAAATAAAATTTGAGTGGTTGTTGTCACGTACATGTCCATAATGCAATTTGTGTTTTATCGGGATTTCAGTCATTACTATTCCCAGAAGAAAAGCTTCTGGATTTTGGGGGAACGTTCTTCTAAACATTTTCTTAAGTTTATTATACACCATGTCCAATTTTTTTATGTTACTATACACAACCACCATAAATGATAGAATGTACCCACTGTTTCTTTACATTTCCAACATTTTTCCCAACAAAAAAAGAGACAACATTATACCTTATTCAGATATTAATTTATTCATGTATCAACTATTATGTAATATTACATTCCTATTTCCTGTTTTTTACTGATTTCCACTGCCCTGGTCCAGAGGTAATTCTTATGTAAACAGAAGTGCTTTCTAGGATTTAGTCCTGTGCCTGCATAAATGTGAAAATGTAACATTTGACATCTGGAATTACTGCTGCTTGCTTCTCCCTTGTAGCACACCACATCATCTACATTTAGGGCACTGTAATATCTGGTAACAGTTCACTTCATGTCTCTGCTCCTCCACATGCAGCTGCTGGGTGACCTTGGGCTAGTCACACTTCTTTGAAGTCTCTCAGCCCCACTCACCTCACAGAGTGTTTGTTGTGGGGGAGGAAGGGAAAGGAAAATGTTAGCTGCTTTGAGACTCCTTTGGGTAGTGATAAAGCGGGATATAAAATCCAAACTCCTCCTCTTCTTCTGCACATGGGAAAAACACAACTGGAGACTGACATAACCAGAGGTATGACTGTATCCATACTAAGGGCCTCTTGTTAGTTGCTTGGGGGCTTGAAGTAGGGGGAATGCGGAAGAGAAATGTAATAAACAAACAACACTGGATCCAGCCAATGATAGACATTTTCAAGTAGTGTTTGTTTCAGTGCAGAAGTCTACTATACATAATGTACTTAACTCTCCCACAACATACTTATCTCTCCCACTGACTGAAAAATGTTCAGTTTTAGACAGACTGCCATCTTTAGACAGTTAAAACAGAAACAAAGCAGGAAAGTAGGAATCACTATCACAATGCTATAAATCGTAAGTTTTTTAAACCTTGACCCTGTTAACTAGAAACAGATAGCTTCCATCTTATATGGTAGACATCAAGACTAAGAGGAATAAATATCTATTTTTTATTATGGAACAGTGATGTATCCTTGGATGTTGTAATACTATGAAGGCCAGTCTTACAGGCTGGAAGACAGATATCAGAGCTTGCTGCATTCGATTGACAAATGTACCAGGCACTGTGATACATGCATGAACAAGTTTTAACTATTAGGAGAATTAGTAAGAGTTACTAACATGTATGCAATTCAGGCAGTACAGAATGGAAAACAAAAGACTGAGCCTTTAATACTTGGAAACAGAAAATGCCTTGCCGCATTTTAATTATGCTACAGAGCAGCACAACTTTGCAGCATTTTCTCTTCCGTATTAGATAGCGACTTCAATTCTTTTTTAAAAAAATGATTTTCAAAAGCAATTTTATCCATGAATTAGTTTATCACATCAATTTCATAGTGTCCGCCTTATGGCTCAGGTGCAAAGCAGTTCATGCTGATGCTGCTACAAAGAAAATACTCCTTCAAGCCACAACAATCAAGTGGCCCACAGTGATGCTATAACTCTGTCAGACAATGCCTGCATTAGACAGAGCAAGTCAGTGGCTGTACATTATCAGGAGATCATAACAGATTTTGACGGACTCTGCTAAAAGCCTGAATATAAAATTGTAGTGATGCATTCTTCTCAGAAGGGAGGGGGGGCACACACATTTCAAGCAAAAGTAAACCCTTCCAAATAGGAAATTTCCCTTACTGAATTTATATTTGGATGGCGGCTTTCACATATGTACTAATAAAAGGAGAGAAAATGCTTAGGTTGTCAAATGAACATTTATAGTTTTAACTGTCCACTTGTCTAAATTTATATCATATCATAATTTTTATTTAGGATATTCTCGGATTACTTTTAGAAGGGCTGGGCATGTATTCCTATGTTCTAAATAGTGGAGGAGGAGGAGAAGCCCACAAACAAAATACTCCTCCCGCATTTTCTGAGGGTAGGTACCTGTCAGGGGTTTGTTGCGGCTACTCCAGAGTAAATACGCCCAAGTCCGTTCTGTCTTTAATGATTTTATTGTGCATAGTATTTACAGTGCAGAGAAAGCGGAAAACATGACCTCCTAGTCACTTGCAGAATCCGGCAATGGCGCCCTTCTGCTCTGGGGCCAGCATAATAGCTTGGGCACCCCAAAACGCCGCCCTCTAACCTTGCGTTTGGGCGTGCACCTCAATTCGGGCGCCGGAAGCGGCTGTGCTCCCTCTCCTACTTGTTGGCTTGAGCGGTGCAGGGGCTCTGATACATCGCTGAGCCATGCCTCCTCCATTCCGCTCCCATCCTCATTTCCTCTACCTGACCCGCTGCTGCCGCTCTCGCTGGGCAAAGTGCTAGTCAGGATGATGGGGGGAGGCTCCCTGTAGGGAGGTCCCCTTACAGTACCCATTGCTCAAACCACTAGTGACTTGCTCAAGAATAAGATGCAATAATTTCTTTTGCTTGCTAAGCAGAAATGTGAATGGTAGTGTAGAACAAAACCTTATCTCTGTAGCTATCAAAGAACAGAGATTATAAACTGATTTGATTTGATTAATTACATTTCATTCAATGTGAGTAAACAGCATGCTGTTTTTTGATCTATAAAGATATGATTTTAAATAACAGAAAAATATTTCTTATTTAGCACCGAAAGATAACTTTACAATATTAATTGTTAAGACTTATGAAAATGTAACAGCAAAACTACCTGAATGTGTCTACCCGGTATTATAGAAGAATCAAGCATAATTTTGTCTGGAGAACTGAGAAACAACAGCAGCAGCAGCAACAAGAACAACAGACTACAGCAATGTAATTGCAGTAATTGCAAAATATATGAACATCTGACAATGCTGCTTTAATGAATGCCCATTTATACAGGGGGACAAGGAATGAAAAGCTACACAATCTCGCCACCCAGTCAATGGATAGAAGAAATAACATTGAAAGCCAGTTGTAGAATAAGGTTGCCTTCAGACAGCATTCTCTGTATGAACTTCAATATCTGAAATTATAACCCAGAATATTTCTGCTCCCTAAAGTGAGTACAGTGTAATCTTCCCAGTAATTACCTGCAAATACAATATCTGGGATTTGAGTATCAGGTGCAATAATGCTTTTGCGGATGAGAATCACCACATCATAAATCTAACATATTCTTTAAAAAATCCCACACTATCTTTAAGCTGCAAAATTACAGAGGCTAGGGAAATTTGACAAAACAATCACACAATTACCTAATTCCCAAAAACATAAATTTAGAAGATGAAAAAAGAACCGGGAGGAATTTATCCAAACAGAAGAATCAACTGCAATTTCAAATATTTTATGAAGTCAATCTGCAGTGTGTTTTTTGTTGTTAAGATCCCTCCAGGAAAGAATAAACAAAGCTGCCTTGTACTGAATCAGACCACTTGTTTAAACTGGCTATTACTGGCTCTTCTGGACTGGAGAGTTTCCTAGTGCTACCTGGGTATGCTGGAGATTGAGCCTGAGACTTTTTGCATGCAGAACATATGCTCATTCACTGAGCTTACAACCCTTCCCCACCAGCTCTATACACCTCTCACTTCTGAAGAAGTGTGCATGCACACGAAAGCTCATACCAATGACAAACTTAGTTGGTTTCTAAGGTGCTACTGGAAGGAATTTTTTTATTTTGTTTCGACTCCGGCAGACCAACACGGCTACCTACCTGTAACTATACACCTCTCAGTAATTTTACAATTCCTTTTCATGCACACTTTTTCTTTACACTCAAGCAGGAACCAAATTGTAAGTCTGAGCTTTGGGATACTACCTGCTGTGCTAATTAACAATGCCTGCAGCTTCCTACAACCTTATAGGCAGCATTTTCATGAATATATATCTTCTAAATATCTCCTCAGTGGTAGCAGTGGTAAGAGAGGAGAAATTACTTAGGTTTTAAGCGTTTTGCTATGCCATGCTGAACTGGGCTCTCTCAGAGGAGCTGGCAAGAAATAATAGCAAGAACAGGATAAGTTAGGGTATTTTAAGCTAATACGTGCATACACAGCTTTCACATAGTCTTATCTAACTCATTATACTTTTCAACAGAGGCAGTGTGCCTGCTCAGTATTGATGAGACAACAGGCAGTGCATTTTCATATATACGCCCTCTCCGTGCAAAAAAGCTATGAAAATGTACTATTACCAAGAAGATGGAACACATTTCCATTGGCAAGGCTCTCTGATCCCAATCCAGTCAAGCAGAGATGACTAACTGGGGCAGAATGTGGCTTGAGATACACATTCTACTGAAAAGTGTGCAGTGAGAATGGATGACATAATCTGCATTCTCTAGCTCCACCCACATTCCTAAGTGGAGTTGAAATTCTTGCCAAGGAAAATGTCAGCAGATTGTGGCAACTCAGAATGTATCAACCCAGTTTCTTGCACACAGAGATGCATTCCCTCTTTGTCTCCCAGAGTGAGGCCAATTGAAGAACTTATTTTGCCCACCATAATACTGCAACATGACCACATCTGATTATATCACCATGGGATCATAGAGTGAAAAAGCAATTTCAAGCCATCTCTCCACCACTTTTAATTGTTCTCCGAGGTGTGGAGGGGAGGGGAAAGTGCAGCCTTTAAATGAACAGACAGCTCCTCAGATAGGATGGGGCTAAAGGTGATATCTAACTGGTCAGCATACATAAAGTATTCCAGCCAACACTGATGATAGGGAGCTCTCTGGCTCTCATCTGAACAACCAGATTTGATGATAAACTAGCATTGACTGGACTTTATCTTGCAATGTCCCTGCTTTTTGAGATGTGCCAGTTTCATCTTAAAAGTGAGTGCTCTCAAAGACTCCAATCCAGGGGAAGACAAATGCTTCATTCTAGATATGTAGAATTAAGACAAAGGTTAAGCATATTAGGTCCGAACTACCAACAAATCGTAGTGTTTTGCTACACCTTGGTTACATCAGATTATGGAAGTTTGTAGCATATCGTTAAATGCTAAGAAGGCAAGAGCATAACCGCACGAGAATAGCAGCTTGTGTGGTTTTAGAGAGCAGAAAGCAAACAGTCCCCAGAAAATTCTTCTCTAGACTCAAATCAACAGAAACCAAGAAAATCTGATAGCAAACGGGATACAAACAGGAATACTTTAATTACAATACACATCTCTTTTAATAGGAATAGGTATCTCTAGTCATGTAACATATTAATAAGTTTCCTGCAAAAACAGCTTATTTTTTATTGATCAGCTTTTATAATAGGAACAGTATTTATTTATTTTGATATATGCCTAGCAGATGCATTCAAGGAGGTCAAAAGTACGGTAATCTAAAACAAAGCAGTTAAAGTTGATCATAGCTAATGCATTCTTATTTTTGTTCTTTGGGAAATCCTTTTAAAGATATAAAACTCCGAGGTTTACATTTTCACTTTGCTATTTGGTTGCCAGTTCTTTTCTAGAGTGTCTTATGGGATATGTTCAACCTAAAAAGTATTTCATTGTGCAGTGACCCAAATACTTTGAGGTCTTGCGGAAGTGAAAGCATACACTGTTCAGATAATCATCCGGGACTTAGTTCCAATGAACATCATGAACACTGATGATACCAGAAACTTCAAGTATCATTTATCTATAGATAAAATAAAGAACAGGCCAGATATATAATATTTAATTAACTTTATGTTCCATAATCAGGAGCATATAAAATGAGAAATGTCTGTTAATACAAAAATTCAACGAATAGTGGGCAGGGCAAGGGGATCAAACATGGTGCATCATTTCTGAAAGACTGCACTGACTTATAAATGAGGAACAAAAGTCAGCTTAATTCCCAGAATTAAAAGAAAAGTGAACTATTTGAATCTTGACAATGCTTGCAGTGTGGCACACTGCTTACTAAGTATCATCGTTCAAACATAAAATATTCACTGAGAGCTGTGAAAGCAGCAAACACACTATATTAGCAAATTGATAATGAGATATTTGGAATTGCACACAACTGTAGAAACAAGTTCAAGGGTTTGTATGAAGATTTAAAACTATTATAAAAGTTTGAAAGCCAGACTTCATCAAATCCACTGATAACATTCTATTTCAAATGGCCAGAGAAGCAATTTTGTACATACTACTTTTAAAAGATAAAAAAGCAAGTTTGGATTTGAGCTCAGAATTATTTATGGCAATGACAGGAGTTTTACTAATGAGCGGATGAAGTCTACTTGCCTTGCAACAAAAATGTATGTGCAGAACTGGGGGGATATATGTACATAGGACTACCGCCTAAGAGCATGACCAAACTCAGCATGACAGTGTTCAGATTTAGTAGATCTTCAGGTTTCCTGGCTGGGACAGGACTATGTCAAAGTAAGTCCCACACCCTGGCTGAGTCTGCGATATGCTGACGTCAGTTCCCCACACAAGGATTCTGGGAGCAGCATGGGGCAAAGTGAGTTGTAAGTCAAATTCCTCCTGAATGGAGTTTTGAATAGGGGGAACCTACACCAGTGTACCTTATGCTGATGTAATCTACACCAGCTTTCTACAGTTAGGTTTGGTCTGTACAAATCTGTTTTGTAGGTGTTTTTTTTATTCATGTGGGGCTACGCCATGATTCAACATTATGAGTGAATGTGAACAGTCAGGGCCACACTGGCCTTGGGAGGCATGTGAATAGGGTACAAGAGGGAATTTTTACAATAGGTACAGAACAGATTAGGTTTGTAGATCTATTACAAAATAAGTAATTCTGAAAATAACAAAGGCAAAAACACAGACTTTTCAAGAAATGCATTTAATCTGTTCAATATCTATTTTAAGTGCTCTATGTAACATAGTTTTCTTCCTGCCAACTCATCCCAGAATAAAACCTTTAGCAGAAATAAGTATGCGACGTTGCACATTGTATAGGAATATCAGAACATTTCATTTTATCTCCCTACAAAAGTACAAACGGTATCCAATTCCAACCAGTTGTAATAGACTTATGCCAACTGATTTCACAGTGCACAAAAAGTGAAGATTTTTAGCCCCAAATAAATCTTATACATCAAAGTCACCAAATGCCTATGCAACCCGGAATTTTTATTAGCTCTGTATCCAGTAATATTGGGAAGAAAAAGAGATAGACTGAAAACAGGCAGCTGAATATAAAATGCCTTAATTAACTATAAAGCCAACTTACAAACAATGCTCATCAGTCTACCAAACCCACACAAATCTAACTAGAATACCAATTTATTTATTTAAAATCTAAACTGCTCGTGATCCTACTAGAGTGATTTTGTAATAAAAATATAATAAAAACAACACAACATCCGCCATCCAACAATATAACTGAGAGACAAAAATCAGACTGGTTGCACAGAACAGTAGGATTTCCAAAAGAGCAAAGGAAAAGAAGGGGCAACATCTGTACCACAAGAACATTATTTAGGAGTATACATGTAATCATAATTCTATTACCATGTTTATAGAATCATAAGACTAGAAGCACAACTTGAGAAAATGGATACAGTCCTAGGAAATCCACATCAATTACCCATGAACAGATAGGTAAGTTTATGCATTCTGCTTCCTTAACAACCCTCCTGCTGACTCCCTGCTGAAATAAAGTATGTGTGCGCCTACACGTATGCACACGTGCATGTGTTGGGTCATGTATCAATAAAATCCGTCCATATCAAATTACAGTAGTACATACTTAAGACTATTTACTCTACACACAAATACATTGATCAATCTAGTACTGTAAAACAAATGTTTCTCCCAACAGTTGGCATACATGCATAGCCCTGTAGAGTAATTAAAACGGTCCATAGTAAATAAAGAGCAGCCAAAAAGCGAAGAGAGAAACTTTACATGTACTCATTTGTCATATACAGCTTAAAGAGTGCCTGTCATATTTGACAGGCCCAATATATGATCTGTCTTCTCCCACCCCTCCTTCACATACTTAGAATGACATTTTCTATTTTATGTCTCCTTCTTGACAAGGAGGAAAACAGGATTTGTATTCCTCCTCTTTCAATATACTAGAGCTGTTAAAAATCTTAAACTCCCATCTGCTTAGGGCACAATAAATAAATTACGGCCACAAAGATGAGCATATGATAGAGAAAACTATGAAGATGAACAGTCACTCCTTACTGCTTTCCAAAATAAACGAGAGAGAGATATGGACTTGTCAATTTTATTATTCTCTAAAGTGTTAGAAATAGGATTCTGCCAGAGAACGACAGTGAGGATGTTTAAGACAAATTACCTAAATTTATAATATCAACTATTCAGAGCTCATCTTTTACTTTGCATAACACCCATTTTTGTTTATGTGATTTCCAAAGCAGTTGCTGAACTAAACAAATCTCTGACATGCTTGTTAATTGAACATAACAATCAAAAGGATCTTGTCCTCAAATTCAGTCCTTTCAAAGAAGGCTAGGCTACAAGCTACGGTATTAATTGGAAGAGCATTGACATTTTAAATTGTAATCTTTAATTTATAGGAAATGCTACATTCTGTCTTTGCCATTCATAATGGGCAGATCAAAGAATCAGTGCAAAAACTAGATTACTCAACATCTGAGGAATCAACTATAAATGCAGTATGGTTGTTTCCTTTGCTCCACAAAGCTGTCAAGGAATAAGTACTGTCTTAAACTGTGCCACACCGGTATGTGCAGCAGGGAGAAAGAGTATGAATGCAGTCACACAGATACGCACACTCCCCTCTGCGAGAAACTCTGTTTAATCTTGCTATATCAGCTAGAAGAGCTATTTTTACTATAACAGGTAGCCTATTAGGCACTGCTGGGACACTGCCCATGGGCAGCTGTTGGAGAAGTATTTTTAAGAATACGATTTTTACAAAGCATTGAGCTGCAGGGGTTTAGGGGGCTGAAAGCTCTAAAGTACTGATTGCACAGCAGTGTTATCCTTCAGGCAGGGCTGTGTTAATATGCCAGAGCTGCAATAGCAACAAGCCACAGAGTAAGACACACAGATAAGTGGCCTCTTCCTCTTTTCAGATATATTTGGATTTAAAAGGCTATTGTATTCTTCTTTGTTCAGAGTGATTGTGCTTATCGAGCACTTCTACGCAAAGAGATAATGGATTTGATACACTAGCATGATACTAGTAATTCAGAAGCAGAAAGTATTGGATGCAGAGAGCAGAAGGCAAATAACCAACTCTGGTGTTCTGCAAATGTTTGCAGAAGTGCAAGCAAAAAAGCTCTCAGAGCAGTAAGAGGAAAATTCCATAGCAGGGGACAGGAGACATGACCCTCCAGATGTTGTTGGACTCTAGCTTTCATCAGCCAATATGGTCATCGATGATGGTAGCTATAGTCCCGAAATCTGTAACTCAAAATCCAACACTATCAAAACCAGAGGATAAATTTCCAGGGGGGGGGGAAATCCAGTTAGAGTTAAAAAGCATTCTTCCATGAAGCACTCTTTCTTCAACAGAAAACACCTGATCTGTATACATTTGTCAGTTGTGTTAGAGAAAAGAACAAATTGGGCTGTCTGAGGAATGGAGAGGTCCCTGGCTTGGTGAGGAAAATATTTTTGTAACACATATGCCTCCTGCTGATCGAGCTGTCTTTCTCTCTCATAGGGAACCTTTTCTTCTATAAAATAATGGGGTGGAAGGAGAGAGGGGAGTCTTGAAAAGCTTATGCATTGGGCTGCCTTGAATATAGAACAGCTTTTTCTAGAGCAGTGTTTCTATTGCAAATGGTGTCATAACCCACTCAGAAACCAATAACTTTCCTGGAAGAAGACAACACCAGGACTAGGAGATCAATGACCTATTCTTCCTTACCACCAAGGTGTATAACTGGTTAATCCAGTGCCACAACTACCATTAGGCACCACCTCAGGTGGTGGTGATGCTGTGTGTGGGGGGGGGGGGCAGCAGCCATCCCAGGCATTCCTCTTCAGCTCCAGGCTATTCCCTCCACTGCACAACAGTGCTGTGTGTGCTACATGGCTTGACCAGCATCCCCTAACCCTCAGGTATGCTGGATGATAATTTATATCACCACTGCTCAAAAAAGAGTTAACTGCTAGTCTACCAGACTTCAGAGGGGGGCGGGCAATGGGGAGACACCACCTTGTTCTTTGCCTGAAGTAGCAAAATGTCTTGGACCAGCCATAAATTGGTCACATCAACTGCACTGGTTTCACTCAAAAGCCCGATGTCTCAAGGAAGCCTGAGATTTTTGTAAGTTCTATTTTCCAGCCTCCCTAGAGCATCATCGGCAATGGACCTGAGATTCAGTTCAATTTGACATCAGTTCAAGCCTAGTCATTAAAGAGGCCAGCAAAACATTAAAGTTTATGAGATGCACCAGAACCTATCAGTTCGGCCTGAAAACAGTACCCTCTTGACAGAGTGTTTGCTATGTATCACTGCTGCAACATTCTTTGGCAACCATTCAGGTCTCTCTATCTGGCCCTCGGAGCTCTCCTTAGGCCATACCACCCATTGACCCTGCTTTAAATCCCAGGCGCTATTGTTTGGCTAGAATGTATCATTGATTGTTAATGTATCTTGCATGCCTGGAGAACAGAGAGGAATACTGTAAAGAAATGTGTGTAGACACTAGCCTACTGTACAGTACATAGGTAATGTTTACATTCAAGCTGTTTTAGAGCTGTTGTACCCTCTCTTCCTCCTGAATGTGTTCTAGCCATAAAAACCCCTGTAGCTTCCTTGTTTTCTTGAGGCAAGGCTTCTTTGATCCTAAATGGACTATACTATTCCACTGTCGACCAAACTTGACTCATCACTGGCTTTTTAGCAGTACCCCTTGCCAGTTTATTGCCTAATGAGATGGGGCAATTATGTAATATAGTACAAAGTCTTCAAGCATTAACAAGTTTTACATTGGATGAACAGCCAAATGTTACATCCCATTTCTTTCCAAAACTTTCTCACATAATTTGTATATGCAACTGAAAAGAATATTTTATTTACTTCAGATTATTTGGCACTACTGCTTAAATATTGAAGAATAAATGCTAATTTCAATAAGATATACCTGTGACATTGCGAGTTCTGCTGCTCAGACATGTTTCAGTTAGCGACAATTATCTTTCAATGACCACATTCTTTATGCTTTTTCATATCTGTACTACAGATATCGATTTTGCAGAGGAAGAAGCTTCATTATTAGAGCATGGCAGAATCATGCTGATTATGATGCTAATAAGTGGTTCTCTTAATTAACCACAAACCACATGGAATCTATTTAAAGATGTTCACAGGTAATATGAAAGCTCTTTCAAGTGGAAAAATATCATTAATTGGAAAAATTAATAGATCATTGCTTTCATTTAAGAAAAGCAAACTTAATTTTACAACAAGTTATTAAATATTTTAGAGTATGTTATTTAATCATTTGATAAGTGATTTTTTTCAACAGCTTTTCTTGCCTGAAAGCAACTTCCACAATGACAATGTAAATTCAAGAGTGTAAGCTTAGTTCTCATACCTACAGTAGCAGAGGTTTTTATTTTTATTTAAACTAGTCTGAGGTCTTAATGGTATTTGGGAAAAGGTTCCAATTGTGAGTTGAATTGAGATAGGTAGTTTACAAGACAGCAAGGAGTAGAAAAAGCAGAATATTGAGGATAAGCTTTACCATGAAGCTCAACCAAAAATTTCATTAAATATTCAGTAGCTTATGTGAATTTTCTGTGTTAAATATTCAGTAGCTTATGTGAACCTATCCTGGGGATGCAATCAACTTCAACAGTGGAGAAAAAACCACAGGACTTAATATAATTACATTAGCACCAACTATGACAGGCTGAAACTCCAAGGAAGTCTAGAAGATTATATATATATATATATATATATATATATATATATATA
This sequence comes from Zootoca vivipara, assembly GCF_963506605.1. Classification (NCBI taxonomy): domain Eukaryota; kingdom Metazoa; phylum Chordata; class Lepidosauria; order Squamata; family Lacertidae; genus Zootoca; species Zootoca vivipara. The sequence continues at coordinate 50,586,980 of NC_083284.1, read as the reverse complement.
TATATATATATATATATATTGATGGGGATTATGTCAACAGCCAGAAAACATGGAGACAAAAATGTGATAGAGGAGGAGGGAAGGGCAATAGCTCACAAGCTGAAACATGCTTTGCATTCCTAAGGTTCCAGATTTAGTGACTTTTCTCTCAGGTACAGTGCTTGGGAGAAAAATATCTGGCACGTGGGAGAGCTGCTGTAATGTGCAGCAGGGAGTACTGTGCGAGAGGGGCCAACTGTCTGATTCTGTACAAGGCAACTTCACAAATTTGTATGACGTGGCTGAGGCAAGAAAAGAGATCAACATTGCACATTTCAAACTAGTATGAGGTGATGAGAGTAAAGAGAGGAAGAATAACAGTGTCATTTTTTTAAATGGCACCAGCTAAAGGAAAATCTACTGTTCAACAAATTTTAAGATCTGCAGCGAGCTTTTCAAATAGAAAAAGAAGGGGGATGATACTTACACACAAACAAATAAAACGTTCGTTTTATGTACAAAAGTGTGTGATACACACACACACACACTCATGAGTATATATGTGACTCACTACTAAAATCAACAAGTTTTAAACTTGATCATAAATTTGAAGATGTTTGTTCAAATATATGAATAATTACAAAGTACCTAACAGAGTACTGTAATTGAAGAAAATCTAAAACTTCAATTTGACTGTGGAAGTAATGGATTTACTCTACAATAATCAATAAGTAGCTTCCATTTACCCTCATAACTATCTTGCCTCTTTTTTTTCTCCTCAGTTTTTGCTATTGATTAAAGCAATACTCCAACATTTATCAGTTTATTATTTTGTTGTTTGTATAGTTTATGCTCTCCATTTACTGTCATATAATAATCTTGCTGATGACAACATGTATGAAATTGGTTCCTTATGTTTATCCATTACTGAACTATCTATATAGTTTAATAAGGAAAATGCCAGATATAACACAGTCTGATATGCTACAATTCTTACTATAAAATTCTTGCTATTTTTAGCTCCACCCCCACAATGGGCATTCTGAAAAATTATAATTCTATGTCTACCTACAAGTAAACTCCACTGTCTTCTGTGGTCCTTACTCTGAAGTATGTGGGATTAGAATTGCAGGCTTAGTTACTTTTAGGGAGAGATGTGCAGCCTGACTCTTTTCACGTTTACACAGAAGTATGACCCACTAAATTTAGAGTAAAGGACTGCATACTCTATTCTGCTCTGATCTGACTATTCTTTCAGTCCAATCCTATGAATTTTGCCAGTTGGTGTGTTTTACCCTTTTTCATGGATCCTACTTTGAAACCAGATTGGTGTAGATATACTTGCATGCTGTTGGTATTTCGAAGTTTACTTAAAAAAAATATGTAAAAGGCAAGCTGGGAAGTTCAAAACTGTAAATTGTTCTTTGAGAACAGGACTGTCATGTTGGACAATTTTGGTATTTATAGGGAAGGAACAGAAGGGAAATGCTAAAGAGGAGATGGGTATGGTTGTAAGGTTAATGAAGAAGAGATGTGGTTAGGGGAGTAAGGCACAGCATCATATGGGTGCCTACTAAAAACTTTGTAACCCATGGCCCACAAAAAACTGGAGTTGGTCCTGAAATTCTCTGGCAAGTTTAAGTCATGTATTTCACTTCGGTAAAGAAAAGAAAGCACAAGTGCTATATTTGACTTAAGAACAGCTTGGTGTTGCCATACAATAATACGAAAAAAAAAAACATTTAACATAGTATGCCCCTGCCAGCAAACTGTGGTGTGTTACGGAAGATGGGGTTCCTAAAAGCTTACATTTCAACGGTATGTAGGAGAATTCTTTAAAGAAAACATTTTAATGTGCAATTCTGTTTTAACGGTGAAATCTGCACTTATTTTAGATCTTGTACAGATGGCATTATTTTACTAAATTGATGAATATGCATAACATTCAAAAGCTAAAATGTAAAGTAGATTGGAAAGATTTTCATTTAATTTAACTGATTTCTCATTGCTCAAGGAAGTTACAGGTTCTAAGCGAAACCTGTCTCTTAAGTCTAATGGTATGATCCTTCACAGGTATACCTGTGAACTGCTTGCTGCTATAAATACAGATAAACATGGTATCCAGGCCCATCCTTAAGAACTAGCCCCCTCTCCAGACCACCTTCTGTGGGAGGATGGTGACTGGGACTTGTTCCTCATCTCACTAACCCTTTCACTGGTATATCTTTTGCCTTGCTGTTCCCTCTTAATCCCCGCTATATTTTCCTATCTACATAAGACACACCCACAAGGTTAAGCAGACACCACAAAAGCTTTCATGCTGAATTTGGGTGAATATTTGAAGCTACAAAAAAGAGTTTCAGGGAATAAGAACCAGGTAATGGCTGCAATGTGAGATTGATAAGTAAGTTAATGTATATGATTTCTTAGAATTTTATTAGACAGCCACAATTATTATCTTACTTGGTTGCAGTAACATATTTTTATTATTTGTTTTGACAGTACAAAAAGTGACCATTTACTCTTCTGTAAAAATTTAAGGCTCTTTTAAGGCCTTGTGTTACAAAATAATCCTGTAGATTTAGTAATGCTTTGACAATAAAAGGATTAGTTGGATAAAATATTCCAAGATAACCTTCTAAGTAAATTGATGAAAAGCTTAAAATACGTCTTCTCATCATACAAAAGTATTGTGCTAAAGTATGAGGCAAATGTGTATAAAAAGCTAGCAATCATTTTCAAAAGGTAGAATATAGTAGAATAGACTTTGGAATAGACCCCTACACTCTCTTTTCCAAAAAGTTTGGCAGAAAAAGTGGGGATGACTGTTCTTAAATGCTCACCACAGTAATTGTTATATACAATTAATTTAACAGCCACAGGCTGTTAAAGAAAACCTTCAATATGTTTTAAGAATAACTGAATTGCTAAGGAATAAGCACTTGCAATGTATTAAGTGAAACATTAAACACAAGTGTAGCTATATAAAGCAGCCCTACTTCAGTACTCCAGTAGACAGTAATTTAAGTTTGTATCTGTCACCGATAAAGATTTCAGAACACCTTTGCGAAGACTGGGGGAAGGAAAGACTGGGTTTAGATTAAATGCTATTTATAAAAGAAATTACTGTACTGCTATAGATGTGAAAGTTCTTATTTCCACTATAGCCTAGACAGAATTTAGTTATATGGCACAGAATTTAGTTATAAAAGCAAGCCTGCATTTCATGGGCATATTATCATTCTGTAGCAAGAAAATGTAAATGTGCTAAGTCTTTAATTTTATGGCGTTTTAAATACTGTTGTTCCAGCAGCTCTGACAGTACTATGGTGGAGCTGTCATTTCCATTATGAACTCTGTTTTTCAAACACTCTTATTTTACCAGAATACATATCTGGTGGTGGAAATTCGGTAAACTAATGTTCCTATTAATTTAAATATTACCCCCCAATGTTTTGAAAAGTACAGGTTTTTGTTTCATAGCCTAGAATTGTATAATTAGAGACGCTGGCTAGGACTTAGCGACATATGTATAAACTTCAGGCATGTCTACTTCTCCCACTCTGCATCTCCTTTAGTGCAGCATAAGAATTCAGACATTTATACTTTTTTAAATTAATTGCAGTTTAGCTTTGCAGCCCAACCCTAAACATTGTTACCTGTCATCCCATGCCTGAAGATCTGTGTGATAGGCCCTGCTCAGAGGTCATTCATATCTCGTGGTGTGACAATGTGCAGAATGATCTTATCTGTTGTAGCACCCTGCATGTGTAATTTCCTCTTTGGAAAGATCCAGTTGTCCCAAACATTGTTTTTAGGAATCAGATTAAGGTTAATTTATTTTTCCTGGCTCATGGATTTAGCTCCTGGGAGATATTTCCGTTGGACTAACTAAAATTATTGCTGTTTTGTTGTACTGTTTTAGGATTTGTTTCATGTTCTAAGTTTTATGGTTATTGTGCAGATTTGTGAATTTAATATATTGTTAGGCACTGCCATGGGAACTTTTGAGCTGAAGTGTGGACTAGAAATGTAACAGCAGTAATGATGAATAGAGGAAGCTGCTTTATATCAAGTTAAACCATTGGTCCATCCAGGCCAGTATTATTGATGCTGAAGGCAGCTGCTCTGAAAGGTGTTAGATTAGGGGTAGGCAACCTAAGGCCTGTGGGCCGGATGCGGCCCAATCGCCTTCTCAATACGGCCTGCAGACGGTCTGGGAATCAGTGTGTTTTTACATGAGTAGAATGTGTCCTTTTATTTAAAATGCATCTCGGGGTTATTTGTGGGGCACAGGAATTCGTTCAACCCCCCCCCAAAAAAAAGTCTGGCCCACCACATGGTCTGAGGGACGGTGGACCGGCCCATGGCTGAAAATGGTTGCTCCCCCTGTGTTAGATGGCATCTTTTCCAGTCCTGCCTAAATATGTTGGGGACTGAACCTTTTGTACTGAAGGCATGAGCTCTATCACTGTTCTACAGCTATCCCCCAAACTAAGGGTTCCCCCGCCCCTCTTAAGGAAGAATCTTCATAAATCATGTTGGCTTGTCTCAGTAGAGTATAGCTAAGACAACCAGAGTTTGTCCTTGTTCTTATATAGCACTAACTGCCTAGCTTAAAATTCAAGTGAAAGCTCCTGATCTTCTTGTGACCACACAGAGAAGAGAAGAGAAGAGAAGAGAAGAGAAGAGAAGAGAAGAAAAGAGAAGAGACCACCAATGTCTTACGCAACACTAAACCAAAAAAGGAACAAGGAAAATAAAGGGTAAAATTATACACATTTCCCAATTTACTCAGAACTGTGCTCAATGGGGGCTTACTCACCAAGCAGTGTGTTTAGCTAATGTGGTGCCTTCTAAATGTTGCTGGACTACAAATTCCACCATCCCTGACTATTGCCCATGCTGGCTGGGTCTGGTGTGAGTTATGTAGCCAAACAAGATCTGGAGGGCACCACACTGTCTACCCTTAATTTAGGATTATAGCTGTAGAGGACAGTCTGAGATATCACTTATTGGGAACAGAGGTCATCTCATGCCATTATGCATACTGACACTAGTCCCCCCTTCACCTCTGATCTTGAGATAGGAGCAAATTCTCAAGGCTTTGATGGATTAATACTAGCTTTGAGGATGAGAGTCTGCATCTTTTCCTCTCTGGGAAGCAGGACAGCTTTCTTTCTTCAAATTCTCCCTGGGCCCAAAGGCACAGCATGGGTCAAAGAGATCTGGGCACAGCAGGGCAAGTACCATCTCTTGTGAACAGTCATAACTGTGCATCAGCCCCCATCTCCAGAATCTGTGAGTACCGTATGTTAAGAATAAGGTTTAGGAGAGAGAGGAAGTGGAATGCAAAATAGTGAATTGAAAAATAAAGACACATTTCAAGCCCAACCATTCTATGCAGCTATTTAAACATAAGCTTATAGTCTCCTCGTGAATAACATAGCAGCTGGAATGGTCAGGTCAAAACACAATTGTCCCAGAGTATATTACTTCTAGTAAAAAGAACAAGGAAAACAACTAAGAATGGCACATTTATCTTGCAATACACTAGTCATCACTTTCACTGGCTAAAACAGTAAAAGATTTTGTAAAACCATAAATGTTAATCTTCTCTCATCCACAAAATTATAATCCTCTGGGTATTTTGCTTCCCCCAGTAGTAATAATAATATGTAGTTTGATTTTACCTATGAAATTGCCTTACCCTACATGTGCCCGCCCACTTGACCGCTTTGATCAGTGGAACTTACAACTACAGTTGCCACACAATTCCTGTTCCACATTTGTAATAACTTGATCGTTTAGTGTGGCAGTACTGACACTTTGGAACTCCCTGCCTATTGAGATCAAGCAGGAGCCTTCACCTGCTAAAACATTCCTGTTTTAATCTGTTTTAGAATTTTAAGTTTTAAAGTAGGGTTGTACAGTAGTTTTTCTTGGCTGGTTTTATTGTTTTATCTTTTGTAAACCGCTTTGTAGTTTTTTACAATTAAGTGGTGTATAAATTTTATGACCTTTTTTGGAGGTCATTGGATCATTTTTTTGGTCAATCCTTTTGTGTGAAAAGGAATTGCAGGCCTCTTTACCTCTACCACACATCTTTGCTGGCCATTGTGGCAGCTGCTTCAGCACCACTTCTTTTTAAAAGAATCTTCTTCCTATTGACTACCTGATGCTAGACAATCAAGAGGATTCCATGCAGTTTTCTGGTTCTGGGTCTATAATTAAGGTGTTTGTGGGCAGATGCTAGTAGGATGGCCTGGGATGCTAATGCTCACCAAACAACCTAGGAATAAATATCTGAATGTGCATCCCCTTGAAAGCAATGGAGTATAGATAGGCAGTATTTACACTCAGATGAACATTTTGATGAACAGTTCATAATACAGTAGGTGACAGTTTCTACATTTTGACCTCCTGAATTGAAATGGGGTGCCTGTCTTGCCATGCTGTGCTGGAATTTAATGTCCTGCCAATGCAGTGCGTCCTTGGCAGAAGGCCAAAGCATGTCCTGCTCCACCACAAACAAGTCACCAAAGGGTGTGGCATGAAAATTTCCACAAAACCTAGCCCTAGGTTCTCACCTAGTAAGAAATGGGAAGAAGATAAAATCCTCAAATACTCAATTCCAACTCCTAGTGATCATTAGATTTACATATCCTGGCAAGTTAAATTCCTACCCTATGCTACAGAACAAACACAAACAGGTCTCACTTTCTGAACACAATGCATTTCCACTAAATTGTTATGCTAAGTGAGCATTTGCACAACGAGCTCACAATTTCTATTATATCCTATGGGGACATTTTTATGCCATAAGCACACACACACACGGATTTCTTCCAAAAATGGCTGAAACCAACCAGCAAACGAGAGACAAAGGAAAAACTTCTGTCCGATCTGTCCTGCTCCATGATTTGTCCAATCTCTTTTCCCCTTCTCTTCATGGTCTACCAGAAAATGGCTGTCGCCAACCAGCAAAGCAAAACAAGGCAGGGAAAACTGGCTGTTCAGATAGCTGAATCAGCCGTGCATATAGTGAGCTTTGGGCATAATTGTTTGGATAAGTGAATTTTCACATAATGAGCAGGCAGATAGCGGGAGCTGTGTGCAGTAGGAATTGCCTATCTAATAAATTGCCTTCTGTTTTTTTTTTGCAGAACATGAAATAATTTGAAAAGGACATTTACTTTTTAAAAAATTCCCTTTATCACATTCTGGACAATAAGTATCCCCAGTAAAAATAAATTATTTTATTGGTACCTTCATCTGGGGGTGATTTTAAGCAATTCAGATTCCCCTGGAATGCCTCACCCTATTTGTTCCTGATTGTCAGAAGCTAAGTAGCTGAACTGGCTTAGTTTCCAGTTGGATGGTGTTTTGTAAAGCATTTCATGCACTGGAGATCGGGAAGAATGCCAGAAGTAGAAATCTGAAGACAAGGATTAATATGGGAATGTAGAAGAAATCCCTCCTGACTCTTAGCCTTTTATTTTAAACAAGAACAGTGGAATCTACAAGACACTGGTGCTCTTACATTTCAGCGGTGCTCTTTCTGCGTGTCACACTCTTATTCCTAATGCCTGTGGTGTCCATGTGTCAGACGAAAACACATTTGCTGAGGCCACCTTAAAAGGTTTAGCTGGAAGTAAGGCTGCCCATAGTGGACTAGCTATTACAGGAACTGAAATGAATCCTTGGGAGCAATGGGTTTCACATAATTTCCAACAGAAATATGGACAGCAATGAAGGAAGATTCAAGTTAACTAAGAAGCATTAATAGTTGTAAAGAAAGCAAGAAGTTCTTATGCCCATATCTAGAAGCAGCTAGTCCAAACTCATTTGGACTATGTATGATTGCTGAAGCTTCTGCAACCAGCCCAATTTTCTTCTCTGTATGGCCTCCTGAGGGTTGGAGCTACGACAGCTGCCTGGACGAAGAAGAGGAAGCAGTAGTAGCAAATTCTCCTAGCTGCACTGATAAACTACCTGCTTATTAACCAAGCAAGGACAGCTAGGAGGAACAAATAATGACTGCCTCTCCACAGGCTGCTGATCAGTTGCCCATTCAGTAGCATAAAAGACAGCAGTTTCAGGGATAACTTTCTTGCAAGGGGGGGGGGGGGGAGAAAAACTTATGGTGGTGGCACTTTGCTGAGGGTCCTTTCAAACCTGGAACCAGCCCTGAAAATGCTGGTTTTCTGCTAATCATCATGGAATCAGAAGCTGGTAGCAAGACAATACTTAGATCCTCCCCTCCTATAACAAATTCCGCCACGTGGAATTCTTAACCCTGCTGTTAAGAGATACGTTAGGAAAGGCCTTGACCAGAGTTGAAGCTATCCAAGGTATTTGCTTAACCAGGATTTACAATCTTTAACATCAATAAACAGGTTTCTCATCTTGACCAGACTTAAATAACTTCAGCTGCAGTCAAGAGAAGCCTCACTATGTGAAGAGTATGTTTGTCTTAAAGTGTATGAGAGATGCACCAGGGAAGGCAGAGATTATAAGGAACCTGCCAAAGTACCATAGCTGCCAAGTTATCCCTTTTTTTAAGGGAAATTCCCTTATGCTGAATAGGCTTCCTCGTGAGAAAAGGGTAAATTTGGCAGCTATGCAAAGTACAGGCTTTCCCTAATCTCTTAGGGCAGTGTTTTTTAACCAGCGTGCCATGGCACCCTGGGGTGCCTTGAATGATGGCCAGGGGTGCCACAGGTAACACTGGCTCCTGTCCCTCTTTTCTTTCCTTCCCTCCCTCCTCTGATACCGTCTCACATCTCTGCCTCCCAAAGGCTTGCACAGCTGTTTGTTGCAGCAGCCCTGGCTACAAGCACTGCAAGCGAATGGTGCCTCTGGGGCAGGGGGATGCTGGTTGTCAGTAGCTGAGGCGGCCTTGGAGTAAGTAAGCAAGCAAGCAAGCAAGCAAGCAAGCGGGTGAGGGAGCCCCGCCAGCCAGTACTTGCCAGCTAGTCCTTGCTATTGGGAATGGACAGACAAGTTCCAGTCACCTTTCTTTGGGGCAGGGGGCAGTCAGAGACCACAGGCAGCAGCAGTGGTTGCCCAGAGGACTCTCAAGGAGAGGGGAGAGGAGGTTGAGGGAACACTCCACAAGGGAGGGTGTTTGAAAAAGGGTGAGAGGCTGCCAGCTCTGCGGGCAAGGGGTAACATAACTAGGCTCCTGAGCCCCGCAGGGAAGCCACAGAAAGAAGGTAGTTGGTGAAGAGAGCCGTGGACTCAAAAAGGTTGAAAACCTCTGTCTTACAATATACATTCTCAATCTGCTCCAGCAACTGCGCCACCCTAAAATATTTGGATATGGGCATTCATGAATCAGCAATACTCAAATTCCACACGCATATCAGCTTAGGAGTTCTTGTCTATGTGGAAATCATTATTCTATTTCAAACACTACTGGCACCATCAGTATAATCAGATGTAGGGGTACACACTTACAGAATATCACTACTTTCAGGTGGGATTCAAATACATACTGGCAAATTCAGGGTGCTCAATTAAAGCTGATTTGGATCTCTTACACAACAAAAACACTTTCTCGAAAGATTGGACTGTTTGCTGTAAGTGATGAGAAAATGCAGTAGAAAGTGTGGGGTTGCTTTAAGGCATGGAATATGGCAGAATCCCCAAGGACATGCTCTACAAGGAGCTGGCTTCAAGTGCTAGGCCTCTTGGAAAACCAACTCTGCATTACAAAGATGTCTGCAAACTTGACATGAAGGCTGGTAACACCAACCCTGCCATGTGAGATTCCTCTGCAAATGATTGAAGTTCCTGGACCCAGATAGTCAGGTTGTGCACCCACAGCAGTGACCAGAGAAGAAATGACTGCTGGGGGGAGTGCAGAGAGAATAAATGCCATGGTGCAGCAGCACAACTGGATGCCTTCATCTGTCCAGCTGCAACAAAACATGTCTCTCCCATATCAGTCTCTACAGCAGGCATGGCCAAACTTGGCCCTCCAGCTGTTTTGGGACTACAACTCCCATCATCCCTAGTTAACAGGACCAGTGGTCAGGGATGATGGGAATTGTAGTCCCAAAACAGCTGAAGGGCCAAGGTTGGCCATGCCTGCTCTACAGCCACAGCAGGCGCTGTAACTCTCCAACAGTTTGTCTTCACCCCCAAAGGCACACTCGTCTATTGTCTCCCAAGACAAACTGATGAAGCATCATGTTCCACAAGCTTTGAGGCAACATTATCCAGCCATTCCATAAACAAATCAGAGTGAATGCTTATTAAATATAGAAATTTAACAAATATAAAATAATAATGATAATAAATGGTCAGCATCATCTGATCTCCCTTCAAACAAATCAAGATGAGTGCTTATTAAACTTGCCATCTGGCAGCACTCAGAATTGGTGAAAAAGAATGTCTTCCATTACCTTAGAATCCTATCACTTCAGTTCTCCAAGGAAGAAACATGAACAAATATTAACAATATGTTTTTATATTACTGAGGGGGGAAATTTAAGGAGAGTACAATAGCATAACTAAAGTCACACCTCAAACTAGCTGGCATATGCACAAAAGAGCACTTAGAAGAAAACTTCCATTTGTTCATATTCTGTCATTCTACAAAAATGAAGATCTTCCCGTCTCCATATCCTTCATCTCCCCTTTAAGCACTGAGATGTGGTTTCCTCAAAAGCAAAATACTCATTAGGTTACTTGCCTGACACAAGCAGATCTTGAACCAATTTAGCAAGCATGAGTTATAATTGACTTGGAAAGGAATTATTTCTGTTTATGAGCCTCCTCAGATGTGTAGCCAAAGGGACCATTTAGAAATGTTTCAGCCAAGTCAGATATACAAACACAATATCTAGCACTCAGGAAAATTATAGCTTTATGTAGATTTATGTCATTTCCCAAGAACTCTGTTTCCACAAATTAATGAATGGAACAGAAACACTACAAGCATAAGCTTTCATGTGCATGCACACTTCTTCAGATCCACACGAAAGCTCATACCAATAACAAACTTAGTTGGTCTCTAAGGTGCTACTGGAATGATTTTTTTTATTTTGTTTCGACTACAGCAGACCAACACGGCTACCTACCTGTAACTACAAATATGAACATGCATGTGTCAGATGAATACTTGAATTATTCTTCCTCTCAATGTCTAATAATTGAGATTTAACAACTGTTTGTTTCAATATGCCACATTAGAATATGCAGTGCTAGTTTGTAGAAAATTGGCCTAAGGTAGGATAGTAGGCTTAATTCCATTATTCATGATATGGAATCATGAACCAACTGCAATTTTAACAATCAAAATACATGCCTTTGTGTTCAGTTCTAAACATATTGTTTGTATTGACTTCAATTTCTCTCAAATATGTTTCTCACCTTGACAACTATAAAGCCCAACACAGAAGTCCCATTAAGTTTTATGCAACTTTCTTCCAAGTAAATATACACAGGGTGACATAAATATTAATCAGAAGTAACTTCCATTGATTTCAGTGAGGTTTTCTCTTGTGAGTGAGTACGGGATTACAGACTGAACACTGTGGAATTTACTTCTAAGAGATTGTACCACATGACATCTCAGTATACTGGCACAGCTGGCTGTAAAAGATTGCCATTATTTAATCCTCATGTATTGCCTACTGTTACCATAATGACTGTATTGCTGTAGTGCAGGCATCCCCAAACTGCGGCCCTCCAGATGTTTAGGCCTACAACTCCCATGATCCCTAGCTAACAGGACCAGTGGTCAGGGATGATGGGGATTGTAGTCCAAAACATCTGGAGGGCCGAAGTTTGGGGGTGCCTGCTGTAGTGCATGGAAATATGTTTCTCGTTTCTACAAATCTGACAATTCTATCCAGAAATACTGATCATATCTGAAATAAGCATGGTCCCAGAAATTCCACTCATAATCTAGATCCACATACAAATATAAAGGTAAAGGTAACTGAACCCAATGGGGCTTGCTCCCAGGTAAGTGGGATTAGGGTTTCAGCCTGAATAAACCATTTAGTGCTTGTACCATTAGATCCAGTTGCGGGCGACTCTGGGGTTGCGGTGCTCATCTCGCTCTATAGGTCTAGGGAGCCTGTGTTTGTCCGCAGACAGTCATGTGACCAGCATGACTAAGCTGCTTCTGGTGAACCAGAGCAGTGCACGGAAACACCATTTACCTTCCCGACGGAAGGTATTTATCTACTTGCACTTGACGTGCTTTCGAACTGCTAGGTGGGCAGGAGCTGGGACCGAACAATGGGAGCTCACCCTGTCGTGGGGATTCGAACCACCGACCTTCTGATCGGCAAGCCCTAGGCTCTTTGGTTTAGACCACAGCGCCACCCGACATACAAATACAGTGGACGCTCAGGTTGCGAATGTGATCCATGCAGGAGGTACATTCGCAAACTGCAGCACTGCGTCTGCGCACACGCGGGTTGCGATTCGGTGGTTCTGAGCATGCACAAGCGTCAAAACCCAGAAGTAACCCGTTTGGGTACTTCTGGGTTCACACGGTGCGCAACCCAAAAACACACAACCTGAAGCATCTGTAACCCAAGGTATGACTGTATAATAATAAGTAAATTATGAATTCCTCTATCACATATGGAGAATGATTTTAAAAGAAAAATTGTTTATTAATGATTGTCATGTTGGGCAAAAATCCAACACTGTCACATATACACTCATGCTCCTGAAGTGTGCACCAGCCAGCAAATGACTTTCAACATTTGCTTACAGCGCAATCCTAACCATCTCCACTCAAAAGTAAATACTACTGAACCCAATGGGGCTTGCTCCCAGGTAAGTGGGATTAGGATTTCAGTCTGAATAAACCATTTAGTGCTTGTACCATGATTCTAGTTCAACATACTGCAAATCATTTTGACTTTTAGTGTACACCACTGTTGGTTATAGAAACTGAGGTGAATTCTGTCATATCCTCTGTGAGTTTAAGTCAATATTACTCAAGTGTGTAAAATTCCACCCAGTTTAAACATACAGATACCCAAGGACAACTTTGCAGAACTACAATATCCTATTCAATGGTGTTCTTTGTGATAGATGGCTGTTTTAGAGGAGACATCCATCCATGGAACTGGGAGATTATTTTCACTAGTTCTTCCTCTCCATGCAGCTCCCTGCACATTCCCAAAACTAAAGGGTTAGGATCCTTTGGAACGGCATAGAGGCAAGGGCTTCAGGGGACAAGTGAGATCAGCAATACCGTGTTTCTCACATTTTAAGACGTGCCTATAAAATAAGCCATGGCACGATTTTCATGCTTTGAAAAAATATAAGACATACCCCGAAAATAAGCCGTAGTGCTACCGTAAGTGCAGTTCTGGAGGGCCTCGCCAAAATACCCAGCAGCGCGCGCCATGTGGAGCCCCGAGCCAGCGGGACCCAGCTGAAGCGCTGACAAAGCCTCAATCGTCCTGTGCTGGGAAACGTCATGGCTGTGGGGTGGTGGAGGTTACTCTGGCTACCCGGCGCTGCTCCTTTCACCCTCCGCTGTTCGTGGCGTGCAGCAGCAGCAAACTGGAAGGGACAGTCGCTCCACGTGGAGCCATAACTTGCCTTTCTCTTTCGCCGTGTAGCGCCAGCGATTATTCCCCTCCTCCCTTTCTGCCCGCTCTCTCTCCCCTCCTCCCTTCCTTTCCCCTTGGCATGGAACCCGCTGAAGCGCTGACAAAGCTCCCGGCAGCGCTGCGCAGAGCGCCCCGAGCCGCAGCAGGAGTGGGTGAGGGTAATGGAAGTCGGAAGTGGTGTGTCTGCCGCGCGCCTTTCCTCTATGGTCTCTATGGGTGCCGCGGAGGGAACCTCCTGGTGGAATTGCACTTGCCCCTGGCTTTGCATGGAGTGCTGCTGAGCGGGTGAAGCCTGGGACGCCCCGGGAGGGAGCAGGAGGCGGCGGCGCCTGCGGCGGAGACAGGAACGGGACGGCGGAGAGGCTGAGAGCCACGGTGCTCCTCCTGCGGCTCAGGGCGCTCTGTGCAGCGCTGCCGGGAGCTTTGTCGGCGCTTCAGCGGGTCCCGCTGGCTCGGGGCTCCATGCGGCGCACGCTGCTGGGTGCTTTGTTGGCGCTTGAGCAGCAGCAGCAACTTACTGGTTAGTAAAAAATATAAAATAAGACACCCCCCGAAAATAAGCTGTCACAGTGGCCGGAGCAGGCTACTTCAGAGTAACGGCGCTACGCAGCTCTGCATTTTATTCTTTTATTGGTGCTGCGTATTTACAGTGCTGAAGTCATTGCTATTTACACGGAACGATGGGGTCATTACGTTGCAGAACCTCCGAATGGCTTTTGGCGCGTCTTTCCCCAACACAAAAGCCTTGGCAGACCCATCCTCTTTCCCCTCCTCTTTCTCTGTAATTCCGGAGTTGGGGGGATGGGTCTCCCCCCCTTATTTGCCCCTTCCTGTCCCACCTGGGACCCTGGCTCCGCTACCTTGCCTGAGCCTCGGACACGACTTCCTGCTTCCTCACTGGAATCGGAGCTCCCTCTGCTTTCCCCTGTGCTCGGGGATGGGCTTGAACTCAGGAGGGGAGGGACTTCGCGATATCCCCTGTCCCTCACATCCACCCCCCTCCCAAGCTCTCCTTCTCCCCTCCCCAAGTCCCCCCCAGGTGTCGGGGACGACTCGAAGCCTAAGAACTCAGTACCTTCCGAGCCCGTCGGTGTGAACACCTCCCCCCAGTCCTGCGAGCCCCCCCCCTTCCGCCTGGGAGGACTGGAATCCCAAAAAGTCCGTGGCGTCCGAGCTGGTGGGGGTAAAAATGTGCTGCCAATCTGCTTCTGCCTCTGACTGGGTGGATCTCGGTGACACCCATACCTCGTCTCCCGGTTCCTCAAACTCCGCTTCCCAGCGCCATGGTGAGCTGCTCTCCCGTGCCTCCTCCTCCTCCCCCTCCCTTTCCATGTGCCAGGGCTTGGGTCTGTGGGGATAGAGGGCGTGAAATTCTTCCACCAAGAATTCCTCCTGTATCTGAGTGGCCGGGACCCATTCATTCTGGGACTGCGGAGCATCCTCCCATGCCATGAGGTACTCCAGGCCCCCCACCCCTCTCCGTGAATCCAGGATGGCCGTGGCCTCATTGAGTTGCTCCCTGCCTTCCCTCTCCCCCCCTCCCTCGGGGGTTTGTTCGCTGTCTCGGAGCCTGCTGCTTTCCCTGTACGGCGACAGCAGCGATCTATGAAACACTGGGTGCACCCTCATGTCCTCTGGCAGTGCCAGTCTGAAGGCCACCGGGTTGACCTGTTGCGTGACCGTGAAGGGGCCCAACCTTCTGGGTGCCAGTTTCTTGCACCTCCCTCTGGTGGGAAGGCCCTCCGAGGACAGCCAAACCTTGTCCCCCACCCTGATGACCTCCCCCTGTCGCCTGTGGCGATCTGCCCCCTTCTTGTATGCTTCCTTGGCTCTCTCCAAGTGTTCTCTGAGCTGCTGGTGCACCGTCTCCAGTTCCTCTGCCCAATCCTCAGCTTGCGGGCCCTCCTCCTCCTCCTCCCCCTCCCTCTCCGGGAAAGATCTGAGGTCGCGCCCGTAGTTGGCCTTAAAGGGCGACACCCCTGTGGAGACGTGCACTGCATTGTTGTAGGCAAATTCTGCCAGTGGCAGGCGATCCACCCAGTCCGTTTGCCTCTGGCTGACGTAGCATCTCAGGTACTGCTGCAGAATGGCGTTGACCCTCTCCGCCTGTCCATTGGTCTACGGGTGTCTAGCCGTCGACAAGCTGACCTCCACCTGCAGGAGGTTCATGAGCCGCCGCCAGAACCTGGACACAAATTGGCGGCCTCTATCCGAAATAACTCTTAAAGGTAAGCCATGCAGTCTGAATACGTGGTCAACAAACAGTTTGGCTGTCTCTTCTGCAGAGACCGCTCTGGCACACGGTATAAAGTGGCACATTTTGGACATGAGGTCCACCACCACCAACACTGCGGTCTTGCCCCTGGAAGAAGGCAGGTCTGTGATGAAGTCCATGGACACCACTTCCCATGGCCTGTGTGGTGTGGCTAAGGGCTCCAGCAATCCTGCTGGCGCTGCTCTGACCACCTTTGCCCGCTGGCAGGTGTCACAGCCCCTTACATAGTCTCTGACATCCTCCCGCACCCCTGGCCACCAGAAGTGTCTCATGACTAGGTGAGCGGTCTTGTCCCTTCCAAAATGCCCCGCAGTTGGGTTGTCGTGCATCTGCTTGAGGACCTTACGTCTAAGCTGGGTGGTGGGCAGGTACAGTGCACCCTTGTAGAAAAGCAGCCCCCTGCGTTCTGCAAAGTCTTTTGCCTGCTCCCTCCCCCCTCTCAGTTCTCTGAAGATGCGGTTGGCAAACTCATCCGCTGCCGTCAGTGCTGTGAGTTCTGCCTCGCTCACCACTGCTGCTCCGCAGGACCATGCTGACGGGGGGAAAATGTGCCTGGGTGCTGGTGGCGCCTCCTCCTCCATGTACTCCGGTTTGCGGGAGAGGGCATCCGCCCTGACATTCTGCTCCCCCGGGATGTAGTGGATGGAGAAGTTGAAGTTCGAGAAGAACTCTGCCCACCGTATCTGCCGCTGGTTGAGCACCCTGGCATTTCTCCAGAACTCCAGGTTCTTGTGGTCTGTGCACACCTGGATGGGGTGCTTTGCGCCCACCAGGAAGTGTCTCCAGTGCTGGAACGCAGCGTGGATCGCAAGAAGTTCCCTATCAAACACCGTGTAGTTTCGCTCTGGCTGGGTCAACTTCCTGGAGAAGAAGGCACAGGGTCTCCACTCTCTGTTGGCGTCCAGTTGCAACAAAATGGCGCCCACAGCTTTATCAGAAGCATCTGTCTCAACGCGTAGGGGCGCGTCCTGAACCACGTGGAACAGGTTCTGGTCCGAGGCGAACACCCTCTTGAGGCTTTCGAACGCTGCTTGCGCCTCTGGTGTCCACCTGAACTTCTGCTTGCCTCTCAGGCAGTCAGTGATGGGAGCCGTAACGCGAGAGAAGTTCTTGATGAACTTCCTGTAGAAGTTGGCGAAGCCTAGTAGGCGTTGGGCATCCTTGCGCGTCCTGGGGCTGTGCCAGTCCAGGATGGCCTGCACCTTGTCCTTGTCCATCGCTAACCCCTTGTCTGACAGCTTGTAGCCCAGGAAGTCCACCTCTTTGGTGTGAAACTTGCACTTCTCCAGCTTCACATACAGGTGGTTCTCCTTCAGGCGCTGCAGCACCTCCCTGACGTCTTTCACATGCTGCACTGGGTCAGCGGAATAGATAAGGATGTCATCTAGGAAGACCAAGCAGTTCTTGAAAAGGAGGGACCCCAGGACGTGGTGCATGAAGGCCTGGAAGCATGCTGAGCCCCCTTGCAACCCGAAGGGCATCACCAGATATTCAAAAGAGCCCAGAGGCGTGAACATCGTGGTTTTCCATTCATCGCCTTCCCGGATCCTGATCAAGTTGTACGCCCCCCTCAGGTCTAGCTTGGTGAAAATCTTACCCCTGCGTGCCGCTGTCAGGAGATCATCCACTCTGGGCATGGGGAAAGCCACTGGCTCTGTCACTGAATTCAGCCGTCTAAAATCCACCACAAGACGGCGCTGTTGCGTGTCTTTCTTGTCCACCCAGAAGACCGGGCTGCCCCCTGCTGCCTTGCTTTCTCTGATGAACCCCCGCTTGAGGTTCTTGTCGATGAAAGCGCGCAGATCCTCCAGTTCCTGGTCTGACATGGCGTACAGCTTGGCTGGGGGTATAGTTGCCCCTGGCACCAGGTTGATCTGGCAGTCAAAAGGCCTGTGCGGGGGTAGGTGGTCGGACTCCGCTTCGCTGAAGACCTCCTGCAGGTCCCAGTACGGCTTGGGTATCGCCTCACCCCCTTTGACGTGCATGGTGGCCACCGTGGCTATCGGAGGCCCCTCCCCTGGTTGGTGCTGCATGCAATGTTCCAGGCAAAAGTCCGATCCAAAAGTGATGCATCTCTGGTGCCAACTGATGGAGGGGTCGTGGCGCGCCAGCCAGCTCATGCCCAAGACGATGGGGGGGTCTGAGATGGTGGTGACGTTGAATGCCAGTGTCTCTGAGTGCCTTCCCACCGTCATTCTCATGGGGGGGGGGGTTTGATGAGTGATGGCCCCTCCCAGCAACTCTCTGCCGTCAATGGTTGCCACGTGCAGAGGAAAATCCAGCTGCAGAAGCTGGATCTGGTGCTCTTCTGCAAAGGTTCTCGAGAAGAAGTTGGCTGAGGCACCACTGTCAATTAGGGCGAGGACCGTCAATGGATAGCCATTTGGGAGCGTTAGCGTGACTTCTAGAACCACTCCTGCTCTGGGAGGGGTGGGCTGGCTCTGCTCCTCTCTGTGCGGGTGGGCGGGCTGGGGCTGTTGTCTGCTGACTGTTCCTGGCTGCTGCCCCTTGTCTCCTGCAGCCAGGCTTTCCCGTTTCCCTGCTGTGGTGCTGCGTCAGTGGGGGAGGGCACAACCGTTCCCGCCTTTCCTTGCCACTCCCTGCGATGTGGGCAGTCTCTGACGAGATGCTGGGGGGAGTTGCAGAGAAAGCAATTCCCGCCCCTTCCCTCCTTGCGTCTTGGCGCCGCTGGGGTTTGAAAAGCCCGCGCGCGCTATCAATCTGCATGGGTTCCTGGTCCTGGCTGGCCCCAGGCGTGGCTTGAAAGGGTTGTTGGGGGAGTGGCTTCTCCTGCGACCGTGGGAACCAAGCCCGCTTTGCGCGCGTTGCTTGCTTGTCGCTCCATCGGGATTCCTGTCTCACCCCCACCGCCAGAGCCGCTTTGCTCAGCTGATCCATACTACTGGGCTTTGGACCTCTCGAGAGTTCATCCTTCACCTCCTCATGCAAACCCAAGTAGAACGCCGCTTGCATTGGGGCTGACTCTAGTTCCCACCCCAGTCTGTGCACCAGCATGGTGAATTTCGCCCAATATGCGCGAACTGTCATATTTCCTTGGCGTAAATTATGAAGTTCCTCCTTAGTCTGGTCCATATGACTATCGGACGAATACATCGTTTTCAAACCTTCTAGAAATAGTTTGACATTCTTCATGCAAGGATTCTTTGTTGCGATTAACGGTCTTAGCCACTCCCTGGCTGCCCCGGTAAGGTGCTCCACAATAAACGCTACCCTGTGCTCATCATCAGGGAAGTCATCATGGTGCAGCTCAAGAGCATACACAATCTCAGTCTCAAAGCCATGATATTCCCTCGGGTCTCCATTGAACTTGCTTACTAGGGTCCCGGCTCTCCTTCCTGGCAGCACTTGGACTTGGGGTGCCCCTCCCGCCTTGTTTTTCTCTGCATCCAGCTTGTTTTGGAGGTCTACCGCCACCGCCCTTAATTGCTGCTCTCTTTCCTGGAGCGCTCTCACCTGTTCCGCAAGTTGTAGCCGGTCGTCCTGGACCTTCTTGGTTTCTTCTTTAGCTGCCTTTAATTCCCCCTGCGCCTGCTGCGCCAGCTGCTGCAGGTCTTGCTGGGCTTTCTCCGCGATCTGCCGCCATTTCTCCGCCTCTGACACACTCATCCCGGCAACTCCAAAGTAGCCCAAAAAAAAGATTCGGAGGTTGCTGTCACAGTGGCCGGAGCAGGCTACTTCAGAGTAACGACGCTACGCAGCTCTGCATTTTATTCTTTTATTGGTGCTGCGTATTTACAGTGCTGAAGTCATTGCTATTTACACGGAACGATGGGGTCATTACGTTGCAGAACCTCCGAATGGCTTTTGGCGCGTCTTTCCCCAACACAAAAGCCTTGGCAGACCCATCCTCTTTCCCCTCCTCTTTCTCTGTAATTCCGGAGTTGGGGGGATGGGTCTCCCCCCCTTATTTGCCCCTTCCTGTCCCACCTGGGACCCTGGCTCCGCTACCTTGCCTGAGCCTCGGACACGACTTCCTGCTTCCTCACTGGAATCGGAGCTCCCTCTGCTTTCCCCTGTGCTCGGGGATGGGCTTGAACTCAGGAGGGGAGGGACTTCGCGATATCCCCTGTCCCTCACATAAGCCATAGGCTTATTTTCTTGAGTAAAAATAAATATAAGACATGTCTTAAAATGTGAGAAACACGGTAACAGTGCTTATTTCACTGACATAAGCCTTTTCTGGATCAAATAACCATCCATCAGTGCAAGAGACAACACTGGATACAACCCAAAGAATGCTACACTGATCATCATTCAATCATTCCTTATTGCAGCCAAATATATTACATGGTGCCATTTTCAATGCCTTTGGAAATAGATGGTCCCTTCTGAGACTCTTTCATTGCCAATGACATTTTAACAATATTCCACTAAAGTTACAATAGGGGTTTATCCTTTCATAATATAAGAAAGTGTTGCCCGACTCAGCTTTTAACGTTTTCTTCTAAACCATTGCCCCAATGAATTTCACTTTCGTTTTCATGCTTTTCCTCACACCAACTTTCATTAGTCTTTACAGACAAGGGTATTCTCCACCCTTCTTTTTTCACACTTGAGGTATGCAGCTGTTGTTCATTTGCAGTACAGTACCTAATTCAGACAACACTCCCTTAGCAGTGTTGATGCATGGAAATTACATACACTGCCTTGTGTTCTACTGAAGAAAGGTGGGATAATACTGTATAGGCAACCCTCGATTTATGTGGGGCTTGCATTCTGGGTCATCACATGTGACAGTGAAACGCGCATAAGCCCACTCCACCCTGCTACACTTATGCTTCTGCCCCCGGCCCGGCCCGTTCCACCTCCTTTTCCAGCCACTTCTGGGTTGCCATGATGTGTGCATGCACAGCCACGCATCAATTGGACATGCATAAATTGGCCATTGCCTGTAATACATACATGTGTGCGCACCCAAACTATGATAAATTGGGATTCAAGTGAATCCTGAAGTACTGATTGTCTATGACAAAATTTGGATCAATATGGTAAGGGGAACTGCATCATTTTTATCTCATTTTGTATCTTACAAAACAGCTGTTTACTCTAGCACATAACTAAACAATAAAAGTTACCAGCATGCAAACAATTAAAGCAAGTAACTGTAGATTACCGCACTAAAATCACAAAGCCTTATAGTGTGTACAAGTCCTTTGAAGGCCAGAGCTTTGTTTGTCCTACAGATAGTGTATGCCTAGAATTCACGCTCTATTATACTCAGTCTGATCAATTAGTAATAAAGAATAATGGTTTTCATCCGTGGAGTGAGATCACCTGGGCTCACTGTTCACTCATTACTTTATAGGTTGAAATGCCAGTCCTTTATGAGTCTCTGGAGCATGCATGCCCCTTCATTACGGGGAGAAAGTAATAAGTGAATGGGGTAGCACAGCATTTATATGAGCGTGATATTTTTCTGAAAGCCCAGTAAAACAAAGCCATTCTTTACAAGGACAGGTTGGTGGGCAGGGAGGTATTGCATTCAAACAAATGCTGCATAGCCTATTCACTCTTTAATTTCTACTTGCAGTGAATGGAAGGGGCATGCATGAGCAAAAGACTCATACCAAATTGAGATTTCTCTGGGGAAATTAATGAGCAAACAGGTCCGCGTGGTTGGTTCAAGCCATAAATACTCCAAATCTGAGCTATCCCATTAGACTGTATCCTGGAAGGAACTCTATTTGTTGTCATGAGCAAAACAAAATCTCAATTAACTCAATTACATCCCGGTATATAGAGCCTTTCTAGAGGTGTCTCTGAAAAGTGTTCCAAAAGATTGAGAGACCTGTAGGGCAATCTGATGAAAACATGACCTCTATGCTCTGCATAAGAGGCTAATCCTGCTCCATCCAAGTCTGAGGGCCAAACATGTTAATTGCATGTTAACAGGAGCTCAGGACTGTGGCATAAAAAAGTCATACTTCCCCTCTCACCCCCAGCATTCCAAGACTAACTTACCTGCTATTTACATAGCAAACAAAAATGGGTCTGATAATGGCATTCATTAACTCCACATCTAGCTTAGTCCCAAAATACACAAAGAAATCAGGGGAGTAAAGGATTGAGTGTCTCTCCTTCTCTCTCTTTTTACACACACACACACACACACACACAGAGAGAGAGAGAGAGAGAGAGAGAGAGAGAGAGAGAGAGAGAGAGAGAGAGAGAGAGAAAGAAGAAGAAGAAGAAGAAGAAGAAGAAGAAGAAGAAGAAGAAGAAGAAGAAGAAGAAGAAGAAGAAGAAGAAGAAGAAGAAGAAGAAGAAGAAGAAGAAGAAGAAGAAGAAGAAGAAGAATCAAGGCATAGAAGCAGTGAAGATCCACATCACTTTCATCTTCTCTAAAGCTCAGCAAAAATTGAAGCAAAACCCTTCCCCTGAGTCTTCTGAGGTATCTCTCTCCTCTCACATTTTGCCTTGCATTTTGAGGAATGAAGTAAGCAGCTAAAGTATTAATGGTTCTCTAGCATGACTGCCAGTTCCTTATGGGGAAACCCTCCATAGGGAACAGAGTAGAAGTACATAGGAACCAATAATACTCAAAGTAGCCAGGTTTAGAGGCTCCTTTTAGTTTCATTGCTTTCTCTCTTTCTCTCTCTCCACTATGTATTAAAACAAAAATCCAACCCTAACCTAAATGAAACTAGACAATAATGATGTGTGTGTTTTCTGATAAGGTTCACATTTGCTGGCAGGGCTTCTGTGTTTTAAATGTCTCATGACAAGCAGAAGTTCAAGAGCTGCAGATACAGTGATAAAAGAGGCTAAGTCTATTGAATTTTAACCTGGTGTCTAGCTATGAAAGACACATGGATGTAACTTTCAGGAGTGCTTTTGCTGTAGTGCTTTGAAAGGCTATCCCCTATCAAAATAAATAAATAGAAAACAAGATGTGTGTTGAAGTTGTGCTTTTGATTAGTCAACTAATCACTGACCAATTCACCAATCAAATATTGTGAAATATCTGAAATGATTGAATATTCTGAAAGCACTAACTCTTTAAAGCAAAGAAAGGGTTTGTCTTTGACTGACTCCATTATTTAATGTCTCACTGCAGCAGTATTTCATGTGCTTTACTTCAAGCAGTACTTTCAGTTCTTTTGACAGCTTGACAGCTTTCCCCCCCTACACTTGAGACCAATCCCTCACAGGAACGCACTGCTATGATGTTCTATGCCTGCTACAGGGGTAAGGGGCTAGCGGCCCTTCTTTGTGCCCTTGCCCACCACAAGTCTCTCCTGGGAATTTCCTGAGAAGTGGAGGCCTTTAGGAAAGGCCTACAATGCAGGAAGCTGCAGCAAATGTGTGTGTGTGTGGGGGGGGACGACAACCATAGCTCACCAAGTGTACTTTCTTTTTTAATTTATCTATGATACATAATAAGAGAAAAGCACCACCTTTTTTGCTGAGTTCTCTGCATGTGCTAGAGAGCTTAGGGATGGGGTAAGTAGCAGAGTTGGGCTACTATACATAATCATTTGAGATCCTGTATAAATAATAATAATCCAGGATTGCTTTACACAATATAAATTAAAACAAATATAGTATAGCTATATTTAAAACAAAATCAGATTATAAATCTGAGGAAGCTAATCTGCACCCCCCCCCAAATAATTCTTCCTCTGCAGGACCCTATCAATTCACCTGTGATTTGGCAGTCTAGCACCCTGATGAAGATGCAAACTGCTCAAACTCAGCCCTCAGATTGATTGATCAATGGGGGATAATACCCCCCCCCCCTTCTCAGCTAATCTGCATGGATCAGCTTTGGGGCTGTGCACCTGTGTGCATGCATTTGTGAGTGTGGGGTGGCCAGAACCACTTTTGACTGCCATGTTGTCCTTGGAGGGTTGGCCAGAGGTGAACATGCCTCTCAGGTTAGTCACCCCTCACCATAAACAGGGCATAAGACCAAATTTAGAAGTATTAAAGGACACAGGAAAAAAAATGTACCCAGGGAAACTTGAAGACAGCATTTCACAGATGGGTGGGAACACTGAAAACAGCCTCTCTTGTGTTTCCTTGTACCTCACCTGGGGTCATTTGGAAGAAGACATTTGAAAACCTAGTAACTGCTGGCTATTAAGCCAAACCAAAACTTATTGACTGCTGTTGAGCACGCACATAGCATCATGTGGTACTGAGGCTTGCCTTGTGGCATGGTATGTGGAGGTGGAGAGAAAGGGCCCTTGGGTTCCTGGAAGTGCTTCCACAGTTCCTTGGATCCTGGCCATATTTTTGGCAGGATGCTCTGAACTAAAAAAAAAAAGGCTCATTATAGTTTTCTGGGTTTTTTTTTTTTAGAACTTTAAGATGATGGAAGTATAGAGACAAACAGAGACAGACAAAGAGACAGAGAATGTGTATAAGAGAGATCTAAGTGAGAAAATGCTTAGCTTGTGGGAGTTTGTCTACATTGCACAGAATTAAAAACCCCTTAAGTTACATCTTGACATAGTTTCATAATTAACCACCAAGAACATTGGAACCTATGAAATAATCTTTAATTTATACAGTATAGACAATATTATTGGATAGATGGGGAAAACATTTTGCTTAATTATAATCAAATGGCAGAAATAAAAACGTGATATGTTGAAAAGCTTCGGACTGCAACTCTCTGATTAACCACAACTGTTGTTGTCGGGTTTATTTTTTTTTAAAAAAACCCAATTGTCTTACCTAATTTTTTTTCTTTAATTATATTTATATATCATCTTTCCTCCAAGGAGCTTGAGGTGATATACATACGGTAGTTCCCCTCCTCCCCATCTTATCCTCATAACAACCCCGTGAGGTAGGTTTGTGTGATTTTAATTGTGGCAACTGCTGATCAACAGACATTTTGGACTTTAAAACCACAAAAGTTGGTTTTGACTGATCTCGAAGACATGAACTTTAAAAGGCAATTAATATCAATAATGAATTTCAGTGGGAGGGAGTTATGCATGTGCGTAAGAAATTATAGGATTAAAAAGTTCTTAACTTGATCGAATCATACTCCATGTCAGTTACTTCTAAGTAAACGTGTTTTCGTATTGCAATGATAGTCTTCAAATAACTTTTCATAATATCCAAAGTTCAGTGGTTGAAATCCTCACGGGAATTCACTCAATCAGTCAGCAATTTTCTAAATGCATTTAGTGACTGAATTGACCCAAGAATACATAAAGCCACCATAACTACCAGTACTTGTGAATTTTGGAAGAGGTCCAGTTAAATATGTATAACTTAAAGTTTTATTCAGATCAAGAAAACTTACATATAGCATGCTTAACTAGAGGCACAGCCTTTACTTTTATCAATTTTTTACTGTAAACAGCCTCAGTTCTGCTTTGACTTGAACCAAGTCCAAGTAAGCCGTTTCATACACCAGCTACATCGCCAGCTAAAACTGAAGCTGGTAAATTACTCTTCATATTAGCTTTAAAAAAATATAGGGAAGTAGAATAGCAGCTGGTCCTTTGCATAGAAAATAACCATTATCTTTAAAAGACCCTAAAGAGAAGATATAGGCTGGTCAGCTAGCCGGGTCACTTTAATATTTAATGAAGTGTATTTCCATATCTGTCAAACGATAGGCTAAACCTTTAAGTACTAAAATCTACCATCATCAGTAAAATGTCCATCTAAATGTTGCAAAACTGACTGATGAGTTATGATAAAAAGAAATCAGCTTTCAAAACAGAAAGAGAAGATAATGAAAAAACTACATGATGAATTCTCTTGCAGTGGTAAACCAAGCAGAGGGGGGACTGTCATAAAAAAAGGCCAAATGTTTTTTTTTCATCTCCATCAAGGTCACTTTACTGATGATATGCTCAATAATATGATAATGCATTTAACCACTTTCCTTGCATCTGACTTCGACCTTATCGCAAATCCAAATGGCCATGTTTAACAACCCTGGCCTTTCAGCATTTCCCTGAACAAAGATAATTAAGGAGATGTACTGCCCCCTACTATCACAGGAATTGAAAGACAAATAAACTTTTAAGAGCACGGTCAGGTGTCTTTTGCAGTAATGTACAACATTTAAGCAGAGGGCAACATTAATGAAATAATGGTTAAATAATTATAAAAGGTTAACTATGTTAACTGTGTTACATAAGGCAATTTTGTTTTAGTTAAAAAGAAAGAGCATTAAAAGTGTTGGAGACTACATTTTACAGCTCCCCGGGCAACATTCCCCTCCTCTTAAAATCAGTTTATGACTGAAAGAGGTGTTCTGCAAAAATTAGCACAAACAATCTGGACATGGCTACTTTCAATAAACAAGTTCATTTTAAAACTGAAATTTGCAGGACAGCTACATTTATTTCTTTTGTCTAAAACAAAAATGTACCCATTTGCAAAAGGCTTTGTAACACTTGCTTCTCACTTTCTTAGTAAATCTTTTTTTCCCCAAACGTCATCCACAAGAAATGACTACTCTTGATTCTTGCGCTAATGCAGTCATAAACCTAAGATATAACCCTCAAACATATGTAAAATCTACTATATATTACTCTGGCTACAGTAGTGTGCAGGTCCTCCTATAGCTTACCTGGCACTTTTATCCACCATGATCCTTTCTTATCAGTTCACATCTTGAGAACAAAATAACAACACAGCCATAAAATACAACCGAAAGATTGCACCTATCCCCCCTCTTTTTTACCTATTTATTGGTAAATTTCCTGTCTGCCTCTCATGCAGTTAAGGCAGCATACAACATACAAAAAACAAACTATGATAGTCAGGGTTCTTAAAAAATTACAGTACAAACCAGTGTGCCACATGACTAATTTCATACACCCAGCAGGGGTTGCGGCTTAATAATTTTCAATAAAATTTTAACTAGCTTGAATTATTAGATGAATGTCAGCAAAGTCTGATAGAAAAAGAACCCAAGAACTACCGTACTAAATAAAGAGGTGAAATCAATGCAATGAAAAAGGAGATATTAAATTTTTTTAAAAAATCAGCAATATAAAAAAATTAAAGTCACTTCCTTTTTCACTTTTTGCACCAGCATAGCCAACATGGTCACTGAGCTAACATTTAAGTTAGAATCGATTAATAAACCTGTGGGTTTCTTCTAATATCTAGCCAACCTGCCTTCCTTTCACAAATGATTGCCTCCTTCCCAAATTTTTTTGAACTTCAGAAAGTGTTTAAAAAGCATTGTGCGTAGCATGGGGGACGGACGGACGGGGGACTGCTCTTTAAAGAAAAAAGTAGTACCAAAAACTGTGGGGGGTTGTGTGAGAGAGAAAAGATCTAGATCTGTCTGTAATTACTTACACCTGTTTCTCCAGGACTAACGATACAAACCTATGAGAGTAAGCCTAACCAAACTCAGTGGAACTTACTTCTGCATAGACATGTATAGGATTGCACCGGACAATGATTTGCTTTTTTACAGTTACCCCTTACATTTAAAATAAAATAATTAAAATTGGTAGAAAGGCATGCCATTTATCGTTATAAAACTTAGAAAGTGAAACTGCTGACCATTCACAAAGTACTGTGGAGATACCACTTTTTAAAACGAGTATATATTATTGACACACCAATCTTGTCCTACTGAAATCACACGAATCAACTATTATCACCCTTATTCTAAATATATTTCACTCAGTAATAAACACCACTATAGTAGGTGAGGCTCAATCTGTGCTGTGCAAAAAAAGGAAAAAAGAATCCCTAAATACTTTTCTATGATTATGATCCAAATCTGAAGCTCCACCTATTTCACATGACTTTATAATGGTGTTCCACTTTTGTTTTCCCACCTAGCTGTTTTGGGATATTGTCTTAAAAGCTTGGGTGTTGGTAGTTGTTGCATAATGACTCTGGAGAATAAAAATTACAATCCAGTCCAATACCCTTCATTGGCAACACTTTTGCAGGTAGTGGCATATGCAAGCTTTCAAGTTACACAGTTCAAAATGGAGAGCAGCTTCTGCAAATACCTTAAATGAAAGAAGCACAGGAGTTAATACTGTACTGCTCACTGTGAACTTATGCCTGTTCTGCCATATTGCACTAAACAGAATGCATCTGGCCATTTTGATGCACAGACCTTTCTCCCAAAAAAGTAAATATGCACTGTTACTTCATGTACTTAGTAAGTAATGAAAATTTGAAAGGTTAATTAAATTTGCTTGAAATATTGTGAATATTTATAATCCAACTACTGAATTAGTTCAATGCAGTTTCCTATTTTCAGAAAAAGGAGGGTCATTAGGACGCAGGCCTAAAAAAGGTTGGGAAACAAATATAATCAAAATTTCCCATCAACAGGCCTTTAAACTAAAGCTGCTGTGCAATTCATTTGCAATTTGTACATATTTCTCTGCAGAGCAATATTTAAATGGACCCCTTAATAAAAGAATAATGAGCTTGTATGTTGCTGCAAAAACAAGATGCAAATCTCCAGTCACTCCTTATTCATTTCAATGGGGCTCAAACAGGTCCCAGAAAGACTTTACAGTGGGTTGTGCTCATAAAAAAACTGTTCTACAGTGAAAGGGAAAACAAAGTTCCAAAGTTCCCAAGTTCCCATTCAGAGGAAACGAATTCAGGCTATCATATTCTGTATATACATGGCATCAGCATTTATTTCTAGAAAGGTTGGTTAAATTTGCTAGTCACCATTGTTTAGTTCAAAGAATGGGCTGAAAAGGAAAAGTAAAAGTTATAAACAAAATGTGAAGTTCTGTATTCTGATCCTTTAATTGCTGATCATAGCTGAAAAGGGGTCTTTTTTCAGCTAATTGTATAAGTCTTGTTAAATCTTTTGAAATGCACTTCAGCAAATGCAAAAATACAGCTCTGAATAGGTTCTTTAATTTGGGTCATTTTACATTACTTGCAGTAGTGATGGGTGCTTAGCAACCCTTCTCTTGTGAATCTTCTAAAGAACTGAATACCTGGCATAAAGCATGTAATCTGTCATACACCATTAATTATCAGGATCACTGTATTTAGACAGCTACTATCACTTCAAAAGAGAAATTCTTTCCACTTTAAACTGAAATTACTTTAAATTTCTGTGTCCAAATCTGAACTGGGGAAGAAAAGAAACAAAAACTTTTAGTGTTAATAATAACAAACAGCTAATTAAGTAAAATATCTACATAGGCTTCCCCCCTCAAAACTGTAGAGATTTGTAATGTGAATTGCTAATTTATGAAATTATCTGAAAAAGGAAACTGCACTATGTAACAATCAGCCCAATCATCTTTCTGAACGAGCAAAGTAATTTCTTTTTTAAAAAGTATAATAGCCTTACTTAATATATTATAAACATCAAAAACATGGAAGGAATATTTTTTTCTTATAGTGTTCAATAGTTTTGCAAAGTAATTTCAAAAATCTACAAAAATTGAACAAGACAGGCCACCCCATGGTTTTTAAGAGCAATTACATTATCATTAATACAAATATGCAAATTTACTGACTCACCTTAATGGCAGTCTGTAAAAAGATCAAAAGGTAACACTGACTCATTCCATCAGGCAATCAATACAAATGATATGCTGTGTATGCTGTACAAGATATATACAGATATGTATGCAGGGCTGGATGTTCCAATGCTTGGGAACTTTTCTCACATAACTTCAGTCAATTTATTTTGCTATTTAAAGGGCCTACAAGGGTAAGGCAAGTCCTACTATTTATTTCCCTTGTCTTCTACTTTCCAAATTTCTGACCAGGTCAGTAGCAGATCCCTCTTTGCCTGAAGGTCCGCAGCGTCTATTTCCCACCAAACTATTCCTGAATTGACTAAAAGCATTCTTGAAAGAATTTTTTTGAAGATGATAGCCAGAAAACAGAAACCAAGTTAACAAAGAGCAGCTGTCCAGGTTTGTTTGGTGAGGTAGACCACTATCCCTTCAAAGTTCCTCAAGATCCAGTCCGCATCTCAATTATGAAATCAGCTTGAAGTATTAGCTATATTAGTTAAAGGCTGAAGAAACATATTAACTGCCACCACTGTATGCTTATGTAAAAACAGAATGTGCATGTAATATGGAATGTGCATGTAAAAAACAGAATTCAAAAAAAAAACATTCTGTATTTTAACATGTTGTATATGTATAGTGAAGCTAAACCCAAGAATTGTCCAAAATAAGTGGAATTCTAATAAACATTTCCCTTAAAGTATTTCCAATAGCTCATAACTACCACATTAGACAATAAGCAAACAGTGGTCTCTGGATGCTTCACTCAAACATTTAAAGTTGGAGAACAAAAGGTTTATTTTTGAAAATGAAAACCTTGGCTTGTAGAACCCCAGACATGAATCTGCTTTCAATTACTGAAAGTATTTCCACTTCAGTGGAAAGGGATCAAATCTTCAACTACACCATCTTTAGGCAATGAATTTGATTATATTAAGCTCTAAGAACACAGAATGACTTTGTAATACAGTCATATATTCTGTGTATATCATGTATTAGTTATATGAAAGAAAAGGAGCTAGAATTATAAATAAAAAGCACTGGAATTTGCAACTGTTTACAGAAACTCTGATATGCCTTATTTTTTCCAGATACCGTAATAAATGTCAAAGAGTAATCCTGAGTTTACAGGAAACATTTAACAATTATTTCTAAATCAAACCAGCCTGCTTTCATGCTGTTTTAAACTACACTACATTTGCAGTTATAAAGTTAGCTCTGTCGTTATGGACTTTGTTTTTAAAGAAAAGCCAGTCTGCTAACCAATGTCATACATGAGGTCTGCCATTCTCACAAGCGGGTGATTCCATAATTAGAAATATTTTATACCCTGCCCTTTAAGAATGCCACGGTAGATTTGCACTAATCAAGTCCAAAAGCCTGGAGGAGTCCTGCGTAAAATCTGAGCTACATCAAAAGGCAAGGATGGCGAAACGTGGTACTCCTAAAGCTCGAAAGGAATTGCTGTGAATTTCAATCTAGGGAGACGGAACCCCATCCTCGCACAGGAATGAAATTTAAAGTGCTTCTTAAGGACAATAGGCTCGCTCTCAAGAGAACAGCTACTTGCAACAGCATCTGGCAGGCAGAGCGATCTTGCAAAGTTAAGCCTGTGCCTTCGCCAGCTCTCCCCTCACCCCTTGAGGGGTTAAAAAAAGCCACCTCATTTCAAACGCCAGCATAGCCTCTCCGCACCGATTCAAAGAGAAGCGGAGCCTCCTCCCTCCCATTCCAACGCCGTACCGGAGCAAGCAACACAGAAAAGCAGCAGCAGCAGCAGCGCGAGGAAAACCCCGCTACATTTACCTAGAGCAGCGCTCGCGGTTCTGCCTGAAATATTTCTAAGTGGCTCCACTCGAGGTGAGAAATCGCACTTTATCCCGCCTCGGCTTGTAAGGTCAACAGGGTTGCTTCGCAGTCACCCACCTTCCCGTGGCGATTCCGCTGTCTGGTCGTGACGAGCCGAGCGCAGCGCTTCCAAGTTGAATCAGTCTATAATGTATCATGTTACCGAGCCTGGCTTTCTCTTCAGGCACCGAGCAGCAATCAGACATGATAGGCTGAGGCTCCTCTGTTTACACCCAGGCGGGGGGAGGAGGGCGGGCGAGGCGTCCCTTAACCCTTGCGAGGCCACGGCTCGCCAGAGCCTCCCGCTTCCTCGGGCGATTCTTAAATCACTTCTGATGGCCACAAATGTCTCGCGCTCTGTCGCTGTTCCCGGCACGTACCACGCCAGAGTGCCTCCCCCTCCCCCTTTGAACGTATACACACACACACACACATACACACACACACTCGCGCCAGCCTAGGCTGCCAAGCTGACGCGCTGCATCAAAACACCAGCTTTTCCAAAGACAGCATATTAAGCCTTAAAGATTTGGAAAGGAGTTATATATTATTTATGGCAGTTCAAAAAAGAGAAAGAGAGAGCGAGCATAAAATCTGGTTGATAATGACGGGCGCTTTAAAAAAACCCCAAAAAACCAAAAACAACCCCGAGTGTGCGTTATACATCTAGAAGGAAAGATTTACTTCCTTCCGAGCGCTTCAATTCCAGGACTGTCGGGAAAGAATCTTTATCCTGACAAGACTGAAATTGTAGCAGCCCGTGCTGCTCTCCACATTTGCATGCCTCGTAGAAGTCCCTGAAACGGGGGATAGGAAGGAACATGCCACACGATTGTCAGTTCTTAAAACGATGCCTCTCGGGTGCAAGCTTTCCAGTCGAGATGGAGACAGCCATAACGAGATGTGATTAATACAAACATGTTGCGAGCATCTAAGGTCCTGCAGCATTTTCACACATCCAGCAGCGATCAAGGACTTCCATTGTAAAGGAATGCAGAATGCGTGAGAGAAAGGATGGGATCCACTTGCCTTTTCCATGTGTGCTTAATTCTCATTAGCATTAATGACACACACATCTATCCAGAAGATGACGGAATATTTGGGCCAGAATGCAGGGAGGTAATGATCCAGGCACCTCACACTAGCCATTTTTCTTGGGCAAGCAGCTTGCACAAGTCTCTCCTGTGAAGAAATTCAAGCTACCTCCACTGAATTTGTTCCGTGTAAAGGAAGACAAGGTTTTTTGTTTGTTTGTTTTTACTCATTGTGCACAGTTTGTTGAAGAGTTACTGCGTTCACACATGGAACTTCATTTTTGTCCCTTTTCCACAGTTATTTCTAAATTCTATACTCTGCACCATAAACACCCATCTGCTTTGCTCACAAGCAAAAGCACAAAACTGCATTACAATACTGCAATACAGTCTCTAAAAAGTCCAGTACTGTAAAAATAGAAGCATACAACTGCTTTAAAGGGCTTTCTAGTTTTAAAAATGCACAATGCTCCGGCCCACAGTCCTAGAAACCACAACACACCATTTCCAGATGCATTTTAAAAAATTTGTTTAGATGTGTCCTTGTTTTGCTTGAAAGGGTCTATCAAATGTACTATTTCAGCACAGCTATTTCCTGCACTACCTGGATGAAACCCAGTTTTATGAATATTCATCAAATCACCACCACTACAGGAACATAGGAAATATAATAACCTGAACTAGCATTCTCCAGTGTTTGAGAAATAGATATTTACTAGTCCTGTATGGAGATGCCAGGAACCTGGGGGCCTCTCCATGCTCTATACTTAGTTAGCTACAGTCCTTTTCCTTTACTGCACACCAGGTGTGTACATAGCGTTCAACCTGTGTCTCAAACCAGTCCCAACAAGGGTCTTAGGGAAGGGTGAGTAACCTGTACAGCTGAATCCTACTTGGAGCGCAGGAGAATATGAGGACCTGCCTTTCTCCAGACTGTTTCTTCCACCAATGCAGCAAGCAGCTGCCATCTGGGCATGCCTGCAAACTGGATTAAAGGACTGCAACACAGACAATTGTAAACCCATGATATTTATCCTGACTCTCCTCTTGCTCATGCAACAACAGCACCTCATCTCAGCTGCTATAACATTCTGCATGTTGGTCTTGGCTCTTGCCAATTCAGAATGCCTCCACTACATTCATCCCCCACCCCACCCCACCCCTTAGTTGCTATGATCATGTCACAGTATCATCTTCAAGGTCCATTTTCAAACATCCATCTCCTTTCATAGTTTCCTATTCTATATTATTTATATATTATACACACAGTTAAGCCTATTGGGAAGGTTCTGTTTTAGATCTGTATCCTGAATAGAAACTAAATATGACCACAATAATTCTCAAATATTTAAAAATATTACCTGACTAAATATATTGTTCATCAATATTCTATATTGAAAGGTGTAAAATAAATAATAAAGTCAGAGTCCACTTTAAAGTAAATATGTGATTCACTATTATTAAACTAATTAAAGCAAAACCAGTAATAAAGAACCCCAAAAGCTAGAAAAAAATCCAGTCATAATCACTTTGAAGTTATAATCACTATACCCACTATTATTTCCAAATAATACAGAAGTATTAAGAAATTTATTATCCAATCAGAGTTATAAAATATAGACTGGCAAAATTAAAACGACCCAATTATTTTAATTTGGCTATCAAGTACCAGGGCAACATCACCTTCTCAAGGAAAGTATGACATTTTAATTTCAAATAATGAGGATCAAGCCAATTAGCATGTGTGTGTCTCCGAACTCCTTGTCATGCAAGTAAAATGTGGTGGTTGTTTTTGTTGTTTTAAATCTTGTTGGTTGAAGATGAAATAGTAAAATAAATAGTAACACTGGAGATAGAATACCTAGATTATAAAACTCTATAGTTTCTTTTTAAGACTGCATCATGATTTTGATGATAAACTCCATTTTGTGTCAGTAGAGTGGGCAATATTTTTTCCATCTCGTAAACATCTGTATTGCACTAAATAACAAGAAGTTTCCCTAATGTCACTAAGGGTCAGGACAGACAGAAATAATGTATGTAGATACCACTGGCTGCACTGCTCTGATCCTACACAGAAATAGGACAGATACAAAGACCTAGAGATGGGGAAAAGAAGTAGGGTCCTAAAAAGGGCTCTGAGAAGGAAGCAGGAGGCTGTCATGGGGTAGTAGTGGAAGAAAGAGTAGCAGAGTAAAATGATGAAAAAAGGAAAGGAGCAAAGAGAGGAATTTAAGAAGGGAAAGAAAGTTGGGAGAAGGAATAGGCAAAGTGGAGAGGTGCACTTTGCAGAGAGTTGTGGAGATGAGAAAGGAACTTCACATATTTATTTTAAATAATTGACCACATCCTTGATGTTACATCTCTATGTTAAATTTTATAAAGAATCCACAAACTGCCCAGGAGAAATAAACACTGCAACCACATATATAGTTTCTTTAGAGTATTTATGACCTGTCGTCATGGTAATGATTCCAAGGTGGGGTACAATAAAATTGCAATAAAAACAAGCAATCATTTCAATTAATACTAGCAAGAAAGCAAGTAAAATCAATGAACAGCATAACAACTAAGGAATGGTTGCAATTCTAAACTGAACATTTAATAATCTATGAATGGTTGACCAAACCAGCCATATATTAAGCTGGTAGTGGAATATAAACAGGATCAGTGTCAGCCAGACATCTGACAGAATGGTTTTCCACATATGGGGCATCCCCATGGAGAAGGTCCTCTCCTGCATGATGCATAACTCTTGCTGGTAGGGTGCTGTTATTTAGCAGCCAGCTCACATTCAATTTCGCTCATTGCTTATATGACCACAAGGTAAATTTTAATTTAGTAAGCTGGATGTTGGAAAAGAGTAGAAACAATTATGTGGGGTAAATAAAGATTTGCAAGTTGGGGTTGCTATGCATAGACATTGAGAGCCAATGTGATTAAATAACACTGCAATACAGCATTTGTTGACCAAGAATAGTTCAAGGCTTTCAGTGTCAGATTACCATTTTATGAGGGGGGTGGGGAGAGGATTTTTCCAAAAAGTTGTTTTTTTAGGAGTCCACAAATTTTGCTTTGGGTTATCAGGTAAGCAATAAATGGTGGTCACCACTGAATCCACCACATCCTTTGTGCATGGAAGATAATTTGGTGGAGAGAGGCACAATTCTCTCTCATGTTATGCTGAGCTTTAGAAGTGGCAGGTCTCTCACACTACTTCTATCTGCTTTCAAAGCTCAGGGGCATGGAGTAGTGAGGTGAATTTCTTTTTAATACTCTGGGTTCCTGAGGTAGCAAAATCACTTCTGCTTGCTCCAGAGTACAGCTGTATAACATAAGAAACCTTTCTACCTCTCCCCCGAATAGGGAGATGGGAAGAAGAGGTTCTTGTGGCACTAAGAAGGGACTCTCTTCCTAGAGAACATATATCTGTGTGATATGTATGTGTGATATGTATGTATGTGTGAAGGCATACACAAGGGGCATGCCTATGCAGAAATACTTACCGGTAAATTTTGCTGCATCTGTGACAGTTGCAGTCCCAAGTGAAAATTACAAGTGAAAATATTAAGTTTTAGGGAGCCATATCATGTAGGAACAACATGATTAGATTTTACATTAGTAAATTTATTGATATTTCTCATTTGGGGCAAACAAGTCAAATAAGTAGTTTAGTATCAAATTCCTACCTGACTGGTAAGAAAATTGGCCCAGCACAATCAAGAGTCATTGTCATACCACCAATGCCACAAATTTTGTCCCAATACAGGTTTTGTAGCAGCTGGTTTGCTATAAACAATTCACTGCCCATCACATAAAGTCAGTAATCAAGATTTTCCAATTAACCAGACATGTCCAGAATTTAGGTGCTAAAGGAATACAGAAAGATTGCAGGACATTTCCCCCACTCCTGAATTGCTTAACACTGTTTGGAAAAAGATACAAGTGCCTTAAACAGAGGTATTAATATTTTCCAATTTCTACTGAAATTGTTATGCTTAACACATCATAGAAATGTATTTGTTGCTTTTTTTTACAATGGAATAACATTAATAGCTTATAATCCTTTTGTGATTAACCAAGACCCTGGGTCTCCTCTTTTCCTGTTGCTCCCAGCTTCCAGTTCCCAGCAGATAACAAAAATGCTCATTATTAGCTCCCAAGGGCCCCCAAAGACTTTGTTTTAATATTCTTCTAAGTTGTATTATTAAATCTCATTTCATTTCTATTACTTAGTCCACAAGACTATCCATTTTAGACCACAAATATTCCTAGTTATGATCTGGATCGATTTTTTCCTTGTTCTGCAAATGGGTGATCACCTTCCTAACCAGCAACTTTAACTAGCATGATCCTATTTCTCATTCTAATAAAAACATGATATAAAACTAATTCTCTCTCTCTCTCTCTCTCTCTGTGTGTGTGTGTGTGTGTGTGTGTGTGTGTGAGAGAGAGAGAGAGAGAGAGAGAGAGAGAGAGAGAGAGAGAGAGAGAGAGAGAGAGAGAGAGAGAGAGCAAACACTGTGTCCCATATTTTGGTTATTTTTTGCATCCCTTTCTGAATTTTTTTTTGCGATGACATTTGGGTCGGCGGCTAGCGGCTGAGGCAGTATCTGAAGAAGTGTGCATGCACACAAAAGCTCATACCAATGACAAACTTAGTTGGTCTCTAAGGTGCTACTGGAAGATTTTTTTTAAAAAAAATTATTTTGTTTCGACTATGGCAGACCAACACGGCTACCTACCGTAACTGTAACTAGACACATTAGGGGTGTCTGTAACAGGCAATGTCAGGGACAATATGTACCTAAATTATAGAGGGGTAGAATGTGCTCAGTTTCCACGCTTAAATAGCTGAAAACCATATCAAAACACCTTCCTTTTGGCTACAACTTTCTCTGCTTCCTCACCCTGAGGCAAGTAACACTTTGTCACATATTTGTAAATACCCTTCAAGTGCTCCTGTTATTGCACCTTAGGCCTATCTCACACCCTGTGTTTCTTCTTCAGCAGCCAATGCAAGGCAACTAGTCTGGGGTCCCACTTAGTCCAGAGAACTATTACCATTTTGGCTTTACACTAACCTCCTCCATCTCCTAGTCAGGTCTTTCAGATTGACTAGACTAATCAAAGGCCTGGACTGAGTCTAAAATAGACTCTAGAATTCCTCCGAAAGAGCTTAATTGGGTTGCAACTTGATTCTGAATACAATAAAAATACTCTGGCAGAAGGAACCGAGCTGACCATCCTGCTGATTTTAGAGCACACTCTACATATCTGACTATGCTTTGACTCCACTGAGCCATCTGGAGGAAAAAACCACTTGTGTTATGGTTTTTTTAAAAAATAATAATAATTTTAGGCCAAATATCAGTAGATTTGTCTCAGAGGAAGGTGTTTTTCAGATAACCAGCATATATTTCAGTACATCTACTTAGATGTTAGTAGATGTGGCACTATCAAAATAGGTTGGGACATAAACCTATATCTCACTGTCCTTTTATTTTGTCAGGTCTTGAATGCTTTGGTCTACCTAGTTCAGTTTGTTGGGTGTCTCTGAGCAGCTGCAGCTGCTATAAATTGAAACAGAAAGGGTAGGAGAAGAAAGGATAAGGAACCTGCAGGCTCTTAAGAAAGAGTTTGTACTGATCCTACAATATTTTTCTAAACTGAGATAGAATGAACAGTGAATCTTCACTATAAGATCTTAGTAGAAGCAGGGCTAAGTTCTGCTGAAGGGCTGGACAAGAAGACACTCAAATAATAATACCATATGGTGTCAGGAGTTGTCCTGTTTCTTCTGTGAATTAACAGCAATCAGCATTGAAAGTCTACAGAGCAGGTCCTATTGACTGTGGCATAAAATGGACCAGTTTAAGCCAGCAGCTGAGCTGTGCTTAACAGGCATCCTTGGTGAAAACTGGAGATGTCAGATATTTGAGAGACACCAATGTTTGTAGCACAAAGTTGATGAGGCAGCAGGACTAGACAGATAACTTTCAGGATGATCCAGTAGCCCTTGCAACAGTGTGCCATTGAGCTGGAGTTTACCTCAATGCAACGGCCATTGGATTGTCCGGCTAATTATTGCACAGTAGATAATAACGACTCCTGTGGAGAAGCCACCACCAATACAGGATGTAAACAAGGAGCAAAGAAGGCTTTATGTTCATTTTGGCCTTTTTAGGGTGGAGTATCTGATGGGGAATTTGTGCAGTTGGGAAATCTGGTTTTGAAAAACCCTGTGCTGAGGCCTCATTCCAGATGAATTTCCAAGCGCAACCTCCCAGTACTAGTAAAAGACCAGTTGCATTCCATAAATTACATTCACTCAGTGGTTCTTTTGTCCATGGCTATGATCCAGTGAGCCCTTTAGGTGCAGCTAAATACTTAAATACAGACAGTGGGGAAGTTACTTATTTTCCCTGAAAAACAGCCTAGTTCCCCACTGAGTTTGGAAATTTCAAAAGCACTTTGTGATACAGAGATCTGAAAGTGGGGAAGGAATTTTCTTTTACGGAATGATTCACCAATTATCCACAGTGTTCCAAGTGAAAAGTCAGTGGAATGAAGCAGTACAGGAAAGGATTCCACTGAAGCAAACACTGCATGTATGGAGCCTAGTCTGCCATGCTTCTAAATTGGAGCAGACTGAGGGAAATAGTTAGGGACGGACCTTTCAGCTTGGGTTGTTTCGGAATAGTTCAGCTTCATTATTACCCATTCTGAGAGCAAAAGAAGAAGTGAATCTCTGATTCAGTGCCCCAAGCTCCTCAAAGACTCTATGCTGAAGAATAACCTATGGGCTTTATTGAACCCCTTTCTTGACAGTATCTGTTTGAAATGCCTAGCTTTTTAGTGTGAATTTTCTTCTTAGACATCTCTGATACAAAATATACACAATACCAAAGGATGCCAAGAGTCAACTTCAAATAGGAATTACCAAGCTTGGATCTATATGTGACTGATATACTGACAGTGACTTCCTTGGTGTTTCCAGCCAATCACTAATAAGGCCACAGGGTGCCCCTGCCATAGAAGTGAGAAGTAGCGGCGGCAACTTCAAGGTTCTGGTGAGACCTGGCAAGAGCCCTGTGAGCTCTTGCAAGTTCTTGCAGGGCTCTAGGAGTTCTCACTAGAAACTAGAAGCCACTGCCCCACGCCCCTGGTAAGCAAGGCTTTGATGGGGGTGACAAGGGGCAGGCACAGGGTGGCACTTTCCCATTTTGGCATGCCTCCCCCTCTGTTAGACCAGCATCTCCTAAAAGGATTAACCAGAGCACTTCATGCTTAATAAAATATAGCTAACCTAAGTTAACTAAATTTAAAAAGGGATATGATAGTCTGTCTTGTGGTGGAGCCTATCCCCAGAATATACAAATTATAATTCACTGTGGAAGCAGACACCTACTGCCCGTGTATTCAGAGTACCAGGGAGATGGGCAGGCCACAGTTCTGACCATCAGTGAACTTCAGTCATACCCTGAGGAGATGTTTGTCTCCGCACATATTTATTTAATGTTTGTGTTGTTGTTTAGTCGTTTAGTCGTGTCCGACTCTTCGTGACCCCATGGACCATAGCACGCCAGGCACTCCTGTCTTCCACTGCCTCCCGCAGTTTGGTCAAACTCATGTTGGTAGCTTCGAGAATACTGTCCAACCATCTTGTCCTCTGACGTCCCCTTCTCCTAGTGCCCTCAATCTTTCCCAACATCAGGGTCTTTTCCAAGGATTCTTCTCTTCTCATGAGGTGGCCAAAGTATTGGAGCCTCAGCTTCACGATCTGTCCTTCCAGGGAGCACTCAGGGCTGATTTCCTTAAGAATGGATAGGTTTGATCTTCTTGCAGTCCATGGGACTCTCAAGAGTCTCCTCCAGCACCATAATTCAAAAGCATCAATTCTTCGGCGATCAGCCTTCTTTATGGTCCAGCTCTCACTTCCATACATCACTACTGGAAAAACCATAGCTTTAACTATACGGACCTTTGTCGGCAAGGTGATGTCTCTGCTTTTTAAGATGCTGTCTAGGTTTGTCATTGCTTTTCTCCCAAGAAGCAGGCGTCTTTTAATTTCGTGACTGCTGTCACCATCTGCAGTGATCAAGGAGCCCAAGAAGGTAAAATCTCTCACTGCCTCCATTTCTTCCCCTTCTATTTGCCAGGAGGTGATGGGACCAGTGGCCATGATCTTGGTTTTTTTGATGTTGAGCTTCAGACCATATTTTGCGCTCTCCTCTTTCACCCTCATTAAAAGGTTCTTTAATTCCTCCTCGCTTTCTGCCATCAAGGTTGTGTCATCTGCATATCTGAGGTTGTTGATATTTCTTCCGGCAATCTTAATTCCGGCTTGGGGTTCATCTAGTCCAGCCTTTCGCATGATGAATTCTGCATATAAGTTAAATAAGCAGGGAGACAATATACAACCTTGTCGTACTCCTTTCCCAATTTTGAACCACTCAGTTGTTCCATATCCAGTTCTAACTGTAGCTTCTTGTCCCACATAGAGATTTCTCAGGAGACAGATTAGGTGATCAGGCACTCCCATTTCTTTAAGAACTTGCCATAGTTTGCTGTGGTCGACACAGTCAAAGGCTTTTGCATAGTCAATGAAGCAGAAGTAGACGTTTTTCTGGAACTCTCTAGCTTTCTCCATAATCCAGCGCATGTTTGCTATTTGGTCTCTGGTTCCTCTGCCCTTTCGAAATCCAGCTTGCACTTCTGGGAGTTCTCGGTCCACATACTGCCTAAGCCTGCCTTGTAGAATTTTAAGCATAACCTTGCTAGCGTGTGAAATGAGCGCAATTGTGCGGTAGTTGGAGCATTCTTTGGCACTGCCCTTCTTTGGAATTGGGATGTAGACTGATCTTCTCCAATCCTCTGGCCATTGCTGAGTTTTCCAAACTTGCTGGCATATTGGGTGTAGCACCTTAACAGCATCATCTTTTAAAATTTTAAATAGTTCAGCTGGAATATCATCACTTCCACTGGCCTTGTTATTAGCAGTGCTTTCTAAGGCCCAGTTGACTTCACTCTCCAAGATGTCTGGCTCAAGGTCAGCAACCACACTACCTGGGGTGTACGAAACCTCCATGTCTTTCTGGTATAATTCCTCTGTGTATTCTTGCCACCTCTTCTTGATGTCTTCTGCTTCTGTTAGGTCCTTACCACTTTTGTCCTTGATTATGGTAATCTTTGTACGAAATGTTCCTTTCATATCTCCAATTTTCTTGAACAGATCTCTGGTTTTCCCCATTCTATTGTTTTCCTCTATTTTTTTGCATTGCTCATTTAAGAAGACCCTCTTGTCTCTCCTTGCTGTTTTTTGGAAATCTGCATTCAGTTTCCTGTATCTTTCCCTATCTCCCTTGCATTTTGCTTGCCTCCTCTCCTCCGCTATTTGTAAGGCCTCGTTGGACAGCCATTTTGCTTTCTTGCATTTCCTTTTCCTTGGGATGGTTTTCGTTGCTGCCTCCTGTATAATGTTACGAGCCTCCATCCATAGTTCTTCAGGCACTCTGTCCACCAAATCTAAATCCTTAAACCTGTTCCTCACTTCCACTGTGTATTCATAAGGGATTTGATTCAGATTGTATCTTACTGGCCCAGTGGTTTTTCCTACTTTCTTCAGTTTAAGCTGGAATTTTGCTATAAGAAGCTGATGATCTGAGTTACAGTCAGCTCCAGGTCTTGTTTTTGCTGATTGTATAGAGCTTCTCCATCTTTGGCTGCAGAGAATATAATCAATCTGATTTCGATGCTGCCCATTTGGTGATATCCATGTGTAGAGTCGTCTCTTGTGTTGTTGGAAGAGAGTGTTTGTGATGACCAGCTTGTTCTCTTGACAGAACTCTATTAGCCTTTGCCCTGCTTCATTTTGAACTCCAAGGCCAAACTTGCCAGTTGTTCCTTTTATCTCTTGATTCCCTACTTTAGCATTCCAATCCCCTGTAATGAGAAGAACATCCTTCTTTGGTGTCATTTCTAGAAGGTGTTGTAGGTCTTCATAGAATTGGTCAATTTCACTTTCTTCAGCTCCGGTAGTTGGTGCATAAACTTGGATTACTGTGATGTTAAAAGGTCTGCCTTGGATTCGTATCGAGATCATTCTGTCATTTTTGAGATTGCATCCCATTACAGCTTTTGCCACTCTTTTGTTGACTATGAGGGCCACTCCATTTCTACTACAGGATTCCTGCCCACAGTAGTAGATACGATAGTCACCCGAACTGAATTCGCCCATTCCCTTCCATTTTAGTTCACTGATGCCCAGGAAGTCTATATTTATTCTTGTCATCTCATTTTTGACCACATCCAGCTTACCTCCACTCATGGTTCTTACATTCCAGGTTCCTATGCAATATTTTTCTTTACAGCATCGGACTTTCCTTTCGCTTCTCATACTATATTAATGTATTTATATTAATGTATTTATACAACACTTAATTACTGTAAGAAGCATACATAAAATTGTAAAATGAATCACAATAATTCACAAAACTTTATTAAATGCCTGTTGAAGTAGTAAGATCCTTGTCAGGTACATGAAATTCAACAGGAAATGGGCCTGTCTAATCTCAACGAAACGGGCATTCCACAGAATCCATTCAGCCTCACTGCTCCTAGCTGGGAGTTTTGATTACACTTTCAGTGCTGAGGGATCCAAAGTATGATCCAGACACTCCAGCAAATTAAAATGCAGAGACCCCTAAGAATTCTCTCTTGGTGTGAAAGTCTGGTGATTTCCATTTAACCAAAACTTTGTCCTCACTAGTGCACTATCTGGAATATGCCTGTGAACTCTAATGATGAATACAACCAACAAAGATGGTGGCATCCAAACTCCCATCTGGGAGCAGCGAAGCTGAATGGAACTGCAAAGCAACTACTGCTATTGCCAGCCAGATAGGAAGGTGGGCGGGCAGTATTTGTGCTGATATTGTTGGTGCTAGCTTCCAGGCTAGTTTAGGATACGATAGATGCTTGGCTGACTCAGCTCTATGCCCCTCCCTGCTCCATACATGTCATGTTTCAGTGAGTATACTGTCAGGAGTAGCTTCTGCCTGCTTGCAGTTTCAGCAGGTGCAGCAGGGCCCTTCACTCTGGCAATGGGACATCTCCACCCCATCCAAACATCTTTTCAGATTACAAAATTATACAAATCCTGCTGCTAGAAATGCAAACAAACATGAGTAATTTGCCTAACAATTATGTTAAGAAGCCAGCATAGCAATTCAGCAAAGTAAAAGGCTACATAGTGATGAAAGAGAAGAATTAGGCCTTGATAGAGAGACCAAAGAAGATGCAGTTCAAAAGGTAGAGCAGTGTTTCACTGAAGCTGTAATATTCCATAAACAATGTCTAAAAGGGTTGTTTTCTGGAAAATAAAACCAATTGTCACAAGAATTGCACAAGAGTTAAGCTGTTACAAGTTCAACCAAATGAAAGCTTTTAGATAGCAAAGATGGAGGATGCAGAAGTTGAAAAAACAAAACAAACACCGAAGACAAAGAGAAGGTGGGGTAAGGGAAATACTAAAAACCAATGAAAACCGAGTGAAATCAATTGTTTTCAGCTGTCAGTGCAGGAACAGAAGGAAGAAGCTGCTCCACTGCAGAAGAAATGAAAGATGAAGGTGGGTGTTTGTTTGTTTTTTTTAAAAATGGAAGGTATCATCATGCAGGATGAAGGTACTGCAGGCCTAATTGGACAAGATTGAAAACTATCCAAGCAGATTACAAATTTAGGGATGTGGGGGGGTAGTAATATTTTCCTATTTATTTTTCAAATTTTTGAAACCAGAGACTTTTTAATAAAAAGACAGAACTGGGTTTTTAGTTTATTTTTGTTAAACGTGAAAGCCATGTTTCCTACTCCTTAAAAATAAAACAAAATTGAGACGACACACCTCTGTCTTCTATGTGAATGACTGTCTAGCCCAGGCATCCCCAAACTGCGGCCCTCCAGATGTTTTGGCCTACAACTCCCATGATCCCTAGCTAAGAGGACCAGTGGTCAGGGATGATGGGAATTGTAGTCCAAAACATCTGGAGGGCCGAAGTTTGGGGGTGCCTGGTCTAGCCCTTCAAACTCTATGATTCTATGATTCCAAGTTAAGTTTAAAGATAGAGAATCCTCAGAATAGTGAGCAGGGTTGTTGCTGCTGCTCATCAACAGTTTGGATCCAAACAGCAGATTAAGCAGGAATGCAGGACTTACAATCTATGGTTGTATTTCTATTATATTATTTCAAAATTTGTGCCTATACATACCGTGTTTCTCTGAAAATAAGACACCATCTTATATTTATTTTTCCTCAAAAAAACAGACTATGGCTTATTTTCAGGGGATATATTATTTTTTTTCCCTCCTCCTCCTCCTGCCGCGGCCGGCATTGCTGCTGCGCCTATCACTATGTCTTATTTTCGGGGTATGGCTTATATTCCTTGAATGCTTAAAATCCTGCTACATCTTATTTTATGGCTACGTCTTATTTTCGGAGAAACAGGGTATATGCAGATATGTGCTCTTCTTTGGTGATGCATTTTCTCTTTTTAAAGGATGTATATGCGACCACCCTAACCAGAATGCCTTCTCCTACCCAAAGAAGCAGGAATTCTACTCTGGTTACTGTAATATCCATAGACACATGACTGCTCCCATATAATTTTATTACATTTATAATATGGAAATGACAATGTGACTAAT
The DNA here is from genome assembly GCF_963506605.1 of Zootoca vivipara. Classification (NCBI taxonomy): domain Eukaryota; kingdom Metazoa; phylum Chordata; class Lepidosauria; order Squamata; family Lacertidae; genus Zootoca; species Zootoca vivipara. The sequence goes on along the minus strand of NC_083284.1, from coordinate 50,542,072 downwards.
GTCTCAGATTTTAATGACATTATTCAAAGCTGATCTGTCTGAATCACAGCCACCCTCACCCCCCAAAACATACTATGTATGATACAAAGAAACTCACTCAGTTCATATCCCAAAACTAAAACCCGAACAGTTATGTTTTTCATGATCTGAAAACAGTTTTAACCAGTTAATTGCCCCTAGGCTTTGAGCACAAGTGAAGATATCATCAGTTAATCAGTGGACTTCAGAGAAAAAGGGCACACAGGCATCAGATGTTTAATAAAAGAGACAGTTAGTGTACAAATGAAGCATACATACTTTTGTTATCATACTGGAACATGAAACAGGACTGCTGGTTAAGTGCTTAAGGACAAATTATTTCATTGAGTCCATGCTTTAGAGTCTTAGATCAACAAACACTTTCAACTAGGAAGATTCAAATTGTGTGATGCCACCTTGCTTTTAAAATGAGAATTAAGAATATAAAACTTGAAGTAATTACGATAATTCCTTAAAAGTTTCAAAATTAGCATAATATTTTGCAAAAAAAAGAATGCATTTATTTCAATGCAAAAATAACATTATGATACAGGTATATTACAAATATGTTTGCTTCATTTAAAAACATCCACCCACTTATTATTACCATGGGGGAGGGGACAATGTAAATCCTTCCCAGAAGAAAAAGCAGCATAGCTTTTTGGAATCATAGTTTTCTTCTTTTCCAGAAATGGACACCACACCTCAGAGTGACTCCTGAAGAAATTTCAGCAGTACTCAGGACTTCCAGAGAGGAAAAAGGCAGACTAAGTTATCCGCTGCCCATGTTCCCATTGGCAGAGATAATTATGTGGTGATTAAAATAACCAAGATAAAATAGAAGCCTATCCTTATCTGAAGGAAGAATATGTAAACATAACAAAGGTCCTGGAAGGAAGATAACGAAGGGAAACACCAACAAAGATAGAACACCAACAGAAACATGGCAAAAATATGGTTGAATGGCATAGTGGGTTGCCAGTGCCCAGGGCTATGCGGGGGGGGGGGGGGGGGGGGGAAGGAGGGAAACGGATGGAGTACACATGTGTTTGGAGAGGTCACTTAGTGGTTTGCATGGAGAACATGTTTCCAATGCAGCCCAGCAACAGAAGTGTGCAGCTGTGTTGAAGCTGCACTAGGTGTTGAAATTTTGTGCCCCTAACGATTTTGTGCCCTCTACTATGCCACTACATCACAGAAGGGTTGAATGCCCTTCTGATCATCATAAGGCAAATGTTGAATGAGCAGCTCGTAGAACTAAGAGCCAAAATGTATAAAATTTCAAGAGAAATATTCTTGAACAGGAGAATGCCTAGGACTTGCCATATGAGAGTTGCAGGAGTGCAGAGAGTGACAGGAGACATCAGTCTTGCTGAAAGACCAAAACAGACAAAGAAAGCTGGTTTGTTGATGGACCTTATGATCAGAGGAGACAGGAGTCGAGGGCAGAAGACAATTTAGTTCAAAGAGACAACTGCAAGACAAGAAGTTTCTAAGCCTCTGATGACTGATGTTGGAAAGAATTGGAAAAAGCAGAAAAAGGACTACTGTTAAGATGGAATTCTTGGAGAGAAATTTTTTAAACTGGACTGGAGAAGGACAATCCTGGAGAACAAAAATTTAAGAATTATTTCTGGACTTTTTGAGTGAAAAAGGGGAATTTGAGATGCCGGGGAAGAATTATGCCAGGTAGATTGATAAGCATCTATATAATACACAGCTCTATGTTATCCAGTGGTAAATGCTTTGAATATTTTGAATGATTTTTATTACATATAATTGACAAATAGAGAATCAGAAGCTCTTCCTTTTTCTTTTTAGTCTAGCTACTTTTATTTTTACCTCTTAGAAGCTCCCTATTTTGGATTGATGAAAATATACATAGGAAGGTGACAGATCGAAGATGAAGGGCTGTGTGAGAGGCAGGGTAGAAAGGCTCTCCAAGGGTGGGAGGCTGGGGGAAGAAAGATATGCTCCCAGGTAAGAGGTAGAAAGATCTACTTTTCTGTGCGTGGAAAAAAGGATTTGATATAATTGTGATAGAGCTTTTGCATTCATTTTTTTCTTCTCTCATCTTCTCCTGCTTCTTTTTGTCTTTATTTTTCTTTTTGTTTTCTTTTATTATTTTTCTTTAGATTAGTTTGGTTTTTATTCTATGCTATGTTGAAAACTTTCAAAAATATATTTTTAAAAGAAAAAAATAAATTCCAGCAGTAGTCCAAATGCATTTTCTGACTACTACATATTGGGGGGGGGGACCTTTTACAATTCTTCCACTGGAATCTCATCAGTCCACTTGCTCTCTCTTTCATAACCTGCCATTTTCTCACATTTTCTTCTGCTAGCAGCTGCTGCATATTGGCTTTTATCTGGCAGGGAACTAGTTGCCTACACAGCTACAGCCAGCAGTGCTTCCATACTGTCTAATCTCCATAATACAACAGCCTCCAAGTGACCTGGAGGCTTGGACTTAAGTTTTTGGCTCTTGCTCCTATAGTGCCAGTACCTTCTGTTTAAGTCGCATATTTTTTAATTAGAAATTGATGCTTATGTAGCAACAAGGGATTTATCTGAAAATGGAAAATAAAAAATAGAAGAGGCAGCCTAACATGTCTGCACAGAACTGTAAGAAATCCCACCCACAGTAAGGTATTTGCAGACATCCTGAAATAATAATATATGGTTTTGTATAGTGGTCTGGCACAGAAAATTGGCTTTCCTGAAGAAACAACATTATAGTTAACCAACAAGAATTGGTAAAGACCACCAACAAAGCAGCCCTATCTGTAAAAGTGTACAAGTTTTCAGAGAAAGGAAAAATCCACCCTGTTCTCTCTAATGCAGTAGGTATTTCAAACATCTCTTGCCATTAGAAATGCTCAAATAGACTTTGTATGTTGACGTGCTTTTCAAAGCTATTATACAATAGTCGTTTCCCTTTAATTCCCATGTAAAACCTTGATATTTATAGGGTTGCCATATAGGTGTTTATTTGTTTTGCGGCTTTCTTTTGATTTTTTAAAAGATTTTAAAAATAAAGATAGCCCGACTTGCTGTATGTCTGGGTCTTCCCAGACATTTTGTCAATTCGGCAAAAATCCGCCTGGATGCCATTTTTCTGAGTGATTCCTGGATGTGTCCAGAAAAACCCAGACATCTGGCAGCCCTACCATATTTTGAAGACCAAAAAAGAGGACACATTTGCCAACTTCTACTTTTAACTATGGATCACTATGACAACGCTACCAATGAAAATGAGGGTGTGTCCTGGAAAAAGAGGACATATGGCAACCCTAATATTGGAGTGATTTACACTGAACATTATAGAAGCCAATGTCTGGTTCTGCGAGTTCATCTGCTGCTGCTCTTTAAAACTAATTATTTGCCTGCCTAGTATGCAGAAGATAGTTGGAAAATGATTCAATAATTTTGGTCGTATGTTTTCAGTTCTTTGAACTGTGCACACTTACTTTCTGTCCTGCCTCTACAGAGCTTTGTGATCACTCCAGTAACATACCAGTTTCAATTTTTCCTGCACTCTCTTCTAATTTAAGAAGCCTATTTGTTAAGGCCAAAGACAGATTTCTAGATTCCCTATTTCACACCATTCTGAAATGCTTTAACTTTTCTCCCCATTGAAATGCAACACACTCACCTGTCTTCTAATATAACTACTATCTCACCATTTCTCTCAACTCTTCTGCCTGTCATGCTTCAGAAACTCCAATGCAATTTATTCACTTCCTACTGAATGTCCTAAAAGCCTTCATCATTTATGGGCCATCTCCTGCTTCACTCTGTCTCCCTGCTCCATGATGAAGCACAAATACGCCTTCCTGGCACTGTTCCCTCCAAATCCCTTGGTGCCTGCAACCTTAGAAACACTTTGTTCGATGCCTCTCACTTCTGGAGGCCCCAAAAGTATTTGGAGCCCTAGTTATGTCACATGGCATCCACCTGTTAAAATCCTAAAATGCTTGATGACCTATCAATTTCAGTGATCAATTCAGTTGCCACAATGTGGTCACCCATTTCTGTCTGCCTTTGTCACGATTTCAATGTTACAATTTGAATATGGTAAAAAAGTATATAAATAAATGCTCTTGGTTTGTATTTATAAAGAGAGAGAGGAAGAGAGAACTGTAACATGAATTACTGTGAAATGTGTAATTTATTTCCACTTCTAGGGAAAAGAGTTTTGTAACGCAAGGAAATGTATTCCATATTTCACAGCTACTACTTCTTGCACAACCAGAACCATCTACATTAAACTAACAGTCAATGGGTATGTTTTCAGCCTAGTGATAGATGTGTTTTTAGGCAGGCTGTTAGGCACAAGCCTGAGTGCTATAATGCACCTACCAGTGCATTTACAACATACCTTGAAGTGTTTTATTGCATATTAATGCACATAGAGACCTGCTCCTTCAGGCTAGTTTTATACTATATTTTGAAGTAGGAGACTTTCCTCTTTGGTACCAGCAGCCAAGGCAACTAACAGAAAGCAATGTCACAATGGAACCAGAGGATTGGAAATGCAATGCATTTTAAGCTTGCCTAGGATAATAGTCACTGACATCATGCAGGTTACACTGCTGGCGATAATTGAATTACTCCTGTGAATTGCTCACCCTATGTTTGCCTTAATTCAGAAATGTGTACCATGAAAAAATAAGTTTGAGGGATTTGGTGGGGCAGCTTCTGATAGGGTGTCAAAATAATTCTGGTGTACTGTGTGTCTGCTCTTCTAAACTTTATGTGAGTACTTTGTGGGAATGGGAATGGCCATGATCAGCTCCCACTGAGATTACATTGCACTTGCAGCTATTAATCTTATTTCGGGAATCTAAGCAAAGCAGCCATTTTCTAAAATAACCAGACTAGAAGTAACATGGCCAAACCAAGAAAGCAGGAAGATGACTAAAATATTGCTTCCTTCTCTAAATCTCACTAATAGCATACAGAAATGCAATATAACCTTTTAATCATTTTGTACTTTCTCAATGTTTAGGGCAGGGATGTGAGCATGGTACTTGTAACCGAGGGGTGGAAGGAGCATTTCAAATCTACCCTGAGTATATGGGACAGAATGGAGTAGAAATTATTCTAGAAATGCTCTGCAGCTGCCAAGAGATAATCTACAGCACCTATGATGTTTTGAAAACCTTTCAGATACATTTAATGATGAATGTATAACTCCCTCTAATGGAGGCCTATTTTAATCTATCAGAAAAACTTTCAATATTCAAAGCTATAGTAGAGCCATTTCACTTTCCTTTCATTCTGAGCTGAAGGTTTAGCTATTAAATCCTCCCAAATCACATCAAGTACACTGTTAAAAAGAAAAAAAGATAAAGAAACAACCATTTTTGGGATGTGTGTGGGGTTTAAGTGCAATGCTATCCCTGAGTTGGTGCAAATATGATACAATGTACGACCACTGGAGATTTATGCTGATGCAGCATCAGAATTATATTATGCCAGCACAACCATTATACCAGTATAATTGTACAAAGCCTAAGGGTAAAAATTTAAGTAGCAATCCAGTGTGGCAGGTGAAGAACTAGACATAGTCAGAACCCTATGCTCAATCCCAGGTCAGTCTTATCCCTGGCAATGTAACATTACACCAGCTCAACCTGTAGTCTCCCCAACTTTTACACAGTCCTAAACATGCAGCCAATCAGTGTACCACAAGATATAAAATGAAATACACACATAATGCATTAGGTGAATGGCACAGGGTTCTTTCATTCATATCCGTGTCTACAGAACTTAGAAAACATGGGGGGGGGGCTTAGTGATGGGAACTCTGGTGAAAGGGCACTTGCACAAAAAGGGAACATTTCTCAGAAACAAACATTATGCACTAATAAAGAAAGAAATATTACTAACCCTGGTCTTCTCAGAATGCTTCTAAGTACTCCACCTCGGAATTGCAGACACTAACACGCAACAGAAATCTTGACTCCACCATTACAATTGCTGATGTAAGGACAAAACACACAGGCAAGCATGTGTATATGCCGCCTATATTTTTTCCAATACAACCTAACTCTGTACTGAACAAGCAACCCTTCTCCATTAAAAGGAAGCAGCATATATTGTACAAGGGGACACTATGCTTCCTGCACAGAAAAAGAGGATCTTGCTTACTAGGAACCTCCAAATGCAGGCAAACTCCCATTTTGTACTGGTGATAAGGAGCACTACTTTGCAGCTGAATACAAGGAAGTTCATCACCTAAGGCTGCTTAAGGCCAGGCCTGCTAAGCACCTAGGCATACACAGCTGCTGACCATAACTCATAATTGCTCTTGGGCTTTTCACAGGCCATCAGAGAGTCTTCCAACTGGTGAAGGGGAACTCTTGAAGTGTTTTTCAGCTATTAGGAACACAGTTCAAATTCAACATGCAATGTTAGTGACTTATAACTAGTGCTTTAGAGCATTTTCTGGAATATACCGGTAGCTGCTTAGAAAAACTCATCATAAAAATTCAAGACAAAGGGATAGAAAAACTGCTCAAAAAAAGTGGAAAATGAGAATGAATAGTCACTGACAAGATTCTTCTCTTTACAGAAACAGCTCCGAACACAGGCTAAAGTGTGAAGTATCAAGCATGCATAAATTTATTAAAGCTTCCTAAAACCCTATAAGAATACAAGTACCGGGATATATTTTGTTTTCTTGTTCACAGCTTTGGGAGATAATTTGTGTATATATTGGTGTGAGTAAGCTTTTTATACAGTAATCCTGCATCATACGTGAATTTGACTTGCTCAATTTCAACCACACATGGCTAGCTGAAATTGCACAAGTGCCAAGAAATGTGGGCAGCTGAAAACCTTTCTTCCCCTACTCTGTCTGCTTTTAATCTCTTTGCCTTGCTTGCTGGGCAAGGACAGCATGGTACACCAACTCTGGGAGTGCTGGGGGGGGGGGCTCTCTCTCACACAGCCGCTAGCCACAGGACAGCTCCTAGGATTGGATTATACGTGATTTTCACGTACACACGGAACACTTGGAGCCAAACCCTCCAAAGTGTGGGATTCCTGTCTAGGTGACTGACAGCAGGCCTTGGACATGTGGAAAACTGTAGCTGCACCAATTCTCATTGTGGGGACAACTCCTCCATAAAAAGCAGATGCAGAGATACTGCACAATGACAAACCAAGTAACCCACATGGATTAGGCTATAGGTTCAGTGGATCATAGATGCACCAGATGTAGGCCAATGGGCTCCATACACCATAGCCCTACTAGCCATATTCATTGGCATTTGTCTCTCAGTGCAGTTATGAGTACTTTTTCACCTGTAGTACCTTGTTATGTGAAATCCACTATAGATCAGTTTCTAATTAAATATACAGCACCTAGTTATAATTCTCGGGAAAATAGTATATCAAACCTTGCCATCCATTCCATTCCATTACTTGTAAAGGGGATTATGATTTACTGTAAACTCCTAGCTCTTTTGCTAAGGCATTTTTGCTAGATGTTCTTGAGGCAACTTACAAAAGCAAAGTTTCCAAAACCCTAACTGCAAAATCCTTTTATCTTTAATACAGGGCAGAGACATATATTTCTTGGCTGCATGTTTAGAATGCTAGCCCTGGCATTTCTCTTTATTTGGATTCTCTTCATTTCTATTTATTCTGCAGATCACCTTCAGGAGGTACAGATTTACAGCCCTAATCTAAGTATATGTATTTCTAAATTTAGTTCTGTATTAGTAAAAACAAATTTGCAGTGCAACATAAAGTGAACACATTTATTTCTCAACTCAGGCAGTTCTTATGCTACCTAGCTGACATGTATATACTGTATAACTAGCTGAGCGAACTGCCCATTCTCATGAGCAATGGAACATTAGAAGTTATATAATGTTGGGGGAGTAAATGTGCACTGTTTAGTTCTGTTAAGAAAAAAATATCAGATTTTGTTTTCCTGATTATGATAATGGTCAAATTCTCTCTATGTTACACAGCTCATGGATGTAGATCACTTACCTAAGCAAGCAGTTATAAGAGTGAGCAAAATGACAAACCACCAGCCTGAGTCTGGACTACATGGTAAGTAAAACAATGGTTTGATTTACTGTAGCAGATCCAGAGGAGGAGTAAAGCAACTATCTCCTCTCCTCACACATTCATTCATTTACAAAGATCCACATGTAGGATATACAGCCTATTTTCCACCTTATTTTTTTAGCAGAAAGTGTACACATTAAACTTATGCAAACATGGCTTGCTTTGCATATGGTGGAGGGCAGCATACACTTTCTAAAACATGTAAACAAGTCTTTGATTTAAATCTAATAAAGCACAGTACTGAAATAATTTCAATATGATGTATGAAAGTACTGTTTTATGGCTATTTTCATGGATGCTTTCATCTCACCTCAGTCAGGGATGGCTTTCATAGCTATTACAGATAGGTTGTTTTTTCCATTTCTTATTCAGGTTTTCAACCTTTTGATTTGTTTTCCTTAAAGTATCTATTGTCTTTCAACCAAATAAAGCACAAGAAAAGAAAAAAAATCCACACAACGAAATGAAGTATCCTGGAATTAATATTCATAATTTGTTTACCTATATGCATTTTTAAATTTTCCATATTTCCAAATGTTCACATGCTTCTAGAAAAGAATCAATTTTAAAAACATGTTTGTGGACCATTAATAATACTGCTGCATTACTGACCATCAGAATCTAAAACACAATATTATAAGTTATGCCTGATAAGCATCTAATCATATTCAAAACTTAAACTGATTTACCAGATTAGAGGGAGGAAACAAAGGAAAATTCTGTCATAGTGGTTGTGATCAGATGGACATAATGTGGCTTACAAAGCAGAAGTATGAACAAAACTTTTGTGTACAATCTCTTCCCTTCTCCTTTTGTCACAGGCTGTGAGTAAATGAGTAAATTTCCAATTAACTATAGTTTCCGCTTTCATCTAATATAACACGTTCAATACAGTATAATGTTTTGACAAAGCCTAAAGGTCATTTCCTTACATACAGCTTAACATTTTTATTTGTTTTTGTTACTGTTGTTGCTTATATTGGTTTGTAATGCAAATGTCAAACAGGTCAGGAGAGTCATTCAAACTACAAAAGCTTCTCTCACTTTAGCAACCATGTTAAAATATATATATTTCAGGAAACGCTCAAAAGATATTTGAGCTTCACATATGAAGCTACACAATGCTACACAATGCTTTTGTATTAAACATTTGCCTAATTTGGGAACCACGTTGCTTGTATTTTCCAAACTGTAGTTACTTTGGCTATAATCTACTAAAACCTCTAGCACTGCATCAAAAGAGACTATTTTGAAATTCACAATAAATCCAGAGGGGATTTTTAAATTAGTTTCTTGGGACATGAACTCACTGATGCCCTAATTTACATTGCACATTTTACAGTCTTGATCAGTGTGAATGAGGAAAAAAATCTTATGATAATTAATTTTACTGGCAGCAGTAGTAACTTAGTCATGAGGTCAGAGAATTTCAGCAACAAAGACATAATTTAAGGAACAAAGACAGAATTGTCATTAATAGTATCAGGAAAACAGATATATGACCTATCTAGGAAGGCTGATAAAGGAAAGGAGTCTATGGTATGGTACACAGGAAGTCCAACTAATATTGAAAAATATAATACTGAGTTGTGTAAGCCAAATTTATGTTGCTATCTAAAATGCTGAAGTCTAGAATCTGCAAGGAAGCGTTTTCAGAAATTCTACTTGTTCCACATGTAATGCTAGCTAGAGAGGCATAACTTCAGGGTCTCAATGCATGACCTGGAGCCACTGGGAAAGAGGGGTTAGATATGTTAGACAGTGGGACACTTTTGGAGACGTTTGTCTATGGTTTATCTAGAGCAGGCATCCCCAAACTGTGGCCCTCCAGATGTTCTGGCCTACAACTCCCATGATCCCTAGCTAACGGGTCCAGTGGTTGGGGAAGATGGGAATTGTAGTCCAAAACATCTGGAGGGCCGAAGTTTGGGGATGCCTGATCTAGAGTGACCAAGTGTCAGATCCCAACTTTGAACAACATGCTAAACCAACCCATAGCTTTGCTCACAGTAGGAGGACTGGAGGAGAGCAAAGGGGCTATGATCTCTTACATAGGAACCTACCGTACATGTTTGGTTTGGCCTGTTCTGTGTGAACTGGGTCATTGCTTCTACCTGATACATGTGTACATTAAAGTTGTTATGTATAGGAAACAAGTTATTCATCTCAGGACTTATCCACAGTTACCTTTTGCCCTGCTCCTTCCAGGCAGAGGTCCACACTTCTAACGCTCCATGAAAACCCACTCTTTAAACCTGAATCGGAACCAAAGTCGCTTTGGGTTTTCCACAAATTGATGTTTGCTCCAAGTGAATTTTAAAGAGTGGGTTTTCGCAGGGAAAACTCTGGAGCTAAAAAGGGGGTGCTCGGACAGAGCTTTAAATTGTGGACTGCGCCTGGAAAGTGAGGATGAAAAGTAAGTGTGGATAAGCCCTCAATCAACAACTGAGATACCTATGTTTAGCTGATGGTCAGATACATTATGAGATTAGAGAACCACAACAAATACTGGGGGCAGATGGGAAACCTCTGCATTGCTCATTAAAAGCCTAATACTGTCTATGCAGAAGGCAAAGCTATTGATTCTAACCTGGTGTTTTCTTAATTGGATAAATGAGGCGAAATGTTTCCTGAGATATACACCTGCTTTTCTTTGAGGTTTATGTTTTCAAATTTGTAGATATCCTACAAGGAGGTCACTCGGTTCCGTTTTTAAAGTTATAAGAAAAGAATAGAACCCATTGGTATCAGTAAAATCTTTACTGTCTGATAATTACAATATGATTTGAAATTTATTGTAGCTATTTCTCAGCAAGAAGTCTGATGTCACAAATTTACAAAATATTGAGGGTCAGTAATTGGCAGACATTACCAAGATGAACCTAATGAAGACAGTAAGCAGGACTTTATTGCAACAGTGCTCTCCAACTTGTGATTTCCAGCAACTGGCATTCAGAGGCACAGTAGAACACAGCCATCACACACCCCATAGTCGCCTTTGACTGGACCTGACTGTCAAGGGGGTCATTTACCTTTACCTTTACCTTTTACCTTTACTCCCTATGAGTTTGTGTTCCCTTTTACCATCAATCTGGTTCATTTCTTATCATGGGATGAGCACTAGCACACTGTATTTCTACTGACTTTATTGCCAAAACTCCAGCATAAGTAGCCTAGGAACTGTCGCCACAGTGAATTGTGTGTCAGTTTTCACATTACTATTCTGCTCTATGCAAGGGTTCTCTGGAACCCAAGTGGGTTTCAAAGATGGGTGAATGACTAATGTACAAACATATTCTATCTATCTGGGCAAGCCCAAACCAACCTTAACTAGATTGCATAGACCCCTCCTTTGTTTTGAGAACAAAACATAAAAGTGATTAGTCACCAGCCTGAATGTGCAAAAACAAAAAACAAAAATTATTACATTTTTGCTCTGCATAAGAGCAATAAATTTCTTAAGTAATTATAGTTACAGGCACACGAAAGCTCATACCAAAATAAAAACTTAGTTGGTCTTTAAGGTGCTACTGAATGAATTTTTTTATTTTGCTTCGACTCAGACCAACACGGCTACTTACCTGTAACTAGAACTATGGAAGGCACCACATTGAGCCGCATGAAAGAAGAAGTGTGCATGCACACGAAAGCTCATACCAAACTAAAAACTTAGTTGGTCTTTAAGGTGCTACTGAAGGAATTTTTTTATTAAGTAATTATGATTAATTTAATGGTATTTATTATATTTAGGTGTTCACTGTCATTGTTCTTGTGTAATCTATTATTACAATACCTAAACGAGAGATTCCAGACCAGATGTATGCAGAACTGCCTCATCATTGACCTTTCTGAATCAGTGCACCCAGGCCTCGTTGTCAAAAAATAACATAGAATACAACATTGCAGAGTGCTCTTATAGCCTCAGCAATAATCAGATCTGTACTGTTACTCTCCCCACCTGTTAGTACAAGAATACTCAGTTTCCTTATTTGCAAAATGCGTTTTTGAGTGGGTCCCCTTCATTTACATTTATTTTTCTTCCTTTCTCAGAATTTTCAACATGTCTATCATTAAGAGGTGCATCCTTCATGGATTCATTCCTCTCCAGTTTGCTCTTCAAGGAGCTTGACAGGTATAATAAGAGAGGACTTTGAAAAGCCAAGAGAAGAACACTGCAGACTAGGGACATGAAAATGGTCCATCACATTGAGTGCTGCTTTAAAGGTCTGATTCTTTAAAGGTCTGATTCTAATTATCAGAACATTAAATAGAGCAGAGAAAACTTGCAGTAGCCTGAGCACTCCACCATGTCTTACTTCTCTTCTCTCTCTGGGCATTGCTCACAGTAAGAGCCTGGTTCTCGAGACACATTTGAAGATACAATAACATAACTGTAGAAGTGCTCTCAGGAAAGCCAACTTCTACAAGGGACCAACATTTCTGTAATATTAAGCAGAACGAATTGTGTCATATTCCACATACTACTATATAGAAAAAAAATTCAGTTAGCTAAATTTATCTCATTTAATACTTTGTCACTTATCAAAATATATTACTAATATAGATTAAATATGTAATTTGAGGATCGTACTTATATTTGAGTAAAAATTCAATTAATATTGGTGGATTAGGGCTTTATTTCTATTAATAGCAGTTTTTGCATTATATATTAAAACACCTACTTAGAAGTTGGTTGGCTGTTGCAATTACGGTAGCATAGCATCAGTCCCTGTCTTGTCTTGTTTGGCCACTTATCTGTTAAATGGGCTGCATATATCCTGTTCCTTGCCAAGTTTGTGATGCTAGTAGTTCAGATCTCAATGCAAAACTGTGTAAGCTGTGGCTGCTGGCAAGCCATGATTGCCATCCACATTGCTAGGTCACAGATTGATTGCAGTAGTGCTATCAATGCCCAATGCCAACAAAGTTACCCGGGACACTATAAAAATGTTTGGGTTTGCTAAGTTATATGTTGTTTCCATTGCTATTGTTTTGCTTACTCCTTTACTGGTGTGATTGCATAGGATTGTGACTACATTATATTAATTTAACAGAAACACAGGGTTGGCTGGTAATTCATGTTTACATGTTTATCTCATAAAAGTAAGAATGTATGATAGATGACAGCCCCTATCCCAAGAACAAAATCAAGTCCCAGTGCAGGATCAATTATTATAAATGGCATATCCACGTAATGACACGCAGTCCTCCCTTTTTATTACTGTACGTGTAATAAGAATTTTGCAAGGGAAATGTGTAGGGAACATGTATACGAGGAAGAATGCACACTGAAATAATAGGCAATACCACTATTGGACTGATGGATCAGTGTAAAAAAATAAATGCAATTTGGACCAGAAGGGATGGTACTGAGAGGACAAAAAGGTGGCTCCACAAAACTTGCTGGCAAGAGGTAGAAAGGGAGCAATATTAGAAGATCCCTTACCCAGAATGGAACATGGTATCAACATAGCCACAGGAACAGATGAACTATTTTGTAAGACTACAGGAACCATTCTTCTGGATCAGATCAAATTATCCAGTGCAGTATTCTGTTCTCAAAGTGGCCAACCAGATGCCTTGAGATGCCCAGAAGCAGCACAATACTCTTGTTTCATCAAAGATGATCTACTAAAGGATCATAAAAAGGGATCACAGAAAACAACTCAATTCTAAATGAAAGTTCCAGCCGCTTGGAGTAACTGAATCTAGGTGGAAGTTCCACTTGGACTTTAATTGTAAAAATATCTTTTAAACATCTGGTCTGTTATTCAGGTGTGGCTTATAAGCCTGTAACATCAAAAACCATATGCCATCATCTATATGGCCATATTTGATGTAGTGTTGCAACAGGGGTGCATCTACAATATTTTGTCTAATTCTAGACCTATGTTCCAGAATTCTTATCAGTGTCATACCTATATACATTTTTCTTACATGATCATATAATCCCATACATGACATGTGATGATTGGCAAGTTGAAGAACAGTTCAATTTCCAAATGTGTACAGTGTGGATCTTGAAACTCTAACGTTATGTGACATGTGAAAGACCCTACAGTGCTGACATTTATAATGGCCCTGAACTGCATTAGGAGATGTCTCCAGTTGAACAATATCCAATCTAAGGATTCTTTAATAGTTTTGCCCCTCCTCAGACCAATTAGTGGGGAAAGATTGCATCTGGGGATGTGTTGAATTACGTGCCAATGTTTGTTTATTAACTCCTTTATTGAGTCCAGTATTTTGTTTATTTATATTCCCAATGCTTTGGTTTTTGATGCTTTGAATGTTTGCTGTAAGCTGCTTGGGGAACAGCTCATTTTGGGAAAGTGTCATAAACACAATAAATCAATCAACTTCCCCCTTCTCTTCCCACCACGCCCTCCCTAAATTTGTTCTGAAGGGTTGGGGAACCCCTACTACAGGTTTATGGAGCACATAGGAGAAGAGAGGGATAGAACATTCTTTTGTTCTGAAGGAGCGTCTCCACCCCCATCGTTCTGCCTGGACACTGAGGTCCAGCACCGAGGGCCTTCTGGCAGTTGTGAGAAGCCAAGTTGCAGGGAACTAGGCAGAGGGCCTTCTTGGTAGTGGTGCCTGCCCTGTGGAACGCCCTCCCATCAGATGTCAAAGAGAACAACAACTATCAGACTGAAGGCAGCCCTGTTTAGGGAGGCTTTTAATGATTAATAGATTACTCTATTTTATTTTTCTGTTGGAAGCCGCCCAGAGTGGCTGGGGAAACCCAGCCAGATGGGCGAGGTATAAATAAATTATTATTATTATTTGTGCAAAAATCTGTGTTCTATTTTGAATACAAACCTTTGTGGTTAGGGTTAGCTTTAAGACAACTACCAGCCCTCGTTTTCAAACCTATGATAGAAATTATGTCTTTGAAAGTCTTTTTCAAAAACACTTTTTTGAAAGTGTCCCAATTATCATTATTTTTGTCACTATCTACATTTGAGCTGAATTCTGAACCTTCAGCACTAATTGGTGGCATGTTAAATGCCAATGTGCTGACCCAAAATATTCAAATGCTCATCAAATCTATTTGCTCCTATGAAATAACGGACTTTTACTCTTTTCAAATTTATGGAATTAAACACTTTTAAATTCAGAAATAAAAGGGTGAGCAAGCCACTTTAAACTACCAAATGAAGCATGCTGACCACAAAGGTTTTCAAGCTTGATAACACTTTTGATTGCAGAGTTGTCTTATCACTCTGACAATGTTTATTCTAGAGTCAATAAAGAAAGTAGGATTTCAAATGTGTAAAGTATATTAGAGATGTTTGGAAATATCTGTAGTTTAATATCTTTTAATTCTGATTTAAAGGTATACATAACAGTCCAGAGCGTCTGCATATGGTGACTCATATCAGCAGAGTGAGTAGCTCTGCATGAATCTATTTCCTTTATGGGACACTAGACCTTGGAGGCAGTGAACTGTTGCAGATCATACTGCCTGGTGTGCTTGAAGGGGATCAATGCACAGAGGCTAGAAGTGGCAATACAGTGTTCAGCAAAAACAGCAAAGCTCGTGCAAGTGCATAGATTTACAGAATATGTGAACCGGTGGTCCTACTGTCTGGCAGTGGCTCATGTCACAATAAATAAAGTATTTAAAGATGCCACAGGAGTCAGTGGTTTATAACAACAGTAAGTCTATTGTTAAGCATTAAGACAGAACATTGTACAGTAAGATATCAAAACTATATTTTTAGCGCTGCAGCTAATTTATGTAAACATAAAAAATTGGCACAATAACAAGAATGAAAAACTATTTCTTGTTGACTGAATTCTATTAAGACACAGAATGGTGTGGATAAGTAATACTTAAATATTTAAGTAATTACTTAAATATTAATCTACGAGTATATTATCTTGGCTACAGCTATTCCAAAAACTCATCTACCATTTGGGGATTGTCCTGTAAAAACTCTACCATCAACCTAAAAAATCTAAGCCCATCTCAGTAGATGCTTCTGTTAAATGCTCTGCAGAATGATTGCCCATTAAACCAGTAGTCAATTTGTCCATTAGGTAAACTTCTACAAGAATACAACTAATGTGATGCAAAATGCAAATGTCTGCAGTGCTCAAGTTTATAGCTTCAAATATAGATTAACAGGCATTGTAAAAGAAGGTGCTTTATGCTTGTTGGTACATTGGTAAACTTTTCCATAATGCCTGCTCTATTTTCAACAGCTGCTTATATGTTCAGTTTGAAGCATGGTTAAGATTAGTCATGTACAGCCTTTTGAGACAGTAGGGAACATGATATTTCTGACCAGCTGCAAAAATTGTAACCTCATAGATGAAAAATGAAAAGAATAAAAGAAAAAGGGCAGTCTTTTTCCCCTTTATGCTTTTAAATTCCTATGAACTTATTATAGAGCTCTGATGTCAAAGTTGAGCAATGATCCAGCTGTATTAGGGTTGTTTTTAGTTCACTTTAAGTTTCTTAATTCAATAAGATTCTTTGTGATTGTATTGTGTATTTAAAATCCAACCACACAATTATTAATAAATTGTAATTATTCAAATTATAATGGGTTTAGAGTAATTTAAATTACCCTTTCTTGATCATGAATGGAACAAAATTAGAAATACTGTTTAAGTTCATATTGTGTTTCAATACTACAGTTAAATTGTTCCAAATTATTCATTCTCTCCTCTCCCTTAAGTAATATAAAGTACCGTAGTTTGGTGAAAATAGGTTGCTACAAGTTTACTTGGCAGGAAAAACCTTTCTTCAGTTGGAAGCTAATTATTACCCTATTTCCCTAACTTTCTTACTGGAAAAAGCAGGACATAAATATTAATACATTTAAGCAGAGGATGGATGACCATCTGTCATGTACCGTATGAGCTAACTGAGATTCCTGCATTGCAGGGGGTTGGACTAGATATCCCTCGGGATCCCTTCCAACTCTGCAATTCTATGATTCAGTGGTTGAAACTGAACATTCCTCTAGTTTGTTTCGATACAAATGTGGTTTTATAATACAACACCAGTTTTTGCGGATAACTTTCATATTTTCATTCAACATTAGGGAGAATTAAGATTTTTGAAGAAACACTGGAAGAAGGCTATGATACTGAACATGTAATATTTTTTTCAGTTGGGGGCATGGGGCGGGGGAGGCAGATTGTTATCATTTAAGCTTCGTGGGGTAGTTAACCTTTGGTCCTCCAGGTGTTGCTGAACTACAACTCTCAGGAGACCCAGTTGGCATGGCCAGTGGGATGATGGGAGTTGTCATTCAGGAGGGGCACAGATTGGCCACATCTGCCAAACATACAGTGGTTTTTTTACTGTGAGGATTATGTTGATGAACTGACAGAAAATTAGTATTACTGCTAAAAGGAAACTTGAAAAACAAATATAGCATCATAAAATCATTTAGAGACCCTCCCTGTGTGGACCAATGTTTAGGCCTTATAATCAACCATGTAATGCATTTTTCATTATTTTTCTTTATTATCTCATTTTTATTCCACTCTTCATATTAGCACCGCAGAGTAGTTTACTAAAAGATATACAAAAAAATAATAATCAAAACTAAAATCAATTTAGCAAAATAATGAAAAACAGAAGCGGAAAGAAAATACTTCTAATGGACTGTTCACTAAACCAAATTGTTAACACCCTCACAATGACTCAAAGGCCAAGTAAAAAAGTGTATTTTAAGCAACCTATAAGTAGGAACATATCTTCAGGGGATGGGAGTTCCAAAAGGAGGGAACCACAACCAAGAAGGTCCTGCAGGGGTCATTGCCTCTACCCAAGCACTCCTTAGTGGTGGAACAATAAGGAGGGTCTTCTTCACAGATCTAACCTGCTGGGTTGGTCCAGAGGGTGAGAGGCACTTCAACAGGTACTTGGGTTCTAACACACTGAAAACCTTGTAAATAACTTGAAGTAGCCTCAGAAACTGATAGGCAGACAGTGCAGATAATAGAAAATTGTTGTACTGTGACACCAGCTTCATGCTCTGCTCCATAATTGAGCACTAGCATTCTGCACCTGCTTCAGTCTCTGCACTGTCTTCAAGGGCAGCCCTACATAGGGCACATCACGGTAACCTAGCTTTTACCAGCATGGATCACTGTGGCAAAGCTAGCTAGAAGTAGACCCTTCTAGTCTCTGAGGTCAGTGACATCCCAAGCACCAGGATCAACCCTCAGCTGCAAACATCCTCCTTCAAAGGAAGGGCAACGCTGTCCAGAATAGGCTGCCTCCTCAGTTCCTGGACATTGGACCACCCATCAACATTACCTGTGTCTTATTCAGTCTCAAGTTTATTGGCCCCTATTCAGCCCATTATTGCCATCGGACACTGATCTAGCACCTGTACTGCATCACCTGATTCAGATAGAATGGAGTAATAGAGAGCTGAGGGATGGCACCATGCCAATGATGATTTGCATTGAACAGCTTTGCTAGACAATGTCATATTATGGAACTCCACTGAAGCTCTTAGTGACTTGCTTTATACCAATCTCTGGGGTTACCCAGAGAGGATGGATCATGTCCCAGATTTTAATTTTTTTCCCCACTGAAAATTATTGGCTGATGGAATAAAAAGAGACTGGGGAGGGTATAGCAGCAAATTTTCTTATCTATTTCTTGCCTAATTTGTTTTGTTTTGTGTACAAATCCAGAAAAATGTGAACATTAATACAAGCAATATCTTGCAAAAATCTGAAATAGTCAAGACAATGAAAGTAACTCACATGTCCTACTCTATTTTATTGATAGAGAAAAGCAGCCATTTTGGCCATCTAATAATTCAGTAGTAGTTTATAAAATTATAATGGGGTTCAGTTTACTAAACCTTACTAGTCTTATACTGGGACACTTTGCCTGCTCTGAATTGAGAAAGTGCTTCACAGATGTGACTTCAGAACATTGCACATTTTTCCTGTAATTGCATATCCACAAGTATACAGCACTGGTATGAATGCATAACCTCCCCTTCCTCTGTTTCAAGGCCAAGAAACATACTCTGAGGCAGTGGAAAGCAGGTTCAAGCATTCCCAAGTCCTGGAACAGCATCCTTTCTCTCCAGGCATTAGAACTACACATCCCAAAGTCTTTGGCAGAAAGATGATGCTACATACATAGTTTCTGCAAAGGAGAAAGCCCCTGAAAAGGGTGAAGAGTAATATTGTATGTCCTTACCAGTAGTACTATATTATTATTTGCTTGGATAATTAAATCAATACATCTTGTTTCGCCTAAGATTTCTAATTTATGAATTTATTTTGCACTTTTACATATAGAGCACCTCTGAACTACCGGTACATTGTCCTCTATATATTCCAGGACAACAGTTCCCGTTATTTCTCATTCTCCCACAAGTTTTTGGCTATACAGACTCTGTTCTTTCAAAGTTGAGATTTGTACTCTGAACCCTATATAGAATCATAGAAGAGTTGGAAGAGACTTCAAGGGTTATCTAGTCCAAACCCCTGCAATGCAGTAATTATAGACGTTTCACTCACCTGTAGCTTCTAAATACTTCTAAACAAACAAACACACACACACACACACACACACACACACACACACACACACACTGTGGTAGTCCAGCTGAGAACTAAGTAACTAGCATTAAATGCCCTTCAAGTGTTCATTGCTTTTGTTCCTTTAAGGAGGGTACTTAAGGATATTTATTTTTTCAAATGGCAAATTCCATAAGTGTTGCATAACCTAGATATCAAAGTCTAATTATCAGCTTCTGTTCAGTCAATGATGCTATAATTCAAGAGTGCTGATTGTGAGATCGAAGTGTAGCTTTGGATTACATCTGGCCCTGTACTTTACAAGACAACTACTATAATTACTTGGCACATGTTCCTCACAAGAGGAATGAATGCAATACATAGCTGTCAAGTCTCCCGTGTTTTGCGGGAAAGCCCCGTATTTAAACCCGTTTCCTGCTGTTATCCCGATTGAAAAAAATCGCGTAAATCCCCCAGATTTAGAAAGCAGCTCCTACCGGCCAGGGAGGCTCCTTCTGCGCATGTCTGGACATGTGCAGAACCAATTTTCGATGCCGCTCTGCCCATTTCTGGGCACCGGAAATCGGGCAGTGCCGGCACCGGAAGTCGCTTCTACGCATGTCTGGACATGCGTAGAAGCGACTTCCGGTGTCACGCCGCTGCTGCTCCCTTATTTTTTAATCCGGGAGTTGACAGCTATGATGCAATATGTCACTGTTGTAAAATGCTTAATGGTTAATGGTATATTTTTGTGCATAAATCCATTTTTTCTCCATAAAAATAATTTGAGTTTACTGAGTGAACTTGTGAAGCAGCATTTCTCTGTCATTATTATGTTATTAGTTTTACTTTTATTTACTTCTATTTTGGTAGCGTTCAGTATCTCCATTCAGGATCAGATCCTCATCATGATATTCAGTGTTCCAACATAGGGTGGGTTGAGCAGCAGTCCCTGTAGAGAAAATCACAACATCAAAGTTGCATTTAGAGGGGCTGAACCTTCTTGGAAACTGAAGGCATTTTAAAAGTACTTGTTCATCATGGAATCCTGGCAAGAAAGATAAAATTGTAGCTATAATCCCACATCCATTTATTCCATTATATTTACACACCCACACTGACACACTGTTGCAAAATTTAGGCCAACACATTTGATTTTTGTTCAAACAGAATAAAAAAAGCAGTCTGTTACTATGTTTTATATACAACATATTGTTTGTGCCCTTAGTATTAACAAATAAAAAGAGATTTGCTACAATGCAATATGCCTGAGGCAACCTATAAATTAAAGCAGTAAGAGATATTCTAAAACAAATGTACAATATTTTATTTATTGCAAATATTCTCGTACATTCCCACACCCTTTAGTCAATGAAGACCATAACTATATTTCAGAAGAAAGGATTAATGATTCACACCATCCCTTTTACAGGCTTAGAATAAGTCCTTGTCCATACTTAATGCAATAATAACATTCTCTTCAGTTGATTAAAATACGCCCAGTATCTAAATGACAGGGGTGGGAAAATACAGGCTCATTACAAATAATGCAGGACTGGTAAAAAAATGGCAGAGAGTGAATTCATAAGGGGGAAGAGGGTTGTCAGAGCACCTCCTATCCATCAGGCTGCCACTACATTTGTTGAAGGATATACCAGTTGTTCTGGCTTTGCATGGCCTCCATAAGAAGCTGCCTGAAGAAAGGTTAAGTCCACTTCAGTGCTCTAAAATAGCTAACAAGGCCTGATCAGAGCTCAATATAAGGCAGAGTGGAATTCTGATGATCAGCTGATGCATAGGACACCCTGCCCTCTTAGGTACTGGGAAACAGTCCCTGCTCCTCTTCAGTTGCTCTGTTTCTCATCTGTAGCCACTCTTCCAGCTCCTCCTTCCACTTATCAGCCTCCTCCAGTGTACCCTGGCTCCACTTTCTTCTTACAATTGCCTAAGCTGAATGTCTGGTGAAAGATTCCCACCAGCTTTGAGCACCCTCCCTAAAAGGCTTTCCACAGGCTTTTCTGGGAAGCTGGCTAGGTACTGACACTTTTCAGTCAGCATTGTAACTTAATCCCACCATCCCGCTTTGGAATGCTCCAAGTGGCTTCAAAGGTCATGCTCAGAATACGTAAGCTCATTACAATACACTGAAGCTGGAGCTGCAGCAGATACTTGCCCTTAAGGAGAACAGGCATTCAATGAATGGTGGGGTCAAGTGTTAACCCAACACTTTCTTAGACTTCTCTGGGTCAAGTTTTAGCCAATAACCTACAGAATGTGCAGTTATTCTTAAGTAGAGGTGAACTGAAACTAACTTGCTTACTTTGGAACCTTGTTTTCAGGCAGCAAAGTTGCATCCCTATTTTAATCAATGAACGAAGGGGGCTAGAGGTTTTCCCCTGACACTGAATACCCCCAACCATTCAGTGCTGGAAGATAGGACAGCATCTACACATTGCCTAGGCAACCAGACAACTCTCCTGATCTTCCAGCAAAATAGTAGTGATAATTGTGGCTGTAGCAGGCATAGAAGAAACAAATTTGGAAGTAAATTGAATAGTTTTTTCCCCAAGGGGATTTCCTATCCCACAAGTACCAAATTTCATCCCCCAATTTTCTGTTGACTCATTATTTTGCTTAGTCCTGGTTTTAAGACTTTATTGACATACATAACCTGTAAAGTTTATAAGCAGGTTCAAGGTATGTACAATACCTGTTATAATTGACTCAAATGCTTCAGTAAGCAATAGAGTTATCAATGAAGATAACATTCCAGTGGAATAAGTTTGGAGACATGTTCAGTATTAAGAATCATCTCAACACTTCTAGATTTCTACTAAGCAGCTCTCAGCAAGCAGATTGTGAATTTTTCCATGCATCTTGAGGGTGTTGGATCACCCTCAAGATTCAGCACATCCAGACATCCAGCACTCACAAACCCTTCCATCTCCAAGTACTTTCAAAATCAGCATTTCCCTTCATTCAGGAAACCCCTTGTCTAGTGATTTACTAACTGGGAAACTGAGGCCTGTGCTGGTGATTGTGTTGTACACATGTGATACTATTTAGCATGAGACAGTGAGAAAAACATAAGGCAGAGAGACAGAGCTTAATTTCTAAGATATAAATATCAAGAAACCTGACCAAAGACATGTAGGCTATAGGAAAAATATAATGTTACTAAAACAAATGCTCGTGGTAATCTCTAACCTACAAAAGTCTGTGGTGAGAATAAGTAGCTTTAACCCAGAGACCAACATCTGGCAAGTGTCTCCAGAGAAGCAGAATAGAAGTTAAATATAGATCTCCTAGTTCATGGCTTCAGTATGAGTTTAAAATAAAACATAAGCTGACTGTGTGGCTACATCTTTACAAGAGAAATAACTGAATGGTCCCACATAGACAACACCTGAACAAACTCCAGTGTCCCTTAGTTTCCCACCTCCAGATGTTCACATTTAGCACCCAGCTCTTGATAGTCATGCTTAATTTTTACAGCTGTACCAGACCTATATTTGATATTATTTCAAACAGTAGCCCTTACTGTTTCAAGTCTGGTAATAGCAGTGTGCACATTTATTCTAAAATGGTTTTAATACTAGAAAGATTCAACATGAAGCACTGCAGAAAAATAGATAAGAAATGAGCAAAGGTTACATTGGTGGGGGAAGGATGGTATGGTTTGCTAATGAGTATAGATCTGAGACTTCCTTTTATGATATCAGACATAACCTGATTTATCAATCAAAGAAAGGGTTTGGTAGAGTTCCACTCAATTAAGTCATATAGTTTTGCTTTATTGTGTTAGAATCTGATGATTATGATATCATCCATGCCTGGATTTTTTGTATTAGGGATTTGCCTAGTTGTTGATTTAATAAAGCTGAAAGGATTGCTTAACCAAATCAGATATGTGTTAAATCTTAAATCTTTATATACTGACCTCATAGTGGCAAAGTAAACTCAGCACTAGACAGCTTAGACAAACCCAGACAGGAAGCAGCAATATAAATCAGATTCATATTGGGGAGGGAGGCGAGAGTAATAATTCACAACACAATAAGGTACACAGTTAGTTACTTTCTTTTTTTCCTTTTCCTTTTTTTCCTTTGAGACCTTTTGCACCAATAAAAACCTTACAATGTTGGCAAAAAAACAGTCCTCTCTGATGTTGGGTAGTCTAATAACAATCAATGTTTATTTATGTTGAACACCCAACCCCTTTTCTGTATGTAGGTATTGCTAGCTTTTCTATTGCTTGTCTCCTAGGATGCCTTTTTATTGGACAGACAATTCCAAGATACAATAAAACAACACCAAAAACAAGTAGCAAGCAATAGGGCTGAAACTTAAAAAGATGACAATAAGGCAGCTAAATGTCTGAGCAGTGAATGCTGCCATAAGCATTAAGGGCCACAGCAATTAGGGAAATAGATGTCACCTCCAGTGACTACTGAAGGAACCCTTGGGGTTCCTTCCAACTCTACAATTCAAGGAATCTTTGAAGAAAAAGTTGCTTGAGACTGAAGTAAAAGACTGCTATGACCTGGATGCTATGTGATGGTGATGGAGACACACTATAGAGGTGAGAGAGCAAAATGCAATTTTAACTAGTCTGGAGACACTCATATTTATCTACAATTTCAGGTATTCTTCATTTTATCACCTTTCCCCCTATGCTTACAAATAGTACTGAATGGTGAAGGAAAGGGAATTAGGGATGACGGGCAGATCTGCCCTGAAACTCAGAAGTGTGTCTGTTCTTCTATTTCATGTGGTGTGACAGCTAAGGGGGCACTCAGACATTCACTTATATACGAAAGAACTATTGAATGGTGCTCAATTTCTTGACTTTTTTGCAGTTGTGGGATCTATTAATCCTTTTTCTATTACACTGGGAACATATTGTTTATTTAAGGTAAAAGGGCTCCAGATTTCCAGTTTTACTATGCTGTTAAATTAAATATATACAGAAATATCAGCTCTGTGTGAGATAGTCATTGGACTAAATGAGCAATAATATAACTCTCTGGCTTTAAACCAAATATTGGTTTCACACATACACCCTTGAAAGACATAGGGGGTATCTCTCCACTCTCCACAACAGTTCATTGTAGACATAGTGCTGCTGATGCATGCAAGTTTTGTGTAGTGTCCACATGATGCTAGCCTCATAAAATGATGTTCACTTTATTTTCTCATTTAAACCAGATTTACAATTTCTGCATAAAATCATTTATTAAAAAACACATGGAAATAGTAAAGCCAGATTAAGTGGAAGAGGGGATGAGACAGGATAGTGTTTTGCAGATGACAATGTCATGCAGATACTGAAAAACTTGCAAACATGAATACCACCATGTCCACAACAAACTGTCATGTGAAAGCGCCCAGTGAAACTGGTTTGAGCCTATTCACAGGACCAGATTCTTCATGGATCTTCCTCTATGCCAGGCATCCCCAAACTTCAGCCCTCCAGATGTTTTGGACTACAATTCCCATCTTCCCCGACCACTGGTCCTGTTAGCTAGGGATCATGGGAGTTGTAGGCCAAAACATCTGGAGGGCCGCAGTTTGGGGATGCCTGCTCTATGCAGTGCAAAAAGCAGTAATCTATCCTTCCACAATAATATTTTCTTTTACTGTTGTCAACAAAACGTGCAGAATATTAAAATCAGTATGCTTCAAAGCAGAATTTCAAATGATTCCAGAAAACAAGAAAGTCTTATTTCACTGAGAAAAAGTAGGAAGTTTCAGCATTTACAAATTGCCTTCCGTGCATAAAAGGCAGGGTCTCAAAGAAGCCCTGGATTAACTATGAATACAAGTTCATCAGTAATCCATCAGAAGCAACAAAATTCAAAGCTGATAGAGCAAAGAGATAATATATTCAAAGTCAAGTGGAACAGAAGCCAGAATGTTCTAGCTGTAATATTTTCCTCCATCACAACATCATGCTGACCGTCATGGGTCAGTTACATTCTATACAATCATGTGAGTGTTGCTTTGCATTTATATTTCTCAGAAGTCGTATCTTAGGCCTTCAATCTTTGATTGAACACATTGCAAGGGATACCAATGTGGCACACTAATTATGCATTCAAATCTCCATATAAAGCTTTCAGAAGTAATTCTACACAACAGCCTGATTTTGCCAGGTGTTGAACATTTCTCTGAGTTACAGAATGGCTGGAAAATGCAGCCTGCACCAATGTGCAAGTAAATATACAGTGCCTGACAAAAGTAATCCAAGTGAGAACAGTGAACTATATACAGTGGTACCTTGCAAGACGAAAATAATTTGTTCCGCGGGTCGTGCCGTCTTATGAAAATTTTCATCTTGCAAAAACAAACAGCAGACGGGGGGGGGAGCGTGGGGAAAAAAATTGTCTTGCGAGACGCAGCCATAGAAAGCTTCGTCTTGCGAGGCAACAAAGAATCGCTAGACGCTTTCGTTGCATGAGGCATTTGTCTTGCGAGGTACCACTGTAAACATTCCGAGCTGGAATTAAAACATGTATTCTAAAAGGAAAAAGACTGATCAACTCTGTCACACACAAAAAAGAGTAAACTTTTACTAGCAGCTACACTAAAGCACAGAGTTTATGGAGTACAATTCTAAAAATGGCATGTATTAGTTTGTTAGATACTAGCTGATAGTAAGGATTCAAGGAACTTATCTGAGAAATTTGGTTATTCTTGTATTGTACATATCCATTTTAGATGAAAGCTCACTAATATTATAAATTTATTTTTATAAGTTTTATCTGCTATGGAGTCAATATTCTGTTTTAGATATGGAGATGGAGGAGAGAGATGAAGTTAAACAACAGATCAACAGAGCCAGACTGATACCTAGGGAGAACCTGCTGCAAGACAGACCCAAAAAAGAAAATAACAGAACACCACTAGTCATCACATACAGCTCCCAAGTTAAAACAGTACAACGCATCATCAGAGATCTACAGCCTCTCCTGGACAATGACAGCTCCCTTTCTCAAGCTCTGGGAGGAAGACCTTTCATTGCCTACAGACAGCCACCCAATCTTAAACAACTCCTCACCCACAATAATACAACCACCAGACTTAACATGGACACTGGTACCAGAGCCTGCAATAAACCCAGATGCCAACTTTGCTGCCACATACACCCGGACAACATCATTACTGGCCCCAACAACATCCAACATACCATCTCAGGACTATTTAATTGCTCATCTTCTAACATTGTGTATGCCATCAAATGCCAACGGTGCCCTTCAGCTCTCTATATTGGACAAACAGGCCAAACCCTACGCCAAAGGAAAAATGGACATAAATCTGACATCAGGAACCATAAGACTGAAAAACCAGTAGGAGAACACTTCAATCTCCCAGGACATTCTATACAAGATCTCAAAGCAGCTGTTTTATTACAGAGAAATTTCAGGAACAGACTGGAAAGGGAAGTTGCTGAATTGGAAATCATTACCAAGCTTAAAACCATGGAAGCACCTGGGATGAATAGAGATATCGGATTCTTATCTCATTATGCATGATCAAGCTTTCTTTAGCACCTCAGCCCAGGACTAATTGCAGCCATCAGCAGCCATTAACACCCATCTACAGGTTTACCACTCCCATCAGCCCATCTCCCATTCCCACCCACCCCCACCACCCTCTGTATATATATAGGGTCTGACACTTCTGTTTCTAGTGTATCTGAAGAAGTGTGCATGCACACGAAAGCTCATACCAAAATATAAACTTAGTTGGTCTTTAAGGTGCTACTGAAGGAATTTTTTTAGTTAAGCTGGATTGGGTCATGTGGAAAGGCCTGAGGTAAGATTTTTTTTTTCCAGATCAAGATTGTTCTCAGCAATCCAATGCTGTTCTGCATCTTACCACTACCACACAACTACCTTGCTTCTTCATTTCCTTTGCCTCACCTCATTTTATTTCACTCTATCTCTTTTACACCAACCTAGTTTTGTGTTATTCCCAAGACCTGATCCACTGATTTGATTATTTCTATGGCTTCACTGGGAAGAACTCCACATCCAATCGATGCACATAGAAAACAAGTCTAGGACAGGTTATACAACCCTAAACAAGTCCTCACACATCCATAAGGCCTGCATCACATTTTGTAAATTCCAGCTCAACTTCAAAAGTAGGCTATTAAATAGAGCATTTTACACTCTTTTAAAATAACTCTATTGAAATTAGTAGTAATCTTCACTAATATTAATTTTCTTTGATATGCAAAATGTGGCTAACCTATTTAATAGCACACAATATGGTGCTGCTAAACTGTGTTAGTACCCAATATGGTGCCATTACAACTCTGTTAGTTAATCATTTCTGCACCTTTATCTAGGTGAACAAAAGCCATGCTGCTGAATCTGCACAGCTTCTTATGAGGAATTTGATTCTCATGTGACAGTATTATTGTTCCAAAAGTTCATGTTCTGTTATTATTTTATTTTGTACTTGTTAGATTAGTAGTATCTATTTGTGATAATGTAAAACAGCCATATTTTTCCTTTTGGAAAATCTCCAAAATTATTTAAATAATACCAGGAGCACACACTTAAAGATCAGTCACAATTTCTTTTTTAAAAAAAGTAGATTAAAGAAAGTCAACAATGTTTTCTCAATCAACAAGGGAAGATGCAAAATCTGTGTATGTGTCTGCGTGTTTAAGCTGTTTATATCCAGAAATGGTGGGACAGAGAAAAGAAAATACTTTATTCTGGCTATAGCTGCACATGTGATCTGCCTTCTGTAAAATAGATGGCCAACTACACTTTCATTAAATTAGAACAAGATGACAAATATAAAATTTGCTAGCATGCACAGCAGCATAGCTGCCAAGTTTTCCCTTTTCTCGCGAGGAAGCCTATTCAGCATAAGGGAAAATCCCTTTAAAAAAGGGATAACTTTTTTAATAGCACAGCAGACAAGCATTAAACATTATGGAAGGTTTCTACAGTACAAAAATGGATTTGAGCACTAGGGAAGAAAATATATTGAAAGTACTTCCTAATGAGTTTCATTCATTTCTCCTTCCCACGCAGTGGGACTTATAATGGCAGTACATTTGATATCTGATTGTGAATCTGGGGAAGCACGTACTTCACAGATGTATTAACTTGAAAATATTGGTAAAAAGCAGACGAAGAGCCATGGATGATGGGCCTTTAAGCTTGAATTTACAGTGGCAACTAGTACAATGGGTGACCAATGACACCACACAATGTCCATTTAATGCACTGCATTAAACACACACACACACACACTGACTGCATGGTCTATATTAAAACCAAAAAAAATTAAGAAATCATTTTGAAAGAGAAATAAAGCTTGCAATTGCTAACACAAAATGCTGGTGATAGCTATCCACCAGAAAGCTAAAGCTACATATAGAATCATAGAACTGAAAGGGACCATGAGGATAATTTAGTGTAACCTCTTGAAATCTTTTACTTAACAGGGGCTTGAACCCATGACTCTAAGGTTAAGTGTCTCCGGCTCGACTGACTGAGCTATCATGATTTTAAGAATGGACACTCCCAGCAAAATCTAAAGACAATAACTTCCCTAGAAGGAAATTAGTTAATTCACAGAACAAATGAGATTACTGTCATCCAAATTATTACAGTCTGATAACAAGGTTATCTGAGAAGTTGAAGCATTATTCTGCTGACACATCAAAATATTTTCTGTTATCAAAATAGACATCTATAAACTGTCTCTGTTGGACAGGAAATCAAATAAGGTAATAATAAATCAATCAAATGAAGCTGGGAACTAGATACTTCCATGTATTATGAAAAATAAAACTAATAAATGTTATTTAAAATAAATTGAGCTCTATTAGATAAAACTGAAGAAGGCGTTTCTGCAGTATGATGTAAGTCAGGTTCATTAAATCATTCTGTAGAGCAGGCATGTCAAACCTGCGGCCCTCCAGATGTTTTGGACTACAATTCCCATCTTCCCCAACCACTGGTCCTGCTAGCTAGGGATCATGGGAGTTGTAGGCCAAAACATCTGGAGGGCTGCAGGTTTGACATGCCTGCTGTAGAGCATCTATTGGGAGATAGCTGCCCAGATATTTTTGCTTCCACCATTGACTGTGTAGAAAAACTTTGTGAAATTTACCCAGAATCCTGAAACGTTCCTCAAAGGACTCACAAATTGATTAATTTTTGATAGTGCATTTTAGAAAAGGTCCCACTCACAATCCCATTTCTAAAAAGCTCGGTGCATCCATTCGTTTTAGAAGTGTCGTACCAGGGATAAATCAATGTGTTAAGAATTGCTTGGTAATATTGTTGTGGGATTAATCTTACAGAACAGATCATCAGCACGATTACCTTTGGCATTCTGTGTGTACAGAGTTCCATTCTAAGCATGAAAAGCCTTCTAATGCCAACATAGGAGAGCTATATATTGAATGATCTGCCACCATTCAATATTTAATCCTGCAATTGAAACCACTAAAGGGATACAACAAAGTAACAAGATGAATGAATTGTGACCTCCAACTTGCAAAATGCCATCCTGAACAATTTATCTTTTGGGCATGTAGTGCATCCCATGGCTAATATTTCTATCACTTCTCCCGAGTTTAGGATTTGTAGATTTGATCAATGCTACATTAGCAAAGCACCTGAGGTGACAGACTGGGAATCCATTGCTTATGCTTGAACAATACGCTAGGTCAATTTGGAATATCTGGGGTCTGAAACAAAGGCCTATTAATGAAAAATCAATTTTATTTCAAAAACTGCATTCCTAAGCATCTCTTGCAAGGTGACTAGAAATAAAGTGTTTGTGAGTTGTGAAAAAGCAATAAGGACTTGAACTAGGAAGCAGGTGTTTTTAAGTTTAGAAAGCATGGTGCTTTTTAATATTCTGGTTACTTGCCTCTGTATGGAAAATTATTAGTCCATACATAAAACATTTGTACGAAGATTGTGATAAATCCCAAAGAGTGATAATACTTGGGGAGGAATCTAATTGATGCCTGTGATCAAATTTCAGTGGATGTCTCCACTAATAGAAGAGAAAGGATTGATTTTTGCTGATTCAAATTCCCCACTGCAGTCCCCCATACAATCTTGCACTCAGTCCCCAACTCTCCAAAGCAGATTTTTTGGGAAGATGGGGGCCGCAGGAAGCAGGGGGAAATGAGGGAAATGGATCAAGAGCCCTCCCCAAGACACCATTATAGTGTCTCTTCGATAAAGCACTCTGCCCTTTACACTGATTATACTATCCAGGGAAATATGTAGATTCTCTTTGCTCCCCCTTCACCAGCCATGATGGGGCACAAATTCAGTTTGCAAGTATGGTTAGCACAGTTCTTAATGGGTTACACCAAATGGAATTGAATCCACACAAATAGAAGACTACCCTGAAACTTTGTGATCAAGCAAGCATTCCTCCTGCCTGGTCATAACAGGACAAGGAAAACACCCATTTATCCCATCCAGTATATACACATTTCTTAAAAGAGATAAATTCTGAGCAAGGAAACAATAATGTATTAAGACTCTCAAGTTCAACACGTACAGTGTATTTTTGTGTTTAGGTACAGACATCCATTAAAAAATTTTTTTTTGTGCCACAGCTATTCTGTTTCTTTTCCTGTGGCTGTCCCGTCCGTCCGCCCCCCCCCCCCCCCCATTTTTGTGCAAGCAGGGCTGGACTCAGACTGATAGCTTTCTCCTAGGCTAGCCAAACACAAATCATCACCTTTTGAGACAAGGCACTGGCCATTGCAAGTTTGCTCACATGTAATTATGTAGCAGCTCCTCCACATTGGATTAAGAGGCAATTTCACAACTAAGTGCAATTCTGAACAAATCAAACAGAGTATCTATGCTGTATTGTGCTTTGTGGCAGTGAAGACTCACAATGAACAAGCATACACATGCGTTATGGAAGGACAGGAAAGGGCTAGCAAGCTGGGAGAGCCCTACAGTTCTTTGTCTGTAAATGAGGACAATGACAAAGAGAAATGTTTGTGTAGTACCATTTTTAAATATCCTTGCCTTTTCGTAGCTTTTTATATGCCTAGCCTATGGGCAGATTTGTTTATTTTTTATTTCCTAAAGATGGGATAAAGCATTGTCACCACTGGCTTTTATGCCTCTACTGAAAGAGTACAGAAAAGGGAGCAAAAGTTTACCGTATATTATACCAGTTTGCTCATTCTCAGATCCTGCAATCATAATCTAAGGCCCTTCTTCATGTGCCCATGGGAGGTTGGAGGGTAATTAAACTATCTATGGTCTTTAAAACTATGTTTTGGTTGGGGGCCATTGTTTTTGTTTGCTGCTATGTTATGTATTGTGTTTTTATATTGTAAACCACCCTGTGATCATGAATGGCAATATAGAAAATTAATAAATAACAATATTTTTATTTTGATGAGAAATAAAGCAGTTGCTACTAGAGGAAGAAAAGGTGGTAGGCTATTGTATCTACTACTACTACTACTACTACTACTACTACTACTACTACTATCTCCTCTCTAGTCTTCTTCAGGCTAAGCATATCCAAATCCGGAACTGTTCCTCATAAAGCTTGGTTTCCAGACCATTTTATTATCCTCGTCACCTTCATTTGCACATGTTCCAGCTTCTCAATACCTTTCTGAAACTGTGGTGCCCAGAACTGGATACAGTACTCCAGATCAAGGAAAATCAGAGTGGTTTTTGTGTGTGTGTGTTTTTTGCTGCTGCTTTAGATCCTTTGCATGTGTACTGTTAGCAAGCCAGGTGTCCCCTATCCTATATCTGTGCATCTGATTATTTCCACCTAAGTGCAGAACCTTACATTTGTCCCTATTGAAATTGATGTTGTTGAGGTAATGAGATATTAGCTACCCCTCCCAGTTTGGTGTCATATTCAAATATGACGTGTGTGTGTGTGTGTGTGTGTGTGTGTGTGTGTGTGTGTATGTATGTGTGTGTGTGTGTCTATGTGTTGGCTGAAACTATTGTCCAAAAGTTTGGCTGCAGAACACTACTTCAGAAAATAGTGGATGTCTCTTACAGCAGTGTGATTTGTTTTACCTGTTGAAGTTCAAAGAACATAATCAGATGCAAAGATCCTACTCCTTTAACAGTTGCCCAACCAAAGAAGTTATTGCTAGATGCAGCTTTTCATACCTTTCCAAAAGTGTCAATTTTTAAATTGTAGGTAGCTCCATCTCCGTGACAAAATTAGATAAAATATTTCTCATTTTAAGTTTCTTTTTGGTACATTTTATGCAGGTCTCTCATGGCAGCATCATAAGACTACTACAGTACAGAAAGATCTAAATCAACACCAGCAAGGAGTAAATGACAATTCTAACTGCCTGCCCCCCAGAGGTTAATGGCGAGAGAATGTAACACATTAGACCCCAGAATAATATTTGTAAAAGAGAAACAAAATAGTAAGAGATATATCTATTTGTGTGTGTGTGTGTGTGTGTGTGTGTGTGTGTGTGTGTGTGTGTGTTCTGAGAGCTCACCCGAAAACAAATGAAGTGAAAATGAGTTGCAATATTATTTCAGTGAAAATTCCATATACAGACACAAACATTCACAAACTTTTAAAGAAACATACATTTTCCTTCCCCTCCACATATCCCTCTTTGCATGCCTGCATAATTCTTCAACAATTAGATTGGTATATATCCACTCTCCTGTATTCATACATCCCAAACAAAATGATAAAGGAGGCTTTCAGGCTCCTTAAATGGAAGAATTCTGGGAGCGCTGAACAAGTCTTCTCATGAATCAGAACCATGACAGCCACTAGATTTTCTGTCTCCACATTGCAGCGTGTATGCACAGTTGTACTGTTGCATTTTTAAAAGACATTTTCCTTCTTCCTTCAAAAACACTATTTTCTTTGCAAAATTACATGTAACACATTTCCCTTTGACAACCTCCCCCACACCATCTGTCTAAGACAGAAGTAAGTGTCTCAATATCACTACTGCAAGGGACCCCAAGCTTAATATTATATATTTCCTTCTATTAGCGTGATTGATTGACAAGCTATCATCTAAGAGACTGTTTCAAAAATAAATAGTGTAATTCTAGTTCTTGGGATTCTGCTGCTTCAAGGGCCTTGAGGATCTAAATCTTGGTTTTAAAGACAACAAGTTTTTTGTTATCTATGTACTAAAAAGATAAAATAGGGTTTTGTTTTATTTTAAAAAATCACTATTTAGTGTCTCTGTATACTATAAACACACCAGTTATGCCGAACGTTTAGCTAGGATACTTCTTTCTTTGACATAAGTAATGATTTATCACTTGCATTCTTTTCACAAGCCCAAGAATGATTACTGTAAGATTTTTCTACACAGTTCATACTTAATAATGCTCACATTACATTTATGCATAAAAGGTTCAAATAAATAAACTAAACCGAATAACTCCTTAATTCTTCATATGGTCTCTTTTTAAACATTCTGTCATTTAAAGCTAAATGGAACGTTAAGAGAGCAGCACTGGAGATGCTTCTACATGGCAGGATTCTATTTTATGTTTTGTTTAGCATCTATAAAGAGGAATCTGTACAAACCTGGTGAATTCTGTAGCTCATTCCACATATCAACATTGTTCCCCTTTATTTGCGGGCATGGAAAATGAGGTATATTCCACATGCCCCATGCACTTCCCCTTCATAGATATTACCGAAGGTTTTGGAGGGACAGCAGGGTGGGATGGAGCCACACAAAAGCAAGCTCCCATAGCTGTATGATAAAATACAAATTGGGCCCGTGAAGTGCCTGTTGTCTGGTAGTTTTATATTTATTCCTGAAATGTATGTATTACACAAAGCTCTCAGAGCAGCTTACAAACTATAAAAAACAAGAAAATGCACAAGAAAAACACCCCAACTGAGTACAATTCTAGTATTATTATTTTTTAACCAGCAAGTAAGATCACAATGCAATCTTAAGCAAGTTTACTAAAAGTCACATTGAGCTGACTAGGTCTTATGATTCAAAAGGTCTAGGAAAATTCAAATGTTTTCACCTTGCACTGAAAAGGAAATAAAGACAGCATCAAAGGTGGACATTTCAGAGGTAGGGTGACACAATTGAAAAGGCCCTGGCTCTGGTCACCACCCATCTTACTTGAAAAGGTGCAGGGGGCTTGGAGGAGACCCTGAGAGGTCGGTCTCAATGCAAATTCAGCAGGAAAAAGGTGGTCCTTCACATTCCCTGGTTCTAAGCCATTTAAGGGTTTTATTGATTAATGCTAGCATTTTGGAAATTGAGAAGTCAATGTTGCTGCTTGAGAACTGGTAAAGTATGCTCTGCAAGTTCTGCATCAGTCCATAAGCTGCTATATTTTGCATTAACTGTAGCTTGTGAAAAGTCCACAAAGGCAACTCAAGTATGCTGCATTGCAAGAAGTCTAATATACACCTATTTTTAATTTGACTTTACTTTATACTAAATTACTTTCATTTCTGAGAATTATTGGACACCCCCCTTCCTCCACATAAAAGCTTTCATATACTGAAACATGTACTTTTCATCTATAGAACAAAAGAGAAAAAGTCAGTAAAGTAAGAATGTGTATATTTAATCAATTAATCAATGACCGTATGTTTTTTATGTTATGTTAGTATCTTTTGAAATGATGAAAGTGAGCTGAGAACAAAAGAACCTGAAAGTATTATGATTGTATGAAAAATTATCCCATGAATTAAATATTGAATCTTACATTTATCCTTAAGGATGAAGTGATTAAAAGAACCCTGTTTGCCTTAGCTACCAAGGCCACAGATCCATTCTACTACTGGTGGCATTTTTTCTCTGCCATGAAAAATGTCTTTCTGCTCTTAGTTTTCTATTGTATTCCTTTGTCTCCAGAGCGCACTCTCATCCACACTTGCACAATTCTAATATTAACTATCATGAAAATGTAATTTTATGCTGAAAATGTAACATTTAATGTTATTGATTTGAGATCTCTGATGTGCTTGTGTAGCAGCCACTTTTCAATATAGTCTCAACCAATAGGATTCATATTGAATTTTGTTGTATGAATCCTTGGCATTAGCAAAGTGAGTATGCCTTTTGCAGGGAGCTAAAATGGCTGTGAACCTTGATGGTATAGAACAAAATCATGGATTTCTAAATAATAATAAAAATAAAAATCTGGCACCTCCCTTAACCAAAGAGAAATGTCAGGCTGTGCATGTGCACTTTGAAGATTCTAGTCAATCTGCAGTGACAACTGGTACAGATAAGTGAAGAGGACTAGAGCAGAATGAGCACAGAGAGATATCCACACAGCCTCACAGCATGATTGGTGTGGGAATGGGGTGACCGAGCTTCAAGACAAAATCAAAATCAACAGTAAAAGAAATAGCAAAAATCCATCAGGAACCACTGAAGTGGGGGGAAATTGATCAGAGAACAGAAAGAAAATACAAACCACCAGGAACATAAAACAAAGGCAATCGTAATATGTAGTAAAAGAAGTTGTTCAAATTAGGATAATATTTAAGGAATGTACCTAACAGTGATGATGTCCAAATGGAATCAACTCCCATTCATGAAACAGACTTCGCCTTCCTTTTCTCCCTTGGCAGCCCCCATCATATCCCCTAAATTTGATCTGGAAGATTGGGGATCTTCTGGAGCAGCTTTGGGGGATGGGAAGGAAAGGAAGATTAAAGCCTGTTGCACAAGTGAAAGTTCCTTTGCACGACACTGGATTTGACTTAATGTGGGAACAGAAAACTTGAGCCCGGTTGTATGCATGTGTATACTAAGAAAGTCTGAGTCAACTGGGATTTATTCCTTAGTAGACAGCCCTCAGCACTCAGCCCTGAGTGTTCACTGGAAGGACAGATCGTGAAGCTGAGGCTCCAATATTTTGGCCACCTCATGAGAAGAGAAGACTCCCTGGAAAAGACCCTGATGTTGGGAAAGATGGAGGGCACAAGGAGAAGGGGACGACAGAGGACGAGATGGTTGGACAGTGTTCTTGAAGCTACCAACATGAGTCTGACCATACTGCAGGAGGCAGTGGAAGACAGGCGTGCCTGGCATGCTCTGGTCCATGGGGTCATGAAGTGTCAGACACAACTAAACGACTAAACAACAACAACAACAAGAAGACATGCATAGTTTTGCAGCAATACTGTCAAATAGCCTGATCTTAAGTACAGCGAGGCTCAAAAAAGCCAAGGAGATAAAGAACAATGCAGCTCAATACTATACACATTTATTCAGATTTAAGTGTCACTGCACTCAATGGGCCTTACTCCCAGGCCTTTGTGTGCATCACTGACATGCACATCAGTGGGGAGAACCTGGGGAGTCCTAGTAGCTTGCTAGGATACTCACCCGAGGAGGACATCCTCTTCAGGATCTGCACAAGCCAGAGGGGCAGTGGGGCTTTGTTGAAGCTGTACAGCTGATGACAGATGGGGAAGTGGCAACTGCAACAGCTGCGCTACCCCACACATCAGTTGTTAGGTGGGAAGGCTGAGCAGCCTCAACAAAGCTATTTAGTTCAGACCTATTTTGGAGGGCACCAGATTTGGTTTAGACGAATCTAGAATATTTTTGAAGGGCTCACTTCAGATCTGGATTTGGGATTCATTTGAAGTGAATGCACAGCTCTGGTAAAAAGCTCAATAGATGAGAAATATGTATTTCCAACAAGTATACAGTTTAATTATGTTGCTTTCATATGGACATGGACAGTTGAGACCAAACTCAAAAACTAAGCAAGCTTTTGTTTTATTATGTGGGAAATTTCATCCAACTAAGATTACCTCTCACAGGTTCTTGGTTGCAAAAAGAAGCTATACTTCCTTAAAAGATATACAGTACCTCTACTAACATTTATGTATTTA
Source organism: Zootoca vivipara (assembly GCF_963506605.1). NCBI lineage: Eukaryota > Metazoa > Chordata > Lepidosauria > Squamata > Lacertidae > Zootoca > Zootoca vivipara. The sequence continues at coordinate 50,504,569 of NC_083284.1, read as the reverse complement.
CAGTGTTCAATGACACAAATAAAATCCAAAAGCAATGTAACTGCTTATAAATTATGAAGCTATTGTCCTTGGAGACATCAGTAAAATGGAAAGAAAAAAGCTTATGGCATGTCCTCTCAAATGCAAAAGGTGTCATGTACATTTGCAAGTATACGAGTTAATCAGAACTTTAGGAAACTGGCCCTGCATATTCGAAGAATCCATATGCTTTGAGTTTAATGCTTGTTTAAACAATGGCATTGAAAAACCATTATGTGAAAAATATCCATGCTTGCAATATGAACAATATAGTCACCTCTCAGTCTAAAATGTGTGATTATATCTTGTGAATCTGCAAAAGTCTATTAACTGAGGAGTGTGACTGGTGTGATTAAATAAAATCTGCTTTAGCAGAGTCCCTGATAAAATGTTTGGATTTTAGATTTTAAGGCTGAAGCAACTGACATCCACCATACAGAACTAATTTTAAAGTTATTGCAGTTGGCACTCATACAATAGGAATAAAAAGTTTGAAAAATATGGTTGTTTTCTTTTGAAATCAAATTTCCACTGGCTGGAAGCAGATCCCTAATCCTCTTTGTCTCACACGTTTAAGATTTGAAACTGGCTCATTCTACTAAGCTAACTCCAAAAAAGGTCTGGCTTTTATAAGTACCCTCTTTAAACTCAAGTTTTTGGAAACTCTTTATTCACAGGGCAGGTGGAAAGGGCAGCTGGCTGAATGGATCGGGTTTGTGGAAACACAAAACCAGTACTTTTATCTGGCTTCTCCACTTCAAAGCTGGTCTGTATCTCATGCATCTATTTTTAGAATCAGCAGTTAACATTAATTCTGTAATATAGATGACAATAATCTCCAGCAAATAAAAGACTTCAGAGCATACGCATACACACACACACACACACACACACACACACATACAGAGAGAGAGAGAGAGAGAGAGAGAGAGAGAGAGAGAGAGAGAGAGAGAGAGAGAGAGAGAGAGAGAGATACCTCTGGTTAAGACCTTAATTCATTTTGGAGGTCCGTTCTTAACCTGAAACTGCTACCACTTTAGCTAATGGGGCCTCCCACTGCCACTGCACCGCAGCACGATTTCTGTTCTTATCCTGAAGCAAAGTTCTTAACCCGAGGTACTATTTCTGGGTTAGCAGAGTCTGTAACCTGACGTGCCTGTAACCTGAAGCGTCTGTAACCTGAGGTACCAGTGTGTGTGTGTGTGTGTGTGTGTGTGTGTGTGTGTGTGTGTGTGAGAGAGAGAGAGAGAGAGAGAGAGAGAGAGAGAGAGAGAGAGAGAGAGAGAGAGAGAAACTTTAATATGCAGGACTCTCTATTTAAGGCTGATTGCTGGGATGCTAAAAACACGCGTGGCTCACTAGAACCACATAAACTTCCAAACTGCTGTGGACTACTTGACAAAATATTACATTACGCATACCCTCCAATACTTTGAAGCCAAAATCCAGAACACCATCTTCCCGTTTTTTCTTGAAACAGCACAGCAGTCATTTTGTTGTCATAATTTCATGTGATTTCGAGCTGCCTTTTCCTCAAAAAAGCACTTTTGGGGGCACCACATAAGATCACACTCTGAAAAAAAACACTTTTTGGGAGGAGAATCGCGCTGTGAAATTAACAAGATCACAACCATTCTCTCATGATAAAAAAAATACCAGGATGTCTAGGACACTTGTGGGGTATGCATTATGCTAGTATGGCGGACTGGTTTTGTTTTGTTTGCATGGGAAGCAGGTATACTAAAACAAATGATAGGCTCATCAGGGTATCCAACACAACAACAGTCTCTAATCTACTTTATGCTCATCCTTAACCAGTCGACTGGAGACAATGTTAATCAAGGCAGGATATGTGGCACTGGCCTGTTTAATATCAGCAACCATGTTCTCTCATTCAACACTCTTCCCCATTATTTCAGGTCCATGTCCAATATTCTTTTCCTTAGTTTACAGGTTTATTTAGATCCATTTTTATTTCTAAAATAAGTTTAACTGAGCTTTAAGTTCTATGCAACTTCATTCCAAATCATTTCTAGAACATGTCAACAAAAATATGTGTGATGAAAATAATTAAAACACCATTTGAGTAGAGGCACACATTTTTAAATGTAATCATTTTTCAGGAAGAGGGGGTTTGCAAGATTTGATGACATTTATGTGGCAATATTGAATAACTGCTGACAATTAGCTGGAAGACAGAGCAGAGGTCTTGTACGAAGATTATTCCCTCATGACTAAAGATTGAAAATTCAATTATATTCTGTTTATTACATGCCTACTCCAGTAACCATATTCATAACCAGGTCCTTGATAATATACAAATTAATGGGAGCACAGGGGGATGCCTTAGTAACTTTTTCCTCATGATAGTCTCCTTCAATATTAAAATTTTAAATATGTCCTTAGCTTTGTCTAAACTGTTCCACACAATATTCTCAGCAGAAATTGCCTTTAAATATTAGCATAGTAACAAACACACACTAACCTTTTAAAAAAATACCAATGAGATCAAATTAAAGTTCAGGAACTTCTTTTCAAATGTAAGCCTTTTGGTTTACAGGGAAGTAGGTTTGAAGATTTTTTTTTAAAGTGAAATGAGTAAAAACAGTCTTAAGGATGCAGCTGAGAATCCCATATTATTTAGCTATCTCACTGTACTACAAATAAAATTATTGCTGAACAATTTCAGAAAAAGCAGAAACAGAACTAAAGTGCGCCCCAAATAAAACCAAACCTCTATTCTGCACATAATTAATTTTAATAAAAAGAAACTCAGAAGTGGAGCTGCAATCCATAGCACCAAATAGAAATAACAGCCTTACTGATCTGTGAGACAACTAATGAGAAGGACAGAAAGCAACACCTGTAAGCTTTCTGTCTTCCTTTTTAGACTTGAGGCTTGCTTTTTTACATTTCATGAAACTGCCTGCCCTTGAGCTCTATAACCCCGTTGGGTATGCTCCTTAGGTATGAGTGGAAGACTAATGACTCTACTTTTCCATTCCTTTCTCTTCCCCCAGCATGGTAAGTAGATGGGGACCTGTTTTCTATGCCAGATCACAAACTCCTCAAAAAAGCATCTCTTGTTTCTTTGTCTAGGTCTAACCTGTGATCCTTAGGACTTAGCACTATCTAATCTAATTAGCCTTCTAGAGCATCTCTAGTTACAATTTTAAGACAGTAACATACAGCAAAATGGGCTTCCCCTACCCCCTCTATCAGAAGCATCAATTTTATATCAAGCTTCTTCTTTCTTTTTGTATTACATCAAACCTGAAACTCTGTGAAAAGTGAAAGCTAGCTCATCACCCTGTTAATATACAGTGGACCCTCGGGTTACGTACCTCTCTGGATATGTAATCTTCGGGTTTTGAAAGTGGCAAACCTGGAAGTATTTTTCTGGCTCTGTGCGCATGCGCAGAAACACTCTATCGTGCCAAATGCGTGCACAGAAGCAGCACCTCTGGTTACGAATTTTTTGGGGTGCACACGGACCCCCAGAACAAATGAAATCTGTATCCAGAGGGTCCACTGTATATTCTTGCCAAAATTTTGCCCTTCCTCCCTCTCTCTTTCTCTGTGTGTGTGAAAAGGTTTTTTAAAAACAAACAAAACTTAAATAGAAGATTACATGGCAAACATATTATTTTCTATTTCAGGTCTTAAAATATATACTGTAAGTTACAAATTAGCTTTATAGTCATGACTAACTTGCTGGTTGTGACTGGCACTTGTAGCAGTGGTTGCTATATTATTATAAGGTGAAATGTATAATAATGGTTACAGGTAGGTAGCCGTGTTGGTCTGAGTCGAAGCAAAATAAAAAAATTCCTTCAGTAGCACCTAAAAGACCAACTAAGTTTATATTTTGGTATGAGCTTTCGTGTGCATGCACACTTCTTCTTCTGAAGTGTGCACACGAAAGCTCATACCAAAATATAAACTTAGTTGGTCTTTTAGGTGCTACTGAAGGATTTTTTTTATTTTGTATAATAATGTATATTATTATACATTATGGAAGGGCAAGGTGGGTGTGCTCAGCCCTAAAAAATATACTGGAAAATATATTCACTTTTAAAAATCCTTCAGACAAAGTCTTAAAACGGGCAAACATATATATACATGAGACACTTATTAGTGATTACATAGGAAGCAACCAACAGCTGCCAGAACATACACAGTTTTGCAAAAGGCAAGGGATTTTTCCAGTGCTGAGAAACTTACGATTTCTCTGCAGCAAATACCTAGTTGGACAAAAGACAAAACAATCATCTGGCAAGATCCTTAAAGTATTCTTTACATTCTCTTATTTTCCTTTCTAAAAATGTATTCTGTACTGGTGTTGTGTTGATATTGAAGCTCAATCCAATCACCCTGTCATTTGTCCTCAAATCAGTACATTTTTATTTGTGGAAAACAACAGCTATGACAAGTAATCATTTGGATAAATAAATAATACTATTCTACAGGTAGTACCATCCTAGTTTAGCATACCTTGTTCTCTTATTTAACAACTGACTTCCAGTCTTTTACCTACGTCCTTGCTCTCATTCTTTCAACAATCACATTTTCCTTGTCTCTCTCAACGTTCCCAAGCTGTCACTCTGGCTCCACCTACCATTTCATCACTACCCTGCTGTCAAACATCCATCCAATCATCATTCTGTTAAAGTAAGTCTTTTGCCTTCCCAGAAAAGTGTCTCTCATGACATTACATTAAAAAAGAAATGAATGATGTTACTGCATCAAAAACTGAAAGCTGGCCATCCCTGGTATAATATATTCTTTTCATTTTTAGTGCTTCTTTAATCAGGTTTCCCTTATTCTAGATTTCCCTTATCTTGATTTTCATGTAAACCACTTAGCTTCTAAAGATGTGTTCAACGCCTCCTGTTTTCTACATCATTATCATTATTATGCTGCATTTTTGTCTTGTTTAAATTATCCCCAGATCTCGTTTAAATTATCCCCGTGCTTCCAGACTTCCTTGTCATTTGTAGGCCATATGAAGCAGGTGAGGAGTAACAACAACTAAGCTTACTCACATAGTAGATGCCTTATTGAAAAGAAAACCTATCTAGCCTCTGAAAGGACACATTGTGGCAATATTTTTAAAAGGGCAGGGAAAATATCAGGGCTTGTTTTGAATGTACTTTTTTTATTACATTCAAATATTTCTCACAAGGGGATGGAACAATTCAATTGTAAAAAGTTAATCACAGGAAAAAGCCACTCTTCACAAAGGAAAGCCTATTAGCTATTTCATAAAATCAATACATCTGTACAGTATGGAACAAAGACCTTTGAAAATAACAAACGAGATGAAATTTATTTATTTATTTATTGAGCAGTATTAATTAAAAACATTTGAACCTTAAATCCACAAATTTTCTTTTTTGGTATATCAACAAGTAGCTAAATGTATTCCTACAAGGAGCAGTTATAAATATTCTGCTGATGGAGAACAATGAAGCAAGTGTTGTCTTTCCACCCACCCAACTCTCTTCTTCCAGTCAACAAAGTAAGAAAGTAGGACAGCAGATTGGGTGTATTGCACTTATCCACTACAACCACGCTATGTGAGAGTGGTTTTGACAGATGGATTACTATTTCATCAACATTTCTTATTCAGTAGATAGACTTGCAGTGAGGTGTTGTTTGTATCCAGGATCCCAAACCGCTCCACAATAGGATTCCTCATTACCTATGACCCCCAGTTTCCTCAAAGCTGATACTTCTTCTGGTTTCTGTCCTTTACACTATTTGTTTTACAGTGAAATTCTTGAAGAGTGAGCCTGCCATCTGATTTTCAGCTTGAAGCAACCATTCTAAGCCTGCAGTAACTAACCATATGAGAGACTGTCTGGTTCATTGGTACCATCATTCTGGTATCTGTGCCTTCAGAAGTACAGTCATACCTCGGTTTAAGTACGCCTCGGTTTGAGTATTTTCAGTTTAAGTACTCCGCGGACCTGTCTGGAACGGATTAATCCACTTTCCATTACTTTCAATGGGAAAGTTTGCTTCAGGTTAAGCACGCTTCAGGTTAAGTACGGACTTCCGGAACCAATTACACTCATACCTTGGGTTAAGTACGCTTCAGGTTGAGTACTCCGCGGACCCGCCTGGAACAGATTAATCCACTTTCCATTACTTTCATTAGGAAAGTTCACTGCAGGTTAAGTACTCCACAGACCATCTGGAACGGATGAATCCACTTTCCATTACTTTCAATGGGAAAGTTCGCTTCAGGTTAAGTACGCTTCAGGTTAAGTACAGACTTCCGGAACCAATTGTGTTTGTAAACCAAGGTACCACTGTAGTAGAGGTGAGCCCAAGGCTGCCATCTCCTCCGTAAGATTAGATGTAGATTAAATTTGACTGTGATTTATATGCCATCTGCCCACAAAATAAACTGTAATATGGTGGCTTAAAATATACAAGGCCTTAGTGCATTGCAAAATACATCTGAAGCAATCAACTTCTGGGGTATGCTACACAGCAGCTGCTCATTATCAAACCTTTTCCACAGGTCGATGGTTTCTTTGTAAATAAAAGTATACCTATGTGGTGGCATTCTGTCTCAGAGGATAGGGCCACTGGCAGATGATGCTAGGCATTCCATTTTCAGGAAAGGAGGCTACAAGTGCTGACTGGTATGACACTTTCTAGACCTGCCTACGGAGAACTAGCACACTGTTTAAAGGCTGATGGCATGTGGTTCATGTTCCATACGGCTAGCTTCATGGTGCAGGATCTGCTGGGTGGTTGGCTGGGTAAGGAAAAGGAAGCTTTTATCTACCGTGTTTCTCTGAAAATAAGACACCGTCTTATATTCATTTTTCCTCAAAAAACACCCTATGGCTTATTTTCAGGGGATGCCTTATTTTTTCCCCTCCTCCTCCTGCCGCAGCCGGCATTGCTGCTGCATCTATCACTATGTCTTATTTTCAGGGTATGGCTTATACTCCTTGAATGCTTAAAAATCCTGCTATGGCTTTTTTATGGCTACGTCTTATTTTTGGAGAAACAGGGTAGTACCGGATATGTAAGGGCCCCAGCGCCATAGTGGCTCCTGTTCTCTTGCCCCTCAGCAACTATATGCTGGTGTGCATTTTGCAGGAAATAGCTCTGCACTTTTTACCAGGCCCCAGAAAATTTGTATTCTTGTTGGTTTTTCCTCACACCAAGCATTGCTGGAATCCTAGTATATTTCTTGAAACAAAATGATTGGAATAAGGACCCACAATTTCCATTTATGTTCTCTCACAGTAAGATATTGGCAGGGGCGCAGGGTGGGGCTTCTTCCATCAATACAGAAATCAACAAATTTGCTGCTGGAGACCTAAGACCATAAGCAACTGTTACATATATTGGTTCATGAAAGCAAACACATACTGTATAGATCTTGTCCAACTTCCCCAACCTGGTGCCCTTCATATGTTTTGAAATATAACTTCCATCATCATTGCTTTTTGGCCATGCTGATGGGCATTGTAGTCAAACACATCTGGAGGGCAGATTCTCTCCAAACCAAGTGTCTCTCCCCAAAAGGTAGGAGTTCCTACACCTCTTTTTCTAGAAAAAAGCACTGGTTACAACATAGGTTGTGTTACCCTACACATTTACTTGGGAGGAAGATCCACTGAACAAAGTTGAAGCTACTTCTAAGTAAATTTAGATATGATTGGGGTTTTAGAGTGATTTCTTAGGACAAGGATATCATGCATTTAAATAAACATGGAATATTCCTAGTTGATTTAGTCCTTTGTCCTGTGGCAAGCCCTCAGAAGTATTAGAGCCTGAAATCTGGTCCTTATTTTCACAAGTGTAATGTCTAATCTAACCCAGCTGCAATAAAATATGTCTCTCCTATACTGATCTCTACAGCCATAGCTGGTGCTGTAACTCTCCAACAGTTTTACTTTACCCCCAAAGGCACACTCTTCCATTGTCTCTTGAGACAGATGGATGCCAACAATCTTGTGGGAGGGACAGAATACTGGCTATACAGCCCTACTGACAAGGCACAGCATAGCTGCAATTTCTAACTAGGCATTAAAGGTTCTTCCGGTATGTTCCTTTATACCTGCTGGGCTCCACAAGAAGGAATGATGATTAATGCTAAAAATCACCAAACTATTTTACCCAGGGTAATGTGATCTAAATAAAAAGGGATTACTTCAAAATAAATGGGAGAAAGCATCCTTATGTTATTATTCACTTGCATAACAGAAAACAAAATGAATTGATACAAATCAATATTTGTATTGAAATGTAAGAAGCTGTATATGAAAAAATATTATGGTGATCATGTCAACATAATTTTGCAATGAAATAAAAACATTCCTTTAGAAGACCGCATATGAAATACACCCTGATACTTTACTATTTCTCAGATGACAACAAACCAAAGTTTAACACTCCTGCCAGATTTTGCATCCTTTCTGTCCCAGTGATAATTACATCAATAAGCTTGAGTCAGCAGATTTGTTGCTCTCCGATTCATTAATTAAAACAATTTTACTGCTACCACTGTGATTTTTCAAGGACATCAAAAACACATTCAAAATCAAAACAGCACACATCATCAATTCTGATATGCACACAGCATGCACTGCTTTCATTGCAATCTAAAAAAATTAGAAGAATATTTGCAATTTACAAAGAAATGATATTGTGTTAAGATTTCTTTACTCAAGTACACAAGGAAAATATATTTTATCCAGTGAAACTATATTTGTAGCATATCCAAAGGTATAACAAAAATAGGCAAAAGATTTTCTAGAAACATCATAAGATTGCTTTTAGAATGAATCTAAATGTAAATGCTCATATTAAAATAACTTTCAAAGCAAGTCCCACAGCCTCTCTTTTCTTCAATGTATAACATGCAATCATTTTTTCAGGCTAAAGCATTTTAAAGAATTCTCTGTAAGCATCGTCTTGCATAAAATGTGTTATAAATATATTTCAATCTTAAATTATTTTTGCTGTTAAAAGTGTTTATAAGCAATTCAATTAGTGTCTTTGCTATTTTCTGCAAGGCACCAGTTTGATTTTGAATCAGTAAATGCCAGAAGATTACCTTTGGCATTTTGTCATCTTGCAGCACATTTAACTAAACCTAAATATAAAATAGTATCCACACATATGCATTCCAGAAATAACACTGACATTACAAAACACCTCATAAATAAGTAATAGATTCAATTCTGAGCTAGTTTAGTTGTTACACAAAGAATCATATTTGAATTAATGTACAAAAACTGCATAGGAAGCAGGTAGTGTTAGTACAGTTATGATGTGTAGACAATTCAACCCTCCCAAAAAACAAAGGAATAAAAAAACCCTTTCACTAAGCTGCAATAGCCTAAGCCTGGTTCAGATACCTACCCAGGTGGCAATAGCCTTCACAGAGTAAATGAGCAGGTGCTCACCAATATCTTTAGTTACATACATCACATCACATATGGCATGGGCAATCGACTCCACATATGGCCGCCAAATCCATGTAATTATTTCACTTTAAAAAGCGGGTGGGGAAATCAGGCTTTCACCCCTCCATACAGAGCGCTCATGCCACATGTTATGTTATGATGTGGTGTGGTGAAGAGAGGAGGATGCGCCTGTTTCTTCATAATATACAGACCATTACTGCCCAAGTAAGTATGTGAACAAGGTATTTAAGCACATCTGTTTTCTGCCACTATAGTGTTGTGTGTCAAAGTCTCTGCGAGTTTTGTAAGCAGCCCATGGATTTTGATTTTCTGAAACACAAAATAGAGGCAGAACTCAAAAGGTTATCAACTACGTAATGAAATAGGATGGTTTTACATGGCTCCATGTGCTATGCTTGTAAATACAGTATTACAACTACATCTATTACTGGTTCACACCATTGGATTGTCTCATGACAATGTATTCCAAATAACTATGAAAATATTTTGCTGGCAAGAAATGGCAGGCTGCTCAATACAAAGTTCACATGTAATGTTAAATTGAACTTTGGTAGTGGAATCAAATGTGGAATCATTTGGTAGTGGAATCATGCAAATTCCAAGAAAGGAAATCACAGTTGCTTTCTCCTCCCAGATCATTTTGCGACTGTGCTGAGCCAAGCCAGGATTGGCTTAGCATGTCGTCTAAAACAAGACTCATGGCTTAGTTGTACCCATAGTTTGTCTGAAGTGAGCTAAACTAAGAACTCAGGTTTGGATGATATGTTAAACTAGACCATGGCTTAGCTCACTGTGTTTTTATTATGTTGGAAGCCGCTCAGAGTGGCTGGGGCAAGTCAGTCAGATGGGTGGGGTATAAATAATATATTATTATTATTATTATTATTATTATTATTATTATTAATTATTATTATGCAGTAGCAAACAGACTCTAGCCCACTTCAGCTACAGCCATGGTTAAATGTAAATGCCTGCAATCTCCTTCCCAGGAACACATTTGCTTGTTTCTGCTAAGCCATGGTTTGCCTTAGTATTACATGAGGATGTGAGCATTCTCTCTCCCCTCCTCCCCAATTTCTTTGTCTATACTACATGCTGCTCAAGCCTTCCATCAAATAATTCCCAACACACTCTCTTATTCATTTTAGGATCACACTGTTCACTAACTGATTACCTTTTGTCAGTCCCTTCTTTTCTCCCATATGCTTCTGAAAAAGTGCAATAGAACTACCAGCATCATTCCAACACAATTCTTGGAACAAAACTAATCTAATCTATTTATAAGGGTTATAATCAATCTGGGGTATAATATATTTACAAGTTACACAGGGAATTATAGTAAAAATTCTGCCTTTTAAAGCAAAGTAACCTAACTTTGTAAGGTACTATTGATTCTGCAATAACCTGAGATTGTGAAGTATTCCCTAACTGCTTAGAGAAACACTTAAATTAAAATGTTTACAAGGAGGATGTTGTTGAGAATACAGTATGCAGCCAGTAAATGTAAAAGTCCACCCATTTTGGAGTATTGTTTTCAAATAAAACCTTAAACACTTCTAATATTATGCAATAATTATTTTGGCATTATTGGAGTGTAAGAGAAAGGTACATTGCTAAGGCCCTAATTACAAAAATGATGTTGTCAAATAATTACTTGTTCTGTTGTAGAAACTGTTCTGTTCTGTTTACATTATATATTAATGGGATGGGTATTTTGAGTATTATAACACCATCTTTGATTAACTGCTTTGGTATTACAGTATCTATAGCTAGAAGCTGAGAAAAACACTCTGGAGGAAGTGCAAGTGAAACCAAGTTATTAACAACTGCACAGTGCTGTATTACACAAGTAAAACTGCTAAATTTAAAATTCAGTAAAAATGAACATTAGTTAGTGACCTTAGTTAGTGACAGTGGAACACAACGCTGAATTTGCACTTGCTCTTCATTGCAACAACAGAATTGACAACACATAAATATGATTGTGGATGCAAATACGCTCCATGCCAAATTGTTTCTATAGTTTGCATTTTTAGACTTATGGAGCTGAGACTACATTCCAACGTATGTGAAGATGACTTTTTAAGACAGAGATTTGGTTTTGTGCCAGATATAATCTTTACTACTTAGCCACAAGCCTTTTAATGTCCCTTGAGAAAGATGGAAGGAAATTTAAGTTGCATACTCATAAACTAACTTAATCAGAAATCAGGTTGAACTAACCTATGTTCAACCTACCATAGGCACTGTAATATTAAGCAGGAAGTCATAGTTTGCAACAGAAAAGAAGATATGCATGAACGGAGCAAATCCTTGTGGCAAATTTCCTTGAGGGGGATATTGACCAGAATAGGCCAGTGACTAGGGAAAGATTCTGTTAATAAGAACTCTTATACAGTATATCATAAAATGAAATGATAGCTCAAGTTGTTCAAGATGAATATAATGAAACTCCATTCCAGAGAGCAGTGTTGTTTATAGATGCACAAGAGAAGCATTGGTTGTCATTTTGTCCAGCTCAGGCTGGTACCCCACATGTAATAAAGTCATACCTCTAGATACAAATGCTGCGGGTTGCGTACAACACGGGTTACATACGCACCGAACCCAGAAGTAACGGAACGGATTACTTCCGGGTTTGGCGATTCGTGCATGTGCAGATGTGCCGAATGACGTCACGCACATGCGCAGATTCGGCGCTTCAGGGTAAGTATTGCTTTGGATGTGTACAGGGCTCCGGAACGGATCCCGTTCACATCCAGGGGTACCACTGTAGAGACTCAAGTTTTGGGTTAAATCAGGCACCCCCAAACTTCGGCCCTCCAGATGTTTTGGACTACAATTCCCATCTTCCCTGACCACTGGTCCTGTTAGCTAGGGATCATGGGAGTTGTAGGCCAAAACATCTGGAGGGCCGCAGTTTGGGGATGCCTGGGTTAAATACTTTGTTGTGTTTGCTCATAACACTAACAATGGTTTTATACTTTGTCAATCTGTCTCAGTGTGCTATACTGAAATATGTTCATGCACCCACACTCTGTTCCTCCTCTGTGGCATGCAGGACTTCTCGCAAGTTTATCATCACCTTAAAATAAGTTTGGGTTAGCATTAAGATAGAAGTGGGGACCTGGTTTAAAATAGCCTGTGATCAGTTTCATTATTATGCTGCCATACTAAATTAGCCAGAATCCCTGGCACAGAGGCTTGTTTGCATAGTAATATACCATTGTTTAGTATTACAAGCGATCAGGACCATGGGGGGGGGCAGCAAAGAGAACCACTTTATTTCTGTCCCTGCCCCCCACCCACCTGGGTTTCTGTGCATCAGAAGAAGGATGCCCTAATGCTATAAACAGAAGTAAAACCTCAAAAGAAGCTCAGATACAAACTGCACTGGCTTCCTCTCTTGGCAAGTTTCATTGTTCTATATTACATGCATGTCAAGACCGCTGTTATGTTAGAACACAGGGCCAAGAATAAGCTCCTCAGTTGGCAATGGCTTTCTTGGGGCCATGTGAAGTATGATCTGATTCCTATAATTGAAGGATTGGTGCTCATTCACATTTCTGTTTGCCCTGTTGCTTTCCCCTGGGAAAACCCACAGTAAACTGTTTAATTGGAGCAAACATCAATTGGGTTTTCTCCAGAGTGCTAAAGAGTGAGTTTAAAGAGAGATCTAAACTACTGTACTCAGATCTGTGCTTTCTAGGCAGCAGAAGTGTAGATGAGCCCATGGTCTTGCTGGTCTATGGCTACAAGTACAAACTTCTAGGTAGCAGTTTTCTTGGAGTCTTTACAGAAACCCTAATAACTTTGGGTTTTATATGGGAAACACTGTAAACATGTATTTCATGCATGCACATGAAAGCTCATACCAATGACAAACTTAGTTGGTCTCTAAGGTGCTACTGGAAGGATTTTATTTATTTATTTATTTATTTTTTGTTTCAACTACGGCAGATCAACATGGCTACCTACCTGTAACTTGAACTGTAAATAAAGTTATTTTACAAGAGGGCTGGTGCAGTTATTAATGCATATGCAACTTACCTTAAGAACAGGAATATTTATGGAGCAGAGCACATGGAAGAGGAGCCAACAGCCCATATAAGAACCATGTGTTTCATAAGAGATTTAACTACCTTTTGCACATAGATGTGGGAAACAGCAAACTAAGACAAAGGTGACACATTTCCTATATTCTTGACATTTGGAGGTTTTTTATCAATCCTAATTTAAATCAAAAACACCTCTTAAACTTAGCCATATTTAGATTTTATAGTGAACATGAACATACTACAGCATATCAGATTCTGGCCTATCATGTAAATTTGTTGATCTGACTCTTAGGCAGCCTTTGCAACATTAATTGCATGGCAATTTCAGATAAGGTAAGCATACATAACGATCTGCTTTACATCTCTCATAGCATTACTCATAACTGCATATTCTGTTTTTAACCCAGATGAGATACTGGAGCTAGAAAAGTTTTATTTGCCTCAAAGCAGCTCTAATAGTTTTTTCTGCTGGACTATTTGCCTCCTGATCAACAAACAAAATTAAGGATTTATGTAGCTAAACTCTTCTTTGAAATTGGTATCAAAACATCAGACAGTCTATTGCATAATCTGATTAATGCTAAATACTGTTTCCTTAATTTATTCATGATTTGCTATGCATTAAGATAAAAAAGAAATTCCAAACTTCAATTCAGTAAAATTAGTAGAGATCTGTTCTACTATTTATGTAAATAAACATCTATTAAAAAATCACGGATATGCAATCTCGATGGTCAGTGTTTGCAATGATACATTAAGTAAGGTGATGCATGCTATGTCAGGGAATACCGGTATGTACTAAAGTAGACCTACAACATACACATTTAACTTGTGCACATTCAGCTTTACACAGCGGACAATTTAAAAGAAATAAACAAACAAACAAACAAACAAACAAACAAATAAATGGGAGCAGAAAGGTGTGTGTGGTGGTGGGGAACTCTGGCAATCCCACCTGCCAGAGTTAGGGAATGTTATAAATTTTAAAAGGAACAGAGTTCAGCTGATTTTTGGAATGTTGAAGGGAAGAGGCCTGTGGAAAGATACAGGCTAAGCTGTCTTTCCAGGCCAGGGCCTCATTGGGATAGAAGTTGTTAAGCATGAGAAAATGTGTTGATGGTCCATAACAGGGAAATCCTTGGGTCTGTGCCAACAGTGGGTGCCAAAGTTACAAAGGGAGCGAGCATACAAAAGGGTGGCAATTGCTTGGCAAAGTGTTTCTGGAAAGAAGCAAGAAGTGGGGAGAACTCCATGCAGAGGGTTGGAAAAGCAGACAACATTAGGACTGGCTGGAAACAAGCTGGGGCAGAGGCACAGAGATGGCATTTAGAAAGCTTCTGAATGCAGTGCTGAGCTGCTGTGAAGAACAAGCTCCTCTTGAGATATGAATGCTGTAAACTATGCACTCCCTCCATTTGCACCCAGGTTGTAAGTATGTGTTAATAAACCGTATTTCTTAAAAACGACACTCTCCACTGCTCTTGATTCCCAACTGAAACACAACACCAGGACTGGAACCCCTTAGAATCTTGCTACCAAGTGGCAGAGATTGTGGGTGGCACGCAACCTTGGTAACAATATGATTTTGAAGCCACATATAATCCACATATTTGTTACACACAATCTTATTATACATACAATCACCACAACTGTGGACGATTCCATTCACACATGGAACTTTAAATGTAAAACAAATTAAGCAGACCTTAAAAAAATTCTGTAGATTCAGAAAGTAAAATATTGGAGAAAAAACAACAATAAGGCTAGCTTCCTTTTAATTGGCCCCTTACACCTGACCCTAAGAGCTTTATCCTCTTATTTTAAGCTTCATTTAAGGTACCGGTAGGCAGAAGGGCTTGCGTAAGGACTATCAAGATCGGGAAAAGTGTCATTTTCTTGCCCTAGCACAAGTGCCCATACCCTATGTCTAATCAAAATCAAAAACAGCCGTAAACTTGGTTACTTAATCTCTGTCGTTCTTGTTACATTAGTTATGTAGTAGAAATATTCTACTTGTGTCACAGTAATTACATTCCAGGATATGAGCAGTCTGCACATTTATTCTGAATAGTCCATGTCCTCAATTTTAGCTGATCTTAGCCTCTTTCAGTGGCTACATTCTTGATCAGTGATACTGGTTAGTTTCACTGAATTAGGTGGTTTGGGATTAGAATTTCCAATTTTTGTTAATGGCCATGATCATTTGTCTTTAATAAGAAGACTGAAAAGGGAAATGTAGGAGGTTAAGCTTTTCCCACTAAATCTCTTTGCTAATAAAAGCTACAGTTGCTTCATTTTCACCTGCCCATGCTGCTGTCAGAGACTCAGGAATATGTCTAAACATGAACTTAAATTAGTGAAAGTGTTATTTTGTTTCTTATGATGCAGACATCTGGACTAAAGCTTGCCCCCCCCCCCCAAGGATCAAGTGCCTGTAAGTTGCAAAAACTAGGGTTCAAGTTCCCTTGAGCAAAACCCTATCAACACATATATCTTCTGAAGGTGACGTATGTTGTCAGACCATTGGGCTACCTAGCCTAGTATTGTACAAAGCATGTTTGCTACCACTGAACTGTAGAATTGCTTGACTGAAACAAAAGTATGCATAATACCTAAGAGGCTGCATGCAGCCCATGCACGGTATATTGCTGATCCAGAATTAACCAGGGGAAGGGGTGGAATGATATCGAAAGACTATTTCCAATTTCCCATGAAGTTCTGTTTAGATGTTTGACAGCTTTTAATTACACAACAATCTAGTCTCCAAAGGACACACTTTCCATTTTATCACAATTTCAACTGCTTGTATCAACAGTGATTTTTAAAGCACAATCAAATTTGTTCTTTTGTACTCAAACTTTCTTAATTAACTATTTTGTGTACTCATTCATTCTCAGATTTTTTTCCCAAATGGTTGGTAAAATATTGCACAAATTATATATTTGTAAAAAATTGTGTCCAGTCATCAATACTGGACACTGGCTTTTCCTAGAAAACTGTAATAAAAGTTGTTCAGAAAGTATGCTCATGCTTAAAGAATACATAAATACAAATCATGAAAAAGTTTTTCATATTACACACAGAAAGACTTACCATTCTCACTGTCAGACTTGTTTTCATGCTCAGTATCAGTTAAAGTGAGGGCTGAGTTGGAACGGCTTGAGAGACAGGAACTGCGGCCTGATTTGACCCCCCTGCCCCAAAGTCTCATGGCATGCTCTGGAGACATCACTCCTTCATTTTCAGTATCAGCATCTGACCCTGCACTGATAGAGTAACCTCTGTGGGGGAGCCCCATTTCAGCACAAAATGCCAGTCCTCTTCGAGTTGCTGGTTCACATACTCCTAACTGCCTTAGGGTAAAATTCTGTCCTAATTAGGAAAGAAAAAGATAACAAAACATGAGAATCTTTTTTTGTGTTTTGTTTTGTTAAAAAAACAGAATCCTTAAAATAAACACACTTACTACACATTTTTCCCCAGGTATATCCCAAGGTCTTTTGTTAAGCTCTACATGAGCTATAGTCAACTATATCCTTTGATCTCTAGCAATCTGCAGTGACCCTTACATTCTCTGGTCTTAGCTATTCTTTGTCAACTACTTAAGCACATCAGGAGTTCTCTAAGGTAGAAAAGAAATATAGAATGGCCTGTAAATGAAGAAGAGCTGGTTCAGCATATAGGATTAGCTCTAACTGACAGCCCTTTTTACTTTATGAAAGTGCAAAAGCAATAACAAGTATGTGTCAGGATTATCTCTTTCTGTCCTAGATAAAGCCCAAAACAACAGGGTATTTTTCCATTCAGATGTCACCTGTCATTATAAGAAAAGTATGTTTCCCTTAAGAATAAAACATTCATTAAATTAGAATAAGGGCTTAGTTAGTTGATCTTTATTAACTCTTCCTGCTTTAGCTGAATGCCTAAAAACAAATAAATGCATTGCCTTTCCTGAAAAAGATCATGCAAGATTCTAGCAACATGATTATTACACAGATGTTTCTATACTTTAAATGTTTGGTTTGGTGGCTTAGTCAAATAAGACATATTTTACAAATTTGATCTGGTTTTCAGAGAATAGGGATCACTGTGTTCTGTTTTGGAGGAATGGAACAGATACAAAATTAATAGTTATGTAAATAAATCAGGTTTAATAAACTTGAGACATTTAAGAGCATTTAAAATGTGGCACTTAAAAGGTATTGGTTTAGTAAAAGCTATATTTTAAACTTACTTTTATTACCTCAAATCCTCTCATGTATTTGTGATATACAGACTACTAGCATGCTCATTCCATTTTTTCAGATGTTCTATATTATGAATCCTAAGAGCAACATCATCACACTGCTAAAATTGTAGGCTTTGTGTAGCTCCCTTTAAAATTACAGTTATAATACTATATTTTAACAAACATGCACTCAAATGTGTATTCTATCAATTGTTTACATAATTTAGAAAAGTAAATAATCTACATCTGATATTTTAATATCTCTTTTTACATAACTTGTTAACAGATTTCCCAAAGTTTTCCAACAAGCTCTCATTTAGTTGGTTTGTGAGTATTTTTACAAGCTCTGACATAAAGTAGTCTTGCAACAGTTAATATATTATATGGTTGTAGGGTACCCAAGGCATGGCTTTTTCAGTGGTAGTATTAAGATTGTGGGATACACCATTCATAGAGATCTGCCAAGACTCTTTTCTTATTTTTTAAGTGTCTGCTGAAGGCCTGTTATTCTAACATGCTTTTAATGTTTGATCTTAGTGCGACAATTTGCTGTTCATGCTTTTAATTTGGGGGTTTGTCTGCTTTTATTGTTGCTTTATTATTCTTGCATATCATTTATTTCCATTTTTGGAAGCTGGTGATTTTGTTTTAAACAGAAAAGTGGACCATAAACAACAACTTTTTCAAAAGCTATTTTCTGGGTAGCTTTCTAGTGCTTTTCCTAGTTGTTATGAGGCTCTTAAATGTGAATGTAAATTTTTAAAAAAAATGCAGAAGAAGAAGGAAAATATTCTGAAGAGGAACAAGCAACAGCAGAATGAATGGTTTATGAAATGCAAAAGGAGATTATGTCCCAGACTTGACAGCTTTAAAGTGTGCCAGTTAATTCCTTTTTTTAAAAAAAAAAGATTTTTATTAATTTTCAAACAAGACATACACAAACAAGACATATAATATAACACTGTCCCTTCATTTTCCCTCCACACACCGGTCCACTTCTGCCACCAGTAGGACCCGTGTGCTTTAGGAAACAAAGGGGTCCAATTGTGAATTGAGTTCTGCTTCCCCCCTCCCTCCTCCCTCCATATCCCCCCCCCTGCCACTGAGAGAACAGGGAGGAAGGGGTTATGGGGATCTGCATCCCCCAACTCTTTCATAATCATATTAATAAACCTAGAAGAAAAAGAAAGAAAGAAAGAAAAGAGAAAAAAAAACAAAAAAAAACAAAAGAAAAATTAGGAAGAGTTCAAACTTCCCAGTTCTTATTATTTTAACATCTTAATTGCGACTCCCTCGATAGTCTTCCTAATGGTTTTCCTAACAAATTCTGATTACTTGTGGCGAATTTTCCAACTCAGTTTCAAATCTTAATCTTATAATATTAACTCAATCCTCCTCCTTTTTCATGCTGCCCTCCCACAGGTCCCCTCCTGCCACAAGAGGTGCCTGCAGAGCACAGCACTTCCAAGGTTCCATTTCCTCCTCACCCATCTGAGCACCCCCTGCCACTGAGTGCCTCAGAGTAAGGAGAGGGGGGTAGGCAGCTTTCTGCCTAAACACCTCACTTAACCTACAATAATTTACAGTAACTTAAAAATTCTTTCCAAACCATTCTTATACTCCCTTAAGGAAACTTTTTTCCCTTTCTTTTTTACATTCCATCTCCTCTCCCTAAGTCTTTTTCCCCCAATTGGTTCAGCATTTCCATTGTCATGCCAAGATTTCGAAGACCGTCTTTCAGAAACCAAAACAATGCCTTTTAACTAAAGTTTTTACCCCACACCCATTCTTTCCCAAATCCATCTCCAGACCTTCGCCCCCCCCCTGCCCCTGTCCTTCCCATCCCACAAAAACCCCACTCCACATTTTAACCCCTCCAGGATCTTCAATTCCATTAGACTTTAAGTCCCTTTGTCTCTCATCTTCTTGTTCTGTTTGTTTTTCTTCCTTTTGGAAATCATATTTTGCTTCATCCCAAACAAATTTGTCATAGTCCAAGTCCTCTTCCAGTTGTTTCTCCTCACACACAATCTCAGAGTCAGCAGTCTCCAAATTTAAATTATCCTCTAAGTCCTGGACTTGGACTACAATCTCAACTGGTGGTAAGTTGGGATGTTGCCGTTCCTTGTAAAAATCTTCCCATGACAGCAAGTAGTTCAGCACAGTCTCCTGGAAGGCTCGAGACAGCTTTGTTTTCATACCTCTCGTAACCGCAGATAAACAGGGGGTAGGGAACAATGGGTACTGGAAAATTCCTTTCTCAGACGATCGACTCCATTTTGGCTGTTCTTTTTCTTAATTCTTAACTCAGTCCCAAATCCATTCTTACTTCCAATTTAAATAGTTCTTTCACATTTTCAAACAATTTTTCCTGTTCACAGCAGTGCAATCAATCCACCCGGTCTTTTGACAGTTTGACAGCTTTTGACAGCTGTCAAAACACTCTTCCCCTTAATGCCGCTGTACCTCAAGGGGTGCCGGACTCAGGGGCTGAGATGGTTCCAAAAAGTCTTTTTTCCCTCTCGGGTCCACAGTTTCAAATTCTTTCGTTATTCGGCTTAGGATTTTTTTTTCCAAACGCCTCCCAGTTTCCCATTAGGAAGAGACCGGCTTCCGTTTCTTTAGAGTCTCTCCTATTTTCCAATCAGCAAATTTAGGATCCAGATCAAAGTTCCACTTACTTCTTTAGGGATCTTTAGTTTCAAATCGGAAGAATCCGCCGCTTGCCGGGTCAGGACTCGGAGCTTCGCTTCCCGGAGGTAAGATGTGGCCCAAAATGGCTCCCGCGGTTCAACCCCGCCGGCTCACGATCGCTCTATTGAGCTCTCGGGCGGCGGGGGATCCGCCAAACGGAGCAGCCGCTGGACGCCTGAGTCATCGGAACTCTCGATCCGATGCTTTTACGGGGAGTCCGCTCGCTCTGCGGACTTCCCCCCCCTCCGAGAAGCCAGGGACCTCGGCACGCGAAGTCCCTGCGTCCTTCTCACCGCCGCGACGAACCGGAAGTCCCCATAAAGTGTGCCAGTTAATTCCTTATTGCTGTGGTCATATCAGTTGTGGCAATCAGTTTTATCCTGGTCAGAATTGTAAAGCGCTTTATATCATCCAATATAAAGCGGATTGTGGTAGGGCTGTGAGGAAATTTACTTTAGGGTTTGGGTTATGGCCTAGGCCACAGGTCATGCTGAGTAATGGGGGCGTGGCTATGTAAATCCCTGTGTTGTGATTGGCAGAAGGGCCCCCTTTTAAGGTCTAGCCCTCCATTTTCTAGGCACATTTTGCCTTGGCGTCCGAATCCCCTCCCACCCGCCCTTTTTTCTTGCAGGTTAGCACGACATTGCTATTGCCTTCGGGGCCGCCTGTATTCAGGGGCCAGTAGGAATTTTTCCAATTGGCTGATTGGCTTTGCCTATTGGTTTTCGCCTACTGCCTTAGCAAATTGTCACAACTTGTTAGGTTGGCGGTTAGGCTTTTGGTTGGTTAATCGGTTGGTAGAGGGGTGTGGCACACAGATGCCTACCCCCACCTCCGTTTGCTCCATATAGTAGTATTCCGTTAAAGGAATCTCGGGGCTTACGCTCTTGTCCTTACCATCCCGCCATTGGCGGGGATGGTGGGCCCAAATTATAAGAGTAAGAGCCTTGGGGAACATTCTTGGGCAAAGAGAGGAGGGAATGACTGGGCTCAGCCACCTCCTCTCCCCCAGGTATGTTTACTTGACTTCCCTTCAGGAAGTCGGAGCAGGAACTGTCCAAGCGGACAGTGGTGAGTCCTGTCCTATGGTGACAGCTGATGTGAGTCCTGCCCCAACTGGGCAGATGAGGTGAGTCCTGTCCGAAGGGGACAGCTGATTGAGTCCTGTCCTAAATGGACAGATGGTGATAGTCCTTCTTTAGGAAGGATGAGTGGATAACCAAAAGCCTAAGCCAACACTCGGATTAAAATTGGTGTATTTAATAAAGTTGTGGCCCTAAATTATTTGCCAAAAACCAAACCATAATTATGTTGTCAGTTGTGAGTTATTTTAAGGTAATTTCTGGTAAGCCTCGACACACAAATGGATTCTGACTACGACACTCATAAATAACGAAAAACAGTTGCTGCAATTAGCTACAAATCAAATAGTACTTATCACTGAGATGTGAATAAATAACAGAACAAAAATGCATTGAGCAAGGGAAGGCAACTGGCACAGCAGTAAATAGCCATACTGGTGAGTCTGAAGGCTATTAGGAAGGATAAATCAGTAAACAAGCAACTGTTTAAATAAGAATCACACTATGTCGCATATCAAAGTTTGGGTAAAGGTTGACATTCTCTACACAATCACTGATAGGTACACATCATGAGCACAAGTAAGCCATTGTCCAATACTCATAAGTTTAGAACCAAGAATGTATACATTTGAATATACCTAGGAGAGTGAAGTGCAAAGACCTTCCAGGTTTATTGCACAGTCTTAACTCAGTATCACAGCTTAAACTAAGAATGGAGACATTGTTGTCTTAAGAAGTAAACCCTGAAAATATAACCTTAATGTGAGAAAATCACGGTGGTCTACTCTTGCTGGAACATGTAGGTATCAATGCCCCCGTCCCATGTTAAAATATAATAATATCAGAGCTTGGCACAGTTTCAGTGGCTGGCTCCTTCTCCTCCTGCCATGGAGGGGAAGGAAGGGAGAATAACCTTTGGTCGGCACCGGCAGCAGGAGAGGGAGCTGCTAGCCATTGAAGCCACACTGCTGGTTCAGCTCTGTTCCCTGGCTCCTACAATGTCTTGATGCGACATCACATGCATGTCAGCCCCCACAACCTCCCCCACAAGTTGATGCCACTGTTGGTCACTGTGGGTACATATTACCACCAGGGTGTGTGTTTCTGGTTGGAATAGCTACAGGACAGGGGTACCCCACCATTTTGGAAATCAAAGGAACTGTTGTAAGCAGCAAAACAATACCTATTTGACAGAAGAAAAGCCAACAATGCTCAGAACCCCTACTCAAAACAGCCAAAACAACAATACACACGCCCAAACAAACACAACACATTTTTTAAAAAGAAATAAGTAACCCCCCTAACCAACCCCCAACGGGCAAAAAATAATCAAAACACATTTCAAAAAGAGGAGTAGCTGGGAGCCTTAACAAGTGAAAGAGTTCTGAGGATGTTGTGATACCCATGGGTGTCAAATCAGGGAGTCCAGCTATAGAAGAACCTGCTAAAAGTTCAAAACCAAAGGACCAACCAAACTCTAATTTCAGGACTGGTCACACTTTGATAAAGATTAGTGTTGACAGGCTTTATTTTTTAGCACCACCATATCTTTAGACACCAGGCAAAAAAGTTTCTCTATAACCGGGCCTTTAGCTGATTAATATTCTATGTCCTTTTAAATGTGTTTGTGGGAGGGCAGTTATTGGTTTGTTTTTGTTTTTGTTTTATTATGTATTTTGTATTCTCAAATATGCTTGCAAATGAGACATGTTGTGTATTCACAGGTTGTGTATTCACAGGTTGTGTATTCACAGCAGTGACCAGAGGAGGAATGACCACTGGAAGAATGCAACAGCACAACTGGATACCTTCATCTGCCCCAGATGTAACAAAACATGTCTCTCCCATATCAGTCTGTACAGCCACAGCAGGCACTGTAACTCTCTGAAGTTTGACTTTACCCCCAATGCACACTTCTCTGTTGCCTCCTGAGACAGACAGGTTTATATGTTAATGTTGTGAATTGCCCTATGGTCGTCAGATGAAAGGCGGCATATGAATATAATAAAAATAATAGTAATAATAGTAATAATAAAGGTATGCTGTGGCAAGTATGAAGTCATGAGATTAGCCCTATTTTAACCTTCCTGAGATGTGAGGTGAGTGTATTTCCCTTATTTTGATTACAGGTAGGTAGCCGTGTTGGTCTGGATCGAAGTAAAATAAAAAAATTCCTTCAGTAGCACCTTAAAGACCAACTAAGTTTTTATTTTGGTATGAGCTTTCGTGTGCATGCACACTTCTTCAGATACAGTGAAATGGAAGTTTCCAGGCACTTATGTAGAGAAGGGGTGGGGAGGGGTGGGGATGGGGAGGGGGGATCACTCAGAAGGGTGGTGGAAATGGGTGATTGACTGACTGATAGCTGTTGATGACCGCAAACGACTGCAAATGGTTTTGCATGGAAAAGCAAGGGTTGAGATGGCTGAAGATCGCTTATCATGTATAATGAGATAAGAACCCGATATCTCTGTTCAAACCAGGTCCCTCCATGGTTTTGAGCTTGGTGATAAGTTGCAATTCAGCAACTTCTCTTTCCAGTCTATTTCTGAAATTCTTTTGTAGTAAGACAGCTACTTTGAGATCTTGTATAGAATGTCCTGGGAGATTGAAGTGTTCTCCTACTGGTTTTTCAGTCTTCTGGTTCCTGATGTCAGATTTATGTCCATTTATCCTTTGGCGTAGGGTTTGGCCTGTTTGTCCAATATAGAGAGCTGAAGGGCACTGTTGGCATTTGATGGCATACACAATGTTAGAGGATGAGCAATTAAATAGTCCTGAGATGGTATGTTGGATGTTGTTGGGGCCAGTAATGGTGTTGTCTGGGTGTATGTGGCAGCAAAGTTGGCATCTGGGTTTATTGCAGGCTCTGGTACCAGTGTCCATGTTAAGTCTGGTGGTTGTATTATTGTGGGTGAGGAGTTGTTTAAGATTGGGTGGCTGTCTGTAGGCAATGAAAGGTCTTCCTCCCAGAGCTTGAGAAAGGGAGCGGTCATTGTCCAGGAGAGGCTGTAGATCTCTGATGATGCGTTGTACTGTTTTAGCTTGGGAGCTGTATGTGATGACTAGTGGTGTTCTGTTATTTTCTTTTTCGGGTCTGTCTTGCAGCAGGTTCTCTCTAGGTATCTGTCTGGCTCTGTTGATCTGTTGTTTAACTTCATCAGGTGGATATTTTAGTTCTAAAAAGGTTTGCTGTAGATCTCTTAGGTGAGATTCTCTGTCTGTAGAGTTGGAACAGATGCGGTTGTAACGTAAGGCCTGGCTGTATACGATGGATTGTTTGGTATGTTTGGGATGGTAGCTAGAAGCATGTAGATATGTTTGTCGGTCAGTTGGTTTTCTGTATAAGGTGGTGTCTATACGTCCATCCTGTATTTTTATAGTAGTGTCCAAAAAATGTATTTCTTGCATAGATTGGTTCATTGTTAGGTTGATGGTGGGGTGAAAGTCATTGAATGTCTGGTGGAAGGTTTCCAGGGTCTGTTGTCCATGTGTCCAGATAATAAAAATATCGTCAATGTATCGCAGGTACAGGAGAGGTTTGAGTGGGTAGGAGTTAAGGAAACGTTGTTCTAAATCTGCCATGAAGATGTTGGCATACTGTGGGGCCATGCGGGTGCCCATGGCTGTGCCGCTGATCTGGAGGAACAGGTCATCACCAAATTTGAAGTGGTTGTGGGTAAGGACAAAGTGGCAGAGTTTGGTAGCAAAGTCCGCTGTGGTTTTATCTGAAATGGTGTTCCTTATGGCTTGTAAACCATCATTGTGTGGGATGTTGGTATATAGAGATTCCACATCCATAGTGGCTAGTATAGTATTGTTAGGAAGATTGTTCAAATATTGTATTTTCCTCAGAAAATCTGTGGTGTCACGTACGTAGCTGGGAGCACTGATAGCATATGGTTTCAGAACAGAGTCCATATAGCCGGAAACACCCACTGTAATGGTGCCAATACCTGAGATGATGGGGCGTCCTGGGTTTCCTGGTTTGTGTATTTTGGGTAGAAGATAGAAAGTTCCTGGCCGAGGTTCCGCTGGTGTGTTTGTGAGGATCTGTTCTTGGATGTGTAGGGGTAGCTCCTTAATAATCTTGTTCAGTTCTTTTTTGTATGCTTGTGTGGGGTCTGAGTCCAATTTCATGTAAAAGGCAGTATTGGAAAGTTGTCTGTGGGCCTTATTTTGATATCTACCAGGATGTTTCGAAGTGGCTATCCAAATGATTTTTCATCACTAAAAGAAGAGTGTCTTAAATTCAATTTCAGGTGATGTCTCATGGCAACTTATAAATGCATGGTATGGAAAAAAACTATAGGGAGACTGAGGTGGCCTTCGAGGTGGCCTTCATATGCAGAATGGGCCAGAGCTGCCATCTCTTTTGTTCATACTTTGGCTGCTCTAGAACACACTGAAGTTATTATAAATACTGATCTGCTGGCGTAGATAAGAATGGATTTTTCTTATATACACTTTAAAGAAAAGTCACCTTGAATCATAGTCATGAGACTCTGCCCTTAGTTTCTGACACTTCCTAAAAAGAAAACTACTAAGAAAAAAGCTTGTGACATGAATGTGGGCAGACCAATGTTAATCATTACACGAATAGTCTTCTGGCCTTACACAATTACTATGAAAGGAATGAAACATGCAAAACTCTGAATCTAAATATGCTGACAAAAGAGTGAAATCAAAAATAGGAATGATGAAGCCAAGACCATTGGCACCAGTCCACTATCACCTTCGGATGTAATCACGTTGATAATAATGCTTAGCACTTACAATGATAACACCATCAACCCAATAAGCTCATAGCACTTTACAAACATTAGCTGATTAAGACTCTCTGGTATCTTCATACTATATGAAAAGCTCCCATCTTAGAAATAAAGAAAATGAGTTAGGGAAGTCTGCCAGCTGCTGAACAAGGTGTTAGTTGCAAAATAGTAACTCACATTTTGTCTTGTGTATGCTTAGCCTTGAAAATGCTGTCTCCACAGCTCTAAAAAAACCAAACCCTCTCTAATTGAGAGTGAAGGTCCCTGACTGGTGTGTGTGTGTGTGATGTGTCCATGGGAGGCACCAAATCCCCTGGAATCCTCTGTTTGCGGTGTATTAGGCTTTTCTAATTTACTGTATATAGATTACTCATAAAACTAAAATACTGTTCTGTCAGCCAGCCATCAGAGCAATCCTATATAATAAAGTCCCTGTGTCTCTGCGTCCAGTTTTCCCATGTGTCCCTGGGTTACTGCGCATGTGCCCCAGGGACACAGGCATTGGAGGCAGAGACAACCGCCAACCGCCGCTCTGCCAACCGCCGCACGGCGCTTCCTTGGCGAACGCAAGCAGGCGGACAGCCCGCCTGCTTGCCTTCCCCAAGGAAGCCGAAGCGGCAGCGGGTGCCGAGGGAAGCCGGCTTTGGCTTGGCGGCGGCGGGAAGAAGATGAGGAAGTCCCGGAGCCGAATTGTGGTGTGGCGGGGGCTTTTCGCCGTTTGCCTCCCCCTTAGCCCGAGCTAAGGGGGAGGCAAACGGTGAAAAGCCCCCGCCACGCCGCAATTCGGCTCGGGGACTGGCTTGGCGGTGGCGGAAAGAAGGGGAGGAATTCCTCCCCTTCTTCCCGCCACCGCCAAGCCAGTCCCTGAGCCGAAGTATGGTGCTGCAGGGCTTTTCGCCGTTTGCCTCCCCCTGTTAAAGGTCGTGTTGCTATCTCCTTTCTCCTTCTGTCTCATTACCTTTGTTCCTTGGTGGCATCTGATGAGAGTCTTTCTCGTTTTGTTCTATACTATAGGAGTCCTGGCTGGTGCTGCCCAGGACTCTCTCCTGCTGTGAGTGCCCACAGGCCCTGTCCCTGCCTCCTTCCACCTGGTCTAGGGCAGGGCCTGGAAGGCCTCATAAAGGACTGCTGCCGCTGCTCTGCTGCTGGTGCTGCCCAGGACTCTCTCCTGCTGTGAGTGCCCACAGGCCCTGTCCCTGCCTCCTTCCACCTGGTCTAGGGCAGGGCCTGGAAGGCCTCATAAAGGACTGCTGCCGCTGCTCTGCTGCTGGTGCTGCCCAGGACTCTCTCCTGCTGTGAGTGCCCACAGGCCCTGTCCCTGTCTCCTTCCACCTGGTCTAGGGCGGGGCCTGGAAGGCCTCATAAAGGACTGCTGCCGCTGCTCTGCTGCTGGTGCTGCCCAGGACTCTCTCCTGCTGTGAGTGCCCACAGGCCCTGTCCCTGCCTCCTTCCACCTGGTTTGGGCAGGGCCTGGAAGGCCTCATAAAGGACTGCTGCCGCTGCTCTGCTGCTGGTGCTGCCCAGGACTCTCTCCTGCTGTGAGTGCCCACAGGCCCTGTCCCTGCCTCCTTCCACCTGGTCTAGGGCGGGGCCTGGAAGGCCTCATAAAGGACTGCTGCCGCTGCTCTGCTGCTGGTGCTGCCCAGGACTCTTCCTGCTGTGAGTGCTCACAGGCCCTGTCCCTGCCTCCTTCTACCTGGTCTAGGGCGGGGCCTGGAAGGCCTCATAAAGGACTGCTGCCGCCGCTCTGCTGCTGGTGCTGCCCAGGGGAACTTGAAACAGCACAGAGTCCTTTTTAAAATGCTTTTTAAAGAATTTTTAATGTTTTTATCTTCTTTGGGGTGGTAGGTGGGAGGGATTTTTAGTTGGGTGTGGGAATCTGTTAAATTTTAGTGTATTTGTAATTTTTATTGTTTTTGGTTTTATTGTTTTATTGTGTTTGGGGTGGTAGGTGGGAGGGATTTTTAGTTGGGGGTGGGAATCTGTTAAATTTTAGTGTATTTGTAATTTTTATTGTTTTTGGTTTTATTGTTTTATTGTCTTTTTTGTGTTCTTCTTTTGTTGAGTTCTTTGCTGTTTTTTAGAGGTTTTATTTTGTTTTTAAGGGGAGGGGTCAGGGCTGCCCGGGAGGGGGTCCCAGCAAGCAAAATGGCTGGGGCAGATTCCACAGGGGGGTGTGCACTGGAACAACCGATCTCAGTGGTCACGGGTAGGAGGAGGAGTTACGCTAAGACCAGACCATGTCATTACCGAGGAGGCAGACTTAGTCGTTGTCTGAGGACTATCCCTGCCTCCAGGTCTGGTCCTGACCGGACGGATATTGGAATCAGCAAGGGATACCCACATGACCTGAAGGTGCTGCTGTGCAATGCCAGGTCGATGATGAATAAGACCACCGCCATTCACGACCTGATTGTGGATGGAGGATTTGACCTGGCATGTGTGACAGAGACCTGGTTGGAGGAAGCCGATGGGCCCGTTCTTGGCGCTGCTTGCCCACCAGGTTTCTCTTATGCACAGCAACCCAGGCCATCTGGGCGGGGAGGGGGGGTTGCAGTGATTTTTAGGAAGTCATTAGTTTGCACCAGGCGTCCTATTGGGAAGACCCAGTTCTCTGAGTGCATGTTCTGGAAGTTGGGCAATAGAGGCAGTACAGGATTCCTTTTGGTGTACCGACCTCCCCGCTGCACCAAGGATTCCCTGCCCGAGCTGCTTCAGGTCGTGTCGGATGTGCTCCTGGAGACACCTAGCTTGGTTGTCTTAGGGGATTTTAACATCCATGCCGACACGACCTTACAAGGAGCCGCTCGGGACTTCGTGGAAAGCATGGCCACCATGGGGCTGTCCCTGAATAAGTCTGGCCCAACTCATAGCCGCGGACATGCCTTGGACTTGGTGTTTACCTCTATGGATGTTGGTGATCTGACATTAAGTAAAAGCGAAACAAAAGAAGTGCCATGGTCAGATCACTTTCTGGTGCAACTGGACTTCTCCGCAACCCTTTCCCTCTGCAGGGAGGTGGGACCGATTCGGATGGTCCGCCCCCGCTACTTAATGGATCCAATTGGCTTCCAAAGAGTGGTAGGGGATGTTTTATCCCATGTCGATGGCCTTTCAGCTGATTCCCTGGTGGCCCGCTGGAATGCGGAGTTAACCAGCGCTATTGACTGTCTGGCTCCGAAGCGCCCTCTCAGATTGCATGGAGCCCGGACAGCCCCGTGGTTTTCCCCGGCGCTGAGGGCAATGAAACAGTCGTTGAGACGGCTAGAGCGCCGGTGGCGGAAAACTCATTTTGAATCAGACCGGACACGGGCTAGAGCTCAACTTCGAGCCTACCAAGTGGCAATGGCGACGGCGAAGAGGACCTTCTTCACCGTCTCCATCGCATCTGCAGAAAACAGCAGCAGGAGACTCTTCCAGGTGGTTCGCAATTTAGCGGAACCACCTGCTCCATCCGGGCCCAGTACGGGCCACATGATCTCCTGCAATGATTTTGCAAAGTTTTTTGCAGATAAAGTCGCTCAGATTCGGGAAGAGGTAGACTCCACCGTGGGAGCAGGGCCGGGGCGGGGGAGTGCTAGAGTCCTGTCTAGTCAAGTTTTGTGGGATCAATTTCAATCTGTTACCTCCGAGGATGTGGACAGGCTGCTTAGACGAATGAAACCAACCACCTGTCTCCTTGATCCTTGCCCATCCTGGCTTATAAAAGCTAGCCAGGAAGGGCTGGGCGATGGGCTTCGCGGGTTGGTAAATGCTTCTCTCCATGAGGGAGCCTTCCCAGACCCGCTGAAAGAGGCGGCTATTAAACCGCTTCTTAAAAAACCATCTTTAGATCCGGCCAATATGGCCAACTATCGCCCAGTCTCAAATCTTCCATTCTTGGGCAAGGTGATTGAGCGAGTGGTTGCGGAACAACTCCAGGCACGCCTGGAAGAAGTGGACCATTTGGATCCCTTCCAGTCAGGATTCAGGCCTCATCATGGGACTGAAACTGCCTTGGTCGCACTGGTCGATGATCTCCGGCGGGCTAGGGACAAAGGTAAGAGCTGTTTCCTTGTTCTGCTGGATCTCTCAGCGGCTTTTGACACCATCGACCATAACATCCTTCTGGACCGTCTAGAGGGCTTGGGAGCTGGGGGCACTGTCATGCAGTGGTTCCGCTCCTTCCTCCTGGGCCGTGTTCAGAAAGTGGTGGTGGGGGATGAGTGTTCAGACCCCTGGGCGCTCACTTGTGGGGTGCCTCAGGGTTCTGTCCTCTCCCCCATGCTTTTTAACATCTATATGCAGCCACTGGGAGAGATCATCAGGGGGTTTGGGCTGGGTGTCCATCAGTATGCTGATGATACCCAGCTCTAGCTCTCTTTTAAATCAGAACCAGTGAAGGCGGTGAAGGTCCTGTGTGAGTGCTTGGAGGCGGTTGGAGGATGGATGGCGGCTAACAGATTGAGATTGAATCCTGACAAGACAGAAGTACTGTTTGTGGGGGACAGGAGGCGGGCGGGTGTGGAGGACTCCCTGGTCCTGAATGGGGTAACTGTGCCCCTGAAAGACCAGGTGCGCAGCCTGGGAGTCATTTTAGACTCACAGCTGTCCATGGAGGCACAGGTCAACTCCGTGTCCAGGGCAGCTGTTTATCAGCTCCATCTGGTACGCAGGCTGAGTCCCTACCTGCCCACTGACTGTCTCTCCAGAGTGGTGCATGCTCTAGTTATCTCTCGCTTGGACTACTGCAATGCGCTCTACGTGGGGCTACCTTTGAAGGTGACCCGGAAACTACAACTAATCCAGAATGCGGCAGCTAGACTGGTGACTGGGAGCGGCCGCCGAGATCACATAACACCGGTCCTAAAAGACCTACATTGGCTCCCAGTACGTTTCCGAGCACAATTCAAAGTGTTGGTGTTGACCTTTAAAGCCCTAAACGGCCTCGGTCCGGTATACCTGAAGGAGCGTCTCCACCCCCATCGTTCTGCCCGGACACTGAGGTCCAGCTCCGAGGGCCTTCTGGCGGTTCCCTCATTACGAGAAGCCAAGTTACAGGGAACCAGGCAGAGGGCCTTCTCGGTAGTGGCACCCACCCTGTGGAATGCCCTCCCACTAGAGGTCAAAGAGAACAATTACCAGACCTTTAGAAGGCATCTCAAGGCAGCCCTGTTTAGGGAAGCTTTTAATGTTTGATGGATTTCTGTATTTTAGAATTTCTGTTTTTTTTTGGAACCCGGCCAGAGTGGCTGGGGGAACCCGGCCAGATGGGCGGGGTATAAATAATAAATTATTATTATTATTATTATTATTATTATGAGCTGCCTCGTACAACAGTAGCATAACATGTACCAAAGAGCTGGAAGCCCTCTCCTATCTTCCGCAATAGCAAAAATGCTGCCTTGGATGCCAGATAACTAGGATTATTATGGGCTAACACTAGTCAAAGGAAGTATGATATATAGATATGGAAAATATAACTGCAGAAGTTGCTTTAAGCAATATAAGCCTCCTATAAAATTGCCCTTAGAAATAAAACCTCAAACTCTGTTTCTTTTTAAAATACTTATGTGCCTAACTCACAGGGGTGTACTGAGGATTAATTAGATTATGTTTCCAAAACACTTTGAAGATGAAAAGCAGTCTAACCCACTTTTATCTCCCCCCCCCATTTTGTAAACTCTTTACAGCAGGAATAAGAAATTTGTTGGTGTGCAGGCAGAAAGTGACAGCAGTCAGTTGGTTGTTACCAGAGTTATCCTATTAGATACACAGTTCTAAAAAGCCCATACTTTTTAAAAGAAAGCACCAATTCATCTCAGTCATGTTCATGTTTTCCTTACGACTTTAATTCAGATCAAATAAACCTGCTTTGGTCTGTTTATACACGTTAATGTTAGGATTGCAAAGGTTAGTACTGAGCCTTCAATAAACAGAATCAAACACACCACTGCACATCATGGAGTCTCAATTATTTTACATAGTATCTGAGGGCATCAAGGAATGGCTATGAAAAATCCAACTGAAAATTTAGACAAAAGCAAGGATAGCTGGCAGGCATTGTAACCTGGGGCTTTGAAGACACCCGTCACAGTAAGTCCAGTTCCCTTGGTCATAATGCTTGGCAAACTAGGGTGCAGTGGTGATATGAACACATTCACAATCTATCCGGTGAGAAAGCTTTAAGACCTAGTTACTTTTATTAATGCCTTTATTTACCTCAAAGTTAGATTAAAGCCTTTTAAAAGACTGTTCCAGAAGCTGCATTTGGTAGAGAATTTACCCGGGGTACATTTTGTGGGGTGGCACAAAATGCAGGGTTTGCAGCACCAAATGGCACAAAACCAGCACAAAACTTTGGCTTCAGTTGGGGGGGGGGGGAGGATCCTGAATTTTGGTGATTGCTTTGGTGTTCAAGCAAAAAAAAAAAAACACCCACACACACACAAACCCTTATAACTGTCAATAAAATTCACAAAGGTGGCTTTCTCGAAAGTTTCATTAACATATAGAGATTGCTGCTGCCTGTCCCAAAGTTATGAAACTTCCTCAGGAGAGTTGCTCATCACAGCATTTGAGTATCTTCATAAAGTAAGGCCCTTCTGCTCTGGCTGGCATTTTGTGGTTTAGAATTAAACCAACGGAAGACAATTTTATTTTCCATTTTATTCTTTTTTTCTGTTTGTTGCCAAATCTCCAGCCTTACAGTCAAAAAACCTTTATGCCTGTAAACCTAAATGTTCTCACAAAGGAAGTAGGAATTCAAAATGGCTTGCTTTCAAGTAGTTGAGATCAGCCTGTAAATCTTTAAAAGAAGGTGGGACATATACATTTGGTATGTAAGAATGATAAGACAGATTTGTTTAAGTGGCATGTTTAAATACAGGCATTTAAAGTTTAAAAGAAAGAAAACCATGGTAATTTAAATCTTTTCATGCTGCAGTTGACATTTATAGCAACTGAATAAGATTAATCATATAGCTCTCCCGATGATTCATGTTGAGTAGCTAATATTTAAAAAGTAATAAACTTTGGATTCACATTAATTAAACACTGAAGTTCTGATTAATGTTTCTGATTTTTGCAGTCCTTAAAAAGACAGTCTTATAGTCCAGTGATTTTTTTTTTAAAAAAAATAATATTTGGGACAGGGTAGGTAAAATACAGCAATGGAGGCAGATTATGGGCTTGTTTTCAACCTTGTTTGCACTAGGTTTGCAGTTAGCTATCCTGTAACCTCAGATATGCTGATGACACAACCTTGATGGCAGAAAGTGAGGAGGAATTAAAGAACCTTTTAATGAGGGTGAAAGAGGAGAGCGCAAAATACGGTCTGAAGCTCAAAATAAATAAATAAAAACTAAGATCATAGCCACTGGTCCCATCACTTCCTGGTAAAGAGAAGGGGAAGAAATGAAGGCAGTGAGAGATTTTACTTTCTTGAGTTCCATGATCACTGCAGATGGTGACAGCAGTCACGAAATTAAAAGACGCCTGCTTCTTGGGAGAAAAGCAATGACAAACCTAGACAGCATCTTAAAAAGCAGAGACATCACCTTGCCTACAAAGGTCTGTATAGGTAAAGCTATGGTTTTCCCAGTAGTGATGTATGGAAGTGAGAGCTGGACCATAAAGAAGGCTGATCGCCGAAGAATTGATGCTTTTGAATTATGGTGCTGGAGGAGACTCTTGAGAGTCCCATGGACTGCAAGAAGATCAAACCTATCCATTTTGAAGGAAATCAGCTCTGAGTGTTCACTGGAAGGACAGATCGTGAAGCTGAGGCTCCAATACTTTGGCCACCTCATGAGAAGAGAAGACTCCCTGGAAAAGACCCCAATGTTGGGAAAGATTGAGGGCAGAAGGAGAAGGGGACGAGAGAGGACGAGATGTTTGGACAATGTTCTCGAAGCTACCAACATGAGTCTGACCAAACTGCGGGAGGCAGTGGAAGACAGGAGTGCCTGGCGTGCTCTGGTCCATGGGGTCACGAAGACATGACTAAACGACTAAACAACAACAACAACAAATCCTGTATCCTCAATGTAAATTATATGAAAATCCAAATACTTGAATTATCATAAATATGCAAAATAAAATTGCATTAATGCAAATCAATTTGCATAATTTAGCCTTGATAGCAGAACATTGTATTTACACACTTAGATAGTAGAAGGTAATTTACATTTCTTTATCATCATCACATCTATCTTTAAAACTTTTTGTAAAAAAAATTAACAAGCTCGTATACACTACAAAAAGAAGCTTTAAGTAATGATTTCATAGTGCCAATTTTCCACCCAGAATCAGATACTATACAAACAGAAGTTCATCAGTTGCCTGCTTCAGCTTTTATTTGACCAGCAGACAAGGTACTGTGGCACCTTGTATACTTCTTTTTAATAAAAAAAAATTCATACTACACTGTGATGTAGAGAAGTATTTAATTAGAATAGCCTTGCTGGCTCAGACCAGAGGGCTATTTCTTCTGGTGGCCAACCAGCAGGAAGCCCAAAAGTGGGACCTAAATGCAACAGCTCCAACTGATTGTATATTAACATAAAAATTATTACATTTACTTATTAACATATCAGCATACTTTGTTTCTTTGCAATATACCAAATGCAATCTCTTTATGAAGAAGACCCAATGTAAAGAGGTTAATCTTCAAATGCTAGAATGATTTATACTTTTAAGTTTATTAAAATATGCTCCTTGACCCTGTCATTATCTAAGCCTGCCAAGGGTAATCTGAACTTTCTCAAAGCTACCAGTAATAATCACAGCTGCTAAAACAGCAAGCATTATAATAAGCCAATAGGCCAGACCAAATGTTTTTAAAAGACCAATAAACTGGACAGACCCATATGCCACTATAGATAATACTCCAGGAACTGTCATTTCACTCCAAGTTCAGCTGCCCAAACCCCATGTATACTGGCTGACAGGTAGCTAAAGGAATTATACACTTTTTTTGAAGAACATGGTACAGTAAGAAAAAATAAGTACTTTCTACCGTATTGCACTAATACCCCTATTAATTCTGTAAACACACATTATAATCCAGCACTACAAATGCACAAGTGGGTCTGATTAAGAAAAGCAATGGAAGATCTTTAGATACATGGTTTTTCTGAACTTGCTCAAAACAGCAATCCACACTGCATAAATTTCCTTTAAATTTGGGTTGAGTAATGGATTGTATAGTGTCAATAAACTGAAGCTCAATCTAGATAAAAGGGTAGTTAAAGGTAAAGGTACCCCTGACCATTAGGTCCAGTCACATATGACTCTGGGGTTGCACGCTCATTTCGCTCTATAGGCCGAGGGAGCCGGCATTTGTCCGCAGACAGCTTCCAGGTCATGTGGCCAGCATGACTAAGCCGCTTCTGGTGAACCAGAGCAGCGCACGGAAACACCATTTACCTTCCCACTGTAGCGGTACCTATTTATCTACTTGCACTTGGTGTGCTTTCGAACTGCTAGGTGGGCAGGAGCTGGGACCGAACAACGGAAGCTCACCCCGTCGAATGGATTCGAACCGCCGACCTTCCGATCAGCAAGCCCAAGAGGCTCAGTGGTTTAACCACAGCGCCACCCACGTCCCCACCTTTACTGCTGACTGGAATAACTCTTAGGGATCATGTAACACTGATCCTTGAAAATCTTGGTTGCCTACTTATTCATTTTCCAAGGCTCTGTGGTTTAGACCACAGTGCTACCCGCGTCCCTAAAAGGGTAGTTAGTAGGTGGTTATTTGAATAAAGAACAATCCTAGATGGGGTTGCACATTGTTGGTGTCCAGTGTTGTCACTGGTGGCCCAAGTGGCATCCATCGTAAGCTGTATCTTTCACCAGTTATGCAAAGATCGGTGTGCCTCCTGCAGCCTCTTCCTGACACAGATAGTATGGTCTGCTGTCCATGCCCTAATTATCTCTACACTGTACCACTGCAATGTGTTGTATAGGAGGGTGCCCTTGAAGATTTATCAGAAAGGTCAGTTCCTACCGAATGCAGCATCTAGTTTACTGTGACCAACTACAGAGAGCATCTATCACCAGCTGTTATAAAGCAATGATGATTTCCAGTTAAAATTCAAAATGCTGCACAGTTACCTATACAGCTCTCCATGGCTTAGCCCCAAACCAGAATACATCGGGCAGGGAGCGGGGTAACATCATTGCAGATCCCCAGGTTTTTCCTTTTGGAGGAGATGAGCTGGTGAGAAGATAACAAAATTATTTAAAATATGGCTGCTGTGGCTTCTGTGGCCACTGAAAAAGGAGCAAAAATAACACTAGCAACTACAAATAACAAAGGTTAGCTATTTATATTTTACTCTTGATTCTGATTTTCATATAATACTTGCTACATATTAAGTGTGACTCAAATTAGATGCATTAAAATGAATGAACATGACAAAGTTAAGCCCATTAATTTCTGCAGGTCTACTTTAAGTCAAACTTAGCTGAATGCTACCCACTGAAATTATGGATAAATTTATCCAACTGTTTATTCTGCTGTATTTGCATCTATTTGATTTTTGTAATTATTTGTTTTTCAAATATTCTGCATTTTGATTACTGTAAGGCTTATTGTGAAATGCTTTAGACATTGGTAATCGTGGAAAAACAACATATAAATAAACTACCCATCAGCTGTCTGAAGGATTGCCTTTCACCACATGAACTTGACTAAACTCTATACTCTTGGAAACCCTCACCAAGTCGCACCAACATCTCAGGTTGGTGGTTAGAGAAAGCATATTTTCAGCCATGGTGTCTCTAATTTTGAATGCCCTGGCCAGAAAAAGCTTGCCTGGAAGCCCATTCTGATTTCTTCGTGATGCCAGCAATTTTTTTTTTAAAAAAATTGTCCAGGCCTTCTAGCATATTCAACAACTAGTTTAAGGGTTCTTTAATGGTTCAGTGGTGCACAGAATACTCATAGTACAATTTCTGTAATTTTATATTATTTTACTTCTTGACTGTTAATGTACTGTTTTGTACTTTCAACTGTAGGACACCTTGAGAATTAATATACAACAGTAGCTCACAAAATTTCTTTAAAAATAAAATGCAACTATTTATAATTGCTTCTGAATTTACAGTGCTTTTGAATACTAGTTGCTGGAAATGAAAGGATGGGAGAGTGTTGTTGTGCTTGAATCCAGGTGGCTGGTTTCCCAGGATGCTGGTCTAGGTGGTCCATTGGCCTAATCCAGGAGCCCTTATGTTCTTACATTAGTTTAAAATTAATGACTCAATAATTCAGTAAAATAATTCAAGGCAATTCCAATATTTATATCCTTTGAAGAGGAAAGCTTAATTATACAAATTTAATTCTTAGAATTATTATAGAGAGAAGTGGTGCAAGTCCTTTTTCAAAAGCATTTCTGACATTCTGTTCTGTCCTGATCAAGTTGCCTCTGGCTGACCAGAAAATCACGTGGATTAGCTGAACACCATCCAAGGGAATGGTGGTAGGTAGATAGATAATTTTTTACGGTCGGAGACCAGCATATGGTGGTAATTTACTAGAACTTGCCATGCTTATATGCCTCCTGAAGTGAACAGTACTGCAGTATTGCAGATAGAGCCAGGCTACAATGGAAGCATCTGAAAGTACCCTGAGGTAATGCCACATCAATCCTAATTATAGTCTAAAATCATTTATCTAAAGGACGGGAATATCCTGAAGAATGACAATTTCAAGTTTTACATATGTTCTGTTGAAGCCATCTTCCAACAGTCTAGTTATGCATTGCTTTATAAGACGAAAACCACTCAGTATTTCAACTGTATGTCAGCAAATTACATCTGTATCGACACAGGTTCCCTAGCCCTGGTTTATCCATACTGATTTATGACAGAACCTGAACCAAAGACGCTGAAGTTCATATTTTGGTGAATCTTTTGGGGAAAGTACTTCTGTAATAACGAAGCAGTCACAAAGTGCTTTTTTCACAGCCTGTCAATATTCCTGCTATCGGGAACCACCTGTCTCAAAGAGACAATGGAAGGCACCTCCAGGGGTAAAGTCAAACTGCTGCACTAACAGCACCGAAGTGACCTCCCTGGGGAGGAAGCATGGGCAGTGTGTATGGAGGCCCTGGGCTGCCCAGACAAGAAGACACCCCCTTGGCCTTGCTGATGTGGTCCAAAGGAAAACAGAGCAATATATTTGGCACCAGCTTGGATGCAGGAGTTGCCAGAAGGAGGCGTACAAGGGACCATCCACTCTGGATTGTGCAGGGCTTACTCCTTAGCCTTTCCTTCTCCCGAAGATATCCCACAAGGCAGCAGAGTTTTGGGATTAGAGTTTTCCTTCTCCTAGATGGGCTACCTTCACAGGTTGATTCGTCCCATTTGCCCATGCTTCTATACATATGTTCCTGTAAAGGTGCTTAAACCTCACAAGTGGCAGTGGCAAAAATGAACTGGAAAAGACAGGAACTTTGTTTCCTTGGAACAGCTCCACAACAATATGGCAAGTCAAAATAGTTCTGCAGTTGTCTTACCAGATGTGGCCTGGCAAGGAACCAAGGCTGGAGCCCGTGCTGCTTGTTGCTTTCAGGGACTGAGTACATTGCATTAGTATTTCTAACCCACAAAATAAGAATCTCACAAATGTCCCAATAAATGCCTTTGTTGTATTTGATTCGGAATATACTTAGGAAAGAGGACATTCTCAGCAAACCTTAGAGATTAAATCAGAGTATTTTTTTTAAGTAATTATCATGTCTAAATCCCCTGCCATTTGTTAAAGGAGTGTAAAGCAAATGCAATAGTATTATGAGATAAATTTCAAACATTCCTGAACCATTTATAAGACTGACATTAAGGGATCACCTAAAGTATGAATTCTGCATACTGGTATACAAATGTATCTGTTAACTGCATAAGAATATTATGCCTACCTTGTCTGCTATACTCATCTGACTCCCGGTGGACCAAGTCTTTTACCCGGTTTCCATACAGCAATCTGGAGGAATCATGATCAAAAGCTTTTAAAGTTTCACTTGAGCTGTAGGACTTCTGTGTAGGAACTCTGCACTCATCGTTTTCTGTTGAAGAATTTGTGTAACGCCTTTCCTTGTCTCTTCTGCCCTTTGTCAGGGAGCAATAAGGCCTGCGTTCTTTCACATCCATGCTTCATTCCTTCTGTATGCACATCAGGCCAGATAACTTGAAATTCTGATCTACATTCAATTTAAGTCCACCTGTAAAAGGATTAAACAGATAATATATAATTTATATATTTGTATAATACTATATATGCATAATCAGGTATGTATGTAAGTAATAGGAGCAAAATTACTAATCAAACTACATAAAGCTGACTTTTAGCTGTAATTGAACTGTGTTTGAGAGAGACCAACAAAAGGTAATTATTTAACAGGATGACCGATACCTTACCTGAGAGATCTTGGCCAACAAAGAAAATTACAGCATGAAACCCACAATCCCAAACTACGGAGTTATTCCCACTGAGTAAGAACAACTTGTTTCCAAGTAAGCACACATAGGTTTGTATTATCTGGGTATAATCTACCAGAAATTGATGGCATGCTCTCTTAATGCCAACAAGTGAATACATCAGAGATGGAAAATGTTTTCTGGCCAGAACACTAGAATTTTACCTTCACCACCCCTTGCAGGCCAACGTTGGCAGGTGGGTGGCAATGTCCACCTGTCAATTGCCTGGCATCACAGTGATTTGTTGCAACTTTGAAAGCAAGCAGAGCACTTTCAAACAGCCCTTTGTAAACTTCCTCATGCAGGGAAGATTGTGTTTGAAAGCCTTGAGCAAGGTGTGCACCTACTGCCCAACATCTGACAGAGGGATCTCACCCAAAAAACAATGAGGGGGCTGAAAGTGCTCTGGACCCTAGGAGATGGCACCTATGCACAGAAGCATATATGAATATAACAGAGAAAGCAATTATGTGAATTTTCACTCAACAGGTAGACAGCAATTTCTATGACACAATAATAATTTATTGTAGATTTTAAAATTTATGAAATGGGTTTTGCACAAATGACTGTGCCACTATTTTGTCTTGAGGCATAAAAAACCTCTGAGAACTTAAATACCTGATGGCAGCTCATGAACAGGGCTGCTATTTCTTGTAGTAACATGCCATTTCTCCCACCCACCTTTTGTCTTCAGGAGGCAGAACCTAATGATATCTTTTTCCTTCGTGCTCCTTTCAGTATTTGAAATATGCCACTTAATTAAAATACAAAGCTTGAGCAATGGAATGTTCCTTTGCAAAATAATATTACACTGAAATACAGAATTCATCACTACGCAATATCAAGCTGTGCTTCTTTCCTGTCCAACAAAAGAAATCTAAAATTCCTTTCTATCTGCTCACTTATTGCCTTCAGAGCATTTTGTTTTAAACAAATTAATCAGTCATCTCCCTTAAACTGATTTGGAGCATTTATTTAATTTGCAATCATATTGTGATTCAGAATTCAAAGAGGAACAGGTCTTTCATCATCTTGTCTTATCAAAACTATTCTAGAGGGCTGAAATGCTTTCCTGTATGAATCTCAGGTTTTATATATGAAATACATATTGTGAATACCACAATCATCCTTCTAAGAATTTTGTTACACAAAAATAATTTTGCAACGCTTCAAAACTAGTAAGAAGAAGCATTTTCTCTTCATGTCGGAAGGTGAAGACCTCTTGCCCGAATGTCAATTCCTACGTATTAATACAAAAGTATTTCCAGTGCTTATCAGTGTACTACTCTGATAGAACATGATAGATATTTCTTTTTATCGAAACTGTGCACTGCTCCAGAAGGTCCAGAATTGCACTGATACCAGGGGATGAAAAGTATCTTTAAAGTATCTTTAATACAACTTCTATATTATTCCCGTATTTTCGCCATCAGTGTCCACGTTTGTCCTGAATTTAATTGTTGAAAGTGGTCATCCTTCTCTGAGAAAAAGGTTTGCATTCCTGCTCCTTCCATCCATTATAATTTCAGCTCAGCTAGTTTCCAATAAGCTTCTTTCCTCATCAAAGCTCACTGCTGCTCCTAAATGTATCCATTCTAGGCTCTTTCCCCCTGCCATCCATTTTTCCAGTGCTACCCATATATTGTGATCTTGCAGTAGGAAACTGAAGGTATGCAACCATACCTTTAAAAATACTTTTAAAAGAAGAAGAAAGTATTTTGAAAGGGATATATGTGGAGGATACAATCAATAGAATCATTTCAAACCATTACACATGTTTTTCCTTCTCAGATATCTTCATTTCCCCTACCAAACAATGTAGGGGATGATGAGAGTAGTGGGTGGCATCTGGGAATTTCCCTTCCCAAACAAGGAAGAAGGTGCCTGGAGCCCCCACCCATCCAGTTTCATATGGTATAAAGCTGATTATGTTCTTAGCATTGCTTAACATGTCTAGATTGGGGGGGGGGGGGGGGAGAAGGACAAAAATCAAATCATGTATCCCTTTATGTAAATCAAGAATTCACAGAATTACTCTGTAGAAAATTTGCCCCTTGAAAAGAAAACCAACTGAGTGCTTTTCCATGTGGAAAGACAAACATCCAATGTGTATTTAGAAAGGCAAGCAGTCTGATAGTAAAAAGCTTTCTGCAGTGTACTACAGTACAAACACTCCTCTAGAAAGCTGCAGAAGAGGAGTTGAACTACAAAGCATGAATTTCTTCTAAATTTAGAAGGGTATTTAATGTTGAAACTTAGAGATTGTCAATCAGCAAAGGAGGTCAAGAAAAATAAAATGTGCTTCTGGCGTTTTAGTGTAGAGTTTCTTGAAACTGTTGGCTTTTTAAAAAAAAAAATACGTTCACTACCACAATGCTGTCTCATTATTGCATGACATTTTCACCTTTCATACTATGAACTTCTTCAAATTGAAGGCCTTTTTTCTCCGATCAAGAAATCAAAGTAGCTTCTGAACAGAGCAAACCAATGACAAATAACATGCAACTTTTAGAACTGAGGTTATAACTTTATGATCATTCTTTATGCCAAAAAGTACCTGAATAGTAAGTGAATTTAAGTGCCAACAAATTTGCTAACTTAAAGCATAAATGAACCCTTGGTCAAACTTTAGTATGTTTTCATCTTCTTTCTTATCCCTATCATGAGGAGCATGTTGGGAGTCACCAAAATGCTTTGGCTATCTTCATAAGATAAGTGAACCCCCCCCCCCACCAAAATTGCATAACTAACGATTTCAACAATTCAAACCATTTTTTAAAAACATGATGACATTAAAATACTTCATTACAGATTTTTTCCTATTTATTGCTCTCACATGCAAAGAAGTGTAAAGATTACTAAACAGGTTCTCCACAATTAATGAAATAAAGGCACAACATAAATTGTTTGGTACAGTTATTTTTATTGATCTTTGTAGTTTTAACTGCATTTTGAAACAATGTATGATGTTCTTTTTATATTGTAAGCCATCTAGGAAATATTATTGATAGGTATTATTGATAGCTCTTGATAGGAACTCAGTTCAGGCAGCTCTCTGGTGGGCACTATTGCCAGTATAAGAGGTGCTTGTGGTAAGTTCCAGCACCCCTTTTCTTTTCTTTTATTGAAGATTTTCTTGATTTACAAAAATATGTGCAATGTCTCTCGTAACAGTTTCATTTGTTGAG
This sequence comes from Zootoca vivipara, assembly GCF_963506605.1. Taxonomy (NCBI): domain Eukaryota; kingdom Metazoa; phylum Chordata; class Lepidosauria; order Squamata; family Lacertidae; genus Zootoca; species Zootoca vivipara. The sequence goes on along the minus strand of NC_083284.1, from coordinate 50,461,607 downwards.
ACATTGGGAAGAAAAGGGAGAAAGAGGTAGATGGGGAGGGTGGGTGGGGTCGGGTGATGATGTATCTATTTTGCTTAGTATATGTCGGGTTTTTTGTCAGTGTCGCTTGTGTAGGTTCTCTGCTGTTCGCTTGTGTTTCTTTTGTGGTGAGAGATGTTGGGGTTGGCCTAGGATATGGTTGTTCATTTGTGGTTGGCTGTGGTGGTCTTTGTTTGTGTGTGAGTGGGTTGGGTGGGTGGGTGTACCGGCACCTCTTTTTATACAAAAATAGCACTGATTAAAAGGTGAATGATGCTCTATGAAATGCTTAATTCAGAATAATATTTCCGAAGATTAAATGTTTCATCTATAGTTTTCCTGGTACATCAAAATAAACAGTTTGTCATGACCTGAAGGGACCATTTCATACACATGGATACTGTGTCAGAGGATGTTTTTTCAGAATTTTTTAAATTCTTTTTTAAAGACTTAAAGACACACACACTCACTCACACTCACACACACTCACAGATGTTTATATCAACTGTATGGACTTCTATATCTAGCTGGGAACTATACATGCTTAGGAGCAGGCTTCTGCATATATATCTGGAACTGCAATCACAGTGACAGAACAAGAAGCTGAGACTGCACATTTGGAGTCATTTCAGAGATCAAAATTCCATGCATATTAAATTTACAATGCATAATAAAAAAAGTAATGGGCCAAAATGGTCAATACCTGAAAAGGTGTTTTTTTATATATATAAAAAATAGATAACAAAAATGATGTTTATTTTCTTTATACTTCTATGTCACACATTTCTTCCATCGTGGAACGCAAGGTGGTATACATGTGGTTCCCATCGGGCCTCCTACCTAGACATTGACCAGCTATGGACCTGCTCAGGAGTAAGAATATGTAAATACATTGGTACCTCAGGTTAAGAACTTAATTCTTTCTGGAGGTCCGTTCTTAACCTGAAACTATTCTTAACCTGAGGTACCAAGTTAATGGGGCCTCCTGCTGCCGCCGCCGCACAATTTCTGTTCTCATCCTGAAGCAAAGTTCTTAACCCGAGGTACTACCGGTATTTCTAGGTTAGCGGAGTCTGTAGCCTGTAGCGTCTGTAACCTGAAGTATTCAACCACTGGACTTTCGCCACCCAAAATATTGAAAGATACTTAAAACTTCCATCATACTAAATTAGGACGAAGTCTGATTGCTCTGCTCCTAACCCCAAGCACAACCAAGCTTTAAAAGGTAAGGTAACTCCAGTAATTCTATTAATGGTTAAGTACAGTACAAAGTTTCAGATCTCTTTAGAAACCTCAGTCTATTTTTTTTCTACAGCTCTGTTTACTGATATAGAGTATGCCTAGAAGTAAAGTATATTAGAGGTAAGAAAAGGAGATGAAAATAGTGGATTTAATGGTTGGCTGTCAAAGAGGGAAAAATAACAATACTGCACTACATTGGTTCCATAGAGCTGCAAACATATATTATTATAACATGTATTCGAATTGTTGCTATGTAGATTAGGCTTTGGGGTCATGTTACAGTGTTAACTTCAATACCCAGCTAAGTTTTTAGCATGCCTGCAGGCCTTTTAAACTTCTATGGAAAATTACAGCATTCACTTCAGAACAGTAGTTTCATCCACCAAGTTCCTTTAAGGATTATTATGGTTTGGCAACATGATGCCAGTTCCAGCTAATGCATATGATGCCCTCATCATCCTTCATATGCTTTGTATGTCCTCTGTAGGTTGTGTAGTTTTAAGAGAAAACATTTGGTTTAGATTCCTTTTTTATGTAAAAAAACAACAGCTAAATTTGGGAGGCAATAACTAACAATACTGTATGGAAATTCTGCCTTAAAAAGCACAGCCACACACAAAGAGAGAAAAGTAAAATCTACAGTAAATCACAATTACAAATTCAAAATTGATGCTAATAACCATGCATCATATGGATGAAATCCACAGTGATTATAGCAATAGTTCACAAACTGGAGTAGGTTTCACAATGGAAACTTGGAGCAGAGTGGATAACTAGCAGGTGGGATCTAAAATCTTTTGTAACGAAGAATCAGCAATTGGCATATCCTTTAATATATGGTGTTGCTGACTTGTAAGAGTACCGAACCAGCACCTCTTTCCAAGCACTCTTATATAGGATGCTATTATCTCCTTCATATCTTCTGTTCACTAACAGTGGCTGAGATCAGTTTGATATCTCTTTAGTCTTCCAAAAACATCTTGTTTCTATAACTTTTCACTCTGTCCTTGGTTTACAAAAGCCTTAATTTCTTAAATATCTCTCAGTGCCCCTTTCATTATTTCAGGATTAATGCTACATAGATAAACCATCCATTTTCCTTTTACATTTTGCTAGGGAAAACTACGAGGAAAAAGAAGGAACATAAGCCATGAATGAATGAATCTTTATTTGCGTGTGTAGAACCTTTAACCATCCCCAAATAAATTCAGACAAGACTCAATTTTTTGGTATGGTTTTTGGCAGAAATTAGGTCACAACTTTATTGATTACAATCAAGTGAGTGGTTGCATAGGCTCTGGTTCGACTAGCTCCCTGCACCCTTAAAGGTAGTGCTGACCCCAGGGCACATTGGAAGGCGGGGTCAAGCCAGTCCACCAGCCAGATGCCCCCCTGGACTCTGGCTCTGCGCTCAACCCCTCTCAGGGTTAACAAACCAATAGTCCCAGGATTCCTTTAATGGAATACCCATCACATAGAGATGGCCAGACTGCTCTGCCACCCCTATCACCTGAACCAGAGCCTATCCACAACCTTACAAGTTGTGACGATTTGCTATGCGGCAGGCAAAATCCAAATGGCACCAGCCAATCAGCCAAGTGGGGAAAATTCCTGCTGTGCCCGTCCCAACGACAGACGACACATGACGGCATAGCAAGGTCAAGCGTGCAAGCCCTAAATATAGGGAGAAGTGGGTGGGTGTTCCAATGCACTGGCCCAAAAAGGGAAGCTCAGGGACACGTGCAGGGCTTAAATAGAGTTCCCTCGATACAAATTTGCTGGCATCCGATTGGTCTGATTGCACCCAGCATCAAGGGACCTCTAATAGGGTGTTGTGGCCATCCAAACGTTCCCACCCACAACACAGGGTCTGGTTGCCAGGTCACACTGCAACACGTGCCCTCTTGTTAGGGAGGACCTGATTTGCGTCACCCACCAGCCATATCAATAAAACAACAATACGGTACAAAGAATAGAAATAAAAAGTCTATATAAAATACATTTTAGGGTTTTGAATGATTTTTTTTCCTGGCCACAGCTATGGACAAAAGAAACACAAAGAGAGAGTAAAATTAAAAGAAACCCATAAACAACAAAATATTAGTTGGTCGGAGCAATAATTTAAAACAAAAAACAACAACTGTATAAGATCACTTTTCCAAAACTGAGAAGGCAGGTGATCTCAACACTGGATAATCCTCCTTTTAATCAAACTCCCTATTAAAAAGTGAATGTAATGTAAACACATTATGAGGCAACTTACTTATTTCAGACTGTTCTGCTACTGCAGGAATCTAAATATAGTGATAAATGTCATATCTCTGCTCACTTGTGTAATAATGTATTAAGCCACTAATCAGTTCCAACATTCATTCTGAAATTGAAAATCTTTTTCAAAAGCAACAGAAACAGTTACTGTAAATTTATACAGATAACTTACTGACAGATGAAAATTGACTACTTCAAAATGTATATGAACAAATAATAAACAAAATATATTGGAACTGAACTTTGTGGTGTGTATTTATGCTGTTCTGTTGCCAGTCTCTTCCTGCTTTATATAGGAAGAGATCTATAAAACTTTAAAGTGGTAAATTAAGTAATCAGAAGTCAAAAGAGTCTTAGGAGCAGAAGTGTACAAGGCAGTGCATTGTCTATTTTTAAAGGAAGACATAATATTGCATACTATTAGACTCTTAAGCTTATTCCTTTGTGAATTTATTAACTCTTAAGCAATAACCTCCTGGATTTTTTTTATTTTTAAAAATAACATTCTCTCAACAATAGAATATATTTTCACATATAAAAAAGGAGAAATAATAAACCAGTACAACTACTCTAACAGGAAAAGCTTAAATAAAAATTGGAGTTTTACATGGTGGCACGGGAATTAAGAATTGGCCAGTTCCACAAAAAAAGGACACAATTCACATAACTAATCATCCATAAAACCTATTACAAATAAACACAAGAAAAATTCAAAACACATAGAAGAGTGATGGAATTTCCACTTCAGTGACTGATAAAGTGAGATATGTCAGAAATCAACTGAGCTGGAAAAATGATGCTCTGAAGAGGTGCTTAAGATGATCTGTAGCTATGGTCTACCATTAGTCAAACTGATGACTCTTAATACATGGATATTTCGGGTCATCATATCTAGAATCTTAAATATCAGAAGACTGTCTTCATGTACAAAATAGCCAAGTATGATTCTGAAGTCGGTATTCTGAATAAAGAAGCCCTGTCACGAGACCAAAGCCAAAACTCTCTCCAAGCCATCAACAACCCCTATATTTTAAGATTAATCAAATACACGTGATCTGTTTTATTTTATTTTCCAGTGCTGCAAAATGCACAGGTGGCTAGGGTGTAAAGCTGTTCACCAGACGGGCTTGATCTTTAACAAGTACTGTACTAAATTTCACAGAAGGCTTGCTGGCACTCAGAATAGGTACCCCTTCTTCTCCTACCTCTCCCCCCACTTACCCTTTTGAGGCAGAGGAACAGAGCAAGTCAGCAGAGGGGACTCCACAGAAACTGATGGAACAAGATTCTTTGGGTCTTGTGCTACTAGTTTCATAATCCCCACTGAGAACTTTATTTATTGAAGGTATTTATATACACCTTCATATTCAGGATTTCTAAACAGTGTACATAAAAAATCATGCAGAGAGCATACAGAGAAGAATAATTAATCATGAAAACAGAAATCTACCTTAAATTGCTTGCTGAAATAAGAAGCACTTGCCATGCACCTGAAATTCAGCAAGGAGGGTAACTGTCTACTGTAAGCTAGTTTATATCTTTTCATTGGTTTATAACATTTCCTCCTTGAGGAAAATTATTCCAATGACATCAGATATCTATCTGACATCAGATATCTACCCTTCATGAAAAAGCAAAAATTATTGGGGTCTTTGGAGAACCCACAGCTTGTCTCCTTTCCCAGACCTAATTAAGTGGGCCTTTGTGAGCTGAGGATAATAGCTCAGCAGTCGTCCTGTATCACGAGGGGCTTGTGACGTGTCATGTAAACAGGAAGCAGGAAGTACCTGTTGCTATTGTGTATCTGAAATATATGACACTGTCTGTAAGCAATCTGTCTGTTGCTATGCTGTTTGTCGGAGCTGCAGCATCATGGAGTTAAATTCTCCTGGGTGGAGCTATCTTAAATTTGAATAAATCTTATTTGTTTTAATGAACAAGGGAGTGAAAGTGATTTATTTCACGAGCACTGAAAGCTGGAAAGTTTCCGCTGCTACAAGCTGCGTTTGAACTGTTATCTAAACTTCAGAAGGACGTTTAGAAACAAGGCTTTACTTTCGTGAAGGAAGCGTGCAAGGCAAGGAGTTTTTGCTACGCTGCTACAACTTTGTTAATAGGTTATGGAGGCAATAAATTCAGCTTTCAAGTGCCCATGAACTGTTTGGGAAAGAAGAGCTGTGGAAAAGTTGCTGCTGTTTTGAAAGCCGTAAAACTTCCAGCTTGGAGATCGTGCCGGCACAGCTGGCATATCTCGCTGGCAACCCGTAAATCTTCTCTTCCGGAGGCTGAGCTGAAGGAATCGTTGCGACACGTGAGTAAGCTGACAGCCCAGAAGGAGAAGTGTTTGGTTAATGATAGCAGCACAAGCTTCAAAGGTTTTTATTTGCCCTATTTGCACATCGTTGCCAGAGGGCATGCCACCCCAGCACTCCTGCTAAATTCCCGTGGCGCAGCATGGAATGCTGTGGTCACGCCCACTCCCAGGGAAGAGGGAGAAAGGGGGACAAGAGGGGGCTGGCCTGCTGTGGGCAGACAGGAAGCAAATGCTTTGAGAGGCTTTGCTGAAAGGTGGACAAATGGGAAGGACAGCAATTTTGCTACGCTCCCAAATGGAGACTTGGCAGTCAGCCAGGATCCACGGCCGATCCCTGCATGCCCAACCCCAAAGGTGGGGGTTGTTTTGGCACAACGCAGAGCCAATTGGGCTGAAGATGTTTCACAGCTGCGTGCTGTTTTGGAGCTTTCCTGTGATGCACAGTTTCTCAGAATGGCTAGGCAAGGCTTTGCTGCTGCAAAGGGCTGTTTTGCCACAGCTGAAGGCAAGGCTACTTGCGAGGGCTGTTTTGACCAAGGCATGGAAATTTCCACTGTGCAAGGCTGCTCAGTTCCCAGGAATGCAATGGGGCCCGTGTGCAAAGTCCTGGAAGATTCCATTGTTGATGAGCAGAGGCATTGTTCCATCCTACGTCATCTTGAAGAAGATACAGGCCAAGGTCGCCAGCTGGCCCAGATAACGTGTTCTCTGGAAGAGCCTGTGAATGGCAAAAGGACCACCAGTTTGGGACGCTTGTGTGCTGGCAATCGGTCAGCAGGTGAGTTCCGTCATCTTGTTGTTGCAGCAAGAGATGAAGCAAGTGGCGTGCCAGTTGCTAAGCAACACTGGCTAGGAGACTCTGGACTCCAGACCCCTGGTGGTGAAGTCCTGAGCTGCAAGAACTTTTTCCCTGGAAGAGGACTAAGTTTTGTAAATGGCATTAAGTTTCACTCTGTACATGCTAATATTGCTAATATTGATGTATTTGATTTGCCATTGATGAAATGTAATTTGTCATCTGTCTTGTCTTTGTTAAAAGATAGTTGCAATGTACATTCTGAGGATGTTATGTGCTCAATGGAGGGTGGATTGTTGATGTGTGTGAAATGCAATGTGAATGAGTCTTTTATCCTTGTGACAGGTGAAATCATCTCAGGCACGACTGAGGTTCAGAGTGCCAGCATTAGTCCACACCGCAATTGCGCCCACTTGTGGCAACAAGGTTGTGCGCACGTAAGTGAAGTGCAGAAGGTACCAGGTGTAGGTACAGATACACAACCAGAGATGTGTAACGTGTTGACATGCTCTAAGGTTCTTGGTGTTGTTTGTCACCAAGCCAAGGCTACTTCATGTGAAGGTTCCAGGTCTGCCAATGTTTCTAGTCAGGCACTTATGCTGACTCAAATGGATTCCTGTAGACCAAGGGAAGCGCTCCGTATGGGCGGAACCCAAATATTTCTGTCAGATGGCCACACCAGAATGAGCTTCACCATACCTCTCAGGAGGACAGGGGAGGAGTTAGGCTTGGTTAGTGAGTGGGTTCAAGCTGTGAAGCCAAAGTTTGCCTGTAAGGTGTTTTGTTTACAGGCCGATCATGGATCAGTTTGTGCTGAGGGCACACTGCAAGGTTTCTTTCCACAGGAAGGAAGCAAGCACAGATTGTCAGCTCCCAAGGAACTGCAAGGCTGTGAGGTAGCTGGACAGGATACGATTCTTGGAGAGACGTTGTCAGCTATAGTCTTTGTTGCCAGTTTTCTGAGGAAGTTCTGGCCATGCAATTCAACGGTAGGGTGTGAATCCTATTTGTTGCTGTGTAGCGAGGAACCAGAGGTTTCCTTGAGGTTGTTTGAATGGGGAGTCTTTGTGATGCAATCTGAAGACGGTCCCATGTCCCGAAAGGTAGTTTTTGTGGATTACGAACTTTGTTCAACGTTTTGGATGTTCGTGCGCCCAGGATGTGTTGAGACACGGGTGATACTCAGCAATAGCATTGAGTTCTGTGAGGCACAGGTGTGGATACCTATCCACTACAGTCCTGATGTGCTTACAGGTTTGGCAGGTTCTAGTGTTGATGGACAGGCTGTGTCTGGTTGTGAACCAGCCAGTACTCCATCCACAGGTACAGTTGTGCAAGGTACAGTTAGGGACAGTGGTTCAGTTGAGGGACCGGATCCAGGGACTGTTGCGACAGTTTTCGCTGGAAACGCGAGCTGGATGCTCAGCGCTGCCCAGATTAATGCACAGCAGGGAGGAGTTTCAAAGCAAGAGCCTAGGAACACTCTCACACCTCCAGTGCCAGGCACTGGTAGACAAGCCATTTGGGACAGGTTGTTCCCGCGCCAAGATTCAGGAGCTAACAGCACGCGCAGTAGTTCGCGCTATGCATTTCCTGAGGTCATTGGTACTCAAGCAGGTTTCATCATGACGTGGTCAGATGAGGATGCAGTTGCTATGTTGAGCAGGTCAGAGAGGGCCACGAAAAGGATCTCTACTGACAGATATACAGCCACTAGTCTGTAGACTTGTATGGATCAGTGTGAGCCAGAAAGCTTCGAGGAAGTTCATCAATTGCCTGAGGAGGTGACCAGGAAGTGGTACAAGGCAATGCAGATGGGGTTAGACTCCATGGAAGCACAGAAGGTGTTTTTCACAGTGGCGCGGCCCGAGGGCCAGCGTGCTGTACACAGTCACGTGGTGTTTAAGCTTAAAACCACGGCAACTGGAGAATCTCAGTACAGGGCTAGGTTTGTAGCCAGAGATGTCTCAAAGCTGGAGGAGTTGCATTCTGAGAGTTTTGCACCCGCAGTACCTGAAGCGCTAAGATCTTTGTTATCTACAGCTGCTCAGGAAAGTTTTGTTTTTAATATCAGTGACGCTTGTCTGAATTCACCGTTGGAGGATATGCTGTACACGCTATCTCCACAAGGGTTTGAGATCAATGAGCCTGATGATGTCTTGAAGTTACATATACCCATTTATGGTTTGAAGCAGTCAACCGTAAGTTTGGATGAAGTTTTGGAAAACTTAGGTTTCCAAGAGAAATTTGCTGATAGTTGTCTTTATCTGGCAGGTTCTAGCCAGGAGCAAATTCTTGTGTTCTGTTTTGTAGATGACATCATATGCATTGCAAATACAGAGGCACAGGTGCAATGGTTTGCACAGGAGCTTGACAGGTATTTTAAGCTCAAAGAATTAGGTCCCGTGAGGGTTTACCTAAGTGTCAGGATTGACAGATCTGCGGATCACAGTTTCTTGCTGAGGCAGGAAGGTAAGATTGAACAGTTGGTTGCAAAGTTCAAGAAGGCTGATAGTGCTAGTATCAGAACACCCTTAGAGATTTGTTTTGTTGAGGATAGTCAGTCCGGGGAACACTCTGAGTCCCAGAGCCCCGCGATGTTCCAATCAGCTCTAAGGAGTTTGTTGAGTTTTTCTCAGTGGAGTAAACCAGTTGGTATGTTTGCTGTGAAGAGGCTTAGCCAAGAGGATGCACAGCCCAGTGTGCATGACCGGAATGGCATAAAGAAAGTTCTTAGGTATCTGGGAGATACTGAGGAGTTGTGTTTTAGGCAGCCAGTTATGAGTACAGCACAGGACACGTGCTGGTCTGGCAGCAACTGGGCCAAGTTGCAGGACAGGGAGTCAGCAACTGAGATAGGTGTGAAGTATGATGATGCTCTGATGGAATGCTATTCCAAGCGTCAAAGCTTTATTACTCTTTTCTCTGCGGAGACTGAGTGTGACGCTCTTTCAGGAGTCTGTGGAGCGATTCAGGTTTGCCAATGTTTGGTCCAGAAGGTCAACGGGGAGTGTTGCCAACCCATCACGGTTTGGGAGGACAACCGGCTCTGTTTGATGCTTACTGAGACTGGTTACGTTATAACCAGTGCCAAACGCGCTGACATTCGTTTTTGGAACGTTTGTCAAGGCGTCCACGCAGGATTGGCAAAACTGAGGGATTGCCCGAGCCAGGGGAACCTGGCAGTTGGGTTCACCAAATCTTTGGGTTTCCGGAGACGTAAGGGATTCTGCAAAGGTTTGTGTCTTGCGTAAGGAAGTTCTTTACGCTACCCCTGCGATGCAGGACGAGAGGGGGTGTGAGCTGAGGATAATAGCTCAGCAGTCGTCCTGTATCACGAGGGGCTTGTGACGTGTCATGTAAACAGGAAGCAGGAAGTACCTGTTGCTATTGTGTATCTGAAATATATGACACTGTCTGTAAGCAATCTGTCTGTTGCTATGCTGTTTGTCGGAGCTGCAGCATCATGGAGTTAAATTCTCCTGAGTGGAGCTATCTTAAATTTGAATAAATCTTATTTGTTTTAATGAACAAGGGAGTGAAAGTGATTTATTTCACGAGCACTGAAAGCTGGAAAGTTTCCGCTGCTACAAGCTGCGTTTGAACTGTTATCTAAACTTCAGAAGGACGTTTAGAAACAAGGCTTTACTTTCGTGAAGGAAGCGTGCAAGGCAAGGAGTTTTTGCTACGCTGCTACAACTTTGCTAATAGCCTTCAACCAGAGGGAGGAATATGCTGCCTTGAGTTCTGTCAGGGAAAAAGGCAGGGTATAAATAACATCATCATCATCATCATCATCATCAGGGGCACTTGGCTCTTCTCACTTTGTTTACTTTGAACAAAATTCAGTTTGCCTTGTAAGGAGGAGATAAACCACAATCCCACTACCACACTAAGCAAAGCCTTGGTTTGGTTGCTGCAACACACTGAGCTAAAAGAATGAAAAGAAATTTGTAGAAATTTATATCTACAAGAATCACATTTTTCTAAAAGAAAAGGTTGCATACAAATTAATTTCAAAACATAAGCTGTCCTAGAAAATGTAGTTGTTGTTGGCATCTGTCTGTCTTGCGAGACAATGAAGTATGCCTCTGAGGGTGAGCGCATGTGGGCAGTGTGTATGGAGGTCCTGGGCTGCCCAGATGACAAGACCCACCCACTCCAGCCAGCGTCACTGATGTAGTCCAAAGGAAAGCAGAGAGCAATATGTTTGGCACCAGCTAGGCTGTGGGAGTTGCCGGAAAGAGGCAGACAAGATGCCATCCAACTGTCTTAGGGACTCCACTCTGGATTTGTGTAGGGTCACTCCTTAGCCGTGACTTCTACTGAATATATCCTGCAAGGCAACTGAGGTTTACAATCAGAGTCTTTCTTCTCCTAGATGGGCTGCCTTCCAAGGTTGATGATCCCCATCTGCCCCTCACTTCCCTCTACAGCATGGGCAGAAACTGCCTTCTTGACCATTGGACCCACTATTGGTCTTGTCTGCTCAATCCACCAGAGCCTGTTTGTCATTTAGGGGAAGTCTCTAACTCACTGAGGGTTTGAGACCCATTGGGTACCCTCACTTGGATTGTCAGCCAGTCAAATACGTTCAAGGTGAGGCTGCTGTCACATGCTGACAACTTCTAGGAGCCACAGGTGAGAAACAAAGGGAAGGTGAGAACCAGGGAACAAAGGTGGACAGACTACCCCAGAAAGAACACATGTCCCCCACCACAGGTACTACCCTTTCCTTAACACCCCATAAAATGTAGTAAATACAAATTAATCCAGCAAACACATAAGACTATCTGTTCAGTTCAGCACATATAAATTCAAATACTATATTTTCTTATATCTTTTCTTTAAATAAACATTATATTTAATGAATATAGACATTACAAGTGCCATAAAAAATCTAAATTATCATAATTTTCTTGTATTGCTTCAAAGCGATTTCACTTCAAAAGGGTACTTCATAAAATTATGAATCTGTTGAGAAAGCTTCAGTATGCAAACCAGAAACCATCAACAAACCATGCAACACCACAGGGATGGGTAGCAAGCATCATAATCATTCACAAATATTCACCAACTTTTAGTGGTCTCCACCATTTGAAGGGTTATAATTTTGAGAATTATTCTGTAAAAAGCCTTCTTAAAGAAACCAATTGTGATCTAATTTGTTTGGAAACACCAGCAGCAGCCTAGCAAATAAAAGAACAGGGATTTCTGTAAGAGGCGGACTGAGAAGAGCAACATGCGGGAAGACATTAAGAACTGATCATTTGATTTGACATTGGGGGATTATTTGATAATAGTTTGGGGTGGATTGGAAGGGATTTAGTCAAGAGGATTTGATTGCTAGGTTATTGTGGTATATTTTTGTGGAGAGCAAAAATGAAATCTGACTTAGATTTTAACAAGAGAGATTTGTCTAAGGACAGTATCTTTTTGCTTAAAGAAAAGGGAGAATTGACAGCGAGAGGCATGATTGCTTGAGAAGCAGCAGTGAAATGACTCATTTGAGTGAAAGAGAATCACATTCATGAGGGTTGAAAGGAATATGTGGGAAGAAATGCAGGTAGGAATGGTGGTGAAGGAGAAAGATGTTGAATTGCTATAGCCAAACAAAGGAAATGAAATAATACAAATGAAAGGGGAACAATTACTGTTCACTATAGAATAATAAAAATGGAGGAATGTGAACAATAAAACAGAAAACTTACAACTATACCAGCAAATTTAACAATGAAACAAAAACACGAAGCTAAGGTAGATCAAAAGACCTGTCTTTATTTCAGCTCACAAAAGCACTTATTCCTTGGTGGATTTATTTATAGATTTATTTAATTTTTAAAATGTATACCCCACACCTACTATCTAAGGCACTCAAGGCAGCTAACAAGCCACAATACAATAACATTATTCTAAAAATAATACAATCCCACCAATTAAATACCATAATGCTCGTTTTTAAAAAAACACAGTACCAATTCCAGCACAGCCAAGCACTAAACAAATTATCAGCCAAAGGTGTTTTTGAATGGTCATGTCTTTACCATACAGTGACATGGCCTGCTGTGCCTTACTTGGCGAGGCATTCCACAGGACCTCTGCCACCACAGAGAATGTATTGTATTAGCCTTCATTGCCATCAGCTGTGTCTCACAAAGTTAAGGTATCCAGAGAAAGGCTTCAAGGCATGCATGGAGGGATATGAAGAAGGAGGTGGTACTTAAAAACATGGGTCCTAAACTGATTAGAGCTTTGAAGGCTAACATTGGCACCTTGAAATAAGCCTATGAATCACCAGGTAGTCAGTTCAGGTGGTATAAGATTGATGTAATGGAATCTTAAGAACACATGAAGAGCCTGCTGGATCAGGCCATTGGCCCTTCTAGCCCAGCATTCTGTTCTCACAGTGGATGACCAGATGCCTGTAGAAAACACTCAAGCAGGATGTGAGCACCACAACACTTTTCCTACTGTGGTTTCGAGAAACTGGTACCAAGAAGCATTGTTGCCTCCAACTGTAGAGGCAGAGCATAACAATCATGGCTATTGATCTCTACTCCATAAATTTGTCGAATCCTCTTTTGAAGCCCTCATTGTTTCTGTGGGAGCGAGTTCCATAATTTAACTATGCCGTGCATGACAAAATACTTTCTCTTTTTCTGCCCCTAATCTTCCAACAATCAGCTTCACTGGATGTCCACAGGTATGTGTGTGTGTGTTTTGAGGGGTTTTTTTGGGGGGGGGGCTTTTCTCTATCCACTTTCTCAATGCCATGCAAAATTTTATAAACTTATATAATGCCATCTATCATTTACCTTTTTTCTAAACTAAAATGTCACAAATGCCACAACCTGGTTTAGAGGATATCAGTGGTTACCAATCCTGCTGCTTCTGCTAGAGGCAGTAATGCTTTTGAATACCAGCTTCTGAAAAACATGGCAGGTGAGAGTTCTCTGGTGCTCAGGTCCTGCTTGTAGGTTTCCCATGGGTTTCTGGTTGGCCACTGTGAGAACAGGATGCTGGACTAGCTGTGACTCCTGCATTGCTGGCAGTTGGACTAATGACCCTTGGGGTCCCTTCCAACACTACAATTCTATGCATCTGGAATATTTACTATGATCTGTAATCTACTGGACATGTAAGAAATGCTAAATATTTTGGCTGCAATTCTGCACATGTGGCTTATTCTAACTTTAATAGTTAACCAGGATATCAAACCACATATTTGTACGTAAATGTGGTTTACTCAACAGTGCAAGCAGTACACTTTCTCTCTCTTCTTCTCCTCAGTGCAGGAGGAATAGGATTGCTGAAACCTTCTTTCCCTTTTGCATAAACCATAGTTACATACAAACCTGAACCTCCCTTTTTACCAATAAATACACATTTAACCAAAATCTACTCTAAACCAATATAATCCTGCTACTCAAAAATATTCTACATGCCTAGATGCTCTTTTACATTAGTAGTCTGAACAGGAGGTTATGATATCTATACTGTATAACAAAACTCCCTTGGGTGAGTAACTCGTGATAAGGGGTGCTTAAATCCTATTCCTACACACTTATTCTGCCTTGCATATGCCAAACACACATATACATACACACCCAAGGTTGTCTAATTATGTTTACCCAGCCAGCTCCTAAATAAAAATAAATGGAACCTTTTAGGCCCTTATCAAATAACAAATTTCATAATGAAAACTTCAAAAAGCAATGCAATATTCTGAATAAATACAACAATGCAAACAACAATAACTGGGACTTTGGGCAGGGGGGCAGGGAGTAGCAGCTCAGGTATGGGTACAAAAATACCCTGTGGAGTTGGGCTACAAAAAAAATATTGATAACAAATTTTGTTGTGGAGGACGGAAGTTCAGAATGTTACCTCCAGGAGGCTGATGTCCACAAAATAAACCCTCTGATACACACACACACACACACACACACACACACACACACACCCTCAACTGAGATGGTTATACAATTGTGAACTTTGGATCAAGTCCTTAAAAATGTTTCTCAAGTATAGAGAGTTTCTCTCTTGCATGCTCATTTATTTATCCTGCTCTTTTGTTTAACGGGATAAGATTTGTAGAAAGTGACACAAAGAGTTCCCTCCTGCTGCTTTTTTCTTTCCCTCATAATCCCCTCTCTGCAGGCACATTACTTTCTTCCAGCAGATGTGGCTTGCTCCCAGCCCTGGTAGAATTTCTGCCTCAAGAAACTGCAACTTAGCTTCTACTAGTCTATGGATGAATATGGTCAACTGAGGAGGACTTGGGGTTTTCAGTCTCTCCCTGTGTCACACACACTTTAACACAAAAGCATTAGAATACGTGGTGTTTGGATATGTAAGAATGATTATATGGATTTTCATTTTACTATTGTTGTGTGAACACTCCAGAAGCTTGTGTATACCCTTCAAAATGATGTTGGCATGCATCTCGCAATGCAAGTCTTAAGATGACATATGGACAAAAGTAACAATGGAACCCATTGATGGGAAGCTCAGTTCTTTCACAGAATCTAAGCTCAGCGCCACCAAAACCAACGGATAGTAGTACTATACTTTATAAAGCTGGTGTGAAAACGCATTCACATTTTATACTCTCAAAGCTATTTGGATAGTGCATATTTTTGGAGGAGGCTTGAAGTAACTTCATGCAGTTTTAAATAACATTCATTCCATTATATTATTTCTAATTAATTTTATTTACATATTTTTGTATCTGACTGTTAATCTGTAAACTCTGAACAAGTGATATTTGAGACAAATTGTCCGTACTTTCACTGTGTGGAAATTTCCTGATAAAATGAATGGAAAAGCAGTCTCAAAAGACATGTGAAGTGAATCATAACTGAGCAATTAAATCAGTGTATTTCCAATATATGATTTAAAATGTTTCTATTTTATGTAATTACAAAATTCAAGTATTAATATGAATTATATGGTACAGTCATTGTCAGATGTGATCTGATTTGCTCTAATGAATCTCCATTGGATATATTTTTTATACATTAAGGGAATCAAAGCATCTGGAAACTAAAGTCCTCTGATTATCTAAAGTACAGTAACTACACAAGCAGAACAATTTATTCCACAGTGACCATTACCAAACACACTAATGCAGTGGTGGAAAGGGACCAGAAAGGATGAACATAGCACCCAACATCAATTTAAATCTTCCTTCTGAAAGTATAAAAGGCTACACACATCTTTTGAATTCTACTGAGGTAAATTAATGTAGTAATATGGAGGTGTTATGCATTTTTTAATCCAAACATTCAATACAATGACCTAGTTCACACAGAACCATGTATGCATGCTAGCTCCTAGAAAGGAGCCGCCTGTCCCTGCCTCATTTGCTCCTCTATAGTTCTTTCAGCTCTGCACAGCAGCTAAACTATTTGTTATCCAAACCTGGGATGGAACCAAAACAGGCATAGGCAAACTCGGCCATCCAGATGTTTTGGGACTACAACTACTATCATCCCTAGCTAACAGGACCAATGGTCAGGGATGATGGGAGTTGTAGTCCCAAAACATCTGGTCGGCTGAGTTTGCCTATTCCTGAACCAAAACTTTCCTTACTCAACTACAACCAAGAACAAAACCTACAAATGAGGATTGACACACACACACACACACCTTTTACAGTGGTATCTCTGGTTACGAACTTAATTCATTCCGGAGGTCCATTATTAACCTGAGGTACCACTTTAGCTATTAGCTAATGGGGCCTCCCACTGTGCCACTGCTGCACAATTTCTGTTCTCATCCTGTGGCAAAGTTCTTAACCCGAGGTACTACTTCCGGGTTAGCAGAGTCTGTAACCCGAAGTGTCTGTAACTCAAGGTGTTTGTAACCTGAAGTACCACTGTACTTTCAAATAATAATCAGGTTTGATACTGATAGTGAAAAATCAGACCCTCTTCTCCTTTTAATAGATTGCTTGTTTGTTTTACAATAAAAAAAACACAGGACAGTTTACATTGATTAAAATACAAACAAAACGATCTAAGCAGTTATGAAACCATAAGAACTAAAAGGCAGCAAGGTTTTCAAGATAGTTAAAACCTATATATGTCCAAAAGGCCCAGGAGCAGGGCAGAAAGACTTGGCATCAAAAGACAAGAAGACAGGTGTGTCTGTCTGTGGAGAGTATTTTATAATGGGATGCCACCAATGAGAGGACCTTCACTCTCTTTGGTAGTAATATGCCTAGCCTCAGACAGTGAAAACACCATCTTCTGAAGATCTTAATGTATGGATAGTCACATTCTTTAAGAGTATTCTGACTATTGCATTCATACTGACCTCACAAGATGGTGCCCATGCTTTATATTTAGGACTGGAAGCTAAGCTGCTGTGTCTTCACAGACAGAAGACTATATATATATATATATATATATATATATATATATATATATATATATGTGTGTGTGTGTGTGTGTGTGTGTGTGTGTGTGTGTGTGTGTGTGTAAACTGGGCATGTGTGTTCCTCTCCAATGTTCGACAAAACTGCTTAACTGATTGCGTTCAAATTTTAACACAAAGCCAAATGTGACTGGAATAGCAAGCCCATACCGTTCTCAAAGACAAATGTCACACCTGGGCCATGTAAAACCCCTGTTCAAAAACACACAACTCACCCTAAAGTGCATGCTGGGAAATAGAACCAGGAGACCTTGCACAACAGCGGCCTCTAGCTGCGGCTACACTGGTACTGCAGGTAGGAAAGCTTCCCACTCCACAGCAGCTTGGCTTGGCTTTGCAGACTAGGCCGAGTAGAAGTTTGCAGACTAGGCCGAATAGAAGTGGGGGCTCCCCTGCGTGGAGGAGGGGGGGAGGAGGGGGCAGAAAAGGTCATGGGTCGGGACAGGGTGGGGCCAATCACAGGGATGAGCCACGGAGGTGGGGGGAGGAGTCTGAAGGGGGACTCTGAATCATAGAATCATAGAGTTGGAAGAGACCACAAGGGCCATTCAGTCCAACCCCCTGCCAAGCAGGAAACACCATCAAAGCATTCTTGACATATGGCTGTCAAGCCTCCGCTTAAAGACCTCCAAAGAAGGAAACTCCACCACACTTCTTGGCAGCAAATTCCACTGTCGAACAGCTCTTACTGTCAGGAAGTTCTTCCTAATGTTTAGGTGGAAGCTTCTTTCTTGTAAGGGCCCATTTAACAGACTAATCCACAGTGGGGCCAACAGGGGCACCTGAAGCGGGTCTCTGAGGACCCATTTAACAGACTAAGCCACAGCAACGCATGGCAGGGCCAGGTAGTATCTTATAAATATGTCCAGCATAAACACAAGTAAAATGAATTGACTTTACAGAACAGCATGGTTAAGTAGAACGTTTTAATGATTACTGATAATTTATTTCATTTTTCCCATTCTAGATAAGGCTTCATCCCAATTAAACCAACTAAACATTGGCTCCTCTTATGGAACAGGAAGGCAGGGTGCAGGCAGGAGGAAGAGTTAAGACTGGAAAATGTTGAAATATGTTGTTACCTCTGTGTTACAAAATTCAAAGAAATGCTTTACTGGGGAAAAAAACCTTCCAATTTATTAATAAGAAAACCAAACCACAATTATGATATCAAATGTTTGTTTTATGCATTGTACAATACCCTTGGAAAAAATTACCTGCCCAGACAACAAAGCCTTCAAAAAGACCTCTTTTGTTCCATTATTGAGTTTCTCAAAATCAGTGCTAAATCTCAACTTGAACCTCTTTGACCCAGATTCCTTCAGGAAACAAGAATGGAAATAATCCTACATATGAAACCCTTTTGAGGGGGGAAGGAAACCAAATTCTTAAAGACAGTTTTGTAAAGGAAAGCCTTTGAAGTGTTACAAGGTCAGACATTTTGACAACAACAAAAATCTGTCTCTATGCTCTGTTGCTGCCACCAATGCTAACAATTATAAGCTTTCAGTGTTGTGAATAATTCAGAATCTCATCTGTTCCATTCAGTGTAAAGGCAATGTTGAGAGAACAAGGTCAGCCTCCTCCACCCTCACAGCCACTGACTTTTCCACCCTGACACCAGTCTGATTGCATGATACCCCTAGTGTTTGACATACATTCCCTGACAGGTTCTTAACTGCAGTTAGTCTACTTAGCTTAACGTATAGGAAATAAGGGCACAATAAGATGACATGTTTCAGGGCTTAGGAATACAGTATCAGCATTCAGGCTTCCAAATATATTTCAAATAATTAAAACATAATGGGGCCACATTTCATTGGGTGGAAAATCTGACATATGTCAGTCCACACATTGCATCAATGGAAGACTGTCTGGTTTCATAGCAACAGCATGACTTACATATGGTATATTAAAATAAACACTAACACTACAGTCACCTGGTTACCAGAAGCTAAACTTGTGAACAAGCCCTTTTGAGCTTGTTTAGGAAAAAACTACAAACTCCTGTCATTCAATCTTTAATTTTGTGATGGCAAAGTACATGGAATAATGGGCAGTATTCACACACGTTCTGCTTTACATTTTCCGCTGAATATGATGCGTCACACAGAATAAGGAGGTTTTCATCAACCAATGAAATAAACAATATACCATGGTATTCAATAATGTTTTCGTTTAAAGGCTTTGTTCAGATTAAGCATTATTGGAAACACCCGCCCAATGTATATATTCTAACTTCTCTCACATAGTAATACAGGTACATAATAAATACTTTTATTTCAAGGAAGACAAATTATTAATGTTCACCACTTTGGAAAGATGATAGAGTTTAGACTGTTAAATTGTACAATATGGAACCAGGTAGACACATCAGGCAATACTGATACAAAGTTAAAATATTTATACTGTTCTACAAAACTGCTCCTTTGGGTTTCTGACACCACCGTATATCTTAACAGAAATCAAAGGTAATACTTACTTACTAGCTATATAGATACTATTTTTCAGCCAAGGCAAGTAACCTTTATTATTCATAGAGCCTCCTTCCTGCTCATTTTATATCCTCAAATCATTTGAATATAGACAAATTCTCAAAAAAGCCCTGCATTGTTTTCCACACATGTAACTTTTTTTGCATTTACTCCTCCCTTGCTTCCTCCCACATATTTCAGTGGCACCCGTCCCCTCATACTATTAACACAGAACACTCATATACTCTCACTATTCAGACATGACAGCCTTATACACACATACACACAATCTTAACAGACAACCAGTCAGACACTGCTGCCTACTTCATTCACAACTGAACACATTTTAACCAACAATACACAGCCCAGTCAGTCACCTAAATCTTTACTGGTTAAGTTGCCAAAGTTTCTCCTCATCTGTTGTAACTACCATAAGCATTCCATAACACTTCAACAGCCTAAATAGCTAGAAGGTCATGTCAACAACATGAAGCCAGAGCACCTCATGACAACAGCAATCAGGTAGTATTACGTTAATCTCAAATTCACTTTTCTTTTGTTGAGTTTCTTTAATTTTTCAGAGAAAATCTGTAAATTTGCTAGCAGTGATTTGTGCCGCTGTTCACTGGTAGTAAAGGGCTTCTGGCACTGATGGAGAGGGATGTCTTCCTAATGCCCTTAGTGGAGTTGTGAGGCAGCAGGCGAATGCAGACTCCTCAATCAGCACCATGCTAGTAAATGCCATGGCTGCTAAATACTGCTAAATTAAGTCAGAATATGGAATAGATTTTTTTTGGAGGGGGTACTGGGGTTCAGGGTATCATAAACCTGTTTTTGGCAGTTTGGGGTTTTATGTATTTATTTGTTTTAGTGTGTAAAACCTGCACTTTCATAAAATACATCAAGGCAGCTTACTACATATAAAATCCAGAAAAATCAGTCTATATAAATATCCACAAAATGCAATTAAAAACCTCAGTAATGGATGAAAATTGTTAGGAACTTTGACCCCTTTGCAGATTGATCGATTGGAATAAGCACTTTCTCTCCTCATCCTAATCCATTCAGGCTGATAGAAGTCTGGGCCTTTAAAAGCAAATACTCTCCTAGACTGAGGTGGAAATCTATGGCCAGGACGGAAATGTGTTTCTTGATATTCATCCCACAACCTTAGGCCTGCCTTCCAGGCTTCTATAAGATGTTAGGGGCTTGAAATAACCAATACCATTCACCGTTCTCCCCTCACCTACCTGATAGGCCACTTTCCTTAATATTCTATGACTTCCCAAGGGAAATGAGCAGGCTACTGTAAATATTCTTCAGATAGCCGTTTCACTCAGAGTGGCCAATACTGGATAGATAGCTCAATCATCTGACTCAGTACAGGCAGCAATCATTTTGCATGCATCCACACACATGTTCATTGCTGCCAACCCAGAAGTGGCCTGAAAACAGGGAAGTGGCGAAACAGGGTGGGCTTATGCACACTCTGCCAATGGGTGTGTGTGTGTGTGAGGAATGAAACCACGGCACAAAATGCATGCCGCCTGTATAAGGAACCTTAAAATGTTCAATGAAATAAGTAAAATAATGAACCACGACATATAATGTAAATCCATGCCTATGTCTATTAACAAGATATGATTTTGGAGCGCGGTGGGACTGCCCCAGGCAGCAACTACCTGGCTTCTACTATCAGAGATCCCTTTAGTTGGAAATTCTATGGATTTAACATTCTTTCTGTATTCAGAACATTTGGGCTATTGTATAGTGGTACATAAGAAAAATCAGTGTTCCACTGCATGCAATCTACTTTAATAAATTATTTAAATCAATTTTGTAAAATACTTCACACACAGAAATTATGACCACTTAAGATATGATATTGTCTTATAAACAGATAATCGCTTTAAAAAACAACAACTCATAAAACTATGAATTGTAGCACACATATTATTTAAGCCATTTGAATTTTCAATGAATTGCTCCATGACCATTAAAACAATGCCAATTTCTCCATATATAATTAAATTGTAAATCATACCTGGGCAATCCAGCTGCTCTCAAAACATGCTTGCCCAAACAGCTGTGTATAATCAGCATCAGCAAATGAAGTGTAGCTCATGTGTAATCTGACCTACAGAACTTACAACTATGATTTCAGAGATGAGAAGAATCAGAATGAGCACAGTTCTTTTTTCATTAAAAAGGAAGAGAGATAATGAACATCCTGTTTTTTCCTGCTCTATATTTCACAGCACAAGGCAATATTGATCATGTCCATAAGATGATAATATATTAAAGATGAGTGAAACACATCAACAGGTTGTCTGTGGCAAGCAATCTTAATTTTACTACCCAGATGCAAGTAATAATAGCAGTGATCAGAAGAGACATTAATTCCCAGCAACTGTCACAATGATCTATTGAATAATCACAGGAGCTTAGTCTGCAACTATTTTGCAGGTATACAATTGATTATTTCTATTGGTGAAACCAACATTATTCACAGATACGGTATGTTAGAGTCTTAAAGGAGAAACAATGTTCTGCAGTCCTACTGAGCTCTGAGGCTACAGGGGATATTATAAGGAGGTGGATTTAACTGGTGAAGGGTTGGTCAGGGGCCAGAGTAAAGTTTTAACAGTTGCTGTAAGGTACAATATAGGTGTTTAATGTGTGTGTTTATCATGCAAAGTATTCACTGAGCCAGACTGCAGTGTAACAATAAAGGCCAGCTTGTTGCCATTGCAAATGTGTTCTTTGATAAGCTGCTAGTAAATACTTCACATAAAAATACACTGTACCTACATACAATGGCTAATGTTATCGGGTATTGTGCTTTTTCCAGCTCCTCTTGGTGACCAAAGAAACACACAGTACACATGTTTTACTACATTCTACAAAGGGCAAAAACCTGTTAATGTTGGGCTCTACCCTATTAAATATTTCCAATGAACAGTTTAGCACAGCATTGGTCAACCTATTAAAGCTATTTTTATATCAAAAAATAAACAGAAAATGTTTGCACATCACAAAAACCCACAATAAAGTTATCATGAACATGCAGATAACACCTACTTCTCTCCTCCCCTAAAGTAAGTGGGAGCAGGAAACTGTATTCCTTGGTTTAGCATTACATTGGACCTGGGAATTGTGCTTTCTTTCACTCCAAACAATCCAGAATGTTAAGTCAAGGTTTGCTGTTGACTTACCAATTGTGGCTTGTTTGGAACAAAACATATCATAATCTCTGGTTCTGACATAAAACTCTGCCAAGGCTGCTCCCACTCCCTCTTGGGGAGAAGAGAAGTAGGTGTCATCTGCATGCTCACAATAAACCCTAGTTTACTGTTACGTACAAACTGAACCATTGCACAATGGGGCAAAGAGGAACTTCAATCTGAAAGAGAACTGCTGTATAGTATTCAGCCTAAGGCCGACTGTTAAAGAAATATCAGAGTTCTTCTCCAGTCTTCAGCCTTTGAATTCTGAACAAGTCATTTTCTGTGGAGGTCAGCACACTCATCAAAACACAAGTATTCATGGATTTAAACTAGGATTACTATCAGATGACTCAAAACTAATCTGAATATTCATTCATTCATTTATTTTCCCTCACACGTGCACACACAGCAGATGAAGTTAGTTGCTGCTTAATCCTGTTGAAACATACTAAGCTCAGAGCAGTGGCTTCAACAGGATTTAGGCACAGCTACCATTTTCTGGACTAGTCAGAATATCAAACATTACAATAGAAGATACCATGATGAGGTGTGTGTGTGTGTGCAAGAAATGACAAACTGCAAAATCAAATTCTGATATAGAAATATATTTTAATAGAATGGTCTGCATTAGGGAATCAGAACAAAAATTTTGCTCATTGTGATAACCTGTACTAATCTTTCCAAAAAAAATAGGTACTATGTAAGTATCTAATCAAGATAAATACATATGATTTTTTTTTAAAAAAAAGTTGTATCTCTAAAAGTGGCCTTTGAATTAGAAATTCATTCCTGCAGTGAGACTACATCTCATCATTAATTATTCAAACAACATAGCATAATGTACACATACCAAGCTCTTCCAACAGCATGCATATAAAATATTTCTTATATTGCTATATCAGTTCACTATATGCAACATAATATGCAAGGAAGAAACGAAATATAAGGACCACTTGCCATTTTGATGGAAGCAACAACTGCGGCCCAGTGTGACAACAGGCGAACTGGGGTGGGGACAAAGATGCACTCCCACATAGCCATTGGCTGCTTGTAGGACTGCTGAGCCTTCCTGCCAATATTCTGAATTTAAACTGGCCAATTTTAGTCAATCTGAGAGGTGGGCAGGGGTGTTAGAGAGAGGTGGGGGGGTTAGACGGGGGGGCACCTGTCTCCATTCAGGTCTGCCTCCATGGCATATATGCCAGCTGCACTGAAAGTGGGTGGTGTGGCCGGCAACAGACATCCCACCCACCTTCCCTGTATGTCTTGACCCTCCCCAAAGGTAAATGGGCATGCATGAACTTGCTATGGGATTATCAGTTGCCATATTTGGGACCATGCAGGAATTTGCCTACAGACAAACTGGGCCTGTCTGGAGGTTTTGGCTACCTCATAGAAACTGTCACAACTTTCTGGAGGAAAAGGTATCCTGGTAAAGGGATCCAGGGGGGAAGTTTTTGTATGAAGGCCCAGAAAACAGGCCACAGAACTCCCCAAATGGTATTCTGGTGGGTGCACCTTATTTGATCCATGTCTTAGTGGGGATCATTTAACCCAGGGCAAACCCTGGTGGAGTAATCAACCATAAATCAGTCTGGTTGATTCAGGGCACATTTAAGGTTGCCATATTTTGAAGAGCAAAATGAGGACACATTTGCTGACTTCTGCTTTTAACTATGGATCGCTATGCTGACTCTACCCATGAAAAAGAAGAAATGTCCCGGGGAAAAGGGACATACAGCAACCCCATACTCAATGCCTATGCCAAAGCCTACTAACATCTTTTAATTATTAAAGATGTGGCCATTTCAATCCCAAGCTGTTGTCATCTCTTTATTGCTGCTTTCATGTCACCTGCCCCTCGTGAGCTTGGACTCACTGCACGCAAAAATTTTGTTTAATTCAATAAACACTAATATAGACATTTTTGCATAGCAAGTCTAACAGGATAGGTGGGCATCCCACAAATATGAGCATTGCTATAAAAATGAGAGATTTCTTAAGCTCTATTTTGTATGCTTAAGGATTTACTATACAGTGAGTGAAGTCTACTGAACCGTAATGATACAGCTGAAGTAAAAGGAAAATTAATACTTCATTCTATTCATATATTTTTGGCTTCTTTTACGCTAATAAGTTATACTTTTGCTTGATTTCCCTTCCTTTATTATAAACTCAACCTTTATATGAATGAAGTAAACTGAGAATTTTTTGTTGTTGCAACAACAGAGAGAAAAGTAAAAGGTAGCTCAAAAGAAAGCAACTTTACCTTAAGTGGGGATAATATTAATATTGAAAACTTATTGAAATATTAAAGACTTGATGAAATGCCAAAGTATGCAAGTATTTCAACCATTTTTGCACCTAACTGGCCTAGGAATCATTTTTCAAAAGCTGCATCTGAAGAGCCCTGGAAGAAATCTGGTACACAGTCACCAGGGTATTCTCATGAAAACAAGTCCAAGAGAGTAAGATTATTTTTGCTTATATTAACTTCTTACTCATTGTAAAAGTATTTTGGAATGATTTTATAAAGAACACCGAATGACAGCAACCCTCTACATTAAAAAACCCAAACCAAATAAATCATAAAATGGACAGATTATCTTTTGTCATCCAAATAATAGCCAATTCATTTTGTAACATAATCAATCACTGAAGATTTAAAACAAAATCTTTTGGGAACTTTAAAACAAACCTCGTATCTTTGTGATTTAGCATGATCAAGTCTAGTACTATGATGGCAAGAATATGGGCCCAGTTAAGTAGCTTTTGGCTTATATTAATTACTAAGAAAAGATCTGTCAAGTTTGGTGAGCAGTTGGGAGGGACAAGGCAGGGACCTTTCCTGAATACCACTACCTTCTCCATTCCTCACCCTACTCATTTTATCAACAGAGCAAATTTGATCTAGTTCAGCTTCTCCCTAACTGAACACCCACTTCAGATGCTAAGAAGGGAACAAGGATTGCTTTCCCCAAATGACAAACCAGAAGGTGCACAGCAGAGATAGTCAATGTGGTGCCTTCCAGATGTTGTGAACCACTACTCCAAAAATCCCTAGCTATTAGCCATACTGGCTGGGGTTTATGTGAATCATAGTCCAAAATACTACATTGGCTACACATTATAGGGGGCAGAGACAATCAGCATACTGAACTGACATGGCAACCCCTGACATTTTGAAACCAGTATGTAATTTTTCAACAAGACTCAGAAAGTTGTCCCTGGGGAACATGGATTCATGAATGATTATGTATTCAAAGGCAATGAAGTGTTTTCTCAAATTTTTGAACAGTAAACTTTGGAAAGGTCAGACTAGCATTTCTTAGCTAAGGCACCATTTTCTTGATGCAGGGGGAAAGCAAGGACAAGTACCAGCTGCAACAAATTACAACAAGTGTCAGTGCTGTGTTCCCAGTAGAGAATCCACATTACCTGCTCATTTGAGCTCAAAGGTTACAAATCTTAGAAATGTACTAAGGACTCCTGAGCCCAATTTGGCCGGAACAAAGATTCTTTGCAAGCAGCACAGCCCTGGAATATTTTGCAGACCAAGATGTCAAGATTAACATAACATCATGTGCATTAAATTTAAGGATATAACATGTTTTTCATTCATTACAAAAAATCCCCCCAAAAAACAAAATCGCAAACAATTCAACCTGGTATTTTTTTTGTTTTTGCTTTTTAAAAAGCCCAGTCCTAGCAACAACTTATTTCTGTAGTTAATTCTGTGGTTTATTAAGGAGGTATTCAGTTACTTTTGGGTAAATTACAAGTCTGCATTTACTTGTAAAATGTTAAAACACAGTTTACAGTCACTCAAATACTTAATTAGAAACATGTTTCTTAAAGTAATAAACTGGAATTTTCAACATAACAGAATCCAAAAAGGTTCTCCCCCTCCTCTCTCTATCATTTCTAGAGCTATATTTCATTTTCCATTTGAATATGTAGCACATATTTTATAACTGAATACATTCTGAAAGTCTTTACAAGTTTAAGTTAAAACTTATGAGACTACCATGTTTGTTCACCAATATAATCATTAAAGCTGTTGACACTCCCCCCCCAATTTAGAGGTTAATTTGTCACTTGCAAAATTCATAAACATTTACAAATTTTATTTTATAAGGACACCTCTGAAGTTACCATTTCACAAGCCACCACAGTTGTTCAGGACTTCCTTATTAAACAGTTGTTGAACAAATTTACTGTTTCCACAGTGACCTTAAAGATTGTGAAATGAATAAATTAAATTAAGTGGGCTTTTAATTTAAGCCTAAATGCAAAATCTACTGTCCCTCAAATAAAAAAATCAAAAGATACTTTAAGGGTATGAGGTTTAAATTAAAATAGCTTTATCACACCATTTAGACCCCAAAGAGTACCTTAATACAGCTACCAGCAAACTAAAGTGACATGTCAAAACTCAGTCAATATAATAGGTACTAAAACTAAACAAGGAAAACGGCTAAATTAACAAAGGGGGTGATTAATTCAATCCCATAAGAACAGTGAAACACCATCAGATAAGGGGACAAGCAATTCCAGAGTCTGGGTGCTACTACGGTATCAAAAAGAGCCTCACAGAATTATGTGTGATAGAAGGGTCTTCCAGAGATCCTAGTCCATCCCCCTGCTCAGTGCAGGGAATGCCCTAAAGATAGCTGTCCAGCCTCTGCTTGAAGGTCTCTAGGAAGAAACATCCTATCTCCCCTCTAGGTAATAATTGGCTTCATTGTTGGATTGATCATACTGTCTTTTGTCTAACGTTCAACTGAAATCCACCCGCTCGTAATTTAAGTCTATTAGATCCAATTGTGCCAGCAAGGAACTTTCTTCTATGTGATAGACCTTCAGATCTTTAAAAAGTACTATCATGCATTTCATCTTCTCTTTTCCAGGTGACAAATACCCAGTTCCTTAGATTTTCCTCATGGAACTTGTTTTCTACACTAGCAACCATCTCCAATGCCCCTTTCTGAACCTTCTCCAATTTGTCTCTCTCTTTCTTAAAATGTGTCACCAAAAACCAGACAAAATCTGACTAGTGTAGAATAAACTGGGACCAACTTCCCACCAACTACAATGGTGATGTCAGATTGAGCAGTACCTCCAAAATTGTCTAAGTAGGCAGGCAATATCATGTGGGAAAGGGAAATCCTTTAAGTACCCTAGTCCCAATCTGGGATATTTTAATAAATTTTATTCTGATGTATTCATTTGTGACACTTTGGATTCAAAATGAGTCTCCTTCCTTCTACTAGGGCTGGATATGTGTTTCCAGCAGAGAACGAAGTACTGCTACTGTAAGAAGGTGGGGAAAGTATTCTTCCTTTTTGGGGTATTAAAAATATTACAGTAGTATTACTGCTCCTTTTGGGGTGATAATTGTTAAGTCGTGATAAGCATCTTTATTTTAGTATGTGGCTAGCAAACAGCTAACCAGCTAAATTAACCACAACATCATGCTGAATTCAGTTCTATGTTGAGGTAATTGCCTGGTAATTGCCTCTGTCTGAAACACAGAAGGCTAGAAAAAGTACCACATCACATCTGATTCCCATATCTTCATTACCTGTGCAAGCATGCCAGTCTCAGTATATCTCCCTAACCACAACTAATCAGAATAATAAAAACTACATCACTCCTCCTTTTGATGCATGTTTAGAGGTAAAGGTAAAGGTAAAATGTTTAGAATCTTCCAATGTCCAGTGCCTTGGGGAGAATTTAAAACAATGGTTGCTTCATAGCTCAATACAGATGGGACAGACTGGTGAGGCTCCTGAAGTACATATCATTTTACATTTTTTTTTATTTTTACTTTTTTTACAGAAGTGACATTTTAACATTTCACTAGGACAACTTTTTTTTAACAAAGAAGCATATGTGAAAACCTCAGTGCAGGTGGTGGTATATTTTTTAATTTTTTCTGATTTGCCGAATCTTTGCTACTTGAAAATATCACATGCCATCACACATCAGCAATAACTGGCATTCCATGTGGCAAGATGTACCTTAGGAATATATTAATGTCTTTGATCAAAGAACAGTTAAGTATGTGCCAAGTTCCTTTGTATCTCATCCAGCTTTCTATCCATCAAACCAAAGCTTTACATTTTTTGCTGAGGTTAATTAACATTTTGAAACAAATGTTAAATGTTACAAAACTCTAACTGGAGTTATCACGCTGAATCCTAGACTAATAGAACTGGTAAAAAAAATGAATTAACCCTAACTGTCCATGTTTTTCAGAAATAAAACTTAACTGGCAAATGATTACTTTACAACTAGGGCTGGGCAATATCTGGCTTTCAACATCATGATATATAACCAGCTAAACATTGTAATATACTAATATATCACAATATCTGAAATAAGGATGGAACTATGGTATGTAGAGGTGATTGGTAGGGCTGGACAATATCTGGTTTTCAACATCATGATATATCACCAGCTAAACATCACAATATACTGATATATCACAATGTCTGAAATAAGGATGAAGCTACGTAGAGGCATCTGCTGGCTTCACAGTTTTTCCTGCATCTTGATTTTTGCTGGCACCTCTCTTGTGATTCACTGCCCCCTACTGTTTTTATATAATTATAATTATTAATTGCATCAAGGTGGATCAAGGTGCCATTCTCCTTCTCCTCATTTTATCCTTACAATAACCCCTCTGGGGTAGGTTAGGCTGAGAGTGAGTAACTGGCCCAAGATCACCTAGTGAGCTTCATGGAGGGGAGCTGCACAATGGCAGGGGAGCAGAAGCAAAAACAGACAAAAAGCAAAAAAACTTATCAGTTCTTCAGTGCCAAAAAGCAGCACGAAGCTTAAGCATTGATTTCCAGTTTGGACCAGGCTGATCTTCCCTTCTAGTGTTCATGCCTGAATAGAATTTGGTGGCTCTTGTTCTTTTGCCTGGTGGATGGGGCCAGAATGTCATTTCTCGTTTTTGCAATTCCAAGTCAAAAAGCAGTTTCTTTATTTCTGGCAAGGAGGGAGGAAACAATCTTATCCAAGCTGCTTTTTCACTGGCCAACGGATGCATCCAAGTATCCCCTTACTGTGATATGTTCCCTGAAAGGCAGAGAATGTAGCCTTTCAATGGCTCTTAATCACCCCCAGTTGAATGCAGAGGGTGCTGCCCTTTAGGTCTGCAAAGTATTTCAGCACTCCAATGTTGTGTGATGGATGTAAGTCAGCTTCACTTCAATTCAAGCACTCAGCATACTGCTAGGGTAGCTAGTGGGAACAGGGCATTTTGGGACAACATGCTGCTGAACTCAAATCTCTGTGGATCTCAAAAAGCCTGATCCTTAGACTCCTCAACTGCAAGAAGCATAGAAGTAGCACAGCGAACAAACAAACAAACAAACAAAACAAGCAAGCAAGCAAACAAACATAATTATTCCTCACCTTCTGCACTGCCCAGTGTGATCAGTTTCCCAGCCAGACTTCAGCTTACTCTGTTTATAAGCTTTGCTAATTTGATTTGAAATGAATTGTTAATGAATTGTTTGAAATTAGATTTTATAGTTTGCTACATACTATTGTCTTATTGTTGTTTAGTTTGGGCTGATATATTATTGAACTTAGTGGATTATTTAGAACCAATGTCATGTTAAATTTATTAATGAGAGATTTTGTATGGGCCCATTGAAGTGTTGAGTCTATTTTTTATATTTTTCTGAAATGTTCTGAAATAAATTGATAATGAGTTGTCTTAGAATGTTGCTATCATATTTTATTATGTATTATCTTATTGCACTTCATTCTGATGTTATTGCGAAGTGCTTTGTGTATTGTGCTGCACTGGAAGAAACCCAAAATCTTCATGCCTATCAAGGTCAATCTCCTTTGGACAGGAAAGGTGGAATAAAAAGAAAACTAAATTGAGGAGGAGGAGAAAGAGGGGAAGAAGACGAAGATGAAGACGAAGACGAAGACGAAGAAGAGGAAGAAGTTTTTCAAAATCTCTCTAAAAATCAAAATGGCTTTCCAATTTGTGGCCCATCAAAGTGATGCAGCTCACAAGCCATATATTTCTGATTTTTAATAATTCCCTGTTTTGGCAGACCCAACCAGAAAGTAGGAACAAACTTACAAAGCTCCCAGTGAGATACACACCTGATATGTTCAGAATGGGGATATGCTTGAAGCAGGATATTCTGTGATGGATGTGTTTGTGTGCGTGAAATGAGCTACTGAAGGGACAAGGGATGGGCCTCAGGTTTGGGTGGTGAGCAACATCAGCCAGAATAAAAGTCAGGCTATTGAAGGTAGGCCTCACTAAGGCAAAGAAGGCAAATTAATAATGCCATGAAGAGAGCAGATGAATGGGAAAGATTGTGAAAACAAGAAGAATTTCGCCCACCAAGGAATGAACAGTTAGAGAAAACAATTGAATAAGTGTACCAGGCATGCATGATGCTTAGAGTGAAAAATAAAATACAAATGGCTGGAAATGAGAATATTTGGAGTTGAGGTGATTTTTATCCTTCCCATTCAATTCGTTCTTCTGCTTGTTAGTCTCTGGGGTTTTTTTTAATCTCTATCATCTACACTACAGGCTGCTTCACACAGTGTGACATGAGAAGCATAAAGCTTTGCTGTGTATGTGTGTGGTGTGTTTTTTTTAAGTTTGGAGGACTACTACCTTTTTCTTTAAATAAGACTTTATTTTAATAGAGTAATGTGACAAATAGCTTCCAGATCCTCTGTACAGACCCCAGGCAGATTTCTATATGAAATGCACATACAAATATCAGTAGCAGAATATATTAAAGGTTATAGTATTTCATGCTGAGTGACTGTGAAAACAGAGATTTCATAACTGATTCAGGGGAAAACAGAAAAGAACAACATTCATTGATAATTAAGTTTAATCATACAGGGGGGGGGACAACTTGGGAGATAGTGTGTAGTCATGTATTTCCCCCCACAGACTTCTAACAACAGAGACCACCAGGCTCCTAAAACACAGTTCTTCAAATGCACTAAGCATAAATGTTAATGTTATGAAACAAGCAGATGGTCTGTTTAACCAGGCACATTATTGTCTGACATTTCTTATCAATTGTACTGATTCAATTCTAACAAGAGTAAATGGAGACAGATTTGCAGGAGTCTGTCTCTCAATAAGAAGTACCGTATGTGTCTATACTTTAAGCATCCCAGAAATGTTAAAGCTAGGAAAGCGAGAGGTACACTAGTGCCTTTTTAACAGCCTGTGTTTAACCTCGAATAATACGAAGCTCAGCCAACTGCATGCTGTACTTGTAGCTTTTGAGTCTACATTTAAATTAAGCAAAGATTTTACCACCTTTAAGCAGGAATAGACACTTCCTGTTTCATGTCCTAGATATGCTCTAAATAAAGTCAAGGCCAGGGAAGTTTGACTTTATAGCTGGTTTACAACTAATACTAGAATAGAATTCCTCCAGGCACTATTCATTTTCACTTTACCAGTGGCAGGAGTCTTGATTATCTGGTAGCAAATTTGAATCATCCTACAGTGAGTGTGGAGGGCTATGTGATTCAGGCTAACATAGCTAACAGGCTAACAGAAATATAGATTGCAGTGTTTGAAATGTTTTGCTTGTTAAAGAAATGGGCAAATTAGGCAAAAACAAAAGTAGATCACACTGGGACATGTAGGCATAGTAAGAGTGAAGCAATAAACACTGAAATTAGCATGGCATTAAAATCAGGAGACAAGGAATATATGCAAAAGACACAATTTGCATGTGAAATATGAAGTCATGTTTTAACTGCATCTGAGAAATTATTTATAAAAAATAAAGTTATTTATAAAAAGTTATTTATAAAAATAAAACAACTGTTCATAGTCTAGGACTATTTAGAACCTGAAAAGGTTTTTTTTAATAAAATAAAAATAAAATAGCAGCATAATACACTTCCATCTCCACCTCAAATGAACTGTTTGTACACAAACTGCTGCAAAGGAAAGCTTTTGCTTGGGCTTTCCTGGGAACAAAATACTTGGGCTTGCTATAATTTGTTTCCCAGATCCTTCACTTATTATCCCATTGACAGGTAAGAATTAGGCTGTAACACTACAGTAAAGTGTGCCCAGATAGGCTTGATGTTCTATGAACATTTAGCATTCACATACTCTGTGCTTTTGATCTAAGTTCCAAATTATATCTTTTACAATTACCATTGTGATAATTTACAGGAAAGCAATATGGAATGAACAGCTAACACTATTATTTAAAATATATTGTTTAAAAACATATAAAAACTGGATTAAAAAGAAAGACCGTACTTTATACCTATGGCAAAGATTCAGAAAGGTCTAAGGGACAGTCCGCAAAATGGATATCAATGCTAGAGCAGCTTTCTTCTCCCAGCAGGCCTGCTGTGTGAGTGGAAGTTTGCTCTCATGACTTTGGGTGTCACACACACGCACACACACACATACAGTCATACCTTGAGTTGTGTTTGCTTCACATTGCGTTTTTTCAGGTTACAAATGCGGCAAACCCAGAAGTGTTTACTTCCAGGTTCGCCGCTTTGCGCATGTGCAGGAGCAATCTGCATACTTTGCACATGTGCAGGAGCGCTCTATCGCATCACGCACACACACAGAAGCAGCGCTCTACTTACAGACTTTTTGGGGTGCGAATGGCACCCCGGAACAGATCGCATCCGTAAGTAGAGGTACCACTGTAATTGGGAATGAGCCAGTCAAAGTTCAGTACTGTACTTTTAAATTTCATTGACTTAAATGGGAGGTAAAGTGCTGAAAACTTTGGTGGATGATGCCTATCAATCACACTTTTTTAAAAAAATGGAAAACTATTTCTCCTCACAGATTGCTGCATTAGTGCACTGTAAAACATGGAAGCTCCTGTAGTTAGATATAGTGCCTCTAGTAGTATAAAGTCAAGAAAATTTAAACTAAAGTCAGCAATATCTAGGATAACATACTTCTCTGAAGCTTCTATGCAGGAATACAAAACACAAATTAACTGTCATGTTTAAGCAATTATCCCTCATCAAAACGATCAAAAACCTAATTTACACAAGAGATATAGTGGATGCACTTCCAATTCTCCCTCAAGCCTCTCCAAGACAGCGTAACTGATCTAAACTAATCCAGTTGCTCATTTCATAAGGTGGAAATAAGACTAATGCTAAAGGGGCAAAAAGGAAGAAGGTTCAGGTATATTTTGAAGTGGAGTGATTTGGGCTTCAAAAACTAGAATTTTTGTTGTGAAATATCCATTACTCTATTTTTTTCTAGCTTTGAAATTGCCTTCCAGCTCAATAGTCCACTTTTAATTTTAGAATTTCATTTAATACTCAAAATACTGATAATTTAAATGAAATGAAATGAAGAAGTCATCTGATTTTGCAAAAAGAAATCTGAGAGGAAAGTAAGACTAAGTAAGAACTATGGGACTGCAATTTTATCTCAGTTCATAAAACAGATATGAAATGTAAATATGGAAAAAGTTACTTAAACTGTGATGAAAAAGTAGACTATTATTAAAGAAACTTTTGTAAGATGACTACTTTATTAATGAATTAATGACTGCAAGCTTCTCGGGTGCAATTAATCCATGAACAGGCAAAAAATAAAAAGGTGTCAGCTTTATCTTTTTAAAAATGTATTTCTTAAGTACTGACTGACACATAGATTCACATCCTATGTATCACACATTAATGAACACCTTGCTTCATATCAAAATAATGAAGTTCTGGCCATTGTGTTTGTTCTATTGCAAATGTTTTAGACATGGAAGTCTTCTATTGATACTGCATTCTCTGGAGATGGTCATTCATGTGTGAACTCACCCTAAGCAAATAACTAAAGGAAGAGGTCCCTTAACACCACAGAGCACATTTTCTAGCACATGAATTGAAGAGTATGTTAATTGTTCATTAACATGCTAATACAGCTTAGTTTACTTCCCTGGTCCAAGTCCAACATTCTACCCATTCCACCACACTGACTCTTGGATTACTAACAAGCTGGTCTGAATATTTAGCTCAGAAGGTACATATTGCTGTGCTGGTGTTAATATATTATCTGATATTGCAGAAGTGCTTTGGTTACACTATGTTTAAGGTACATACACAAAATACTAATTCACCTTACTTTATGCCTAAAGCAATATCAACAAAATGTAGAACCTACATATCCTCTCTCCTATAAACATTTGTGTAATAAAACATTATTGCATTGTTTGTTTTGTGCACTGAAATCTCCAATATCACATGCTACGCCAGAGCATCATTTTTCTCAAATCATTATCTTCAACAACGTAAAACAGTCCTAATTTTACATTCTGTGTATAAAACAAGAGTGCAGGATCAAGTTTCATTTTACAGAAACTGGCATATTTAATTACTATACACAGCCATGGAATGTGTGTGTAAATGGAGATTTCAGAAACCAAGCTTCTATTACAGAGAATTCCTGACACATGCTTTGAAAACTAACCCCCTGGGAGACTACTTTAAAGAATTGATATGAGATAAAGATACTGTACCATGAAAAATATTTGTGCACTGTAAAAAACTATACTTTCTTTTCAATAGCCTTCATTTTCCAAATATAATTCCCCTAATAACCTGATTACTATTTGAGTTGGGGAGCACAGTTGTGCCTCTCCCCCACATCTGTTCACATCCTTTTGTTGGCAACAACATATGCAAAGGGCTTAGCTATGTAACTTCCAGCGAGTGAATGTCCCTACAAAACATCCAACCAGCAATTGCATGGCTTGGAACTCAGATATTGGAAGTTACCCATCAAATACAAACATTACATCCAATGCAAGGGGCCTGGGGCCATGACAGATTACTCTATGGGGGCAGGTATAGAGCACCATGCTCCTCCACCTTCCTTGCATAGGTTCTATAAACTTGGAACTTCATTTAAACAGGCTTCCCCAGGATTCAGTAGTAGAAAGAAAAAAGTTGAATTACACTGAGCATAGAATAAAGATAGGTCTGTATAAGTAATTCAGCACCAAAGGTTTCAAGCATGACCTCCAGCTTCACTCCTAATTGGTCCTTTCTCCAGAACTGTAGTACAAAAAAAAAAGACACTGCTTAACCCAGGGGTAGGCAACCTAAGGCCCGTGGGCTGGATGCAGCCCTATCCCCTTCTCAATCCAGCCCACGGACGGTCTGGGAATCAGCGTGTTTTTACATGAGTAGAATGTGTCCTTTTATTTAAAATGCATCTCTGGGTCATTTGCGGGGCCTGCCTGGTTTTTTTACATGAGTAGAATGTGTGATTTTATTTAAAATGCATCTCTGGGTTATTTGTGGGGCATAGGAATTCATTCTCCCCCCCCAAAAAAAATAGTCCAGCCCACCACATGGTCTGAGGGATGGTGGACCAGTCCACGGCTGAAAAAGGTTGCTGACCCCTGGGCTTAACCCCTTACCTCCAAGATGAAGGGTGAGCCTGTTCTACCTCAGCTGCTCACAGCTGTTCATGAGTAAAATTCAGATAAATAAAAGTGAGTAGTTTATTTTCATATGGGAATGCATCTGCCAAAACTTCTCCCATACTGAGAGGAGCTACTTATAAATGTTTTGCCTCTGTTTTGGTTGGCATGAGAATAAGACAGAAAGCCAGGACAATATTGCTGTCCTTGAGCCACTGCTGGAATTCAAGTATGGTCATGGTTTAACCATGTTGCCAACCAAGCGAATAAAGACTTTATGGCTTCAATAGCTTGGCTTAAAAAAAACGGATTTATATTTGTTAATGTACCATATTGTTACTTTGGGAGGAAAAGCTGTCTATCTAATCTTTTTTCTCTCAAGATAATTAGACCATCACAGTGGCTACTTTGTTTCACATTGTATAAGAAAGCAGTAATTCTGTAATAACATTTTTTATACACTAACAGTGTTATGTATCTGCTTTCTAATATGAAAGGCCCTAACCTTGAAGCTTGAACCAAACTATTTGGTTGAGTCCTCTGTATGTTGTTAAGAGGCTGAAGGACAGAATTATATTGTACAAACAATACTAAAATCATGCACATTGCACCACTGTGCCACTGCGCCCTTTCCTCATTTTTCCTATTGATTTGTTTTTCCATTTGAGAATTCATATGAAATAATATTACCAATGGGATTCTGAAGATAATTCATGGTGACTTGAGCGTTACAACCCATGGGTTAATTTTTACCATTCATTTTTGAAATTTGATCAATATTAATGTCATCTCACATAATTAATTTGGCAAATATGTAGAAGCAGAATCCCTGGAGCAATTTTCAGAAACAGCTTACATTTTGGTGGCTCATATGTATAATCTGCATGGAATCACTGATAGGGGTTAATGGAAGCTTTTTGCTATTACAAAGACTTCTAAGTGACTCAAGCGAGGGGGTTAACTGTGATAGGAATCAAAATGATCAAATTAAAAATGAGCCAATGAAAGCAATAATTTAAATAGAAAACAGTAAAGTCATTTTTACTCCACAAGGGAACTATCAAAAAACTGTAAAGGACCCATAAAATGTAGGCTTTTAAAGAGGAGCAGCCTTGATTGTAAACTGTTTTACAAAGTCAGAATTATATTACTGTGAAATAGTATTAACAATATACTGCATGTGCAGATATTCCTGTCCCTTTCTCTTAGAAGAGTCATCTAATTTAACGTGCAAAGCACTCTGAAAAGCAGCACTGGCAACCTCAAGGTATACAAATCATCTGGGTGAATGCCAAACAATAAACCAAAAAGGGCAGACCAAGACAATGATGTTTTCAGTACTGTAATTCACTCTTGCTTCCTACATATTTTGAAATATAACTACCAGATGTATTGTTATTTTTCTTGACAATCTAGACCCTGCTTTGGGTTAGAGAGCAAGGGGTACTGCACATGTCAATTACAGTACTGAGATGCTAGTAAACTGATAAATGTTTTTATTGAACTGTCAAGTGCAAATAGGTCTTAATCCATTGGAATTCTGAACCTAGACAAACTAATTTCTGAAGCCAATAAGATGGAGGGAAGAGGTTATTGGTTTATGTGTGTCTCTGCCCTACCCTTTCTCCTTTCTCTCCTATTCCACCTGGGTGGGCAGAGAATATTGTCATTGATCCGGAAAGGATATTGGATTCATCTGTCCCTGGATCTTTCTGAAACTAGGGATGTGTTGTGACCAAAAGACTCATCTGTAGCCTTTGGAAGCAGCCTGATCTGTTTCAGATCTGCTTCGTGTCATTTTCATTCAATTCATTATTTGGGTCCAAACTGGAAACCGGGGATATGAGGAAAATACCGCTCTGTAAGAAACTTGCCAAAGTTCAGGAAAATAAGGGCTAACATGCTAATGATTTTACCTTCATTATAAAAAAAAAACTGGGAAAGTCAGAGCTTTTCTCACCACCACCCTCTTCTTGGAAGAACCCTCCATGAAGAAGAAGAAAGAAAGAGCTATTAATTTCAATTGCTTATTAGAGAAAAGAATGATTAGGAAGGAAGCAGGCCACCCAGCCTAATCCCCAGAACAAATCTGATTATTTACACCAACATACCTGCCCTAAATCACTGTGATTGGAAATTGCTTCAGAAAACAATTCACCACGATTAAAACCTAGACTTGCTCATCAAAATGAAAGATTCCCCCGCCTCTCCCCTTTCAAGCTCTAGGCACTTCTCCAGTTAGCTTGGTTTACTTTCTTGGGGAAGGGAAAACATTGCAATGCATTTTTCAGAGAACTGAAGCTGTAGTGCCACTTGAAGCTTAGGGACTCCCTGATCTGCAGAAATGCCTTGTTAACAGCACAATCCCAGTTGGAAATTTGAGAATCACCCTTATTTGTATCATACTTTGGAGTACACACAGAGCACACCCCTGCTAGAAACTACTCCATTAATATGCTGTTCACCATTTTTGGGACACTTGGGCCAAAGCACACTACATAAACCATAACATAGCAGCTGTTCATTTCATTAAAAAACAAACAAATAGGAACTAACGTACATGCAGATAAACCTATGATTGTGCCTGAGATGACTGGTTCTCTCCAGTTAGAACGTGGTCAGAAAAGTGTGTGTGTGAAGGCCTAGTAGTTCCTGTGAACTTGCAGTACACTTTCATTTCTGTACTATGCACAATGAGAAGGACCCCCATTACCAAAGTGGAGTCATACACACTGATGGCATATGTCATACATCAGCGAAATAACATTCTTCCCACTAAATGCAGTTATTTCTTCGGCTCTAACTAAAATCAGGGAGTGCAAATAACCAACAAATGCCTGTGGTATTCCATTACATTAATGTTGTTTCATCGATTGTGTAATATTAATATTTTGTTTGACTTCTGAAAATTCAATTAAAATTTAGAATTATGTTAGCTGGTATTGTGAGGGTGTGGCATATTAAAATCTAAAGAGCTTTTGAATCTTGCCAGTGCTATTATAGACCAATAATGAACAAAATTTCTAAGAAATTTGTGACACGTATAGCCTAAGACACACTGATAACCAGCAAAGTCTGAAAGCAAGAAGACATAACACAAGTGGCTTGAAATAAGAGAAAAATGACACGGACTCTCAAACATTTCCACACCAGCAAAAAGCAGAAAAATAGTACATATGCAACTGTTTTTTATAAAAACTGATTATTCTTTTTTAAAAAACTTGAAAATATGGTATCTATCGCCCTTAAAATGAAGGGCATTAAATGTATCACAACAAACAGAAACACACATATACAAATCTAAATTATAAGCGCACACACATAAAGAAGATTCTCTCTAAAAAAAGATGGGGAAGGGAAAATTACAGATTACTCTAAAAGCCCTAAATACATATAATTTATTGTTGACTCATATTGCAAATGGCTTGTTCACTACTGTTCATCAAATAAAGATAAAAAATATTTTTTCAATCACAATATTGGTAAACAAGCAAAATGTATACTCCTTGACATCTGCTATTTTGTAATCATAAAATACCATATAATGTAATCATAAAACATTATTACTTACTTTTTAAGTTTATAAGCAAATATGTCTACCTGTCAGATGATTTCATGCTACTGAGGGGCTTGAACCTTTTGTGCTTTTTACTATCAATCTAGCCATCAATCTAAGATGAGACTGTCTCCAGTTCAGACCTCCTGCATTTGGAAAATGCTCAGTATAGCAGTACTCTGTTTGATCCCTGAAGAGATTGCATGAAGAAAAGGGTCAGTAAGCGATCCAGCTGTCAGGACCCTGATCAGTTCAACAGTCAAGATATATGAGACTGACTGCTTTTGTTCATCAAACCGACTTCTTGTATGCCACCAAGTTTGAACACAACTGTAAATCCCAAAAGAAATCTTCTACATCCTCTGTTGCATTTCATTCCTTCATTCGAATAAATCTTGCCCTGGAATATGAGCTACTATAATATACATTACAAAATTTTAAAAGAAATATATTCAAAATAGTTTAGAAAAAGAATTACGTAAATTAGACTTCTGAACTTTAAAAATATGTTTCAGTGCATAGACATATAAAGAATAAGATCTGCTATATGATTGACAGTTGTGCTGGCAAAATATAATTGTACCTAGGTTTGCGGGAAAGATTATTCTAAAAACTATTAACTAATTATTAAGGTGTTTTTTTGTCATCTACCTTCTACCCATTATACTATTTGACAGAGGTTGCATTAAAGCAGGCATCCCCAAACTTCGGCCCTCCAGATGTTTTGGACTACAATTCCCATCATCCCTGACCACTGGTCCTGTTAGCTAGGGATCATGGGAGTTGTAGGCCAAAACATCTGGAGGGCTGCAGTTTGGGGATGCTTGCATTAATGGGTCAATGCTTGATCAGCAAATATGGGGCAAGAAGCCAAATACTTTATATATTATGCATTTGAAACACAAATTGATTTATCCAGTCACTCTCCCAACTAACTGAAGTATATGCAGTTACACAAGTCTTGAAATGAGCATGGAAAATTCAAGATATATACTGCCAAATGACTAAATAAAAACAAAAACAAAAATCAGGATCCATGGGAGCAGGTGTTATAATATGTTCCATACAATACCCACCCTGCCTACACAACAGTCTCATGCTTCTTGTAATCCAGCAACAGGATAGCAGGTAATTAAATTGCCAAACCACAAAGTAAAAAGGTACAGAACATTGTCAGATTGCCCAAACAATGTGAAGTTCTCCCCCACCTCAATGTGTACAATGCTGTTTCATTTTCCCACAATGACCACACTATGAGGCCAAATCCAATTTGCTGTC
The DNA here is from genome assembly GCF_963506605.1 of Zootoca vivipara. NCBI lineage: Eukaryota > Metazoa > Chordata > Lepidosauria > Squamata > Lacertidae > Zootoca > Zootoca vivipara. The sequence goes on along the minus strand of NC_083284.1, from coordinate 50,420,552 downwards.
ACTTGGTACAATACCCTTGACTGGTTGGGCTCATGTAGTGAAATAGAACTGAGAGAGAGAGAGAGAGAGAGAGAGAGAGAGAAAGAGAAAGAGAAAGAGAAAGAGAAAGAGAGAGAGAGAACACACTATCATATGTGACCCAGTATATAGAAGAAGAAAAACCCTCATGAATCCCATATTTTCCCTTTCATATTGATGGGCGTATTTGTCCTGTGAAAGAAGGGCAGCATGTCAGGTTTTATTAAATTTGCTATGGAGCTGTCAGTTCAACTAATTCCTCACCTTGTCCTTCATTATACATCACGAGAACACTATTTACTCCTGAACCAGTGACAGCTCTAGCTACTTGCATTCCATTTTCATGTCATTCAGAACATTTCTTCAAAGGATACTGAAGGGTTCTATTCCTCAGAACAGTTCCATTCCTAGAATCATGACAAATGACAGTGCCTTGTGGACAATTCAGCAGCTATTTCATTTTTAGCCTCCTAGCTGGCTTGAGGCTTACATATTAGAAAAGCAGCGAATTTATTTCTTCTGGACCTTCCTTGGGCACTGTATGTTCTTAGGAATACTGCCCAACTCCACATATGAAACTTGCCCTAGCACCTTCAACTCAAACAAATTACTGAGATGTGGAAATAGCATGGTATCACACAGAGCTAGCTGTAAAGAAAGATGAACGAATGCAAAATGGAATTGCAACATTCATTGCTGGTGCATTAGAATAAATCTCAGAGGCTAAGAACCCATCCCCCCCCAAAAAAAATAAACACATGAGAAGACTTTATAGTACACAGAGATTTAAACATTCCAAAGGCTTTTTGCAAAGCCATAATCACTGCATATTGAGTCATAGACCATCAAAACTTAACAACACATGTAAAAACCAAGTGCTGATTTAAAGGCAAAGAACATCAGTGGCTTGAGATTCCCAAGAGAAAAAGGTTTCACATTTCTGGACAGAGCTGAAAACACAGAACTTTTATTTTTATCTTCTACTGCACTCTATCTTACATTATCAACAAGAGGCCCTAAAGTGAAGCAGTGGGTGTACCGAACCGGGCTTAAACAGCTTGCAACTTTATTAATAGGCACAAGGAATATCAATCAGAGCCACAACATAAACTTGATTCCCAGTTTAGTGGGTAACATTGCCAATTGTGATGCTGAGTTTTATAGCCATATTCCCAGCCTGTTACTCCATTTAGCTATTTGGGGATTTTACAAATAAAATAAAATAAAATAAAAATTGGTATTCAATCAAACTCCCTCTTTTGGTTTTTAATATAATAATACCACTAGACCACATGTATATAATACACCACTAGACTCCATGGTAGAACAACTAATTCTTCATTAGTACTACTGAGTTTTTCAAGGACACCTTTTGGTTCCAAATTAAAATTTTCCAAACAGTTTTATTTCAGAAGTCAAACCCAACGTACCCTCTACATCTATTATACTGTATCCTAGTGCCAAAGTTGCAATATAAAATGCAATAGCATCAAAATACTCTAAGCAAGCCAAACTAAGCCTCTTTGCTTAAGCTTCTCAGCTCTGCAAAACATCACCTGCAGCCTAGCAATGTTCCCCCAACCTTTGGGGGCTCGTGGGCACATTTGAAATTCTAATAAACTGTCACAGACACCACAAAATACCAATTTCACAAAAGAAAAACTGGTAATACTCAGAAACACCTCTCAAAAGACTACAGCCAAAACACCAAAGCACACACACTCCGCAAAAAGGCGAAGGAAAACATCCCCAAAGCAGAAACACAGGGTAGGCAAACTCCCATCTAAAAATGCCAAACCTTCAACATGTAGGTATCATATCCCTCCTATCCCCAGTAATTGAACAAAGCAGTTAAAAACCACACCAAGAACATACAGGGAAAAACTCACAGACCACAGAAAATGATTTTTTTATTATTACTTTCCTGCCTGCCTGCCAATCTGAGAAAGTTGGATAGACCAGGGAGCCCTGTCAGCTAAACTGCTACCACTCTTCCATTATGTTCCCTCTATTCTCAGGAGCAAGAGAAGCCTGAGGATACAAGGCAAATATGAAGGGACAGAGAGCGTATCTAGCCCATCCAAAGACAGCTCAGAAAGCTAAATGCATGTGTTGAGGCTAGTCACATTTTCATTTTGTATAAGATACAAATGCATCTGGGTGCGAACTGGAAGATAACAGAGCTGGACTAGTGTAGTGTTTAAGAATGCAGGCTTGGTAAGAGAAGTCCCAAGTTGATAACATCTTCCCAGGCTGAGCTTCTCATCTGTCTCCCAACCATCAACCAAACTGAGTACTGAGGATTATAATAAACTGAAATATTAAGGTGGGTGGAAGGAGGGAGTCTGAAGGGATAACTTTTACTTGAGTTTGCAAATCAGTACTTGAATAAATAACACAATAAAACAAACATCCTTTTCTGAAAGCAATAGCAATATTCATTTGAAGTCACCAGTAGTTTCTGAGCACCATTCAAAGTGTTGATGTTGACCTTTAAAGCCCTAAATGGCCTTGGCTCTGTATTCCTGAAGCAGCATTGCCATCTCCATCACTTTTTTAGTCGTGGCCCCCTGCCCAGTGGAACACCCTCCCATCAGATGTCAAAGAGATATAGTACACAACTATACAACTTTCCAGAGACATCTAAAGGCAGCATTGTATCGGAAAGTTTTTAATATCTGATGTTTTGGTGTATTTTTGCATTGTGTTGGAAGTAGTAGTAGTAGTAGTAGTAGTTGTTGTTGTTGTTGTTATTCACACAACCATTAAATAATGGAATACTTTTGAAAGAAACAGTTACCGTACCTGGTTTCAAAAGCCTAACACAATTTTTGTCTTCACAACTCCTCTCACATGGTGTTTTATCTAGTTGTCAACTTTTATATCACACAGTGTATAACCACATGTAGGCATCATCTTAATCTAAAACCCAATGCATCTTAATAAGGACTAAATGGTCTCTAATTTATTCAATTATTTATTAAGTTTCTATGAGCTCTTTAAAAGCTTTAGATTAAGTCCATAATAGTACTTTAAATTATAGAGCAAAACTGCTTTGGACAAACAGCTGTGTAATAAAAGAGATGTATGCTCAGAGACAACTTACAACATATGTAAGTCATATGCTAATTCACAGTGGCAGCAAATAAAATGTGCCATTCACAGCTTTTGCCATGCTGCTACAAACTCCTGAAAGCAGTGCAGAAGCAAATAAAATGGCAGTGGCTGACCCATGTGGTAGACAATAATGGGCTTATCCCATGGTGTGGTTTCCATGTGGATACAATCTCAAAGAGTTTCTTTATGGGAGGGGGGCATTCATAGCTGCCAAGTTATCCCTTTTTTACAGGGATTTTCCCTTATGCTGAATAGGCTTCCTCGCGAGAAAAGCGAAAACTTGGCAGCTATGGGGGCATTTTGTTCAAAACAAGAGGGCACCAGAACACTCTGCCCACCTGCTGGATGGCTGAGCAGCATTTGATAGCATTCAGTCATCCAGATCTATCTACAGTGCACTGGTCACATACTCAATCAATGACACACTAGATTCCATTCTCCTAGAGACATTTTAGAAGCAATGATGCACAAATACAATAGGTAATTAGCTTTTTAGTACATCTCTTGCCTCTAATTTCAAATTTTTCTGTGTAACACCTATATTAGATAAACATGTTTCTTTCACATCTTTGGGAGATGTACAGTGCTGCATGTTTTTAGCTGATGAAACAAATCAGTGTTTCCACTTTACATTTTAAAATGTGTGCATATACCAACATATTAAGTCACAGCACAGTTTGTAATTTCTAGTGATCTTTCCCATCAGTACCTGTAGTTTTGGTTTGTGTTTGTTTAAATTTGTTTGCCCTTCTTTGCCATTAAAAGCACCACACTTTGTAATGCAACATATTTCTCTGTAGTTCGTGACTGAAAACTGACACTAGGATCAAAATTCATCACAAGGATTACCCTAACAACTTTTCTGTGTTGGAATTCATATAATATTTTTCAATAGTAAAATGTTTCTTCAGCTAAATTGTAACTTCCAAAATAATAAGCAGAAACCACGCAATCGCAGATAAAGGAAGGCTAGTGCCCCATCCCAGGGAGCCAATAACAATAATAGGCTTTAAATAATGACTGAGAAGTGAAAGAGAAACCGAGAGAGGGAGAGAAGAAATAGAGCATGTGTGACAAACATAAAACATCATTAGAAAGTTTTGAGATACAACAGATTACATTGCAGAAAATAAGTTTGCTCCTCATTAAAATAAAGTGAAAGAAAAATGCTGGATAAAAAGAAAGCCAGATTTCATGAAGAGAAAGAGTTATTCAATTAACACTAATTTAAAATTGGTAAAAGGTATACGTATTGGTATATATTGGTATGTTCATTGGTACACTAATAAAAACAATGACTCAATATGTCATTCTAATAGGAAACAATTACGTTCAAGCTTTCCGTCTTCCTTCTGGATAAACCAAAAAGGAAGAAAGCAAAGGATGCATAAGTAAGAGGAGGCTCAGGTGGCTCGGTGGCATGGAGAGGCTTCCATCAGTTTCGGCTGGTGGTCCAGCTGTGCCCTTATCAGGACAGGGACAACCTAACTTCTGTTCTCTATGCTCTAGTAACCTTCAGGTTAGATTACTGCAATGTTTTATACATAGGGCTGCCACTGAAGATGATTCAGAAACTTCATCTAGTGCAGAATTCAGCAGCCAGGTTGCTCACTGGGACAAGACGGTTTGAGCATATTACACTTATCCTGCCCCAACTGCCAATTAGTTTCCAAGTCCAATTCAAAGTGCTGGTTTTGACCTAGGAAGCCTTAAATGGCTCAGGACCACAATACCTCAAGGACTGCCGCTCTCCATATTAACCTACCCAGACCCTGGAACATACTATGATGCCCATTGTGGGGAGAATACGTGCAAAAGAGGACAGGGCTCCTGCAACTTTTAAAGTTGTGCAGAATATGGCTTTTTTTTTCTCCTAGAGACATTCTAGTGGCCCAGCTCCGCTCTTTTGCACTGGGCCTCAGGCATCCTGCCCTCCCAACCCTTTAAAAAATACCTTCACTTTTAGGGCTGCTGGGCAGGCTACATAGCACAGTGTTTGTGATACCCCAACCTACACTATTTGCTCCGAGAGCTAAATTTGCATCTCTCTCTATATACCTTGGAACCTCCATTCAAGTACCGGAACAGTTCAAAAACAAAGGTGCGGCTTCCGATTGGCTGCAGGAGTTTCCTGCACTCAATCGGAAGCTGTGCTGGATGTTTGGCTTCCAAAAAACATTCGCAAACCACAACACTCACTTCCGGCTTTGCAGCGTTCAGGAGCCGATTTGTTCAAAAACTAAGTCATTCAACAACCAAGGTACTGTGTTGTTGTTTAGTCGTTTAGTCGTGTCCGACTCTTCGTGACCCCATGGACCATAGCACGCCAGGCACTCCTGTCTTGCACTGCCTCCCGTAGTTTGGTCAAACTCATGTTCGTAGCTTCGAGAACACTGTCCAACCATCTTGTCCTCTGTCGTCCCCTTCTCCTTGTGCCCTCCATCTTTCCCAACATCAGGGTCTTTTCCAAGGATTCTTCTCTTCTCATGAGGTGGCCAAAGTATTGGAGCCTCAGCTTCACGATCTGTCCTTCCAGGGAGCACTCAGGGCTGATTTCCTTAAGAATGGATAGGTTTGATCTTCTAGCAGTCCATGGGACTCTCAAGAGTCTCCTCCAGCACCATAATTCAAAAGCATCAATTCTTCGGCGTACTGTACCACTGTATATATAAAGCTTATGGTAATTTTTGTGATGGGCCTGAGTATTTCTGTACCTAGTAGCACACCTACCTCCTGCAGCTTTAATAACTATCTCAAAGGGAGAAATTCAGCAACACTTGGGGCACTTGCTGAAATTTCCTTTTTTGTTCTACACCTGAAACTCTAAAGTCTTTCATGTTCAATGTTAATATAATACATTTGTATTTTGACAAATTCTGCAATGTCTTAAAGTCTTCATAAATGTCAGATAGCATTTCCCTATTCTTTGAAATCTGTTAATAGTTATTGTGGTGAAATATGAAATACACTCTTTAATCTGTTAGAATAAAGAGAAATTCACTCTTAAGTGTATCTTAAAGTGCCATTACAACACTGCACTGAACACTGCATAGTTATTTTACACATGCATTTTTAATACCAGACATTCAAACATACTGCATTAAAGAATAACAAAAGCTAAACTCTCCCTTGGAGGTAATCATTTTCATTGTTGCCAGGTCAGTGATTCAGATTTCACAAGGCAATCCCTGACTAAGGAACAGCAAGTCTTTTTTAGGTCATGAGGTCCTGTAAAGGGTTCTTCAGAAGCCAAGCATAAAAGTCTTGAAATAACAAGCAAACACACAGGTTTCTTAATTTGCCCGGTTGGATTCCTGTAATAAGTGCTTAACAACAGCAGCCCCAAAGCAACTCTGCAGTCATCAGCATGACTATTTACCACATGATTTGGCAAACAGATTTCCAAGGTTTTTACTTACATACATAGATACGAATCAGCGTAAGAAACAAGCAGAAATACAAGCATCTGCCTTCACAGCTAGTCTAGCAGCACAGCTAGAAAAGGAACAGAAAACAAGACTATTTCCCAAGATGCTTCCTGCCCTGGAAACACTGTGCACATGGAAGGCTACACTTTTTATTTATTTATCTTATTTTCCCATTATCATTCAGTACAAAGCAGATGGACCGGTCAACATCATGCTGAGGAACGCAGAGCAGTAGAATGGTCTCTCGATATCTCCTAGTGCTTAATCACATAAACAAGCTTTCTTGGTACTGCTCATATTTTTTTCAAAGTGTAGAATTTAGGCAGCAATATAAAGTGACGTATGTATGTAGATTTCCAAATCAAATTACGCTGCTGAGGTTTATGGTACCTAAGTATATAATGTCCCACATCCATGTCCGTTTGTGCATAGTTTTGCCTACTCCTCTGTAAATGTTTAGCAGCACAGATTAGAGATTAGAGAGGTACCATTAGAATTCTGGAAGGGTTGGAAAGATAGTAGGCTGAGGCTGGTCTCTTTTAAACATACCACGTTGGAGAATATTTCCGCAGTGCCTTTATAAGGCTTCTCCCTTTCTCTTCTTTTTGACATTTAACTGTTCAGTTGTTTGACAGCAAAGTAACATAAAATTCTCATTAAAAAATTCCTTCAGTAGCACCTTAAAGACCAACTAAGTTTTTATTTTGGTATGAGCTTTCGTGTGCATGCACACTTCTTCAGAAAGCTCATACCAAAATAAAAACTTAGTTGGTCTTTAAGGTGCTACTGAAGGAATTTTTTTATTTTACTTCGACCCAGACCAACACGGCTACCTACCTGTAACCATAAAATTCTCACTCACTCAAAGCACAAGCAATATGGAAAGAACTATTTTTAATTGAAACCACCATCCTATCTTTTATTATATTTGGAAGACAAGCAACCCTAAGTTTATTTTTATTTTTTTAAAAGACCACTCTGAAAGCCTGAAACAATTAAGCACCTTGGGGAGAGCACATTCTCGCTTCCTATGGGGCTGATTTGGACATAAGGCCTTTTAAAATAAAGCATGTAAGCAAGCAACTCAGGCATTTGCTTGCATCAAAATGTAGATAAGAATCTTGATACCCTTTAGGGAGATTAGATGAATTTACTCTCTCTCTCTCTCTCTCTCTCTCTCTCTCTCTGTGTGTGTGTGTGTGTGTGTGTGTGTGTGTGTGTGTGTGTGAAAAAAGATTAACATTGTAACCAGCTTTAGAAGGAAATCCTAAACCCCAGCCATGAGCAGTATGGCTGAACAGACACCACCACACCTGAAAGTCCTCCACGCATGCTAGCCAAGGTAGTAAAAATGCTGGGTTTAGCTGTACAAGTGCCAAACTAGCACAACAGATAGGCATGGATCAGGGCCATCACAGGTAGTGATATCAGTTTAGGATCCAGTGCATTAGGGGATCATTCTCACAGTTTGTATATATTTATCAAAGACGGAAAGCATAAAATGCAACATTTAAGCACATAATTTTGTATGGATTTGCCAAAGTTCCACGCTAGATCTCATGAGAATGACAGCTGTATTTGAAATCTCCAAATTTGAATATGTTCCCTTAAATACACACACACACACACACACACACACACACACACACACACACGTGTGTAGTCTTGAACACATTATTTGTAGAAATTAGTTAGATTTACTTTATTTTATAATTATTTTGACATCAAATCATATTGCGACTGGACTAAAGATAAATAAGACCTTTTTCCTGGACACAGCATTTAGAATCTGAGGATAAGATATTACCTATAGCTCAGGCTTCGGGAGAGCCCATTACCCTCATTGAGGATAATGGGGGTTGCGGAAGAGCTTAAAGAAATCTGGGAGGGGGTGGGCTGTAGTTTAGGCTGAGTCATGGGGCGTGTAGCAGTATTTGATTGACAGGCTGACCCTATTTAAGCCCAGCTACTTTCGATTCCAGCTCACTCTCGACAAGCCTTTGAATCTCCCGCCCGCCACTTTTTCTATAGGTTTTAGCCTGACATTGTTTTGCCTTTCGAGGGGTCGCCTGTATTCAGGGGCCCAGTAGGAATTTTGCCACTTGGCTGATTGGCTGTTGCCATTTGGTTTTTGCCTACTGCTCAGCAAATCGTCACAACTTGTTAGGTTGGCCGTTAGGCTTTGGTTAATAAATTGGTTGTAGGAGGGGTATGGCATTAAAGTGCCTACCCCCCTATTTTGCTCCTCATAGAAGTATTCCGTTAAAGAAATCCTGGGGCTCAGGGGCTCTAGTCCATTCATCCCTGCCATAGGCCATAGGCGGGGATGATGGGCCATTACAGAGCCGAGCCTTGGGGAACATTCCTGGGTCGAGGGGAGAGTGCCTGTGAACAGTACCTTCACTCCCTTGGGGTGTTTACTTGACTTACCTATGCATAGGTAAGTCGGAACTGGTCCTGACCCAAAGGGGGTCAGATGGAAATGGTCCTGCCCCAAGCAGGGCAGATGGAATGGTCCTGACCCAACATGGGTCAGATGGAAATGGCCCTGTTCCTTAGTGGGGACAGATGGATTAACCAAAGCCTAAGCCAACACTCAGAATTAAATTGTATTTTAAATAAAGTTGTGGCCAAAACAATGCCAAAACGTGTGAGTCGGGAGTTATTTAGGGGGGATTTCTGGGAGCTTCATCATGCAACATTCATAAATACATTAGAGTAGGAGTGGTAAACCTTTCAAAGGGTTGGGCCACATTAACTTGATGGAAAGCTAAATAAAAAAATCCCTTCTGTAGCACCTTAAAGACCAACTTTAAGGTGCTACTGAAGGATTTTTTTTTTTTTTGCTTCGACTCAGACCAACACGGCTACCTACCTGTAGTTGATGGAAAACTGTTAGGGGTTATATACAAAGGTTCCAGACTCACACCTACAATCAGTAGCCCAACACTCGCAAACACACATAAAACATATATAAAATTCTTGGTAACTCCACTCAAGTTTGACTTTCTATTTTCATTGTAAAAGAAAGAAAGAAAGAAAGAAAGAAAGAAAGAAAGAAAGAAAGAAAAAGACTGTTCCAGTACTGTTTATCTGTCCTGTTATCTCAGAAGAATGCAAACAAGGTCAATAAACAGGTGAATTGCAAGTCCTGCCTCACAGCTATTTATAGCCTCAAACTTAAAAATGAATTGCATCCTGAAAATTGCATGCCTGCATTGCAAAACACACAGTTCTTTTTACATATTTGCAAGTAACACTATTATGCTTTGTTATTTTCCTCTGCTTGGGTCTTCTTACAATAGCACTTCTTGCAGGAGGATGAGCTGCAGTTACACAGCTTGCACAACATCATAGCTCTTTTCCTTCCCCTGAAATTCATTTGACCCCTTATGATGTGCAATCTTGTTACTACATTTATGACAATGTTTTGCTGGCAACCCAACGTTTGGAAGGGAAAACAAATTTTCCTGAAATGTTTCTGAGGAATATGACAGTAGGTGCATTTAGAACATGTAGATTTATTTTAAAGAGCATATTGAACACCACCACCCCGGTGTTCCTTCTGGCTGTGTGGTTAAGTGGGACTAAATATTCTCTATTTAGCCAAAAGTTCACAGAATTTGTTACATAATTCTCCACTCTATGAGAAGAAGAAGAATGGAAAGATTTTAAATTATATCTTAAAAAATATGCTAAAGTAATATATTAGAATAGAAATTAAGTTGTAAATGAACTGTGGAAATTTATAATATGTGAGATGACAGCTAAAAATAAGATATACAAGGTGATTAAAATGATATAGAATTTGCTAATTATAAATCTATTAAAGGACCACAAGGAGGGAAACCCGAGGGGGTCCCTATAGACAATGTGAAGGGATTAGGAATAAGTAATTTGATTTTGTGTTTTCATTTTTTGCTTTTTGTAGTATTACTATTGTTGTGTTTTTTCTGTATTTCTGTTTTTGTGTTCCTTGTTTTCTATTCTGAAAAAACCTTAATAAAAAATATTATATATATAAAAAAAATTTCCACTCTATTTCTACCTCAAACCCACATTTTATTTCCAATTTCATATCCCTGGTGAGTCTTTGACATGCATTTAATTTTATTTTCAGACAAGCTTTGTGAATTTATGTGTGCAAAAGGTTGGTTTAATAACCTGTTTGGGGGAGCTTTTCTTGTGGTCTGACATAGTCAAATTTCCCATGATGTCACTCTAAAAAAATTGCTTACACATTTATTACAAAAAGACACTTTGCCATTTTTAATGGTTCAGCAATTCTGCAGCTTATATATTTATAAATACACAGAGATACATAGAAATTAGTTTAGGCATTGCCACGATGAGATAAAGGCAGATCTACGGTAGTATCTGAAACATGAGCTACAATATATCATTCTGTTTTCTCCATCATCCTATTTATCTTCCAATCAGAGAGATCACTTAAAAATTCTCCTCAGAAACAACAAGGACAAAAAAACAACTAGGATCAAGGATACTGTTTGATTCGTCTACTCTAATAAGTAGCATAAATTATTTACAGAACTTCAAAGCCTTAAATTCAAGGAAGAACAGAGAGAGGAAAAAGTAGAATTTGTTTGTTTATTATCAATTATTTATATGGTATGTTTTACAGTGCAAGATATGCAGAAAAGGCATAATCCTGAAGAACCATGTACAATAAAAATGTTATATGAAGTTAATTCCGGTAAACCTATTCTACCGATACATCTGTAGAGAGATTAGAAATGAAAACTTCAGAAGAACTTCTTTTATTAACATGCAGGGGCAAAAAAAAAAATACAATGAAGATATATTTCACTCAGGCTCACAAACACTATGTGTAATGTACTTTATTTAAATATGCAAAATAGGTTTCAAAGACATGGCAAAGTAAGATTTGAATCAAAGTTAACTGCAGCATAGAAGCCAACTAAACTGATAAAACATTTAGAGCCTAGGGTAACATACTAGCTGAATTAAGTTCACATCAGAAGTAGATTTGTGTGTGTGTGTGTGTGTGTTTTACACAAAGGATTAAAGGTCAGTCAAAAAATTAACATGTCATGTCAATCTTTTAAATAGAGACAAAAACTTCAAACTAGTTTTAAAAACCCAGGCAATTCCCCCCCCCCTGTGATTAAAAAATAACCCTGGGATTGGTGGAACATATGCAAGGAACCCATTGTTTCTCATGTGCCTCAGGTCAAATGTGATAAACTTCACACTTTTAACTGGTGCCATTTGTAATAGATTGGATGAAACAGGTCTACAAAAGAATCAATAAATGTAAAGACTGGAAAGAATTAGAGCAGCTTGCAGACTTGTACCTATTGTCTGGGGGAATTGGATGTCAGTTTGAGTATTATAACACTGACAAAGGTTTTCCAGCTTTAATTTACTTCAACACATAATGGGTGATGTCGAAGTTGAGAAACACTAGTCAATCTGAATACATTATTTAGCAAACTGTTTAATCAAAGCTGCACACATTATTATTGCCTCAACATATTCTATCCCTGCCCATTCAGAATATAATTTATCAACGAATTACAGCTTTGTGTGTGGTGTGTGTGGTGTGCACATGTCAAAATGAGTGTGCACAAACTCTTCTTCTTAAGTCCAGCATTCTAGCAATATGAAACAAAATTCTTTATTGCTTCTCTGTTGAATAATCCATAAGGACAGTAAATGATGAAAACTAACCATTTAACTTCATTACTGAATTACCACTGTTAGGATCACATGGCAGTAGTACTACAGTGGTACCTCGGGTTAAGAACTTAATTCGTTCTGGAGGTCCATTCTTAACCTGAAACTGTTCTTAACCTGAGGCACCACTTTAGCTGCCACTGCGCCACCACCATGCGATTTCTGTTCTCATCCTAAAGCAAAGTTCTTAACCTGAAGTACTACTTCTGGGTTAGCGGAGTCTGTAACCTGAAGCGTCTGTAACCCGAGGCACCACTGTATCTGGGTACACTCACAAGATACAATTTAGATATCCTGTGTCCTACATGTTTATTTTAAGAAGATATATGTATTCCATTAGTCAAAAGCAGTATACTATCTAGTGAATAAACACAGTCCATGGTAGGGTCTGAAATATAGCGTTTTCTTTTGAAATACAAACTGCTGAGAACTGTTCTAACACACATGTAAACTGAAGCAGTTATTTGGTAACAAATGACTTGGTATTCCCCCCTCCCGTATTTTTCAGAGTTTTTCAAGTTCTCCTTAATATATCATATAATTTCAGAACTTCGTATGAGAAAAAGGTAAACCACCCATCACCCTTTGTTTATAATCTAAAACAATTATTATAAAAATAAATCACAGACTATGTCACCTACTTTTACTAAACTAAAAATAAAAAAAGATTCTATTTTCCTGGAAAAAGAAGAATCTGAGCTTTCTCAAATATAAATGAAAATGTGTTGTATACCAATTTTGTAAAGCTAAGTCTTAAACATATGGTTCACTATTTTAAAAGATGAAATGGAATTCTTAAAACAGAGTGAGAGTCTTCACTTCATATTCTGTTGGGTAAAATTTGATACAGGAGGTAGAATACTTCTATCCCAGGTTCCTCTTCAAACCACAAGCTGTTCATGTGCAGCTGATAGTACATTATCTCTGAAAGTCCCTTTATATTCACTGAAGCAATCACTGCAGTATAGGGGGTTTCCCCTGTGAAATAAGGAAAGAACCCTAGCTGTGAACACAGCAACTATAATCTCTCAAATGGTTCTGAATCAGAATATATATTCCTTGTTATAATGAGGAGATCTTATTTTATATTTACTGGTATATACTGTGAGAAGTTAAATATGATTGCAAAAGTGGCCTAATATATATAGATTGATCACTAGTGTTACTGGAATTGATGGTTATATATACTACTTCTGCAATTGGAGGCAGCATTCTTCCAAGTGTCAGTTGCTGGGGAACAACAGTGAAAGTTCTATTCCCCACATGTTCTGTTTGTGATTTCCATAGGCATCTATTTATTTGTTAAAAAGTATTTTCTACTTTTGGTGCTGTGGTCTACACCACAGAGCATAGGGCTTGCCGATCAGAAGGTCAGTGGTTCGAATCCCTGCAAAGGGGTGAGCTCCCATTGCTCAGTCCCAGCTCCTGCCCACCTAGCAGTTCGAAAGCACATCAAAGTGCAAGTAGATAAATAGGTACCACTCCAGCGGGAAGGTAAACGGTGTTTCTGTGTGCTGCTCTGGTTCGCCAGAAGTGGCTTAGTCATGCTGGCCACATGACCCAGAAGCTGTACGCTCCCTCGGCCAATAAAGCGAGATGAGTGCCGCAACCCCAGAGTCATCCGCGACTGGACCTAACCGTCAGGGGTCCCTTAATCTTTACCTTTTATTTGTATACTACAATTTCATTAAATAAACCAAAGTGGTTTACAATTTTTAAAGAAACCCACATAAAACCACATACCTGGTTGTCCACTATGAGAAACAGGATACAGATCTAGATAAAATACCTAAAAGCCCTGCTATTCTATGTGCATATTCACATACATAAAAGCTCATATTTGACTCCCTAATCCAATGGAATTTGCAAGAAGCAGATAGGAACCCTAAGCAACTGTTTGGCAAGAAAGGAAAGGCATTCAACATTTATTTCACAGTTTCACAACTACGGGTACATACACACTAGAAGCCTGCTTCTGAGCATATAATGCCAGTCTGAGCTGAATTGGGCTATCAACAAAAACCCTTTCAACAGTAATTATATGTGTAATGTATTATTCAGTTAAGTTCTTGCTGCATATTTTCTCCAATGTAAAATAAAATATATACCGTACATTTGATATCCTAATTTGCTTTAGTAGAGGCTCTGCGTTCAGGACATTCAAGGTTATGGCCTTTCAACCACAAAGGTATTCTACAAACAGCTTTCATAAAATGGTAATTCTCTCTTGATAGAAGAAAATACCAAGAGAAACTATAAAAGGTACTTAAACCAAAGAGATAGGTAAGGATTTCCTTACCCAACAAAAGATTCTGCTGGAGCTGCAGTTGACGTAATCCATTAAGGACTACTCCTTGCTTAACCTCCACTGTATTGCTGCTTAACCTCCATTCAGGACACATTGAAATAAAGCAATATTGCTCACCAACAGTGCCTGGTAGATTCTAACAAACGTTTCCTCTCATGTTTTGATAAAAGCTAATGGTAATAAAGTAGGTTAGTTTATTAGTAGGTTAATTAAGAAGGTGTGTCTTTTCCAGAAACATGACTGTGCTTTGCAGGCTTTTCACAATGATCTAATGGTGAATATGAACAAATATATATTTCTTTTCTCTTCAGTGAGTAAGGTAGGTAAAGGTTAAGGACCCCTGGACAGTTAAGTCCAGTCAAAGGTAACTATGGGGTTTAGTGCTCATCTCACTTTAGGCAGAGGGAGCCGGTGTTTGTCTGCAGACAGCTTTCCAGGTAATGTGGCCAGCATAACTAAACCGCTTCTGGCGTGACGGGACACTGTGATAAGTGCCAGAGCGCATGGAAACGCTGTTTACCTTCCCATGGTAAACTATGTGACCATAGCCAAATATCTTCAGCAGCTTATCAGAGATTCTCAATGAGAAGGAAAGTAATGGTGAACAGAAGTACAGTGGGACCTCGGTTTAAGTACACAATTGGTTCCGGAAGTCTGTACTTAACCTGAAGCATACTTAACCTGAAGCGAACTTTCCCATTGAAAGTAATGGAAAGTGGATTAATCCATTCCAGACGGGTCCGTGGAGTACTTAACTTGAAGCGTACTTAACCTGAAGCGAACATTCCCATTGAAAGTAATGGAAAGTGGATTAATCCGTTCCAGATGGGTCCGCGGAGTACTTAAACTGAAAGTACTCGAACCGAAGCGTACTTAAACCGAAGTATGACTGTAACTGTCATTTGTTAAGTGAAGTTACACAAGGAACTGTTCCATATAGCACAGTGTAGGATAAGAAAGGACGCGGGTGGCGCTGTGGGTTAAACCACAGAGTTTAAACCACAGTTTAAACCACAGAGCCTAGGGCTTGCCAATCAGAAGCTCGGTGGTTCAAATCCCCGCGACGGGGTGAGCTCCTCTTGCTTGGTCCATGCTCCTACCAACCTAGCAGTTTGAAAGCACGTCAAAGTGCAAGTAGATTAATAGGTACCGCTCCGGCGGGAAGGTAAACGGCATTTCCTTGTGCTGCTCTGGTTTGCCAGAAGCGGCTTTGTCATGCTGGCCACATGACCTGGAAGCTGTATGCCGGCTCCCTCGACCAATAACGCGAGATGAGCGCCGCAACCCCAGAGTTGGTCACGACTGGACCTAATGGTCAGGGGTCCCTTTACCTTTACTTTAGGATAAGAAAAATTAAGCACATATATTTTCCACATACAATTTGAAGTACTGAAACAGTTTAGAATGATTGTCTTTGGGCTGTGATCCACAAACTAGTGAGGCATTTAAACCAATTTTCTCCAATTGATTGAAATGCAATGTTTACTTCCAAGTAATGGTACTTGACATGGATTTCTGCATTGGGTTGTGTTTGACTGTTGACTTAAGCCAAAAAGCCACCAAATGGTCTGGGTTCCTAGGAAACAGAATCTAGTTAAATGCTGGAATGCAAAATGAAGTATCTCCTTCCTACAATCTCTTTTGATAAATATTGTTGTTAGCATGCCATATACTGTCCAAGTCTTTAAAATACTGTTTCATTTTCTTTAACCCATTTTGTTTTATGGATGTAAAATGTCCATCAGACCATAATAGAGCAGTTTCCATAAGGAATAAATTGTTACTGCTTGACAAAACCTATTTTTAATACTAGAATAGGGAAATATTAAAATGTCTTTTTATATAATTATATTAACAAATGAGCTAGCAAGTTCTCATTTTACAGCTGTTAAAAAGCATTCTTAAGCAACTGGGTTTTTGTCCCCTTACTGCTTTTGTCCTAATTAATTTTTGTTGAGCCAAAGTATTCTCTTCCTTTCCAATGGTTTCAAAATGTCACTTTACCATCACATGAAATCTGTATAAAATATACACAAGACAAAAGCATCTCCCTGTTCACCTAAGCTCATTGACAGATGCTATGCCACTGGCTTGCTCTCCAATTCTGCTTTCTAGGTTGTCCTACTATCTAGTCTTTGTCCTGGAACAACTCCTGGCTCATCTTGGACCTCAGCAACAGAGTTATAAAGCAACAGATGACTGGATCATTGGTGGAGGGAGTTCAAAGGAGAAGGCTCTTCCACTGGGAAGCACCTATTACTGACAGCCACTCAACCTTGTCTTCAAAGGTATTCAGAGCACGGCCTCCAATGAAAGCTTCCCTATCTTCCCCCAGGCACACTGCAGAAGCAGAAGGAAGAGAAAGTGCACAAGCCAAGGCCTGACACTACTTGTGTAGCAAGGGTTTGGTGCTACATGTGATAAAAGCTGTGCAGGTCTTGGGGAGAACAGGAGGTCTGAGGTAAAATATTTTCAAAATGTTGTGTACATATAAAAATCAGTAAGTATGCTTATGAACAGAATATGGGTCTTTTTATGAGTTGGAAACAAAGGTAAAATGATTATCTAACTGAAGCCAGCTGCATTGTATGCAGCCTATGAATTGTCAGTTGCCACACCTCAAAGAAGCTATTGTGGGTAACAGTTGGACCTCTCATTTTTATACAGGACAGGGAGATTCAAAAGGTCAAGCTTTGATAGGGCTTTCCCTGTGAGGAGTAACAAGTAACCAAAGAGTTAACTGTGTTCTGTATAGCACCTGACCACTGAGGAATATCATGTTACAGAATGTACCAGAAGTGTTTCTGTATGTTGCAGTTGGTTTCGTTTCTGCCTGGGAGACGGTCGCAAGATGTCTGCGCTCTCACCAGGTTGTTTGTTATTTTCTCTCTAGAATAAACTTAAGTAGTTATTAGAACACTTTGGACTCTGTGTGTTCTTAAGAGGTTTTTTATCCAACGGCTATACAAGCTTTCGCTGTGTGAGAAGAAGAAGAACTCTGCTGTGTGTGTGTTTTACTGCCAGCCCGGATCTACGGAAGCAGAGAAGCGCAGAGGAAGCGCGCCGGGCGATAATCAGTGGCTCCTAATTGAGTCATAAACAACTCAACGGAGCCCTATACCCGTCACAGGTTATGGGAGATAACAGGTCATGGACTCACCTGTCACAAGTTCTGGGTGACAGGTTATGGGTCATAGAACCTAATCAATCACCAAAGCAATAAAAGGTGATTGCAGCTGTAAAAGCCGTGGAGAAAGCCGGTGTAAAGAGCTAGCTGGGAGAAACCTGTTGTTTTTGCAGTCGGCAATCAACAGATGCACTCGCTAGCAGAACGACCCTGTCCCAGAAGGCTGGGATCCGCAGTCTACCCGGAGGAGCAACGTGAGCTATTCTGAGTGAGTACACGGACACGGAGCCCGGGGGTGGACAAGATGGCGGAGCAGCTACAGGAGTCATTTGTCGTGCCGTTCCAGAGGTTGAATGGCGACAACTATGCAGAGTGGAGAGAAAGGGCCAGAATGTGGTTGCTAGGAAAGGATTTGTGGACTTGTGTGTTAAATCCTCCAACCCCTGTCGCTGATAATTCAGCAGCTGAAGCACAGAGGTTTGCAGCAGAAACCAGGAAAGACAATAAGGCTCTATGTGCCATTGCCAGGAGCTGTGATGAGGAACAGAGACGCCAGAAAGAATCGGCTGAGAAGGGGGGCCGTGGGCGCAGAGAAGCCAGTGGGGGTGCAGTAAAAAGCACTGAGGAATCCACTGTCAGTGCGTGCGCAACAAGGCTTTGCTATCGGTGCCAGCAGCCTGGGCACGTAGCGAGATTTTGCCCAGCTCCGGAAGCAGCCAAGGTCACTCAGCCAGGTGCCAGGCAACCCAGCGGACGTGGTCGTGGGACCAGCCAGCAGCGCCGAGGCAGAGGACGTGAGAAAACTCCAGATAAGCCTGTCAGCCGTCTTTCTGCTGCCTTAGCAACGGTTCGAAACAGAGGACAGGACAGTTTCACTTTTATTATCGACTCAGGCAGCACCCATCATCTTGTACCGCCTTCAGGACAGATCCTGAACTGCAGGCCACTTGAAGATGAAAAAAGCCTGCATCTTGCTGATGGTTCTTCTGGAACAATTAAAAGCAAGGGTGTTTTTTATATGCAATGCTTAGACACTAACCTTGATGTTTATGTTTCTACCAGGCATGGAGAATGGTCTTTTAAGTGTGTCTTGCTTATTGCGTGAGGGCTTTGAAATAAGTTTTGCCAATGGTGTTTGCAAAATTGCCAGAGATGGGGCTGAGCTGGTAAGCGTTACTGTTGGGTCTGATGGTCTGTTTGTCCTAGATGGGAGGGGGCAAGCAGGTGGAAGTAACACTGGTGATGCTCAGGCTAAAAGCGCTAATACCCCAAAGGGCACAGAGGGCGCTATCCATAAGGATTGTATTCATGCTTGGCATAGGAAATTTTGTCACATGTCTTTTCCTTATGTGAAAAAAGCCCCTGATTTTGTCAAAGGTTGCAGGTTCAAGCCATGTCAAAAACACCTGCAATGCCGCGCATGTGCGAAAGCAAAGACGAAGAGATGCTCTTATCCTAGGTCTGAGAGGAAGAGCACAAAGCCATTTCAGTTAGTGCACTTGGATATTTCTGGGCCTATGTCAACGTTAAGTTTAGGTGGTTCAAAATATGTTTTGTGTCTTCTGGATGATTTCAGCCATTTTTCCTGGGTCATAACACTGAAAGAGAAGGGGGAGGCTGCCAGAGTGATACAGGAGTGGGTAGCCGAGGTAGAACTACAGTTCTCCGTCACTGTCCAGTGTTTTCAGAGTGACAGGGCGGGAGAGTTTTTGAGTGCAGAACTACAAGGGTTTTTCCGCAGCAAGGGAATTAGGCACAGAAAAACCGCTCCTTTTAGTCCACAGGAGAATGGTTTATCTGAAAGGAAATTTAGAACGCTGGCTGAACTGGTAGAGGCAACGTTGTTTGATGCAGGACTACCCCAGAAGTTTTGGGGGGAATGCTATAAATTTGTGAATTATTGTTCAAACCGCGCTTTTAATTCAGTTGTGGAAAACACACCCTACTACATGTTGTATGGCAAAGTTCCGAAGGTGCACTATTTCAGAACTTTTGGGTGTGAGGCTTGGGTTCTAATTCCAAAGCAGAAGCGCAGAAAGGGTGGATCAAGATCCAGAAAAATGATCTTCTGTGGTTACGAACCAAACTCAAAGGCTTGGAGGTTTGTACCAGCAGAGGGGGACCAAACCCGCGTTCACATTAGCAGGAGTGCTACGTTCTGTGAACATGAGGGCTGGAGACGCATTCATGCTAACCCCGAAGTTCTTCTTGACTGGTCTTCAGGTTTTGACCAGGAGGAGGAAACTCAGGTAGCTGATGCTGGAGTTCCAGGTGCTGCAGGACCAGATCCAGGTCAGGCAGCTGGTCCAAGTGGTGTAGCTCCTAGGGAAGTGAAGCAAGTAGTCAGAAGCGCACCGACTTCACCCCAGGTCAAGCCTGGGAAGTACAGCAAACGTGGTAGGTCACCCACTTCACCCAAAGCAAGCCCAGAGGGGGCTGCAAAGCGTAGTAAGTCTCTTGACAGTGCTGCTAGTCCGAGAGAGCCACAGTCAGAGACAAGCAGTTCGGATTTAGAGGGGGAAGATGTGGGACCAAGGCGTTCAAAACGCACCACGAAAGGTAAACCACCTGAAAGGTTTACAGCTGTCAGTGTATGGGCGAACCTAGCAGTGTGTGAGCCTGAAAGCTTTG
Organism: Zootoca vivipara; assembly: GCF_963506605.1. Classification (NCBI taxonomy): domain Eukaryota; kingdom Metazoa; phylum Chordata; class Lepidosauria; order Squamata; family Lacertidae; genus Zootoca; species Zootoca vivipara. The sequence goes on along the minus strand of NC_083284.1, from coordinate 50,400,205 downwards.
AAGAGGTGCAACAGTTGTCAGTGGAGGAAGCTAGTAAGTGGAAAGTTGCAATGGAGAAAGAGTTGAACTCCATGCAATCTTTTGGTGTGTACAGTCTTACACAGTTGCCAGAAGGTAAGAAAGCAGTCAGTTGTAGGTGGGTCTACAGGCTGAAACCCACAGTGACTGGAGAGCCTCAGTACAAGGCTAGATTAGTGGCTAGAGGTTTTACTCAGAAGAAAGGAATCCACTACACAGATGTCTTTAGTCCGACTTCGAGAGCGGAATCTTTCAGGATGCTTTTAGCGACTGCAGCGCAGAGAGGCCTAGTGGTCAACCACTTTGATGTGGACACCGCTTATTTGAACTCTGACCTCCAGGAGGAGTTGTACATGTTGCCTCCTCCAGGGTTTGAGAGTGACGTGCCAGGTCAGGTATGGAAGCTGCACAAGTCGATCTACGGTCTGAAGCAATCAGCTAAAAATTGGAATTCATGTCTTGATTCTGTTTTGAAGAGCCTAGGTTTCAGGAAGAGTCTAGCTGACAGTTGTCTGTATCTCAGAGGTGAAGGAGAACAGCAAGAACTGTTGCTTGTCTATGTTGATGACTTGATCTGCTTAGCAAAGAGCCAGATGCAAGTGCAGAAGTTTGCAAAAGAGCTAGGCAAGAGGTTCAAACTCAAGAATCTAGGTGCAGTGAATGTTTATCTAGGTGTGCAGATAGACAGAACTGAGGATGGAAGTTTCTTGCTCAGTCAGAAAGGCAAGATTGAACATTTGCTTGAGAAGTTCAGAATGTCTGACTGTAAAGGGGTCAGAACACCCATGGAGACAAACTTTGTGAAAGATTCACAAGTGAAGGACAAAGTAGCGTTTGAGAGTCCTGAAGTGTTTCAGTCAGCGCTAGGGAGTCTGTTGTATTTGTCACAATGGAGCAGACCAGATATTGCTTTTGCAGTCAATTTGCTCAGTAGAGAAGCATCGAAACCTAGCGTGCATGCTTGGAATGGCATTAAGAGAGTGCTTAGGTATTTGCAGGAGACCAAAGAGTATTGTTTGGAGATGTCAGCGCAAGGTGAGCCACAACTCACTTGTTTTGCAGATGCTGATTGGGCCAATCAGGAGGACAGGAAGTCAGTGACTGGTTTGGTAGTCAAGTTTGGAAATGCCCTGATTGGTTGGCGGTCGCGCAGGCAAAGCCTAATAGCAATGTCTTCCACGGAAGCCGAATTCTGTGCGTTGTCTGCGACATGCACTGAATTGGAGTACTACAGATGTTTGGTCCAGGAAATCTGGGGTGATTGTAGCCAGCCCATCACTGTTTGGGGCGACAATCAGCCATCTTTGAGACTGGCGGAGTCTGGACAGTTCAAGGCCAGAACCAAACACTTAGACATCCGCTTCCGAATCGTATGTCAGAGCATACAGGTAGGCTTGGTGAAGTTGAGGTATTGTCCAAGCCAAGAGAACCTAGCAGATGGGTTCACAAAACCCTTGAGTTTCCAACGGCATGGGGAATTCTGTGAAGGGTTGGTTTTGGGGTAAGTTTGGATACCCGCTATCCCCAGTGTTCAGGTGAGAGGGGGTGTGAGGAGTAACAAGTAACCAAAGAGTTAACTGTGTTCTGTATAGCACCTGACCACTGAGGAATATCATGTTACAGAATGTACCAGAAGTGTTTCTGTATGTTGCAGTTGGTTTCGTTTCTGCCTGGGAGACGGTCGCAAGATGTCTGCGCTCTCACCAGGTTGTTTGTTATTTTCTCTCTAGAATAAACTTAAGTAGTTATTAGAACACTTTGGACTCTGTGTGTTCTTAAGAGGTTTTTTATCCAACGGCTATACAAGCTTTCGCTGTGTGAGAAGAAGAAGAACTCTGCTGTGTGTGTGTTTTACTGCCAGCCCGGATCTACGGAAGCAGAGAAGCGCAGAGGAAGCGCGCCGGGCGATAATCAGTGGCTCCTAATTGAGTCATAAACAACTCAACGGAGCCCTATACCCGTCACATTCCCCTCCTCCTCCCATATCCCCCAAATTAGCTCAGGTGGGTCAGGAGATCTCCTAGAACAGCATATGGGAGAAGAGGGAGGGCGATTGTTTCATCTGACAAGCACAAATAGTTGTGCTGACATAACGATTGTGCTGCAATAGTGTGATGCTGAATTCCACCCTCAAAGAAGGGTAAGTTCAATCCTCAGCACATAACTAGTAATGCTGGGCAAATCATTTTCAAAACCATGTTGAAACAGGACTAGCCTTGATATTAGCCAAATACTCCCCCAACCCATGGCAACACCCACAGAAGAGGGGAGGTTTGTGGGGTGGTAGAAAACTGCTAACCGTCTCTCCTGTCCTGAGCCTACATGATCACATGTGTTCTTGCAGCAACTGGTAAATTTTGCAGTATTGTGGAAGCCTGGCCTGTCACATCTCACAAGATTTGAAGAAATTAGGTTTGCAGAGTCCTATCTTTCTTTCTGTCTTTCCCATTGTAAACATCTTATTTAATCCTTCTTTTACATTAGTAAGAGCTAATACTTGATCAGATATACTAAATTGGTTCTCCTCTCTTAAACTTTTGGAAGTCAGTCATCAGGCATGAATAATAACTTCAGTAATTGAATACTTATAGATGTTCTTTTCTTTTCATGCATAGATTACCAGCCTGTGCTCTCAAAAACACTGCAAGGATGGACATTGGCAAATTTTATTCTGGAAAGAATTACAACTAGGGGTCTGCAAACTAAGACCCACAGGCCGGATCAGGCCCAATTGCCTTTAGGATCCAGCCCGCAGACTGTCCGTGGATCAGTGTGGGGATTCTGTTTGTTCAGGCTGCACCATTTCCCCCCCCCCCGTGCCATTCCATCCCCCCCTTCTCCCTCACACACACCGTGGCGGTGCCTCCTCCCTCCCTCTTCCTGGCTTCTTCCTGCCCTGCTTAGAGGAGGAAGGGGGCTGAGCTGAGCTGGCTGAGTGCCACTGTAAGTAGTCCCTCTCCAGAGCCAGCCCTTTCATGCCATTCATCTTCCTGCCCCTGCCGCCCTGGTGCTCCTGTGGGCCAGAGAGCAAAGCAGACGAGCTCGCTCTGCCTACCCACGAGAAGCAGCAGCGGCGGTGGTGGTGGTGATGGTGGCAGTTCCTGGGAAGGTAAGCGCAGCGGGTTGGGCTGGGGAAGAGGACTACTTGCCCCCCTTGCCTCTTCTTCCAGCCCCCCCCCAGGTGCCGCTTCTCCGGCCCGCCACAAGGTCTGAGGGACAGTGGACCGGCCCACGGCTAAAAAAATTTGCCGACCCCTGATCACAATCAATGAATTCACCAAAGCCCCATATTTCCTCTTTATACATAATTGGCAGGTGCCAATTTGATTCACACATTTTTAGAACTGGGAAAATCTGTTCGCCACCATAGGTTTTCATGACTCTTAAAACTTCAGAATGGGCTGCTACAATTCTTCCAGAAATTTAAATACTGAATTTGACTTATGATATTCAGCTGTGGGCTTTGGAAATGAGCATTTGTGTTAAAGCCAAAATGTTAGTAACAGTACCTGAACTTCAGCCACAAATATAAAATGTCTTTGGTCTTACCACCACACATTCCTAGGAAGGATGTTGTGTCTCACTCTGAGTCCTCTCCCCGCATGATAGTATAACAGAACAAATGTTAATTTATATAGCATGAATGCAGCATTAGTTTTCTATGATAAAATGCTTGATAGCACCTTAAGACTATTAAAATAATAATAATTACAAAATGGCATAAGAGTTCATGGGCGGTGGTTTACTTTTTTATATACTAAGTTTGCTGTTTGTGAAGAAGGCTATAGCCTTCAAAATCCCATGACATGACTTAAATTCAGTTCACACTGAGTCCCAGCACTCAGGATTTATATGCTGTGGGGTTCTCCATAATCAAGTAACAGAACAGAAGAAGAGTGGAAAGAATTTAGAAAGTGTTCGCAATGTTTCTAAGGAGAGTCCTTGGTATACTGAAGGGTATGCCAACCCCTCTTGTAGCAAAGATAAGAACAAGAGAAACGTCTAGTTATTATAGTTGTTCCGGTAAATCAGAATAGTTGGCTCAATCATTATTATTTGAATACATCAGCTACTCATTATCAAGGTTAATATTTATAGCCAATATATTTCAAGTTAGACTAAACATTGAATTATTACTTGCACTTTCTTCCTTATGCGACCTAACAGGGCTTTCGCGGTTTTTGTCTGTGCTTTCAGTAGTATTTTAATAGCATTAGCTATTATTTCTTCTTCTGCATTTGTGGATTTGATCAGACTGAGAACCTAATTCACCGTCATTTATTTTGTCTTCTGCACTTAAATACTGGATTTAGCTTCTGACCTCCAGTTCACCAAATACCTTAGTGAGCAATCTTAGGCATGAGAAGCTGGGGTAAAGCAAGCTGGTATAACTTAAGCCAGCGTAAAGTTACACAACGTCCAAACGGCACCCAGAAGTAGGGTTGCTGCTGCTCTGCCTAAGCCTAGGAGGAGGAAAATAAGCCTTTAAAATGACGTTTTATGCTGAGTGGCCAGGTCATGTGACCGAGGCTTAGGATCAAGTCTAAAGCTCCTCTCTCTGGTTCCACCCCATCACACCTGCTTTTATGGGACTTACATCAGCCTTGGTTTAGCCAGCTTCAGCTCAACCGGCTCACCCCTGGCTGAGCAAGTTACGCCAGCACATTTGTGCTTGAGCCAGGGTTGGGCCGTTAACGCCAACTGATCCATAAATCCACTACATCCCAAGCTGCTCATCCTGGCAGATCTTCCTTGCCTTAATTTTTTTATTTTTTTAAAAAAATAACATTTATCAAAATCTCATTTGGTAAACAAGTATAATGAGGCTAGTTTTTTTGTAGAGATTTTATGCTGGTTGTGTCACATTTACTGTGGTTTTATCATTAAGCTTTATATTTTCTCTTTATTTGTGCAATATCTAGCTATATTATTTTATGAAGTATCTCAAATATAGTAAATATAAAAGGAACAGCTTTTGTTTGTATCTTTAGAAAGAACACAGAAACATATTGAGAAATGGTATCCCAAATAAGTTGCTCTCCAGAACCATTTATATTATTACTACTACAGTTCTACTAGTACTACTACTAACAGCGAGTTAAAATAATACATTTGAATTTGATTAGTCTGATTTTTTTGTTTTAAATACTGTTTTATTATTTTAAACTGGATATTTACTGTAATTTTTCATTATACCTTCTGCTTTGAGCCTATGTTATAGTAATAAACTTTAAAATTTTACATATGAAAATCTATAACCCTCGGAAATAGAAGTTGCAGTACATTAACATGCTTATGAAAGATTGATTCCCATTTACTCTTACAGTGGAACCTCGGTTTATGAACGCCTCAGTTTACGAATTTTCGGTTTACGAACGCTGCGGACCCATCTGGAACGGATTAATTCACTTTCCATTACTTTCAATGGGAAAGTTTGCTTCAGTTTATGAACGCTTCTGTTTATGAACAGACTTCCGGAATCAATTACACCCATGCTTTGGGTTAAGTACACTTCAGGTTGAGTACTCCGCGGACCTGTCTGGAACGGATTAATCCACTTTCCATTACTTTCTTTTTTTTTTTAATAATTTTTATTAGTTTTACAAATTACAAAAAAAGAAAAGAAAGATACTTGCATAAACATATTTTCCACCTTCTTTCCACCCCCCTCCCATGGGCCCTCCCCTGCCACAGGAGAATCCCATGCAGGCGAACAGTTGAAGGTGGTCCATTTTGTGGTTGAGTTTATGTCCCCCCTCCCCCACCCCCCGGAGTCCCCTCCTGCCACCAGAGAGCTCCAGGGTATCGGGGCAGAAAGCAGGAAGACAACCACCCAACCATCCGTTCTCATACCAAAAAGAAAAAATCTATACTAAAAAAGAAAAGAAAAAATTGCAAAAATAAAAAGAAAAAAGAAAAAAAAACAGCAAAAAGAAAAATGTAAGGAAAACAAAAATAAAAATAACCTTTTTCAAATCTACATTAATAAACCATGTTTTGTGGGCTTCCCCTACCTCCCCCCCTTTCCCGGCTTTCATCCCTTTATTATCCTCTTTAACAGTTTCCTTATCTATAGAATAATTACTTTTCTTCTTCATAAAACTTTTAAACTTAACTAATACCATTTTCACTAAATCTCTTAATCCCTATAATTCATAATCCAATTTTTCTTCCCTTGCCTAATTTTTCCCCTCAATAGACTTCTTAAAATTATTAAATCAATAGACTTCTTTTGTTTTAACTTTTCCCATAATCAACTCTTATTTACACTCTAACAAATCCCAATATAACCTTTCTTCCCCAAATTCCGGCTACCTCCCTCCAATCCAGCAAGTTCCGTAGTCGACAGTCCTATTTTAATCTTAATAATCCATCCTAATGGTTACACTCCCATTCTTCCTTCATCCCACCCCCTTTTTCCAATGTTTTGCCCTCCAGGCGTCCATAGGGCCCCCCCCTGAGTTTCTCCCCTTATTAAATTGTTCTTGTCTTTCTCCTTGTGGGTAATCTGGAATTCCGCTGGTTCCTGTCGTTCCCTCCTCAAAGGAGGGGTACTCCGCTTGTCTTTTTGTAAAACAGTGTCAACTTTTCCTTTGTGGTGAGCTTCATTTTGTGTTGTATTGTCACAGTCATCATTATTATTATCTTCACACTCCAAATCAGAATCCACATCATTGTCAAAATCATCCAAGTTGCTATCGCTGTCATTGTCACTATCTTCCCCTTCCATTTCAGTACCTTCATCATCTGAAAAATCATATTTAGCAATCACCATCTGGAATTGCTGCTTTAGTTCTTGCTGCTTAGTCTCATCTCGGCATAGTCCTATTCTTAGTTCCCACATGGCTGTCAAAACAATCCGCTGGAACTCAGGCGAATACCTTTTTGTTGACATAGTTCCGTCTTGTCAAGGTCACTGCTTATCGTGTGGGGTGGAAAATGGTCACTGCTTATTTTCCCAGTCACTTAGCAAACTAGTTGCATTTTCCAGTTCATAGTTCACAAAGATCCAAATCAACATTTCACAATCCAAACATTTCAAAAGCATATACACCTAACTTCTAAAAAGTCTAGTTAAAATAAAGTTCGTTTATAAATCCTCGTCGGCTCGCTGGGTTGTCTGGGCTGCCGGCTCCCGGGGAAACGAAAGGTTTTCCTCGTTCCTTTTCATCTTTCCGCAGGGAATCGTCCTTCTCCCCTTTTACCCTGCATCCAGGGGAGAGCTTTTTTGTGTCTTTGAGGATACCTTTTAACCAATTCAATTCCCGGCTTCGGGTATTTATTTTACTGTTCCTTAGACTACCGGTGGGAGGGGGTGGCTTCCGTTTTATCTCCCTCTCTCCCAAATCCAAATTAATATCCAATCCAATTTTGAAGGCTTACTTACAGTCTTAATTTCCAATTCTTTCTTTTGGAAAAATCCAGCGCTCTCCGCCTCCGGCTCGGAGCTTCTCTCCGCTAGAGCGACGATGGTGCTCAAAATGGCCCCCGCGACTTCGACCCTTCTCGCTCCGGCGCTCTTACTAGTGCAGCCGAAGAGTTGGGGAGTCCGGATTTGGGCTCCGCTGAGCGGTTTTGCCCCCGGGACGCTCGACCCGAGGTTCTATGGGGTGCAGCGTTGCTCTCGCTGCCCTCCCTCCTCTAGCGAAGACGGGCTGTCTCGGAGCGAGACAAAGACCCCGCCGATCGGCGCTGGCGCTGGACCGGAAGCCCCACTTTCCATTACTTTCAATGGGAAAGTTCGCTTCAGTTTATGAACGCTTCAGTTTATGAACAGATTTCCGGAACCAATTGTGTTCATAAACCGAGGTACCACTGTACTTTGTACCATTTCTTCATTCCAGATAATTTACCAAAAGGTATAGCTATGCCGAGGAGGCTTCTCATTTTACAACACAATCCTAGATGAGTCTATTGAGAAACAAGTCTCACTGATTTCAGCAGGACTTATTCTCAGGTGAGTGAATGATTGCAGTCTTACAGTGCAATCCTGTACAAATCTTCTGTGAAATAAGCCCCACTGAGTTTAATAGGACTTACTCTCAGGTAGGTGTGTATAGGATTTATTAAGAACATAGTAACAGCCTGCTGGATCATCTGCTGGACGATCTGCTGTCCTCCTTTTATGCTATTTATACTTGTATGCATTTTTAAATGCTGTACTGTGTACATGTACAACATGGATACAGAGATGCTGCCACAGTTTGTATCAACTCAAGTTGGGGGAGGACAATTTTAAAAATTCAGAGGGGGCGGAGAGACCATGCACCACTGACCAGCTAAGAGTCTGGTTTGATTTGACTGTACATTCCATTTAGAGGTATTATGTAAATGGGCAGACTTAAATAAAAAGCAACTCTCATGCATTAATCCAAGGCCTGGGGTGCTTTTTGAGTAGGCTGGAGACAATCCCAAACACCTGGCTTTTGAAAGACCACCAAGGGAATATGGAAAAGGTCTGTAGGACGAGACTGAAATTAAACAAACTAAATTTAAGTCTTTATTTTAAATTACGTGCTCAACAACTTTTAAGAAGTTTGTTTCAATTATAAAACTGATATGAAAAAAAAAACCAATTCACGCAAATCCAGAGTACATTTCAAAGCTATGACTTTTCAACCCTTAGAATATATTAATCCACTAGGAAAAATAAATTATTTTAGCCACTGGTCTGAAATGTGCCTATCACTTTCCGTTCATGTATTCTTGATCTTTTGCTTCCTGAATTTAACACTCACTACATTAAAAACAAACAAAGAAGAGACTGGGCTTTTAAAGTTTGTGATACAAATGCCGTGCTGTGACTGTGTGAGAATGTATAAATGCTGTTTGAAGATTCTGATCGTTAGTGCAAATAAATGGTCTGCAAATCATTAATGACTTCGATATGAATGGTGCTGGACATCTTCACTGCTCCATTCATACAATATATATCTTATTCCCATGCATTTTGCTGCCAACCAAGAAAGACATTTATAACAGCAAGATTAAACAAGCATTACTGTCTGAACAAGGAGTGTAACAAGTTTCCCTGTGTCGGCTTTCACTTTTTAAAAATGTTATCTCACTACCATTTGTTGTATTGATTGTATACATATAAGGGGGGATCAAACTATTCTGTTTCCCCCCACTATTTTCCATTTGTTTTGTGTTTTAAATTTTGTTTCATATTCAGTCTTGTATTCCTTTGCGTTTAGACTGGTACTAAAATTAAGTCTTAGTCTGACTAAAAGGGCTGCACACAAGCCATTTTCCTATTATGGGTAGAATCTAAAGAGGCCCACATAAATCACTTATGCCATGAGAAGGGAGGCTGACTTTAGCTTCTGGCAGCACCCCATAATTATTTATTGGGCAAGCACGAGGGCTGCCATAAGTAAAAGAAAGCCATTTGGATTCCAGGCTGTATAATTATGACTTCAAATTTAAAGATGAGTTTCAGTTCCCTACCTATAATACAACAGTACAGGTGCTGCTCCTGCATGTGTCTTATTTGCTACAGCCATCTTTTCCCTGACCTAACCAAATAAACACAAATATATTTGGCTAATTATCACACCTTCTCAAGAAAGGGTCCTTGCCTGGACATGACAATTGAACCACCTCAACATATCCTCTTCTCAATATCTGCTTGTTTTTGAAGACTGTAAAAGTGCATTATCCCAAGAGATGTTTCTCAGTGAGCATGCCTCCCATTACACATTTATTAACCACAGTGCTCATACTGGATGTTACATCTTCAAAGCACTTGACTACATAATCCTCACAGATCTGTTGTCCTAGGGTAATATCCTGCTTAGAAGATCCATCATTTAGCTGCCAAATTTGTCAAACTACCTAGGGTAAAATATGCTTCCTGCTGACAAAACCCAAGCAATTAATAAACTCTTAAATAATGTACTGCATCTGAAGTAAGGAGCTTCTGCTTTCAGAACAGAGCTCACATAAATAAGGCTTCTTATTTCAAATGCACTTTTCCAATTCTCCAAATATTTCTGCAGCTGTATTGCTCAGAATATTAAACACAATTCTAGAGAATGGCTCACTTCTTTCTTTAAGCTTACAACTCTGTGTAAAAGGATCTAATAAGTAACAAACTACACACAAGAACTACAACATAAAGAAATTATCAGTAAATTCAAAATATCAGCCCACTCAAACAGAAAATAGCGTATGAAAAACCAGATTAAAGATTAAGCTAAAACCAGCCCAAGCCCAATATGAACTTGCTTCCAAAAAACTAGAGTTGCATCACACAGCAGGAAGGACTCTCAAACAAAGATGTGCTCTCCCAAGTCCACATTCCCAGCATGTTCGCACTCCTGTCTCAGTGATGCCTATGCTGGCTTGGTCATGTCCACAGAATGGAAGATAGCAAGATCCCCAAGGACATGCTCTATGAGTAGCTGGCTTCATGCACTAGGCCTATTGACAGACCAACTCTGTGTTACAAAGGTGTCTGCAAACATGACATGAAGGCTGGCAACATCAACCCTGCAGACAACCTCAGTGCCTGAAGACAGTCAGTCAGGATATGCATCCATAGTAGTGACCAGAGGAGGAATGACCACTGCGGGGAGTGCAGAGAGAAGAAACACCATTGTCCAGCAGCAGCAGCACAACCGGGCGCTTTCATCTGCAACAAAACATGCCTCTCCCGTCTTGGTCTCCAACAGTTTGGCTTCACCCCCAAAGGAACAGTCTTCAATTATACCCCGAGACAGACAGATGCCAACAGCAACAACTAAACAAACTACTCATCTTTCCTTCGCTTTTCATCTTGTCTTTGTTCATGGATTAATTATGTTGGGAAATGACAAGGCCAGTGTGGAGCTTAAAGCACTGGTATAATGTACACTTGGAAAACTAATCCTATCAGCATTGCAAAGAATATGCAGTTTGGTGTAGTGCCAATGTTGCACTAGGACAGTGATGGCGAACCTATGACATGCGTGTCAGATGTGACACGCAGAGCCCTCACTGCTGGCACGCGCCCCATCGGCCCATTCACGCTGTTGTTGTTGTTCCCCCCCCCCATTTGTTCTCCCGCTCCTCCTCCCGCTACAGCTTGTCTCCGCTGTTAAAACCTGGATCCTGTTTTGTTGTTGTTGTTGCTGGTAGCCAGAGATTGGTTTTTTAACCCTGTCTGTGCTGTTTTTTCTGGCGCTTTGGCAGACTATGTCGGTGCTGCGTGTTAGTTCCAGTGAATGTATTATTCGTCATTTATTTCTGTTCTCTTCCCCCCCCAAAAAAGCGCAGCAGCTTTGGGGCATCCCCCCCCCAAAAAAGCAAAGCAACTTTTGCACACAGACCCCAAAAAACCTCCAAAACTTTGGTCAGCAGCTCCCCCAAAAAAGTTCAACAATTCTGGGCACTTTGTGATAAATAAGGGGGTTTTGGTTTAGTTTGGTTAAATAATTAGTTTTTGGTTTGTTAAATACAGTTATATATTACAATTATACATTTTTGTTATTTAAACTATAAATATTGCGAAATTATGGTTTTTTTTTCCTCGAAGTGACACACCACCCGTGTTATGCTTGGTTTTTTGGCGAATTTTGACACACCAAGCTCAATAGGTTGCCCATCACTGCACTAGGAAGTGGGAGACCCAGGTACAAATTCCCACTCAGCAATGAAGCTCACTGGATGACCTTGGGCCAGTCATGCTTCTCTCTGCCCAACCTACCTCACAGAGTAGTTATGAGGATAAAACGGTGCTGGAAAGTGCTATGTACATCACTTTGAGCTATTTGGAGGGGGGAAAGCGGGGTTGTAAATGTAAGAACAACAACATAAGAACAATGAAGCCCTTTCACTGCTGCTACTACTCTGCAATTCCAGGCACAGCATTTAAACCTAAGAGTTTTCCACAACTGAAATGTTAATGGACAAGGACTACTGAGCGTCTTATAATGTTCATCATTCTGCTAGAGGTCTTGCTTTGTTTCAGCTGTACATCATGAAATCAATTGTGTCCAGTTAAAAGTTGAGGAATCATAAGAAGTGAGAGGAATCGCCTTAACAATTAGCATATGGACTAAGTCACCAGGTTTCCATCACAAAACAAGATGTATTTCTATTTATGTCTGAATTTGCATCTAAACATTAATTAGCAAATGCAAATCTGTATCTTCTCCTTGGATATACATTTCCTCTTTTTTCTCAATAAAAAGTGACTACTCTAGTAGCTTTTAAAAAACCCCAAAGTGTTCTGTCACCAATTGGGTGATACTTCCCCTTGTACGGTATGTTATTTACAGCAGAACCTTATGTATACCTACCAAAAGTAAGTTCAATTGACTGTTCAATGGGGCTTACTCCAGGTAAGTATATAAAATACTGCAAACTTAGTGAAAACAACAACACTGGATTTCCTAAATACCAATTTTTCACAGTTCATTTACTACCAGTGTTATGATATTGCAGGTTGCCAAAACCCAGGTGTCTAATGATTTCATTAGATTGCTAATCAGTCTTTGAACATGTTGCTGCATATAATGCAACTAAAGCAGCTGCATAAATGGCCAACCCCTTTGAAAACTCTGCATAAATTTAATTTAGAATAAATTTTCATATTAAAAATTTATTCTCTTCTTATCATTCAGAATGTAACACAAGATGTTATCAGTATGATAATTCCTTAAACAACTTGCTGATTGCATCTAGCCTGAAACAATAGTTCTGACAGAAATGTGAACACCTGAAGACTAAGCACTGCTGTTTAAATGTAGTACATAAAGGTTCATCCACATATTATGCTTTGCTTGGGAAAATATCAAGATATGTATACTTAAGATTTTATCTATTTCAAATATTGTATCAATTTCTGAGGGAGCAGAAAAAAATTAATAAAAATTTCATTGATAACAAGCAGCAAATAAAACTAAGTGAAATCAACAGCCTAAAGACCTGCAGGGTAGCTATATACTTGAGTACTAAGTGGAAAAAAAATTAAAGCTGAAAGGTGGGTTACAAATTTCAAAAATAAAAAGTTTAGTCTCAAAGCAAATCAGACTTCTTTTATACATCTCATTCAGCAGAGAAAACTGTCTGAGACCCACTGGAATACATGGAGGGACTTACTTGACTAAAAGTGTTACCATGAAACTTTGTGGATCAAATTCAACAACTAAGTGTAATCAATGCAAAGCTTAATGAGACTTTCAAGGAAATAATACAAATATAGTAGCCACTTTTGTTCTTTTAGCTTATACAAGCTTTATCTGTTGGGTAATTTACATGTTTTGAACTATACTTATACAAAATAAAAAGTTTTAGTCCCATTAATATATACGTGTATGGTAGCTGCTTCTCTGAAGCGAAATTCCACACTCTGTATGCATCTGAATACCAGAAATACATGATATTGTGCTATTGCATGCTACCCTAATTTTTGAGCGGTGCAAGATTTCAGGGGTTCCAGGGTTCATGTTTCCTTTTGGAAATGAGGCACAGCAGACTGTGATGTCTATGATATATTGTTTATTTACACATATATACAATCTGAGCCTGCAATTAAGGGGTTCAAAGCATCAATGGCCCTAAAGAGTCTTGTTTCTCCCATAGCCACAGCATTGGATTCAAACAGAAATCCGCCATTGTTCTGCCTCTCTGGCTTTGGGACACTGGGAATCACCTTCATTTTTCTTTCTCTTGCTGCCTCTGGCGAGTCCACTTCATACTCTGCCCCAAACTTCAAATCCATGTCCTGCCACAAGTCTTTATCCGGGGAAACTTTCTTCAGGATCAGCTGGCCCAGTCCAACCAAGTTGGCGGCCCGGAATTCCCCTCACTGCTCACTCCCAACATCTCTCAAATGCTTCCTGGATCCAAAGACATGTAATCCTCCCAGTGGCTCTTGCTCCCCAAACCCTGGGGACCTTGGGTGACCTTAACTGCTGAGGCCTGCTTAAGGTCTGCACCCAGCATAGGGACTGGTTCCCAGCCCACAAGGCCATCATGGGACACCCAGGGGGCAAAATCATTGGAGTTTTTTTCTCTTTTACCCAGTTCAGCATTAGCCAGCTGTTCCTTCGGTGCACAGACACAGGCCTCAAACTTTTCCTGCATGTTCTCCTCTACTGATGAAAACACCAGCACTTGCTTCAATGCTAGCTACTCCTCCTGCTTCACTGACACAAATGAAGGGAACAGATCTGTAAGCAGCAGCTCCTGAAGTTAGCCCTCTGCTGAGGCACTTTCCTCTTATGCTGGTGCACACAGACATGCACTCGGAGTGAAGTGATCTATAAGCAGCAGCTCTTCACCTCCATCCTGCAGTCTGCCTTCCATTGAGGCATCTTCCGCCTGCGCTGGCACATGGCATCCGCTGTATAGATTCCCCTTCCAATGGATCTTCCAACTGGATAGACTCTTGAATTGGCTTAACACAGCAGTGCATTATCACTTTGTGAGGAATCAGCTTCAATGCCCCTAGCAATATGGGTGGATGAGTTGATTACCCATTTATAAACATTTGTAAGGAAATGCAGTATTTGAATTTTCATAGCTTGCAGGATGGGAAAAAAACCCCACACCCAAAACACGAACATTCTACAAAACTGTAGCATTTGTTAGCTTCAGTCTTTTTACAGCTGGAGGACAAGAGTTTGGTAGATATGTGAAACATCTGAGGTTCACACAATCATTTAAGGTTTGTTTTTATTATGCTAAAAGCTTTATGAAACATTTAGTCAAGAAATTGGGTTTTTTAATGCCAAATTGTGTGTGAGAGGGTTCTGAGTTTGCTTTTGGGAAATCCCTATTTGCCCTCTGTAATATATACTTTAGGAAAGGGACATTAAACATTTCCTTCCAAAAAGAGAATTATGAGCATTATATTATTTAATTCTTTTCCAATTAGTAAAGAACATGTTCACTGTAAAATATGTCTCCATGATGGAACTGACATCAGTGTAAATGTTGTTTCAGCCACTTAAAAATTACAGTGTCTGTAATATGGTTGACTAATAAGATTTTATTAGCCACTGATGATATAAATCTAACAAAGGCGTTATTCTAAAAACCTGGAATAAGATCAAAATGCTTGCAGATCTCAGATTGCTATTAGACATAATAATTATGCACTAAACTAATTACAACTGAAGCAAAACCTGACTTACAACTAATTAATTTTTATTGCAACAACATTAAACATGGTCTTTTCATTTAACACAGGGCACAACTATAAATGTTTAACTATAAATGTTTCATGTGAATACAATCCTGCTATGCTACGTGTGGAAGCATTGATGCTGTCAGTCAGGGAGAAGGCAAAACGAGGGACACCTGGCACCAATGCAGATACATGCTGGTGCCTGTGCCATGCGACCATGAGCGTGGTAGGTCTTGATCATACCTCTATGGGCTGCTTTGGACCACTTTTTAGTTTGGAGCTCTTAAGTTGGACAAGGTTCGGGCTGCCCAAGGCTGAAGTTAATGTTAGCTTCCTATACTTCCCATTCTTCTGCAGATGCATTTAATAAAATGTGGTCGTATTTTAACCATCACTTTTCTCTTATTCCTTTGGTATTTCTTGGTACATTTGCAATTAAGGGGAGCAGTTCTATGTTTTTCACTCCAATGCTAATTGTGGAATCAAGCAGGAACGTTCACTTTTATGACAAGGCCTAACTGATTTCTCATAACGAACCCCTTTTCACCCTTTAAGAGAGCCTTTGCTTCTCATGAGAGCAGCTGAGATTCCAGAGGACACTGTGAACTTACCTCTGGGCAGGCAGAAAGGGAGGTCCATGGGCAGAGTCCTCCATGGTGTGCTGTCAGTTCTCCATGCAAGTTAGAGCTTAAGGAAAATGTGTTCTGCGGGGAAGCCAAGGAACAACAGTATCCAAATCCTCCTCATTCCTTTGATAAGCCCCAAAGAAATGGTGCAGTAAATTCCTTGCAAATGCAGTCAGTGAGAGGAGATTAAGATTAACAGGAGATTTAAAAAATGGAAGAACCACCCCAAACACATAACTATAATTTTAAAAATGTTAAACAAATAAACTGGAAACTTGGAATTGCTTCAAAGAACGAATGAGTCAAGAAGAAACTCTAATTGCAACACGTACAGCGCAACATATAGTAAGCCTAAATAGACTTAGCAAGTAGTCTGCCCTATTTAACATGGTGGGACTGACTTCTGACAAAACATGCCTAGGATTGGACTGTAAGTGAACCTAAGCCTATTATCAATGTGCAAAAAATCCACTTGGTGCCATTGCACTCAGGGCTTTCAATCCAGCAGATGCCTCTGCTAATGAAAGAGCGAATACAATTTCTGCAAATCCTCTGCCCCCCCCTGCAGCCCCTAGTGCTATGCACAAATCAGTTCCAAAGGGTTGGGGGACTCCTGCCTGACAAAATGGAAGGAGGCATGGGGGATGCATGGGGAAGAAAAAATAATATCCAAATTAAAAAGCCCTTCTGTGAGTGAAGGAACACCAACTGGATTCTATTAAGTCCCTCTGGCCTAAATCCTCAAAACTTAAGTATAAACAATATTTAAAATATTTTAGACCTAATCATATTGTTGCACCCCACCCCAATCTCTGAGCAGTGAAAAATTCCAGGGGTTCCAGATGCTTACCCATAGTTTGTATTTCCTTTTTGGAATGAGGCACAGTAGAGACTGTGGTGTCCTTATGATATATGATTTATTTACACATATATACAACCTGAGTCTATGACGGAGGCGTTCACGGCATTACCACGCCAACAGGGTCTTGTTTCTCCCACAGCTGCAGCCTTAAGATTCAAACGGAAATCAAACACTGCTGCCAAATATTTCTCTAACTCTCTTTCCAGCTTGCTGCTTTCCTTCTAGTTCGTATCGCTGCTCCAAGACTCTCTATTCTAAACTATGGCTTTCTCCGCTGAGGGAGGGGCCCCCACCCATTTGCCATCTTGCATCAAGCCCCTTACTCCCGCTTAATGGATCATCACCTCACCAAGAGGCTAGCTTGGCTATTCCAAGAATTAAAAGTCTTGATTAAATTCTAACACTTGCTGGATCCAGAGATTAATGATATTTTTATTTCACAATTCCACTACAACAAAAAACTTTGTTCATTCTTCCTTTTTTACAGGTTGTGCAAAAAAATAAAATCACAATAGGGAATAAAAAAAGTAATTTTTAACATAAGAGTTTATGTCTCAAGGGTTTCTGAATAATAATCTTCAAGATAAAAGCTACAATGAACTTGCAATTGTACATTTTAATGAACATAACAAAATTTTAAAACCACAAGGGGTTTATTTCCTTAACTTTAATTTTCTAAAAAATGTTTACTTTCTTCCAGATGGTAAGATTAAATTACATAAACACTGTCAGCAAGTTGAATCCTCAGATGTATTCATTTTCACCACGGAAGCTTCAAAACCTGTCTATAATTTTGTTACTGATGTTTGGAAACAGCTGTAGCTGACATGGCTATGTGTTGTATATGTCAGCGTTAAAGGATTAAATATTCTTAGCCCCCAATGGACAGGGTCTGTGCTGTTAGCAAGAACTAGTGCAAGAAATGCTGTAACTACAGCAGATATGTCTCATTAGATTACTGATAAACAGAAAGGTCAAAGATGCAGCATTTGGCTTTCTCTGTAGAGTTGTGTATATGGCTATCATACAAGGAAGGGGCAAAGCCGTTTAGGACTTTTAGAAGGTAACATGAAGTGGCTCTAGAAAATATGCTCTATAGTGTGCACTAATAATATCAGCAAGTTGTAATGCATAAACTCATCAAGATGTCAAAAGGCTTATCTACCACACTCTATTTTATGTCTGTAGCGATAACGGTAAAACAGCACTGCAATTTCCATAGACTCTAATCCAAGAGCTAGATACTAGAACACAGTACAAGATCAGAGGAGTTAAATAATAATAAAATTAAAATAAAAACAGTACTTTTCAGAAAACTAGTTATGTTGATCATATTTGACGATACACATAAGACCGCTAGATTTAGGGCAGTGTATGTCATTGGATACCTTCTTTCAATCCATTTAACAAGTATCACAAAGCTTGTTAGATAATTGTAAACAGTTATGTTCCTAACTTAGTTCTACCATGCACACCACACTACCCTGATCTCCCTTTACAAAATCACAGAGAACAACATATTTAGAAATGGACACTGGACATTTTAGACTTTTTAAAAGGGTTTTGCAATACAGTATTAACTTTATAAGCCACCTTTTTCTCTAGGTTTATTTTCATATAATGTGACCAGATAAATGAGTGCTATTCTCCAATATAACTTTTAATAGTTGTGCAGTGGTCAGCTTTTCTAGATGCTGCATGAAAAGAAGAGAATCTATAAAAAAATGTTTTTATATACACACCCTTAAGGGTACAACTCTACTCTCCTTTGCAATGTCATATTATTTTCTCAACTTTAGTCATGACTATCAAAATGAAATTAAAGCTCTCTTTGATCTCCAAGCAGCAGTGGGGAATTGATTACAGTCTCATATTTAACCACTCACCTGGCCACCATTGGCAACTAAATGGCAAACAATTGGGTTGGCAAAGCAGGGTGTAAGCGCACTGCTTTGCCAGACCAACTGGGTTTCATATTGACTGCAGAAAAGCCGACTGAGTTGACAAAATGTGATAGGACACTTTGCATCACCATTCTCAAAGCTGATCAGACTGGCAAAGCTGAGTGCTCTACTGCTACTTAGGCAGCTCAACTGGCTCACATGCAAGCGGTGCCCAAGCTACCTCCAACCACGCCTGTCATATAGGATCAAAAAATAAAATTAATATAACAGGTGTGGCTGGACAAACCATGGTAGCACTTTCCTTCAGGAAAAAAAAATGAAAAGAAGCCCTTTCCTACTACCTGGTAAAGAGGGGGAAAGGTTAATGGAGTGACCTGCGCAGCAGGAAAAAGTGTATGTGAGCGGCGGGAAGCATTGAGGCAGCTGTACGGTTTCTACTCTGCTAATCTTTTTTTACTTAAAAAGAAAGAAATTGCCTGAATTTAAGAGATGTCCCTTTTACAAATAATTAGCAGATTAGAACAAGGGGGGAAAGTACAAGCAAGTACCTTTCTTGGGGCTTATGAACAAGACTGGATGAAAATGCTTTTTAACCTTTTGCTGTGTTAAATGTTAATTAAAATTTATGCAATGTAACCACTTATATTGGAGCAATTTCATTAAATTAGCAACAATGAGAAGAATGGAATAATTAATACATAATGGTCAATGTTAGTACTTTTTCAGTTGGATTCGGATTTGACCAAAAATATACACCAATGTCAACTGTGTTCAGTCAGTTCGCTCATCTTTTTCCATTCCAACTAAGGTACCTAATGCACAAACTTTGGAACATTTCGGTGTGTTGCCACAAAAACATGAACCCAGCTGAACTTACTTAAAATTTCTATTATTTTTAAAGATCCACCATTCACTTCTCAACATTAGAATTCATTTAAAATAAAATAAAAATTGCTGGATACAAGTGTATGGTGATGGAAAATATAGTAATAGCAACAGAGAAAGTTCATGCATTTGAAGCAGAAGATCTGGTAGATTCAAAACTCATAAAATACATATTTTGGATCAATTGGTTTTGTAACGAATTGCTTTATTATGAGTTTTTGCATGTGCAATTTGATGAATTGCTTATACTTATTTTCCATTATCAACTATCAGGGTTTTCTTTTCAGATGCCGGTTAAAAAAAATATTCTAATATAAATGTACCACGTACAATAGAAGATGGAAATGACAACTTTTTATCAAATGCCAATAGCTTGCTATATCAGCCGATGTATAAAGAAAACAGCAAGCAAGATGACCTCTGGGCCAACACGAGGGCAGCTATGTAGCTCAAACTGTAACATTGCTACTTGGCTTAGGTCATTTTTGTGTGTCATCTCACTTAAAACAAGCTTGTTAGTCTAACATGAACCTTGAAGACTCGTGTCTACCTTAAAAATCCTTATATTAGACAACTTTATCATAGTGTCCTGGTTGTTTAGAGAAAACAGCATTATATCTTTTTTATATTCCAGAATAAGGCTTCCCAAAACAGATAGATCTCTGTAATACATGTTAGAATAACGAAGCATTCAGTTAAGCCTTCAAAGCCCTTACAATTAACAGCCCATGGTTTCTGACTTGAATTTATGATTTATCAGTACAGTAATATAACTGGGAGTGGCCCAAACTGCCACAATCCATCTTTGTACTAACAGCAAGCATCTGATTCAGCATATGATATTGTTCATGGGCAAAATAGCAGCTTAATGGAATACCTAAGCATAAACATTGAAAAAAGGCTCATCTAGAAGCTCATACCTGGAATTTACACAGGCCCGTCCATGGTATCAATAGAAAAGCCAGGACAGCAATAATTCATTAACAATGCCGAACATTTGTAACATACTCATGCAAAGCATAGTTTCAGAACAAGTACTCCAGATTATGATGTAACAATTGGCACAGATTTTGTAGGAAACAAGTACGGCAGAGCTCTCTAACCAACAAGACTTTTAAAAGAAATATGAAATTTGTTTGCTGTGCCTGGCATCTATGTCAGCTTCCTATATCTAAGGAAAGTCCTTTGCGCAGACTTCCTAGGGGGCGGGGCATGCAATTTACAGCAAATCTTAAGATTAACAAATATGGTTTGGCCCATAAAGACATGCATTACAAAACAAAAAAACAAAAAAACAAAAAACAAAATAAAACAGCAATGCTTAAAAGACCAGGATCTTAACAACAGCAAAACCTAACAACTACCCATATATTCCTGCGTATAAGAC
This sequence comes from Zootoca vivipara, assembly GCF_963506605.1. NCBI lineage: Eukaryota > Metazoa > Chordata > Lepidosauria > Squamata > Lacertidae > Zootoca > Zootoca vivipara. Next base: position 50,379,405 of record NC_083284.1, on the reverse strand, counting down.
AACTGGGCGTATAAGACGACCCCCAACTTTTCCAGTTAAAATATAGAGTTTGGGATATACTCACCGTATAAGAAATACGACCTGGCGTATAAGACGACCCCCGACTTTTGAGAAGATTTTCCTGGTTTAAAAAGTAGTCTTATATGCAGGAATATACAATCAGGAATATACAATCAGTTTTAACTCAATCAGTTAAAACTGATTGAGATGTTTTAGGTAATGAGGCTTACATTTTCCAAAGTTGAAAATCCTACTGGTCATGGCCAAATCCTTTGAGGAACACAAATTACCTCTTTGGATCCTAAAAAAAGAAAATCCTGGTACTGTATCAGTGGCTTTTAAGGTGCTTTCTAGTGACATCATCCATTTACACAAAATACACACAGATAAGAGGTAGTGTGATCTCATGCCAAAATTCTATTTAATGCTGTCAGTCAAGAGTGACTGAAACGTCTACAAATAATGCAGTGCTCAAACTTCAAGTTCACACAAAGCAAGCACAATTTGAAGTCTAAGGATCATGCTCGCAGTAAAATAGAGTAAGATGGGATAGTTTGGATAATTTTCTTAATGCTTTACTCTATCTATCTGCTTCTCAAGAATAGGGAAATTGATCATGACCAATAATTGGAAACTTAGTCCAGATGGAGATAATGTTGGTAAACAGTTTACATTAGCCTTTTCTAGGTGAAACTCTGCTCCTAAGCACTAGCCTGGTAGTCTTAAACAAGAACTGCTAGCTGATCCATTAATGGACTAGCTAGCAGATGAGGAAGAGAACAATCGCTCCTCTCCACCCACAGAATAAAAAATGTAGTGGCCTGCTGTAGAAATGACAACACACTTTGTCCCTCTTCTGCCAGTCATCAGCGAGCTATTTGTTAGCAGACTAATAACTTTTGTGGTCTTATTTAAAGGATCATGTTTGTACCTTGGGGTTGATCTATCTAGCCTTATATTTGGAGGCCCAAGTAGTTTAATGGCATGATGCACATTTCACTAACTTTGACCATCCTACCCAGAGATGGTCTGGCTATGATTATCCATGCTCTGATAAGATCCCACAGTTTACTGTAATGAATTGTATGTGCAGCTGCCTCTTAAGTACCAGTTGTACCAGGTTTCTGACTGGCACTGATCAAAGGGAATATATCTCACAAGTTCTGAAATAATTGTACCAGCTGCCAATCTTGTTCTGAGCACAAATCAAAGTACTGGTATTTTGTTATTGTTTAACATTCAAAACGCTAAATAGTATGGGACCAGAGATACTTAAAGAATCTTCATTCTGTTTCATTATGAATTGAGTGCTGCTGGTTTTTAAAAATAGTAATTTATTTTCATCAATGGTTTTCATTATATAAGCTACTTTCAAAGATGTTTAAACCATAAGGCAAGGAATTAAATGTTTGCAATAAATAATAAAGAACAAAAACAAAACATACAAAGCTGGCGTTCCTGTTTTCTATTTTTATCTCTATTAAAAACAAGCTATTGCTTTTCTAATATTACATTAACATGTAAGCAATGGCTACCATTATCACACATTATTATGCAATTACAAATCTAAAAAAACAATGTGTGCCTTTTTCAATTTATGGAAATGTGTAAATATTTACATACAACAGATAAGAATAGAACACTGAAAGAAACTTTGTTGAGTCAGAAAAGCACTAATTTGTTTCAGAGTTTCAAGGCAGTTTCTAGTGAATACTACTGATCTGTTGAAGTTTTTTTAAACAAAGGCTAAGAAAACTGAGAACTGCTTCTCATAATATAGCTATCAAACAGACCAGCTTCTGCAATATGTGTGGTGGCCATATTTTGTGACTTTTCTGACTACGGTCTACAGTCACGTTTGTTAGGAACATGGAGACAAGCCATGTTAAAAAGGCCAAATTGTATTGCAAGCAAACATGAAGAAATGGCTTGCATTATCAAATGTGTGCCACATAGAGGCCATTTCAAAAAATATCCACATGGTGGCCATGTGATGAGAAGGCCGGAGGTAGATTTTAAATCAGGCAACGCACAAATGAAAATGTTCACTGAAGGTAACTGCAATCACCACCTTTCGTAAGCTATTACTGATTTTATAAATCCTAAGACTGCCTTACGTCACAGACCAAACCTAATTTATTTAATAACTAAAATAGCAGATGTTTCTGATATCAAACAGAAATAATATTGCTTATACAACTTTAGGTGGGAAAGACATTCAAAAACTCAGAATCTGGGGCACAGTGGCCACCTGCTAAGCTATTGCCATTATTTCACTATTACTGTTATATCTCATCTTTCCTGTTGGCATACACTGCTCCCTCTCATCATTTTATCCACACAACCCTGTGCAGTAGGTTAGGCTAAGACATTGAAGTTGGTCAACATCAGATTCAACTGCGGATTTGATCCTGATCCTCCAGAAGAATATATGACTGGCAAACCAAGTGTCACTTCCATATCATAAAATTTTAAGACAAAATAGAATACATCTACTTGTGTGAACAGCTCTGATTGTGTTCCTGCAAATAACAGCAGAAGCGGTTTACAAGTAAATGTTGGCATATTTTTTAAAACCGCAGTCCAACAATATAAATAGCAAATATTTGTTAACTGTGGAATCCTATCCTTGTCCATTACAAATAATACATTCTTGCCTAGCTTTAACAGCTTACAAATCACCACAGAAGTATCAGCAATACCACATTTATCTTTTGCTCAAATCAGAATTCATTCCAAAGTACAACATCACTTTACTGCAAAGGTTGAGAAATAATAAGTGGATATTATGGCACAAGATTGTCCTCTAATCAGTATGTCGGTTGCTCAAGTTTTCATTAAATTAAAATAGTAATAAACCACACATGCACTCATACACGTAAAATCCTGTAGAACCTTTGTTGTCCTCTAAACCTTTTAAAATAGGCTACATAAATATTAAAACGTTTTCAGCTACAACCAAAGATTTCAAAGTGAGCCATTACTTTTCCAGATAGCAATACATAAACAGAGGCGTGGCCCTAGGTAGCTAACTTGTTACATTTTAAGGGCATTTCAGCACCATTTATATTTACCATAGTTAAATTGGGTAATTCACTCTTGCAGTATGTACAAAACAATTAAAATAATTATCAAATAACTGACTTTATTATTACAATATAAAAATATCAATACAAATTATAAATGAGTAAATGCATCCTTATTCTCTAATTAAAAAAACAATTAAAAACAATTTATGTGGGATATTTACCTTCTGCAACTCATAGGCTTATGCAAATACTATTCAATCTTCACAGATACAAAAATCTTGACACATAAGCTGAAATTCATTTTTAATTCACCACAGCCCAATCCTATACATATTTATTTGATGTGTTCCACTTATCTTAATAGGATTGGGCACAAGGCTATAGTTTTAGTAAATAAATTAATAAGTTTTTTTATTCTATTTTAAGAAAAATGTGCCTTATAGATTTAAATTTAAATTACTGTTTTACATGTATATGTTGCAAGATAACGCCCTTATTTTGTTTACTGTATATCTAACATTCTTCTGACAATATCTGGAAAACACTTGGACAATCTCCATCCCATGGAGGGCAATATCTAACTTTTATTTAATTTTTACTGTAATCATTTTCACCACGAACGATACACATTAAAAGTATTTTAAATGCAATGCTAAACACATGTACTATTAAGTATTTGATTTGCAATGCAATCCTATACATATCTAAACACCACTGCATTCAGTGGGATTAACTCCCGGATGTATATATAGAATTGCAGCCACAAATACATTTATCTATCAAAACTACTTAAGAAAGAACTAGTTTTGATTTGCCATAGCAATTATTTTTTGAAAGCTACACATCTGATTAAATATTGTAAATTTGTAAAAGAAGCCTGAATCCATCATCTACATTGGTAGGAGTACTCAAGTTCAAAAAGGTTACATTATACAGTATAAGAGACATGATTACTGAGGTGTTTTTTTTTAAGGCCCAGTCATATGGAGGAATGAAGGTCTCCCCCCCCCCCCAACACAAAAGTGAGTATTTCATGTCCTTGGCTGCCACTGAGTATCAAAATTATAATATTCTAAACACTCAGGAAACATTAAACTTTTAAAAATAAAAGAAACCTCATGCCATTCTTGAAACTATACTACTTTCCCATCTTCCAATTAACTACATATGAGGAAATCCAATTGTGCCGTGCAATTATACAACTGAATAGATGCTTAAGAGAATTCAAATTTACAAAATATTGTAAAAATACAGATCTAACCCCTGTGATCTTGTCTCCTATAAGCTGATCAATATGTGTTAATTCAAGCTCAATATGAACTGCAGAAAGACTGCACTGCTTAAAGGCTCCCACTACCCCAAATCTTGATTTGCCAACCGGCAGTGGGTGAAAGAAGATTTAAAAACCTCACCTGAAGTCTTATCAGTCTGTCTTGTCACATTTCAGCATTGCTTTTCAGCATTCCATAATATGAAGTATTCAACCTGGGTGTGCCATCTTTTATGATAGTCCCGCTTTTCTAAACCAGTGGGGATACTTACTTGCCTTATAAACCAGGATACAACAGCAGGTTGCGTGCAACGTGGTTGGCTGGTCATTGCACAATAAAGCTTCAAAACTGTTCCTTCTCCTCCTCCACCCCCCACCCCACCCTAAACTAGAGAATTACATGCGCATTCATTCATGTCCAGTTGCTGTTCTACCCCTATTACAGAACGTTCTGAGAGAACAATGCTAAGCTTTTTTCCAGTTAAACTACAGAAGATGCCACTAAACCAGCAGGAATTAATAGTTTTCCACTCCAGTGGTGTAAATTAAGTACCAGACTTTATCCTGATGTTAAGAAATTTATATTCACTGGTAAATTTAAATGCAAAAATTGAACTAAATTTACTTTTAAAAGTGCTCCTAGCACAGGACAAAATGTGGATAATCAGCTGAAGAAATTATGTATTGTGAATTTATGAAATTTATGTATTATGAATTTATGAAAGTACAAAATTTATAATTGACTATGTAGTTTAGAAATGAGGTGAGCTTTATTGATGCATTGTAATGAATCAGAATAATTGCTTAATATTGAGACAGATATAAATTGCAATGAAATTGACCATCTCAAAGTAAATACAATACACCATATCTAATACTATGTCAAATTACAGCGACCTCTTAGCCTCAATAACTACTGAAAAATAGTTAAGAAAAAACCAGATGAATCCTATTGGATCCCCATTCTGAAATTACAGCAAGTAATAATGCCTGTGGGTCAGGGGAAATACTAGCAGCATAACCCACATTTCAGTAACTGTGCAATATCAAAACATTTTGTGGTGAAAAGAATGGTACTATTTTAATTGTAGGAGGATGTACACTAATTTTTCAGTTTTACCATAGTTGCTAATAATACACTTAACACTTTAATTGCATATAGTTCAATTTTTAAACTAACTTCAACAATTTGACATTTTGTGAAATTAGTAGCATGCTCCTCTTGTTTTTTCAGTAGTTACAGCCTACTGATATTAGATTTAAAAAATAGAGATGAAGTATTACTGCTGACGAAAATTTCATTACTTTTGCAAGTAGTTTCAGATTAACTAGAATTTTGACACATAGGCAAAATTCAGACAACTGTATTTATACAGCACTACACATTCTTGTTTCTGTCTAATTAGCTAAAAGAAAACTTTTTAATGATATTTTAAAGGACCAGGAATAAGTCATTAACCAAAACACTTCTGCTTGATAATAGCAACACTGTTTTAACATCACTTTGGTTTTTAAAAAATCACTTCAAAGTAATTTCTATATAATACTGGGGGTGGGGAATTTGTGTTCACATAAATCCTCTTGATAAAACAGAGGCATCCACTAACTAAAGAGGATATAGTTGATTTCTGCCATCCCTCCTTCGCCCTCCCACACTAACTTCCACCCTGTTGGAGAGGATTCCTCAACTGTCTGGAGCTGATTTGGGGGTGTGGTGGGAGAAGGGGGAATTGGCAAAAATTATCTCATCTTCTTCCATTAGCAGATGCCTCTGCTGAATCAAAAGCCCTTTTGTGAGTGCAAGTGCAGTAATTGGATTCTACCCAATATTCTAAGTGCTCAAAACACTTCACATGTAGGATATCAGTAATTGGGACCTGTACAAGATACAGTATCTGGGAATCCAAAGTAGAAAACAGCACCCAACACATTGAAATAATAACTGACCGATAATTTTGAGGGCATAAAGTCACATGAGACCCAGGTCTGGGTCTGGTCAATGTCTGGATGACTGACTACCTGGGTACCATGTTATAAGAAAGGTGGGATACAAACATAAATAATTGCTGATGCCCAAATTCTGATTCAGCTGTCCTACCAGTGATTGTAGACTCAGCCCTGCCATTAACAGTCTTGTTTAAAAAGACAGCATTGTTATTCCCATATTATAAAGCAAGTGTTGAGGCTGAAAGATAGTGGGTTGGCTAAGATCACTAAGTGCCAGTGTGGCTAAACTGAATCAAGCACTTCCTGACTCACAGCTTACTCAATTAACCAGTATGTTACCCAGAAAGGCCCAAAGTAATGATCAGCACATGTACACTCACAAGAGAATTAAATCTTTAGTAAATTTTCTTTGCAATGGTTATAACAAATAGTGCACTTTTAATTCTTTATATGCCACTGTTTTTTCAAGGTATCAGAAAAAAATAAATTTGAAATTAGACACAGTGGTTGTTTCCTTCTTATTTTAAAACTCAGGCTTCTCACAGCAAGTAATACAGTTATTTGTCGTAGCCCCACTGTAACTTACATCCCACACCCAGTACCTATATGGCTGCAATTCTACACCCAGCTATGCATACTGGAGTCCCATTAAAAAACCAGTGTGACTTAAACAAACATTTTATTGCAGCCATTACATGAGAGTGCTATCAATTCTCATAGAACTTTTTTTTTTGCAAGATCCCAAAGTATATTTACTCAGAAGTAAAACCCATTAAATCCAATGGGTTTGTTTTTGGGAAAGTAAGCTTAAAGTTTCCGCCTTAAGTACATTATTCCATGTCTCACTCCATTTCTACAATTAATGCTATTTGGCCATTTTCCTATAATGCTTTAAAATGCAAAGAAACTGACTAGTTTACAGACAGCTGTTTCTTCACTTAAGCTGCAAATCCTATTCAGACTTACCTAGGAGTAAATACTAATTTAAAATACTAATTCTGAGTAGACATTAATATATAACATTGATCCTATTCAGACTTACCTAGGAGTAAATACTAATTTAAAATACTAATTCTGAGTAGACATTAATATATAACATTGATAATGTAATGTTACATTGCAACACCTTTCCCTGACAAACCAATGCAGTAACTTCAAGCGAACATAAATACAGTACTACACTATAGTTTATTCTCTTCCTTATAGACTACATTGTTCATTAATATTTTAAATATAGTCATAGAAAAAAGAATAAATATCACAGTGTTGTGGGTGTTTTATAAAGCTTTTATTCTCATAAGAAATTTAAAGTCCTATCTTCAAATTATTGTGGTAGCAGTAGTCCCATTTCTTTCAATGGCAAATTGCATCACCCCAATAACTTGTGCAGACATGGATTCTCAGTTTGTGTGAACACAATTTACACTAATATTGTCCATAAAATCATATAATCATAAAATCATATAACCCCACGAAGTTTGAGTGGAAAGAATATCAAAACAAAAACAAAAACAGAATGCATGTTTGCATCCTGCAGACAAGTGTCCCTCTTATTAAATGAAAGGATGAAAAGTGTTTATTGTACAGACTCTGAATTGTGCATACATATACAATGACAAGGAAATAATATTCTGCTGCTTTACAAAATAGTCTTTTGAACTAAAGCCTGTTTTGTCATATGATTCATCTTAGAGGGAAATACTTTTTTGTATTTTTCTCAAAGACAAACACTTGTTCATTATGTGTGCTTTTCCACACTTGAAAACCAGTTTACATTACTGTACCAGTTTATGCATTATAATTGTAAAAGAAAATACACATGGGATGACTCAGGAACCTCAGATGTTATTTGCATCCATGTGATCATCATATATCAGTGAGGCTGGGTAAGGTCGAGTAAGCAACATACTTAGACCAAGCTCTTCCAATAATCTTAATTTTAATGTGTTTGTTATTTACTCCTCGACTCTGAAATTAACATGCATTCTAACTTTAATACACTAATCATATATTAGCACTGATTACCAATATCACACTAATGAAACTTGTGATATTTAGAGTAAAACCACCAACCTGTATTTTCTTCCTTTGTTTATGCTATCAAATACATATTCTAAATATTCCTTATACCTAACCATAGTTTGGCACTAATAAAGTAAGTAAGAGGCAGGGTTTTGCTTCTTTGCTATGACGTTTCCTACATGAATATATTTAAGATTCTCTTTTTATGTGAAGGTTTTCTACTAACTTTAATGTTTTGCATTTAGAAAATATATATCATCCTGATATTTAGAGTCCCTCTGCAAACAATACTGTTTCCATGCACATTCTAAGAATTCGTAAGGGAGTAAAGTACAGCTACTCCACTCTAATATATAATATAAACAGAATCTGTGAAGACAAAGCAGTGCCACAGATTTATGAAACATACCACCTCTGCTCCACAAAGGTGTCAAATATTAAACAAAGTAGTTTAGGTGACATTTCACAATTGGGACATTTTTGTGGTTTTCTAATTGAATGGAACTGAAATTTATTCCCCCCCCCCCAATTACTCAAGAACGGGATATAGACTGAAAATGGCATTCTTCAAACTATAAATCATGCAACAACATATTTAATATAAAATATAAGTAATGCCACATAACAAGATCTCATATTACTGAAATGACCTAAGTTGACATGTGTAAAAGTGCCCTGTTTGTTTTACTTGGGATCATATTTAACTTCTCTGCTTTATTTTAAAATGCTTATACGGTAGATTTCAGTCTTTTCTACCAGAGAATAATTTTAGTGAACTGTATATGTGTATCAACCCCATTGTAAAATGTGAAATATTTACTTTTTGTCTGGAACTAAATGCTGACAGAGCTGAAAGGAATATAGACAGAAGAGAAAATATGCAAATTTCACAGAAGGAATGAGAGAAGCCACTAAACGGTTTTTAAAAGCAGTAGAAAAAGATAAACATCAACTTCCCTGGGTATTGCCTTTCATTGCCAGGGTAATTACTATTAGCATGCAACAGATAAGATAGTCAGGTGACTTAAACTGATACAAGATTCTTTTAAAATGTCATATTTTAAAATATTTTTGAAAATAAATGGAAGTGCAGAGAAAGAAAATAGTATAATCACAAATTGTTTCTTATACCTGTCATGCTTTGGTTTGATGAAATGTACAAATCTGTCTCTAATTAGTGAATTAAACACCTGCATTGCCCCCCCCCAAAAGAAACTTGTTTCCTCTTTAGTTTTTTTCTCAAGCTTCATTCAGGCCACAATAAGGTCAAAGTTGCATGACCCAGTGGTCTGAAAATCTTAGAATCCCTAACACTTGTTTTGAAACAAATGACTTCTCAAGATGGAGCAGTCTTATTATCAATCACAAACAAGTTAATTCTACATAATAAGGCAGGTTTTGATGCAGACTGATATATTGTGAAATGCTGTATCCAAAACTGAATAGAACACACAAAATGAATACAGCCCTCCAAACCACTTCTTTTGCTCAGCCACATTAATCTCAATTATAAGAAAACATTTATGATAATGCCTGCTATGAAGAAAATATAAAATAAATCATGTTTTATAAGACAAAAGCAAGTCATTAGTTTCGGAACCAAAAAGGGGAGAGTATGTCTCTGCAGTGATATCCTCTACAGCATCTGTAACTTTCAAAACCTGGCTTCTTAAAAACTGGTAACAGCCAATATTAAGATTATACTTAAAATTTAAACATTTTTTCCAATTTTTTCCAACCTTTAGGTCATTGCCTGTTAACACCATAACTCAATAAAAAACCTAAAATCCTCTCAAACTTGCCACTCTCAAGCAGACAGTATGCATGGAAAACATAACTGAAACCTCCAACTTCAAAGAGTTGCTGAGGAAAAGGTCTCTTTCAGTACAGTGTATCAAACACACTTGACATAGTGGAGTTCTCTTAAAGCAAACAGATTCCTCACAATCAAGTAACAGAAGGTTTCTGTTCTGCACACAAAATGTTAAGATGCTCAGTATAGCTATACCTGTTAACACGACAAACCTCTCAAACAGGTTAGAGAACCAAACCAAGCCAAATCTATTCATTTACCTTGGAAATTGCAGCCATGCCCACAATTGTATACAAATGTATACAATTGTTCTACTGCTGTATTTAAAAAGTAAAATGTCATAGATGTGTTTAAGAATTATGAAAATTAAAATGTGTATGAACTCTGCTAAATTACAAAGACCTTGTAATTTTCTGCCTGCCCCAATCTGAAAATAATCTATTCTGCCTTAATTCTGTTGAGGTCAATGGGACTACTGTACTTGATAGGATCAAGATAGATTTAAAGATAGCATTTTTAGTCATTTATTCAGGTAATCCTGATTTTATGATCCTAAATTAAAGCCATTTTGGCTTTTTTGAGGACTACTCATTCCAATACACCATCGTATATAAGGCCTGGTGGTTCTCCGGGAACTGTGGACTTCCACTGACAGTAGGATTTAATCTGAGTATCAGTGAAACCAACAGCAGTGTTATATTGACAGTACTGGAATTTTGGACAAGGTTCTATAAGCCTAAACTTTTTTAAAGCATACTATTTTTTTAAGCTGCTGCATTCTTAAGAAAATATTAGAAAATGGTTAAGATTCAATATGACAATTCTTCCAGCCATGGGGTGGTGATGGCTGCTAAATATAGAGTGGACAATAAGCATTTTTCACTGGTTTCAATCAATAGTGTTGTGTTTCAATTTCACAATTGGATACTTGAGCTTCATTCATTTCAAGATGTTTTATTTTACTGACCTTTGAATGACAAGTATCTGTATTTTGAAGAAAGGAGCGTTACTAATACGAGCTTCCTACTGTATCATGAGTATGATTGCAGTCTCCTCCCTGTCCTATAAAATACTTTTTCCAGAATACAATTTCTCCTGTACTTTTTCCTATACTATTTCTACCTACCGCAGTCAACCACTTACTCCTAAGTAGTCCCATTGAGCAGGAATTGACTCTTTCTAAATAACTGGCTTGAGATCAGATAGCTTCCCCTCTATTTCTTCACATGCAGGGAAACACTTCCTCCTTACTTCTTGGGTCAACATAAATTATACATAGCACATTTAAGTCTTATATCTTCTAATTTATGGAAGCTACTCTCAACCTACCACATTAGAAGTGCAATAACTTTAATTTACGCCAACTATCATACTATATACTCCAATGGGACAACAATGGCTTAAATCCAGTCACTCCAGTTTATTGGAGCAAAGGATCTGGGAAACAAAGTGAGTAAGCATTTGTTGACCGTAGAGAAAGCAGAACATTATAATATAGTCAAAAAGATTTCCTAGGTTCTGTGTGTATGTGGTCAAGAGTTCTTAAAGTGGCCTAGATGCCCTCACCATTGCCAGGATATGCTAACTCTTAAGCATATATGTGCATTTTTAGGAGGGTTTAAAACTGTTAATTTTGAACACCTTCAGTATGCATATCTCTGTGTGTGCATCACTATAGATATCAATGCACTACTGATGCATGCTAGGGTTCATACTCAGAAAATGAGCATTTTAAATTGGAGTCCAAGCATTCTTTTGCAGGCTTACTCAGAATTGTGCTTCTTAATCACCTACAGTTTATTCCCATATTAAGGAGGAATCAGCCTGCAGTCCTAAATCTGGAAATAAAATATGTGAAAAACTGGATCTCTCAAAGATATGTTTTAAGGCATTTTATGCACTGTTTTAAAACTGCAAATCACACTACAATCACAGCACTGAGATTCCGCATACAGAAACATAACAGACATACTGTATTACAGAAATATATTCCGATTTACCATTAAAGTTATTTTGTGATTATAAAACTTCAGATAACAGGTAGTGAACGCATGGGAGAAAAATACTTTGCAATTAACATTCTACAAGCAATTTGTGATTTTGTTCAGACTAAACATATACTGCAATCTGATCTTCTAGAGTATGGACTTCTCTTTCGTGCTGGCTTTTTTGACAGTTTAAAGAAAGATCAAAATACTGTTTTTTTCTGTTACTGCACAGTAACAAAAGACTAAGTAAAGTCTGAACGTCCAACTTCCAGAGCTACTGTCTACAAAGGTTTGACAAATACGTTGTCAACAGATAAGAAGTGCACTGCTATGAGAAAAGGCAATCTTATCCATACAGATCACGCCACAGATAACAGAAACCATACCTAAGTCTACCACAAGTTAAGCCCAGGCTGGCATTTATACTCCTTCAGTTTCCATTACACACTTACAAATAAAGGTCTGGATTAATGAAGGGGAAGGAGAGAAATGAAATTGCTATGAAAGCAGTAGTTTTGCGCTAAATCTAGAGTCCAGTAGCGTAGAAGACTAGATTTTTGCTAGCTTAGGGTGGAAGTGTTTCGGATAAGTAATGCGTATGTACACCATGCGTGATCAGAGAAGGTCGATAAATCAGCAAAGCGCAACCTACTGAATCCTAAGAGGCAAAATCCTCCGCTTGCCCTTAGAAATTAAAGGACGCACCACGTATGTCAACAGACGAGTCTCCTAGTCAGGGCAACATTTCTGTCTTGTCTCGCACGAGGTGGCGGCTGATCAAGTTGAAGCAACGATCATCCCCCGCCCGCCCCCACAAACACACGCGTGCACCCCAAACACGCAATGCTACCCTTCCTTCTGCACCTCTTGCGTGTCCACAGTCTCAGAAACATCTATACTTCGCGACGGCGGAGCGCTGCATCGCTTCCACAGGGCACCGTTGAGACCCACATTTGGCACCAAACGAAAGTCGTTCCGGGTTCTCTTTTCTCTCTCGCCCCCCTCCCCACCCCCAACTGCTCCCTCTCGTCGTCCCTGCTCCTCTCCCCCTACCTCTCCCCGCTGACAAGGAGCGAAGCCGCCGGCAGAGAGAAAGAAAGAACAAAAGCCCAAACGAAAAGAAAGAAAAAGTTTCCAGGTGACTCAAGGGGAGCTTTCCAAATAGGCAAGAGTTCAAAGTGAGGGAGCAGGGAAATGAAATGAAGGGGGGAAAGAACCCCTTTTCTCCCCCACCCCCCGCCCCGCCGCGCGCACACTCTCAGACACCGGCTCCTCACCGGAACTCCTCGGCACCTCAGGCGGGGACGCGGGCACTAGGACCAGCAAAGCGCGCGAAACGCAGCCTTAGCGCTGACTCTCTCCTCCGCCTTCTCTCCTCAGTTAGCCCAACAGCGCCGGGAAGAACAGCAGCAGCAGCACACGCACCATACACTTTGCCAACAACGGGGAGCGGGTTGGGGGAGAGAGAGACAGAGAGAGAGAGAGGGAAAATCGCGGGAAAGGGGTGGAGAATGAGGGGGGATTGGGGAGGGGGAGAAGAAAAATAAAACTGTTACAAGTTCCTTTCCTTGTCCTGCCAGGGGAGGCTGGGAGGGAGGGAGAGGGGCAAGCCCCGAGGAGTTCACTTTCCGCAGCTCCCCGGGCTGCTCGTCTTTCTCCTGGCAAGAGTCGCGCGCGGGGAGTTTATTATTTTTTCCCGCCCTCTGGAGATGGAAGAAAGCGCGAGGACGACCCCCAAAAATAAAGTGCCACAGAAGGCGGGGGAGGGAAAGGGGGGGAGGAGGAGTAGCGGCGGCAGCAGCCGGGAGGATCTAACTATAAAGCGAGGGGGGAGACCCCAAACGGAGGCTCGGCGGAAGCAGCCGCTTCAGCTCCTGCCTCCCTCGCCAGAGAGGGGGAGAGAGACGCACACGCAAGAGAGAGGCGCCTACCATAAAGCGAGGGGAGGTCCATCCCCCGGACCAAGGCGCTGGGGAATGGACTTGGCCATTTATAATCCCCGGCTCCTCTGCCCCGGCATTTGGCAGACGGGCAGTCGCTCTCCTTGCCCGAGCTTTTCCCGCCAAGGCGCCCCTTTTGCTGCCTTCTGCTGTCAGATGGACTGATCCACCTCCGCCTTGTTCCCTTTTCTCTTCCCCACTGCCTCCGTTGGTTAATGTAAAGTGCCGAGGCTCCCATGCTGTGTCCAATCAGTGCATCTACCACTAGTGCCATGATTTAGGGGTCATCCGTGAACAACACTTCACGCTGATGAATGGCTCTTTGCAGCTTTCTGCCCTGATGAGGGTTGTCTGCGTGCCGCTGATTGCAAACACTAATGAACTTACAGATCCTCATTATATATGCGCCCAGATCCGCCGCCTGAACGAGGAGGAGAGGGGCTCGGGTGCGCACCGCTTGCGATGGAATTTGCCTATTTATCTCTCCACCTATCCTTATTTATATGTCCTAGAGAGTGGTGAGAGAATAACTGCGCTAAATGTTTGCACTTGACCCTGTGCTCTTCAGAGCGATGGGAAGGGCGTTGCTATTCTTAGGCAATACTTTGGTGGCGGCGCGTGTTTGTTTTTCTTCTAGCCCCCCCCCCTTTAATTTCCCTCCTCTTGGCTGTTGTTTCATAGGCTGGGCATGTTAGGTCAGCTGAGTCATTAGAGCGAGGGTGGCTAAGCAAATGACTGCCTCCGAGATTGATGATGAAGCATAGCAGAGGGCTGTAATTAAGGCTGCCATCCTAGGCGCACTTCGGAGTGAGTCCTAATGAACTCTGCTGGGATTTAGCGCCGAATGCAAAGTCTCAGGGCTGAGTTGCACGGCTACGCAAGCCTGGAAGTCGGTCCCTGTCTCATTTCCTCTTAATGACCGGCGGGTTTTGGACCAGCCCTCCCTCTGAAATTTAGGCGCGGGAAACGCGCTGTCGGCTGGGACGAATCCTCTTCGGCGCGCAGTGGGCGAAAGTGTGGCTGCCTCGCTCACTTTCTCTCGCACGCACCCAGACGCGCGCTCTTGCCTCGTCGTGCTACACGGCATCTGCTGGGCAATAGACGACTCCGCCAACTGCCCGCTCCGAAGTTGAAGTTTACATCGAGACTCCCGTCTGCCTCCGCGTCAATTCTTTCTCTCGCCCCGAGGAAGATAACATGCCATGTCTTTTCTCTTGTCTCCTCCTACGCCTCCCTGTTAAGATCCTGCAATACTTTTTGTTGTTTAGTCGTTTAGTCGTGTCCGACTCTTCGTGACCCCATGGACCATAGCACTTATGTATACCTTATTTTCTTGGTGGTGCGGATATTTTCTCTCTTTGAGGCTGCCACACTAACCTCACTCACTTGGGAGAAGCCACTTATTTCTCCGTTAATATTCCTAGGTGACTGAGCCTTTACAGGGAGAAATGGTCTGCTTGACATCCTAGTATTTTCCTACTCCTTGCGTCCTGTATAACATAGCAGCCAGAAAGCCGTCGGCCCCCACCAAACCACACACACATATACACGCTTTCCCGCTCTTGCCTTCCCAGGTTTCAAAAACTTGTAATGGGGAAGTCCATGAAATTCACAAGAGAGAATGTGCATGCATACAGATAGTAGCGTAATGCTCCTGTATCGGAATCGGAGTACATTAGAACCCTGTAGAAATCGCAGAGCACTGAGCTCAGCTAACTTTCGAGCTTCACAGAGCTCTTCGTCAGGTTCCATGCACAAAACAAACAAAGTAGGTGCGTGGTTCCGTGGGCGAAAAGCAGGTTGTGTGTGAAGTAAAAAGTGCATCAGGCATGGCAGAAGGCCAGTCTGCCATACAGGGAGCTAGCTCCGAGGGCGAACAGGTAGGTTTGTGGCCACATACTGAGCAACCTCGGTTTGGCTGCTGTCCTATGGTGGCCGGTGCCTTCGACTGCAGCTGGCTTTCCCTTCCAAAATACCTCACTCACCTTGTCGGTTAACGAATGAGGGCACTACTCTGACCACGTAAAATGCTATTTCCTGACTGCGCCTTTACAAGCAATGGGAGTGACACCCCCGTGTTTAAACACACACCCTTCGGTAGGTGAGGACACCAGGAAACTCTGTAGCACAGTTATGAAAGAAATCTCTTCGCCACGACGGGGGAAAAGGCACGACGCCCTTGTAATCTAAACAGCCCGCTCAAGTTCCAGGGCTGCCAACCCGCTCGTGTGAAAAGGGCACTGAAATAGGAGTTGTAGAGAGAGGCGCGTGGCAATGGGCGAGGGTGGGGCGGGGTGGGGCGGGGCTCTGAAGGCAGCTTTCGACACCGGATCCCACTATGGTAGAGTGGAAAGGAAATGGTAAGGTGCAGGTAAAGTAACTTCGAAGGCGCTCATCAAAGAATCCTTTCAAGTTCTCGCTCCTAAAAAAATAGCGACGGCACACCAGCTTCCTCTGCCTTTGGGCTGCCTCCTAAAAGCAGTCGCAGCACTGATGAGAGAAATCCTCGAACATAAAGCATCTTTCTGGACTGCACTTAAATTTGAGACGCCTATGCGGAGGATGTGGGGTGGGGGCAAATTTCCAAAAAAAGAAGTGTAAATGTAATTGTCACACACCACACCCCAGTTAGATTCGCTTCTCGGTGTAGAAAAAAAATCTAACGATCACAATTGCAACAGGAAAAGTACTGCAGAGATCCAAGGGAAGGACAGATCCCCCCCCATCCCTTTAGGCAGATCTGCCCTCTGCGTTTTCTATCCTCTCCTCTTCACTGTATTTTATAGCATGCGATGTAGCGAATATATTGAAAGCCAACCCTTCTAGTTCAGAGACGGAGAGTCCACAAGATAAGTACCTTGCAAAGAAAATACTATTTAGAACAGAGAGGAGCAGACCAGTCTTAACGTCTTGCTTAAGGCTTACTTTCAAGTAATGCGTTTTAGGATCGGAGGGTAAGTTTAATACTAGAGGATGAAGCTTACTGGAGTTTAATTACGCTTTAGCCTTTAAGCTAATTTGAAGTGCGTTAAGTCACGTTTCTTTCAGATCTGATCTGGCTAATATCCTAACATCTTTCCAAAGTCTGTCACTAGACGTGACTGAACTAAAAATATATAATAATTTTTTAATAAAAAAACCCGTATCTACAGTCTAGCCGGCGCATTAATTTAATAAACTGCTTCTCTTCCCACTCCACGACAACTAGCAATAAACTTTTATATTGCAGTACCAGACGAAAAAAGGTTGCACGTGTTTCAGCATTAAAGTGTCAAGGAGAACCTCCCAGTCCCTTTGGCTTCTTGGATCCAAAGTGTAATTGAAAGGAAACAGCAGGATTGAACCCCGACGCACGACTTTCTGGCTCCTGCCTGCTGGAAGCTACCCATAAAAACGGGGAGGAGGGAAATCCCGGCATTGGCATATCCTCTCCAGACTTGTAAAGTTGCCCTGATGCCCCCCCTCCATGTTAATCTACCTCTTCTATGTAGAAGGGGGGGGGGGTTGCTGCTGCTCCTCCTCTCTCTCTCTCTCTCTCCCTCTCCCTCCCTCCCTCCCTCCCTCCTTCCTTCTTAAAGGTACTCAAGTGCATTAAAAAATGCTTGTCAAATGGCACTGAAATACAACTCATAGCCGAGGAAATTGTTTCTAACCACTAAGTTTGCTTTGGGGGTATGCGTCAAGATGTGGTTGAGGATAGTTAGATAAGAGGTTGTCTGGGTGGGAGTTAAAGAGCAAGTTCTGTGCATTACTATGGATAAGAAGAAAGCATGATATTAAAAAAGAAGAAGGGGGGTTGTTTCAGTTGCTCCATCAATCTTATTGGCTGACCATAATGTGACAGTTACAATTCCCATTTGTTCTTCCTACAATTAGCTCCATGGTTTTTATCCCTGAGCTGGATCAGCCTGAACAGTCATTTAGGACTACCTCTGGAAAATACAGCAGAGTTAGGTTATTTTTCTGCCTCCCCTTTAGCCTCTGCCTTTGGGGGAATATTTGCCATGCGTGTCTGAGAGCATTCTAGCAGATCAGCATGGTATCAGGTTTCTCAAAGGTTCTCCAAAGATAACCCCCTCAACTTACTAATTGTACTTTGCTGCTGCTATTTTCTTATATTTGGGAGGCAGGGCGGGTATCCATTTGTGCCAAATGACAGGAAGATTCCTAGCAGCTGAAAAAAATCTTTCAACCTGCCTGAAGGTCTTGTAATTACAGGAAGTTACAATAGACTCTGAATTTTCATCAACTAGAAAAATCCCAGAAAACAATAGGAAAATTAACCTAGTTATCTTTTTCTATTTTAAAAATGGGGGTGGCAGGTAGAACATTCAGATTTAATGGGAAATAAATGTTTACAACTTAAGCCCCAATTTATCACTCAACATCTCACAAAGCAGACTGATCCACAATATCATCAAAATAAAGTACTAGGATTTAAGCCAATTAAATAGGTAAATCAGTTTAAAATCAAATCTTTCAGCTATGTTGTATGCTGCAGTGCCCTGTCAGTAGCCCATTAATAAATTAGTAAATGGGTCTTTTGATTTTGAGGTCAAATATAACAAAACTGTAGCTATAGGTTTCACTGTACAGTACAGGTATTTCCAGTTTACTGCATTAAGAGAGAAATATGATAAAAAATTTTTTAAAAAGAAATAAAACATCCTTACAATGAAATATTACTAAGCTGCCATGGGTATTTTGAGAAATTTAGTTTGCTTGGCCATAAATTGCCAAAACAAATATTCTACTCAGATCACTGACTAAGCTCTAAAATTAAATGGCTGTCTGCAATGAGAAATATGTCTTAATTACCTTAATTAAGGCAAACTAGGGTCCTACATACATCCATTCTGGAGCTACTGAATGTACTGATTATCATACAAATCAACCTTTAAATGGGGGTCATGCTTTTCTGCTACATTAGTTTGTGTTCCACTGCATAAACCAATGCTCTAGATGAGGTTGACCTCTGGTGAAAGCATGGTACTTTAGTTTCACCCAGGCATTGACCCTCTTTACTATGGACTCATAAAAGAACCAACTTGACAGAGTCCACATATTGCCTGGGGCAGGAGGGATCCAAGTGATCCTTGTGCTGTCATACATCACCACCACTATACTATTGCTACTATTAACTCAGCAAGGTTTTGTGCATAACCATGGTAATTTCTTAAGTGTGCTGCATTCATAATTTTTAGTCATTGCAATTTCTTATTAATTACATATTTCTTTTTAAAAATGTGGTAAACAATGTGGTTTACAGAAGCTAGAAACAAAAAAAAAATGTATATCAAATTTAAGCAGTATAAAACCATAATTCAAAAGTACCAAAAATCTACAGTAAAATATCTACACCTAGTTTCCAAATGCCCAGTGGATAAAACATGCTTTAACCTGCTACCAAAAAATAAATCAAGGAGAAACCTACTGAAATGTCCATAGCTCTGGGGTCACCATAGAAAAGTACGTTCCTCAAGTAAGATATCATTGCCTTCCTAGAAACAATACCTAATGGAAGGTAACAGTGGCCATTCTTAAAACCTTGGGGAGTTTAAGATACTTGAGACCTGAGGCATGTAAAGGATTTAAAGCTCTGTACTATAAAAAATAGCCTAAAAACAACTTTAGCTAATGCTTATGATAACTCAGAATAGATACAGTATGTTATCCCCTATCCACACACATCAAAAAGCTAGCAGCAAAATTCTTTATCAGTCGCCAAAGTGTCTTTAAGGGAATCCTAAGGTATATCCCTGAGCCTAGGGCTTGCTGATCAGAAGGTTGGCGGTTCGAATACCTGCGATGGGGCAAGCTCCCGTTGATCAGTCCCAGCTCCTGCCAACCTAGCAGTTTGAAAGCACGTCAAAGTACAAGTAGATAAATAGGTACCACTACAGCGGGAAGGTAAACAGTGTTTCCGTGTGCTGCTCTGGTTCGCTAGAAGCGGCTTAGTCATGCTGGCCACATGACCTGGAAGCTGTATGCTGGCTCCCTCAGCCAATAATGCGAGATGAGTGCCGCAACCCCAGAGTCGGTCACGACTGGACCTAATAGTCAGGGGTCCCTTTACCTTTAAGGTATATCACACATTACAGTAGTCTGTAATGGACACAGGTGTGGGGATCCCATGCTCATGTCCATCTCATGTGAGACGATTGCTCATATGTCTATTTATAATATATACTTTTATTGGGAAACTATGACTGACAGCAGGTTCCTAGCACAGGTACCTACAGTAAAACAGGCATTTACAATCTTCTCATATGAAATGCTCCAACTCCCCCTGCCCATACTTGAGTTATTGTGAAGAATCCTTAACACTGGTAGAGGTTCCCCAATGGCCACTTACACAACCTTGTTAAATTTAATCAATGGAGTTACATTCACTTTCTCAGGATCTACTGTCAAATATTATACTATATCGTAATTGCCTACAACATCCATGATGGAAAGACAGAGTAGATAAACTGAGTGAAAAATATTATCCAGCCGCTGACTTAGTGTGTAAGCTGAAGCGAGTTAATTAGCCTAATCATTCTTCTGCAGCCTCAATTCTCTCTCCATAAAATGGGAACAAAAAAGGCAACACAACAAATGTAAAATATTTTCCAAGTTAAAAATGCTACATTAATTATGGTCCTTCATTATATATCACTCACTTATTAGTATATAGTTGGCTCAAGATACAGCTAACCAATACATATATTTATGGTATTTTTACTTTTTGGAGTAGAAATAAAATTAGTTTCAACTATGACACCCTCATAGACTTTCTTAAAGATCCATTTCCTCTGACCACAGAATGCTTGAAATTATTTCTAACAGTTATCACCATCAACTGTTAAGCTCAAACATAGCTGTAGGTCTCAGGGACTACATAATGCAAAACTTTCAAGTTGATGCATCCGACAGTATACACCAGCCTGACTGAAAAGTCATGGGGGAAATAATTTCTTTCATTTGGGGGGTGAGCTTTTATACAACTGATTCTATATAAGTTGACTAATAAAAATAGGAATACAATATTGTTTTCCAATTAAAGTAATAATAATAATAATAATAATAATAATAATAATAATAATAATAAAAATAGGAAGGACCTAGTCTTGTTGCTTTCATGTCTATACCCTGTCAGTCTAGTGGCAACACATTCTGTTCCTGTCTGTCCAGGAGAACTGTTTCTAATTGTTCTGACATGGAATTTAGCTGAAGATGTGTATGTTGCAACCCAAGCACCATCCCTATATGCTTTGTAAAGTGATCACCATATGGGCCTTATTTGAAATATTTGAGGTTTCCATCAATTTACCTTGGTTAAATTGAGCTGTAAATTCATCTCAAATTTATATTTCCTGAGTACTGAATACTTTATGCACGTGTGTGTTGCATATGTATGGACATTTTTTAAAATGGATAAATATTCCTTATAAGTTTTGAACAAAGGAGGCATACACCAGAACTATTTTCACTTATTTATGCAATTAAAACACTCTACTATTATCATGGGGGTTTAAATAAAGGAAGCTAAGCTAAATGGAATGCATCATATTTGAAGCTGCTAGACAGTAATTCATTCAGTGCTACTTATTTTGGGTAAGGAACAATTATGAATTCTAAAATTCTGCAGATCGGCTCCTATTTTAAAATTTAAAAGGTATAGCAACTCTTTGTTATAGTTAATAGTACTAAGTTATGAATGCTGATGGCCTTCTACTGCAGCCTTAAATTGCCTTGAAAAAGATAGTTTCTTTAATTAAAAAAGCTGCACTGAACTAATCCCTCTAGCTGAAAAAAGAAAAGTTTTAAGCAATCTCTGCTCTGGGAGAGAAAAGCAGACAATACCATAACAGATCAGAAACATAAGCTATAGTGTGCAGCCAGGAGCACAGCAGGGAACTGAATACTGCTCCGACTGTGTCATTTTTTAATCCCCCATCCCAGTTTCCCCTGTCTGACCTCATGCTGAGATGAAGTTATCACAGAAGACAGCTTTACTCTTACCAATGAATCCAACCCTGGATCTGTATTATCCTTAGCAGATCAAAACACCGCTTTCGTCAAATAGCATTATCTGCATAAAAGGCATGCAATTGCCTGATAATTTCACCCAAACTATGCTATTCATTTAAAGGACAAGAAGAAAAATGTAATTCATTCCTTTTCTTTTTCCTGAAAAAAGCTAACTTATATACTTCACTCATGGGAACTTTTCCTTTTTATACACAAGATCTCAAGAAGGGGTCCAATATTTTTTTTCTCCCCACCCGGTTTACTATTAATTATTGGAGTGCATCTATGCAGCTTGAGTGACAAAAGTATAAGGCATGAAGAAAGCAGGCAGAGAGGACCCTCAAGGCATGCTTAGCCAAGATTGTTTCCTTTAGCTATGCTTTCACTAGCCTAAAAATAAAATAAAATAAAATAAAATAAAATAAAATAAAATGTGACATATAACAAGAGACTAAATTTAAATGGCAGTAAAAATATTTGCAGAGAGAGCTTAATGATGTTACTTTCCATGCAACTACAAAGTTAAATTGCTATATTTTTTGTATCACATAGAATCATAGCTGCCAAGTTATCCCTTTTTTTAAGGGATTTTCCCTTATGCTGAATAGGCTTCCTCACGAGAAAAGGGAAAACTTGGCAGCTATGCATAGAATAGACTCTTCACAAGAGTATAAGGTGCACACAACACAAGCACATATAAATTTCTGTAAGATCTTGGGACATCCTTAAAACTTTAGTTTAACAGTTAAGGCAGTAGATTAAGAAGACAAAAATAGTGCAGTAAGAATTGTTGTATGTTTCAGTGAGAGGGCTTAATTATAAGTAGGAATACAATAATGAAAGGTCAGTGGGCTGAAGCTGAAATCTCAAGTAAGACTTACTAGGAAGCAGGTCCTACTTAATCCAATAGCTGGGACCCAGAGAACTGCTTGGGCATGCCCAGTCGACACTCCCCACCCCTTTGAATAGCAGGCATGTCACAAAGTACTTTTGAAACCTCCCTTCAGTTCAAAATAGGTTTGTCAAGTGGAATAAGGGGCTGCTGTTTAAGGAGAATGTATCCAAAGTTCCCTTTGGCATGTGAAACTAGTTGCACAGTTATTTGGATTCAGGTCAGGAAGACTTTCTTGTGGATGTTTTGAATCAGATTGGGAGTCAATTTAAATACTGTAAAGGCTGCATAATTGTAGACAACTTTTAAAAATAAACAAACAAAAACACTGAGGATATAGAATCTATTATCACACTGACCTCTCCTATGGTATTTGCTTTGATAGTCCTAGATGCTGAGGTCAAATACCAAGATGTTAGCAAGAAGGCTAGCATATTACATAAAATGCATTAGCTTTTGTATACTTTGTGAATGTTCAAGACATCATTCTTGTAGCATTCTGAGGGTTTACACTAGGTACTGGCAGTGGTGGGGGACAGCTCCTTCTGGGCTAGGCTGTCCACCTTTGGTCCACATCCTGCACTCAGCTCACACCTGTGGCTCCCAGAAGCTGTCAGCATGCGGCAGCAGGCACATCCTGGTAAACAGCTTAGACTGGCCAGCTAAACTAGGTAAGGGTAGCTGATGGACTTCTTTGCCTCAGTGAGTTAGGGACTTCCTCTGAATGCAAGGACAGGCTCTGGTGGATTGAGTGGACAAGGCCAATAGTGGGTCAAAACAGTCAAGAAGGCAGTTTCTGCGCATGCTGTAGAGGAATGTGAAGGGCAGATGGAGATCATCAGCCTGGGATGGTAGCCCGTCTAGGAGAAGGAAAACTCAGATTATTAACCTTAGGGAGTGGAGTGGAGTCCCTAAGACTGTTGGATGGGTCCTTGTACACCTTCTTCTGGCAACTCCTGCAGGTTTGCTGGTGGCAAACCTATTGCTCTGCTTTCCTTTGGACCCCATCAGCATGGCTGATGGCAGCCCAGGACCTCCATACACACTGCCTAGGCTTGTGCTCCGGGGAAGTGTCTTCGGTGCTGCTAATGCAGCAATTTGATTTCATCTCCAGAGCTGCACTACGTTGTCTCTTGAGACAGACAGATGGCAACAACAACAGATATAGTCTTACTTGGACTCCTGGCACTGAAAACAGTTGCCAAGACTGAAATCATGGTGAGACCTGGCACAAATGAAATCCTGAAAACCAGGGTCACCAACCACCAACAAGTGGATGGACACAGAGATATCACCCATTTAATGCTTCAGGATGCTACTATATGGCTCAGTTAATAAGATACAGATGGAATGGGCTAAAAGGAGCCCATACAGATGAAATGGGCTAAAAGGAGCTCCATAAGAATGCTAGCCTCATATACAGTACTTTGAAAATTATGGGCCACTAGCAATGTACACATAGGGTTTTTTAGGGGTATGTGATTAGCTTCATTATTCTGAAGATGGCCTCAATTTTCAAAAGTCTAAGAAGTACTGCCCTAAGGGATGTAGAGGAAAGGATTCTCCCCTACATCTAAAGTTTAAGACAAGAATATTCTCAGATAAAGTTTTAATATGTTTTTAAATGGAAGCTCTTTGATGTTGCTCAGAAGTTTGCAACTCTAGTTGGAATCTCCAAAAGACTAAATTAGTGGGCACGGTACAGGTGAAATATTCAAATGTACATTATATAATTTTCTGTTTAAACCAAAACATGCTTCCATTTGTCCAAGCTGCTATAAAATGTAATCAGTCTGTTTGTCTATACAGTACACACAGAGTTTCTTTCTATCTCAGACATGTTGCATTTCTGATTTTCTAAAATGGAACACCCTTCCACACAGTTCTAATTATATGGCAGGAAAATTCATGTGACTGCAGTCAGCAGAATTTGGACGTTAGTCTCTAAATATCATTCCTCATCTGAATGGTAGACTGTGAGCTTATAATGGGTTTTATTATAATGGAAGACAACTCCTTACTGAATGACATCATTTGTTTTGCAGGAGATATACTGATAGACTGGAGCAATCAGACCAAGTTTTTTTGTGTCAACATAATGGTATTACTAATTCCCCCATGGGTAACCTATTATGTACACATTAATATACTGATGTATGGTACTCATCATATTGTTAAAGATTTAGGATCCTAAGCATATTTCTGTACTTAAAGGAAAGTGGAACAGACTTAGCTGGGGAGAAGGCTATTTAAAATGGTTGGTGACAGCTACCGGTATATTATCCCAGTACTCTGATATGTTTTGGTTTTTAAACTAGTACTCACACTCTCCAACCAGACTCCCCAACTATAGTGCTGGAATTCTTTAAAAACAGAGGTCTGTAGAGTGAGTAGTAATGGGTGTCGGATTCTTGGCAGGAAAACCAACATATTATTCCCATAAGAGTTGGGAAGAATTATTAAGAGAATTACACAATGTAAATATACATGTTCAGTTGAAATGGTAGCTTACTGAAAATAAGGTAAAAGGCCGTTAGGTCCAGTTGCGAACAACTCTGGGGTTGCGGCGCTCATCTCACTCTATAGGCCGAGGGAGCCAGTGTTTGTCCGCAGACAGCTTCTGGGTCATGTGGCCAGCATGACTAAGCCACTTCTAGCAAACCAGAGCAGCGCATGGAACCGCCGTTTACCTTCCCGCTGGAGCGGTACCTATTTGTCTACTTGCACTTTGACGTGCTTTCGAACTGCTAGGTGGGCAGGAGCTGGGACCGAACAATGGGAGCTCACCCCGTCGCAGGGATTCAAACTGCCAACCTTCTGATTGGTAAGCCCTAGGCTCTGTGGTTTAGACCACAGCGCCACCCATGTCCCATGATGTAATAAAATAAGGTACTGAAAGATATTTAATTCACATGGAAATTTTGAGTCACACTGGCCTGGTTTGCAAGACACAATAAGCCCAATGACAGCTTGCCAAGACTATGCAATCAAGCAGGCTCTTTGATAGGAGTTTGCAGCTGCTTTGCCCCTCTCTGGCCTTTTTTCTACTCCTATGCTAAGTCAAGATTTAGCTTAGTGGGTAGTACAAACCCAGGCTTGTAGTTAAGCTGTAGCCAAAGTTTGTTTGTGAGCAGAGAACTTAACCACAAGCCCATGTTTGGAGGGCATGTTACACTAAGCGAAGCCTTAGCTAAATGCACCATGGGAATAAAAAGAACAGGGAGGAGCAAAGTGGTTGCATGCTCCTCTTCAGGAGTATGCACATTCACATGTAGCATGTAGTTTAGCTTACTGTGATGTGCAAACCAAACCACAAGTTAATTTGTGTCAGCAGATTCAAATACTCTGATTCCACATCATGGTCACAATTATGATAATGGCTGATTTATCAAACCTGTTGCTACTTCCCTTGTAAGCAGCTAAAGACATACCCTTTTTAAGGTCATGCTGAAGGACATTACTGAAGGCCAAGTCAATATTAACTCACAAGTTGTGTTGGCACCTAGTGGAATGAATGATAAATGGGACTGATTAGTATTTTATCTTATTCCCCAGGTCATGAACCTTTTAATCTTATTCAGCTATACTAGAGAATATTCAATGTCTCTGAAATTTGGACTCTGAAGTCTCCACTAAACACAACAAATGTAAAGGTTTGGATTTTCTATTTCATTAATGTGTTTGGGTTGGCTACTACAGTGTAGATTTAAGCCTGACAAATCTATTTATTGTTCCATCAAAAGTGTCCAGTTGATGTTCTGTTCTTCACTCTCCACTTGGGTCTTAGATTCCATGTCATTATCCCTTTTGCTGAGATTTATTATTAATAATCAAAATGTTTGTGCAAAAGCAAACAACTTTTTGGACCATTTCAGACACATGCAAGGAAATAATATGTATCCTTAAGAGACCGAGGGGGGGGGGGGGAGTAGAACTGCAGTAGAAAGATAAAAGAAGTTCAAGCTGGAGTTTTAGGTTTGCAGTCTAGCCAGTATTTATAATGTCCTGTTCCTAGAAGTGCCAGAGAATGGTAAGAGGAAAGATGCCCTGGTCCCAAAGCAGAAAAATAAACAAATTTCCAGCTCTTGCTCATTTTGTGCATGCAGATACATATCAAGCTATGTAAATAAAAATTGCACAGTGCACACTGAATTTAATATTGCAAATCCTGATGGGCAGGAACCCCAATATTAAGCAGGTCAAAAAAAATGGCGAATCTTGCCAGAACTAAATTTAGTGCCATATGCAAAAGCAACAGGAAGCCAGAGCCCTCTCCGTACATTACAAGCTGTGAACAAGGCTAAAACAAAACTGAGCTTATGCTAGCATCCACAAGTTCAGCTAAATACTTGTTTTGAGATAACACTTAAGTTCCAATGGGCTGCTTAAATGCCTGAGAGAATGAGACCTAATGGAATGGAGTAGTCCCTGTAGAAAACATAAGTAAATTAGAGAAGACATAGACACAGCAATGATCACCATGAAGATGTGCTGATAAGACTGTGATAGTACTAATATAAACAACAAATATTTGCTGCATTGTTGGAGGAGGTGAGCATCGGGCAAATTATTTTCACTTGCTGTATATAAGTTCATATCATTAGTTCATTCCTCCCAAAAGAAACAGTAATATAATGTTCAGTTTTTCACATTATTTTAAAATCTGTGCAGTCTTTGTGCCACCTTTGTTCATTTCAAATATTTTAGTTTATCAGTGAACAAATTATGCAGCTGAATGAGACATACAAACTACAATTGATTTAGAAGACTCCATCTATATATCAATATGAAATACTAAACATATTCAGATAATAACAGAAAGAAAGCTGCTAAAAGAAATACCTAGTGCCCTATAACCTATTTATTTAAACAATTTTCACTACTAATATAATATTAAGAATGGAAAGCTGCCAAAACTTGGCAATCAGGAATCTCTCTGGCATAATAAAACCATGCCCTAAAACCGTAGTGGTAGAAATCAACACAGTCACTTTGTCTCCACAGTACACTTTGCACTGGGAAGGTATCAACACAAAGACTGCAGAAAGAACTACACCAGCTAATGCAAATAGTTTCCTGGTATCAGCAAAACCTGTACTGAATCCTTTTCTAATCCCCCAAAGTCAAATTAGGAAATCAGGAACTATCAGAATCATTGCAGAAGGTACAAAACTATTTCTTGCTGCATCTTGGATGTAACACTAAAGTGAATTTGCACTCAGAATATCATCACAATTAAGCAGCCATGAGGTGTGTGTGTGTGTGTGTGTGTGTGTGTGTGTGTGTGGTTTTTTTAAAAGAATTCAGAAATCAACTACTTTGGCATTACTGAATGGCTAAATCATGTTTTGGATGTCACAATTCTAAGTGTGAATTAGAATTACAATGACAGGTTCTCCATTTTTATGTTTTTCTAGTGCTGACATAGTCTTGGACACCTTGCAGGTATGTATCACAGCAGCCCAGAGAGATACCAGTAGGAAGTAATTATCAAAGGCTAGGAGTCTAGTCAATACTTAAAACTGTAAGCCGTTTTTATCTTATTTGCATGAATAATGTTTCGTACTTTAAAGTGCACATGTAACACTTGGGGTGGGTGGGTAAAGAAGCATAGCACAAACAGTGGTAATAAAAGTAGTCACTTAGCTGAAGATGACATGAATGTTTAAATATTGCTTTTAATGAAATAAAGTTTCCCCAAGTGACTGTGCATAACAATTACAATACAGATTAATGAAGGTAAGTGGAGTTTGGGGAGTTTCTCCCCTTAAAAAACTAATATTATTGAAAAGACTAGATCTTCATTGTGTGTAATTTGTCCTCAATATTTTATTGATTTCATAACAGCTGCTTGAGTCCCCTTTTTAACACAGCACTACATGGACGGAGCAATCTCATTGATCTAACTAGGTCAGTGTTCCAACTAGGTTTTACACAGGGTGTAATACAGCTTCTGCTGTCTCTGGTTCTCACACAGATACTAATACACAAGCAGCACAAGGCAAAAATAGCCTCATTTTTACAAACGTTTCTTGTTGTATGAATAGCTCACTTGCCAGAAGAGTATAATATGTGCTCAAGATGAGAATGTACAAGATGCAGCTACAGCAACTTCCCTGGTCATGGATGTACCTCCTGTAACTTCTCTGATCGTTGAAGTTGGAGCACTTATCTACATTACACTTCTCACAGAAGAATATTATTTGTATGAGGAAAATGGACGAGAAGAAAAAATTCAATGTGCTAATTGACTCAAACTTTGTCTTTCCAACAAAAACTTCCAAATGTGCCAGTTTGGACTTTTAGTGACCATTAGATTGTGCAGAAAACAGAGAGTTGGTGTCATATAGTGATTAGAGTGTTGGACTAGGAGAGCATGATTCAAAACCCCACTCAGCCATTGGGTAACCTTGAGCCAGTCACTGTCTCTCAGCATAATCTACTTCACACAGTTCTACTTCAGAAGTTGCTGAATTGCAACTTATCACCAAGCTCAAAACCATGGAGGGACCTGGTTTGAACAGAGATATCGGGTTCTTATCTCATTATACATGATAAGCGATCTTCAGCCATCTCAACCCTTGCTTTTTCATGCAAAACCATTTGCAGTCGTTTGCGGTCATCAACAGCTATCAGTCAGTCAATCACCCATTTCCACCACCCTTCTGAGTGATCCCCCC
Organism: Zootoca vivipara; assembly: GCF_963506605.1. Classification (NCBI taxonomy): domain Eukaryota; kingdom Metazoa; phylum Chordata; class Lepidosauria; order Squamata; family Lacertidae; genus Zootoca; species Zootoca vivipara. Next base: position 50,349,808 of record NC_083284.1, on the reverse strand, counting down.
TCCCCATCCCCACCCCTCCCCACCCCTTCTCTACATAAGTGCCTGGAAACTTCCATTTCACTGTATCTGAAGAAGTGTGCATGCACACGAAAGCTCATACCAAAATAAAAACTTAGTTGGTCTTTAAGGTGCTACTGAAGGAATTTTTTTATTCTACTTCACACAGTTGTTGTGAGGATAAAATGGAGAAGGGGAGAAACATGTACAGTACACCATTTTTAGCTCCTTGAAGGAGAGGGTGGATATAAAATGATAATGGTAACAGGCAAATGATAATGGTAATAACACACACACACACACACACACTAATAGGGAAAGGGAAAGCAGGTGGAAGGGAAGACAAGGAGAATAAGGTTGCATCTGGCCTGCTAGTTCCAGATGTGCCTTTTGGTCTTAGTCATGCTGGCCACATGACCCGGAAGCTGTACGACGGCTCCCTCGGCCAATAAAGCGAGATGAGTGCCGCAACCCCAGTCATCCATGACTGGACCTAATGGTCAGGGGTCCCTTTACCTTTATGGGGAATGAGAGACACAGTATGTCCATATGGTACTATGGCCATCCTCCAATGTTTTACTTTATTGTACATTTTGAAAATAATTTTTATACCCCCATGTGTAACTTTCAGGTAGGTATCTGCAAAGGCTTCCACTCTGCTTCTTAACTGGCATACTATTAAAATATTTCAAAGAATTACAGAAAAGCATGAAGATTTGAGAAAGGGTATAGCCTGCTTAAAGGGGAATGTCGTGGAGCAAGGAACTCAACAGTGCATTTTATCTGAATCAAAATGTATGTTAATATAGCAGCAGCAAGTGAACAAGGGCATTATTATTATTTTTTAAAATGTGGTATCTAACTCCTGCCCTGGTGTAGCCCTTTTACACTACATCCATTACATTTTGACCTACAGGCAATTCAATGCTGGATTATAAAAATGAGACAGAGAAGGAAGAGAACTCAATACCCTTTGGTTAGGGTATAAGCTCTTACTGAAACAAATCAAATAATTATGAAAGGAAGTCCAGAACTTCTGTTATTTGGTTATTGTGAATATCCAGTGGGGCGAGGAAGAAGGATATTTTCACTGAACCATCCCTTGCAGCTACCAGCTGTTTGCCTCATGTTCAAGACAGGTATTGTGAGGTATGCCTCCACTGTGATTTACTGGAGAAAAAAGGAAAAAAAAATCCAAATCACCTAACTCAACATGTCCAAATTCCTGGTAGATAAAACATTATCAAGGACATGGCTCATTCTGGATCAACTGAGATATGAAGTTGCAACTGAATTTAGACCTCTTTCTATTGCTACCACAATGGGAACCTGCATGCATCACCACAGAGAAGGTGGTTTGTAGGGAAAGCTATGGGGCAATAAGGAGAAGACACAGCGTTCTTTAAACTGTAACTTGCAGGCACTCACTGAAGTGTCTATTGTTGTTGGAATGCACAGGCAAGTGGGAAGAAGGAAGTGTGGGGCGAGGCCTTTCACCCTCTGCTCCTTATCAAGAATAAAGGTGAAAGGGTGACACTAGTCTGCCTTCAGAACAGTCTTAAAGGGAATATCATACCTTCTGCCACTCCTTCTCAACTATCAGAGACAGGGAATACGATTTCATGGGCTTCTCATGCCTATCTAATCAATGGAACTTTTGCTAGCTTTTTTTTAAAAAATCAAATCTCTGTTAAAATATTCACTTAAAATAAGCTGCTGCATAAGTCAGCATATTTTTTTTCTAATTCATCCTTGTTAAAGTCTTCTCAAAACAAAATTAAATAATCACTACGACCACATGCAGCCAATAAACTTAAATGGAAACATACATTGTGTATAAACTATTACTAAATAGACACGGATACTTGAATTTTACTTCATTTTGCCAGTCTATCAAAAAATGGCCAAGGTCTCCCTGTACATGGTGCCCACACTGATGTTTCCACAGAGAAGACCTACTGATGCATGCCATCATTTTAGTTATACTGCTGTGTCCAGACAGTCACACTCATTGTCACAGATTGTCTTGGATTTTTCCTCCCCAAGGAAACTTCTCCTATGAAGTGTGAAGCCCTTACCTGGCAGTCTGTATGAAGACTCAACATTTATTTCTACAACTAGAAAAAAGCAAAATTGAAGAATATTATAATTCCATTTTTATTTAACCCTGTGGTATGCAATGTCACAGCAAAAATTCTTATTAACACAAGTTCAAGTTTGTGTACATTGTAGTGCTTGGTTAAAGTATTCAGCCCAAACTTTTCTGCATTTCAGGGTTCAGGTGGTCTCTTAATATTTTTGTGATATTTGGGCAAATTTTCTCATATTTTTCTGTGTGTGCGTAATAGATATGGCGTGGCAAATGACTGCTGTCTTTCTTTTACTGGGGAAAACTTTTGTCACCGCTTTAAGTGGCAGCAGAGCTGCAATTAACAACAAAGGTCATACAGTGTTCAACAACTGCAACGCAGAGTTGCCCAGTAGGATTGAAACAAAGTTGTCCCGTTCGTATTGGGACATTCTCACTGAGGAACAGTTGCTGCTTGTTGTTGTTTTGCCACTACCTGAAGGAGTGATAAAGCTTTTTTAACCACTTTTGCAAACACCCTGCCACTTCATATTTATCACATTAACTGCCCCAACAATAAAATAATTTTCTCCAAATCTCCACAAGAATATGAAAAAAAAGTGTGTGTGCTGGATTGGGGAGGATTTTTCACCTAGCTGTATATGTTGTGCTGGTTAGGCTAGTTTCTGAAGGAGGTGGGAGAGGGGGCATGTGCCCTGAGCAGCAGGTTGCGGGGAGGGGACAAACAACACTGATGATGACATGCTCAGTGACTCTCTCAGTGAGAGCCAGTGTGGTGTAGTGGTTAAGAGCGGTAGACTCGTAATCTGGGGAACCGGGTTCGTGTCTCCGCTCCTCCACATGCAGCTGCTGGGTGACCTTGGGCTAGTCACACTTCTTTGAAGTCTCTCAGCCCCACCCACCTCACAGGGTGTCTGTTGTGGGGGAGGAGGGGAAAGGAGATTGTTAGCCGCTTTGAGACTCCTTCGGGTAGTGATAAAGCGGGATATCAAATCCAAACTCTTCTCTCCAGTTTCATAATCTCCAGCTGGTTTCATTTTTCAGTGTCCCACAGATGCAGCAAGTGTGTCTTTCTACAGCCACTCACCTCTTCTAATAAGCAGAACCTGGCTGGTGTCCCCAAGTATTTGCTGTGGTGGCACACCATTCTCCACTGTCTCCCATGCTGCATTGTCGTTGCAGTTGGCTTTTGGTTATTAGAAGATGTGAGTGGGTTTGTACCCAGCCACACTGTCATTGTCAGGGCCTGGCTGAATGATAAATCCTTTAAGTTCCAGCACTTAGGATGGACTCCACTTGTCAGAGGACGTTAATGGCTTCTGCAAGTGGGGAGGAGGGGCAGCAACAACCTTTGACTTATCATAATTACAAGGATGCCCCCCATTCATTAGGAACTGTAGCCGACACTGATTAAGGGTGGCCAAGGAATACAGCAAGCAGCATGTGTGCTGGTATTACATTAGTGGGGAATTTGTAAATCAGAGATTTATGCAAGGTGATACATGGCTCAGGACTGTCTGCTGAGCATATATGCATAAATTGTTCAGTCGAAATGAGTATGAGTAACACCCTCTTTTTACCTAGTCAAACTCTGAGCTACGTAGTAGTTTCTCCAATTCCTGTAAGAGCTTCCAGTCAGAGTTGCTTCATTGCTGAAGCAACAGATCTCTAGCATCCTTTGAAATTGATACCACCCTGAGTGTTAGGGATGGGACAACCAAAATATCTACACATATTTGTATGAAAGCCTTTGTCTAGTACTACCTGAACTCCTCAAGTGTTTTATGAATAATCACAATTCTAGTCCTACATATTAGGTTCATGGAGACATACAGAGGTGAACATTATTCTGCTTGTAAAAGACAAAGAAGAAAGTAATTCACTTCAAACAATAGGTGATATGGTATTTATACTTATGTATCACACCATAATATGAATTATCCACACTTGATCATAATTTAATTTAGGATGTGGACCAATGAAAAAATAAATAAAAGGCGCATAAAATACGTATTTGGAATACATTATTCAGATAAAAACTTTCAGTTGTTGACAAGAAATGCCTGCTATTTAATAAGACATATGAAATACTTTAGTATGGTCTTTTTCATTATGTTTTATTTAAAATGTTAATGGAGCTTTTCTACAATTCAGATAATTTATTTTTGAATCACTTTCCACTGGAATGATTCATCATGTGTATGTACAGTAATATACAGTCAAGTCCCCTTAAAGAACATGCATCAATCCAGTTCCCTTTTGAAGCCTACAGTAAATGCCCTCTAACAGAGCACAGCAACATAACATAAATCATCTTATATGAAAAATTAACATGACATCAAATATTTATAAATATTAATGTGTATGTTAATATAACCAAAGCTGTAACAAACAATCATAACCTTGCCAAGTTTCCTAGGACAGGCGCTGTTGATAATGATATCCATTACCTCTGGAGGACTGTACAATTATGGAAGAATATGTTGGATGCTATATTTCTTATCTGTTTTCAAATTCCTCCACTAAACACTCTACTTTATGTTTTATATTAACCCATTATACACTGTTGTAATTATTCTTCCAGGGAAACAATTGGCTCTGTATGAGATATAATTATGGTTGTGACTGGACAGGAGACCTCAAATAACCTTAGATACAGTGATAGTAAAAAAAAATCCCATTCTTTTTCCTACGACATTTTTCTCTAGGTTATCAGATGCCCAGAGAACTTGTACTCTGTTACTCACTGCCAAACTTTTAAAATAAAATTTAAATGAACTGCAGTGTTTTGTTTGGTTTTTAAAAGCAAGCTTTGTGCCAATACTTATTAGAAGCTGTGGAGTGGAATCCTATGCATGTTTTTTTTCAGTAGTACCGGTAAATCCCACTAATTTTGATGGGACTTACACCCAGAAAATGCAGAGAGCATTGAAGCCTCATCTCTCTTTTTAAATAATAATGCTTCACGTCACATGTGATTCTACTGTTCAAAACGTGATCCTTTATCATTTATCTAACATCATTTATACTCAAATTGTTTATAGAACAGTTCAAAGCCCTTTTCCTTGCCCCCTCATCATTCTTCCCCCCTGGTAAAAAGGAGAGGCCACTGGAGAAGTGTTTCCTTCTAGCATACATTGGCTGATCTTCGCTTTCCCCTGGCACACGCCATATAGATACCAGCAGAGGCACCATCTTGCACGTAAGATTGAGTGGGCCTAGTGCACATAGCACGTGTGTTATGTCATGTTTCTGGCATGCAATGCTGCATCACTAGGAGGAGGCCGAGTGCAGAGTCCGTTGCAGTGTGGCTTCCCCTCTTGCACTCAGGAGCAGCCAGCCACTGAACCAGGTTGTGCCTGGCTTCCCGCTTGGCCTCCTTTGCCCCCTCAACATTGAGGGGGCCCAGCCCCCTGCCAGCCAATTATGAGGGGTCTGAAAACACCTCTGCCCCTAGGAGTTGGCGTGCCTGGGTTGAAGCTTGGTTTGAGGTCATAATTTCCTCCCACTTTCTTCTCTTGATATTGCTTACTGCAACTTCCGATGGAAATTGCTACCACTGTTGCTTCTGTTGAGAACTCTGTATTGTATGTGCTTCTGTTCTCTTCTTCTTAATGTAATGAACTGAAATGCCCAGAAGCTGGGTGGAAGGAGCCCTGATTTTTACTGGTATTTCCAGGCTGTGACAAGCCTGTTAAAAAGCACAATAATTAAAACAGTTAAAAGAACAATTAATTAGAACAGGAAGTTCGAATTTAGGGAAATGCTTCAAAACAGGTGTGTTTTCAAGAATCAGCAGAACACCAATACTGATGGGCCTCTCAAATTTTAGCAGGGAGGGCAGTCCATAATACTGGTACCACCAGTGAAAAAGTTTGTTTCTATCTGCTGATCTTAATGCCCTTATTCAATAGTGGAGGCAAATCTTTTTTCAGGTAACCTAGTTCAGTTATGCAGCTGTAGCACCCAATGCAGTTGGGTGAGAGAATGACATGTGAGAGAATGAGAGGCAGTTACGCCAACCAAAGCCTTCTAAGAATGAGGTGTAAATTGCTTATGCTGCAGAATTCAGTTAAAACAATGTACATCTACATCCACCCACCCACCCACCCACAGGAAAGGTTTGACAGAAGGTGAAAGGAAAAAGGAAAAACACAGTGAAACTATCATAAAGGTCCTTCTCACCACAAATTTGGCAACAATTTATTATTACCGTAGGTTTAATTTTGTTTAGATTTTCCTCCTGGAGTGAACTGAGACTTTGTATCAATGGAGGGTAAATCCACAAATGTAAAACTGATGGGAATCACTATGTTACAGAATTTCTATGACTGCAGGGAAACATTTATGCACCTTCGCAAGAAACAGTAGGCTGCTTTTTGCTGCAGAGTCTTGTAGCACTTAATTCAGCAACTGCTGTAAGAGAGAGAAGGCAGGACATGGCGTCCTAATGCACATAGGCTATGCTCATGTTTCATTTCCAATATACAATACAAGGGTCCTTCATCCATCTTCTGTATAGTTCCTCCCTCTTTTTAAAATTAATTTTCAATAGTTATTCAGGTTAGCTTTCATATCGCAATATAAACGCAATATAAAGGCTGTATTTTTCATAAATATAGAACCCTTCTGATTCTTACTGTAAATAGATTATATGCATGTGGTCAATGCAATGTTTTTGGTAAATATACTTGAAATGATAGGTACTGCTCACAGTCAAACAAGAAAATTACATCACCCCATACTCACAATATATCTTTTCTAAATAATGTAATGCATGGCAATAAATAATTGACACATTTTATTGCAAAAAAACAATGCAAAAAATCACACAAACATACCCATATCCTGTTTGCTTTAATCCAGCATTTAAAATGACATAGGAAAAGAGCACAATGAACATGTTTCTGTAGTAGAAGCTAGGCTACCTTAGCTGGTTGTTTTTTTGGGTAGGTGGGTGGAACTATTATTGACATTGTAGAAGAAAAAAAAGATTTAAGTTTCTCCTTATTAATGCATACAACCCAGTCAAATCCAAATACTTTGAAGTTCCAGAATCACAATTTGAGAAATGTAAGCATACATGATGACTCTTCAAATTATTCAAGTTAGGCTGGATTTTGGCCAGCATTATCCTTCAGAGTTTAAAATGTCCAGATATGTTCTGTTTGGAAAAAGGTGCCCTAATTGCACAGAAAAACGGAATATTTCTATATCAGAAACAATTACATCAAGAAACAAACATCAAAAAGAAAAAGTTAAGTGTAGTTAGCCAACCAATGATATTTTATCAGATCTCCCCAATAATTTACCACAGTTTGCTGCTCATCCCAAAATAAAAAGGGGAAACATTAATATAATATTTTGTGGTTCCCTTTAAAATGTTAAATTTGTAAGGTACAGTAAATCATTGGGATGAGGGGGCGGGCCTTGCTGGGGGTTAGACATGATAAAAAGGGCAGAGCATTGTACTTAAAATATAAAAGCACAACACGCTATGGTTAGTGAAGAATTAGGTTTAGAAATTATTAAACATCCTTGATAGCAGAAGTCATGCATGTTTATCAGGGTGGTAGTTTATCTTCCTGGACAGCTCTGAGGCATCCCATCAAATATTCCAAGCAATTTTCTGGGCACTAAGCAAGGAGCCATATTCCCCCATGGAAGGATGTTACTGCTATACACAAGATGTGCTATCAAAACCAAAACACTCAAAGAACTGAAGTTAAGAAGAAGGTGGCAGTGAGGGGGGAAATGCAATAAATGTTCTGGATTAACAGAAACTATTCTGCTATCAAAGCAGACACTCTGTCCTATTTCCATTAATACAAATTATTAGCTAGTCAATTACCATTAAATGCTCAGACATAAGTATTGTCCTAATTGTACTATAATAGCTAATGAGTCCTTAACAGCAAGGAATAAGCTTCAAGAGACAGAGTTTCCCCAAAGTTATATGAAGGGGCCTCTCTCCCTTGGTGTTACTGACAGAAGGCAGAAGGGACTGCTGCAGGCACAGAGAGCAACAGTCACTTTCTCGAAGGCAAAGGCTTTCTTCAAGAGGAGATAGGAGGCTCTGCATAAACAGTGGGAGATCTCTGTTCAAAGTAAGAGAGTCAAGAGCTCTGTTCTCACTGATTAACATGTATAATAACAATTCTCTGCTCTTTCATTCATAATTATATTTTAACTTTTTAACTGGGGATTCTTATTAGCAGAAGTACTGTATTAGGCAAAAAGATGCAGAGTCAAGCAGTGGGATTATCTTTAATTTATCTCTGGAAATGAGGCTCCTGTGCAAGATGAGGACAAAACTGATTATGATTGTATTTATTCCTTTTTTGTTGCCCCTTTTATAGCGCTAGTTTAAGCAATTAGGCTGAGCTCATACAGAAATACTTCCATTAATTCTCTCTCTAGGTTGCACAAATATTTTCAGTTCATATGCATTTAAAGATGCTTTGTGAAGTGATTTTGTTCGGGAAATAAAGGACAGGGCTTTCCACACATATGCCAGACATATGAATAATGGTGTATAAACTGAAGATATAGCTTTGATATGTCCATACAGCTTGGTGACTGTATTTCATGCTGAATGTTATTAAGATGGGCACGTTGTCAAGTATAGGAAATAAAGATGTTAAACAGCTTACTGTGGAAGCTGATGCATGTCTACTCAGAAGTAAGCTTCATTGAGTTCAATGGGACTTATTCCTAAGTGAATGTGTATAGGACTGCCACTAAGTTCCACAATATTTAATGTTGTGTTCATAGAATGATGTTGAAATTGTTTGGATTATCAGGACTATCATAATGTATATGTACAACATTTTGCACTATGACCAATATTTTTGAGATATATTATATAGAATAGAATAGAATAGTAATTTATTCGCCAAGTACTTACATACTTGGAATTTGCTTTGGCTAATTTTACAATGTAAACGTACTTTATACAAAATATCTGTTAAATATCTGTGTGAGGATTGGAGTGTGCAGAACACTATTTCAAGCAAAGAGAATCCACTCTGACTGCGCCTGGAGCTTTTGCCTTCTGTCCCTGACTTCAGAACAGGTTGAGGTGGCAGAGAGTTGATAATACAGCAAGTAAACTAGGATCAGCGGCTTTTTAAAAATGACTTGACAAATACACAGAGGATTGGTTTTGCACACAGAACAGTCCTATGCATGCCTACTCAGAAACAAGTCTGACTGTGTTCAATGCAACCTTGCTAGCCATATCTATAACAGGGGTTGAATAACACCATCGTGTATTGAGTGGAATTGCACCTAGAACGTTTGGCTCAAACAGACGTTAGACAGAATGACTGACTAAATTGACCTTTGGTCTGATCCAGCAAACATTCTGGTGGCAGTAAAGGGACGTACAGCGATTACGATTTCCTAGTTTCTCTCTGTATTTTGTATTTTAATTTTAGTACCCAGAGATTGGATCAAGTGTTATAGATGGACTAACTCCTGGCCAAAACAAAATTATTGCAAACAAAATACTAGCTGAATTGTTATTGGTGTAATAACCTTTTTTTATTACTGTAATACAAATATAGGTAACATAAAACTGGGTTACAGAAATGGAGTATGATCCAATTATATTTTAAGCACCTTTAATTTCAACCATAAAGAATTCAGCTCATACTTAACTCTCCACTAAAAGTAAGGGGACTTTAAAATGCTTCACTTTGGCTGGACCATGCCTTCTATGCACCAGTAAAGGTACCGTATTTAAAGACAAAGGACTCTACTGACTCTGATTATTCAAATCAGTCTCAATTAGAGACAACTGCTGATAAATCAAAGACTCGACATTATATGCACAGGTTTCTAACACTTCCCAGTTTGTTTGTTTGTTTGTTTGCTTGCTTCCTTGCTTGCTTTTAACCTCAGGAAGCTATTATTTAGAAGGTTCAGAAAGGGATGCCCCCTTTCCCTGATGGTCTTTTTTGTGTGTACTAAAAATTGCTTTTCAGAACCCTGTGGGAGGAAGTGCTGTTCAAGGAAGGGTGTATTCAATTAAAAAAACAACAAGAGACAACAGGGAAATGATTAAACACCTCATCTCCTCTGCTATCCTCTGCCCCAAATCTCAGCCTTCTGAAACCGTTGCTGCTAGTGGTGGCTTTTCTGTTTTTATTTTAAATCAGAGTGATGTTTACACACACTTGATTGTAGCAACTGATTTGACATTTAGTGGGAAAACATTAACTTTTTGCCACCCAACCATTCTTAACCTGTCTGAAGAAATGAGTAGGACCTGAAAACAAAGAACTCTCTTTCCAGAGTCTGAATGCGTTTTGGGGAAATGTATCAATATATAATACTAAATACTGATTTGAAGAGAGTTAACTTGAGAAGGTGCACAAAACACATGTGCTACTATCCTGCATATATGTACACAGTACACACAACTGGGATGTGTAGAAGTAACTATTATTCAGAAGACAACAAAGCAACTTGAATGGACTCTGCTTGTAGTGGCTTTGTTCCTACATTTCACTTTATGACAATCATAGGTTATATTCTCATATGCACTGCACTTTCCTCCCATTAATCATAACAACTGAAAGTTACAATATAGGAACCAATGTTTGTATATTTTTCTAGATCTGGAAAACTGGTGTTGCTGGTTATTACCCTTTAGTATGGAACAAAATGGAACAAGGTTATTATCCCTGTGAATGTTGAAAATTGGCAACTCTGGTAGCTGTTTCCATTTTGTGATCATACACTTCCAGTTTTTACATGCACACGCAACAGTGTTGTTTTGTATATATATTTCAAAACACTCGAAAAGTAGACTTAGTTTTGTACCTGTCAAATAAAGAAATAATAAACTAGTCATAGTAGACCTATATGGCTCCAAGGGTTTAAAATATTTAATCTCAAATTATATTTTATGAGTCCAAAGGTACAGCCCTGATCATGAGATTATTAATTCTGTAGAAAAAAATTAATCTACAGGGATTATTTCCTCCCTTAATAATTGCAAATATTTTTTTCCACTGGTCGTCCAGGAACCGGTTGAGTCCTGAGTCAATATTGCTTTTATAAATTGCACAGTATCAATTTTAAAGACAAAGCAATAAACTGAATCATTTCCCTAATGACTCTGCCAAATTATTTCATATATATTTACACTTGGGAGCCTTTGAATGAGTCCTATTAGTAAACATCATATTCACAAAAAAGCTTGGCACAGCTGTACCATTTCTGATCCATTTATAACACTTTCCATCAAAAGCAGAGCAATTTTAATCACAAACATTCCATATGAGAAAAAGAATTCTCAGTGGTTACATTTGAGATAACATCAGCACACAGGTCAACTTCAAACATCATAGTGGTCACATGAAGGCGTAGCAAAGGTCAGGTTAATCGGTTTCTGAATAGAAAGTTACTCTCTTTTTTTATTTATTAATGTGCATTCAACTCAGCTAATGGATTTAATATAAGGGTGGTGCAGGGAGGGAACAAGTCACTAAATCTCAGACTTCCATTTTTCATTAATATTAATATGGTCTTCAGCCATAGCATATTGGTATTATACAAACTAAGAAGTTATTATGGGACAAAGTGCTTGCGTCCTGCTGGTATGTGGGTTTGTTTAAAAGCTCAAACATATGAATGCAGAAATAATTTTATTCAATATTCCTAGACTATGGGAAGCTGTGGAGATGCATGTGCCAATCCAGCAGTGTGCTTGTTAGGAATAAATGTATTTTTAACAGGATGTGAAAACCTCACTCAGTGATTCAACTGGCAATATGTATGAGCAAGGAGGAATCTGCAGGAAGTTGCATGCCAGCCCTGTAACATCTGATTTGCAAAAAAATAGGTGGTGCTACTCTTGTGTCACCTGGGACTTCTACATAAATAGAAATATAGCTGGCCTCGTCTTCTTGCAGATGAGGTGTATTTGATAGCCTTGGTCCCACTCCCCATAAGAACATTGAAATATTTCTGTCTGTCTGTCTGTCTGTCTGTCTCTCATTCGTTCATGCCAAAATACTTTTACTTCTACTCATACTTTAAATCAGTGCTTTTTTCTGGGGGTATGCAGGGGTATGCAGGGGTACGCAAACCCCTAAACATTTTGTGAATCTTTGTACTTTTGTCCATTTACTGCATTTATTTTCCTGATTTGAACTATAAAATTGTGTTTTTCTTGAGTCAAAATAAGAGTACCCCTAAACAATTTTTTTGGGGGAAAAAAGCACTGCTTTAAATGTTCTTAGACTGCAATCCTATTCACACTTAACTTGAAAAGAACACAGAATTCAATTATACTTATTTACAAAACATGTGTAGAATAGGGCTAATATCTATTTTTGTGTATGCACCAAGAAGTCTGTGTAGAGCATGCAGGAAAACTTACATTGGAAGTGCAAAGAACAAAATATTAAATAACAAATGCAGCATTCAAAATGGCAAAAGGGAAAGCATCTCACAAGCACCAAGTGGGCAATGATTTAAAGAAAATGTCATCTGGTTCAAAACCACTTCAGATTGCTTTAAACATTTCTCCAGTTTGAAGTTGTTCCCAACTGTAGCAGTTTCTTATTATATATTAATTAATTTTAATAAATAAATGACAATTTATAATACAGAGGGGATGTGGCATATCAACAACAACCTAGAGGCACAAGTACTGTGACTGACTGTAATTGTTTTCAAACTCTGCTTCTGTAAGAAAAGAAAGACCGTCAGATGGGAAGAGAGCATCTACAAACGCCATAAAGAATTGTGTCAAATGTGTTGGACTGTTGCCTCTTGTATCTCAGTCATGTATTTGGTGGGCTTCCCCTTCTTCCTGGTGGACAATGAAGGGATCTATTATTTTATAATATTACAATAAAAATATTTTATCCTAGTAAAAGTGAGGAATGATCTACATCCCCTAATGTAATTGTCTTTTTTCTGTTACCCAATGCCATGCCTTCTTCTTCTTTTTTCTTTCTCTTTATCCCAGATATATCCCTTTGCTATTATATTAACATAAAAGACAACATGCCTATTTTATTTACTTTAAATATGCTGTAACCTGCTGGAAGGAATGTTTAAATCTTCAAAACTCCAACTTTAACAAACAGGTCACAGAAATGTAGGTGAATGGGTAGGCAACAGACATGTTCTAATTGCTTTTGCAAAGTACTGTAAGTTAAATATAAAAAAAGAGAAATGGTTTTAATACCACGAAAGATGCTGCAATAGATATGTAAAAAAAAAAAGATGTTTCATATCAATTAGCATGTACGTGTGTTGTAAGCTAAAGTAAAATATGTTTTTCATTATTTTACTAAAATTAAAGAATGGGTATTCAGCAATATCTTTAAAATTTCATATAGCTCGGGCTAGTTTCGGCATGCCAGATCATTTTAGCATAATGAATTTCTTTGCATGCATCATAAGGATACTTACAGTCATAGCAATATTTTTCTTTTAAATGTGTATCTAAGGAAAATATTAATAGGCTGTCTCATTTTTATGTAAGCCATTATTACAATTTACTAATGAGAAATCTGTCATATTATTTCCTAGTGCTTTAATATAAGCTACGTATCGTAACACATCTGTGTTGCAATATCTTTGTTACAATTGCTTTACCTATGGTCCTAGAAGCAGCATGTGGCAAAAGCCCAGAGACTTTTAGGATGTATGTTCATGGAGTAGGAAGCAAGGAGGTTACGGCAGGTAATTTGACCTCTGTTGGACCAGCTGAAACAAACCATTTTACAGGCAAAGAGCCATGTGAATTCACACTTGGGAGTGGAAAATCAAAACAGCACATAATAATAATAATAATAAACAATTACGGCAGTGAAAATGTGAATAGCTTGAAGTACACTTGAGATTGAAGAGATGGTATATACGCCTCTTAATCAAACAACAGCTTTATAGCAAAGCTGTAAAGGACAATTGCTTGTGTGTGTGTGTGTACACCAGAGTACCACAAAGCACTGCAGAACCCTTAAAAATGTACATTTATCTCCTTCACCCCCTTTGCCTCCACGGGTTCTCCAATGAATTTAAATAACTTTTTTTCAGATTTTCAAAATGCTTAGAAATTAATGTTATTCCAGAAAATTCCAACCCTGTTATATATTGGCACTGGCGATTTCTAAGTTGCTCAAGGTTTTGTTATTCTTTTAAGGTTGTTTATGGGCTTTCATAAATATTGCCTGTTTCCATAGACTTTTATCTTTCGCTCAGTTTTGATTGAAGAATTTATGGGATTTTATCTGTCTTCATAGGAAAGATGCACAAGTGTCTCAAAATTTTATATGGAAGCCGCCCCACATCAACAAATAAATCTACTTATTCATTCACATACTTTAAAAGCAGGTTCTTTGTATCCCCTCCTGTATTCTCTGAAGGCAGAATAAATATGTAGGAATGGAAAAATGTTATTTGATAAAATGTAAACTATAAAATATTAAGGGAAAAATGTAAACATTATATGATGCAACAAATCCAACCATAACAGTAAGTAATCCATAGACTATGAGAATTTATTTGTTTGGTCCACTTGCTCTTTTCTTTTGCATCAAGATTATTTACATGTGCATATCAAAATAAGAATCTAAACCAAGCCATTTGCTGCAATCTGGTTCTTTAAAGGTGTCAGAAATATTATTCGAGAACGATTCAAATGACACAGAATGAGAATAAGACTGCCATTATTCTATTTGTCTATCTAGAAATCATTTTACATCCATGACCACTACACACAAGAGATCAAGGTCTACAATGCTATACCTGCTTATCTGAAAGTATTGTAGAACTTCATGGGGTTTACCAAACATGCACCAGATTGGGCTGCAAGATTGACTATTACAGAAGTTACACACTACATACACGCTGATCAAAGCGAAATAGAAACTACGCTATAGAAGGTTTTGTGACAATTATTATTTAAGGACAATTGAAAGCCTTCTGCTGGTAACAATGAAGAATCAAATAATACCCTTCCTTTTTGGTACAGTCAAGCACACAAAGCTACTGTGAAACAGGATTGGACAGAACATTCCATCTCATATGAGAATTAGTTCCTTACCGGCAGTTAGGAAAAAGGTTTTGTGGGGTTTCTTTTGCAACAAGCTGCTAAAAACAAGTCTGTGGGGGGCCACACTTCTTTATAAAACACATCTATTTTATTTCTAAATAAGGGTTAGTCTTAAGAAAGCATTCTTAAGATCAAGTCTCAAGTGAAATACATCCAGTTTCCAGCATGGCCAAAAAAGAAAAAGGAAATAAAAATGGCAAAGCTACTTTTTTATAAATTTATGTTCCAGACTGCTTTCTAGAGCTGAATAAGGTCATTTTCTGCTGGTCTCTAAAATAACCTCATTTCAACTTTAAAGTGTTAGATGAAAGATGAACATTGCTCTTCTGCTTACTCATATTTTTCCCAGGAAGTAAAGCATAATATAACCTCACCTTTTGACAAAGTAGGATTGTAGCTGTACTGCTTAGAATCATATCATTTTACAGTTTGTTGGAGAATTGTTTGCTAGTGACTATATAAAAGCAAAATGGCTTTTCTATATTGTACAGTTATTTCCACAGTTTCAACATTATGAATGTAAATAAATAGAAATGAAAACTCAAAATTTATGGTTGTATCATATGAAGCTTGTAAATCACTCTTAAGTAATATATTTATTATCTTAATGCATTTTGGGGGAAAGTGCTGAAAAATCATTCAGTGTTATAACACAGAAATGCAAATTAATTATTATTATTATTATTATTATTATTATCATTATTATTTGCACCCCACCCATATGACTGGGCTGCCCCAGCCATGAATATGACAACCTTAGATTACAGGCACATGAAATGAATTATACTATCCAGGTTCAAATTTTTATTTTCTATGATTTTAAAATAATTTTAACAGCAGCTACTGGGGCTGCTTATTTCTTTACTACCTTTAGTCTTTTCACAATATTATCCTATTGAAATGTCAGTGCTCAGATGACAGCAAAGATGGTTGGTTGAAAGTTGTCAAATCAATTTTTAAACATACTCTTACTGTATCAGTGGAGAATCTTGTATATGAGGCCTTACCACAAAAGTAGCACTTTGGAAGCTCAGTCTTTTTGTTGTTACACTGGTATCGTACTCTTTCTTTGGTGACTACGCAAACAGTTTCAAGGGTGTCCTGAGCCATGCACTGACCCATTCCAGACCAGCTTACCTTCACAGACAGAAACACTGACACATTGGGCACCTTTAGAACACTCCTTTCAGAAATGTAAGACAGTCTTCCTGGCTTCTACTGCTTATGCCTTATAGGAAACAGCAAAAGCAAAGATGCTGCTATAGAGAGGAAGGCAAATATGAACCAGGAAACTCCAATCCTCCAAAAGAATGTTTAGGGAGAAATGAAAGGGAAGGGAAAAAATGCCTTCTCCTTTTCTCCAGTGGGAATGTTCTGGGAGCAGTTTCAATTATGATAAGTCTGGAGCATTTGCTATAAGGACAAAAATAATATAGAAAATAATTATGCATATGGGTCTGTGTGTATTTAGAAGCTATATATTATTATTGTATTTTAATGTTTTGTTGGAAGCCACCCAGCGTGGCTGGGAAACCTAGCCATATGGGCGGGGTAGAAATAATAAATTATTATTATTATTATTATTGAATTGATTTAACAGTACGATCCTATACATGTTAACTCAAAAGTAAGTTGTATTGACTTCAACAGAGCTTACTCTCAGGTAAGTGGATGAAGGATTGCAGCCTAAATTATCTATTCTTTGTACATAAACCAAGCAAGCCTGCCACCCAGTATGCATCTACCAGGAAACTATCATACAAATGTGCTGTTATAAGAGAAGTGAAACCAGCAGTTTCAGATAATTTAATTAAGTCATGGGTCTTCTAATATAATTCAGTAAGAATGTGAACTTTTAACTTGTGTTAACTCAATTTCCTTATGCTTTCATTTACCATTTGTTGGGGACATTATAATGATTAGCCAAAGTCCTTCCAGCTCTTAATGTTCGCAATAAATTCTGATTGAAATTAACTGTCATTTTCTTGCTATAATAAAGTAGGTATCTGACATCTCAAAAAGAACCAGCGATAGCTTATTACATACATTTGAAGCAACCTATCCTATCACATAGCATCAACACAAAACTAGTCTTAAGAGCTCCAGTGGGAAAGCAGAATTGCACAGGCAAAGTCACACTTCTGCTTAAAAAAAGAAGAAGCCTGCAGTGATAATGCGGGCCTGTTGTATCACAAGTTAAATGACACCACATTCACATTTAATTGTTATACTACTGAAGTTACTACAAGTTTCTGAACACTGTGGGTAAAAACAAGTTGTCCAGCTTGTCAGCACAGGAAACCTACTGTGAAGAGCTACAAAAGCAACAGCTGTGTTATATTCCAGTTGAGTTCAAAGGCAACAGTGACTCAAGTGGTTTGGCTGCAAATCTAATTCCAACACTTCTCTGTTCAGATAACTTAACTGGTAAATCACACAATCTGAAACTGAAAACCCTGGAGGCCCATGTTTATATGTTATAAAGCTTCCCCAATTTATGCTAATTCTTATCTAGTACAACCCTTGTTTTGTGGATCAATGTTAAGCTGCACTCATCAGTATTAATTTAACCCAGGCATCACTAACCTGTGGATGCCCACATGCTTACAGAAGACTTCCCTGGAACTCACAGCACCCCTACCCCCAAAGTCAGATTTAAAAGAAACATTTTATTGCAACCAATACAACAGTTTATGATTAGGGTTGCCATATTCCAAAATATCCTTTGATTTTTTCCCCCAGAATTTCTTTATAAAAAATAGCCCAAGTTGTCATATGTCCAGGTCTTCCAGAACATTTTGCTGATTCAGCAAAAATCCGCCCAGATGCCATTTTTCTAAGCTATTCTCGGACATGTCCAGGGGAACCCAGATGTATGGCAGCCCTAGTTGTGGTGTACATATACTGCAAAGTTGCCCACAGGCCCAAAAAGGTTGGTAACCTCTTATTTAACCAATTAACAATAAACTTTGAATTGTGGAAAATGTCTGTCTCCAAACTCTACAGTTTAATGTCATGCTTCTCAGTGTTGCAGAAATGTTCAGACTATTTCTGTAAGACAAACTGTGTATCTGAAACCAGTACCTCAAAAACAGCTACCTGAGGCAGGATATTTCATGCTACCTAGGGATATAAAAGTCCTGGTCCCCACAAAGACAGGGCATGCTACAAAGAATGCACTTTTATTTTAAAACATTTTTTTTACATGACAGCAGCTTATAGAGCAATTTTTTTTAAAAAATCATACCTGTCTAGGAGGGCAAATTCAAATGACTAGATAATTAGGTCATACAGACAATGATAAACTTGTGAACTTTTCCACTGCCTGCTACTGCCTGCTAATGGTGGGAGAACTACCACTTTTTTCATTGGGGGAAGGAATGTATAACTGAAAACTGTGCAAAATTAAGTTGTAATTTGGTAATATCATCAGCATCATAATACATATTGCCACATAATACATATGACCACATATTTCAATTCTGGTGTCTCTATATTTTTTTACTCTTTTCATTCTACTTTGTTACTACCTTCTTGCCAAATATTCTTAAAAACCTAAATCGTTCCCTGAAGAGCAGCTAGAGCAGGACCTCTGGATCAAAGTCTAGGGCCACATGGGCCAGGGCAAAGGACCACCCAGAGAGCAGCAATGATGTGGCAGCAACCAAAGAGGCCCAACATCAACACCTTAGCCAACATGCATATGCTGCAGCTGATGCTGGTCATAGAAACATTCTTTCCTCTTCTTCTTATTATTTTTAATTATAGGCAGGGGGCACCAAGCCAGCAGACATGTGTATGGTTACAGATATTTTATATATCTATAGCTACACATTTTCTCTTTAAAGATACATCACACTGGTGGCTATTATAAATGTTGTTGTTGTTTAGTTGCTCAGTTGACAACAGATAGTAAAAAATAATCATCATTAATCAAACTCACCTTAGTAAAAATCTATTTAATTTAGTTTAATTACATTTCTATTAGCCCAGTTCATAAGCCCATAGAGTTAACCATCCCTATCTATTCCATTTATACACCACCTGTCTGCCAGTGTGGTTTACATGTCTGCCAAGTTTGTGTTAGGAACAGACCTTCATGAAAACTATCAAATTTATTAAATAGAATTGACCCAAAGCATGATCCCCAAGGATCTTATCTCATGACTTCTATGTAATCTAAAGGTTTATTTTTTTAAAAAAAACAATCCTTTGTGATCTTTCAACCACAGTTTTCTGAAGGTCAGATAGGTTAGGTTAGGTCATCTGCATTTCCTATAAACACATTTTATTGATAAAGATTAACCAAGCAAAATCTAGCTTTACTGAATCTATACTATCTTACATTCAGTTGCTGTTTTCTTCCACATATTTATTCAATATTCGATCTAGTGCTCTATATGCCACTGAAGTCAAATTAACAGTTCTGTATAAAGCTTGTTATGCTTTCCATTTAAAGCATCTAACATATACCCGTACTCCACAAGAATGCTTGTTTTTAAATTGTTTGCTCTCAGAATAATTAAACCAAAATTATCAGCTCCGTGTTTATCTCATTAAACTGCAACTAAAAAAACACAGTATCAAGTTAATTCATTGGTAGGATTTGGTGTTAAATAGTATTCCATCTATAATCCCATTTGAATAAAGTACTGAAAACATTTACTCACCTTTGCATTTGTAAATTTGCAAAGCTGAGTGCTCACAAGAATGAAGAAGGCAGATGAGAAAAAGGACTGAATTCATGCACATCAATGTATACCAACAGTTCCTAAAGAAGGATTGGAGTTCATGTAAGCCGGTCATCCAGCCAAGATTTTATCTGTGCATTGAGTCCTCATTTTGAGAAGCTGATGGAATTTTTTTGGCTCAGGGCACAAATAAAGAGATAAAAGTAAAGTCTTATAGTACAGGATGGTTGGACAAAATTGGACAATGCTCTTGAGCTTCATCCTTAATCTCTTTCCATGCACCTTAGTTCTGCCAAACTTTAGATGCCAAAGGTGATTCTTATATTTTCAGGCACTCCCATAGGACACCATCAGAGAATAATGCAATGCTGCATTATTATGCTGGGATCCTATACTCACCTGGGAGTAAGCACAAATGAACTCACTGGGTAACTTCTGAGTAAAAATGTATAGGATAGTGTTGTAAATGACTCCTCCTCCCAAATACCCTACTCAGAACACAGATGCTGAATTGTTCTTTCAAGACCATACATTGGGAAAATGGAATGGTTATTCAGTTTAAAGAAACATAGAGAGTGCGAGAGAGAATACAATAGAAGCAGAAGCCCTCATTTTGTTGCTGGATCTAATATTTAAGTTCTTTAGGTTTCTGCAATTAATCCTAATTTGTAGCAAATGATTGCATGCATATGAAATTTAGCACCATTTTATTAAAACACCCACATTTATTTGTTTTAAATAGTCAAGTACCAATAGCAACAAAGGGACTTACGATAAAATATATATCCTACAATTATATAAAGTACAAAAATAAAATAAAAACCTCAATAAAATGTTTGTCAGAAAAGTCATTGTAAGGAGAAATACCTGTCCTCACTCCCACCCAAAGCATGACAGTAGGTGCACTTACTGATAAGTAAGGGATATTTTTTTATTAAAGCAGCTTAATGATTCAGACTCAGAGGCATGAAAGAGCTAGATACAGCCCAGAAGCTCTCAGAAAGGGTAACAAGAATTCCAAGGCCACATGAGAGCTGTGAAGTTCTTACAACAAATATGCCCACCTACCTGCTCAGCTAGTCATCTTCCTAGTCCACACATGTATTAGCTCTTTTATTTGAGCTGCAATTTCTCTACTCACTGGCCACACTAGTAATCCTTCCTTTGTGTTGACTCAATCCACCTTGTGTGCATTTGATCTCGCCTTCCAATTTGTTAAATTGAACCCCTTGATTAGACCAGAAACTGGGAAGCATGATGGCTAGCCACAGTTGTGGTCTTCAAATTCACATTAAAATATGATGAATCCCATCAGATGAATCCCATCATCTCAGGGTATGGTTTGGTCTTCCTCCAATAACAATATCTGAACAAGTATCTGAAGAAGTGTGCATGCACACGAAAGCTCATACCAATGGTTGGTCTTTAGTTGGTCTCTAAAGTGCTACTGGAAGGATTTTTTAAATTTTGTTTCGACTACGGCAGCCAACATGGCTACCTACCTGTAAATATACTACAGTTACCTATGACACTGTTTCCTGATCAGTCTGTTCAGATCCTGCTGCATATTTTTCCTGAGGGAACCAACCAAATAGAACAGGTGGCTAAATGTATTAATGTAGCCAGTTGTTACCTTGTCTTCCTTTCATCCACTTTTAATGGTTTCACAGAGACTGAAATTTTGTTGTTGTTTTTTGTATTGTGTGAACCATGAACTAGGCCCCAAAGCTCATTTCCAGCAGCTGATGAAACAAAAGGTTCCACATACTCCTATTTCCTGACAGCACCAGGAGAAGAGCTACAGCATAATTGATGGAAGCCCCACATAAAGCACATTACAACAGTCAAGCCTGGAAGTTACAAGAAAATGAATGAAAAGCTGGATAGAGATATTTATGTGTCAATGGCTTATGTGACATCTGTTTAAACATTGGATTTGTACTGTGCCAATCGGTTTGTTATAGAAGCCTTTTATGTGTAATGGGTTAAGACTTTTCTTGTTAAAAATACAGGTGTGCTTCATAGGCATACATAACATGACATCATTTATATCAGCATGTTAAAGCATATTTGGGGTGTATGCGGTGTTAGGGGAGAGGTAGTACCTCTGGTGGAGAATACGGCATGCTCCATCTGGGGTAGTTTGAACACCTTTGGTCCCCACCTTGCACTCAGTTCTCACCTCTGACTCCTAGGAGCTGTCAACATGTGACAGTGGACACATCCTGGGAATGGCTTCAACTGGCCAGCTAAGCCAGGTGAGGGTAGCTGATGTGTTTTAATCCCTGAGTGAGTTAGGGATTTTCCCTGCATGTGAAAAAAGGCTCCAGTGTATTGAGCAGACGAGACCAATAGTGTGTCCAACGTCAAGAAGGTGGTTTCTGCACATGCCATAGGGAGAAGTGAGGGGCAAATGAGGCTCTTCTAGTAAAAAAAGAAAACTAAAACTTCACTGCCTTGCAGGAGTAAGCCCCTTAACAAATCTGGAACTAAGTCCCTAAGGCGGTGGGATGGGGCTGTGTATGCCTTTGTAACTCCCACAGTCAAGGTGGTGCCAAACATATTGCTCTGATTTCCTTGGACCCCATCAGCATGGCTGAAGTGTGTGTGTGGGGTGTGTGTCTTGCATTCTGGACAACCCAGGACCTCCATACACACTGCCCAGGCTTGTGCCCTGGGAAGGTCATTTTGCTGCTGCTAACACAGTGGTTTGACTTCACCACCGGAGGCGCAGCCCATTGTCTCTCGAGACAGACAAATGCCAACAAATAAAGCATATTTTCACTAATATCTGACACATTATACATAAAGAGATAGGAAAGGAGAGTGCATTTTAAAGCACTAATACTGAAAATGGCTCTGTTCAGACATATTACAGATTGATTTATAATTAATACCCAGCTAGGTATTAACAGCACAAGAAGCACCACTCACTGAAGTGAATGAGACAGCTTCTGATCATGTGTGCAACAGAGTGCATTAAAGGGTCCGGCCTTTGTCTTAGAGCAGGGATTTACAATATCTGTTACAAATCAGCAGGACTTTATAAAGCAGCTGTAAGAAATAATTCTGACCCATCTTAATTGGACAGTAGGATATGCCTGAATGGAACAGCAAATGCAGCCTAATGCTGATATATGCAAAAATCAGATTTGCATTTTTTACTTAAGGAAAGCTCATTACCAATGCTACATTTCAAGCAAATAAGAACTGTGAGTACTCAACAAAGCTCAGTTTTAAAGTTTTTAAAAGTTGTATAAAGAATTGGAGACAGCCTTATATTGTGTGTAGAAAGAACCATCTAATTAAGCTAATTGTGCTAACTGGATCTTCAGTATGGAATTATGTAACATGCATTTAACAAGCCTATTATCAATCCCTTGTTTTTGATGTATTAGTGCTTATGGACTTTGTTGGCCTGGTATGGATGATCATATCTTTCCTCAAGATACAAATTCATGGGATAGCTCATTTCCCTTCTTCAGCTTGTCCTGCAAGTCTTCAATTAACCACAGGTAGGGAAGGAGGAATGGTGAAATAAGGATGCAGTGGCTTTAGGGACTTTATCAGAGGGTGGCCCAGGGGCATAGCTGCCAAGTTTTCCCTTTTCTCACGAGGAAGCCTATTCAGCATATGGGAATTTCCCTTTAAAAAAGGGATAACTTGGCAGCTATGTCCAGGGGACTTCAATTTGTTCCTTTGCTCCCTTCTTTTTTCTTTAAAAAAGCTTTGAGTGGTGTTCAATGCTAGTCCTATTCACAGCAGACTCACTGAAGTTAACGGACATGACTGATTTTGGTGCATTAATTTCAGTAGCTTCATTAATTTTAGTGGGTCTCCTCTAAGTAGGACTTAGTTGAATGCAACATGTGTAGTGGTGGTAAGCCCTGTCATAACTATAATACTTATCAAGGAGAAAAAGAACTATACAACTTTTAGAAGACATCTGAAGGCAGCCCTGTATTGGGAAGTTTTCAGTGCTTGATGTTTTTATATATGCTGTAAGCTGCCCAGAGTGGGCGGGGTATTAATCAACATCTTCTTCATCATCCTGTGACCTAGAGATCTTGCAGTGCATAGTGGATGACTCTTGATAAGGAGGTTCAGGCTGCTTCCTTGGAAGGAAAACCACCAGGACCTTATTCATGACCCTTCCAACTGGAGGACACACTTCAGTTGCCATGAGATAATGGCTCCCCTGCGGTATCTCTGTCTCCTCAGCCTTAAAAAGTCAAATACTACAAAAAATAGTGAAGAGCTTTTAACTACAGTAACCATTCAGTTCTTTCAGGGAAATAGAACCTAGTATACTACAGGTCTGGTCAGCATACATAAAGCTTCAGTTGTCTCTAGCTGCCTGCAAAGACAACAGCTACTGTAATAGTTGCCTTAGCAGAGCCCTTTGGAGGTGGTCCAGGTCCTTTGTGTTCTCTGTTTGTCTTAGACCAGGGGTCCCCAGACTACGGCCCCCGGGCCGGATGCGGCCCAATTAGCCGCCCAATCCGGCCCGTGACGACCCCCGCCGCCCGCTGCCGCCGCCCGCTCTTACAGCGCACGGCGCGGCGGCGATCTTCAAAATTGGCAAAAAATCACCGAAAATCCTTTGTGCGCATGCGTATGGGCCTCTCCCGACCCGGAAGAGGTCATTTCCGATGCACTTCCGGGTCGGGGGAGGCCCATACGCATGCGCACAAGCGATTTTCGGCAATTTTTTCCCGACCATGTGCGTGTGCGCATGCGCACGGGCGCGCACTCCCCCGCCCTCCGGCCCGCTGCGCGCGCACTCCCCTACTCTCCGGCCCGCCGCGCGGTCGGTGCGGCGGGCACCGGCCCGAAGCCCGGTAAGTCTGGGGACCCCTGTCTTAGACTCTTGGCTGAACACTGCCTACTTCCCCTGTGAGCCTCAAGCTCCTAAAGACTAGGGCAGGGGTCAGCAACCTTTTTCAGCCATGGGCCGGTCCACCATCCCTCAGACCATGTGGTGGGCCGGACTATATTTTGAAGAAAAAAATGAATGAATTCCTATGCCCCACAAATAACCCAGAGATGCATTTTAAATAAAAGGACACATTCTACTCATGTAAAAACACCAGGCGGGCCCCACAAATAACCCAGAGATGCATTTTAAATAAAAGGACACATTCTACTCATGTAAAAACATGCTGATTCCCGGACTGTCCATGGGCCGGATTGAGAAGGTGATTGGGCCGCATCTGGCCCACGGGCCTTAGGTTGCCTATGACTAGGGTATAATGCAAAGGGCAGACCCCAGTCACCCACCATCTTAATTTACCCAGAGCTTTTGCAAATATACATTACTATAAACAACCTTTATGAACTGGGGAATTGTCTCTTCCTTCATATTTCAGTTATGACTGTCACATGATCCTCACACGGACTAAGGAACAAACTTGATTACTGATTTGGGGACTTTCAGTGAAGGCTCAGGTGTGGCAATGAATCAGGCAATCTCCCTGGGCCACACTTCCACAACTTGTACAACCAAAGTCATGAAGGGGTGTTTTAGTTTAACTTTTTTTT
The DNA here is from genome assembly GCF_963506605.1 of Zootoca vivipara. Taxonomy (NCBI): domain Eukaryota; kingdom Metazoa; phylum Chordata; class Lepidosauria; order Squamata; family Lacertidae; genus Zootoca; species Zootoca vivipara. The sequence continues at coordinate 50,324,409 of NC_083284.1, read as the reverse complement.
TAAAGGTCATTAGCATCACTAGCATCTTACACAAGGGTTCGGTTCTGGGGGTTCACATACAAAAACAAAAACAATAACAAAATGCATAAAGTCAGGAACCTCCAGAACCTCCTATCCTGCAAGGTGGAGGCTTTGGGAAGGTGGCGTGAGGGTTCTGGCAGTTTCCTAGAGCCCTTCCTCCACCTTCCCAAAGCTTAGTAAGCTCTTGCTCAGCTTTGGGAAGCAGGTGGGAGGGCTCTAGGATCCTGCCAGAGCCCAGGCACCGTCTCCCCAAAACCCAGCTTCTCGCTTACCCATCTTTGGGAAGGCAGTGTGAGGGTTCTTGGATGCAGTCACAGCTTTGCATGGGTGAAGCAGATAATAAATGGAGAGTGGATTTCCTCCACACTCTTTTTATTTAATTATTTACTTGCTTGCTTGCTTACTTACTTACTAACCACAACCGGCACAAAGCTGCAATCACATAAGTAAAATAAGTGTAAAATGCAAGTTATGTGTATGTGACATTGTCTTATACACAAATAAAAATAAATTATCCATAACACTTTGTGACATAATGAAGGCCCCAATTTAAAATGTATATTATTTTGGAAATAACTATTTTATTGTATTTTCATAGCAGATATAAGGTGGCCTTTGTTCACAAACTGGAATCTAATCTTTGCCAAGAATCCAAAACTTTGCAATAACACTTGACTTGAGTTCAAATTGGATGGATCTTCTTGATGTAACTCATCTCAAAATCTATTGAAACCCAAAGCATCTATGCAAAACTATTAATCTCAGAATGTGTCTAAACACCATCCTGGAGACAGGCTGCAATTTACAGTTCTCTATGACAGACAAATAACTCTTGGAGCGCTGTCATTTAACCCAAGTGATTTCTTTGGTAGTCATGGAAGAAAGGTTTTTATGCCACCATGTCACAGAAGAGCTACAGAATCTGTCAACACTGTATAACTTTACATACAGAAATAATACTATGCATAGGCATTTCAGTCATCAAGAAAGATATCAACAAGAAGGGGTTTTGATCAGTGCACTGACACACATTTAGTATTGGGAAATCCAGAGATGGAAAGTATATATGTGGCTAATATGTCAAGTGTATGCCAGGATTTTGTTCTCTATACTTTAAATGAAAGAGGGCTCTCTACCCTTTTACAAGTGCAGATAGGAGCTTTACTCTCTCAAGGTGTCTGACACACCTGTCTCATAGCAGCACTACACACCATAATGATCACTGTGTATTCATCAAATGCACACCTATCTTGCCAAAACTTTGAAGAGTATTGAATGGTCAGGGTTCTGTCTATTTTAGAAAGGAAAATAGGAGAAAATATTTTGTCTCCTGGGGTATTCCTTCTGGTATTATCATGGTTGAATCCTTTTGTGTTCACCATAGCATGTATAAACCTTGCTGTGCCAATCCAAGTATCACTAATCCAAACGAACATTCTTAACAGCTCTAAGACATTCTTTTTGAGCTATGCCTTAATTTATTTGAGGATAAGCATTTGACACTTCATATAATAATAGATCTCTAGATCTCTAAGGCCTTACATCTCTTGTCCTCACATACCATACTTTTTCGTGTATTAGACGAGGTGTTTTTTTTTTACTCCAAAATAAAGTTAAAAATGGGGGGGGGGTTCCTTCTTATACATGGGTAGTGCAGAGGGGGGGGGGGTGGGCAATTGGTTGCATCCACGAGCAGGATCTGGTGACTGGGTGGGTGAATGGTGTCTGCTTTGGCTTGGCTGCTGCTTTGTCAAATGGGTTGGTTATTAGCGGATGCAGCAAGGGCTGCTTTGGATTGGCTGGCAATTTGGCTTGCGTCCCTTGCAATTGTTAGCGTTCCCCAGTTGGCTGAGCAATTTTTGGCATTCCCCCCCCCAAAAAAATTACTCAACAACCATGGGCATTCCCCCCCCCTCAAAAAATCTCAACAACTCTAGTCAATCTCCCCCCCAAAAGCTATTTAATTTGTCCCCCAAAATAGGGGGCACCTTATACATGGGGGCGGGTTATACATGGAAAAGTACGGTATATAGGGTTCCAATTTGTCTTACATCCTCAGAAAACATACTTGTAACTATGTAGAAAAATAAATTTCAAAATAATGATTAAAGGCAAGTCTGCATGTGATGCACTGTGGTCACTGCAAAGAGATCCAGGAATCTCTACTCCCTGTGGTGTCTGGCCAAGTGAGGGACCTGCATCTGATTAACAAGCACTGGAATCTGGGCATAAAAATGCTACCTATCTGCTCTAAGTCCACCTGGGAGAATATTACCCTTTTGACATACTTAATGGCATGCCTGTTTTGTCCCTGAGGCACAAGGTTCCTCTTAATTACCTGTGACGAATATAGGACTCCTTTGAGTTATTTATGACTCAATTAGGAGCCACTAATTACCGCCCGGCACGCTTTCTCTAGCGCCTCTGCTCCGTAGACCCGGGCTGGCAGTAAAACATACAGCAGAGTTCTTCTTCTTCTCACACACAGCGAAAGCTTGTATAGCCGTTGGATAAAAAGCCTCTTAAGAACGCACAGAGTCCAAGGTGTTCTAATAACTACTGAAGTTTATTTTACAGAGAAAACAACAAACAACCTGGTGAGCTCGCAGACATCTTGCGACCGTCTCCCAGGCAAAAACGAAAACCAACTGATACACACAGAAACACTTCTAGTACATTCTGTAACATGATATCTTCCTCAGTGGTCAGGTGGACAGTACACAGTTAACTCTTTGGTTACTTGTTACTCCTCACACCATGGGCGTACCCAGGATCAAAACTAGGGGGGGGCAAGGGGAGGGGCCAAGGCACGGAAGGGGAGGGGCCACAAAGTGGGCGGGAACGGCGAACTCGCGCTCCGCCGGGCTGTGCCCCTCCCTAGAAGCAGGGCTGGTGGGCGGAAGCGGAGCCCAGCCCAGCGGAGCACAAGTTCAGCGTTCCCGCCCGCCGTGCCGCGCTCTCTGGTTCCCCGCCGCGCTTGGCCTTGCCAGAGGGCGCGACGGGGAGCTGGAGGGAGGGCGTAGCGCGGCGGGCGGGAACGGCGAACTCGCGCTCCGCCGGGCTGTGCTCTGCCTCTGCCCACCAGCCCTGCTTCTAGAGTAGGGCAGCTGCCCTAACTTGCCCCGTGGTGGGTACGCCCTTGCCTCACACCCCCTCTCACCTGAACACTGGGGATAGTGGGTATCCAAACTTACCCCAAAACCAACCCTTCACAGAATTCCCCATGCCGTTGGAAACTCAAGGGTTTTGTGAACCCATCTGCTAGGTTCTCCTGGCTTGGACAATACCTCAACTTCACCAAGCCTACCTGTATGCTCTGACATACGTTTCAGAAGCGGATGTCTAAGTGTTTGGTTCTGGCCTTGAACTGTCCAGACTCCGCCAGTCTCAAAGATGGTTGATTGTCGCCCCAAACAGTGATGGGCTGGCTACAATCACCCCAGATTTCCTGGACCAAACATCTGTAGTACTCCAAGTCAGTGCATGTCGCAGACAACGCACAGAATTCGGCTTCCGTGGAAGACATGGCTATTAGGCTTTGCCTGCGCGACCGCCAACCAATCAGGGCATTTCCAAACTTGACTACCAAACCAGTCACTGACTTCCTGTCCTCCTGATTGGCCCAATCAGCATCTGCAAAACAAGTGAGTTGTGGCTCACCTTGCGCTGACATCTCCAAACAATACTCTTTGGTCTCCTGCAAATACCTAAGCACTCTCTTAATGCCATTCCAAGCATGCACGCTAGGTTTCGATGCTTCTCTACTGAGCAAATTGACTGCAAAAGCAATATCTGGTCTGCTCCATTGTGACAAATACAACAGACTCCCTAGCGCTGACTGAAACACTTCAGGACTCTCAAACGCTACTTTGTCCTTCACTTGTGACTCTTTCACAAAGTTTGTCTCCATGGGTGTTCTGACCCCTTTACAGTCAGACATTCTGAACTCCTCAAGCAAATGTTCAATCTTGCCTTTCTGACTGAGCAAGAAACTTCCATCCTCAGTTCTGTCTATCTGCACACCTAGATAAACATTCACTGCACCTAGATTCTTGAGTTTGAACCTCTTGCCTAGCTCTTTTGCAAACTTCTGCACTTGCATCTGGCTCTTTGCTAAGCAAATCAGGTCATCTACATAGACAAGCAACAGTTCTTGCTGTTCTCCTTCACCTCTGAGATACAGACAACTGTCAGCTAGACTCTTCCTGAAACCTAGGCTCTTCAAAACAGAATCAAGACATGAATTCCAATTTTTAGCGGATTGCTTCAGACCGTAGATCGACTTGTGCAGCTTCCACACCTGACCTGGCACGTCACTCTCAAACCCTGGAGGAGGCAACATGTACAACTCCTCCTGGAGGTCAGAGTTCAAATAAGCGGTGTCCACATCAAAGTGGTTGACCACTAGGCCTCTCTGCGCTGCAGTCGCTAAAAGCATCCTGAAAGATTCACACCTCGAAGTGGGACTAAAGACATCTGTGTAGTGGATTCCTTTCTTCTGAGTAAAACCTCTAGCCACTAATCTAGCCTTGTATTGAGGCTCTCCAGTCACTGTGGGTTTCAACCTGTAGACCCACCTACAACTGACTGCTTTCTTACCTTCTGGCAACTGTGTTAGACTATACACACCAAGAGATTGCATGGAGTTCAACTCTTTCTCCATTGCAACTTTCCACTTACCAGCTTCCTCTACTGACAACTGTTGCACCTCTTCAAAGCTTTCAGGCTCACACACTGCTAGGTTCGCCCATACACTGACAGCTGTAAACCTTTCAGGTGGTTTACCTTTCGTGGTGCGTTTTGAACGCCTTGGTCCCACATCTTCCCCCTCTAAATCCGAACTGCTTGTCTCTGACTGTGGCTCTCTCGGACTAGCAGCACTGTCAAGAGACTTACTACGCTTTGCAGCCCCCTCTGGGCTTGCTTTGGGTGAAGTGGGTGACCTACCACGTTTGCTGTACTTCCCAGGCTTGACCTGGGGTGAAGTCGGTGCGCTTCTGACTACTTGCTTCACTTCCCTGGGAGCTACACCACTTGGACCAGCTGCCTGACCTGGATCTGGTTCTGCAGCACCTGGAACTCCAGCATCAGCCACCTGAGTTTCCTCTTCCTGGTCAAAACCTGAAGACCAGTCAAGAAGAACTTCGGGGTTAGCATGAATGCGTCTCCAACCCTCTTGTTCACAGAATGTAGCACTCCTGCTAATGTGAATGCGGGTTTGGTCCCCCTCTGCTGGTACAAACCTCCAAGCCTTTGAGTTTGGTTCGTAACCACAGAAGATCATTTTCCTGGATCTTGAACCTCCCTTTCTGCGCTTCTGCTTTGGAATTAGAACCCAAGCCTCACACCCAAAAGTTCTGAAATAGTGCACCTTCGGAACTTTGCCATACAACATGTAGTAGGGTGTGTTTTCCACAACTGAATTAAAAACGTGGTTTGAACAGTAATTCACAAATTTATAAGCCTCCCCCCAAAACTTCTGGGGTAGTCCTGCATCAAACAACGTTGCCTCTACCAGTTCAGACAGCGTTCTAAATTTTCTTTCAGCCAAACCATTTTCCTGGGGACTAAAAGGGGCGGTCTTCCTGTGCCTAATTCCCTTGCTGCGGAAGAACCCTTGTAGTTCTGCACTCAAAAACTCCCCCGCCCTGTCACTCTGAAAACACTGGACAGTGACGGAGAACTGCAGTTCTACTTCAACTACCCATTCTTGTATCACTCTGGCAGCCTCCCCCTTCTCTTTCAGTGTTATGACCCAAGAAAAATGGCTGAAATCATCCAGAAGACACAAAACATATTTTGAACCACCTAAACTTGACGTAGACATAGGCCCAGAAATATCCATGTGCACTAACTGAAATGGTTTTGTGCTCTTCCTTTCATACCTAGGATAAGAGCATCTCTTCGTCTTCGCTTTCGCACATGCGCGACACTGCAGGTGTTTATGACATGGCTTGAACCTGCAACCTTTGACAAAATCAGGGGCTTTTTTCACATAAGGAAAAGACATGTGACAAAATTTCCTATGCCAAGCATGAATACAATCCTTATGGATAGCGCCCTCTGTGCCCTTTGGGGTATTAGCGCTTTTAGCCTGAGCATCACCAGTGTTACTTCCACCTGCTTGCCCCCTCCCATCTAGGACAAACAGACCATCAGACCCAACAGTAACGCTTACCAGCTCAGCCCCATCTCTGGCAATTTTGCAAACACCATTGGCAAAACTTATTTCAAAGCCCTCACGCAATAAGCAAGACACACTTAAGAGACCATTCTCCATGCCTGGTACAACATAAACATCAAGGTTAGTGTTTAAGCATTGCATATAAAAAACACCCTTGCTTTTAATTGTTCCAGAAGAACCATCAGCAAGATGCAGGCTTTTTTCATCTTCAAGTGGCATGCAGTTCAGGATCTGTCCTGAAGGCGGCACAAGATGATGGGTGCTACCACTGTCGACAATAAAAGTGAAACTGTCCTGTCCTTTGTTTCTAACCGTTGCTAAGGCAGCAGAAAGATGTTGGCTGACAGGCTTATCTGTAGTCTTCCCACGCCGTCTGCCTTGGCGCTGCTGGCTGGTCCCACGACCACGTCCGCTGGGTTGCCTGGCACCTGGCTGAGTGACCTTGGCTGCTTCCGGAGCTGGGCAGAATCTCGCTACGTGCCCCGGCTCCTTGCACCGAAAACAAAGCCTTGTTGCGCACGCACTCACAGTGGATTCCTCAGTGCTTTTTACTGCACCCCCACTGGCTTCTCTGCGCCCACGGCCCCCCTTCTCAGCCGATTCTTTCTGGCGTCGCAGTTCCTCATCCGCCAAACGACCAGAAACGTAAGCAAGCGTAAGCTCATCTTCAGGCATTGCCTCAAACGTTAGGCACAAATGCTCATAGACGTTTCCCAGACTTGCTTAGCATTTTCAGCATTTTGCACATAGGGCAGCTGCGTAGCATCACAGCTCATGGCAATGGCACACAGAGCCTTATTGTCTTTCCTGGTTTCTGCCGCAAACCTCTGCGCTTCACCTGCTGAATTATCAGCGACAGGGGTTGGAGGATTTGACACACAAGTCCACAAATCCTTTCCTAGCAACCACATTCTTGCCCTTTCTCTCCACTCTGCATAGTTGTCGCCATTCAACCTCTGGAACGGCACGACAAATGACTCCTGGAGCTGCTCCGCCATCTTGTCCACCCCCGGGCTCCGTGTCCAGCACTGTACTGTACTCACTCAGAATAGCTGATGTTGCTCCTCCGGGTAGACTGCGGATCCCAGCCTCCAGTCCAGGGTCTTTCTGCTAGCGAGTGCATCTGTTAATTGCCGACTGCAAAACACAGGTTTCTCCCAGCTAGCTCTTTACACCGGCTTTCTCCAAGGCTTTTACAGCTGCAATCACCTTTTATTGCTTTGGTGATTGATTAGGTTCAGGACCTCTTATCTCCCAGAACCTGTCATCCATAACCTGTGACGAATATAGGACTCCTTTGAGTTATTTATGACTCAATTAGGAGCCACTAATTACCGCCCGGCACGCTTTCTCTAGCGCCTCTGCTCCGTAGACCCGGGCTGGCAGTAAAACATACAGCAGAGTTCTTCTTCTTCTCACACACAGCGAAAGCTTGTATAGCCGTTGGATAAAAAGCCTCTTAAGAACGCACAGAGTCCAAGGTGTTCTAATAACTACTGAAGTTTATTTTACAGAGAAAACAACAAACAACCTGGTGAGCTCGCAGACATCTTGCGACCGTCTCCCAGGCAAAAACGAAAACCAACTGATACACACAGAAACACTTCTAGTACATTCTGTAACATGATATCTTCCTCAGTGGTCAGGTGGACAGTACACAGTTAACTCTTTGGTTACTTGTTACTCCTCACATTACCAGCAGCACATTTCACTTGGGGCCCCCAACATGGCATATTGCCCTTTGTTAAAGGTGCATTGTATCCTTCTGTACACAGAGGATTCTCTGAACAAGCCCAGAAGAGATTTCTGTGATTAGAAGGATCAGGGAGGCAATATATCCTTCTTTCTGTATCCTCCAAATCTGCTCCAGAGGGTTGGAGGAATCTTTGGAACAGAATGAAAAGTAGCATCGGGGGTGGGGGTAGGGGTGCTGCAGGAACAAACTGGAATTTTCAAAAATATCTCTCCCCCCCCCTTCCATTCATAGAAGCCTCTATCAAATAAAACAACTTTCTGTGAATGGAATGAGGCACACTCAAACAGCCCATGACATCAGATTAATTTGTGAAATACTTGTTTTCTCTGAATCCACACAGTGAATCATTAGTGAAATTAACTTCTAGCCAGAGGTCCATTTTGTTTAACAATTGGTCCATTGTGTAGTGTTTATGTACATACACGTTTGTGTTTCAGGATGTACAACTTGAAATGCCTCTTCCTATTAACACTGCTTACTAATGCACTACATCAATATCTTCGAAGAAGTGTCTAAAATCAACACCTGTAGACTTCTCAAAGACTTCTGAGCAGAATGCAAGTTCACTGCCCTCTCATCCTGTTTCACATATCTGTTTATGTAATACAATGTTTCTAGACTGTAGTTGACACCAGTAAATAAATTCACACAAAGATATTATGTCACAGCAGGCTCTGAACTGGCAAAGCAGAGAAAACACACACACAAGCGAAACCCCTTCAGAGAGCACTGCAATGATTTATAAATGAAGCTGAGAGCAGAGGTGTGATATATGAGAAATATAAGCAATTAAATGTGGGATATTGCTGGGTCTTGACAACAGACCGTGTATAGTACATACAATTCAACACCTTCATGTTCCCATGAGGTGTCAAGATTCTCATCCTCACATTATTCGACACCTTTAACTGGAATTGCATGGTATAGGCACTGATGCCCATGTGTGGTTCAGCCATGTTTCAAATAAAGCAACAAAAAAATTAGATTATGAACAATGCAGGTAATTTTAGTCAGCTTGGATAGAAAAGCTGTGGGGGAAACTATAAGCAACATTCATAAACTTATAAATATTAACAATTTAAGCACTAGGCTATACTATAGGTTTAACTACTGCAATATGGGCAAACATTCAGAAGAACTGTGATGGTTGTGCATATGCGTTTGAGAGTGATTCCCAACAATTAAAGGAAATGAAGGTGCCTTTAAAATGTTCTCTCTTTGATTCTGTTGATCAGTTTGTCATCTGTTGTTAAACCACTGTCTCACATGAACTACACAATCTATGGTAACTGATATTACACTTTAATATGTCTGCATGACTGTGGCTCTAGGGCAGGGGTGTCAAACTCAAATTCATCGGGGGCCGCATCAGCAGTTTGGTCACCCTCAAAGGGCCGGTTGTATCTGTAGGACTATGTGTCCACTCTTTATTATCATAAATTATTGTCACTGCATTCAATTATTACTGTTTTTTGTAATAATGTAAGTAATAACTAGCTCTGAAAGCAGAAACATAGTCAGAATAATGGCAAGTAGATATTCAAATGTACAATTATTGTACAATTTATTGAAAAATGATTTTTGGTAACTGCACTGTGTGGTGGAGGCTCGCTAGGGTTTCATGCAGGACCTTTGCAGAGCTACTAGTACCTGGAGATGCTGGGGTCCTTCTGCATGCAGGACAGATGTTCTGCCAGTGAGCCACCACCCTTCACCAAAGGGACTGGCTGAGGTTGACTCACTGAAGCTGCTCTCCTGGTTCCAGGGTTTAAGGGCCAGAAGTATAAAGCAGCATCCTATGTTTCTGAAGAGAGGGAGAGGGAGGGGAGGGGAGGGGAGGGGAGGGAGGGAGGGAGGGAGGGAGGGAGAAAAGAGGCAGTGGGAGGGAGAGAGGAAGGAAGGAAAGAGGGGAGAGAAAGAAGAGTAGGAAATAAGGAAGGGAATAAAGAAGGAAAGAAAAAGAAAGAGGGAGAGAAGATGGAAAGGGAGAAAGAAGGAAGGAAGTAGAGGGAAAGAAAGAATAAGAATGAGGGAGAGGAAGAAAGTTGGGAAGGACGGAAGGAAGGAAGGAAGGAAAGAGGGAGCAGGAGGGAGAGAGGAAGGAAAGAGGTGAGAGAAAGAAGAGTAGGAAAGAAGGAATAAAGAAGGAAAGAAAAAGAAAGAGGGAGAGAAGACAGAGATAAAGAAGGAAGGAAGGAGAGGGAAAGAAAGAATAAGAACGAGAGAGAGGAAGAAAGAAAGGGAAGGGGGGGTCGCCGCCTTGATTCAGCGCCAGAAAAGAGCGCGAAGGGACCCAGGGGCAAAAAGCATTTCCCCGGGCCCAGCTGTTTGTCGGCGCTTTGTTGGCGCTGCGCTTCAGCAGCAAGGTCCCACTGCTGGGTCCCGCTGGCTGGGGCACTCGGCGGGCCACATGACGAGGTCTGGCGGGCCGGATTTGGCCCCCGGGCCTTGTGTTTGACACCCGTGCTCTAGGGGCAAGAGGTAAGTGTAAAATGTTCCAATTCTTCAGCACTCTGATGGTAGTGAAAACCTCCATCCAGCCTCTCAGAGCCAAAGTGTATTCTATACACTTCTTTCACGCTAACATCTAATATACTGAACAGCAGGGAGTTGTAGACTGCTATAATGACTCATGATTTAGTGAGATACAGTGGCATGTTTAAATAGATTCCAGACTAAATACCTGTGGGCAAACAGCATTAAGAAGTGGTATCAGTACTACTGATTATTCAATGAAAATGTATCTTAGTTCATAAACTAATCAGATTCCTAATGATTATTAGTCCCCCAGGGGAGAAGATTAAGATAAAAGTAGTTTTTAAAATTACCTTTTGGACTAAATTCTATTTTATTTTGAGTATGTATATTTTATTTTCTAAAGCATTATGTAATAAGGTACTCAACAGCTCCAGCTGAAAGATCTGCTACAGGGTTACAGGGTAGCCCCAACTCCACTATAGTAGTGTGGCTAATCCTACCAAGCCACAAGGCAATGGAATTTTAGGATCAGAGCTTTCCTCCACCTAGATGGGCCACCTTCCCAGGTTGACAAACCCCATCTGCTCCTCACTTCCCTTATTTATTGCTGGACTCACTACTAGTCTCATCGCTCAATCCACCAGAGTCTGTCTTTGCATGTGATGAAAGTTCCTAACTCGCTGAGGGTCTGAGATCCATTTGTTGTTGTTTAGTCGTTTAGTCGTGTCCGACTCTTCGTGACCCCATGGACCATAGCACGCCAGGCACTCCTGTCTCGCACTGCCTCCCGCAGTTTGGTCAAACTCATGTTCGTAGCTTCGAGAACACTGTCCAACCATCTTGTCCTCTGTCGTCCCCTTCTCCTAGTGCCCTCAATCTTTCCCAACATCAGGGTCTTTTCCAAGGATTCTTCTCTTCTCATGAGGTGGCCAAAGTATTGGAGCCTCAGCTTCACGATCTGTCCTTCCAGGGAGCACTCAGGGCTGATTTCCTTAAGAATGGATAGGTTTGATCTTCTTGCAGTCCATGGGACTCTCAAGAGTCTCCTCCAGCACCATAATTCAAAAGCATCAATTCTTCGGCGATCAGCCTTCTTTATGGTCCAACTCTCACTTCCATACATCACTACTGGGAAAACCATAGCTTTAACTATACGGACCTGAGATCCATTAGCTACCCTCATCTGGTTTAGCTGGCATGACTTCCTCCACACCAGAGGTACTACCCCTCCTCTAACACACCTTATGGCATACACCCCACCAGCTTCAGGAGTAAACCCCATGGGAACATCTCTGGGAGAAGAAAAGGCTAAATAGTAAACCCTATACAAATCTGGAGGCTGTTGGATGCCTTCTTGTACACCTCCTTCCGGCAACTCCTGCAGCCAAGCTGGTACTAAATGTATTTCTCTGCTTTCTTTTGGACCACATCAGTGAGGACGAGAGGGAGATATTGTCATCTGGGCAGCCCAGGACCTCCATACACATGGTCCAGACTTGCACCTCGGAGATATCACTTTGGTGCTGCTTTCAGCAAAAACAAAGTGGGAGGCAGCAGCTACGAGTTACCATCTCGGAAGTAACAGCAGGCGCTGTGATTCCCCATTGGTTTGACTTCACCTCCCGAGGCACACTCCATTGTCTCTTGAGACAGACAGATGCCAACAACAAAAAATTCTACCAACCTCCCTCAATACAGTCTTTATAACATAAGGAGCTGCTTTATACTGAGTCACACCAATGGTCCTCTCAGTATTGTGCTTAAATGCTTCAATATTCTGCCAGCCCCAGAGACAAAACAATGCTGGGTATGTGGAGACCAAATGGTCCCAAAGATTCCTTCAGCCATTCACAGCTACCTTAGCACTGAGAGACTGCATGAAGGCAATCACTTCACCTCCACAAAAATGTCCTGAGTGCTTGTTAAACTATATTCTATTTCTTACCCTGGTCCACACTATCCCAATTACAAGAAGGGCTGACCTTGCTTGGCATTTGACTGTCCATTGCGGTATTTAGACAGGGCTGGCTAAACCCCAGTCCAGGGGCCTGAACCACACTTGCAAACCATTTTTTTCTGGCCCCTGGAAATACACCAATTCTGGTGCTGCCAGCAACAAAAAACCAAAACAAAGCAGCACAGCACAGCACAGCGGTGGCTTAAATTTCTCTCCTCAACCCAGCACCCTGAATGGGAATGCAAATCACCCCCTCCTAAGCATCAGATTGATAATTCGACAAGCAGAAGGAGAAAAATTCTACTTCTCCCTCAAACTAGGAATTTTTAGGGATGCAAACTCTACTCCAGTGGTCTGCATTGGGAAAGGGTGTTTTTTTTAAGAGGATAAATTTCCCAGGAAAAATGGATGGGGTAAACATCACCCCACAACACAAACCCTATTGCCCCAAGAGTGGTTGATGGCAAGTGTATTTTTGTGGATACAACCTCTTCTCCCTGGGTGAGAGAGCTCTCTCAATTGACAATTGACTTGTCCATCAAAATGAAAGATTCCCTCACTTTCCCACTTCCTCCCACTCAAGCACAGTGCATTTTCCTGGTCATCATGGCTTGACTATTTTAATAATAATAATAATAATAATAATAATAATAATAATAATTAATAATAATAATAATAATGTAGCACTTGCTTTAAATGTTAAGCATTTGGAGTCACCTGAGTCTACAGACAAATCAGGATTTAGTATCCCATTCAAGATAACTTGTTAATGGCACAATATGATTTTAGAATGTGAGTATGTCATCCAAATCACCCACTATTTGCCTTGCAGTCTGGGAAGAATACAGAGCTGACTCCCCCCCCCCCAGTATTTAATCTCTTATGTTATACATTTCTATTAGATTTGCAAAGAATTAGCAACAAACAATGCTAAATCAAAATAAGTGAAAAGTACTGCAATATCTTGCTCAATTCCAGATTAGTTACTATTCTTACTATAAAGAAGGTGGTGTCATAGAACTTGGGACTTGACAAAGTGAGGAGGAGTTTATTATACATCGTGAATGCCTACCACAAGAAAGTCCTTTGGTACAGCTAAGATAAGTGTTCTATTATGACTAGTAACACCCTTCTCTATTCAATCTTCTCAGTTCTTCTGACCCTTGACAATCTGCATCAAGTATGTGGATAAACATCAGTGAATCCCCATCTTCTTCTTCCTTTCAAATTTGAAGTAAGAGGTTCAAAAAAATGTCAACCAAACCCTGAATAAGATATTTTGTGTCCTGCATAACACTAGATTATTTATTCTGCCACTTGACACAAGCTTTGCCTTTTTTCTGTGTATGAGATTTCCCACCTTAACCTTAAATTATTCTCTCCCTCTGGTATTCATTGATAGTCTCTGAAGCTCAGGCTTTATTCCCCTTCAAGGTTTATTCATCCTCTAAATACTCATCAGCCAGTGCAGGCTATAAAGAGAGTTCCCAGCAGTAGTTTTTTTAAAATAAAAAAGATAAAATGCTGAGCCTCTGAACACTGAAGGCTCTAGTGACAGTACCTGGAATGCCTCCTGTTGACAATGATGGTTATCACTGGGGGCAACTGAAATCTGTTCATTCTGAACTGTCTTCAGAAATCACCCTTATCTGATTGTTCTTTCAGATCAAAAGAAATAAGAAGACAAAGTAAGCCATGCATATTCTTGCCCTGTGCACTTTGTTGTTAAAAGAGGGAGGAATCCCACTAGGAACCCTAAACCACTTTTAGATATTACTAATCTTTTCTGTGGATTTCTGTTTTCTCCTCCTTCATTTACTGCCAACTGCCGTTGATATTTTAATGGCACAGAGAAGCAACTGTCAGGAATTACCTGTGCAAAACACATAGCAGAATCTAGATAGACAAAGGAACATATCTTGCTCTAAGGGAAATTACATGTAATTCACAGTATTTACTCCCAAGATTAAACCATTTCCCCTTGTGCAATAAGGCAACTGTAGGTCTCTAAAAATAACCTCCTGAGCTTCTGAATGTGGCATTATTCACCCTATATTTTAGGCATTTCTGAAGTGTGTTCATATGTTTGGTTACAGGTAGGTAGCCGTGTTGGTCTGGGTCGAAGTAAAATAAAAAAATTCCTTCAGTAGCACCTGAAGAAGTGTGCATGCACACGAAAGCTCATACCAAAATAAAAACTTAGTTGGTCTTTAAGGTGCTACTGAAGGAATTTTTTTATTTTACTTCATATGTTTGCTTATATCATGTTCAATTTCAATTATGTAACTATGCTGTCATGTTTAGAAGAGATGGAATTAAATAAGAGAATATGCCTATTACTTCAACAGAGCCAATACTACTTTCTGGCAAATAATCTTTCTAATACAGAAGGAACTGCCTGCCAGTTTAATAGAAATAACATAAGAGTACTTGGCATTCCCTTAAAAATGTGTTTCTTATCGGACACAGGAAGTCACTTTACATTAAACTGGGACTTAACACAATGTAACATGTCAAATGCTTAGTTGAAAAACAAATTGGAATAGAGTTGCATACAGTACATCTGAAGTCTTGCAATCAGTTTCATAGATTAAGACACTCACACATGCAGAGTTTAGGAATTCAAATGGTGAGGCAGTTTTTGGACCACTTCCCAATACCCAGTGGGATCTTAATGGGACCTCTGCAAATATAAAAGCAACCTAAGCCCCTGAAAAACATTTGAACAAATGAAAGAATTTGCTCCGGTAAAGGTCTCTAAGCCTGTAATACAATTGCTAGAATAACATATTTCAGCATGTTTTCATTAACCCAATTTTCATTGTATGATTTCTTAGTTTGACATTAATCGAATCAAAGAATTAATTTTTCAGTTACCAATGTGTATCCTGAATATACTCTTTTGTTCCAGAAGGTGGTGATAGTTTGTTGTTGTTGCTGTTGCTGTTGTTTTTGTACCAATGCACCTTAATGAAGTGTAACTGCATCTGACCCTGCTATTTTCTGTCTTTGTTCAGTGACACCTCCAAGTGCCTTTCTCATTTTTTTCAATTTCCACTAAGAAGCAGTAAGATCATGAATTGCTGACCATCTTGCCCGTCAACTTCCAACTTCCTTCTCATTACGATCATTTTTTTAAAGCAGTAATGTTGTTTTAGAAAGCAATGGCTGCCTTGTATACTAACCCCTCGTATGCTGAGGCATTGCACTTGCACTTCTGGTTCAGGTTTTGCTATTGGACTAAGGAACATGGATGACAACTTTCTAGGATACTAGGCTACCATTAGCTACAAAGGAGAGAATGAATGAAAATGCCTCCTGCTGTCCTTCTTCATTAAGTAGGAACTGGCCTGAATCCCAGAATGTGAACAAACAGTTCAATCCTCAGTTCTTGCAATACAGGCAACTTGCACCTTATGTGAGGGTTCGGTTCCGGGGGTCCATGTGTATATGCAGAAACACATGAAGCCAGGAATCACCAGAACTGGTCCCCCTGCAAGGTGGTGGCCTACCTGGCTCCCAGAAGATGGCATGAAGTCTCTGGCAGTGTCCCAAAGCCTCCCCCCTGCCTCTCCAAGGCACTGTAAGTGCATACCCAGCTTTGGGAAGGAGGCAGGAGAGCCCTAGGACCCTGCCAGAGCCCTCACACCTCATTCTGAAAGACCAGTGCCGCAATAACCCAGCTTTGGGAAGATGGTACAAGGGTTCTGGGATGCTGCCAGCTTTCATATTCTACTGTGTGATAAATATGAAAAATGTTCCTGCTTCTCCAGTCACTTCTGATACAGCTTTGCATCTTTTATTGTCACATTTTCTCTGCCATCCTGCACCTTCAACAGGAGACAAAACAGGCAAAAGCTTTATACTGCACTGCATGCTTGGAAAGCTTTTCTTGATGGATTTCTATCCTGCAATTGTTATAGGCAAACCTTTTCCCCGCCCCCATACAAGATCTATTTCTTTTTGTTAAACTTGGAAGGTGTCCCATTATTGCTATCTATTCCAGGAAAAGGCTTATAGGAAGACAAGAAAATTGGAGGGATTTGGCGAGCCTGCATTGTGCAAGTAGAAGTGTTCTTCTTGTACATTACTGGATCCAGGCCACTGAAATTACTATGGCTTACTTCTGAGTAAATATATGCAAATGAAAGTATCCTCCTGTAACTGGAAGTGCATACGCAAAAGACTATACCATGGACATAAAAAATTACACACTGTAATTCAATATAAACTTTGTAACTATAGATTTTAAAATTCTCTCTCTCTCTCTCTCTCTCTCTCTATATATATATATATATATAATATGAATTTTTAAAATCTATAATTACAAACTTTATATTGAATTCAATTATATTAAATACACACACACACACACACACACACACACACACACTTAATCTATACATGGCATGTTATAATAAATACATATACAACAGATTTACTTGATATGTTAGTCATATATACAATGCTATAAAAAACATCCAGGAAGATGCAACCTAGATTCTATAAATTGCTACAAATATTCTGTTCCTCATCAACATAAGAAAATTCAAGAATTCAGGAAATGATTTAAACCATGCTTTTCTACTTTTGTTAGTGTTGCACTAGTGTAAGAAATCCACAATAAATTTCGACCATTTACAAGTGGATGAGTCGCCAGTATATACGATTTTGCACTTGGAAACCACCATTTCAAACTCTTAACAGAAATCATGGTTGGCTCCTGCCAAAGGTGTGCACTTTTAACACCCACCTGTCTTTTGCCCAGCCCGTGAAGTCAAGGATTTCAAGTAGCAAAGCTTTTATTCAGAGCAACATTTTGCAGATTATAAATCAGAAAATACTTTTTTTCTAAATACCTTAATAACCATTGCCATACAATGCCTTGTTCCACTTTATGATGCTAAGAATATATTCAGTGTAGCAACTGCAGTCTAGCCACACTAACAATAGCTGACATTTTAACAGAGTGAGACCTGTGAAAGTGAGTGCATACATAGGCAAGCATACAGCACATGCTAACAAGGGAAAAAATACTATGGCTTTATCCCTGGCAGATGTAAGGTAACTTTCTACTCCTCCGTTTTATGAAAAGAAATGATTGTATTGGTTTTGTTAGGAAACGGCATATCCAAGTAACCTCCTCTCTTTCCCAAAAGGATAGACAGTTATGAATAGTTATCTTTCAACGTGCCTCTCATAGGAGCACTACAACATTCAAGTCTATACATTAGCTATTAAAGTCTAAATGCTAACCCTGGAAAAATTCACCACAAGAGAAGAGCAATTTTCATATAACTGACAAAAGACAAGTTTGAACAGAGGATACTTAAAGGTTGACATGCTTTATTATAGTGGTATTCACACAGATTGCTGTTTCTCTGAAGAAACAAACAGAGACCAGACCAAATGTTAGGGAACTGAAATAATATTATCAACAATGCACTTCAGTAGAAAATAGGACTGCTTTTGTATCTCATATAGAGTTATATTTTTTATGGCAGAAAGCCCACACAAATTATTATGTTCCTAGCACAGGGTGTCTGAAATTAGCCACAATAGCACCTATTAGCAATAATAGGAGCTCTTCACCTTCTCCTTTTGCACACCGCAGACAATCTACCCTAAGGAGAATTATAGATAATGTATCTTTCTCAGGATTTACAGGTTTGCAGCACATGTAAAACATGTAAGGGGAAATGGATGGAATAGTCATTAATTTGCCATTCTTTTCCAGGCAAAAATTTTGTGCAATTATGAGGTTCTTATAGTTTGGTATGAGGATAAACTTATACCAAAGTTTCTAAGCACGATTAAAGACAAAATTTATCAGGGTGAAACACTTTTCCTAAACTGGTTTGATTCTTGCTGCACATGGAATACAGAACAATGCAGATGACTTGCATTGCATACAAGATGCTCAAAAACCCCATCCTTTCCTTTCACAAGGTTTTGATTAATTACTCACATTATTTTTCATGAAGGCCTATGTTATCACTTTTCTCATAGATCCCAATGGTAGAAAATAAGACTTAGTGCCTGAGAGAATTATTAACAAGACCCCTAGTGATTAATGCAGGTGAATGCAACACTCTGCTCTTCTGTGACTTAGCAACCTGAAGTCTGAACTGCTTACATATTTTGAAAGTTAACTTAAAACAGAAAACTGAGCTTTTACAGCTCAGTTTAATAATGATAATGTAGGTGAATGGAGCACTTTGGTGTGATGGTATAAACATGCATGCATGCAAAGGCTACTTCCTTTTCTCTCTCATCAAGTGGCAGCTACCCCGTGCTGCTTTCATAAGCTGTTTTTTAACAGCCTCACCACCAAAATACAAATAATTGCAGGCTGGTTGGCCTTCCTGGGCTTTTTGAGTGGGTGGTTGTTGACCAACTACAGGTGCTTTTGAATCAGAATGACTTTCTGGTCCCTTTTTAATAAGAGTTTAGCCCTGTAGATGAGCTATGTTGGAAAAGAGACAGAAGGGATGTAACCTGTTATTGATCATCCTAGATCTGTCAGTTTTGAAAAAAATATCAATCATGGTGTCCTTCTGGGTAGGTTGTCAGAGCAGGGGGTGGGAAGTACTGTTTTTCAGTGCTTCAATCTGGGTGGGTTAATCCAGAAGATGGTACCTGAGAGGTATGGGTCAGCCCATGAAACCTCCAGTATGGGGGCTGTACTGAGTTCATTCTTATCATCTGGAGTTGTGGATTGCATTGTCATCTATATGCAGATGACACTCAACTCTGTTTCACTTGTGAATCTCAGAAAGGTAAAGCAGTGGACATGTTGAGCTTGTGTCTGACTGCAGTAATGAACTGGATGAGCGCCAATAAACTGAAACTCAGACAATACAGAAACAGAGTAATTCCTCAGTTCAGACACATAGAATTCTGCCAGTTTTGGGTTGGGTCACACTCCCCTTAAAGGATCAACTTCATGGTCCAGAGTACTCCTGGATCTACTACTATCATTGGAAGTACATGGTCTCCTTGACATGGAGTGCCTTCTAACAGCTTTGGATAATGACTCACCTATGCCCATATATCCTGGATTCAGTGGTATAAGCCCTGGAAACCTCATGCTGCAAAGGGGATGCCTTTGAGGATGGACTGGCAGAGGAGGCTCTAGCATGTCATAATGAGCCAGTTCAAGCAGCAGATGAGGGTGGGCAACAGAAGCAGCCCCCATTCCTCCTGAGCCCCAGCCACTGCTCCCCTCTGTTGGATGACAGAAGCATGTGTGCCACATGACCTGGACTGTATCACTAAACTAGCTTGCTTCCCTCAGGTGTGGTGAAGGATGCTGTCCCATTGCCAGCTTGGATGGCAGCTCCAAGGCTTTTAACTGGTGGCTTTGAAATCCTACCATTCTATGGAAAACTCTCCTGAGGGACATTCACTTGGTGACATTCACTGATATAATTTTGGCACTGGGTGAAAACTCTTATTTACTATCAGGTATTAGAATGTTGGTGGTTGGTTCTTTGGTATTATTTCATATTGTATGTGACCATGCCATGCTTTCTGGGAGGAAGGTGGTCTGTTGTTTGACTGTATAATGACTTATTGATGTGATCATTAGAATGGATGCTTTTTAAATTCTGTTTTAATCTCTGACTTTTTCTGTGTATTTTTATATTACCATATATTGTTGCCACATTGTACTTCACATTGAGATGATTTGCAAAAGGCAATTAAAAAGTTTAAATTATCACAATCAACATTTTTTTAAAAAAATAATAATATTAGACTCATTCGTGACAATCCATGCTGGCTTCTGCTAATCACTGGTTTGTTATCAAGATAATTACAAATTGACATTGTTATCAAGATGATTACAAATTAGAATAGATTTTATTGTCTTCCTAGCTATCAAAGTCCAACTGACTGGATTCTCCCTTTATGATGATCAATTTATTATTATTGATTCCATTTCTATACCACCCTTCATCTGAAGATCACAGGGCTGATTACAATATAACCCTCTTTTAATTTCTTTTTTAATTTTAGCCACATGCTCTCGACGGGACTACCATGTCACCTCTCTTGAAGTGCACACATTTTCGACACATAATTTGCTGTTTTATCTAGATGCAACAAACTATTATTTGCACTGGCCATTGTTTGCTAGTTTGGGTGTATGGTATGCCACTGCATTAAAGGAAAGGGGATGAGAAGAAAGAGTTGGGAGGGCTGCATCTCAATAAACTCTGATTTTTATTATTATTCCCTAAACGATATATTTCTGCATACTACTGCACAGAAAATAACAAGAACGTATAACCCCAATATGCCCTCAGTTTTTAAAGCTTCCTAGTACAATTCATTTTGGAGTTAGTAAATCCCAAAAACCAGTTTAAATGAATCCCTCACACTTTTTCATTTTAAAGGTAAAAGTGGCTGCTATGTTAGTCTCACCAAATCCCATTTATCCTTTTTTCAAGGTTCATGAGCTCTGAATTTATGGAATCTTGGCTACTATTGAGAAAACTCATTGAGGTATAGCCAAGGGGCGTTTAACCATGTACAACTGCAAGTCTCCATGGTTGCTACATAAATGCTGTTCAAAATAATCAAGACCTGCTGATCACCAGATTGATACAAAATAAAATACTTCAAAGTCATGGACAGTACACATAATCATAACTCAGTGGCTTTTTAATTTTAGGATTGTGGATACTGAGAAAGTTGCAGCATTTTAATACATACCACATGCATCAATATTTTGCAACCCAGCAAGGTCCCACTTTATATCAGCTGTGATATAGCATGGTACAGTATGGATCTTCATAAAATCATGATAATATCATGAAGTTTAGTACATTAATTTGTTCTGTTGCATTTTGTCTCCTTCATTCTCTACATTAAAAGGTTGTGGAACAAAGAGTAAAAGTAAAAAGGTATACATAGACTAGATAAAGGGAAGAAGGAAATGGTGTGGGCAAGTGCAGATAAACGGTAATACCGGTAGTTTGACTCCAATAAACAGAAAAAAGTGAATGTATCAAACTCAAAATTTAGCTCTAGACAGTCTTATAAGGATTGGAAGGAACCCAAAGAGTAATCTAATCTAGCCTTGAGGGTGGAAAAATATTTCAAATTCCTAGCAACTAATGTGACATTTTTAGGTACTAGACTCGGTGCGACTGGAAAAGACAAGCAGATATATTTAAGTAGATATCTTGTGGTTTTAAAAAAATTAAATGGAACTGCGCTGAGCCTTGATTCAGATCAGAGCCATGGGAGAATTCTTTCAACCCAAGCCAGTTTCCTAATCCAAATCACCCTCTGGAACTATTTGCCTCTTGGGCCAAAACATACAGGGACCCTCCTATATTTTCTCCATGTTATAAATGCTGTTGTTTTGGAGCTGGGAGGACTCAGATGAGTGAAATGGTATGGGGAAGGGGTTAAAACCATACCCTGTCCTCAATAGTGTGTAGCAGGAGCTTTATTTAGCCCTAAAATGTAGCAGATCTGCTGCTTTCATGTCTAGCTTGACCCTGAAAATTCCTAGGTGGCAATATCACCCCCCCCCCAGCTTCATCCAATTCTCTGCCTTACAGCACATCACCAGATGTTCATTTATTGTCTTTTAAAACTCTTACTGGGGGTCAAATACACCAATGACAGTTGGGGGGGAATGAAACTTATTTTGTCAGTCTTCCATGACTCCCTATTCCAGATAATCATCAACAATGTGTAAATTGCCATTTACATGCCTCATTAATTTACTGAAAGCTCAAATTCTACCCTTTTCAGAAGGGCTGAGGAAAAGTTGCTAGCAAAGCTTTCTTATGTAGGGTCCCAGCCTCCAGCATCCTTGAGCCACCCAAGCAGCATGAAAGGGGAGTTTTTTTAGCCACTGAGAAGTCTTCTCACTCTTTGCACTGGTTGGAGCCAGTGTGAGAGGAGGTGAATCAACTACTGAGAACTACTGCAGCTTCTAGGGTCACTGCAGAAGGAGCACAGAAAGAGCACTGAAGAGGAGGAGTTTTGTACTGTATGTTCTAAAGTGAAGCATTTAGGGATACTGAAAACACAAGGGGTTTCGGTTTCAGGAAAATAGTATGCAAATTTTGTTACATACAGCTTCAAGGAAAACACAACTTAAATCTCTAAATAATTCGCTGATGTACATGCACAGAAAATAGTAGATCTAGTTGAAACACATGGAGATCTGCATAAGATTATTGTATAATTTTGGAAGGCAGCATGACTGTGACTATCATGAAGGGACCCTGCACATAACAAAAGTAGTAATAAACAATAAATCAAACATCAATAAATCAAATATCAATAAATATACAACCAAACTGAACAACATTAATATCAATAACAACAACCCCTCCCCCCCCAAAAAAACCCAGTACCCCAGCCCAAGAATATGACAACTCTTTTAGATGACCCCTCTTCTGCAACATTTGTTGAGACTTTCCCCCAACATGTCTGGAGCACAATGTCACTAGACTCCTTCAAAAAGAATCCCTAAGATTCAGCTTCAATATGAATCACCAATGGAAGAGACCAACTTGCCCCTATGTGTGACCTTTGGGATATGTTTGCTAACAAACTTCTACCGTGTTTTGTGCCATTTGAGAATACTACAACGATGAGCGATTAGTGCTATTCAAAGGAGGCAGCATATTCCATTCAAACATGAAATTATGGCATAAAATTCTGACTACATTGCAATTTCAAAACATCATTTTTTAAAATGATGCATACATATATGTGAGGAAGAAAGAACATGCAAAGACCAGACAGAGGGTGAGAAAGATAACAACACATGGATAAAATATAACTGATAAGTTCTCCACTACTGACCAAGGGATTAGCTATGACAAACCTGATACTGGTTGGCAGATTGGGAGAAAACCATAAAAACAGAAATCCAACCAGTTTCTTAACCCCAAACCAGAAATGTCCACAGCAACATTTTTGGTTTTTAAGATTTAACACACGTAAGTTTCCAAAGAAAGGAAGGGCAGTGATTCTTGTTCCTTCAACACATAATGATACAGAGACCTCAGACTAAACTTTCAACGCAGAAATCATTCTTCATTTTAATAAAACTCAGGGTGGTGTGGATGAGCTGGTGAACTGGTGCCCATATACACTTCAGAATGTGTGAACAGTGGTCAATTGTGTGCCTGTGTTTTAAAAAATGGTAGGCAATATCTGCTTAAATGCCCATATTGAATAACCCACAATGACTTTCTTGTTCCAAAATATATTTCTCTTCCCAGTAGAACTAGGACTAAATTTGATCAAACTCTGGGTGAGTCTAGACACAGAGCCATTGGTAGGGCTTGTCACTGTTGACACCAAGAAAAAGGGAAGAGTCATCTATATGTTTGATACAATATCAGAAAATCACACCAACAATGTGTTTTATGTCCTACAATTAATCCATTTGTGAAATGTGTTGATTGTACATAGCTGCTCAAGTACATGTGATATGGCTGCTAATTCCATGAGACTCCTTATTCCCATAACTCACTATTATTTCACTTCTATACTTCAGCAATATATTTTCATGTTTCAAATACTGTCAGGTCAATTAGACTGCACATACTGCCTAGATTTTTGTACTTTACCTTGTGGGTGTTGTTCACCCAAATGACTTACATGTAACAAAACTGTTTTGCTGGAGAAGATAAAGTCTCAATGTTGGCATGATTTAATTATTATTATTTACTTGCAGGTACATTTTGAGGTGCATTTTACTCCAATACCAGACTGGTGCAGTCTAAAGGAATGTGAGCAAGGGAATTCTGCAAATGATGGTTATTTTAAAAATGAAAATCTAAACATACTACATCTTTTTAAAATGGTAGAAAAAAGTAAAATATTTTTTTAAAAGATTTAAAAAATGAAAATCAAGTTCGAAGACTAGTAAAGGATGGTAAACAAATATTTGTAAACAGTCAAATTGGTGTGCTAAGGTTTTCTAGTACAGTACTGTCTTGACTACAGTTACTAAAAACAATGGGCCTTGTAACAATATAACAAATTGAAAGTTTTGTCCTACCTCTTCCTGTTCGGAACACTTTCTGTGTTTTCTGCTTATGACAAAAGGTATTCCGGTGGGGCACAGAGGAATTCTGTAAGACACATAGTACAAAACAGGAAGTTACCAAGGAATTCCAAAAATCTTTTTGCAAGTATTTTGACATGTGTTACAGCCAATAGTATCCAGATTTGCCCCACTGATGCAGTGATATCCTGCAAGTTCTTCTTATGTGTGAAAACGCCTTCAGTAAAAATACTATTGGCCATTGGTGAATCTGGCATTAGATTTGGAAACTTAGGATGGTATGTATGGTAGGTTTCTCTCTGCCCAGGGAAAGGAGCAATGCTGGTGAGGGGATTCCATCATCACCAGTTGTTGTTCCATTGGCTATCACCACTAGAAAAACCTGAAACATTGTGATTTTAGTCAGAGCACTGGCATCTTTTCATTCCCCTATCGCTGGTGTAACAAAAGCAAACAACAAGAACAAAACACCTTCACAATCTGCCCTGGCTGGTGTGAGGTACCATTGCTTGTGAGCATAACAGTCATTTCAATACTCCATGCTTCCCTGGCCCCCATTAGGATTGTTCTGTCAGTTTATTATTCAGCAATTATTTAACATAGTCTCAAGTATTTTATGGGCACACAAAATATATTACACGAATGCAACATTTTGTTATTACTTTCAGCACCATAGAAGTAACATTCCCTCAATGTGAATAACCTACAAACAAACATATGTTTATCATCATTATCTTTTTTTACTCTGGCCAAGTTAGGAGAATATTTTTGCAAGGATCAATTTAGATATATTTGTTCAGCTCAAGTTATCTGTTCCTAAATGGGGAAAAGTTTAACAGTCCTGGCTGAAGCCTATACAAAAGTGTCATCCATAGGAAATGAAGTTAATGCAGCTTTCACTGTTCTACAGGGGGGGGGGAATCAGTGGGTGGGAATAAATGTAGGTGGAGGACAGTTGAAAATATGGCACCTTAAGATGCATTATGATGGCACAACCATCTGCCGAAGAACATTGAGGGAGCCTGACACAGTGGCCTGACGACTCGTACGTGAGACATCACTCTGCACCCAGCTCTATGTTTGGCCTCAACAATGGGGGGGGGGGGCTCAAAAAAGAAAAAGAAAAAAGATTGCAGGGCCCCAAGAGCCCCAGACCCCTAGATCTGGCACCTATGAGCACAACCAGAGTTACCGTATATATAACTTAAACCAAAAAGTGGTGAGAATATTCAAAGAAACACTATTAGGATGATCTAAGAGTGTGTCTGTCAAAAACAAAAATATGTTAAAAAAGAAAAAGTCAAGAGAAATTTCACCTTAGCTTTACTTTTATCACTGCATGCTGAAGCAGTTCATCTACTGAATTCCTTCCTGTCATGCAGTTTTAAAAGAACTGGAAACCCACAATGTATGGGAAAATAGTTTTATTAAGTGGCCAGGGGGATACATACATACATACATACATACATACATACATACATACATACATACATATTTGCAGAAAGGATTTCAGTCTGACAAAGTTGTGTAATGTTTAAATCCCATTACAGTCTAGATATCTTCCTTCCATGTTTAGAAGCAATGAGAGAGAGAGAGAGAGAGAGAGAGAGAGAGAGAGAGAGGGAGAGTCTACACTTTCTAACTGATAAGAGTCTGAGTATTAACTCTGCAAAATCTATGTTGCATTGATGCAAACATCCATTTTATCAAAAGGTCATTCGTTCTGGATTTTCTGCCTACATTTCTTGTATTCTTTCCTGAGGCATGGTTGAAGTATAAAATTAAAAAGAAATATAACTGTAGATTATTTAAGATTACTTTATGTAAGTGTTGCAAACATTTACATATGTGTACAGTATGTAGTTTCAATGAGCCTCATTTGAAGCTTATGCTTTTCTTTTTCTAATTAGCTCAGATTATGCAAAACTAAAACATTTCAACCAGTTATATGCATTTACCTAGTTATAAATCACACTGAATTAAAAGGCACACCTGTGTAAAACACAGAAGACTGCACTGTAAGGTTGCAACTCAAATTCCACTGAAGTAAATGGCAAATCTTACCATGATTTTAATGGATTATACCTTTAATGAATGGAAATATTTTTATGGCATATTGTTCTTCACTATAAAAGCCCCCCCCTTTTTTTTAAGTTCAGCAGGTTTAGGAATGAAACCTGCTGAGAGGCAACATCCCATTTACAGTGTGTCAACTATATGTCACACACACTTAAAATAATTGGTATCATATGACAAGGTAACATTAAAGAACTGTCCTCCCTCTGATATAATCTATGGGCACCTGTTCAAAATATATACATGATAATCAAGGCACTGTGCCTTTACCCTTTCCAACTCAACTTGGCATTAATTAAACTGACTGAAGTCAAAATATTGTACAGTCTGTAATACTTCCAGTGGGTATGTTGTATGAGAGCCAAAAAATTAATTGTGCAACATAGCTTTCCGAATCATATAACAACAGAAAAGAACCAAGACACAAGAATGCAAGAAAACATACTGTTTGTATACCATTGTTTCAGCTTAATTCAAAACAAGAATACTATTTTAAAATAATCTTTAACAACATTATTAAAAAGGGACCTTAAAATGTGGAATATATTGTTTAAATTAGCATGAGTCAAGGCCAAATTCCTTACCAATTCTTAGTAGCATTTCAATAAAGCTCCATGCCAGCTAACCCAGACAGAAGATTTTATCCTAATAAATGAGGTGAATACTTAAATGAAAGTATATAAGTTATTTACTTTAACATAAAGGAAAGCAATTGCATTTGTATTGACAATAATGTGAAGAGATTGTGCTTGCAAGGACAACATTATTATTTAAATGTCTGTCTTTCCCTTATTTTGGACCACCTGCAGTACAGATAGCCTTCTATGTGTATGTGCGTGCATATGCACACTGAAGGAGAATTTGCAGCTGTATTCCCTACGGAGTACCTGATCGACCAAATTAATTATGAAACTCCTGTCAAGAGAGGCCTCCATCAAACCCACTCCAAACAGGCCAAAATTTTATGGTTGCAGGAGACAAGAGTTATTTTGTCAGCGATTTCAGTCAAATGCATCAAATGAAGTAAGGAAAACTTTTATTAGAAAAACAGCATCTCTATTACAAAAGCTATATAACAAAATATGTTAACTCATACACTTCAGTATCCAAGGTGGGCACCTTTACAATGGAGAAGGAAGAGATCCAAAGTGTGTTTGACATGTGCTTTTATTCTGGCTTACTTCCCAAAAGCAACCTCTTCTATGGTAATTAAAGCTTCTAGGTAGGCTAGCTACCTGTAGCAGAGAGACAGGCCTGTGTCACTATGTATCTCCTTTTGTGGGGTGCAAGGTAATGGCACTTTTTGAGGAAACTGATTATCTTGACATATTTTGGTCTAGATACAGGCCTAGCTTTGGCATGGAACTGGTCTTGGTTCCTCCTATGGATGACCTTGTACTAGAAAGGGACTGTTGATATTCATATTGATAATGCAAGTGCATTTATAAGCAGGAACCAGTTGCCTTATGTTGAGTCAGACCACGGGTCCATCAAACTCAATACTGTCTATGAGGATATATTCACAATTTATACTTCCAAAAATTAATCAACTATTTAGATCGTGTCTGTGGGGTACAAAGCCACCAAAAATAAAATGCAACTTCCAACTAAGGAAGGCGGCTTTGGGCTCCCAAATATGGATTCATATCATCAGGCTTACCTGCTGAGTAAGACTAATTATTGGAGAGCTAGCAGGAATCCCAATTGGGCTACTCTCGAATATAGTTTCTTTGAACCTCTTGTAGGGTGGACTAAACTCGGCTCCAATTTTATGAAATATCCTATTATGCTGGAGACTATTAAAACACCTATAAAAATTTGGATGAATATAAATAAAAATAATAAGGATGATCCCTATCAGCATGAGAAATTAACAACATGGGCCAACCCAAAATTGGAAATCAAGTAATAATTTGGCAAAATTGGAGAAAAAAGGTATTTTGACATTGAATCAATTAATTGATGAAAATTATAAATTTGTGGAATATAAGACTTTGCAAGTACAGTATGGATTAACCAACTGAAACATAAGTTGGAAAGGCAGTTTGGCCCTGACGCTATAGCAGCATCGGAAACAACCATGCTGCTACAAGAGTTAATCGCTGCAACAAAAACAAAAAACTCTACACTTGCACTATATAAAACCCTACTCAACAGGAAGAAATATGATTTAGAATATGATAGACAAAAATGAAGTGAAGAGTTAGGGGTACAGATGACAAATGGTATATGGGAGTAAAGTATAAAATAGCCCCTATGGATATAAGACTAAGACTTATTCAACAAAATAATATTCAGAGTTCACTGGACTCCAGCAAAACTATGCCAGAAGAAAATAACAAGTGCAGACAACTGCTGGAGTTGTGGGAGTAAAAATGCGAACTTAGTACATATGTTGATTAACTGCCCGATGATAAGATCATTTTGGTGTGAGGTGAAGATATTTATAGCAAGAGTAATAAAAAGAAATTGTTATTTAGGGGAACTGAATTTAATTCTAAATTATATTCCGGAAACATGGGAGATTTCAAGGGGTCAAAAAAATGGATGTACAGTGCTATATTAGAAGCAAAAAAAGCTTGTTTTGAAGAATTGGAAGAGCCGCAAAAAGATTCCATTGAGCACATGGATTGATAATATGGACAGATTAGCTACATACGAACGAATTGCATGTCGACGCAAAATAAAATGGATAACTATGAAGAAATCTGGAACAAATATTTACGGTAAGCAATAGGGCGGATAGTGGTGGGAAGTAGGGGGAGGAGAGAGGTGGGAAAATATTGTTTAAAAAGATGTATCAGTGTATTCAAATTCTGAATTGTCAAATTGTGTCATTATTGTTATTATGGTTTTTTTTTGTATGTGTCTTTTGTGGTTGATGTTTGTATCAAAAAACGATTAAATATTTTTTTTAAAAAAAAAACTGTCTACACCGACTGTCTCCAGGGTTTCAGTCAGGGATGTTTCACAGG
This sequence comes from Zootoca vivipara, assembly GCF_963506605.1. NCBI lineage: Eukaryota > Metazoa > Chordata > Lepidosauria > Squamata > Lacertidae > Zootoca > Zootoca vivipara. The sequence goes on along the minus strand of NC_083284.1, from coordinate 50,294,913 downwards.
CTACCTACTACCACCGAGTGATGACCATCCTTTCCCGTGAGTTACTGTGGTAATTAAAATAATATTGTAAGTCCATATGGTTCCTCCTACACAGTTATAAACCAAATACCTGTGAATTATAAATTTTAGGAACAGGCATATTTAGGCATCTGATCAACAAATGTCTTCTCACAACACCCCCGCCCCGCCAAAAATCCTTGAATCTATTGTTAAGTGCTAGCACAAGCATGCCAATTAAATTAGGTTAACAATGTAGTCTCTTGATAAAAGTGGATTTTAAACACCAGCATACTGGTGACAAGTGTGCCAGGGCTTTTAAAATCAACACTGCAGCTGCATCCTTTGATACTCTATTAGGACTTACATCAACTGTAACACATTGTAAAGAAATACATAATGTCCTTTACCATAGTAAAGGATGGACAACAAAATGGCTTTGTAGTGAAATGGCTTCAAGTAAGTGAAAATTCATAGTTTAATTTTTAAATTAAAATCAGAAAAATATTTGATGAGAAAGTCTGATAAAAGATTATCTCTATCTCATGACATTTGAAAATGTGCAATCTCAACAATAATGATATAATTAATAGTAATGGGATAATTCATTTTGTGGGGGTAGTGAGATACAAAGAGGGACTAAAATACCTGAGAAAATTTGGGAGGCAGGTAGGCATGTGTGGATATGGAATGTGTGTGTGTTTGCAGGGGCAGGGGGAGGGTTGATGAATAGTTGCTATTTTTCTTTCTCCAAAGATACAAATTTTAGTTTAATGTGTGCTTTATATTTTATATATGTCATAGCATAAGACAATTACCTATAAATGATTTATGTAATCAGAGTGACCATTTAGCTCAAATTCAGAGATGCTTTCACTTAGTCTATATATCGTAATACAGCATGCTTCAAATGAATGGAGATGCTCAATGAAAGAGGCGATCTGAGGCAGGCGAACATGGTCAGGTTAGGACTGCCAAATTCCTTGTATAAATCAGTTGAAAATGGATTCCTCCTCCATTCCTAACTGAAGCAGTATTTGGGGTATTGGATGCTGTGTTCAAGCAAAATATCCTCCAAACATATGTGTAACAGCCCCTGGTGGTTTGAAAGCTGTGCTGCTTAATGCTATGTTGATTAAGGGTAAAACTTCTGTCATACAGGACTTGTTCCTGGATGAATACGCTGACTTGGCAAGCAATCTTAGAAACCAGGCTGGATGAGGCTGGGGGTATAAACCTTTCTCAGTTATGTACAACATTCATGCAGCAGGGACAGAACCTGGAGGATAGAGAGATGGAATGGTGCTAGCCTATTGGGATTCTATATCCCTGATCCCTGTACCCAGTCTTCACCTAGTTTCAAGTGTTAGTAGATGGGTGTGGGGGACAAAATAAGGATTCAGTTTGGCTGCTCAGCTGCCTCTCTACCTGAGCCAAGATGTTTTTGAAGGTAGTGCCAGACTCTCCTGATTAGATCGGGGCATAGATTATTATGGGGTACCCATGCAAAGCCTTCCTTGCTGACAGGAATTTTTCATTACTGTCGCTTCTGCTGGATCTCTCAGTGGCTGCTGATACCATTAACCACAGTATCCTTCTGGACTGGGTATGTGTGTGTGTGATCCAAGAAGATGTTGCCAGGAAACTCTTGTCTGATGCCTTGATCATAGCTTCTCAGATCCCAAAGTTCCATTTTACCCACACCCCAATGTTGTTTAGTAAATAAAAAAGGTAAATGACCCCTGGGCAGTCAAGTCCAGTCAAAGGCGACTATGGGGTGCGGTGCTCATCTTGCTTCAGGCTGAGGGAGCCGATGTTTGTCCACAGACAGCTTTCCGGGTCATGTGGCCAGCGTGACTAAACTGCTACTGGTGCAACGGGACACCATGACGGAAAGCAGAGCACACGGAAACGGCGTTTACCTTCCCGCTGCAGTGGTACCTATTTATTGACTTGCACCGGTATGCTTTCAAACTGCTAGGCTGGCAGAAGCTGGGACAGAACAACAGGAGCTCACACCGTTGTACAAATTCGAACTGCCAGCCTTCTGATCAGCAAGCCCAAGAGGCTCAGTGGTTTAGACCACAGTGCCACCCGTGTCCCCAGGTTGTTTAGTATCTACACTGGGAAGAAGAAACCACTGAGAGAGGTCATCCAGAGACATGGCATTAAAATTTGTCAGTACAGTATGCAGATATCCCCATCTCATCCTAGGGAGACAGTGAAGACTGTGGACCAATGTTTGGAGGCAGTTTTATGGGTTTTTTTTTGGGGGGGGGTATGTGTGTGTGTGTGTTAAAGTGGTTTCAATGCTATAGTTAAATTATTTCTGATGGTTTGTACCTCCATCCCACCACTGCTATGTTATTGGTTTATTAATACTTTTCTGTATTTATAGTTGTCAATCTGTTTTTTAAATGGTTTTAAGCTATTGTTGTTAGCTGCTTTGGGCTTACTGAGGAAAGGTAAAGTCTAAAGGTTTTTAAATATAATAAATAAATAAAATGTTCCAAAGTCTTCACTTAAAAACCTTTTAGCTTTCTAAAGTAGAATAAAAAAATCCAGGCAAAATGAAATCACAGTGTAATTTAATGTAAAACCTTTTGAAAGTTTCAAAGCCCACTGCACTTATGAAACATATGGTTCACATGGTTTAATTGTAATCGGTGAACTGCATGTCTCTATCATCACAGCAAGTTATTTCAAGTGATTACTCCTAAATGAAAGTTCAGCACTAAAGTAACCTACAACACAAAAATGCAGTAGATTTCCAGGTGAAAATTATAGTTTCTCCCATATTTTGAAGAGAACAGTGATAAAATTAAGCTCAATTATATGGAACTGAATTTTATTCTCATAAATTACCAGTAGTAACCCTTTAGTAAAATCTAAGTTGAAACTAAGAATGATTTTATTTTGCACACACTAGATTTAATTATGTTACTAGATATGGTTCACTTCAAACTAGAAGTTATCATCATACAGTAAAATATTATTTGGTTTTAGATATATTACCTGCCTGTAGCTACTGAAAGACAAGCCACCAGAAGGATGTGACGAGGGGGTGGGAATAGAAATGTTTTGATGGACTGCTCCTCTATATCCATGCCAGGATTAGCTGATACCAACCAAAATTGTTTTAAAAGCTTATGGTAATCAGCAAATTTAGCTCAAGGCATCTTAATTTTATTTTAAAATCTCAATTCTTAGGAACACTGAGGGAATGTATTTCCTTAGTATTTCCTTCTCTCTTGCTTATTGTGAAAGGTGTTTAGAGCAATGTAATAAATCTGGTAAGTGTTTTGTGGACATCACTGCCTAGACAAGTATGATGACTGATAATTACAGAACATAACTGCCCTTGTCAACCTCAAACCCAAGTGAACTAAAAACCAGGGAAATCAAATCAATATTTTACCAACTCCACACATTACTACTATGTTTGTGTTTACACAAATAAAACAAAAATCAATGTACTATGTGGAAACCTGCTTTCAGTATTTCTTTCTTCTCCCCCTACCCGCCCCAGTGTTTTATGTCCAATGATGTATTAATGCTATTGATTACGAGCTAAACTTACGTAAGATCAGGCATGACATTCCACTGATAAAGTGGTGTGTCGTAGGTTGTTTTTTTTTAAGTGCATTTTACTCTAAAGAATGTGTATTCTGTTTCCAGATCTAGAAATACCTGTATTCCAAGATCTGATTCACACAAACTGACACAGTAACATGGTGGTAGGAAATCTAATCTGAATGGTGATGCTTTTCTAGCATCATTACACCATTTTAAGCAACCAAATTGCAGTGATGTGGTAAAAGGGTGATTTATTTTTAAGTTAAGTAAAGCTGTCGGTTTTATTTTTTCCTCTCTCTCCATGTGTGTGTGTGGTAAAATTAGTAGATATACCTCTATGAAGTCTTGCTTTTATACTTGTATTTAAATGACTGATACATACAACCTTCCTACAAGAACTTTGACAAGGTGGGCATGAAATATAATTGCAATTAGAGATGTGCTGAGATACCAGAAAAAATACATCCCTATACTAAGTCATGAGGCCTACCTGCTGATTCCCAGGTAGCTCAGGTACTTAATTTACCTCCATGCTGAGCATCTAGCTGCTGTTTGCATTTCACAGGAGAGATCCATTACCCATATCAATAGCAGCCATCCAATTATAAACAGAGCAACTCACTTTAGCTATCATAATATATTAGGCTGCAAAGAGGCAAATCATGAAGATGATACATCATAATTACAACAGGCTGATAACAGGTTATATGCATGTGAGAGCTATCAAAGGAGCAACACATAACATCCAAAACCAACACCAGCTATTAGAGGAGGCAGATTGGCCTTTTCCCCTTTCCCTTGTGATTTGCAGTGACAAACACCCCCCCCCAACCCACTGCACGTCAAACTACTAATGTTTCTGCTTTCAAAACCTGATTTTTACTGGCAGGAGTTTTATCCTCATAATGGCAAGTATCTGCTTTTCTTCTTACCCTTGAGAACCTCATACTATTATGAGAGGGGAAAGCCAATCAAAGGGAAGACAAAAAATGTAGGATTGGTCTCTGTGGAAAATGTGTATCTATTTTGAAAAAGTTTGCCCCTGCAGGAAATCTAATTTGTGAGTTTTTTATTGGTGCAAAAGTTGTTTTTTTAGACATTCATTTATTTCCTGTAAAAGAAGGCAAAAACTGATTAAGGTTTTTTCCAATATAGCCGCAACTGCAGAGGCAAGATTCAACTAGTTCTGGTGAAATGAGGAGCACACTGATGAAGTTTCAAAGATTTTGTTATTTACACATTGTAGAAACTGAAACTTAATTCAGCGGACTGTATATGTTGTTAACCAGACATTGGCAGACAATTGATCAAAATGATTCCCTCATAACAATAGCTGCTGATTTCCTAAGAACTAATACACTTAGATGCATTATAAATTAAGACTCAAAATTCATGATATAATGCTCCTTTTATCAACAGTATGCTAGGATATTGTGTATTGTAGGCTCCTCATGTAAACCAAACCCTGAGTACTTTTTTTTTTGCGAAGGACATACATTACATGCATGAAATGCACACATACTACTTAAAGGAAAGCTGCTTGATTCTGTTCACAGGCATTGGGGCTATTATCTATGAAAAACCTCTGTGTATCTTGGTTATGCTTGATGGTGACCAAGAAGTGGGTAGGGTTAAGATAAGGGATAACAAATGACTGGAGTTGGGCCTGACCCCCCCGCATTTCAGTTTGATGCTCACGACTGCAAAAATTTATTCAGTCTTCAAATATCTGAATGGCTATCACATGAAACAGGTCTGGCACAATCTCTCCTTCCACCCACATCTTTCTTGGCAACAGGGCAAAAGTGAATAGGCCTACTTTCCTCTCTCTATTATACCCCCCCTTCCAAAGCCGTGATCTGGAAATATGCAGATGCCATCCTATCTCTGGTATATGAGGAACAGCAGCACTGAGTTGAATCAACCCCAGAAGCAAAATTAGCAACCACTTTGAGTGTCATTTAATGTACTATACTGTAATTTTATTTTTATTTAGTCTACTGATTTTATGAAAAGGTTTTGGTACTGCTCTCTACAGCATTAGTTTTCAGGGAAGTTTAAAAATAAAATATAATTCTACTGTATAAAAAATTAAAATATAATTATACTGCTCACAATGATATATTAAGGGAGGGGAATTGTTATCAACATTTCAATTAATAAAAGACAGCAAATATGAGAGTCTGCAATATGCTATGGGGAAGAAGAAGGGAGGGTACACGAGCTTTTTTCCAAATTATTTTTATTAATTTTCAAAATTATTACAAATGAAACTAATTTAATTTAATACAATTTCTTAAAATAGGTTTCCTGCTCCTGATCATCATTTCCTCACAGAGTCCAGCTGACAACCTTCACTTGCCGTTAAACCATTCTTCCAGCTCTGTGTACTATTTCATTTACATTGTTGTTCCAGATCTGGTGTGCTGGGGAAAAAATAATTACTATCTTCCATTGTTCAGTTCTTTGCAGGGTCACCTTCCTTCTGCTGTTTAGTGGCTAGGATATGAGCAGTGGCCATAAATAACTCACAGAATGCATATCCAAACTCCGCCATTAAAATTCCACTCTGGAGTTCTTCCTCGACACACAGTTAAAAACAAGATCTTTTCTCAAATTCAGCCTCTTTGCCAGATCTGTTCAGCAGCAGTTCATTCTTTTTTCATTGCACCAACAGCTCCTAGTCCAGTCCAGGAATAATTTTAAATAAAGTCCATTCAGCCTTGGTCGAGGGGGGACGGCATAGTAAAACCTTGTTAAGTTCCTTGTTTAGCATAAATCAAAACCCTCCCCCATCTTTTCCAAAGTAACAAACATAATAACATAACAGCGGCTACATGTGTGTCTTTCATTTTGCTGGGGAGGACAAGAAGAAAAGAGACCATTTGAAAACGATATGAAAGCACAAAGCACCTGGTCCTCCCCTTTCTTTCCTGGCTGTTGTAATGATTCTCAAGCTTCAAAGAAAACATTACCTTCAACGAGCCAAGCCCAGTCCTTGGCAGCTGACTGATTGCAGCCCATTAGCATATGTCGGTCCATGAGTGCCTCTTGATTAATGCCAATTGTCCAAATTATGGAGGAACCGACCACAAATCATGCCAGAGACGGAGGCTCATCTATGGCAGGAACACACTCCTAGGTCATGCCCGCTCTGCCTTTCAAGTTGGCAGACACAGGCTTGAGCGGCACAGTGGGATGCATTGAGCTCCCCAGACCCTGCTGGGGAACATTGCCAGGATTTTTGGCTCATATATCCTGGCTTTGCCCTGCCTGAACCTCCTCGCTGCCCGCGGAGGGCAGCAAGGAGCAACCACCATTGACTCATGATGTAGTTGGAAACCAAGGGTACATGGGCAACCTGATTTCAACTATCTTCTTTGCCAGCCTGTAAATTGGGAAAGTGCATGTGGCTAAGAATGAAGTCCATAAAACTGACCGATTAGGCAAAGTACAAAGATGTAAATTCTCCACCTTTATTGGGCTTATAGCAAGCAACTGTTCTTAAAGGGAGGTATGGAAATATAATATATGAATAGGAACAATGGATTTACTTAATGAAGACCCACTGAAATAAATGAGCCTAACTTAGCCATGTTCCTTAGTTTCAAAGAGTCTGTTCTGAATAAAGCATGTACACCATTTTATGAATTTCGAAAACCTCCATAAAGGTTGATATTTATCTTTTATGGTCCAAGGTGCTCACAGTATGTAAATTTAGCATAGCTGTCAAGTTTTCCCTTTTCTCGCGAGGAAGCCTATTCAGCATAATGGAATTTCCCTTAAAAAAGGGAGAACTTGACAGCTATGAAATTTAGAATACCTCTTGCAGTTAGTCACTGGATTATTTAGCCTTTTACTGTTAAAGGGCTGACTATGCTATTGGATGCATATAAACATCAGAGGCACTAGACATACCAAAGAGATTTTTCTGTTCCTCTTCTGCTGCTGCTTGGAAGAGTGTTAGACACTTTATGTGTCTCAAATGTAACAAGGGGCAGGTGGGAAAGAGGAGGAGAGAAAATGATGGGACAGATTATGAGGTGATTTTGCCAGGATGCCCCATCATTTCCCCTTTCCTGCCACTAGCAAATGTAGGAGTCAATTTATTTAAAGGTCCAGAAAATCAATTTCTCCTGTGTAAGTGGCATCCTGCCATTTGTACAGTGAAGCTGATAAATTCCAGCTTTCCTCTTGGCAGAACACAAAAGTATTACAGAACTATCCTTCTTCTCCCCCCACCCCCAAAAGAAAGTGTAAAGTCCATTCCTAATAATATTCCTCTGATATCAGGATCACCTTCTTTCCTAACTTCCAAAAATGCTAAAACTGTCAAATGAATTTTGAAGTTAGCTAGAAGATCACTGGAGGTTTTTACAGAACTGGTTCCTTTTAAGTTTGCCCAATAAGAATAAGCTGGTTTGCTTGAAAAAAAACCCAAAAAACTATTGGCAGCCACTGTGTAGAGATGGAGGGAGTTAATTCTTGTCTGCATCTTTACGAGCCAGTGGGAATATTCGTGCAAGTGCATGGTTGCTGATAGTTGCACCTACTGATATCAGCAGCCTGTGCTCATCCAAGAGCAGCAATCTATTCACAGCAGCACCCAAACACACTCCAACTTGGTGCTTAAAGGTATGGGTGAGAATTTCAGTTCCCCATTGCTCCACATTGTAAATACCATTGGTTTCTCTGAAACTGCTTCACTAGCAGCTGAGAATGTCAGTGTGTGTGTGTGTGTGTGTGTGTGTGTGTGTGTGTGTGTGTGTAAACAAACTTCCAATACTCCACATGTGTGGATGCTTTAAAAACTACCTCAACAAATGTAGCTCTGTTCCATTAACTTTTATGATGGTAACAAAGAAGAATTATCAGAACCATACTTTAAGTTCATGACACCCCCATGCCCTGTTCTGTGTATGCTTATCTCATTTAATTAAGTGGGACTTTTTGAGTATACAGCTTCAGCCTCTCTGTTCTCCATTGGTGCACATGCCCTAGCCACCTTTCTACATTCAAGAACAGCTTACCCACATATTGGCAGCCCAAATATGAGTTTCCATAACATGTTTCCATGACATGATACAAGCCCCTGTATTATCTATAATAATTTCCTCCCACCCTCTGGGACACACTTTCAGAATATAAATTTACTCATGCCACATCAAATTTCTATTGATAAGAAATACATTGGAAAACAAAAAGAAACAACTCCTAGCAGTGCTTGTTTTATAACACTGAACATATAAGCTCAGCTGGTAGAGCATGAGACTCTTAATCTCAGGGCTGTGGTTTCAAACCCCACATTGGGCAAAATATTCCTGCATTGAGGGGGTTTGGATTAGATGATCCTTCATAACTCTATGATCCAGAAAGTATGAAACAATACAGCTACATAAGAACACGAACCATTCCCAAAACATAATTATAAATGAGCCTCTTACATATGTACCTTAAGTATGCATACAGATTCAATGAGAGGTGTGAGCTTGCTTTTGCTGGGCAATCTCATTCGGTGTATCTGCTCATCAACACAAAAAAGCCTTTCTCTTTTCTGAACTTCCATATTTGTCAGAGGTGAAAATCCCTGCTCACAACAATATGTTGTGGAGAACTGTGGAGACTTCTTGTCTGTGGGCTTCAGCATTTAGTAGTCACAGTCCAGTGAACAGATACAAAAACTTAAACTCTTTTGAACTCAGGGGGTTAGGAGCTCCAATTATGTGCTTGACTGTGACTTTTGTATGCAATCCATGCCACCATAAAGTCAAAAGTTCCATTAACTGTACTGGGGTGGGATCACCACTGCCATATTTTACCCTATGCTTAATACACCAAGTAGTAATTGTCTCGTAGATCCCAGCAAGCCTACAGCTAAGCAGAGCTATATTTTATTTTCTGTATTAAAGTATAACACAGCTGTCATGTCTCTCCCCACCCTCGCCCCCTTTTTAATGTGGGAATACTACCAAGCCAGTAAGCAAAAATTCCCATGAGGAAGATAGTTCAGCTGGGTCACAGCTACCCATGCATGTGTCAGTACTGATACTCAGACAAACATGATAGGTCATGGAAATTCTCTTTGTACAAGACAAAAGTCTGTAGCGCCAAAGTGAAAAGCAGGTAAATGATAACAAGAGCTGGGGAAACAAAAGATGTAGGATTGTGGGAGTTAGGATTGGAGTCAGGAAGCTAACTGTCAGTTGTTTCTTGCTAGAATGTTCAGTTTGATGGCTCCTGCACATGTTCCATTTTCAGATCTGAGGATTAAAGTCTGTGTTGGGAATAGTACAATGGCACCTACTTGAAGGGTAGATTTGCTTGTCCACTGTAGCATCATTGGGTTGCTCTAGTGGACAAAAACAAGAGTAGCTTTTGCAGGAAATAGTCTGGCCCCTCCTCAGTTTTGTGTACTCTCTGAGCTTAAACAGTCCATAAGGGAAACTCAGAACAGTGCAAACCTATTTCCTACAACAAATGAATAACTCAAAGGCCAACAGGGGTAGTAAATAGCATTGCAGGCTGTATAGGAGTTTGGCCCCTGTGATGCTACACTGGACAAGCAAATCTACCCTTGAGGTAGGTAAAATGGTACTATTTCACTTGCCAACTATGGAGGACCATAGTTTTCACATCCCTTGCAGGGTTATTGCCATAGCTGCCAAGTCTCCCATTTTTCGCGGGAAACCCCCGTATTTAAACCCGTTTCCCGCTGTTATCCTGAATTTTAAAAATCCCATAAACCCCCCGGATTTAGAAAGCAGCTCCTACCGGCCAGGGAGGCTCCTTTTGTGCATGTCTGGACATGCACAGAACCAATTTCGGGTGCCGCTCTGCCCATGTCTGGGCACCAGAAATCGGGCAGAGCGGCACCGGAAGTCGCTTTTACGCATGTCCAGACATGCGTAGAAGTGACTTCCGGTGCCGCGCCGCTGCTGATCCCTTATTTTTCAATCCGGGAGTTGGTTGTTGGCTATGGTTGTTGCTAGGCTTACAACTGGATAATCCTTTGAACATTTGAAATCACTCTACCATGCCTAGGAGCAAGTCCCATTAAACTAAGTGCATTGGTTTGTGTTAAATCAGTTGGACAATTGAGAACTGACAATGGTAATCCTCAATTCTGTTGACACTAATAAATTATAATGCACACAGTTGTAAATGTTCATGTACTTATGTGCAAATTAATGAACCAGTTCATTAATTTATCTTATTTATCACAATCAGACACAATCCCTTCAACAGCAGAACCACCCATGTCATTATTTTAAATTTAACTACTACTTAATTAAAGTTTTCCAGTAGTTTATTATTTGAATAGAGGAGCATCTACAAATGCACCAGTCCACCTTCAGGGCTTCAGGGCAGGTTTGTGTATTGACCTTATAATAAAGTTTAACATCTGTACCTCTAAAAGTTAGCATCAACATGCCTATTAACACAATGAGGAAAAACTAATTAAAGCAAATTAGCTTAATGTGCACATGCAGGATAAGACAGATTACTTCTTAAAATCCAAGAAGATAATAGCACCCATATGGGATATGTTTTTGGCATTTTTCATATAAATTGGACAGTTTTAGAGGATAAGTAAGGTACAAAAGTCCTTACAGGCAATTATGTCTTACCAATGCTTGTGGCTGACATCATAAAAGTATAATTTTAATTGCTATTAATTGCATTAAGTCTACTCTTATTGAATACTTAATGCCATCTGTGACAGTAGTACTAATTTATATACTTTAATGAAGCTTTCAGACCAGAAATTTGGAATTATATGAACACTTACACAATATTTAAAGCATCACATTTTATTGGTTACGAAGCTTGGGTTACAAAGGCATTTTGTTCTATAAATGTTCATCTTCCTTGTCATAATAAGAGATTAGCATGAGTGTTTCTGCAAGATACATCCATTATTACCTTCTAATTTGTTTTCAAGTTATTTTTCTAAAGCTTCACAATCTCTTTAAAGTGGTCAAGGCACTATACATGAAATGAATTATTGAATGGGGAGGGAGAGAATCTGCTTTAAAGAACTCCCAGGCCTTTTGTAAATTTGAGGTGGATGCAAAATGTTAATGAACAAGAAGTTTTCTTCCAATTGTTTTTCTTTTTTTAAAGCAAAATAGTAGAGGAAAAAGATGCCATTCGTTTTTCTTGTGAGCTACCAAAGCTCTTTATAATTAAGGTGATGCCCCTTATAGATCTTGTGATGATGCAGAATATTTTCAGTAGTTTTTGGAGAGAGATTTCAATGTTGACACAATTTCAAAGGCATATCAGTGTCAGATGTAGCTGCTGGGTATCAGTTACCAATTCCACTGCAGTTTCTATGGATCATCAGATAAATCAAACTGAAATGCTCCCCACCCCTCCCTTAAATATGTTTTGCTTAGTTTTCACTGTTCTACTTTTCTGAGTCACAAAGAATAAAAGTCAAAATAAAGCCATCATTTGTTTTACAGTACTGTTTAGATTGTAAAACAAATGATGGCTGTATTTTGACTTTTATCCTTTACAGTACTGTTTAGATTGGGACGCAAGTGGCATTGTGGGTTAAACCACTGAGCCTAGGGCTTGCCGATCGGTTCGAATCCCTGCGACGGGGTGAGCTCCCGTTGCTCAGTCCAAGCTCCTGCCAACCTACGGTAGCAGTTCGAAAGCATGTCAAAGTGCAAGTAGATAAATAGGTACTGCTCCGGCGGGAAGGTAAACGGCGTTTTCGTGCGCTGCTCTGGTTCGCCAGAAGCGGCTTTGTCATGCTGGCCACATGATCTGGAAGCTGTACGCCGGCTCCCTCAGCCAATAACACGAGATGAGCACCGCAACCCCAGAGTCGGTCACGACTGGACCTAATGGTCAGGGGTCCCTTTACCTTTACCTTACTGTTTAGATTACTCTGATAAGGTATGCAACAAAAGTACAAAGGACTTGATTTCACTATTGGACATTGCACCAAATCATGATTAAATAAGCTTAACTGTGATTTTGTTTATTTAGTGTGAGTTCTGAATTGACAAGCCATGGTTTTCAATCACACAGGAAGCAAGTTTCAGAAATCCTAGTTTGACCGGGTTTTGAAATGGATTGGTGTTATGCCTGAGTTAACAAAACAGAATTAAGGGCATTGCTTCAATTCTGGAAGTGATTTATTTATTTTATATATATCCTGCCCTTACTACGAAACAGCCCAAGGTGGCAAAAAACACATGATGAAACAATAAAAACATTTTAAAAACAATTCCAGTATAGATGCAGACTGGAAAAGATCTCAGCTTAAAAAGCTTGTTGAAAGATGGAGGTCTTCAGCAGGTGCTGAAAAAACAGACAACTTCAGTGGTTTAGTGGAGTGCTAAGTCAACTGGAAATGAAAACAGATAAGCAACTTTGATCCCAGGGCCGTCTTAAGCTCCCCTGGCGCCGTGGTGCGCCGGATCCCTCTGGCGCCCTCCCGCCCCATTTCCCAGCGCAGTGGGCGGGTGGGCGGGCAGGCACAGCGCGGTTGCAGCTGCGCGGCGGACCGGCCGGCCAGCGGGTGGGCGCAGCTCGCGACGCCCTCCTGGCGGGCCGGCGCCGTGGTGCCCTGCGCCACCCAGCCTGCACGTAGGGCCAGCCCTGTTTGAACCACGGTTGGAGCCATGCCTGAAAGTTGGAAGCTAAATCATGGGTTGGGTTGGGCTCCACAGTATAGTTAGCACAAAGCATAGTTTGATCATGAACTCTGAACTGAGTCCTTGTAGGTAGCTGTGGTTCTACATAAGGCACATCCTACCTCTTGAGTTATCTGCACCACGCCACTCATTTCCATATTCACGAATGCATGTTTACTGCAACATCAGTTTAAAAGTTCTGTTTCTGAGTGAAGAAAAAACAGGCATATTCCTAGGTTGGCACTGAGAGGTGTGAATAGTTACAGTCACTGTTCTTCTAATGCCAGAATAGAGAGCTATGTGAAAAAAATTTTATTATCCACTTAAGAAAATATGATGTATGATAACATTATCACCTTTGTTCTTTCAGCCACAATGAAGCCATGGGGAAGAGGAGCAGCCTGTGCATCAGCCAGTGGTTTTCTGAGCTACAAAAACACAATTCAAGAAAGGAAGGGCAGGTACTGAGCTCATAGTGGGTTTTGCAGCATGCAGGCTACACTGGGGCCAGGGATAGTTGGGAAAAGGATTTAGGATTGACCTTGTAATTGTGGAAAGAAGTAAACAGGGTCATAATAGGTCTGCTTACTATAGCACAAAGATGAGGATATTTGGCTCATCAGATGTTGTTAGACTCCAATGCATATCACTCCTAGCCTGCATGGACAATGGTCATGTATGATGGGAGCTGTAGTCCAAAAACATCTGGCGGGTCACAATTTCTGCACCACTGTTGTAAAAAAGTGACAAAGGAGTTAAATCCATTGATGAGAATGAGAAGGTGGCTGAAACCCATTTCAGTTTCCATATCTGGACAGCTTAGTTTCACCCTTAAATTGTGGGGAGGACTGAACAGGGGCTTCACACATGCCTGATTATTGTAGCAGGAAAGAAGAGAACAGCTTTTGGGTTAGGCTTGCTGATGGAAATGTGGAGTATTATAGCCATTTAATGATTTATAGTTAGGGGATAGAATTAGTTAAGGACTGCACTTGAGCAAGTCCACAGATTGCAGCAATCTCCGCAGAACAAAACGTGGTGATGATGATGTAAGTGATCTCATGAAAAGCACCTCTAAAAGTAACAATCTGTTTAAGACAGGCCAAAGACTAGTCACAAGCTATTTATTGGTAAATTTTATAATTCAATTGTAGTTCACTTTATATGAAAACTATGTTGATAACTTCAAACTGGTGCTGTTTCAGTCAGAGTGTTCATACACCTTTTTCATCAGGGCCCCTGCTCAATATGCTTAACACTGGGAATAGGGCGGTGATATGCCCTCCTTTACAGAGGGTACACTTCCATTTGTGGTTGTAGCTGCTTCTTAAATAAATAAATAAATTTGTAAGTATTAATTTATAGGTTTGATGTTGTATCAGGAGGGTGTAAATTTCTTAGCGAGATTTTAAAAAATGGCTGTATGTCTTAGTTTGCTCATCTTACTTCTACCCAGATTTAATTTTATATCTCATTCACTTTATAATTCTCCCATATTATTGATAATATTTCCAGAAGAGTTTTGCTTGTCTTTCTTGTCTTTCAATATATGACCTAAATAATGTACATTTCTGTCTCAATTAGATGCTGCTAGGAAATTGTTTTAAAAGTATCACTGTTGTGCAGATCAAAGTTACAGGTACAAAGAGAATTCATTTTGAATTACTCAGACAAAAAAATCTCATTGGATACAGTCATTCAAGTGAAAACAAATACAATTCATTTTTATTATTTGTACATTTTGGGCCAAGATTACCATTAATCCTTCAAGGCTTGAAAGTGAATGTTTTGCTGAGAATAAATACATCTGAAAAACCCTCTGAGAAAAAAAACATTATGAACAACCAAAATGGAATATGAAACACTCCCATCTAAGTTTAAACAGCATTAAAACATGTGCTTAGAGACAAGTAACCCAGTTTTTATATAGTACAATCCTCAACTTACTCAAAAACTCTCTTCCTCTTTATATATATATTAATATTTGAGAGTGTTTGATAAAGATCTATAAGTGCAACTCTATTTCCTCTCCTTTCATAGTGACAATGTAGTAGTATTCACATTAATAATTTTACTTATCAGTGTACTGATAATAGTTTTAGAGAAAAACCAGCAAACCAAACCTCCCAATATATAAAAAATACTTCTTTAACTGATATTAGAGATTGAATTTTTTTTTTGTCTATATTTTTAGGTAAACTGACCAAATTTTCACTTCCCAGACAAACATACTATTCAAAACCCAGTTATCCTACAGATGCAATGTTTTCCTGAACTTTGCAATACATGCTCAAAAATGTACCAAAATCTGTAAAGAAAAAAAGTGCATATTTTGGGATAAAATATGTTTAGAAATGCATACAGAGAAATACGCTACCTATTTAAATGCGAATATTCACATTTTTTTAAAGCTACAGATTAATATTGAAACAGGCTGGAATAGACATGATGAAACACATGTAAAAGTGACATGAACCAGAAATAGACTGATAAATCTATTCTTCACTAAGACTCAGCTCTTAGGCTTGGTGCAGACATAACAAAATTTAATATATTATTAGACTATGTGCTTCTAATCCTCACTAACCCGATCTTTTTATGTGAAATTCCAATACCAAATACTTGGGTCCAGCATTATGTACAACTATTACCAACCTGTGTTAAAATGAACCCACACAAGACACACTAAATTCCCTTTTTAATCTCACAGTCTGATCTCCTAATTCTAGTTTATGTGTGCATCTGCACAGAGTTGTCAAGATCTGCTCTCAATAAACCACTGTTGGCAGCAATGTAATCCATCTTCCTATGACTCACCAATGGTCTTGAACCACAATGTGGAAAATCACTGGTTTGCAAAATGTTTTGACTTTAATGCACTGGTGGCAGGAGCAATGTTATCTACCTTATACTTCACAAACTCATTTTCTTTATATATCACTGCATTTGGAAAAGAAAAGGAGGAAGGAATTAGAATTGCTGTAGAAGGAAAAAAAAGCTCCTTCCATACCACATACGTCTAAGACATCCTGCCACATATCTTGGAGTCTAAGGATTTTTTTTTGCGCTCCAAAGCAACATGGTCCAATTAGGGTCGTTCCCCCCCCCCCAGTTTACCGAGATTTTCTCCTAGTTTAGCCCAGTCAGTCTCAGCTGGTAGCATGAACTACAAGGAAATGAAGTAAAGTTTGTTTTCCCCTTTAGCAGGAGAATCAGCTAAACTCTCTCCCTTCCATAACACTTCTTTGGACAAAAGACACACCCAGACATCTGTAGGAACAATTATCTGCATTATTCCACACTCAAGAACTTGGATGGTAACTTTGCCAGCCAGGTTAGCCAAAATGAGATTGCTGCAGGGGCATATGAACATCAGACCCAAAAATGCATTCTTGGGGGCAAATGTATACTGGTGTTAACTGTATGAGACCATTCTGGAATGTGAAACAATTTCAACTCTGTTATTTCATACTGATACAAACAACTGAAAGCAAGTTGTTGCTGTTTTAAATAGATACTAATACCAAAACCCTGGCATAATTGAAAATAAAAGGGCCCTGCTGGATTCGGCCAGTGACTCATCTAGTCCAGCATCTTGTTCTCAGTGTCCAAACAGATGCTTATGGGAAGCCTGAAAGCAGAACATGAGTGCAGCAGCATTTTCCACACTTGTGATTCCCTGACTGGCATTCACACTGCCTCTGACAGTTGAATGAAAATATATTATTACCTTAAAGGTAAAGGGACCCCTGACCATTAGGTCCAGTCGTGACCGACTCTGGGGTTGCGCGCTCATCTCGCATTATTGGCCGAGGGAGGCGGCGTATAGCTTCCAGGTCATGTGGCCAGCATGACAAAGCCGCTTCTGGCAAACCAGAGCAGCACATGGAAACACCGTTTACCTTCCCTCTGTAGCGGTTCCTATTTATCTACTTGCATTTTGACATGTTTTCGAACTGCTAGGTTGGCAGGAGCTGGGACCGAGCAACGGGAGCTCACCCCGTCACAGGGATTCGAACCGCCGACCTTCTGATCAGCAAGCCCTAGGCTCAGTGGTTTAACCACAGTGCCACCTGGGTCCCTTATTATTATTACCTTACAAATATTATTAATGATACTAATATGAATACTAATTTTACCAACAACACCTGTAAACCTTCCATAGTGGTTTTTTTTGGGGGGGGGCAGAATTCCCACTCAAATAAAAGAGACACGCACAAGAATGATGCAACCCATATGTTTACTTGGGCTCAGCATGTTTGCCTTGCCTATCAGTTATATTTTATTTGAAAGGAAAAGAAAGTGGAGGAAGTTAAGCTGGAAACAGAATGGTCCCCAGGGGATCTGGCAGAAAGTGAATAGCACAGGGGAACTGATAGAGCATCACAACAGAGAGCTGAAAACTAGGGAAGGATTAAAGTGACACCAAGAAGCTTTGTGAGGATCAGAGTGAAATGGGGTGTGGGTAAGGAAGAAAAAAGTGTGCATTTCATATGAAAACACAAGCACACCCATCCCCCAACCCCCATTATATTCTTAGGGGAAGTGCCCAAAGCTATAAAACCATTAAAAATGAAAGGGTATCTAGGTCAGAAAACGCTGACGTTTTCTCGAAAACCTCTAAGCAAACACTGATCTTTGTAAAGCACAGTCCTGTACCCAAAAGGCCTCTTATCAGTGGGTGATCTCCCTCCATCCTTAACACACCTCATTGAATTTTTGACTGCTCTGAAATATAGCATGAGTATCTGGGATTTATATAATAGTTCATTATGTGGAGTAATTCACCCTGGCTGTGTTCCATAGCACATCTATCTATTTTTCAAGTAGGCAGAAGAAAGCCTAGAGCAGTTTACAAGGGAAATTGTTGCATCCCAATGGATGCAGATCAGTAGGCAGAGGGGAGAGACACTGAAGGTAATTGATACATTGAATTTATTTTTAAAAAGAAACAGAACTGATTAAAGCATAACCTCATCCCATTAGATGGCTGCATCTGTGCCTCCCCAAAATAGGGGATACTACAGATCCTTAACACATTGTGTCAAACCTGTTCTACCACATTTCACTGTAGCGTCACCCACCCACTCAAAACCTCATCTACCTACTCCAGCAATAGAAGCCTTTCCTAGTAACTACAGTATCTAAAAGAATATGATGTTCAGAGGGTAGAGAATACCAGATACTGGCTTAGCCCGGCCCCCGCTGTGTGTGGGAGGTCACGTGGCCTTCCCGCAACACCATCAAACAAGGAAGTGGAGCTGTCTTGTAGTAGGTGGAGAAAACTGACTTGCCCAAGGCCACAAACAGAAGATAACACAGGGGTGAACACAGAGCCATCAGCACCCAATCAATCTGTTGCTGAGAAACAAACAACTTGCCCAAGGCCACACCCTGAGTGAAAGGGAGATATGATCTGGTAAGGAATGTGAACAATGCAGTAGAAAAGTGTTAGTATTGTTTGTTTCTTTCTATAACACTTTTAGTGCTTTGCACAATTATTCCCACATTTATCACTACTGTGTCAGACAGATTAAGCTATGCACAACTTTTCTGAAGTCATATTGACCTTCATGTGAGTCAAATGGTGTCAAATGGTGGCATGACCCCTAGAAGGAAAGGTCAATCAGATAAGAAGGTGGAAGGTGGGGTTGAAAAATTAGATCAGGAAAGTGTGATTCTATCTTTTTTATCCAGAGAGGAAGAGAACGGAGGTCCATCAATGTCATAATTTTAATTTAACTTTACATTTTATTTTCATAAATGCATGTTTAGCTTTTTTAAAAAATCCTATATCTTCCTGTATCAGGGTATCTTCCCTGAACCGTTGAATTCTACTAACTGAAATTCTGCACAAGTATACTTAGAAGTAAGTCAAATTGAGCTCAATGGGGTTTACTCCCAGGTAAATCAATATAGGATGGCAGCATTAATAAATAAAATTAGCAATAAACAGAACACTTGCCTTAGCCTCACAAAATATAACAAACCAAACAGACACATGTTTACAGCAAAGTAACAACTTCTATTAGGAGCACCTCTTAGCCATTTCCCCCTCTGTGTGAGTGTTAAGAATAGACTTTTTAAAAAAGGTTTACAATATTTATTTCCTTGTCTCAGTTTTGTCATAACTTGCTCTGATACATGCTATATATTCATGGGCGTAGGCAGGGGGGGCAGGAGGGGGCAATTGCCCCCCCCTAGAAGCAGGGCCACTGGCCAGCCTGCCCCACTGCCCGCCCGGTGCCGTCTCCCTTCTCCCTGGCTGGCTGTGGGGCGGGCGGCGGGAAAGCACCAGAGCCGCGCAAAGCGTTTGGCTGGCTTTCCCTCCCTCCGCCCCACAGCCAGCAAGGGAGAAGGGAGACGTCCCTTCTAGCCGGCTGGCTGTGGGGCGGGCGGAGGGAAAGCCAGGCAACTGCTTTGCGCGGCTCTGGGGCTTTCCCTCCACCTGCCCCAGCGATTGCAGAGGGGGAGGAGGGGATCGGAGCAGCCCGATTTCGGGCTGATCCTGGCTCCCCCTCGTCCCTTCCGATCGCGGAGGGGGAGGAGGGAGTCGGAGCAGCCCGATTTCGGGCTGATCCTGGCTCCCCCTCGTCCCTTCCTATAGCGGAGGGGGAGGAGGGAGTCGGAGCAGCCCAATTTCGGGCTGCTCCGATGTGGCCCCGCCCCTTGGCCCCGCCCCTTGCTCCCCGCCCCTTGCCCCCCCTGATTTTCATCCTGGCTACGCCCCTGTATATATTCACTGGCCATAGTATGTTGTATTTGTCCACTTTGAAGCCACGCTTATTTATTGAGCACATGTATTTTAAAGACATCCCTAATGGTCAATAAATTCAGTAATTGTGTCTTTTAATTTGCAGCCAAGGGCAATTAAGAAAATCAACCTGACTTACTGCTGCCAGTAGCTAAAGAGAGCATGCTATGAAGTTACTGCATGTTAACAAGCAATATTTTTAAAAAGCCCATTCAGTAACAGCATTTAGTCAGGTTTTAATTGACTTATATGGATTATTTTGTTAAGACTTCTCACTGAAGTTGAGAACAGAGCATAGTGGCAGACAAGAGGCAACTCAAGCCGTAGTGAAATGGCAATATAATAATTTATTGCTTCATTCTACAAGTACTTGCATTCAATTAACCAAAACACTAAGATCAAATCCAGGCAATTAATGTCATGGCATATGACTAAAGAAAAATGAAGGAGTCCTGCAATTCCTTTCTTTCTTTATACTGTATTCTGTTCTCATATGCGCACTCTGAAAGCTTATGTTCATTGTTGCTTTAGTGACAGATTAGCTTTATTTTGTAGTTAGACAATAACTTGTCCATCGACCTTTTGACGCGCCTGTCTCTAATAATCTTCACTAATTTTACTACAGTTGTGGTTGTCCTGAATTACTTTGAAGCCCCAATATAGTGGCTCAGTGATTTAGGCTAGTTTTTTTTAACAAAATCATATGTGTATGTGAAATTATTATTTTTATACATTACATATAACTGTATTAATTTAATTACAAAAATAAAATTCCCTATTATTTGTTCAGATTCTAATAAGCAAACAAGTATATCAACTTATTTACAATATAAACAAGTTGCAGTTGTTAAAGGCAGTAGTTCAATGCAGAAAGTGCTGCTAGTCAGTACTGTATAGATAACATTGAGCTAGATGGACCAATGGTTGGACTTAGTAAAAGGCAATTTCCTAGGTTACTAGTTCAGTATTATCTACACTGTGGGACCTTCCAGTAAGTATAAATATAATACTGTGTTCTTACACACTACGCCTGTGAATTTATCCATCTCGGTCATATCAAAACATTTCAGCAACGGGTTGTGAGTTAATGGAGAATGAAAGTTGCACTGTAGCATGAATCATTACATTTTGTCCTCCATCCCTCCCATTCTTTCATGTATTGAGCTGTGAGTTTTCTAGAAAATTAATATTTACTGTCATTGTAGTGTTACATGCCACTCCAATCTCTGAGCGGTGCGAGATCCCAGAGGTTCCGGGTGCTTGCCAAGGTTTTGTGTTTTCTTCAGGAATGAGGCACGGCAGAGAGTGTGGTGTCTTTATGATATATGGTTTATTTCACATATATACAACCTGAACCAATTATGGAGGGGCTCACAGCATTAACACTCCAAGAGGGTATTGTTTCTCCCATGGCCACAGTTTTGAATTCCCACAGAAATCAGGCATAATTCTCTCTGCCTTTTTGCTGCTTTGCCTCTAGCTCACATCACTGAACTCTCAGCTGTTGCATTTGTCTTTTTCTAGCTACCACCCATTTGCCATCTCTCACAGATCCACTTTCTTTGTTCCCCTTAATGGCAAATCACTCAGGCGATCACTTCATTAGGAAGCTAGCCCATTTTATATTTTAATACTTGCTGGATTCAAAGGTTTGAAGGGTCTTGGCATACAGCCTACTTCCTCCAAACTCATAACAGTAGCAAAATGTATAGGGTGTTCAAAACCGCACACATGACTTGGGGCCAGCTATTACTTTCAATCTCATCTACCTCCCAAGGTGGATGAGGAGTAAAATGGGATTATTTCCATGCACGCCATGCTTTGGATTAAGAGCAGGATACCTATTTGATAAAGAAATAGTATCACATAGTTTCCCTCGTGAAGCATAATAGCGGTCTATATCCAATTTGCGTGTTGAACCAAAGTGGATGTGTGACATAATCTACTTTTTCTACTGTGGATATCTTCAATATGCCAGAAACAATATTCTGATAGAGGTTTATTCAGAAACTAATTTAGATACAACTAATTTGGCTGCTCTGCCAAAATAAGTTAAGATGAATTCTGATATAGCCATATATAAACTATCTATGGATTTCTTTTTATGAGGTAATCTAGGCGACTGATGAATCCATTGATTTCTGAGCATGCCAATTTGGCAACTACATCAGTAAATTAAATGAGTAATCCATATCCACAATCTAAGTTTCTCATAAAGCAGAAATGTAATACACTGATAGTCACAAAGCTCTCTGTGTGTGGCTGTCCCTTTCAGAAATGTTTGGAAACCAAGTACCTGAAAAATTGCCTTCTCATAAGAAGGCAAGGAGAGCCCTGATGGATCAGACCAGTTTATTCCAGCATTCTGTTTCCCATATGTCAACAAGATGCCCATAGAAGCCCAAAATTAGGACACAAGCACAATTGTATCCCCTCCCTCAACGTGGTATTCAGAGGAATGCTGCATCTGACCCTAGAGGTAGCCATCATGACTAAGAACATTTGATATTCTTAGCTTCCATGAATTTGTCTAATCCTCTTTGAAACTTATCAGGTTGTTGACCATCAACACATCTTGTGATAAAGGGTTCATACAGGACATAGTACATTAAGATTACATGTCCTTCTGGTGTGCCATCTTCAGAGATTAGTTGGGTGTAGAAGCAGCTCACTTGGTAGGGAAGAGCCACTATGCAGCCACTTCCCAGCAGGTCGGTTGCTGTTGCTTAGGTGTGGAGAGGGGGTCTTAGAGAGGCTGGTGCAGTACAATCCTGCTGGTAGGAGCATCAGATTGTCTTTGTCAGTGTATTTGCACTGCACCAACCTCCCTGCCACCCTCCTGGTAAACAGTGTCACACCTGCCAGGAAGCAAGCATAGCAGCTCCAGGCCACCTGGCAAGTCACTTCCTGGTGGGTGACTGGCTTTAGAAGAGCCTTCACAGCCAGGTGCCACTTTGCATGTCCTTTCAGTACTTCATTTTTCCAGGCTTTTAAAACTTTGATTGAACATGTATTCTGTAGCTGCTATTTCTGCTGCTTTGATGTTGATACCTGTTTACTAAATTGTGTTTGTTTTTATACTTTCTTACCTACCTTGAGAGTAATACTGCTGAAGGAGATGATGGTCCCCAACATAAATACCGGTAAACAGACACATAGATGTGGAAGGAGAAAGAAATCCCTTCTTAGGTTTTCATCAACAGAGAGGATGAGCTCCTTGGTCAGTGCCAATGCCAGATAACAAATGACACTAGAGCAGAGACAGCAATAATGTTTCCTGATGGAATTTTATTTTATAATAGCAATGATGGTTTCATATGCTTGATACTAACAAACAGGATAGGACTGTGCTGATCTTGTACAGATTTCCATCAGCACCAAAGTCAGCAAACAGGCCTCAGAGGATCAGAATAAGTAGAACTGTCCAATAGTGTTCCTATAGTGCAAAATTCCTACAATTGTTTGTACCTTTTCTTGAGATTTTTCCTATCACCCTACTTCCAGTTTAGTGCAACAGTTGAGGGAGAAAGCTGCTCTCTAGACATAGCCTCAGTGATAAACAGAAAACTAAAAAACGTTGTTTAAATAGCTTTCTTTCCTAATTCACACAGGTATATGTTCAGCAAAATTTGAAACAAAGATTTTTTTATATCAAAGATCTAACATTGTGGCCCAATGATTAGAGTTCAATTCATCTGGAACAATGAGAAAAATTAATGATAAATCTTGCTAATTACTTTGCTAATTGAAACAACCTGCTTTAAATGCTGTTATAAGATAAAGTAGGTTGATTAAGGCTTTGTCTCCGACTTCACAGTTTCAACAAAGTCTAAAAGAAATGGCTAGCAAAGCTGAATCCTTTTTCTGTTTCAGTTTCATCTGGCTTCACCAATCTTTAAAAAGAGTTGTCACAATTTATTTCTATAAATTAAAATAACCTCAGAGGGCAAAACTTACAATGATATGTTTCAGACAATATCCTAATGTCCACAAGTTGTTTTAAAAGCTGAATAAAGTCGCTTGTCATCAGTTCTCCTTTTCACTGCTTTAAAAGGATGAACCTTGGTCACTTAGAGGAAAGAAACATGCTATGTTGCCTATATGGAATCTGCAATTCCATTCTCATCTGCCACAGAGCACCAACCTAATACAGTCATAAACAATATACAGGTATGATATAAAGTGACCAGCTGTATGCTTATTCTTCAGCACCTGAGTTTTGTTATCTCATGAAGAAGCTGGATCAAAGGATTTGTCCAGTCCTTAACCTACTAAATTTAGTTTTATCCACTTGCAACCTTAGTACTTCCCAGCTGAAATATATATATCTAGAACCACATGATCAGTATAAAAGAAGGAAAAAACTTCTAGAAATAGACTTAAAACTTTAGCTCCCTATGGTTTAACCTTAAAGACAATATATCTGCTTAACATCAAGCAGTTGTCTGAACTCTCCTTGAGAATTTTTCTTTTTTCCGTGATTCATGTTACACCCTTTATCTGTTCACACTATGTACTTTTTAATGTTCACATTGTAAAGCTACTTTCTAATATAGCAAAATGTGCATTAACTAATAAGTGACATAAAACTATAGTCAGTTAAAAGAATACATTTCTGTCTTTAGACCGTGCATTTGTAGTACACGGAATAAAACAACCCTGCCGATCATGCCCCCTACATAACCAAGAATGGAGCCCAGAATAGTCAAAAGCCACTGTAAAAATATTTTAAGGCTCCAGTAAAAGTAATTTGTATCCAGTAATATGAGAGAAAGTGATTTGTTTATATAATGAAACAGTCTCCTTAATTATTTATTGTCTTGCACAAGCAAATTTGAGAACTAGAGGAACTTCAAAGTCATAGGTTTTGTCTCATTATAAATCTCTGAGGGTTGAATCAAACTGTCACTTTGCTCACACAGCAGACCTCCACTTCTGCAATGGAACTCCCACCTCCACTCCTCTCCCCTGCAGCCCTGCCCCATTGCACACATTTTAGCCAGAAAGTGGGACGGGGAGCATATAGAGCTGCTTCTGGAGCTGCGTACAGAGATAAGAGGAAGGGGAAGTCCTGTTGTGCAAGTGGAGCTCCATTCATGTAGCGTTGGATGCAAGCCTTTAATTTGAGCCAAATTCAACATTATCCTTAACATGTGTTTGCTATGGAAAATAGCAATGTTCTTATACAGTAGTACCCTTTCTGAAATGTGTAGTAGAAATGTTGTTTCTTACGTCCAACCCCCACCATAAGTCAAAGATGCAGAGTAGAGGATGGATGTATACAAAACATTGTAATATAAGTACACAGGAAAGGTCTAATCTACTAATGTTATGGCAGTGCAGGCAGAGAGAAAGGTTAACATCTATTTCATCTGCTTGTTAGTGTAGTGAAACAGTCATGTGAGAGGTCAATCTTTAGCTCAGATCACTTTTAATTCTTTCCACCTCTATCTCATATTGCTCATAACTTGGTACTGTATATAACATTCTTCTCAATCATCAGTTCTGAGTTGTGTCCTAGTTTTGTGATGTGTTTCAGGAAGCAACTGGGGAACAGTGGTTAGAAATCTGCCAATAGTAGGAGATACAGAGGAATGTGCCACAAATCCCATTTAAGACAGAACAATAACAGAAGAAACAGACCACATACCTCTTGAGAACATAATGAACACATCTGAAGTGAGGCATTAAGCGCCTTTCCTTAGCTTAGGCTGGTGTGTCAGCTACAGCCTCCCCTACAGAGGAAGAGCCAAGTAACTATTTTCACTTGGTAACATCCTGTTTCAATAACTTCATCACAGGGGGATTGCCTATGAAGATTTGACTAACTGCAGTTTCCATACAATCTTCATAGGCAACTGGAGTATTGGGGGGGGGGGAGATATACATATACAGCATACCCCACCAATCCTGAAACAACTGCACTGGCTTCCAATACATTTCTGAGGACAATTCCAAGTACTGGTTTTAACCTTTAAAACAGGCATCCCCAAACTGCGGCCCTCCAGAGGTTTTGGCCTACAACTCCCATGATCCCTAGCTAACAGGACCAGTGGTCAGGGATGATGGGAATTGTAGTCCAAAACATCTGGAAGGCCGAAGTTTGGGGATGCTTGCTTTAAAACAATCAGAATCCCACATGAACCTGCCCAGGCATGATGATCTTCCTTGGAAGCCTTTCTCAACATGCTGCACCACCATTTTAAGTTAGTTGGGCAGTGACAATAGCTAGGGTCTTTTCAGTCGTGGCACCCTTAATTTGGGTCTACAAGTCTGCCTGGCATCAAGGTTGTTTTCTTTCCCATTTTTGTCTCATTGTTTAATCATAACAAAAAAAAAATCTGGTTTTCCATTGTGATTAACTCCCCTACATTTATTATTTTACTGTTTTATTGCTTTCATTAGTTTTATGTACAGTGCACTCCTCTGAGAGTCCTATCAGCTGAAGAGAAAGATAAATATATATAAGGTCTGTCTGTCTGTCTGTCTGTCTGTCTGTCTGTCTGTCTGTCTATCATCTATCTGTCTGTCTGTCTGCACTAAATATTAGCAGACATAGCACTTTGGATCTCCCACCCTCATTCAGGTTAACAACCAAACAGTTCTACCACAGATAATTGCTAACTGTAAACTTTTTCTAAGGACAATTGATTTTCCAGCATTTTTATATTTGTCTGAGTTTCAGTTTGATTTTAATTTTAATATTTTAATTTCCATGTATTTATCACAAACATTTTCCTTTATCTATGTTTATTTCCTGAGCTGTATCTAATTCACGTTCTGTAGCTGAGATTCAGTCATATGTTGACAATAGTCAATAGTGCATGAAGTAACTTCACAAGGATAAGATGCAAACATATCTGTATTCAGAATTTGTCATCAGTACACCAATCATTTGGCAGACATGGTGGAAAGAAACACTATGATATTGTGCTTTGCAGACACATTAGTGACATGAAAGACACAATAAGCAATTTCCTCAAGTTGAATGGATCTCAAATATATGTGCTAGACAGATTCATCAGACTCAGACAAGCAAACAATGCAAACTTAGCTGCTATGGAGTGTCCTAAAATTCACAGCTGTGAATAGAGCAGCATGAAACAGGCAATTGCCCAACTGGTGGATCCATTTCAAAAAAGAATACCCCCCCCCAAAAAAAAACCTGTTAAATTCAGCTAGTTCACATGAAACTGTGTGTGTGTGTGTGTTTTCTGCCTTAGGAACAGAAAAAATGTATTGTGTATTGAATTGTTGGCTTTGAATTTCAGTTTTGGTATAGATTCAGTTTGCAGCTGTGGACTTAGCTATGTGCCTTAGCTTCAGCTCCACATCTATCTATAGGTTGCTCTGCCCAGGTATCTCACGGTGCTGAATGAGCCTGAAGCAGTTGTAGCTGGTTTTGGTTCCTGCTCCCTACTGGTTCCATGGACTTTCTAAGTATAGTTTCCTTCCATTGCCACCAATGATAGTCCCCACTGGGACCTTCTGTCAATCTGCTTCAAAGAGGCATTAGGGTTCACTGTTCTGGCCCAGTGGGCCTATTTCAAATTTTGGGAGAACGCTGTGGGTGCCAATCACAACATGAGTGATGTGGGGAGCATGGCATAAGACAAAATTTGATGAAGATTTTTCCATAATTGTTTTTCCACACTAGAAAAGGATTAACATGCTGTATTTCTGCCTGCAATTGCATTTTACAACAGAATGAAAGGATCATATCTAATATATAATGTCCCTAAAATCAAAAATGTTGCCTCAGAGGTTTAAAACCATCAATAAAACTGTAGTGATGCTGCTACAAATTGTAATCAAATAATGCTATGAACTGTAGATCTGCACCCTCTATTAACACTACTGAGGGAAAAATCCATGAGAATGTGCTTCTGTGTGAATTGAAATGAAGGGGTCATATATGAAAGAATGACACCCTTAGAAAATATGAAAGCAGACACTGTGGAAGACATTGCTATTGCTTTACTAAATACCAACTTCCTTTCTTTTAAAACTCCACCATTTCCCTAGGCAAATGGAGCTTCTGTGCTTAGCTGACTCTGAGCGTTTCCTGACCAGAGATTGCCAACTGTATCAACATGTGCATTGTTTTTGCAATATATTAAATGTTCCAAAGGAATAAGTTGAGATCAACAAATTCAATGCTTTTTTTGAACTGTCATATTGAGAATGTGCCTCTGAAAATGATGAGCTATCATAAACCATGCAGAGTTATTGTAGTTTGGGGTAAGTCTTTCTTCTTCCTCGCCTGGTAGTCATATGTTTTTAAAATCTCTATGAGTAATGTGCTATATTCTCAGATGAATTATTAAATTACGAAAAAGGCACATAGTTTATTCCAAAGTGGTGGTGCCACTTAAAGCAATTGGTAATACTTGTCATTTTCACAAAGAATAACATCCCTCAAAATACTAATGCTAACTATGTGAGTACAAATAAAATACTGGAAAACACACAAATTATAGTTTCATTTCTGACCCTTCCTTAAAATGGATGTCAAGAATAAATCAAATTGTGTGGCAAATGCATACTTTTATGACAATGTTTAGAAAATAATGACTAATACTAAAAATTAACATATACATCTTGCACTTGAACTTGATTTGCCCCACTGTTTTTGCTATTTAAAATCTGTATTTCTGATTGTTTCAAGAGTGGTGGGAGGAAAGCAGCTAAAAGCTCAGTATTCTTTTCTTTCACTCACTGAGCACATTAAAGCTACATCCCCATTCAGCCCCCTCCATTTTTTATGATAATTGAAAGAGTCACTCTGACTGTATCAGGCATCCACAGATGTCATATGCAACAAATGACTGAATTTGATTTATAATTCACAGGGGCAAAACCAGGACAGTGGCTCTAGATAACATATGAAGATAAGAATTGCTATGTTCATAAAGCAATAGATGGAAATGTACACATCTGCCTACACTATGATGAGCTATTGGCAATGAATTATTCATAATCTCATACACAACTCCCCCCCCCACTGTACACTTGGCATCTTTATGTGTAGATTTATCAATAAACAATAGCTGGTTCATGCATGCAGTAGATGTTGCTCTCTTGGCCATTGGACCATTGAATTGACTGCAGACTTGTACATGCTGAGAAGCCTTTTTCTGACTGAGACAGTTTAATGTGTATAAGGCTAACTGCCTTATAGAAGCAGAAGACATCAAGAAGAGGTGGCAAGAATACACAGAGGAATTATACCGGAAAGATATGGAGCTCTCGTACACCCCAGGTAGTGTGGTTGCTGACCTTGAGCCAGACAGGAGTGCCTGGCGTGCTATGGTCCATGGGGTCACGAAGAGTCGGACACGACTAAACGACTAAACAACAACAACAACAAGGCTAACTGCAAGATAAGGGCTGGAAACCTAGATTGTTGAACTACAACTCCTAGATCTCTTACCATTGGCTGTACTGTCAGGAGCTGATGGGAGTTGGAGTTCAACAACATCTGGAAGGCCACAGGTTCCCAAGCCATACAATACATAAAGCATTGTATTATACAGAACACAACATTGGAATCTGCAAATATTGCCCAAGTTATGTATACTAAACATTTTTTCCCTTCTAAAGGAAGGGTCATAGCTCAGTGGTAGAGCACATGCTTTGAATGGAGAAAGTCCCATATTCAATCCATGACACCTCCAGGTAGGGTTGCTAAAGACTCCCACCTGAATTCCTAGAGAGACACTACTATGCATTATAGACAATACTGAGGTAAATGGCCCAATGATTTTGTAAAAGGTAAGTTTCAATAACATGGTTGGGAAAAAATCTAAAGCTTCTTCATCAAATATGTGAGATTGACTCCTTCAAAATATTTAAATTTTCTACACTGGCTTTCAACCCATTCCCAATCACACTTCAAAGTACTGTACTGATGTTATCTCTTAAAGCAAGGGTGGACTATATAAATATATTTATCCTAAGGACACATGCTGTGGTGGTTAGTAGTTGGGGACCACAGGCTATTAGTGTGGTGGTCGGAGCCAGCAGTGTGCATGGCAATTCACACTTCCATTCACATATACACATGCACACACTCCACTGGTACCTAGATGAAATATAAAAACATATTTTTCTGTATTTTCTCCCCCCCTTCCTACTTCTTAAAAACGACTATTTTGACTTTACTACTGCAGATGAAATTACAAAGCAATCTTTTCCCTTTTTTATTTTCCTACCCAAGATAAATTTGAAAGGTGCATTTCCCTGCCCATCTTTCCTTTCTTTTGATCTTCCTCTTCAAATTGCTTTTGCAGACACTTTGAAAGAGTTATTGGTCGTAAAGAAAACCTACCTCCTCCGTCAACTTTTGTATCACTCAACTTTGAACTAAATCAGCAGCTAACTAGATCTGTAGATCAATTGGCTCTTTCTCAGAAGCTCAGCTGCTCTCTGACCATAGTCTGCCAGGTAAAGTGCTGGGTAGCCATTCTAATGGCCCTGCTCTGTGGTTAGAAGTAGGTGATGGCACTGGGTAGCTTCTTTGCTGGCAACAGATTGAAAGGGTTGCAGCATCAATGCTGATGACCAGGAAGTCAGGTGAGAGCAACACTAGCGGTGGCCAGGAAGCTGGCCTGCAAGTTGTGACAATAGCGAGCTCTGTGGAGAACATGATCCACTGTTCCAATCTAACACCTTAACCATGTAATTTAGCATGCCTCATAGTAGGACTGGATCGGCTGCAATCTCTTCCAGCCACCCCTATCCTCCATTTAGACCTCTATTCCAGGGTGAAAAGGGGCAAGCATAAGGACAGAGTGGCATCATGGGCATGGACAGAAAGAAATATGCCTTCAGAGTCATTCCACAACTGGGCATATTGATGGGAGATGTGGATGGATAACTTCCCCTAAAATCTGCTTGTGACAGAGTGAGCCCATGGTGCCAGATCAGTCTGAGAAGACCTTTGCCAGAGATCAGTTAAGGGAGGGAAAAGGGTACACTTGACCAGGGCCCAGGGATGTAGGAATGTGCAGGAACTGGGCTGTTTTAACCATATAACGATGTAAGCCTATTTTTACAATTTTCCAAAGTGGGGAGCAACTCTAAAACAGTATGTAATAGTATGCAAAGGATCGTACTGTATATGGGCATTCAAAGATCATGTATTCTAACTTTGCTTCTCTTCATGGTGAAGAAACCATATATACCTACTGTATATGACAATGTGGGGCTAGAACTATCAGCAAATATTGTAATTCAAGAAGGAATGTGTGTTCAGCATGAGAAATAAGTGCTGGCAGGTTTTCATTTTCTATTTTTCCCCATAGTGCTGAACTTTATGCACCTTATCAATGAGGAATGTAAGTCTAATACAATGGAATGAACTTGGTTTTACTAGAGTTGATGTTTTCATTGTAAGCAGGTTGATTTTTACTTTCTTTTGAAGGTGGGAATAATGTGATAGGTGGAGAGAAAAGCCCAGGTAATAATTAGATAAGACAATGATATGCTGTGGAAGATAGAAAATGTTGATACAATTTTACCTTACTTTGGAATCTCTCATCAGAATGATAAATATACTGAGCCACTACTCTGCCTTTCTCTATCATGTTTGATCAAATCCCACATTCTACAAATAATATCACCATACTGGACCTATATCCAATTCACTCTTAGAGACCAATTTATATTGTCAGATGTTAATAAGCCATTGTCATCACAGTCATATGATTTAGATATGTTTGTACTGTTATGACATTAAGAGTACTCTTCACTTTTGCAAGTTACGTACTTGCAGCAATGCCAAACATTGTTGGCCTGCTGATCAACAGGGATATTTAAATTATACAGCACGACCACTTGCCAAGCATTACACTGAGACAGAAATTACGATTCAATTTTACTCAAACATTATAACAATATTATATAAATATATGAATGAGCATTTGCTGGGACTCTCTTTATTTCTATTTCCCCATGCCTGCAATAAATAAACTGCACAATTCACTGGGGTTTGAACTTACTTAATCCTGTATTTTGTGACCTATCCTCATGCTAAAACAAGTCATTAAGAAAACACTAGCAATGAGCAGAGATAACTATCAGTCATTAACTGGTGCATGTGATGTTGGCTGCGATCCACAGAGACTGGATTCAAAACCCATTAAGGTTCAGCGCAATATGGCAAGCAGACAAAATAAACTCTAGACAGCATCATCTTTACATTTGGGCAGTTTGGCCTCCATTTCTGAATGTCTCAGTTTACATAAGTTTTAGGTGGATTTGGTAGTGTAAACAGAAGAAGAAAGGTTGGTTTCTATGAAGAATTTAGAATATAAAAAATTAAATACTATTTTTCATTTGCCCTTTAAAAGGGTCTGACAGTGATTTATTTGTAAGGTACTATGACCAAATGCAAACATTCTTTTCATTTATATAGTTTAGTCTTAGACTAATAAAACAAAGACAGCATTTTCCCACCAAAGAAACCATAAGGTAGCATTCAGATATGCAGCATTTCACATGGCATGAAGCTGTCTATTTCCAGCCCATTTTTTGAATATATTAGGTTATCTTTGTATGCACTGCATGTGGGCATTTTTTTTTTGAAGAACAGCATCATCAATGTTTTCAAAGAATCAGAAAGTATACCACAAATACTTTCCTCAGTGCTGAAATCTGTTGCTGACAGACCCCAGATAAAAGCAACTGTATTATGTTAAAGAGTAATTTCAAAAAATCACTTACAGCAGAATCTTATGTGCATACTCAGAATAATGTTTCCTGAAGTTCAATGGGTGGTATTCAACTAAGTTTCACTCAAAGTAGACCCACTTAAATTAATGGGCCCCAAGTTAATTATGCATAACTCATATCCACTGACATCAATGTGGCATATAATACAATTTTATGCATCTCTACACGGAAGTAAGTCTTATTAAACTCATTTGGCATTTATAGAAAAGTGTTTTATTACTGATTATTAAATTTCCAGGCTGCCCTTCAATCAAGAATCACAGGGTGGTTTACAATATAAAACACAAAAATATATGACACAGCAACACACACACACACACACACACACACACAGTTTAAAAAGTCATAGTTGGTTTAATTAGCCAAAGGCCTAGGAGAAGAGAAACGTTTTTGCCTGGCACCCAAAAATATGTAACGAAGGCGCCAGGCAAGCTTCTGTGGGGAGAGTATCCCACAAGTAGGGAGCCAACACAGAAAAGGCAGCTATATATCTATGCTGATCTATGGCTAGATCATGTCACAAGTAAATGCTATATATTGATGAAAAATATCAGTGACATGGAATAATTTATGAGCAGCATTTGGAAAAGTTATGAAAACTTACCTAGAGAAGAACGGTAAGTATTATTTAGTAAGTATTAATTATTTATTTAATTTCTTTCATTTAAAAAATATACGTACATTGCTTGATTGGTGGGAAATGGTCATAGTGGTTTATAAAAGATAAAACAGTAAAATCAAGAAAAAAAATCAAAACTCTACTTTACAACATATTGCCAGTGGGTATTATTCACCTTTTTATACAATATCTTGGGTGGGAGGGATATAAATACTTCCCTTCCTGCCAGGAGATTGTATAAAAACTTAGATTTAATATTTTCAAGCACTTTTCACATCTTTGACAGAAAATTTCACTCTTTTCCATTAAGCTGAATTATGTTACACTCTTTAGCAAGAGAAAAATTATAAACTAGTGTAATATGCTCAACAGGAGTGCTGAATTATGAAATGCAACTGTTTTTGAAATTCTCATAATCCCTGAGCTCGCTAGGCATGATGGGAGTTGTAGTCCAAAAACAGCTGGAGACCCAAGTTTGGGAAACACTGACATAGCTCAGAATTGCCTACATCAGGCGTAGACAACACTGTGCCCTCCAGATGCTGAACGCCAACTCCCATCAGCCCCAGTCAAAATAGCCAGCATCTGGAGGGCACTATTTTGGCACTGGTCTACACTGGCTCACAGCAGCCCTTCGGGATTTCACACCGGGGTCTCTTCTAAACCTACCTTGAGATCCCTGCAATTCAACCTCAGGCATGCATGCAAAGCAGATGATCTACCACTGAGCTACAGTTTTGCTGGTTGGGGCTGATGGGAGTTACAGTCCTACCCATCTGGAGGGGCAAAGACAGTTCTACCCAGTTCTTTCACATCCAACAAATAAGAATTCAGTGTTAGAATTGTTTTGTTTGGGGCTGCTGCTTCTACCACATCTATCTCCTGCATTAAAAGGAAAAAAATCAAAATGTAACTCCTTTATTGAAAATAAGAGCACAAGCATTCACATTCTGTAAAAGAAAGCCATGAAAGTGCCTTCCTCCTTTTAAGATGGCTTTGATTCTATCTCTTTGTCTTTTTAATTGGAAAAATGAAGAAGACATATAATTTCTCCCCCCCCCCAAGTGTTAGACCCTCTTTTATTTACTGAGTATAATAGTCACCAAATCATAATTTATTTTCTCATTCAACTGCCAACTATAACAATAATTTAAAACCAGCTAATAAACATTAGGGTTTGTTAGAACTGCTACCGATTAAATCTTAAGTGTCTAAAATGTACACATATAAAGAGAATGTAATTAGAGCTATTTAAAGAAACCATTTTTAACTTAGATTAACCATACTTTCCATTTGCCTCGGATAAACACTCATAAATGAAAACCATTGCTAAGCAAGAAGCAATTACTTCAGTTTAAAATAGTAATACATGCATCCTTCTAAAAAGCCCTGGAAAATCACTTATGTACTGTACAATGCAATTTCAATGCATATTGAGGAAGAAAACAGGATAACATTCTGAGACCTAAGCAAGCTTCAGTCATCTTTGAGGTTAAGTTTGTTCTTGGTCATTTAGAAGCCAATTAAACTAATTTCTCTTATTATCAGAGCTT
This sequence comes from Zootoca vivipara, assembly GCF_963506605.1. Lineage (NCBI taxonomy): Eukaryota > Metazoa > Chordata > Lepidosauria > Squamata > Lacertidae > Zootoca > Zootoca vivipara. Next base: position 50,260,026 of record NC_083284.1, on the reverse strand, counting down.
TCAAAATAATCTTTACAAAATAAAACAAAATTGGCCATTTAAGCTATATTAACAAAAAGAAAAGAGCACTTCATTAAACAGTTCATGAAATGGTGACTGTTCACAGTGTTAATTCTTAGCAATAATTGAGACAAGCTAAAAATGCAAACTAATGGCTGACATATGGCACACTAAATCTAGAAGGGAAAAGACTACACTTCAAGTCAGCCCCTAACCACATGGTACTGAAATACTGCCCAGAGAAATCCTCCACATCTGATCTTATTTTTCTTGCTCTTTGCTAAATAGTCATGGTCAGGATTTTTTTCCCAGCTGGAACTCACCAGAACTCAGTTCCGGCACCTCTCAGGTGGGTGCCATTGCCATTAAAAGCGAACAAGAGAGATGTTCATTGTGAGTTCTGGCACCTCTTTTTTTTATAGAAAAATAGCACTGGTCACGGTTGCTTACATGATACTGCTATGGTGAATGGAACGGGAAGAAAACCTTTCTGTGCTATAATTATTTCATCTCCAAGAGTTGAAACTTTTCACCCACAGTCACACAGATAAGTCATTTTTAGGGATAAATCTACAGCAGGAAATGACCCCCGTGTCTCCTAAAGAGTAGGTCAACTGTGCAGTGGCATTTAGCTATATATCAAGATACCCTGATGATTGGCCTTTGTAGAATAGTCAGTGAGCTAGGACAGGACAGGAGAGTAAAAATCCTATTTGTTGAGATCTAGCAAACCTGAGATCTAGTTTCAACACATCTTGAATTTCTGTCACCAGATAAACTCATTTTATCATAAGTGGAATCACTGCTTTTGGAAGAGGACTCAATGTGCACACACATTTGGTTGGAGGACAACAGGGACAGTACACCAGGGCAGAGAATCTTAAGGTGTACTCGCTGGGATTTATTTTATTTTATTTTATTATTTCGCAGTACATGTTGTTTTATTTTACTTATGCCCTACTCTTTTTACAAATAGCTCAGTCTATGTATGGATCCCAGGAAGCCATCTTGTCTGGGAGTCCTTGAAGACCTCCTCCCAGCCTTGCAGGCCTGTTCCACCTGGCCCAGGAGGATGGGGCCCTGAATGACTCCAGTTGCAGAAGCTGAGACTGCAGAACAGGATCTTGGGGTGTGGTATTATTTAAACGGTTGGGGTGGGTGGGCTGTTGCTGCTATTGAACTTCATTTTTCATATATTTATTTCAGATGTTGTGATTCATGTGGCCATTGTCTTAATTTGGTTGTGTACTTTTTGTTTTTGGCTTTTTACTACTTATATTATGTTCATAATTATGTGTTTTTCCCCATGTTGTAAGCCACCTTGAGCATGGTTTTAACTGTGGAAAGGTGGCATACATTATTTAGGTAGGCAAGTAGCTCTCTTATCCAGGAAACTTACATGGCAAAACCTTCAGACGATCTGTTGACCAGGGAGGTAAAGATTTGCATCCCCATTCCCCATCAGATGCTAGGGGGAGAGGTTTGAACCTCTCCATTTACTTCTGCACTGTGTGTCTCTCATCCGTGTGTGCGTGCGCACGCACATACGCTATTTGTCTAGAAAAAGAGGTGCTGGAACTCATCGTGAAAGCCTCCCTTGTTCTCTTTTCATGGCAATGGTGCCTACCTGAGAGGTGCTGGAACTGAGTTCCGGTGAGTTCTGGCTGAAGAAAAGCCCTGCATTTATATAATATTTATGCCACCACAAAAAATGGTAGTACCTTGGACAGAAAATGTTGTTTGGGAGGCTGAAATGGCATTAACCACCCCATTTTAGAAGAACACACTGTTTATTTGAAGTGAGACCATAGGTTCTTTCTCAACTTACAAGTATCATACTATTTGTAAAAGGAAGCTGTGTGATAAATTAAAACCATTATAGGTATACCGATAATGTTTCTTAATTAAGCAGCTATGAATGACATGTGCTGTATTCACACTAATTCACAATAGCTTGTGTTTAAACTATGCCACATTATCTTCTACACAAAGAAACACTTCATAATCATTACCTTCAGTCTTGAATGGAAATTTTAAATGCTATGCAAAATTGCCAGCTGTGCATTACATAACAGGGCTCTTCATTATTTTCATAGGATAAAGTGCATGACTATAAAAAAAATATGAGGGCACACAAATCTTGAGTATTGCTCATAGAATATGAGTAAGAGGGTACTAGAAAAGTAACAGGTAATTAAAACACAGTAAACAACAAAAAATATTTCAAGAACAGCCATTAAAAAGAAAATAAGTTGAGGCTTCCGGTTGACCGCGCCATCTTTGCTCAGACGGGGGTCCGATCAGCGGAGCGGACCTCGGCGCTTCAGAGGTGGAGGGAATTGCTCCAGCGAAGCAAAACCTCCTTAAAAGCCCCAAATCGAGCTTTTTGGGGACGGATTTTGCCTGGCGGCGCCAAAAGCGGGCTCTCTCCTCCCCGGATCGGCTTTGTTTAAGCCCCCCGAGAGCGAGGAGGTGAACCGCGGCGGACAGGCTGACACTGCTGCTCTGAGAGCGCGAAGCTGCGAGTCTGGGAAGTGGAGGCGGCCAATTCTTCCAAGAATAATTAGCAAATGAATAGACTGTGAGTAATTTGGATTGTTTGGAATTTAAATTAAGGCAATTTGGATTTGGGAGAGAGGGGGAAAAGAGGAAGCCACCCCCCCCCCCCCCCACGGTAACATAAGAGACAGTAAACAGAAACCCGAAGCCGTAAACAGAAGATCTTAACTTAAAAGGATCCCTCAAAGGCATCAAAGAGAATCTCCCCTAAATGCGGGGTGAAAGGGGAGAGAGACTGTGATTTTGAGTGCCCTGCAGCAAGAGGTAAAGACTAAGAAAAACCTTTCTTTTCCTCGGGAGCCGGCAGCCCAGACAACCCAGTGAGTTGATCAGGATTTATAAGTCAATTTTTATTTCATTGTATTTCTGAACTTTGTGGAAATTCTTTTTTGGTTTAAATGTTTGTGAAATGTGAGTTCGAACTTTATTGTCAATAAGACTTGAAGAATGCAGCCAGCTTGTTAAAATGGAGTCGAGAAAATAAACTGTGATCATATTCCACCCCACGTGACAAGTTTTGACCTTGGCAGGATTGAACTATGTCAACAAAAAAGTGTTCCCCTGAGTTCCAGCGGTCTGTTTTGACCTTAATGTGGGAAACAAGAATAGAACTATGTCAAGAGGAGAAAAAACGGCAAGAGTTACAGCAACAATTCCAGATGGTGATGGCAGAATATGATTTTCTAGAAGATGAAGCTTTTGAAACTGAAAAAGATGAATGTGAGAATGACAATGATGGTGACTGTGATTTGGAAGAAAAAGATGAAGATGAGGACTGTGATGATTCAACACAAAATGAAGCACACCACGAAAAAAATGATGACTTTACTCTACAAAAAGTTGGATGGAGTGCCATGCATTTGAGGGGGGCACGATTGGTATTATTGGAACTCCAGAACACCCACAGGGAAGAAGGAAAAAATATGCAGAGAAGAGAAGAAATTCAGGGGTCTTGTATGGTGGCCTGGATGGCAAAAGACTGTAAACAGGGGGTGGGGTGAAGGGAAAGTGATGTTGTGATTATAAGGATGGATTAACAGGTTTATAACTGGTCTGCTGATTATGGAATTTGCTGGATTGGGGGGGTGGAGCCGGTAATCGGGGATGTAAGGTTAAATTGAGAATAGTTATAGTTTTAAAAGTGAATGGATTTTGGAAAAATGTGAAAATATGGAGGCTTATACAGGGAGTAAAAATTAGGCACGGGAAGATAAAATGGGAGTTTGATTTTTCAGTGATTTGAACAATTGATTTATAAGTTGTATAAGATATAAAGGTGTATTTTTATAAAGTAAGAAACTGTTAAAGATGATAAAAAAGGGATGAAAACCGGGGAAGGGGGGGGAGGGGAAGCCCACAAAATATGGTTTTACAATTATGAATGTAAGAAATTTTTTTTCTGTTTTGTACTGTTCTTTTTCTCTTTTTTTGCTCTTTCTTTTTTCTCTTTTTTCCTATTTCAATTTTTTTCTTTTTTTGGTATGACAATAGATGGTTGGATGGATGTCCTCCTGCGTACTGCCCTGGTTTGCTGGAGCTCCCTGGTGGCTTTGGGGTCAGGGGAGGGGGAGGAGGACAGAAATCCAAGCATAAAATGGACCATCTCTGACTGTTCACCTACATGGGATACTTCTGTGGCAGGGGAGGATCCATGTGGGTGGGTGGGAAGGAGGTGGAAAAGGTGTTTATGTATGTACCTTTTTTTTGCAGTTTGTAAAATTAATAAAAAGTATGTTTAAAAAATAAATAAAAAGAAAATAAGTTGATTCACAATGGTTTGGAACATGAGTCAGAGTTTGTGTGCACAATATATGCTTTACTTCTGAATACGAAGTGTCAAGCAAACTTACAAGTCTCCCTATCCACAACTGAAGATGCAACTAATTTTTCTGCCATATTAAAACTGCAAACCAATAGTACTGATTATACTGATTTTAACTTTCACCACCCTTTATCAGCAAACAAATTAGGCTGACCAATGTTGAATCCAAACTAAAATGGGTCTAGATAATTCACTTAATCCAGACCCTTCTGTAGCTGACAAACTTCTTGACCACCACAAGTAAAGGATGCTCACGGTTCAGTACAGTTAGGTAGGTATCTAAAACATCAGGGGTTAAGGAAGGGGCTCTTGAGAGGAATTGCAGCACCACATCATTTGGTCTCCATGTCCCCTGTGGCTCAGAGGAAAACTCAGTAGAGGCATTTAATGGGGCATTATCCTCAAATTGAGAACCTTTCAAGGCAGAAAATGTGTCTTTACCAGACTCAGAGGACCCTTCCAATGCAGAAGTGGTTTGCTATGTGGCACCTAGCCACTAAGCTAGCTTCCCAGCAGATGGGTCACTTACAGGAAGAAGGTGCTGGGAAGGTTGACACAGTGCAAGCACACAGGTAGAGCCAAACTAGTGCTCCTAACAATGCTCTTGCATTACACCCACTGCCTATTCAGCAACAGCAACCCATCTCTCAGGAAGCTAGTGTTATAAGCACTGTCCCAAGATGCAAGACACTTCTACTCTGATGCACATCACTGCTGTCATGCTGTAGAAGGCACTAGCTGCAGAAATACACAACAGCCCTTGAAGATACAGACAGCTTCTCTGTGGAAGGCTAATAACAAGTCTAGACCAGCAAGCCTCCAGAAGACCTCAACATGCTGCTGAGACAACAGTTGTAATTGGGTGAGCTCCCAACTATAGCTGCTTCAGTGATCTGTCCAGGGTCCTGACAGACTGTATTTACCCTTTTCTGATCCTGCATGGCCTATTTGACCTGATGTGATTCTGCCTTACTGGATGTGACTCTGCTCTTCCAGGTGTAACCTTGCTTTTCTTGTGTATATATATAAATGTCAGCCTTCCCTAACCTTCCCTTGGGCCAAGCTACGATAGAACAGATTTACTCAGTTGCTGAGGCTGCAGCAAAGTCTGGATATTATATGGCCGGATATGGGGTATAACTGAGCTTCAATTATCACCTGCTTCCTAGGCTGAATATGGTCTTTTCCCTTTCCCTTTTATTTCTTTTCTTTTCTTTTTTGCAAGTAATACACTAGGTGGCATATATATAGAGCTTCCAGTTCCTTTCCCCAACTAGCTGATTTGGTAGCACAGCAAGGAGTTGATGCTCTTTTTCTTAATGGTCCAGGTGTGAGTTATGTATTAAATACTAGAAAGCCAGTTGTGTGCCTTGGTATATTAACTAGCAGATGGATGCAACTGACTGTGCTTTACTCCCCAGCTCCCAGAAAAAGCAGAGTCAGAGGAGGCAATTGTTGCTCACTAATTGATATTAATGATCAAGATATTAGTTATTTGATTTAGTGAATTCTATGAATTTCTACATATGATCACAATATTAAAAGAAAAACACATTTTAAAATGTGTATCCCAAAATATTTGTCCAGTGGAACAATGTATGTACAAACTACCACATTTGCACGCATGGAACCCTTCTAACAGGCTGCAATACCCTGCCCCCTAGTACATTATTGAGCCCCTCGGACAAGTGAGGAGCAGCAGTAACAGGAAATGGTGCTTTGTGAGTTTTCTCAAAGCTTTCAACAAATGTTTGCCAAAAGATCAAGCCTTTGTGAGTATTCCATCTGAATACTTGCAAAGGTTCAAGCCCCTTTTAGAGCAAGCAGCAAAATGTTCATGGATCTCTACTGAAGACTTATGAGATCTTTTAAATATTTGTTTCATAAATACACAAACAGAGCATAAGTAGAGGCAAAGAGAAATTTCTGCCAGGCTAGCCTATATCAGATTCCTAGAGACATGTCTTGAACCCCTACAGTGATCCCAGTGTTTAAAATGAACTCTTACTTAGCACTTTATCTATGCCTCTATTCTTGTTCTAAACTTCAATAATAGCTGTCTGTTCACACACAAACCGTAAATTACTGGAATGCATTATATGTTGGTTCTCTTTGAAGACAGTTGGGAAACTCCAGCTGGTGCAGAATTGAGTGGCCAGGTTGCTCATCAGGGAAAGACGGTCTGAGACATAATGCCCTAGCCTGACTGCACAGTACACCAGTTACTTTCCAGCCCCCATTTAAAATGCTGGTTTTGACCTATAAAGTCTTATGTGGCTCAGGACCCCAATACCTCAATGACTGCCAGTCCCCACATTAACCAACCCAGACCCTCTTCTGTCGTCTCTTCTGCAAGAGCTATGCAGAGGTTGGCAACATAAGAATGGGCCTTCTCAGTAGTGATTTCCTTTTAATGCAGTTTTCTCCCCAGGAAAGCCTGACACCATCGCCATGTTTTTAGGTGGCAAGCAAAAAACATTCTTATTAACCCAGGTCTTGGGATCTTAATTTTCTGGTTATCTTTTAGTGGGGCAGGGTAGAGGTGGATCATGTGCGTGTATGTTTTAGGGTGGTTTATTCTTAATTTTTGTTTTTGTAAGTTGTCTTGAGTTTCACTTTTCTGAAAGAAAAAAGGGCTAATAAATATAATAAGATAATAATACATCAGTTGGGGAAATAAGATAATAATACATCAGTTGGGGGAAGTTCCAATGGTTCTGTTATGCAGACACACAGAAACACTACAAGCATGTCTCCCAACCATTAGCTCACACTAAGGAAGCATCGACCAACCACTCTGAGCTATTAATAAGTTATCTCCCTAACAAAGGGAGGGCACACCAGTAGCAAACCTAACAATATGTTTGGTGTAGCAGGGATCTGAGATCGCAGTAGCAACATGGGTTTGTGGACTGGGCCAAAACTAATTTTATGATTTTAATGTATCGGCACTACAGGCCTTGATTTCTTTGTTCATGTTTGAAGAATATAAACTGAGCCAGTCCAGTCCCAGACTGCCAGCTGTTCCACAATGACGAGCCTTTCACAGCCTCTGTCATCATTTCAGTCCCACTCCCATAACCTAGCAAATGCCCCAAGAGGAATACTCAGTTACAATGACAAAGGTCATTCAGTGAAAATAGCAAAAAACATAGTGTGTGTTTATTTGTATTTCCTTTTGTACGGGAATCGGAATGTCTGCCTCTCTCTTAATATATTTTCTGACACAAGGTACAATCCTTGCTGACATTGGCTATTGTTTCCTGACATTGTCTGTTAGACTCTGCTGAGAGAGCAGACAGCTACCTGAAAAAACCCTTTTTGTTAATATATGTATTAAGTAAAACAGTTTTAGGGTAGCTGACCTGAAGATTCTTTTAGGAACTGCAGGAGTATCATCTACCATGGGCAAGAGGACCACAGAGATAGTGTGATCAGCTACAAGGGCAAAACAACTCTTTTGCTTCACTGAACAAAGATCTTTTCACTCAAGGATCCCTGCTAGTGGAGTAGTATTGTCAGTGACTTAAAAGGAAAACCACCGGTCAGTCATTTTGTCAGATAATGAAGTGGTGGGTAAGAGATGAAATGGGGCAGAAATCAGCTATATCTATACAGATATAGGCTAAGATCAAAAACTCTGCATGGGAATATTGGGGGGCCCTCGGGATTATCACTTATGAGGTGCAGGGGGCTGTGGCTGAAAATAAAAAGCAGCGACACACCAATGTATGCACACTCTATCACAGCCATATAATCTACAAGCATAAATATGATGAAATAATGGGTAGCAGAAGAATCTATAGCCTCTCTGCATTAAACAGTACAGTAGAACAGCAGAAAATAAACTGTTTCTAATTTTTTAATGTAGACATTTGTATAGACAGACACTTGGTACATGTTATTTTTCAATATAGTGAAAGAAAACTTTACCACCAATATTTAATCCCTACACTCTAGATGTATTTGAGTGCTCTGTAAATATTATGTTAACTAGGCTATAGCACAGGGTATGCCAACGTTAGCCACAAATGCAACAGAATGGTTGAGTTTGGGAATAAGGAATCACTGTAAAACAAGTAACAAGTTGAACTTGGGTTAATTAATGAGCTTCTACCATGTAACCTGGAAATTCTCTTTAAAAGCCTCATGTGTATTGAGGCTAACATCTTTAATTCTGAATAACCAAAATTGTCAGTTTTATTATTCTGTGTATTAGACTTCTCTTAAAATTAAAAACATTCATCAGAAAACTGCTGTCTTTGCCAAATAAAATATTACCCAGTCTTAAATTTAAATATTAAATTATTTAATTTGCAATCTGTGACATGCACAGTATCTGCACATAGCACATACTGTCCCTATACCACACTATGCGTATATAGATAGTTAATTGTAGAAAAACACATTAAAATTTAGGAAAGTAGCACAAAATCTCATAGGAATGTTCAAGTCCTGCAATATATTTATTGGTGGACAAAGATAACAAAAAGATAGCAGGGTGGGGGAGAGAATTCAATGGCCACTTACACTGTAAGTGGTTTTACTGATAGTACGGAGATTCCACTATGTAAATTGTCATCACTCTAGTGTCCCTTAGGAATCTCATAATATCTGTTAGTTGTTTTACCTTAGGATTCAACATGTCAGGTGTCTGAGGGAGTTATTAACAGAGGAGGAGTTATTTTCCATGTATAGATTATTTATTTTATTTATAGAAGTATTTATATACCACAATCTGATAAAATATTAGGGTAGTACACAGCAATATGTAAACCACGGGTGTCAAACACAAGGCCCGGGGGCCAAATCCGGCCCGCCAGACCTCGTCATGTGGCCCGCCGAGCGCCCCAGCCAGCGGGCCCCAGCAGCGGGACCTTGCTGCTGAAGCGCAGCGCCAACAAACAGCTGGGGCCGGGGGGGGTAGAAAGGTGGCTGGAGCAGCGCTGCGTGGAGCGCCCCGAGCCACAGCAGGAGAAGGAGGAGGCAGCTTGCCGGGTCAGCGCCTGGCAGCGCTGCACGGAGAGTCCCGAGCCTCTGCGACGCAGCAGTGCTCTGTAGCACTTTGAATCCTCCTCCTGCCACAGCTCGGCGCCTGGAAACTGCTGCTGCTGCTGCTGCTGAAGCACAGACAAAGCACCCAGTAGCGCCGCGTGGAGGAGGAGGAGGATTCAAAGTGCTACAGAGCACTGCTGCATCCCAGAGGCTCGGGACTCTCCGCACGGCGCTGCTGGGCACCGACCTGGCAAGCTGCCGCCTCCGCCTCCTCTTGCCTCACCTCCTCCTCCTCCTGCCGCGGCTCAGCCTCATGAACGTGAGCTCAGCAGCGGCTCAGCCTCACGAACATGCAACTCTGAGGCTTTACGCACTTCTCCTAAAACGGACACCCGCTGCCTCATGGTGCACGGGAAATGCTTTTTGCCCCTGGGTCCTTTCGCGCTCTTTACTGGCGCTGAATCAAGCGGCGACCCCCCCTTCCCTTTCTTTCTTCCTCTCTCTCGTTCTTATTCTTTCTTTCCCTCTCCTTCCTTCATTCTTTATCTCTGTCTTCTCTCCCTCTTTCTTTTTCTTTCCTTCTTTATTCCTTCTTTCCTACTCTTCTTTCTCTCTCCCTCCTGCTCCCTCTTTCTTTCCTTCCTTCCTTCCTTCCTTCCTTCCTTCCTTCCTTCCTTCCTTCCTTCCTATCTTTCTTCCTCTCCCTCATTCTTATTCTTTCTTTCCCTCTACTTCCTTCTTTCTCCCTTTCCGTCTTCTCTCCCTCTTTCTTTTTCTTTCCTTCTTTATTCCCTTCCTTATTTCCTACTCTTCTTTCTCTCCCCTCTTTCCTTCCTTCCTCTCTCCCTCCCACTCCCTCTTTTCTTTCTTTCTTCCTTCCTTCCTTCCTCCCCTCCCCTCCCCTCCCTCTCCTCAGAAACATAGGATGCTGCTTTATACTTCTGGCCCTTAAACCCTGGAACCAGGAGAGCAGCTCCAGTGAGTCAACCTCAGCCAGTCCCTTTGGTGAAGGGTGGTGGCTCACTGGCAGAACATCTGTCCTGCATGCAGAAGGACCCCAGCATCTCCAGGTACTAGTAGCTCTGCAAAGGTCCTGCATGAAACCCTAGCGAGCCTCCACCACCCAGTGCAGTTACCAAAAATCATTTTTCAATAAATTGTACAATAATTGTACATTTGAATATCTACTTGCCATTATTCTGACTATGTTTCTGCTTTCAGAGCTAGTTATTACTTACATTATTACAAAAAACAGTAATAATTGAAAGCAGTGACAATAATTTATGATAATAAAGAGTGGACACATAGTCCTACAGATACAACCGGCCCTTTGAGGGTGACCAAACTGCTGATGCGGCCCCCGATGAATTTGAGTTTGACACCCCTGATGTAAACAATCAGACATGAAAAACCATTAAAAACAGGACAAAATAATCATGAAAATACCTGGCACCAGGAAGACTTTAAACAGCTACATAGGCCTGTTGAGCTATGCCTTAAGGAAATCATGTATTTAGCTGTAACAAAATATTTATCTGAAAAAGCTTGTTCCTGACATTCTGTTCCTCATAGGACTGGGTGATATCTGGTTTTCAACATCACAATATATCACAAGCTAAATATCTACGATGGCAGAGGAACTAGCTGAGGGTCCTGTCATACCTCCCTGCAGTGGCAGAGGGTGTGCCATGCTCCCCTGCAGCAGCAGCAGAGGGCCTTGCCGCCCCTCCTCGCAGCAGCAGAGGGTCCTGTTGTACCTCCCTGCAGCGGCAAAGGGTCCTGTTGTACCTTCCCACAATGCTGGAGTGTACACCACACTTCCCCGCAGCAGCAGAGGGCTTTGCCATGCCTCCCCATAGTGGCAGAGGGTCCTGTTGTACCTCCCCGTGGTGGCAAAGGGTGTGCCGCACTTCCCTGCAGCAGCCAAGGGCCTTGATGAGGTTCCCTGTGGTGGTGGAGGGCCTTAACATGTAAGGAACTAGTAGATTTAATAAAAGTATTAAATAAACTTCCATATATTATATTTAACACTAGCTGGCCCTGCCACGCGTTGCTATGGCTCAGTCTGTTAAATGGAGACTCAGGGTCCCCCTTCAGACTCCCCTCACCTTCAGAGTCCCCCTCTTTTATGCGTGTTCTGTTTACACAGGCGAATCCCTGTGATTCCCCCCCACCCTGTGACGATCCATGATGAATCACGCCCCCTCTCCCCTCCCACCAGCTCATCCCTGTGACTGGTCCCACCGTGTCCTGACCTACCCTGTCCCCACCCCCCACCCAGGTGAGTCAGTACCTCCATTTGGCCTAGTCTGTAAAGGCTTCAGCCTAGTATGTAAACGGGAGCCAAGGTGCTGTTGAAAGGGAAGGTTTTATAGGTGTAGTACCAGTGTAGCCGCCGCTAGAGGGCGCTGGTTTGCAACCTGGTTCTTTTCCCAGAATGTATTTTCATCTGAGTGGTGTGTTTTGAAACACAGGGTTTTAGGGGTTTTACCTGGCACAAGTGTGACATCTGTCTTTGAAAACAGTACAGGATTGGTCTCATATTTGCATGCAGCATTGTGTCAAAATTTGAACACAATCAGTCAAGCGGTTTTGGTGAAACGTGGATACTAATGGACATGGCCAGTTTACATATATATATATTCAACTAACTTATGAGTTAGAGGGGAATCAGATCTTTGGATACTTGAGAATGATATTCAAATGTTTGTTACTACTGTTACCACCCACCCCAGCACCAGGCGTAGGTAATGCCAGGGGTAGGTAGATGCAATAAAAATGAAGAATGCCAGGGGATGAGGTTGGGAAAGAGACAGAGAATAAAGAATGGTGGCTAAATGGGGGTGAAGAGAGGATTGTCAAAGGAGTGGCTGTGAGACAAACAAAGCAGGAATGAAGTAAGGGCTAGGGCCAACCATTCAGCTCTGCACAACCACCCCAACCAGGAAATTTCTAAGAGCTTCTTATAGCTCTTCCGTAGAAGTCAATTGATAAATGTATGGTACCAAAGGCAATCTATCAAAATAATTTCTCTTTATTTGGGATATGTGCACAACAACTCAGAGATCTGCAGGAGCAACAAAAGCCTATGGCATGCTGCCATGCAAAGACAGTGCCTAATGTATATGCTACTTCACAGACTTCCATTTGGGAATCCCCACGGCATACGTTTTACATTCAGGTTGCATTTGCTCAATTGGGATGGGCATTTAAAAAGTCAAAACATAAGCCTGCTACCAAAATGCCACACACTAAATAAGAAAGCAAAGTGTTAAAGATCTTTTCCTATGAGGCATCCTGCCAAACTCTAAACCTCTATGTTTGGTTATTTGTGTCAGAGACATTTGGTAACTTACAGTATATCAGTATATATAATTCTTACATTGTTTTTAACAAAGAATAGTGATCCTAAAATGACCAACGCTGTAATAATCACAAGACAACTTGAACTGCTTTACATGGATAAACTGCCTTTAATTCCAGACATTTAAAGAAGCACAACCAACCTTATCTTTAGCTATTCAAGTTAAAATTAAATTCCTTAACAACATTGTACATTGAATTTAGTTTGTAGAAATAGTTCAGATTACACAGGTGTGCACTCATGTGGAGACTACTAATTCTTTAGTTATGTACAGAGAATTAAACTCATCCTGGAGACACTCCCTCTCTTTTATTTCTGGCAATACAGAATGTCGTCACCTACTGAGTAGAGAAATGTGGGAAAGAAAAGCCCCTTTCTCTCTAAAGTAAATGAAGGAGAAAAATGATCTGTAAAGCAAGGTTTTTATACAGAGTGACACCAAGGATGAAAAATAAATTCTACATGGTAGAATGGGTAAAGCAGTGGAAATTGTGCAATAATGCTTAGTTTCCTTTTTCCTCCATTCACTCTTCAGTGGCAATAAGATCCTGGTTTTTATGTAGGCAGACAGAGGCTTGAAAGACTCAAGTATATACAGAAGGATGAAAAAGTAGGTGAAACATCAGAATATACTCACATAGCATCAAGGTTAAAAGATGATTTAAGAGAAAAATAAGACACAAGCAAGAAAAAGTTGATTTGAGGGGGGGGATAGGATATAAACAACAAAAGTATCTCACAAGGTCTGAATAACATCCAAGCTGATCCTGCCCTTCTTTTGGAGTCCACCCATGCATCACTAAATACTTCCTTGTGTGGGCTGCCCCTGTAGCAACCACTACAGATTTTGGGTGGGAGGATGGGTGAGGATGCATCTATTATAGGGCAAACACATTTTCCTTCCCACGCTATTGCTTCTCTACAATTTTTATAGAAGACCAATTTTGTATTACAAACCACATACTGGAGTCTCCTCTTTGGCTTCTCACAGTCTCAAAACATTTGCCTGATGTCCCTGACTTGACTATGTGCATTTAATAAACCACTCACTATACAAGAAAGATTACATCATGTTTGCATTCCCCTCGCTTTTGAAGCAAGCCAAAAGAGAAACAAATCATTTATTTTACCACTTTTTGTAGTTGAGGATTTCACTATTTTGTGCTCTTTTTATTTTTGGAACTGTTTCAAGTCTGGCTGCATGCACAAACAGAGCTATCTATTTATGCTACTGTTAAACCCAAAGTAGTGCTTATCACCCATTCCTAAGAAACAGTAGTTGAAGTAGAAAGGGCAGAAGCCAATGTTTTCCATTTCCAAATTTGGCCTAAAGTGATATATATCTTGACAGAACTCTTGAACACTTCCTCTGCATTCAACATTCAAGCAGCCTCACTTTTTGATAATGGCTCTGAAGGACAGATTCATTACCATGCTTTGTCAACACATTTAATAGAAAATATACAGATTCACTAAGAAGCGCCATAGGTTAAACCACAGAGCCTAGGCCTTGCCGATCAGAAAGTCGGCGGTTTGAATCCCTGTGATGGGGTGAGCTCCCATTGTTTGGTCCCAGCTCCTGCCAGCCTAGCAGTTTAAAAGCACCTCAAAGTGCAAGTAGATAAATAGGTACCACTCTGGTGGGAAGGTAAACGGCATTTCCGTGCGCTGCTCTGGTTCGCTAGAAGAGGCTTAGTCATGCTGGCCACATGACCCGGAAGCTGTACACCAGCTTCCTTGGCCAGTAAAGTGAGATGAGCACCACAACCCTAGAGTCGTCTGCAACTGGACCAGGGGTCCCTTTACCTTTACCTTAAGAAGCATCTGGACATTGACACAGCTAGTCATACACAGCCTCAGTTTAGAAACTATGAACTGTTTCCATACTTCAGTGGTAAATATATGACAAAGAGATATCTGTTTCTGCTTATCACAAAATAAAAAGGCCAAAGTGTTTATTGTTTACAACAGTTTTCAAAGAATACTACACTACTTTGTTGATATTTATGGGAGTTCACTCTTCTACTATGCTCCCTAGGAGAAAGAGACTTAGATCCCAGCAGGATCATAACTAATCCCTTCTCCTGCCCTCTCTCCTCAATGGATACCAGAAGCGTATATGTGCTGTTTGCAGCTGCATCTCCGGCTTCAGCTATTTTTCATTCTTTTAGGGGAGGTTGTAGTGGCTTGTGAGCAAAACAAATGAATATAGCTGCATAGGTGTAAAATCTCTTCCTTGCGCACAGACTATATTCTTTCTTCCGTGCAGTTAAGTACTGTATATGGCAGCATTATCTCATTTCTGTTGCTGCACCTCATCCAACATCCACCAACCTCTGTCCTCATGCCTAAACTTATTTTCCCTCACAATTTACTTTGTGAGGAGGAGGAGGAAGAGGAAGAGGTGGTTGAAGCCTGAAGCCTGAGGCAGAAGCTGGTGAAAGATGGGCAAGAGACTATCTAAGCAGAAGCAGGGCCGTCTCAAGCCGGTCTGGCACCCCCACCCTGGTGGGCGGGCACAGCGCGCAGCATGGCTTCCGCACGGCTTCGTCGCGCAGCGCCCTCCTGCCGGCCTGGCACCCTGGCGCCCCGCGCCACCAAGACTACCCCTAGAGCTGGGCCTGAGCAGAAGAGAGCTAGAGCTAGAGTCTACCCTAAAAGAGCTGGCTTAAGACAAATATTGGCAGTGAGGCCATGTAAAGGAATTACTGTAAGTGGTCAGGAGAATTCAGCAAGGAGCTTCTAGAGCTGAGAAATGCTTAAAAACCTGCCTCAAAGGAAGATAGGTGGAATTTACAGAACCTAGTGGTGAGATGGACTGGGGAAGATGGACCAAGGATAAAGGCTTACAATATATATAAAGAAACCAAGTTTAGGATCTAAATTTTATCAGCCTTATGTAAACCTCTGTAACTGTCATTTAAAGATGCAGCAGCAAATACAGGCCACCCCCCATTTATGTGGGGGATACATTCCAAGGCACCACGTGTTTAAGTGAAATCACGTATATTTGAAACATCATTGAAAAAGCCTGCAAACACCCCATTCCACCCCACCCCGTTTTACCCCTTTTTGTGAGATTTTTGGGTCACTTCCGAGTTTGGTGCAATGTACATGTGCGTGGTTGCACACATATTGCATCGCACACATGTAAATGGGAAGTTGCCTGTATAATTAAATCTTAATGGTAAATTCAGCTCTTACTGTATCTTTATCACCTTATCATCCCTTTATAGTAGAGTTGACTGCTGCAGGAGTCTTTAGCCCTGGGGCATAGTGAGGCAATGTGACCTCTTAACAGTGGCATCCTCACCTTCCCCTGTTTGCACTTTGTATGGAGTCAGCAGACAGATGGACCCTTCAAATGTGGCAAATTGGAGAGGAAGAAGAGGGCAAAGAGAAGGTAGGTACCACCAGGCTGAAAAACACCACTGTGCTTATTCTGCACTGCTATGTGTATACTAGGGCTCACTTTTCTTTTCATTCAAAGATTTAATCCACTCTGCTGATAGTGATGCCTGGTAATAGAAAATGAGTGTCACTGAATGCAAGGAATCTTCTTGTTCCTGTTCTCCTGGTTTAGTGTCACTGCATGTGAGGCGGAGGGTGGG
This sequence comes from Zootoca vivipara, assembly GCF_963506605.1. Taxonomy (NCBI): domain Eukaryota; kingdom Metazoa; phylum Chordata; class Lepidosauria; order Squamata; family Lacertidae; genus Zootoca; species Zootoca vivipara. The sequence continues at coordinate 50,243,675 of NC_083284.1, read as the reverse complement.
GGGGGGGAATGAATTGACCAAACCAGATCGCTGATAAAGGCTACCATTTATGAAACATCAAATCTGCTGCCACAGCTCTGGATTAAAAATGCTGACCTTAAAAATATCTACTTCCAAACAGTTTTCTTCTTTGTAAATCTAATAAACTGCTGCCTATTTTGCTCCCACTCCCTGACAGAAATAGGATAATGTCACTTTTCAAATAAATTCTTACTTATTTGTAACATCTTTTGATGGGTTTATCTACTGCCAACCAATAATGGATAACTTTCCAGGTGAAGTCAGTCATGTCAGACCTTTAAATGAGAACATCGTTGTGGGGAGTCTGCTACACAGGCAGGAAACTGGAGCCTTGAAAGAGAGTTCTTTTAATTTTTTAAAAATGTGTCTCCTATCCACAGCTGGAATGGATAAGATTCACTTTTCATTTTCTTTTGATTTTAAGAAGTATGGCTCATCTATGTAGAAGGTTATTACTGTAATATGCAGGTGTTTTCAAAATGGGTTGAAATCCAGGCATTGATCATAGAGAGTTTCAATATATTAAAGCAAATGCACCAATTTTCAGTACATAATACAATATAGCAGGCTTTTAACCAGTTGTATACCAGGGTAAAACCTAAGGATTTTCTCCTACTAAAATAACATCAAATACATATTCCTGTTCAACACAATGCTTTTTCTACAGTTAACATATAGATGCATACAAATATGTTATATATTATTTTGTGCCAATGTTTGCAAATATAAAGCCGCAATCCTATACCACTCACTTGGGAGTAAGCCCTATTGAACTCAAAGTGACATACGGTACTTTTAGATAGGCATGCACCAAAAGAACTAATCCTCAGTTAGGAAATGTTAACAGTGCCAATCTTGAATACTACGTCTTATTTAGGCTGCAATCCTATAGTTGCTTACATGGAAGTAAATTCCATTGAACTCAGTGGGGATTGCAGCTGAATAGACTTGTATCATTAGTGATGGCAATTATAGAATTAATATCACTCCACTGTTCATAAATAGCCTCCTACATATACATTGTTATATGGAATACAGGAAGCTGCCTTACACCAGGTCAGACCATCTATGGAGCCCAGTATTGTCTGCTCTGACTGGCAGCTGATTTCCAGGATTACAAGCAAAGGTATTTTACCTCACCTTTCACTTGAACTTTTTAACTGGATAAACCTGACACCTGCTGCACGTACAACACATGATCTTAGCAACTTACCACCAAGCTATGGTTTCTGCCTAGAGCAGCTTGTACCTCCACTAACATTTTTAATACACAGAGTAAGTTTTTATTGTATAATGCAGCTCTTACAATTCCGAAGTGTTTTAGACTCTGCCACAGAAAAATATGGATGAAGCAAGCAGAGACTCTGGAAGAAGCTGTTTCAGTATAGACACATTTAAAATTATAGAATCATAGAATGGTAGAGTTGGAAGGTACCATGGGGGTCATCTAGTCCAGCCCCTGCAATGCAGGAATCTTTTGCCCAACGTGGGGCTTAAACCCACAACCCTGAGATTGAAAGTTTACCAACTGAGCTATCAACAACATTATATTGCTGTCTGACAGCATTGGTATCTCTTAGAATTTTGAAGTGTCAGGCATAGCTCTAGTGGCTTTAGCCCAAACGTAGCAGAGTTTTCCTGCACAGCGCAGAAGCTAGTTGAGGTGGAAATGACTAGTCGGCTAGACGCAGAATAACTATTTACAGGATTTATTAAAAGAAAATAAAAGCAGCAGAGTTTCTGCATACAAAGCAAAGCAAAATAAATCCTTACTCTTTCTCTCTCCAACCATATACACAGCACTCCTACTCCTAACACCTAACAAAAACCAACTGTGCTAGCATTCCTAGATAACAGTTCAGTGCTGGTCGTTAACCAATCAGAGAGAGTAGTTTCCAGGTCAGGCAGACCTTGGCTTTCTGCCAAGAGTAAATTGACACTGCCTTGAGTTAATTGTGTGAAGCAAGAATCTGTAAGTTTCCCATGAGAACCAATTAACCAATTAACAGAAACTGAACAGTATCATTAGCAATTTTTCAACTGATTGACTTATGAACAACTGGGGAAACAGCTTTTTGCATAGGAGAGTTGAGGAGAAAGACAGGAATCCCATTTACATTAGTATTTTGTAATACTCTGGAGGTCTCTATTGCATTAGAAATAATTGTGGACATGAAGATGCTGTTCTTACTGTGAAAAGTCAAGTGAGCAACAGAGCGAGCAGGAGACTGGCAGAGCTACCTGCAGAGGATACCAAGTGGGATGGCTGTAAAGATGACATAATTAAAATGAACAATTAGTTCTGATTAAGAGCTAGACTCTTGATGGAAAATATGCTATAATCATAAAGGATACTAATCCAAACAATAAATTTGTTTTCCAAGGTTACTGCCAGTTTGCTTTTGGTAAATATTTCATTTTGTCAATAGCACCATCCATGTATGTATACTGTACTGTATATGGAATCTGGTGATATTGTTGATCCATCAGGAGTGAGGCTATCAAAAATGTGGTTTATGGCATGTGACTATAGTGGCAACAAAGAGGCTGGACAACTGTCATAGCTGTTGTTACACTGGGTTGGGCATGAACTATACTGGTTTGGTATAGGGACCCAGGTGGCGCTGTGGGTAAATCCACAGAGTCTAGGGCTTGCTGATCAGAAGGTCGGCGGTTCGAATCCCTGCAGCGGGGTGAGCTCCCGTTGCTCGGTCCCAGCTCCTGCCAACCTAGCAGTTCGAAAGCACATCAAAGTGCAAGTAGATAAATAGGGACCGCTCCGGCGGGAAGGTAAACAGCGTTTCCGTGCGCTGCTCTGGTTCGCCAGAAGCAGCTTTGTCATGCTGGCCACATGACCCGGAAGCTGTCTGCGGACAAACGCCGGCTCCCTCGGCCTATAGAGCGAGATGAGCGCCGCAACCCCAGAGTCGGACACGACTGGACCTGATGGTCAGGGGCCCCTTTACCTTTACCTTCACTGCTTTATAGTTTTTGATGTTTTCTGTTTTAGGATTCTTTCAGGCTTTAAAAATTTTTGAATTATTCTTATGGTGCTTTATTATGCGATACTTGCTTCTTTTGAGAGTTATTACCTTAGTGTACAATACAAGACAGCTCATGTCTTCTTTACCAGGTGTGCACGAAGGGGCAAAATGTAGCCAGAACCTTCTGCTACACTCCCCTCATATTAGCTTGTCAAAATAGTCACATGACAGATAGATCTTTCTTTCTTTCTTTTTTGATGAATTATCTTCAGTGGGGAAAACAATAACCTTTGTATTTACTAAATGTACTTTAGATTTTAGGATCCAATCCTGTGAATAAATTCAATCCTGTGAAATCACAAAGTTATAAGTATGTACACATTTTTAAGAGGTGTACCCATTGATGCAGGGATGTGGGATTTGTGGCCCTCCAGTTGTTGGACTGCAGCTTCCTGCATCCCAGCCATCATGACCAATGGTCAGGGATGATGGGAGTTGTCATTCTGTAGTATCTGGAGGGCCACAGGACCCAAACCCCTGCATAATGGATCTGCATTCACATTGTTTTGGAAAGACACAAAAACTTCCAGTGAATTAAGCTCAAGAGCAATCCGTCTTGTCCCCCCCAAAAGTCCAATTGAACTAGAAGCTAGTTGTTCAGAGTGCTGGTTGGTTAGCCCCTTTACCAATCACCCATGGCTCTTCCTCATTCCCAAACAGCTGTCGATTGGCTAGCCCTTGCTGCAATCATGAATCCTCCCCCACTATCCTGAATAATTTGTATTCTTGAACCTTGGCTACAGGATGGTAGATGGCAAGTGTTATAATATGTATAGGAAGAGTGAATCGCTGTTCATAACTAGAGCTGTTGCCAAATTTTATTTAAAGCAAAATCGGGAGTGAATTTGGTACTCAGGATAAAATAGCTGAAGAATTTGGGGTGAAGCCATAAAGGGTTTTTTGTGTATGTCTGCTTTGCTGTCAATGGTGGGTTTTTGTTGTTGTTGTTGTTTTTCAAGGGATGCATGTGTACCACATCCCTAAGTTGTCACAACCCTTAACTCCACTGAAATTTTGAAGGATAGTAGGTATTTTTCACACATTCTTATTCATAATGTATAATACAATCTTGAGCTATGTGTGTAACGAAAAATAGTGACCAAACACATCTAACACAGTTGCCATAGCTGCTAAATGCCAAAGTATATTGTAAGGTAAACAACATATGATAAACGTACAATTTCCCCCCCAAATCTTCTACCGACAAAGTATTTAATGTAGCTTCACAGCATCAAAGCTTAATGTCAAAGTTGCTCTCTGTGAATCTCATTATTGAACTGACACATAACTGGTCATTTCTAGCCAATTTAAAATCAGGTGGAACCACATATATATTTTTTGTGGTGGATCCAAGAGACAAATAAAAAAATAACTAACGAAACACTCATTTCCCCCATAACTATACAAAATGTCTAACTACTGTTTGACAAGTTGGGTAACTAGTGCTGAGCAGCATTAGCAATTGAAGGCTTGTATTGGTTTTAATGAACTCAAAGAGAACTTTGGTGAGTAATCAAATTACAACACATCACTGTACATGTTTGCAACAAGCTGATTAGATAAAACGGGACCAGTTAATTCATGTTAATAATTCAAAAGGAATAGAAGCACGTTTTGAATATGGCATTCAAAAATGTCAGAAAACTGAATATATTTTGTATTCAGGTTCTGATACTCAAATGTGCACCTACTATGCCTGTTACAAGGGGAACATACTTGTATAACCTGTGTGGTTTTCCTTCAAAATAACCATTAGCCAATGGCTTCATATTTTCTTTTCAGATTATGTATGAATATTGTCCTAGCCCTTTCTTAGTAGCATTTAATATTTTGAAGAGAAAAGGCTTGAATTATGCAGGTGTGCACCCATGAGCCCTACCTTAAGTCTATTATTTGCATTAAGGTATAAAAACCACAGTACAAAAATTGGCCCTTGGGTTGTCTGTTGTGGTTATAAAGCTAGAAGAGAACAACAGCTAAAAGACACTGTTCTATTCAGATTTAGAATAATGCCCCTGAAAGTGTGACTATCAGAAGCAGGAAACAATTGAAATAAAAATTCAGCAGCTAAAAATCATATTAAACAATAGAAAGGATTCAATAATAAGTATGCTGGAAATTATTGGGTTACTCTATCTCTGACATTGTTACAAGTTGACAGTCCACAGCAGGAAAGTGTTAACTGCCTTCAGTGGTATTATGTGTGTGGTGGTGTATGCGGTGATATTTATTTATTTCTATCTTGCTTTTTTATAATTCAAAAAGGCTAACACAAAACCCATAAAGCAGCAACCAATAAAATACATAAAACATTAGCATCAGCATTCTAAAACCTAACATGCACCAGGGAAAATTCACAAACTTAGCTTATTATCTTTCTGTGAATGCCTGTCTAAGAAGAAAAGTTTTCACCATCTTTCAAAAGACTTCTAGGAGGAGGCCTTGAAGGCAAGCTTGAAGGTAGAAATGGTTCTATAGGTAGTTCAGGGAACATGTTCCATTCCATCAATAAAAGACACCATAGAAACAATGACATGAATGCTTGTGAGAAAACTTAATGTGGATGGAAAACTAACTGCATTGCTGAAGGAAAATCTGCTGCTGCTGGTCCTTATACTGAGGGATGGGGCCATTTTAAACACCCTTTTAGTCCAAATAGAATTAAGAGGTTGAATGTTATAATCTAATTGTATGCAAATTATGTACATCTGATTCTCTTTGTGTGGGTATCTCTCCAAGTGTAAATGCAATGTGAGAGGAAAGAACATGAGTGTCATGATCCCAATAAGGGGAGGGCAGCTGGCAGCCCTAAAGGAAGGAAGAATATGAAAAATGGGGCAGGGCCTCCCCTGGGGTTCCCAGGGAACCTGCTGAATAGGGAGGGGGAGAGAGAGAAGGGAGTGTGAGAAAAATATAGTGGAGAGAGAGAGAGGAGGAGATTGTGGGGCAGGATACCCTTGCCTATCTTCATAGCTGCCAAGTTATCCCTTTTTTTCAGGGATTTTCCATTATGCTGAATAGGCTTCCTCGCGAGAAAAGGGAAAACTTGGCAGCTATGTATCTTGGTGGCTTAGAGTCTGAAGGGAGGCATAGGTGGTTAATTAGCAGAAAGGATAGAGTGTTTGAAAGAATCATTAGTGGATTTTAGAGGTACTAGGCCAGTAATATAATTAGAGGTAATAGGCCGGTATAGGAGCAACTGTTAAAAGAGTATTTGATGAACTTTACTATATTGAAACCACATGCGTATGTACCTTTAATAAAGAAACATCTTTTATTCCAAACCTCATCCTTGTCTGGAGTAGTGAACAGTTACCAGTCTGATTACTGGTTGGTGGTAGCGGGATAAAAAAGTCGTTTGGCAGGCATCAATAGACCGTGAAACGTCTGGGGGTCCTGCACAAGTCTAGGTGACTGCGACACTTGGGTCTGCTCATACTCAGCTGGCTTCAGCCCTGCATGGCATATTCTTCTCTCAACAAAAAGAATATTCCTCTGCAATATATAAAAATGCAGGTGTAGAGGTACCATGTGTCAAATGATTAATTGTAAACTAGACTAACAAACACAAGCCACTTATACTGACTCATCCATGCACTTTGCTACTAAGATAAGTTAAAAAGGGTTGGGACTACCTGCTTGCTCCACAAGGCATTGCTCACTGTACTAGGCCCTTTACGGCCTAGGACTTTTGTACTTACGGGACTGTCTCTCCCGGTATGCCCCGCGGAGGACCTTAAGGTCCATAAATAGTAACACCTTAGAGATCCCGGGCCAGAAGGAAATCAGATTAGCCTCAACTAGAACCAGGGGCTTCTCAACACTGGCCCCGACCTGGTGGAATGCTCTGTCTCCTGAGACCAGGGATTTGATTTCTTTCCGCAGGGCCTGTAAGACAGAGTTGTTCCACCTGGCATTTGGCCTGGAGCCAACCTGATCCCCTCCCCCATTTTCCCTTTCTTTTTTACTTTTGTATGAGGCTGCATTTTTAATTTTTAAATTTAAATTTAAATGTACTGTATTTAGTCTTGTTGTTGAATTGTTTTTTAACTAGTTGTTTTATATTTGGTGTTAGCCGCTCTGAGCCTGGCCTTGGCTGGAGGGCAGAGTATAAATAAAAATTTATTATTATTTATATTCTTATTCTTATTCTTATTCTTATTATTAATGAGATTGGCCACTCCCTCTGCTAGATGTTAAAAGCCATGGAGGTTCTGTGTACATGCAATCAGCCAGACCTTATCAAGCACACTGTCCATATCCTACAGTGACAACAGAAACCTTCCCACGCTCCTTGTCACTTTCAGCACCATCCAGTTTGCCCCAAACTCTCCCATCTCCATCCCCTCATAGCTCATCCCAATCCCAAGATCCTGCTGCCATTTGCAGAGAAGGAAATGAAGAGGATTGAGTCTCCCCCCCCTTCACCCTGTAGAAGCTTCCTTCTGTTGACAGTTTGTTCCCCTCTCCTCAGTCAGCAGCAATGGCAGTGGAATCTTGAGATTGGGGTGAGCTGTGGGGGAACAGGGGGAGTTTGAGGCAAACTGTAGGGGGTGAGGGTTGACAACAGGATGCAGGGTTGAAGGAGTTGAGAGGGGTTAGCAGAGCTGGCTGAGGTGTAAAGAAAGGAGGTTTGGGAAGTGGTTGGAGGGTTTGGTGGGGTTAGAGGTAGGTGGGATTGGTGGCAGCCCCTAATAAATAAACAATTGCCTAGTTTTGCTAATGAAAATTGACTTTTCAACTCCTTCAAGAATTGCAATGCAGCCACTAATAACAAGGTTAAAAGAATAGTTTTAAATTTTGTTAGAGACCAGAAAACAACTCATTGAGCTTTTCTAATCTCATGAATATTTTTGCGGTGGTCCTGCATTGAAATCAAAATTTTAGTTTATTGAAGACTAAAATGGCTTTGCTGTGCTGCATTTGCTAAACAGGCTTTTCACAGTTCTGTATACTTTTAACGTGTCATTTTACATGTGGTCACAACCCAATGTATATTGCAAAGCAATGAGAAAAGAGAGAATAACTACAGAGTAAACATATGCTGCCTCAAAGGCTAGTTTATTACAGCAGTCTATTATAGAATGAACAGCATCACATTTGAAGTGTGCTGACTAGTCAAAGTACTTTTTGGATACTACTTCTACAGATTTCTAGTTACCAAATTTCATTCACGGTTGCTCAGGAGAACATTATTTCCATCATAGGAAAGGACATATAGTATAAGTCAGCCCCCATGAGGAATGTCAAACACAATACTAAAAACAAAGCAAAAACTGAGAATAAAAACTGAATCCAATAAAAATTGTAGATGAAATGAAATATGGCAACCTATGTCTGAGTGACACAGGGTTTATGAGGAAAGTAAAAATCTTACAATAAAAGCACAGTTAATAAAAACCAGAAGTGATAATGTAGATTTTATGGCAACAGATTTTTGTTTTAGAACGCTGCATTTGGATTTTTCACTTTAGAAGCTTTGAAAACTGAGGTAGGTACAACTAATAAATTGAGACGTGATACTCTTCTATCTAAAATAGATTTAATACATAAACATGGATAGGGTGTCTGACAATATATCAATCTGCTGCTTTCTTTGTTGTAAATGGAGTGTAATAGATGTGAATATATAGAGCTGAATAAAATAAAAATCATAGCGGCACTTTGGACTATTTACTGTCAGCATAGGGTTAACAAGTGAACACTCAGAGCTGACTGATTTGGACGGTGGCCCAGAATTGGGGAATGCAGAGGGGGAGCAGAGTGAATTTAGAGAGATATCAGGAAACAGCTCTCCCGAAGCTCTTAATAATCCACTCGGCGTGAAGCAGAGACGGAGGGCTGGATTACAAGAAAGGGGGAGGCTGACGTCACTTAATAGAAGGAAGAAGGTGTGGTTCCCACAGAGGGATAAAGGGAGGTGGAACAACGCTGAGGACTCAGATGAGTCATCAGACTAGTCGTAAGTCAGTGAGAGCCGTGGCTTGAGACTGTAGCTTGTATTTGTTATTGTAAATAAAACTTCTCTTCAACGTTGAAACGTGTGGGCGTTTTGAGGTCGAGACTAACAGCATGACTCATCTCTTCATTATCTACTGCTGCTGAAACAAGCCAACTGATTAAAGGAAAGAATGGAGGACGAGATGCAGAGGCAGGCGGCACTGCAACAGCCGGTTGTGCAGCAAGGAGCAGCAGCAACCCCACCAATTATGGACCCTACACAGATTCTTTGGGCAGAGAATCAAGAACTGAAAATGAGATTAGCACGACTGGAAGGAAGGACGGAGGAACAGGCAAAACAGCTCTCTGATTTATCCGGTAGGCAAATGACAAGAAATTTGATACCCCTTCCTCCACGATTCAGTGGGGACAGTGCAGAGTATGATTCCTTTCGGGCTGCCTGTTTGTATTACTTAAGACTTAAAGGGGAAGAATACAGAGATGATGAGGCCAGAATTGCTACAGTGCTGGGGCTTTTAGAAGGGGTGGCAAGGCAATGGATTACCCCTTATATGATGGCCGCTGATCCAGTCCTTAAGAGCTTACCGGCATTTTTGAAACTCATGGACAGTACATTTAAGAACCCAGCCCAACAGGATGTGTTGGAGCAAGAATTTTTGAGTCTCAGACAAGGGAGAGGAAGTGTAGCTCAGTACTGGTCTAATTTTGTGATGTATGCCAGACAATTGGGCTGGGAAGGAAAGGCCTTGGTAGGCTTGTTCAAGGCGGGGCTATCTGAGGAAATTCGTGATGAGTTGGCGAAGATGCCCAGATTCAACACCTTAGAAGAGCTGGGACAAGCCGCATTGCAACTAGGCCTGAGGTTCCGGTCGCGGAACAAGATGCGAAGAGGCTTAGGGAGATCAGAGAGTCCCAGAAGCTTTGTGCCATTGGAGACTAAGGGTTCACTGGCTCAGGATGAAGAAGAGCCCATGCAATTGGGTGCTCTCAGAGGGGGCAGAGTAACTGGCATTACACGGGCTGAGAGGGAGAGAAGGCGAAGAGAGAGATTGTGTTTCAATTGTGGCGCAGCTAATCACATGGCCCGGCAGTGTACTGTGGGAAGGCCACGAGGCACAATATCTGGGACGGATATAACAGCACCAGAAGAATGCAGAGAGCTGCTGTCGGGAAAAGAGAAGCCCCAACCCGTTCTGGAGGCCTCAGGTTGGGACGAGAGGAAGCAGCAGGGCCTCCACCGGGACCGGTCATACCAGTAATCACTGTGCGTGCGATGCTGCGACTCCCAGATGGAAAGAGTGAGCGTGTGGAGATTCTTATAGATTCTGGAGCCTCCACAGATTTTATTGATGTAGACTTGGTGAGTAGGCTGGGAATAGAAACACAGTCATTGGAAGAGCCTTTAGAAGTTCGAACTATTGATGGCAGATCACTGCTATCTGGTTGTGTATCGGAGGCCACTATGCCCATCGGGTTAGAGTTGCCAGGCCATCGGGAAGTTATTGCGCTTCATATCACAAGATTGTCATCCTATCCCATAGTTCTGGGAATGAGCTGGCTGGCGCGACATGATCCATTGATCTCCTGGGGTCAGAGATCCATGACCTTCTCATCGGTATACTGCAGATTAAACTGCTTGGGAGTCAGGCCGGAGAGTAGTAGTGAGGCCAATGAAACAATGGTCTCAGGGCCTCTGACGGGGAAGGAGACGCAGATACCGCCTCAGTATAAGTCCTTCAGAGATGTCTTCTGTGAGAAAGAAGCGGATCGGCTGCCACCACACCGACCATACGATTGTAAGATAGATCTACTGCCAGGAGCAGAAATACCAACCAGCCGTTTGTATTCAATGTCCGAGGTAGAGTTAGCTGACTTACGGGAGTTCCTGAGGAAAAACTTGGAGAGGGGGTTTATAAGACCAACAAAAGCTCCAGGAGGAGCTCCTGTCTTCTTTGTAAGCAAAAAGGGGACTTCTGAGAGGAGGCTAGTCGTGGATTACCGCCGGACCAACCAGAGCATGATTCCTAGTCGTTATCCATTGCCAAGAATTGGGGATCTGCTGGAGAGGTTGAGAACGGCAAAGATTTTTACAAAACTAGACTTGAGAGGGGCTTATAATCTGATAAGAGTGAGAGAGGGAGATGAATGGAAGACGGCCTTCAACACCAGGTATGGAACATTTGAGTATCTTGTGATGCCATTTGGATTGCAGTCAGGCACGGCCACCTTTCAGGCATTTATCAACTACGTGCTATCAGATCTTATTGACAACTCGGTAGTATCCTACTTGGATGATCTCTTGATTTATTCGGAGAGTCCAGAAGAGCATATACAACATGTGAGCGAGGTGTTACAGAGACTGAGGGAACATCGACTGTACGCCAAATTAGAAAAATGCCAATTTCATGTGACGGAGGTCGAGTTCTTGGGTTATAGGATCACCCCAGAGGGGGTGCACATGGATCCAGAGAAGGTGCGGACGGTGTTGTCATGGCAGAGCCCTAAGTCTCGAAAGGACGTGCAGAGATTCTTGGGATTTGCTAATTATTACAGGCGATTTATACATCAGTATTCAGGAATCACGGTGCCAATAACAGAGTGTCTGAAGGGTAAAAAGGAATTCCGATGGACCGAAGAAGCTCAGAAAGCCTTCGAGAGGTTGAAGAGCATGTTTGTAGAGGAAAGGTATCTGGCTCATCCGGATCCTTACAAGCCGATGGTGGTGGAGACAGATGCGTCGGATAAGGCGCTTGGGGCAGTGTTACTACAAGCAGATGAAAAGGGGGAACTGAGACCGTGTGCTTTTCATTCAAGGAAACTAAACTCGTCTGAACAAAATTACACCATATGGGAAAGAGAGTTGTTAGCCATTAAAGAGGCCTTGCAAGTATGGCGACATTTTCTAGAAGGAGCTCAACATCAGGTGGAGGTGCGTACTGATCATAAGAACTTACAGTACTGGCAAACGGCACGTCATTTGAACCAACGTCAAATCAGGTGGGCACAGTTTTTTGCCAGGTTCAACTTCAGGATAAAGTACGTGACAAGTGCGCAGAATCAGGGAGCGGATGCCTTGTCCCGTAAGCCAGAATATTTTGGAGCTGAGACAGGAGGGGAGCAACGATTAATTCTTAAACCTGAGCAACTGCAGCTTGCAGTGGGGACGGTAGTGGAACGGTCTGAGTTTCAGCAGCAGACGCGGAAAGATGTGTTCGCTCGAGAAAAGAGAAAAGCCATACAGAAGGGGGAGGCCCAGGCAGAAGGTTTTTCAGAGCGAGGAGGGTTGTTGTACAAGGGGGAAGCTCTCTATGTGCCAGAAGGTGAGCTTCGGGCAAAGGTGCTAAGACAATGCCATGACTGCCCAACGGCAGGCCACTTTGGGCAATGGAAGACAGAACGCTTAGTGTCCAGAGAATTCTGGTGGCCGCGTATGCAGGAGGAAGTCAAAGAATACATCAGAGCCTGTGAGGTTTGTCAACGGGTGTGAGGGACAGGGGATATCGCGAAGCCCCTCCCCTCCTGAGTTCAAGCCCATCCCCGAGCACAGGGGAAAGCAGAGAGAGTTCCGATTCCAATGGGGAAGCAGGAAGTCGTGTCCGAGGCTCAGGCAAGGTAGAGGAGCCAGGGTCCCAGGTGGGACAGGAAGGGGCGAATAAGGGGGGGAGACCCATCCCCCCAACTCCGGAATTACGCAGAAAGAGGAGGGGAAAGAGGATGGGTCTGCCAAAGCTTTTGTGTTGGAGAAAGACGCGCCAAAAGCCATTCGGAGGTTCTGGAACCGACTGACCACATCACTCCGTGTAAATAGCAATGACTTTAGCACTGTAAATACGCAGCACCAATAAAAGAATAAAATGCAGAGCTGCGTAGCGTCGTTACTCTGAAGTAGCCCACTCCGGCCACTGTGACAGCAACCTCCGAATCCTTTTTTGGGCTACTTTGGAGTTGCCGGGATGAGCGTGTCAGAGGCGGAGAGATGGCGGCAGATCGCGGAGCAAGCCCAGCAAGAACTGCAGCAGCTGTCGCTGCAGGCGCAGGGGGAATTGAAGGCAGCTAAAGAACAGACTAAGAAGGTCCAGGACGACCGGCTACAACTTGCGGAACAGGTGAGAGCGCTACAGGAAAGAGAGCAGGAATTAAGGGCGGTGGCGGTAGACCTCCAAAACAAGCTGGATGCAGAGAAAAACAAGGCGGGAGGGGCACCCCAAGTCCAAGTGCTGCCAGGAAGGAGAGCCGGGACCCTAGTAAGCAAGTTCAATGGAGACCCGAGGGAATATCAGGGCTTTGAGACTGAGATTGTGTATGCTCTTGAGCTGCACCACGATGAGTTCCCTGATGATGAGCACAGGGTAGCGTTTATTGTGGAGCACCTTACCGGGGCAGCCAGGGAGTGGCTAAGACCGTTAATCGCAACAAAGAATCCTTGCATGAAGAATGTCAAACTATTTCTAGAAGGTTTGAAAACGATGTATTCGTCCGATAGTCATATGGACCAGACTAAGGAGGAACTTCATAATTTTCGCCAAGGAAATATGACAGTTCGCGCGTATTGGGCGAAATTCACCATGCTGGTGCACAGATTGGGGTGGGAACTGGAGTCACCCCCAATGCAAGCGGCGTTCTACTTGGGGTTGCATGAGGAGGTGAAGGATGAGCTCTCGAGAGGTCCAAAGCCCAGTAATATGGATCAGCTGAGCAAAGCGGCTCTGGCGGTGGGGGTGAGACAGGAATCCCGGTGGAGCGACAAGCAAGCAACGCGCGCAAAGCGGGCTTGGTTCCCACGGTCGCAGGAGAAGCCACTCCCCCAACAACCCTTTCAAGCCACGCCTGGGGCCAGCCAGGACCAGGAACCCATGCAGATTGATAGCGCGCGCGCGGGGGCTTTTCAAACCCCAGCGGCGCCAAGACGCAAGGAGGGAAGGGGTGGGAATTGCTTTCTCTGCAACTCCCCCCAGCATCTCGTCAGAGACTGCCCACATCGCAGGGAGTGGCAAGGAAAGGCGGGAACGGTTGTGCCCTCCCCCACTGACGCAGCACCACAGCAGGGAAATAGGAAAGCCTGGCTGCAGGAGACAAGGGGCAGCAGCCAGGCACAGTCAGCAGACAACAGCCCCAGCCCACCCACCCGCACAGAGAGGAGCAGAGCCAGCCCACCCCTCCCAGAGCAGGAGTGGTTCTAGAAGTGACGCTCACGCTCCCAAATGGCTATCCCCTGACGGTCCTCGCCCTAATTGACAGTGGGGCGTCAGCGAACTTCTTCTCGAGAAACTTTGCAGAAGAGCACCAGATCCAGCTTCTGCAGCTGGATTTTCCTCTGCACGTGGCGACCATTGACGGCAGAGAGCTGCTGGGAGGGGCCATCACTCATCAAACCCCCCCCCATGAAAATGACGGTGGGAAGGCACTCAGAGACACTGGCATTCAACGTCACCACCATCTCAGACCCCCCCATCGTCTTGGGCATGAGCTGGCTGGCGCGCCACGACCCCTCCATCAGTTGGCACCAGAGATGCATCACTTTTGGATCGGACTTTTGCCTGGAACATTGCATGCAGCACCAACCAGGGGAGGGGCCTCCGATAGCCACGGTGGCCACCATGCACGTCAAAGGGGGTGAGGCGATACCCAAGCCGTACTGGGACCTGCAGGAGGTCTTCAGCGAAGCGGAGTCCGACCACCTACCCCCACACAGGCCTTTTGACTGCCAGATCAACCTGGTGCCAGGGGCAACTATACCCCCAGCCAAGCTGTACGCCATGTCAGACCAGGAACTGGAGGATCTGCGCGCTTTCATCGACAAGAACCTCAAGCGGGGGTTCATCAGAGAAAGCAAGGCAGCAGGGGGCAGCCCAGTCTTCTGGGTGGACAAGAAAGACACGCAACAGCGCCGATTTGTGGTGGATTTTAGACGGCTGAATTCAGTGACAGAGCCAGTGGCTTTCCCCATGCCCAGAGTGGACGATCTGTTGACAGCAGCGCGCAGGGGCAAGATTTTCACCAAGCTAGACCTGAGGGGGGCGTACAACTTAATCAGGATCCGGGAAGGCGATGAATGGAAAACCACGATGTTCACGCCTCTGGGCTCTTTTGAATATCTGGTGATGCCCTTCGGGTTGCAAGGGGGCTCAGCATGCTTCCAGGCCTTCATGCACCACGTCCTGGGGTCCCTCCTCTTCAGGAAATGTTTGGTCTTCCTGGATGACATCCTTATCTATTCCGATGACCCAGTGCAGCATGTGAAAGATGTCAGGGAGGTGTTGCAGCGCCTGAAGGAGAACCACCTGTATGTGAAGCTGGAGAAGTGCAAGTTTCACACCAAGGAGGTGGACTTCCTGGGCTACAAGCTGTCAGACAAGGGGCTGGCGATGGACAAGGACAAGGTGCAGGCCATCCTGGACTGGCACAGCCCCAGGACGCGCAAAGATGCCCAACGCCTACTAGGCTTCGCCAACTTCTACAGGAAGTTCATCAAGAACTTCTCTCGCGTTACGGCTCCCATCACTGACTGCCTGAGAGGCAAGCAGAAGTTCAGGTGGACACCAGAGGCGCAAGCAGCGTTCGAAAGCCTCAAGAGGGTGTTCGCCTCAGACCAGAACCTGTTCCACGTGGTTCAGGACGCGCCCCTACGCGTGGAGACAGATGCTTCTGATAAAGCTGTGGGCGCCATTTTGTTGCAACTGGACGCCAACAGAGAGTGGAGACCCTGTGCCTTCTTCTCCAGGAAGTTGACCCAGCCAGAGCGAAACTACACGGTGTTTGATCGGGAACTTCTTGCGATCCACGCTGCGTTCCAGCACTGGAGACACTTCCTGGTGGGCGCCAAGCACCCCATCCAGGTGTGCACAGACCACAAGAACCTGGAGTTCTGGAGAACTGCCAGGGTGCTCAACCAGCGGCAGATACGGTGGGCAGAGTTCTTCTCGAACTTCAACTTCTCCATACACTACATCCCGGGAGAGCAAAATGTCAGGGCGGATGCCCTCTCCCGCAAGCCAGAGTACATGGAGGAGGAGGCGCCACCGGCACCCAGACACATTTTCCCCCCGTCAGCATGGTCCTGCGGAGCAGCAGTGGTGAGCGAGGCGGAACTCACAGCACTGACGGCAGCGGATGAATTTGCCAACCGCATCTTCAGAGAACTGAGAGGGGGGGGAGCAGGCAAAAGACTTTGCAGAACGCAGGGGGCTGCTTTTCTACAAGGGTGCACTGTACCTGCCCACCACCCAGCTTAGACGTACGGTCCTCAAGCAGATGCACGACAACCCAACGGCGGGTCATTTTGGGAGGGACAAAACCGCTCACCTAGTCATGAGACACTTCTGGTGGCCAGGGGTGCGGGAAGATGTTAGAGACTATGTACGGGGCTGTGACACCTGCCAGCGGGCAAAGGTGGTCAGAGCAGCGCCACCGGGATTGCTGGAGCCCTTAGCCACGCCACACAGGCCGTGGGAAGTGGTGTCCATGGACTTCATCACAGATCTGCCTTCTTCCAGGGGCAAGACCGCAGTGTTGGTGGTGGTGGACCTCATGTCCAAAATGTGCCACTTTATACCGTGTGCCAGGGCGGTCTCTGCAGAGGAGACAGCCAAACTGTTTGTGGATCACGTATTCAGACTGCATGGATTACCTTTAAGGGTTATTTCGGATCGTGGCCGCCAATTTGTTTCCAGGTTCTGGCGGCGGCTCATGAACCTCCTGCAGGTGGAGGTCAGCTTGTCGACGGCTAGACACCCGCAGACCAATGGACAGGCGGAGAGGGTCAACGCCATTCTGCAGCAGTACCTAAGATGCTACGTCAGCCAGCGGCAAACGGACTGGGTGGATCGCCTGCCACTGGCAGAATTTGCCTACAACAATGCGGTGCACGTCTCCACAGGGGTGTCGCCCTTTAAGGCCAATTACGGGCGCGACCTCAGATCTTTCCCAGAGAGGGAGGGGGAGGAGGAGGAGGAGGGCCCACAGGCTGAGGATTGGGCAGAGGAACTGGAGACGGTGCACCAGCAGCTTAGAGAACACTTGGAGAGAGCCAAGGAAGCGTACAAGAAGGGGGCAGATCGCCACAGGCGACCGGGGGAGGTCATTAGGGTGGGGGACAAAGTTTGGTTGTCCTCGGAGGGCCTTCCCATCAGAGGGAGGTGCAAAAAGCTGGCGCCCAGAAGGTTGGGCCCCTTCACGGTCACGCAACAGGTCAACCCGGTGGCATACAGGCTGGCACTGCCAGAGGACATGAGGGTGCACCCAGTGTTTCATAGATCGCTGCTGTCGCCGTACAGGGAAAGCAGCAGGCTCCGAGGCAGCGAACAAACCCCTGAGGGAGGGGGGGAGAGAGAAGGCAGGGAGCAACTCAATGAGGCCACGGCAATCCTGGACTCAAGGAGGGGGGGTGGGGGGCCTGGAGTACCTCATGGCATGGGAGGATGCTCCACCGTCCCAGAATGAATGGGTCCCAGCCACTCAGATACAGGAGGAATTCCTGGTAGAAGAATTTCACGCCCTCTTTCCCCATAGACCCAAGCCCTGGCACATGGAAAGGGAGGGGGAGGGGGAGGAAGCACGGGAGAGCAGTTCACCATGGCGCTGGGAAGCGGAGTTTGAGGAACCAGAGGATGAGGTATGGGTGTCACCGAGATCCACCCAGTCAGAGGAAGGAGCAGATTGGCAGAACATTTTTACCCCTACCAGCTCTGACGCCACGGACTTTTTGGGATTCCCGTCCTCCCAGGCGGAAGGGGGGGGCTCGCAGGACTGGGGGGAGGTGTTCACACCAACGGGCTCGGAAAGCACTGAGTTCTTAGGCTTCCAGTCGTCACCGACACCTGGGGGGGACCTGGGGAGGGGTGAAGGAGAGCTTGGGAGGGGGGTGGATGTGAGGGACAGGGGATATCGCGAAGCCCCTCCCATCCTGAGTTCAAGCCCATCCCCGAGCACAGGGGAAAGCAGAGAGAGTTCCGATTCCAATGGGGAAGCAGGAAGTCGTGTCCGAGGCTCAGGCAAGGTAGAGGAGCCAGGGTCCCAGGTGGGACAGGAAGGGGCGAATAAGGGGGGGAGACCCATCCCCCCAACTCCGGAATTACGCAGAAAGAGGAGGGGAAAGAGGATGGGTCTGCCAAAGCTTTTGTGTTGGAGAAAGACGCGCCAAAAGCCATTCGGAGGTTCTGGAACCGACTGACCACATCACTCCGTGTAAATATCAATGACTTTAGCACTGTAAATACGCAGCACCAATAAAAGAATAAAATGCAGAGCTGCGTAGCGTCGTTACTCTGAAGTAGCCCACTCCGGCCACTGTGACAACGGGCAAAGAGGCCGTGTGAGACCCCAGCGGGTCTGCTTCAACCATTACCTACACCACAGGGGCCATGGGAAGTTATTTCCATGGACTTCATTACGGACTTACCTGCTTCACAGAGACAGACAGTAATTTGGGTGGTGGTAGACTTGTTTTCTAAGATGGCGCATTTTGTGCCTTGCAAGAAGCTGCCGTCAGCTCAGGAAACAGCTCAACTCTTTGTGGAGCATGTGTTCAAGTTGCACGGATTACCGCGGAAGGTGGTGTCAGATCGGGGAACGCAGTTCACCTCCCAGTTTTGGAGGCGGTTGATGCAACTATTGAAGGTGGAGGTATGTCTTTCGTCGGCCCGCCACCCGCAGACAAATGGTGAGTCTGAGCGGACGAACGCCACCTTACAACAATATTTACGATGTTATGTTAATTACCAACAAGATGACTGGGTCGAGAAATTAGCGTTGGCCGAGTTTGCATATAATAACGCGGTGCATACATCAACAAGACAGACGCCGTTTTTCGCATGTCAAGGGAGAAACCCAAGGGGATTTCCGGGGCAGGGTGAGAGTTTGGCTGTGCCCGCAGCTGAACAGTTTGCGGAAGAGATGGAAGCATTGCACAGTATTCTGCGGGACCAGCTAGAAAAGGTGAAGGCCCAATACAAGGCAGAAGCAGATAAACATCGACAACTGGGCAAGCAGATACGGGTGGGCGATCTAGTCTGGTTGTCCACAAAAGACTGGCCAAGTAAGGGACGTTGTCGAAAACTACAACCTCAGCGGGTAGGACCGTTTGAAGTGCTGGAGCAAATCAACCCTGTGTCCTACAAGTTGCGACTACCAGCATCAATGAAGATGTATCCTGTTTTCCACCGGTCGTTACTATCACCGGTAACGCCTAAACATCGGTACCAGGAGAGACGAGAGCCACCACCGTTACCAATCTGGGTGGAAGGTGAACCAGAGTACGAGGTGGCCGAGCTCCTAGACTCTCGCAGAAGGGGTAGAGGGTTGCAGTATCTAGTGGCTTGGAAAGGATATGGTCAGGAGGAGAAAACGCGAGTAATATACATGCGTCCAGGCTGCAGAGGGAGTTTCACTGCAGATATCCCAATAAACCCAAACCCCTAGATTGGGTGGAAGAGCAAGCAGAGGGGGTACTAGAAACGAATGATGAACTTGATTGGGAGGAAGAGGTGGAGGAGCTACAACCGGGTTGTAGTTATTGGGAAGATGAGGACGAGGAATGGTGGGAAGTAACCCAGAGAGCGCCAACGACGAGAGTGGGGGAACCTGAAGGACGGGAGGAGGACCCTAGAGAGGGGGATGATGTCAGCATAGGGTTAACAAGTGAACACTCAGAGCTGACTGATTTGGACGGTGGCCCAGAATTGGGGAATGCAGAGGGGGAGCAGAGTGAATTTAGAGAGATATCAGGAAACAGCTCTCCCGAAGCTCTTAATAATCCACTCGGCGTGAAGCAGAGACGGAGGGCTGGATTACAAGAAAGGGGGAGGCTGACGTCACTTAATAGAAGGAAGAAGGTGTGGTTCCCACAGAGGGATAAAGGGAGGTGGAACAACGCTGAGGACTCAGATGAGTCATCAGACTAGTCGTAAGTCAGTGAGAGCCGTGGCTTGAGACTGTAGCTTGTATTTGTTATTGTAAATAAAACTTCTCTTCAACGTTGAAACGTGTGGGCGTTTTGAGGTCGAGACTAACATTTACTAATTCATTGCCACATATTGTTGACATATGTTTTAAAATTAAAAGCAGCAGATTCATCTTTTTGTTCCTCCGAGAACTGCATCACTTTCAGATCTACTTGGCAATGCAAGCCTAAAGCAGTAACTGTGGGAAGAAAATGCTGCAGGGATCTCCTACAGAACATTGCTCTGTGCAATGTAGTATTTGCACTAAAAGGGTATCAGTGGATGAAAACACAGACTAGACCTTAATGCTAAATTTTGGAACAACAAAAATCCCACTTCAATTAGTTTTCCAGTGATTTACAGGTATTTCCTTACTGGCAGTGTGCACTCATAAGTGATAACCCCTTCGTAAAATAGCCACCAGCATGCAACCATAATGAAGTTTCATAAGTTGCAAAACTGTCCGCCTCTGAAAAATTAGGACACAATTATTAAAAGGAAGATGAGTTCAGAGTTAAAAACTGCTTGTATTTGTAACTATTTCTGATTGTTTATCAATTTTGTTACACTCTTATTTGAAAAAGGTACAATTTTATACATGTTTATTGTGTGTTTTTTCCAGTCCGCTACTGCTGTCTTGAAAATGCTATACTTTATTTGATAGACCAAATAAACTGAATCATCTTAATCATCATCAGTGTTTGCATCATCTTTGGTACCCTATAAACATCCAACGTTGAGCAAGTGGACCTACACTCTCTGCCTCCCACATTCTCTCCAAACCTGCTCAAGAGAATCCTCATACTGTTTGGAAGCATGTAGGTGGTGGTGGGGGGATGCTGTAGGAGAGAGGAGAGGATGAAGAAATCCCATTGAAGCCACAGAAGTCAATCTGTCAGGTGTCAGGTGACTCAACTGCAAAAAGGCATAATATTGAGCACACTCTAGGAGGACTTCTGTTATTTTCCCCCCATCCTTTGCAGCCATGACTTGAATTCAAGCTGCGGGTGCAAAGAAAGAATTGAGAGTGCACTCCATGTGTGCTCCCGATTCTTCCTTTGCGTCGAGCCGGCACCTTTTTCTGTTGCTCTGCAAGGCAACATAAAAAGTTGCAAAATTCAAAAAGTGTATGCTTCTTCCTTTAACCACAGCTTGAAGTTTCCAGAAGCTGAAGACAGGTAAGGTGAGCATGATTTACCCAAAATGACCTGGTGAGCCAACCTCTAAAGCCTGTCAGACCTAATTAGGCCCCCAGGCCAGAGCTTCTCCACCACTGTCTTATGGGATGAGCCCAAATGATTTCTGTAACTTTTAAATAACCTTTGACTTTTATTGTAGGAAGGGAAACGAAAGAAAGCACTCTTGCAACTATTATAACTGAAAAAGATTTGATATTTCCCTATCATAAATAGGATACATACAGTAAATTCAATTTACTTTTATTGGATAATAAACCATCTAAGTAAACTGCTCATCAAATATGAGCAAGTATCTTGTTCAATGACTGCAATTTGAAGAAAAATGTTAATAATTGAATATCTTGTACTATAATTATTATTTTTAAAACCAAACAAATACCGATTTTACTCATTTGGAGGCACCATAATGAATGCAGTACCTTAAGCTAAGTAAGCCAAGCAGTAGAATCTATGAAAAATTGTACGTCACTAATGTTCTGAACAGCACTAATTTTCTGTCAGATGTCAGAGCTATGTGTACAAGACACCTCAATGATTTTTCTGGTGTACAAAGATTATATCTAAAGTAAATGAAACCATAAATATCAAATGAAGAGAGAGTTATATGATTTGAGTTGCTCAGCTGACATATTTGATTCTGTTTTTTTGTTTTAGCAAACATAAATGTGCACAGAGATAGGAACAGAAAGTCAAATTTCAGAGAGAATAAGATGCAGATTAATTATGCCATTTTGGAGTCATAACTGGACAAACTACAACCTCAGGGGAAAAAATTCTCGATTTCCATTAGACATCAGTTTGCAAAGATAGCCGTAGTGATTCTATCCAAGATGGAAAAGCTGGTATAATATGCATAGCCTTAGGAAACTAAAATACTAAAAGCCTGTATGTAAGCCATTGGGATAATTATTGAGGAAGTAGGCAGATGGGAGGGAAGATGAATTCTTACTAACTTTCAAAAGAGTAAAGGTGGGTGGCTTACCAGTAAAGTTCTTACTTGGATCGTGGGGGGTAGGGATCATAAATATTACTGTTTTTCTAGTGTTCCTCAAGAGGGTTGTAAATGCAGGCAGAATGGACACAACATGGAAACAGCAAGAGATTGCAGTGTCTATCGAGGACAGTTTCATGGGGTAAACTAAGTAAGATGTATGATTTTAGAAGGGAATTAACTGAAATTATGAGCAAAGCTAAAATAACTGAAATCCAATAACCAATAACAAACTTAGTTGGTCTCTAAGGTGCTACTGGAAGGAATTTTTTTATTTTATTTCGATAACTGAAATCCAGTATGTGTTCTATAGGTTTAGTAAGAAATTGTCAATTCCCTTTGCAAGATACACCTTATAGGTTTACACCATTGTAGAAAGTACTTTAGTACTTGCTACAGATGGAAAATGACAGCATTAAAACAAAATTACTCAAGTTGCTGGAAAGAAAGGGTACAATCTAGGCCTAGTTAAACCCATTTAATTCCTATTGACTTGGTTGGGAAAGTTAAGACTGTGCTTAACATATTTCCAATGTAAATCATTTTGACTTCATTGCCTACCTTCTTCCTAGTATATATTACCAGGTAGCAAACATTCCTGCTTTTTCTTCAAACTGTTTTCAAAATAGCTGGTCTCAAAAGCTTAGAAAAGTTGCCACTGTACTGGTATTTTTGGAAGTTCAAACATGAAAAATAGTGCAACACATCAGCAGTCTTTAGTTCTGTAAAACATGTATTTTATTCCATGTAGTGCTGAAGTTTGGAATTACCTGGTTCAGAATATGAAACTGTCCAGTTGACAGTTGTACCACAAATCAAGCACCATTTCCCCTAGAGGTTCTCCAGCTTGGAATGCAGAATTAGATTCCAAGCAGACCAGGTGCTAAAAGCTAGCTGCCATTTCACACGTTCAAAAGTTCTTTAATATCTCAACTGTCTCTCTCCTCACCCTCTCCCCACTCCACTGGTTATGGTAAAGTAGTATTAAATTATATGAACTATTAACTGACCTGCTTTGTAGGTGAACACATAGAAACTCTTTAATATTAACCACTTACCCTAACTCAAAATCTCTTTGATTGATGTGAACTAAGCATCCTATCCAACCGCACAGTCAAAAGTTTAGGGTGTATCTTCTGTATTTGGGTCAATTCTCTTGTCTCTTGCAAACATGTAATGGGATCTTTATACCATCTATACCATCAATTGTTCCAGATCTACTTTGGGAAGGAGGATAGTTTATAAGCCGTTCTCTATGACTGATACTGAAAACAATTTCCAAGATGCATAACTTAGGTCTATTGAATATGACTTCACTGGATTTCCCCTATAACTTTATTGATTTTTCCAAGGTACACAAACATAAATCAGATAGGGTTTTGTGGAAGGCACGTCCATTAGCAGAAGGAATCATTCCATCAGAGAAAGGGAACCTTTGTATGAGACCTCTAGAAAAGGCCAGTGGAGGCAATACTCTTTTTTCCAATTATGTTTCTGGAAATGATACCAAGTAATGACATAGTGTTGTTCCTACTGGGTCATTATCTTGCTAGTAAGGAACAGTGAGGAAATAAATAAAACCTTGCTGCCTCATCCATAAAAATAAGTCCCCTGATCCCAAAAATTATTAGAATACATCCAACCACACTGAAATCACTAAAAATTGTTCCCTCCCTTTTGCAGAAGCCAAGTGGTCCCATTAAAGTGATGGGTTAATATTTGGTTTAACAATAATATTTCCCTCCAGTAAAGAATTAGGGAAAATCAAAAAAATAAGGGCAAGAAGTTTTGGGAATGAGAATATAAACATCCCACAATAGGGAATAGTCTTTGACTGTAGCTTGAAATTGCTACATTGCTACATTGGCTTTCTAGGCTAGACTGTCTGGTGCAAGATTTCCCCCTTCCAATGAGTTTCAGCTTTGTTGTTTTACACAGAACAGGTGACATTCTGGCTCTATCTATTACTTCTCAGTCCCCACATAGGTTTTCATTTCTAATGGGCTTTCAATTATTATTGTCCACTTCTACATCTGGCATATCTATCCTGACACCTTCTTCTCTGTTCACTAGCAGCCTGTTCCTCCTAGCTGTTTGCCTCTCTAGCTGCCATGCCTTTCTGGTGATGAAACTTTTTTTAAAAAAAATATTTCCACAGTAAGATGCCTGTTAGCTCTGACTTAAAGTAGAGAATAAGCACCTGCACTAACTCTTTAGCTGACAGACATTAATGAAATTCGGTGACAGTTAGGCAAAGTACAAGATTTAAAAAATCCTGAAGTAGAACAGATAGTGTCAGTTAATAACCATAAATAATAGCTAATTTATTCATTTATCCATAATTCCTGAGTTTCTGGCCTTTCCTGTTGGGATGTAGGCTCCTTGAGTAAATATCACAGAATGAGTAAGACCAATTCATAATATGCTAATCAATAATTTATGAATCTTTCATCTTTTTCTTATGCAAGACTTCTATCACTTCATGTTTTTGGAAATCATACAGAATGCACATCTTACACAAAACTCAAACTAATTATTGGAAGACTTAATTGAATTTTCTGTTCTGATTATAACAGGCTGTTGTCAAATCATTATTCCAAAGAAGAAATATTATTCTTATGTATGAAATTGTTATGAAATGCAAAGCAAACAGTTTTAAAAAAATGCAGTGAAGTGAGGTCTATCATGCTTAGGGGAAAAACAACTGCAGGTCAAGTGCCCTTTCTGAGTAGCAGCTGGCGGAAAACAAACTGGTGTAAATTAAGCCAGCAAAATTTATACCAGATCCAAACCCTATTCAGTGACAGAGCAGATGCTGTTGTGCTACCTAAGCCTGGCAAAGGGAAAGCAAGCCTTTAAAATATTGTTTTATGCCAGGCTGCCAGAGCATGTGACTCACTAAACAGACTTAGGATTCCGCCTAAGTCCCCCTTTTCTGTTCCCACCCGAACCACACCCCTAGAACATCCCTTTAGGGAGACTTACACCAGTCTTACTCAGCCAGTTTTGGCTGAGCCAGGATGAGCAAGTTATGCCAGTGTCAAGTGATGTCAGCTAGGATGGGGTTCAGAACTGAGTCCCTCAGCTGACTGAAATAGTGATCACAGCAGATCTTGCAAACAAATGCTGCCTTAAGGATAAAACAACTGTCTTCTTTTTATGTTTCCTATTCTTTACTCTTACATTTGATTTCAATTTTAACATGGGAGATTGGTTATCAAATAGTTTCCTTTCTGGAAAAGACCTTTCTTTGGTTTTAAGAGTAGGTTATAAATATAAGGTTCTGATTTATATTAAATTATTATTATTTTAACCATTTCTAGAACAGTTTTTATTATAAAAGGTTTCAATGAATTTTACAATGAAAAAACAATACACACACACACACACACACACACACACACACATACAATAAAATGCATACAATACAATACATTTTTTTAAAAATCACAATTCATAAATAACAACTATCCAAATTTTTACCAACAAAACTCCATGCTAGATTCTGGAGTTCCAAATTATCTGGTCTTGTTTCCAAATTGGAGCTAAATCTTCCACTTTTCTGCTTATATTTCTGAATTTTGGAAAGAACAGTTTATGCTCTATCCTAAGTCTGAGTCAAAACCTCATTGATTAAAGTAACTGTCCCATTAAAGACATGAGAGGGCAATGTTAACTAGATTTCCTGCATCAAATTTATTGTGTCTGCCTGTGAGTTGCTCAATTGTGATCAGAAAATAATGTGGCCAGCTTGTAGCTCTAGCTTAAATCAATTACAGCAGCTTCAGCCACTCCTGCCTGGGGTTTGCTGGAGCTTGGCTGTCTGTATACTGCAGCAAGATGGGGTGCTGCATACTGCAGCAAGATGGTGGAAGCACCCGAATGTGCCAGAGAAAATTAGACTGATATCAATAATTATGTGTCGGCTTACATTTTTCTAGGTTCTTCAGTTACTGATTTGCACCTCAACTCACTTTTATTAAAATGCCTTTCCCCTCTCACTTTTATTTAATTTATTCATCTATTTCTTTGAAGAGCCTTAACTTTCCAAAGATAGAACACAGAATGGTGAAGAATGTAGACTACAAACAGAATATTCAGGTATCTTCTTTTTAATTTTATTTTAAGATGTTTAACTGACTGTAGAGTTTCAGTTTGCTAATTTTCAGTGCACATCTCTATGGCTAAAATCACTGCAGTCTGAATGTGATTGTGTTGCAGTTTTAAATATGTTATCATGGAATCAGACTACTGAAAGTGACCTCAACTCACTGTTATGTAGGATATCCATTACTACAAAATTCCTGATAGGTGGCCAACCAGCCTCTGCTTAAAAATCTCTAATGAAAGAAAGTACCTCATCTCCCATGGCAGTCTATTTATTTTACATCTATTTCACTAACAGAAAAGCAATACAGAAATTATCTCGGAGGATGTAATGGATTGGAATGATGGGTCAAATAATTGTTTAAAAGTTAGAATCTGTGGAGCAAGTTCTCCACTGATATGTGTGAGCTTCATTTTACCAGTGTCTTGCAATCTTGGAAAAACAGAAGCTGTGTTAAAGCTCAGCATATTGTACAACCAAGACTGGTCCTTTCCAAGGTTAGATGTGCATGTAATGTTTGGGATCCCCCTGCATATTTTTCTAGAGCAGTCCTAGAATACCAGAATCTAAAATAGTTTGAGTATTCAGGGATCTTTCATGAATGCTGTCCAAAGAAAGGTAGCAGTCCTGACTTAATATCCCATGTATGCAATAGTAAATGTTTAGCCTTGAGTGAGGGCTCACTCAGCAATTTTTGACCAGGTATTCAGGTGTAACTCTCAGTTCTTCTAAGACAAGCTATGTTTTACAACTGTTAATATTTTCCCCCCATAGGTGTATCTTTTGAAAGATGTCTAATAATTATTATTTATTTATTTATTTATTTATTTATTTATACCCTGCCCATCTGGCTGGGTTTCCCCAGCCACTCTGGGCAGATTCCAACAGAATATTAAAATACAATAATCTATTAAACATTAAAAGCTTCCCTAAACAGGGCTACCTTCAGATTTCTTCTAAAAGTCTGGTAGTTGTTTTTCTCCTTGACATCTGGTGAGAGGGCGTTCCACAGGGCGGGTGCCACTACTGAGAAGGCTCTCTGCTTGGTTCCCTGTAACTTGGCTTCTCACAGCAAGGGAACCGCCAGAAAGCCCTCGGCACTGGACCCCAGTGCATGGGCGTAGGCAGGGGGGCTGCCCCCCCAGAAGCAAAAAATTAATGTATTTTACAGGCCATAACCAGCACCTTTCCCCTCCAAAAACTGAAGTGGAAAGGGCTTTGCTTTAGCGAGAGCAGCTCGGTCTCCACTTGCTGGGGGCAGGGCGGGAACACAGCTGTAACAAAAACACATCAAATAAATAAAGCAAAGTGGCTACCGGTACTTAAGCAGTTAAGACAATGGAGCAGAATACCCCTTCAGGCAAGATTTGATAGCTCACCACTTCACCTTATTGTTCTTCAGTGGGAGTTGTTAATGAGCATTCAGGGATCGCATTAAGAGTTCTATTGGCGATTTAATGAGGGCGCAGAGGATTCAATTTGACTAAGGTGGCTCTGCAAGGCTAAAAGGAAGTGAATAAGAAAAAGGGGGCTGTAGCTTTGATAGACACAGTGATGTTTATAAAAAGCAGTGGTGTTCCAGTCTGCCCCTCCTCCTGCATCTGTATACTGTAAATCAGGGGTGGCCACCTCCCAAGAGACTCTGATCTACTCACAGAGTTAAAAACTGGGAGTGATCTACCCCCTTTTGGGGGGGTTCAGGTCAAAGCTGTTTTTTTAAGGAAGGGAAGCCCTGTTTTTTGGGGTTTAGGTCAAACTTGTTGAGCTTCTTTTAGGAGGGAGGGAGGCCCATTTTTGTTTAGGGCTTCAGGTCATAGTTCAGCTTTTTTTTTAGGGAGGAGGAAAATGTTGGGTGAGCTTTTTTTAGGGGTGCCAGTGATCTAGCAGTGATCTACCACAGAATCCAGTGATCTACTGGTAGATCACAATCTACCTGTTGGACGTGCCTGCTGTAAATCAAGCAGAGAGAAAGCTGCTTACAAGGCTCCTGTACAGGCGTACCAGTATCTTCCTCTTGCTGCAGAGTTCCAGCATCACAGCATCACCCAGAGGCACCCACAAATGTGAGTTATCCCTCTCTCTACTTCTTCCTTCCTTCCTCCCACTTCCACCCTTAATAAAATGCTGGGGGGGGCAGATAAGCCCCACATAGAAAGCCCATCAACATGGGGGGGGTGACTCTTTCAAATACAGTATTTACCAGTAATTGGGGGGGGGAGGCATCTAGGCCTAAGGTGGGGCTTGAACCCACGACATGGTTGAAATATTATGCTGATATGCAGCAACGCCTCGGAGCCGTCGTGACTGCGGCCGTGCCTTGCCTTGCCCTCGCCCGCCCTGCCACCCCCTCTTGCCTGCCCGGCCCTCCCACCCTCTCCAGCCAAGCAGGGTAGCCGCCGACGCTGCCAGCCCCAGAAGCACAAGGTGGCCGCTGCCACGATGTCGTCAGGCCAGCTGGCCCTGTAGCCCCGCCCACATCCCCACTTTGTGGCCCCGCCCCTGAACGACCATGGCTCCCCCCCCTAGTTTTGATCCTGGCTACGCCCCTGCCCCAGTGTCTGGGCGGAACAATGGGGGTGGAGACACACCTTCAGGTATACTGGACCGAGGCCGAGATCGAAAGGCACAATGTTCCTTAAAAGTGGTCAATAAGAAATATTAAGTTTCAGTATACAAATAATGAATGATAACTACATATTTTACTGATCAGTCTGGAAAAAAATATTGTGTCTACTCTTAAAGACTATAGTATTATTTTTTAAAAACAAAGCAAACAATAGCCATTTCACTCAAATGACAATAGGAGGACTTTGCCTGCAAATAGAGTTTAATAAAAGATTGCTATTTTCAAGTGTGCTTAAATATGGCATTTGGTTAAAGAAGAAGTAACCCTTATTCCTCTATATAAGTCACTTACTCATATGGGGATTTTACATACACAAAAATGTATAATTAGAAAGTCAGGAACTTCACCTTCATAAGTCTGTTAATCAGTCACAGAGCCTACTTTGCTATGATAAAATAACACAATTTGGTGCTTTAAAGCACATAATCTCAATGTCCACTTACAGCATGTCAGAAATTTAATATTATCACACTTTCCTTCATAATATTTTCCATGGAAGTATCTGCATTATCAAAGTATAAGGTAATTTACTACAGTATGATAATACTAACTGGAGTGCATTGAAAAAATGTCTTCCAAATAATGAGCTTATCGTTTACATTCCCAAATGACATCTCTTCCATGACTCTCTTGTGGGAGAACCTGATCAGGAGGGGGAGGAGGAGGAGTTTTAAAAAAAGAAAGAGTTATGTGAAAAGTAAATTAAGGACTGACACTGTGCCAAATATCAATCACAGACAGCAGTGCACTAACAATGAACTAAAGCTAGCAAGCTGTGGTCTTAAAATCACAAGAAGGATTCTTATTACACTAAGTTACTTTGGCCAATACAGCCATGCACATGCATCCAAATTCTTGCCATTTTGAAAGCTTCACATTGGTAATTAGCCAGAGCTGGATTGAGTTGCATTAGCAGAGTAGATTGCATCACTTTCATCCATAGAAAAGGAAGTTGCATTCAAGAGAAAACAAAACCTCAATCTGAACCCAGTTAAGGCTGCACTTCTATGCACATGATCTGGGAGTCAGTTCCACTGAACTCAGTGGAGCTTGCTTCTTAGTAGGTATGCACAGAACTGCATTGTATATCACACTTCTTAGATTTAAGCCAGTTCAGTCCCATTGACATAAATGAGACAGACAATGCAATCCTCCATTCATTTAATCAGAAACCAATCAGTTAATTTCCAAAACATTTGTTAACCTATGAACACTTACACAGAAGTAAAATGCAGTCAAACAAAGGGGAATGACTTTCAAGGAATGCATATTGAACCAAGGTACCAATAATGCGGGTGGCGCTGTGGGTTAAACCACAGAGCCTAGGGCTTGCCAATCAGAAGGTCGGCGGTTCGAATCCCCGCGACGGGGTGAGCTCCTGTTGCTCGGTCCCAGCTCCTGCCAACCTAGCAGTTCAAAAGCAGGTCAAAGTGCAAGTAGATAAATAGGTACCGCTACAGCGGGAAGGCAAACACCATTTCCGTGTGCTGCTCTGGTTCTCCAGAAGCGGCTTTGTCATGCTGGCCATGTGACCTGGAAGCTGTACGCCGGCTCCCTCAGCCAATAATGCGAGATGAGCGCAGCAATCCCAGAGTCGGTCACGACTGGACCTAATGGTCAGGGGTCCCTTTACCTTTTTACCAATAAACCTAATGCCTTATCTCAGCTTTACTGTGGCTTGATCTGTTGTTTAGTCGTTTAGTCGTGCCCGACTCTTTGTGACCCCATGGACCATAGCATGCCAGGCACTCCTGTCTTCCACTGCCTCCCGCAGTTTGGTCAAACTCATGTTCGTAGCTTCAAGAACACTGTCCAACCATCTCGTACTCTGTCGTCCCCTTCTCCTTGTGCCCTCAATCTTTCCCGACATCAGGGTCTTTCCAGGGAGTCTTTCTCTTCTCATGAGGTGGCCAAAGTATTGGAGCCTCAGCTTCACAATCTGTCCTTCCAGTGAGCACTCAGGGCTGATTTCCTTCAGAATGGATAGGTTTGATCTTCTTGCAGTCCATGGGACTCTCAAGAGTCTCCTCCAGCACCATAATTCAAAAGCATCAATTCTTCGGCGATCAGCCTTCTTTATGGTCCAGCTCTCACTTCCATACATCACTACTGGGAAAACCATAGCTTTAACTATACAGACCTTTGTTGGCAAGGTGATGTCTCTGCTTTTTAAGATGCTGTCTAGGTTTGTCATTGCTTTTCTCCATCTTTTAATTTTGTGATTGCTGGCACCATCTGCAGTGATCAAGGAGCCCAAGAAAGTAAAATCTCTCACTGCCTCCATTTCTTCCCCTTCTATTTGCCAGTAGGTGATGGGACCAGTGGCCATGATCTTGGTTTTTTTGATGTTGAGCTTCAGACCATATTTTGCGCTCTCCTCTTTCACACTCATTAAAAGGTTCTTTAATTCCTCCTCACTTTCTGCCATTAAGGTTGTGTCATCTGCATATCTGAGGTTGGCTTGATCTACACTGATCTAAAAAAAATGCTAAGAAAATAAATGCTATATAGCTCTCAATGCAATTTTCTATTGAATGCTTTACAGCACCTCCTGGTGTCACCTTTTATAACATATTTATAACGTTATAACTCACCAGTATAGATTAGTCCTATGTTGCAAAACAGCTTCAACAATACAACAATGCTTTGTTTTCTACCTTAAAGCACTATCAGGTTTGTTGTGATATAATACCAATATGTTGATGTGCTGATCACTGTAAATTGTGTGAATTAATTTTTCTCCTGCTTTTCAAAAAATGACCAGAACAGAACTCAATATAAGATATATAATAAAGTATATCTCATTTGTCAAAAATAGAAATAAAATCTGCTCTGAGTATATGGTTCATTGTGAATACATAAATGAGGCTGCCATCTTATACACTGGCCTAGGAATAACCCAACTGAAGTCAATGAGACTTACTTTTGAGTAAACATGAATATAATAGTGCTGGAAGGACAGCAAGAAAAAAAATCGGCAAAACAACTCTGACCAGTTTCCAAATCCTTCTCTTCCTTTGACTTCTCCTGTCACCCCAAATGACATTTTCTGAATGCAACATATTCAGAGTATGCAACATATAGGTCTGGATGTGTGAGAATATGTGGAAGCAAATATGCAGATGGGGCACCCTTTACAGAATCATTTGAATGTATATCATCTGGACATATGGCTTGCCATATGTCCTCTTTTTACAGGACACATCCTCTTTTTCATAGGTATGTAAGAATCATAATAGAGATCCATAGTTAAAAGTAGAAGTGGGCGGCTTCCGGTTGACCGCGCCATCTTGCTCAGACGGGGGTCCGCTCAGCGGAGCGGACCTCAGCGCTTCAGAGGTGGAGGGAATCGTTCCAGCGAAGCGAAACCTCCTTAAAAGCCCCAAATCGAGCTTTTTGGGGACTGATTTTGCCTGGCGGCGCCAAAAGCGGGCTCTCTCCTCCCCGGATCGGCTTTGTTTAAGCCCCCGAGAGCGAGTAGGTGAATCGCGGCGGACAGGCTGACACTGCTGCTCTGAGAGCGCGAAGCTGCGAGTCTGGGAAGTGGAGGCGGCCAATTCTTCCAAGAACATTCAGCAAATGAATAGACTGTGAGTAATTTGGATTCTTTGGAATGTAAATTAAGGCAACAATTGGGACCTGGGAGAGAGGGGAAAAGAGGAAGCCACCCCCCCCCCTACGGTAACATAAGAGACAGTAAACAGAAACCCGAAGCCGTAAACAGAAGATTTTAACTTAAAAGGATCCCTCAAAGGCATCAAAGAGAATCTCCCCTAAATGCAGGGTAAAAGGGGAGAGAGACTGTGGTTGTGAATGCCCTGCAGAAAGAGGTTAAGACTAAGAAAGACCTTTCTTTTCCTCGGGAGCCGGCAGCCCAGACAAACCAGTGAGCTGATCAGGATTTATAGTTAAATCTTATTTCTATCTTTATTTCTGGACTTTTTGGAAATTCATTTTTTGGACTATATGCTTTTGAAATGTGAGTTCGAACTTTATTTTTAAGAATGCAGCCAGCTTGTTAAAATGGAGTCGAGGAAATAGACTGTGATCATATTCCACCCCATGTGACAAGTTTTGACCTTGACAGGATTGAACTATGTCAACAAAAAGGTACCCGCCTGAGTTTCAGCGGACTGTTTTGACCTTAATGTGGGAAGCAAGAATAGAACTATGTCAAGAGGAGACACAACGGCAAGAGTTACAGCAACAATTCCAGATGGTGATGGCAGAATATGATTTCTTAGAAGATGAAGCTTTTGAAACTGAAGAAGACGAATGTGAGAATGACAATGATGGTGACTGTGATTTGGAAGGAAAAGATGAAGATGAGGACTGTGATGATTTAACACAAAATGAAGCCCACCACAAAAAAAATGATGATTTTACTCTACAAAAAGTTGGATGGAGTGCCTCCCCTTCGAGGGGGGCACGATTGGATTTACTGGAACTCCAGAATGACCACAGGGAAGAAGGAAAAATTAAGCAGAGAAGAGAAGAAGCTCAGGGGTCTGATAGGGAGGCCTGGATGGCAAAAGACTGTAAACAGGGGGTGGGGTGAAGGGAAAGTGAAGTTGTGATTGTAAGGATGGATTAATAGGATTATAACTGGACTGCTGACTATGGAACTTGCTGGATTGGTGGGGTGGAGCCGGTACTCGGGGGGTGTAAGGTTAGTTTGGGAATAGTTATAGGTTTAAAGAGTGAATTGATTCTGGAAAAAGGTGAAAATATGGAGGCCTATAGAGGGGGTAAAAATTAGGCACGGGAAGAAAAAATGGGAGTTTGATTTTTCAGTGATTGGACATTAGGCGAAAATGATAATAGTTAGTTTAAAAGTGGTATAAGATATAAAGGTGTATGTTATAAAATATGAAATATGAAACTGTTGAAGATGATAAATAAGGGAGGAAAACCGGGGAAGGGGGGAGGGTGGGGAAGCCCACAAAAGATGGTTTAATAATTATGAATTTAACAATTATGATGAATTTTTTTTTCTGTTTTTGTCTTTTTTCCTTTTTGTCTTTTTTTTTCTTCTCTTTTTTCTCTTTTTCTCTTTTTGTATTTTCTTTTTTTTTGGTATAACAATAGATGGTTGGATGGATGAACTCCTGCGTACTGCCCTGGTTCACTGCAGCTCCCTGGTGGCAGGGGGGGGCTTCGGGGGCAGGGGAGGGGGAGGAGGACAGAAATCCAATCATAAAATGGACCACTTCCGACTGTTCACCTGCGTGGGATACTTCAGTGGCAGGGGAGGACCCATGGAGGGGGATGGGAAGAAGGTGGAAAAGGTGTTCATCTATGTACCATTCTTTGTAATTTGTAAAATCAATAAAAATTATGTTTAAAAATAAAATAAAAGTAGAAGTGGGCATATGTGTCCTCTTTTTTGCTCTTCAGAATACAGCAACTCTAGGCGCCCTCACATCCACTTTATGCATTTCAAAGACAAATTTATATTTTAAATGTAAAAGGTCCAAGGGTGTGTGATGTTTCTTTTAAACCATGGACAGCCTGGGACATTTTGCTATTATTGGTAAAATGTGAACAGTCCAGTTTTAGGTTTCCAGATCAGCAACTTAGATAACTACTTTGCATTTAACCCCCCAATGAAGTTTATGTGGGGTGGGTAGTAGTATTTTGCCACCATAGGTGAGTGATAATGAGGTAGACCTCAACATCCTGACTAGTCGGTAATGATGAGAGACAGAATTGGCGACAATGATGGCCATGACTGTACAGTTGTTTACTGGGCAGCAGTATCCTTCAATGGCTGCTGACATCAGTGCCCAGAAGTCTCTAGTGCCCAGCAGTCAATTGCATACCACTTCCGAAATGGGTAGCCATAAATGTGCCACCTAATCACCTTTCAAAGCGATGTAATGTATCAGGATTATTGTCAACAAGTCAGTATTCAGAGATTCAGAACACACTGCGCTCATTGGACTATTCTGGGATTCCCTCTTGCCTTAGGGATTTTTCCTAAAGATATTTTGTACTTCTGTAATTTTTAGTCTGCTAATGCCTCTATGTTGTGCCTGTGGCTGTTTCTGTTTTGGCTGCATAAGCATAGGAACTCAAACAATTGAATCCATCTGATAATATAATATGATTCCAGGTACAAAGTAATTGACCCTTTGTTTTAGTGAGAACTAGAACAAAATTTATGCAGCAGCATGAATGCTTTGTAAAACAATGGGCAATGCATGCCATAGACCAGTTTCTAATGTTATAGAAGAGTGCAAGCCTGATTTAGAATGGAAACAAAATATACTTAAATTTAACATTTCCACATGTTGCGGAAGAAGGATCGACTACAATTTAAGATGATCAAAAAGCCTATAATTATTTGCTGATAACTGGATATTAACTGGTATCAGTAAATCATCTTTCCAAAGATAAGCAAAAGCTACAGTAGAAGAAAAAACAATTCTGTAACAGTCGTATATGCTGTAGTTTATTGGACAATAATAATTTTGTTAAGCACCACTTAGCTGAATGAAATTCAAAGACCTCAAAGATCCCAAAGTAAATAAGCATAGGGTTCATTTGCAATCCAAAGACTTATTGATTGAAGTATGATACAAAGCTTCCAGTGGTATATTGATGCAAATATGAATGGAAGCATATTTGTATGTTATTCTACATAGATTCAAAAATGTAACTACTGCTGCTATAAAGGCTTAAGCTTAGAAAGGAGAGCAGAAAGACACACATTGGTCCTGCCCCAACATCACTGCACCAATTGGATGCGCCTTTTCTATTCCTGACCTTCTTGCATTTAGCAGGGAAGTCTGAAGGAGGCTTGTAAGCAGCTTCAGCGATGTGCTTACAAGCATCCACATAAAAGTAAAACCCGATAATGCAAAGTTTCCAATTGTGGGGCAGAATGGTGTTACAAGCCTGATTCATTTGGACAGTAAAAGCAACAATTGGTTACCTAAACTGGGGGGGGGGGGGGAGCGCGTGAGAGACAGAAAAGCAACATATAGTATTCTTCCTCCAGTTGGTTCCTCCTTTAGTAACTACCTACTTCAATAAAGATCGGTTCCATCCTGCCTCCTTTTCCAGTCACTCTTCCTTTGCTTGTCCTACTGTTAGGACCCCTTTGTTCTCTTGATCTCACGAGTCTGAGATTGTGCTCAGAATGGCTTTGTTTACTTAAGAGTTATTTTATTTTATTCAACCAGAAGTCTTAAGTGATTATTTATTTCTGCAGACTGCTGTAATGTATTTGCTATATTATAATACTTCAGATTTCACGCTCAATGTAGGAAGGTTGGGCGTGGACTGGGTGCAACTGGCATGCACACACACACCCTCTCCACTTTAAGCCCCCTTTTCAGAGCATGAGTGGGTTAGGTGTGGATCCAGCCCATTATATTTGAATATTTCAACCATAATGCATTTAGACATTAATAATCATTGCCAATTTGGAAAAAAAGCATATGATTTTGTTGTATGTCTAGGAATGGATATTACAGTTTGGCATAATAACTGGTTCATAAATTAGAGTGCTTTGTCAATAACAAATAATCTGTGGTTCTTTTGTGTTCTAAGTCATTTGGATTGCTTAGAGCCATGAGCACGTTGAGTGGTCACATTCATGAACAGTGAATGACGCATGACAGAGCTTCTCATGCAGGATGAAGTTATCTCTGAAGAGCTGTGCTACACTAGAGGCAATTTCAATAAAAAATTCATCTAGGCAATGGATTGTGTAGACATTGATTTGAAATAAATTGTGACTGATGATCAGTTGATGATGATTTCCATAATCATCATGCCACCAGTAATTTTTCAGGGTAATGATACTTGTGTCACTGATATAACATTTTTTGTGTACTGAGGATTCAAGGCACATACTGAGATGTCTAAAAACTCTTATCCTTTAATATGTCTAACAAGTGATCAGTGAGATGGTAAAAGTGAATATAACCTTTTAACAATCTATTGAGAACAGTAATAAAATACAAAGAGTATTCTAAAGTGATCAACTTGTGCTTTCAGTATCTTAACATTTAACAAAATGTACTTTATCAAGATTGTTCAACATAGTTCACTGATGTACTTTAGAGAGAAATACTGCAACATGCTGGGCAAGCCAATCTTTAAAACAACAGGCACTTAACCCTAGAAAACTGTTAAACAATCTTGTACATGGCAAGACACTGTTTATTGCACAATATGAATCAGTTGCTTCAAAAAAGGACTGCCAATGTTCTATTATGGGTTTTGAAAGCATTTAATTTACTAGAAACTAGTTTTTATTAGGACTACTCTGCAGTACTTCTACCTCCATAATTACGGCTTTTTAATAAGTCAGTGCTTTCTTAACTACCATTCGTACTGATCTGCCATGCTGAAATATCCCAGGCATTTATACATCAGAAAATATATTTATTTTTGCTGCCTTGTTGTGAAGGTAAATGGTGGGTAACACTTTTAAACAGAAACTGGCATTAAACATCCATAAAACGAGACAAACTGATTAAAAATACAAGACCCCTTTCACTGCTCTGGCTTAGTTCTAGATACCAAAGCCAGCCTCCAAAACAAATTCTTACAGAACTGAAGCTTTGGCTTTAGTGCACAGTCAGTGAGAACATCTCTCAAACTATTCCAACTATTCAAGCTTTGTATATGAACAGTAAATTCAACAGCATGTTTTTGATGGATGGAATAGATTATGAGCCTGATATTGGTTTCAGTGTGATTTATGCACCATAAGGGGTTACTTTATCATGTTTAGCCTTATGACAAGAAGCACACAATAGGTTTACTAAATCCCAGTCCCAATTACATAACAAAATGACAAGCAGTCATCATTGGTGAATGCAGAAGATCACTATCCTCAAGTGATAGCTGTACTAATGAAAAATGTGATATTTTATCTTTTATTAAGGCCATAGACAGAAGAGCTACTTCACATATCCCCAGTTTGCATGTTGAGCTAGTGGAGCACAATGTGGCTTTCTCAATATAATCCTTTTGAAACTCCCCTGAGACAGGGGTGTAGCATGGTGGTGGTAGGCTAAGGAGGCCATCGCCCTGGGCACAGGTTTATTTTGTGGGCGCATCAAGTCCCTATCCAGTTGTGAGCTATTGCATCCTTCTCAGTGCCCTCCAGCTGGACGCTGGCTGAAAAAGACACAACAGGGATGTGCTCTGGCCCCTGCGCCTCTCGCAAAAGCAGCGCTGGACTTGCCTGCCCACAGTGCCCCATGAGCCCAGCATCGTTTTTGCGATCAGGCATGCACCCTGCTTTGCAGCAGTGGTGAGGGGGCACTGAGGTGGTGCACCCCACCCACGGCCCCACCCCTATAGTGCACCCAAGAAGTATACAAATTATTGTTCTTATTACAATTTATTTATGTACTGTAAATATGTAAATAAAGGGTCCCAAATTGTTGAACACCATGTTAAAATAACAAATACAATATGGAATATGATAAAATGCCATAAATCAATCTCTAGCAGAACAACTTAATGCAACAAAATACAGGAAATCCAGAATAAAACCTCTTGATCGCCTCCACCTTGTTTGTGGGTACCATAAATTAAGGAGATTGAAAAAGGCCTTTTTTTAGGTTATAAGGGAAAGCAGAATCTCAGATTCCCTTCCCCCCATAAAAACATATTGTGATAAATTTTTGGCTCAGCTCAGCTATAAAAGAAACACATCAGCAACTTAGCCAACCCACCTACACTTTAAAAAAGATTTTGTTAGGCAGGCACTACTCTATTTCTCACTTGAAAGAACATGATTTTTACACTCCCAATGATTGGAGCAGCCTTTTAGCTTGCAAAACCTAATTTGCAGTTACAGAACAGAAAAACAATCAGCAATTAGCAAACTAATAGCAAATTAAATATGAGAAAGCCCTTGGCTTTGACAGTTGGCAAAGGCACATTTAAACAAAGTTTTTGGAAATCATTGCTGGCACAAGAATTTGCCTCTAAGAACTTCATGCACAGACATCAGAACATTGGGTAAATATTTGGCTATTCTCCAAATGCTGGTTCATGATGGACCTATGTCAACTCTAAAAATCAGAAGAACTCTATCACTTAAAAGACTTCAGAAAAGACTCTTCAGAAAAGAGAATTATAGCACATACCTATATTGAAAGGTGCTGACTACTGAGTTAAAACTTATTCTGAAAATCAGGAAGTCTTTATAAATATGTTAGTTATTCTAGCCCTAATGCCACATTTTCATAAATCCTTAAGGCACAATCGTGACTCTTTAGAATGCTCCAGGGCTATCCAAAGAAAGAATGGATACAGTTGCAAGGAGCAGGATAACCTGGGAATCTATTTCATGAATTATTAATGCTCCTCAATTCTTAGGATGATGCATAGTTTCAGGATTAAAATGGAAGACAATCAAGCTGCACTGCCAGATATTGGAATGAATGATACAGCCAGTTAGCGCCTATTAACGTGAAGAGACTTTAAATTTGATAATCTTTTTCATCTTTAACTCAGAACAAAGAACAGAGCAGTCAAAATCCTGTGATCTATACTGGAAAGAGACACCTGTGGCAATTGGGTCATGGAACCCTTATGGGTGCCAAGCATCCTTCACCCTCACCCACATGCAATCAAAACAATACCTTGCCACTTATTAATTGGCAAGCATGTACCACCAGCCGTCTTTTCATAAAGTAGCGCTGCTATCTCCACCCATTTGTTCACCCAGAAATGTTGACCCCCCTCTAAATAGATACTTAATTTTGTTTCCTGAAAAGCATAATCCCTTTAAATCCCTGACGTTCTGTGAGCTGATGGTTTTTGGTCTATGATCTTGCTGTCATCCATGCTGCCCAAATCTTTCTCTCCTTCCAGCTTTGCAACCCAACTCCCTATGCTTCTACACAATAGATTCCCTACTGTGTTAGATTTGGATTTAACCTGTGGTTGAGTATTCCCATTTCTCCATTTATCTCACCAGTTTAAGAACTGATAAAAAGCTCTGCCTCCCCCTTCCCTCTCTCACTACATCTGCTCATATGTGCATTTCCCTCTTCTACCTCCTCTTCTCCCCAATGCTCCACCGTGTCTTTCTCTACATCTTGACTCACCCGCGGCTCATTGCTGCTCTTCTCTTCCCTTCTGGGACAGTCTTCAGAAGGTCAGTGGCGGAGCTTCATGCTCTGGCACCAGGGGCGGAGAGCAGGCAGGGGTGGGGCTGGAGCACGTTCTGGGGGCGTGGCGCCATCCGCGAGGGTGGGGACCCCAGCAGTGCTGGTGGGCAGCCGCGATGGCACCCTCGGGATTGCGCTGCCCAGGGCGGAGCACCCCTATCGCCCCCTCTTCCTACGCCCCTGCAGAAGATCATACATTGTGACTAATAGTTGTGTAGTGTGATTTTGTCCCTAATTATCTTGAATAAGCTATTTTCTGGATTGTCCTGAAGTTTTGGCTCCATTTTCCCTTTCTCGCAACCTTTCAGGGATGCTCCACTATCTTAGCTAAAATTCCCAAGTTATCCACATTGTGCATCTGTTAATTTGGCAAATATGTTCCTAAATCAACTCATCAGACAGCAGCCTTTCCTCCAGCAGGAAAAAAAAGGTGTGGATGCAGAGGGAAGAGCAGTAGGCTAATTTTCACCCCTTGTTTCAAAGGAGTGTACTCCCCAAACATGGAAATGTATTCGGATGGAAATGTAACAGCATGGAGATAGATGTTGGAAAGCAGCACACTGGCTGCCACCACTTAGGATTTGCAATGTGATGGCAGTGAACTCCATAGGCTGCTGTAGAAAAAAATTGCAATGAAGAAAGTTCCACACGTAGTTAGAGTTCTAGGTTCTACATTACAGACTATGACATTTGAAAGAGGTATGAGTGTTTCAGTCCTTCGCAAGTTTGCCAAATCATTAGAATAACTGTCTGTTTCAACTGATTTTAGCCTAGCGAAAAAGAAACATTTAGAACAGCCCAGAGTATTGAAAGAACTCTGCTTCAAAACTAAATTACAACACCTGTATTAGGAAGAAAAATGTTACTGTGAATTTTTAGCTGAGCTTCTTTGCTTTTTGACAATTAGATTTAAAAACAAAACAAAAAACCCTCTGATACACCAGAAATGGATCCTATAGTTTATTTATTAAGAGATTTTTTAAACTGCCTCCCACAACAGTCTCAATGCACTGTACAAAATCAAAAGTGTAATGCATAAATAAAAACAAAATCCAATATAAAATAAATGCAGCTGAAAGCTGGCAGCAATATAATAAATAAATCACATGTTGGAACTAAGCATATAACTATATCTATATATAATGCAAAAATATATATTGTAAATTTATAGTACACGCAAACATACCAAAAACAGCTAACTACACTCCATAATCTTATCAGTATGTTTGTGTTTCTTGTTGCTTTAAAACAGACTAATGGCAAAACACCAATGATTTTTCTCTGTGGATGTCAGCTGATTCTAATGGCCTTCTTGGGGGGGAAATCTCAATGATCATTCACAAAAATGCCATCTATATCTGCATAACGTCACACAGCGAGTGAGGACTGGTGAAACTGAACATACATCAGTTTGAAGGATGACACTATATTCCATTAGCGTGCCTTTGGTTTGACTTTTTAAGTGGCTTTTAAAAACATTTTTGAATTTTTAAACACATTAAAGAAACACTATAATGCTTTCCAGAGTACATTTTTCTGTAACATAATTGAAATCTAATTAATCTTTTCCCCTGGAGACCTTTTAGAGTCAAGTGTGGTGACTATAATAGGAGGAGGACTCGGTTACAAGAGGCATTGCCCTTTACAAATATTTCATTCAAAGCCTCAATGGAATGTTGGAAATACATTTATGTGATTTAACTGTGGACCAAATCAGTCATTTGACTAAACAACAACAAATTCACAAGCTATGTGAATGTTATAGGAACTATACTTAACATCATCCGGTTTAGCAGCCACTAAAATAAAATTAGTAATGACTCTAACTCAATGTATGGGTTTATTTAATGAAACTGTCAGGTAACTCTACAAATATATGCCTATCGTGACCTAGCACTCACTTTTTATGTTGACTTTCAAAATTTGATGTTTTGATATGGCCATATAGGCATTACAAGGACTCCAATGGCTAGACCTCACCTATGGATTGGGAGTGGCCGCTGGGACCATATGATACTGGTCCTAAAGGATCTACACTGACTCCCAATACATTTCTGAGCACAATTCAAAGTGTTGGTGCTGACCTTTAAAGCCTTTAATGGCCTTGGCCCAGTATACCTGAAGGAGCATCTCCACCCTCATTGTTCAGCCCCAACACTGAGATCCAGCTATGAGGGCCTTCTGGCAGTTCCCTCACTACAAGAAGTGAAGTTACAGAGAACCAGGCAGAGGGCCTTCTTGGTAGTGAAACACACCCTTTGGAACACCCTCCCATCAGTGTCAAGGAGATAAATAACTATACAACTTTTACAAGACATCTGAAGGCAGCCCTATGTAGGGAAGTTTTTAATGTTTGATGTTTTATTATGCTTTGATATTTATTGGAAGCCCCCCAGTGTGACTGGAGCAACCCAGTCAGATGGGCAGAATACAAATAACAAAAAATATTATTACTATTACTACTATTACTACGACTGCTGCTACTACTACTACTACAAAAGGCTGACATGCAGTGGCCTCCTTCAGATTGCAGTTGAGGAAGAGTGATTAAAGAAGACAAGAATTGGTGTCTGAATGGTGCACCAAGAGTGTTTGACTGTAGCACAGGGCATTTGGATTCTGCTTTAGGGCAAAATGTCTTGGGCCTTTATTAGTTTATTTTACTTTCCCTGAGTGGCTTACAAAAATCAATTTGAAGTCCTTGCCATCAAGGCTGCAATGTGAAAGACACATAAGGAAAAAGAAGTGGAGAGAGAGGAGGAAAAAAACCAGGGCCAATCATCAGTTTTTAAAGTTACAATTCTTATAACAACTAGCTGGGATGTAAGCAGTTCTGGTGGCTTGATGGTATTGCTTTCACTAGGTACAGTTGAGGAGAGCCGAAGGCAGCTGCTCACTCAGCCTAGGCAATGGAATAGCTCTTCTCTCTTTGCTCATCAGCCTGATGGAATAGTAGGCCTTAACGGCTTTAAGAGTTCTAAGGCAGTGTAAAATTTTATAAGAAGTGAGTAGGCAAACCAACCAACCAATAAATAAAATACCATACAATGCCAAGTACAAATGTCAAGTACCTGACACTGCACATACAATGCTGCAAACCCATAACTAAAACCCATCTTCAGAATATGCTCCCTATAGTTTTTGTCAGTATGATGTGATTCTTTTAGTCATGATAATATAAATGTATAATATTTCAGTGAGTTTATTGATCCTGATACATATACTAGATCACATGACTAACAAATGAAACATGGTATAAAGTATGCAAAATAATAGTACATTAGCCTAAATAACACTAATAAATCGCAAAGCTTAGCATGAAATTGAAAATCAGTAATGGAACAGTGTGCAGTTTGTTGAAGCAATGAGCAGTCGAGGAATCATACATAATGTAGAAGTACAACTGCTAACAGCAGGCTTATGAAAGACAATTTAAACATATTTTTTATGGACAGGGGAAATTGATATTTGAAGGCATTCCTGAAGAGATTCCGCTTATCCCGAACAGCATCTTGGG
This sequence comes from Zootoca vivipara, assembly GCF_963506605.1. Taxonomy (NCBI): domain Eukaryota; kingdom Metazoa; phylum Chordata; class Lepidosauria; order Squamata; family Lacertidae; genus Zootoca; species Zootoca vivipara. The sequence continues at coordinate 50,200,124 of NC_083284.1, read as the reverse complement.
AGAAGGTTCTGGTTTACCCCATGTATCAGATGCATATTTATAAGATACTCAGTAAGGACTTATTTAAATTACACATATGGCTACAGTGTACAAGCTTTAAGGAAAAAGGGTGAAATATGTGTGCTATAGCCATATTGAAAATTGATATTATTCATGTTCCTACCATATGGTTCACAAAAGCAGAAATTTTTCACAAAAGCGGAATTTTTATTTTTCTCTCTTCCTGCTTCTTATTGCCTAGTTCACAGCAGAACTGAGTCAAGTTGTGTTTTTAGCAAATTGACCAGTAGTGCTATCCAATGTATATTTTCTCACAAGGCGGGATGGACTGATCTGCCAATTTTAGTTTCTCTCAATTTCTCATTTTTCTAGTCTTAAGCTTGGTTTGCCCCATTTCTGCATCAGTTTGGATTTTTAAAAAAAGATATGCATTTTCACATACATTTCTTCTAAAATATACATTTTTGTATGCCATTTTGCATAGCCTACACTCTATTACAAGCAATTTTTCCTATCATAATAAATTTTGTACATTAATTTCACTATTATAATAATTTTTGTATGTATTTTTTGGTTGAGACCTGCATTACCAAATCTGGAGATGTGCAAATTTTGAATGATGTCTGTATTTTGATTTGAGCATTCGTTGGTAAGGGTAAATTAAGTAGGGTCACATTAAAATGTGAACCAATTTAACATTCTCTGCCTATATCGACAAATAAATCCCACTCAGTTCAATGAAACTTACTTCGGGTAAGTGTGTGTATAGAATTGCAACCTTAAATGGTTTAAAGCATCCTAACTGTCAAATGTGATGAGCAACAATGGTCTCTGGTGGTTCACAAGTAATAATAGTTTGCCTTGTTCAGCTAATCAAGTGCAACTACTATTTGAATGATGAAACACGTGATTTAACTGTATCACCTGAATGAGACACAGATGCCTTGTTCACATACTACTCATGTGTCGGGTCCCACTTTTAGCCCTGCTCCTGACTTCTTATATTTTTCTTTTGTCAACCATTTGCTGTGTATAATTGTATGAGAAGACCTGGGAGCACTTTATTATTAGTAGGTGCTTTGCTGGATTGGAACATCCACATAATCGGGTGACCTGACCATGTGGAGCCTTTACAACATGTGGTGGTGGTGGGCAGTTCTGAGGGCCGAGCTAAAAGCATAGAAACCTGATAGAGCTCTCTGTTATCACTATTCTGCCTTCACTCCAGTTGGAGCTACTGTTAGTGGTTAGCAGCAGCAGCCAAACTCTTAGGGTGGGCTTCTATTAAATGAAAGGAATATGAAATTTACTTGCTTGCTGACAATGTAGCCTTCTTTGTTCCCAACCCTTCAGAGGTTGACTAGGCACTCATAGAGGAGCTCTTTCAATTTGGTGAAATGTCAAACTTTCAGGTCAGCAGCTGAAAACTAGAGGCTATTGGCAGGACTATTACTGTGAAAGAAGAAAATGTAACCTATTTCCTTGGGAGACATATTGACGTTCATTTGCCAGATTAGGACAAACAACCATGCTCTGCTATTTCACAGTGATCAGAAAATATATTTAGGTTTTAAAATCTTCAGACTGTCATGGTTTAGCTGTATTGCTGTCACAAACATGATGCTTCTGTCTATTTTTAAAATGATTAATATAGCAACTTGACAAAGAGCCTTTATGTGAGCAAAATATACTGGGGGGAGGGGCGTTTCTCCAATTTCTACTCATTCCCCTTGCAGTTTCAGCTGCCCACCCCCACTGCCGGTGCCATATTCAATACTATTCTAAAGATCCTCAGTTCAAAATTAGACTCAGAAAACAAAACTCTATTCTTCAAAAGTCAGAAACAGCTTAGTACATCCCAGCCCCATTCCCGCAACCAAGTTATGAAATTGGTGACATCACTGGAAGACAGGGTATGAACACTGCTTCAAAACTGTACACTAGTTAAATTTCTTTCTTTCTTTCCTTCTTTCTTTCTTTCTTTTTATGCTTAGAGTTGGCCACCAAACAAACTATTTCACATGAACAATCCTGCTCCCTTTCCTCTCATTACAACAAACCTATGGATGGAAGTAATACACTCTCAGTTATGGGAGTACTTAAAATGCATGCAACTGTCAACTCTAAATGGAAAATTAACTTGTAGAGCTATGAAACTGCTATCAGTGAGTGAGCTATCAAATCTTCATGAGTAAAGCCCATGAACAGTGGTTAAAATAATTATTTTTACTATCCAGTAATCTCTCCTTAATATGAGCTAACACTATATTTTCTCATAAAGTCTTTGAGTTATCAACATATAGTTGCTAGGAATCTGCTTTTGGGCATCTAAAAAATGGCAAAAATGTGATTACATAAAAACAAAGCATGAAATAATCTAAATGTAGAGCTCAATTTGTTGTTTAGTGGAGACAGAAATCCTGAGGCCATTTACATGTGAAAGAATTCTCCCTGTACCTCTGTTTGGTTCAGTATTGTGAGACTGCAGTGATGAAAAGAATTGTTAACATAAGAGCTTCTCATTTCTGTGATTCTGGGAAAAAAATCCTTCAATAGCATACAACCATATAATCTGTAGCTCTATAAAGAAAATTTTAAAATAGGAAAAATAGGAATGCCTAAAACAGACTTTATTCAATATATTCTAGAGCACAACGCATCATTCAAACTGAAGTGGCCACTATTTTCATAAACTGTCCCACAGGACTCTCTGAAAACTGAGACAACCCCTATCTGCAGAGCCATGCATTACCTCCTTGTCTGGATTCCGTTTTTAAAACTTAAAAAAAAACTCAGTTCAAAGAAAGAACAAGTTTAGCAAATACAAATATTCACACACATATATATAAAACCAGTGCTTATGTATTAATATAATGAAAGCAGTATATATACAATGACAAAGGGTCTGGAACACATTGGCTAGTAAACTCCACCCACTTTGTTTCCTGCTCCCCACTTGCCATAATGAGTGCAAACGTATTTATAATGTCCTAAACCTTTTTCATCTCTTAAATGTGTAACTGTCTGCCCAGTGTTTTTCTGTTTTTCTGTTATGTTGTCACGTAACCCAATAAAATAATATTATAAGCTTCATCATAGTCATTAATACTTTCAAAATGCTTTCTATTATTTTAATATTACTCCAAACCTGTTGTGCTATGGTATACTGCTAGATGATTCTGGCATTGGGGAAATCCCTTATTGTTGGATCCTTTTCAGCACCAGTCACTGCATGCTTTCTCAGTTCTGCTGGTGCCAAATGCCGCTTGAAGAAAACAACGCCACACCATTTAAACAGATTATACCAGACTTCCTCTTTAAAGGCTTAACAAGTTGACATTTTGCCAATTGCCCAGAAGAGATAACATGAGAAATTGATTATTTCCCCTCATTAAATAAGCAGGTATTGGATTATTAATTCCATGATTTGTCAGCGAGTGACAGAAATTCATGCTACCCATCTAAAAGCAACATCTTTAAACTCACAACAAGCAACTTGGAACTGATTGCCTAGGTCACTTGTAGTACATGATTTTACCCATCACTTGCTGTAGCTTTCCAGTAGTGCATTGGAACAACATTATTCATGTAATTATTGTAATTATTATGACATTAATGACTCTGTCAAAGTCTAAATGTGTGAAATTAAGTTGCTAACAAGTGTAAATATCTGAAGCAATAAAGTCAGTGAAAGGTCACTTTACTCTCTCTCTCTCTCTGTGTGTGTGTTTGTGTGCGCACATGTATATATCAAAATGCGAAAATATGCTTAGTTTTATATGCAAATTAATCATATTCAAATCCACTAAAACAGCTGGTAATTTTATATGACTGATAAATGTATGAATATTTTTATCTTCAAATCGGAAAATTTCATCTTGCAATTACTATAACACTCTCCCATCAGATGTCAAGGAGATGAGTAACACATAACCTTTAGAAGACATCTGAAGGCAGCCCTGTATAGAGAAGCCTTTTAATATGTAATGTTTTATTAGGTTTTTATATATGTTGGAAGCCACACAGAGTGGCTGGGCCAACTCAGTCAGATGGGCAGGCTACTACTACTACTACTAATTATTATTATTACTATTATTATTATTACTGCTACTACATAACTTTCAGTTTTCACTGTGGCTACTGGAGTTTTGAAAAACTTAACTGTTTCATTCTGTTCCACCAACATCCCAGAATGGATTGCGGAGCCTGGACTATTGTTGCTACATCATAAACCTTTAAGCATCCAAGTTGGGGACCCAGCATAATACCAAGGCCTCCATGGGGAGCAGTGACATGGAAGGGAAATAAAGTATCTGGTGCTAAAAAATGTTGGCAAACTGTACTTTGTGAAGAAGTTCTTTTCAGATTCCACCTGGTAAGGAAATAAGTATAGGAAAAAATCTGAAGAAGAGTAGAGTTTTACTACTTTGTTAGTGTAGAGGAAGAAGCCCAAGGGAATGGGGATGAAACTGTTTGCAGGTATCAAGTTGTATGTACAGAACTGTGGCTGCTGTGTTCAGTTCTGCTTACCTTGCTGTAGTCCCATTAACTAAAGGGAGCTACTCCAGGGTAAGTGATCTGAGGACTGGTGCTTTTGTGAATGTGACAGTTAAGGAAAAGGATTGGTCAGAGTGGTGTGGAATGAGAATGATATAGGGCTTTAAAGTCAAGGATAAGAAGATTATGTTTTGATTCAGAAGAAGATAAGCAGCTAAACCAATTTGACCGGAAAAGTAAGAGGGCAAGAGCAGGAGTATAAGACCTGGATCTGAAAGGAATGAATTTGGGAGAAATGAGATTATCTAATTATTTACACACTTCTGAATTATACCATAGGCTCCTATAGACAAACCAGATTCTTAGGGTTTGGGTGGCTAATGTTATATTCCTTATAGGGACCTTTTGTACCTGGAAAAGGTGAAAGATAAGAGCTTGTTATGGAGTTACCCAATACTCCCTTGATACTTTGATTATACAATGTGCAGGGTGTAAAATTAGAAATTGTAATTGTAACTTGGCTATGATATTTCTTTTTCCACCAACTCTTCTGAGTCAATCCCTTGGCTGGAAAATTCTTATTTTTGGCTGTAAAAGATGTCTTTGCGCAACTGTGGCAGGGGAAACAGGGAAACTAAAGGATGGCTTCTGTTTTTGACAAACATTCCAGAAATATTCATCTAAAAATTCTAAAGATTACACTTATAAGAAACCTTCAAATGCTTGCCAAAAAATTAACAGCATAGTGCTCTCTTTTGCATGTATATTATATGAAAGCACATTAACTGAGCATCACTGTACACATTAAGGCATTTCTTTATTTTATGTGGATACATAAAATGTGGACGCGGGTGGCGCTGTGGGTTAAACCACAGAGCTTAGGGCTTGCTGATCAGGAGGTCAGCGGTTTGAATTCCTGCGACGGGGTGAGCTCCCATTGTTCGGTCCCTGCTCCTGCCAACCTAGCAGTTCGAAAGCACGTCAAAGTGCAAGTAGAAAAATAGGTACCACTCCGGCAGGAAGGTAAACAGCATTTCTGTGTGCTGCTCTGGTTCGCCAGAAGCGGCTTTGTCATGCTGGCCACATGACCCAGAATCTGTACGCCGGTTCCCTCGGCCAATAAAGCGAGATGAGCGTTGCAACCCCAGAGTCGGTCACGACTGGACCTAATGGTCAGGGGTCCCTTTACTTTTACAACCCTAATGTCCTCAGAGCTGCTACTTCTTTGGGGAATTTATTTGCAACATGGGGGGAATCATCAGTAGTTGAAAGTAGTGGGTTTTTGTGGCATCTCTTTAAAAGACTCTTTGGGATAAGGACACCCAAAAACAATTCTGGAGGTCAGGTTTTAGTTATGTGGAGTTGGTCACAAGCGGTTTCACCCACAGCCCTGACCATGTCTACCTAGATGTAAGTCCTACTGAATTTGATGAGGCTTACACCTATGTAAGTGGGGCTGGGAATCAGCCACACATTAGTCTGAAATATATGCAAAGACTGAATTCCTCATGCATTCCTATTTGCACTGAAGATGTAGTAGATGGGTGACTGGATAATATAGTTTATACTATACTATATAATATAGTATAGTAATATAATATAGACCGATAATATATGATCCCACCTTGAGATTAATAAGGAATTGTGAGAAATGTGGTAAGTGGTTAAATAAGCCTTCTCATGTTAAACTGAATGCAGCTTGTACCTGCCTGTACTGCTGCTCCCCCATCTTCTACATGCATCTGGCATAACTTCTGAAGGAACCTGTGTCTCAGACCACGTGCAATGATGATGATGATGATGATGATGATGATGATATTTATACCCCACCCATCTGGCTGGGTTTCCCCAGCCACTCTGGGTGTCTTACAGCATATCTAAAAACATAAAACAGCCTAAACTATAAGCTACTTATGTGGATCCCACATGAAGGATTATTCCAGTCCACCTGCCACATCAGATACCGGTATGGGGAACCTGCATTACCCTAAAAAAAATGCTAAGCCAAACAAGCTAAGTGTAAATGAGTACACTTGTGGGCTCCTGGAGAGGAGATCAGGGACATTTTGCTCTCCTCTGGTTCTGTTGTTGCCATCCTGATGAGAATTAATTCATGGTTTGGATTAGCATAAATCATGCCCAAACTCAGGTTCATTATTTATCTCCTCCAGGCAAACACTAGGTGGTAAGTCATAGAACAAACCTTGACTACAGTTTGTCGTTTACAATATATACAATGCAAAAAACTATATATAAAATAGAAAACAATTCATAAAAATAAGTAGACTAAAATAGAACCACTACTTAAAACACCACAGATTGACTGAATATTAAAGTTTACTGTAGCTTCCAGAGAATCATCATAAAACCATCAAGAAAATGCAGGCTGTGCTTTAAAAGCCCATTAAAATCACACCTAAAAGGTCATCTCTCATGCCTGACAACCTAAATCCATGGCAGGCTTACAAAAGGAGCATCTGAAGCAGATCTCATGGCACAGGTTCATAGGGGTGGAGGAGGTCCTTCAAGTAATCTGGTCCTAAACTGTAATCTATTTATGCGGATCCCACATGAAGGATTTTTTCAGTCCTTCTGCCACATCAGATATGGGGAACCTGCACTACCCAAAAAAAAAACATTGTGGGACTCCATCTTCCATCACTCTTGACCACTGACCATGCTGGCTGCAGTGATACATTATGTTTATGATTTTCTGACACTGATTATTCAGTCTTATTTTCACTACTTGCTGCTCTGTCTTGCTTCCTGTATTATTTATTAATGAGCTCTTATTAGCAAAGTTTCTTTGGTCTGACTATTATCAGAGAAAATTTAACCAATTTCTAACTAAGTAACAGGTAAGACATTCAACAGTGCTGAAACGGACAGTATATTTTAACAGATCTGTAGACAATTTAAATTGCTTTACTGGAGGGATGAGAGTAATGAGGTCAATTACAGGTCAATATCTTTACAAATTAGGGGGACTCAAGAGAAGAGAAATAATTATGGGTCTAGTGGGACAGAATACAAGTGCAAATAACTAGAGCTATATCAAATGAGGCTAACAGTGCAATAGTTCAATGAACATAGTAACAAAGAGCAGTAATATACCTTGCCACATCATCATGGGACACCTGTACCAGGGCTTTCTGCATTATTGATTAGGGGGTTTCCTGTAGAAATGCATTGTGCTCATCCATGGAGGTGGGAGGAAACTTTTGCCAGCTCCATGTTATTGTCAGGGAAGGAGGAAGGAGGAAGAGGCCTGAGATTTGTAGGATTCTGTGTCACCCATGAGGCAGGTGCTGGGAGGTGGGTGTTAGAGGGAAGTCAAGGTGAAGAGACCAGGCAGGCAAAGACCCTGGAAAAGAGTTGTAGGGAGTCTCAAAGTTGGAAAAGGCTACATTGATCCCCAAAACAGTTGAATCTCCCCGGTCTCACCTCCACAGTTTCCACGCAAAAGGAGGGGCTCAAAGTGATGGTAGCAACTGAAGCTACAAAACAAAACTGAAAATATTATTGTTTTATTCTTTTTGTAAACTGCCTTGAGGTTTGATTACAGTCAAAAGGTAAAGGTAAAGGGACCCCTGACCATTAGGTCCAGTTGTAACCAACTCTGTGGTTGCGGCGCTCATCTCATGTTATTGGCCGAGGGAGCTGGCGTACAGCTTCCGGGTCATGTGGCCAGAATGTCAAAGCCACTTCTGGCGAACCAGAGCAGCACACGGAAACACCGTTTACCTTCCCGCTTGGAGCAGTACCAATTTATCTACTTGCACTTTGACGTGCTTTCAAACTGCTAGGTTGGCAGGAGCTGGGACTGAGCAACGGGAGCTCACCCTGTCGCAGGGATTCGAACCGCTGACCTGATCAGCAAGCCCTAGGCTCTGTGGTTTAACCCACAGCACCACCCGCGTCCCTTGATTACAATCAAGCAGTGTATAAATTCAGTAAAAATAAGAATAAGAATAAGATTAAGATGAATAATTAATAATAATAAATTAAAATACCTGTATTTTATAATTTAAAAATTATACCACTTTTTTGGCCTTAACAAGTAGCACATATAAAACAACAACACTAAGCACATAGCTTGTTCAGTTACAGCATTTGATATAAAGTATAACTGTCACGGGACGCGGGTGGCCTTTATAACTGTCACACAAAGCAACCAGCCTAGTTTTTAGTTCTCATGTTGCTAAAAGTGAAAGTCTAACAGAATTTCAGTACCATTGCATACAAATGTCTTCAAATATCTATGCTTATTTAAAATGCAGCCATCTACAAAATAAATGTTTCTTACCCTGGACACAAAAAGCCATTACTTCAAAAGCCTTTGATTAATCTGAGCACAATCAAGGGCAAGTGAGATAGCTGCCATTTAGTTTAGCCAAAGCAATCCATGCCAACTGCAATAAACCCATCAAACTGTCATAGAGTCAAGCTGTGAGAAAAAGAGTATGGTGATTACATGCAATAGTTTCCTTCAGTGGTTTCATAATTTCAATTTTTGTAACTTTTCAAGAATTCCAATACCTGTAGTAGGAATGTATTAGTAATGCCTGGGGAAAATATTCTGCACTATCAACAACTTAGTGTATTGGTTTTTTCCCCATCATTGAATCAAGACGAGAAGCTCATCAGGCAAGAAATATTATGATTGCATTCATATATAAATTATTTAAAGGACTTAAGCCAATCAAAATACAGATTTAAGTATCTATTTTCTGAGTGTTGTGCACATACCTTCCATTAAATGGACAGGGACATGGTTGACAGACCTGAAATTGAACCTTCTTATATCTGGATGAAGAAGAATTTTTATAATATATATATTATATTTATTTGGAAAGAGATTCAATTTCAAGTCTGTCAACCATGAGTCTGTCCATTTAATGGGAGTTATGTGCACACATCACAGAAATAATCCTTAAATCTGTTTCAGCTGGTGTTTAGCAAGAACACAGACAACACTGATAATTTGCCAAGCATGTGGAAGTTGCAAATCTGTTTGAGTAAAGAGGATTCTCAAAGCGGAGCAACAGAATTAAAAAAAATAGAACCTTTTAGGAAAAACAATTGTTCATTTATCTGACTAATCACAGACCACAAAAACACTCCTGGTACCCAAGCAAGGTATATAGTGGTTCTAGGAATCTAGCTTATCTCAGTCTTGTTTTAGCAATAGGCTGTAGTCCTAATATGACCTTAATTGAGAGCAGGGCTTTTGACAATACTGACCAGGGTATCATCCTGGGTCAGCTCTGTGAGATGGCACTCTGGACACAGCATTAACAGTAATTCTAGTCCTATCTACAAGTCCACAGAACAGCATTGGGAGAGTGCATTTTGGACCCTTGGCAGTTATGTTATGAGGTGCCACAGGACACTGTTTTAAATTCAGTGTTGTTTAACACTTACATGAAGCTGCTGGAAGTGGTCATTAGGGCATTTGAGGCAAGGTGCCATCAATACACTAAAAACACCCAGCTTTATTTATCCACAGCATCTGAAGCAGGATATGCCATGCAGGACCATGATTGGTGCCTGAATGCAGTGGTGGGCTAGATGAAGTAAAATAAGCTGAACATTAATCCTGGTAAGACAGAGGCTCTGGGGTGTGTGGTTCTTGTGTCAGATAAATTGGGTGATTGCCTGCTCTGGGTGGGTTGCACTCCCTCTGAAGCAACAGGTATGCAGTCTCAGGGTACTCCAGGATCCAGCTTTGTCACTGGAGGCCAAGTGACATAGATAGATAGATAGATAGATAGATAGATAGATAGATAGATAGATAGATAGATAGATAGATAGATAGATAAGGGCCTATCACAGGATTTGGTTGGTAGGACAGCTTGACTATTCCAGGACTGGCACAACCTGACCATAGTGGTTCCAGCACTGCTAACTTCAAAACTGGATTTGTGCAGGGCACCCTATGTGATTCTTCCCTTGTGTTTGGTACAGAAGCTGCAGTTAGTACACAATTGCTGACAGGAGTGAGCATATTAAATATGTGCTCAAAGATTTTGTCACGGTCCGGTTGGCGGGCGTCAGGACCAGAGGCAAGATGGTGGTGAAGAAGCAGGGTCGAAGGCAGAGGCGAAGGTCCACGGGGCAAGAGCAAGGCGAAGGCGAAGCAAAGGTCCAAGCAGCAAGGAGCAAGGTGAAGGATCCAGGAACAAGAAGCAAGGCGAAGGTCCACGGGGCAGGAGCAAGGCGAAGGCGAGGCAGGGGTCCAAGAAGCACGGCAGCAACAAGGCAAGGGTCCAAGGAACAGGAGGCCAGATGCAACCAGGCAGGGATAGCGTTGCTGTGGCAAAGAACTGAAGGGAAATGCTGGGCTTTTATCCCTCCCAGCTCCTGCCACCAGGTGCAGTGAGATCTCAAGTGGTCACACCTGGGTGATTACTCCTTGCTTCTCCAGCACAAGTTGAGGCATGCCCCAGTCCTGCAAAGCACTACAGGCCCCAGAGCCTGACTCCTGCCCATACTCCTGACAGATTTGCACTGGCTGCCGGTTTGCTATTAGACAAAATTCAAGGTTCTCCTATTGCTGAATGAATCTATTAATGATATCACCTAAGGGATCATCTTACCCTATACATGAAACTTGCACTTTTACAGGTGTCACACTTGTTTATGCTGCATTTATAAGGAGTCTTTCTTCAGTGTGGCAGCACCTGTGATCTGGAACTCCCTGCTTATTGACATTAGGCAGGTATCTTCATTATACTGCTTTAAATACCTGCTGAAAACTTTTCTGTTTGAGCGAGCATATTCATACCATAACTGTCAAGTTCTCCCTTTTTTAAAGGGAAATTCCCTTATGCTGAATAGGCTTCCTCACGAGAAAAGGGAAAACTTGACAGCTATGATCCAGACATATGATTTGGTTACATCTGTTTTTGAATCTTTTTGAAAACTTGTTTAAATTTTTACTGTGTTTAATGCTTTTAGGCACTTAGAATTGTTTTTAAGTGGTTTAAATATGTATCAAATTATTTTATTTCTGACAGAACACATGCTGTGTGGTATAAAGCAGAAAGCATTGATATTGCCATAGGACATTAATTGGCAACAGCTGAGAAAGGGGCCAAATCCAGCCTCCATTTGCTATCAGTGCTCCTGTCATCAGAGAACAAGAACTGCCTATAGCAGATGTACAGACCACTTCTCAAATTTTACATCAGAATTATTTCCAAAACATGGTTGCTGTGTTTGAAATAGTTCAGTATTGATTTATTGTAATTGTTAAGTGCAATGTGATTTTCTTAGTTGCTGTGGGAAAGCAACTGGAAATATAGGCTATAAGCCTAGCCAGAAATAAATAATATAAAAATAAGGAGCAAGATACCAGAAATAACTATGTACAAGAGACAAGCCCATGGTTGTAATTCTCCAGCTCAACTCAGAACCCTGATTCACCTAGAAATAATATGAGTCGCTCCCCCCCCCAAAAAAAAACCCCAGAAAAACTGGGAGCATTTCCCAAGCCAATCTGGAACTGTGGAGGACTGTCCCTGCCAGGCCTCCCCATCTCCAAAATACCCTCCCCGGCATCCCACTACTCCCACAAACACCTTGCACCCTGCCTTTTATTTACATAGCCTACTGTGGCAGTGCATGAGGAGCCAGGAAGACAAGAGTCTGTCCTCCATCCTTCCTCAGGTAGATGGGTAAAGGACACACAAAAAATGAGCATGGAGATCTGGACAGACAGCCGTCTGATTGGACAGCATCAAGTCCTCTGCCCAAATCCTATCAAGATCAAAACCAGCTAAGTAACAAGCTTGCCTCTTATTAGAGGTGGACTTTTTTGAGCCCCAAATATACTCTCCATATCTGGCTTGACATGACTTTGCCAGAAACTCTAGAAACAATGTGGCAGAAATATACAGCCTGTAAACAGCAGATAAATTCACTGTCTTATTGTTCAGACAAGTAAATGCTGTATCACAAATAATGAGCCTGCTTTTAAGAATGAACCAAGGCCTCTGTGAATTTGAGTTTGTACTAGTGATAGAACTGACAAGCCAACTCTGTGTGGGTAGACAAACTGACTTGAGTATAGTAATATACTGATATTTGAAGAGGAACTGGAGGACTGTGTGTCTGTTTATACTTTTTGATCAGTTATGATACCATTTATCATGCAGTCCTCCTGGAATGGCTCTGGGATATGAAGCACTGTTACATGGTGGTTTCACTCCTACCTGCATAGCCATTTCCAGAGGGTAGCATTGTGGGATTTCTGCCCTGTGGCAGTTGTGCTCCATAGTCCTATAGAATTCAATTTTGGCCCCCATCCTTTTTGCCACCCATACAAAGCCCCCCCAAGAGAAATCATCTGGGGACTTGGGGTACATACATATGTCACCAATATATGAATAACACCCACCTGAAACATGTGAAGCTGTGCAAGTGCCATTGTTTGGGAACAGTAATGGCCTGGATGAGGGCCAATAAACTGATCTTCAATTCTGATAAGGCAGAAGCAATATTGGTGCATAGTTCTCTTGACTAGGAACTGGGAAGATGGCCTGTTCTGAATGGAACTGTACTCCTGCTGGAGGAGATTTATAGCTTGGGAGTACTCTCATATCCTGTAATGCAACTGGAGATTCAAATGCTTTAGTGTTATGGACTGTCTGTTTATAGCTCAGGCTAGTGCACCAGTGAAAGCTTTCTAGGACTGGGTTAGCCTTGTCACAGTGATCCACACTCTGGTAATTTTAAAATTCCCTGAAGAAGGTCCAAAGGTGAAGGTCCAATGGAAAGCAGCAGCCAGAGTGCCGAAAGATTTATCAGTCAGAATTATATTACATATTGTCTGCCAATATGTTATTGGACAAATTCAAAATCCTCAGATGTTAATGCCCTAAATTACATGGGCCCCAAATACTTTAAGAGGTACTTCTCCTGGTACCTACTGGTTTGGGCTTTGAGATTTGTTGGAGGGCCCTCTTTGTGGTCCTGTTGACAAGAAAAGCCCACTGTACAGTGTTGTGGGGCACAGCCTTCTTGATGGTGGCACCTCACGTGTAGAATGCCCTAGCCCAAGAATATTAGGTTGTTGCCCTCATTAGGGTGTGTATCTGATGAAGTATTAGGAGACAACTCTTCACTCAGGCTTTCATGAGAGTCTGATGCTGTTCTAGGTAAGATGTACTGGTGCTGTTTTTGGTTGTGTTAAAGTAATGGTAGGTTAGCGTTTCAAATATTGATTAAGGTTTTAAATGGTTTAACTGAACAAGTTGTTTTAACTATATTTTTGCACCACTCTGAGATCCTGAATAATGATGGTGGTTAACAAACTCATCAAAAAATAAAAATGAAATGAAATGAAGGCATTCCAGAAAACAGCCACAGGAAGCTGGATAGTCAAGATTACAGTCTTATTCAGGCATTACTGAAATGGTAGAGGAGTGAGGACGAGTGTGCTAGCTCTGGCTGTCTGAAATAGAGAGACTCCTGTACTTGTGGAGGCTTCCTACACAATGCAGATTTCTGAAAAATCTGGGTACTAAAGTAAGTGGGGAGCCTCCATGAGTTTAAGCAGGCTCCCTGCTTCAGATAGATACTTTCCCCCATGCATGTGCCTTAATTCCTTCCACTACAGATATCAGGTTTATACGTCATACAATGTGCTCCTACAGTTCATTTCAATACTCAGAATTATCCATAGTACAACCAAAATGGTTAATCTTCAGCGATGCCATGTACACTGGCTACATAAATCAATAATCCCCAGAATGGTAGTGCCCTCTTCCCTGAATCAAATGTACCAGACCATACTTGGGTTCTTCATGCAAGAATTAAGATTCAAGCTTCTCTGTCTTACATCCCTTATTATTCTGATTCTGTTGATGCAGCCACTGCCAGCCTTCTGTTTTTGAATCCAGACTGGGTGATTCCACTAGGACCCATAAAATATGAGTGAAGCCTGTATCTCAAAGATCTGACATTTCAAAGTGGACCCATGAGTGAATTCTTATGTAGACTGAAGGCTGTGAGAAAAGCTCATTTAAAATATTCTGTAGATTGACCTCTTAGTCTTTGCCATGTTCCTACTTTGTACTTGAAATATATTAGCTGATTGCTTTCTCTCCCTCAGTTTTTGAACTACCCTCGGGTGTTGCATAGTTTCCCTGTTTTCCTCCTTTGCTACTTTCTGAGTATAATTTACAGAGGAGCACTTCTTTAACAGTTTCTTACTTTTTTGTTATGAGCAATGTTAACATTTCCCAATGCTAAAAGGAAAACACAGCTATAGGTCATTCATTCCTACTTTTGTTTAACTCTTCCAACATTTACTTTCGCTGTAGTTTCCCTTCATTACTTTTCAAAATCAACCTCCTTATACATCCTTATAGTCCTGGCCTCAATAGTAAATCTGAGTACGTGTGTTCAGTAACCTAAAGTGATAATTACAAAAGAAAAACATTAGAAAACATATATACTTCAAAGCTGACTGAGACATTTATTCAGGGCTTTTCTCAGCCAGAACTAGCTGGAACTCAGTTCCGGCACCTCTCTGTTGGGTGCCATTGCCATTTTCAGAGAACGAAGGAGGCATTCAGGATGAGTTCCAGCACCTATTTTTCTAGAAAAATAGCACTGTATTTATTCCTCATAGGAAGCAAATTTCTCTTCAATTTGTACTTGGTTTTAAAGCTTCTGTTTACCATACCTCACACTGATTTTACAAAGAGAAAAGTTTATATGATAGAGAATCACAAAAATCTCATAATTGTCTTGACCTATTACTTTTCTCTGCTCTCCTGTTCATCTGTCTCCATGACACTATGTTACTTCACCACTTGGTAGTAAGTTACATATTTTCAATGTTTCAAAGACAAAAAACCTGACATTATTAGCAATTTTGGCTCCTGCCTAACTTTTAATTTTACATCACAATGTAAAAGAATAATGGTTATTTATTTATTTATTTATTTATATTTATAATTCTTAGTAATATTTATAGTTTTGATTGCTATGAAAAGGAATGTTGCATATTATATTGGGAAGGCAATTTACTGATCACTGACCTCTATAAATAGATGAAGCAGAATAGTTTTGAGCCGGGCTTCAATTGTCATTGTGTAAATTACTGTATTGGCCCGAATATAAGCTGCACTCGAATATAAGCCGCACCTTTAAAATTCAAGGGGGGGGGAAGGAAAAAAGACAATACCCGAATATAAGCCGCTCCCTTAAAATTCCGCAGGCACACACACCCATTCTGTTTTACTGTATGTCTGTTTCAGCAGTGATATCGTAAAAGCCAGTTTTTGTAAGGTTGTGAATTTAAGCTGCACTTTAACTTTTCACGGTTGGAATTTGGAAAAAAGGGGAGGCTTATATTCAGGCTAATATGGTATAAACTGTCAGGATCATCCTACATGTGAGTAGGCATCTGATAGAGACACATGCCTGACTGGCATGTTCTCTCCCTCCTGGTCGGTTGTTCGGAAGCTTCCTTCTCCAACCCGAACATCACAGCAACTGATACCAAGAGGCATCAGCCCACTTTAAGACCAACAGAGTGTTGGCAGTTCACGTGACAGACTCAGTAGCACAGCATTTTGGCTAAACTACTTTATTTACATATAATACACTCGGAGCATTCTGACCCAGCTCTTTCCTCTTCAGCATCAAACAGCAAAGAGAAAGAACAAAGGACAATACATTATGGAACACAGCAAAACAAAACATCCTGTCTCTGTCACTTCCCACTATGTGGAATGAAAACATACACCGTCATGTGCTAAACAACAATCCCAAGACTGCAAGCACAGGGCAAGAATCCTAACATAAACAAGTGATGCCTGCAATAAAATATTGCAGTGTGGGGCATTGCTGTTTAAGGTTTTCAGTCACTCTAGTCCAGGGGTGGCCAACTCCCAAGAGACTGCGATCTACTCACAGAGTTAAAAACTGGCAGTGATCTACCCCCTTTTTGGGGGTTCAGGTCAAAGTTGTTGAGCTCTTTTCGGAAGGAAGAAGGCCCATTTTGAGGGGGTTCGGGTCAAAGTTGTTGAGCTCTTTTAGGAAGGAAGAAGGCCCATTTTGAGGGCCTTCGGGTCAAAGTTGTTGAGTTTGTTTTTTTAGGGGACCCACAGTTGTGCAGCTTCTTTGGAGGGAGCCAATGATCTACCAGTGATCTACCGCAGACGTCCAGTGATCTACCGGTAGATCACGATCTACCTGTTGGACATGCCTGCTCTAGTCTATTTCCCTACCCCAGTTTCTCATTTCTTCCCAAACAGTTCATATTCCATGAGCTTACTCAGTCTTCATTAGGCTGTTTTTACAGTTTCCACCACTTATGGATTCCCCCCTAAAAATACTCCACCCCAATACACTTTTTTCTATTTCTGCAAACCTTGCAACTTCCCTGATGCTGCTGACACATCCCTTGTGTGCACACGGGTGTGTGAGAGAGAGGGAGGGAGGGAGGGAGGGAGGGAGGGAGGGAGAATGTTGCTGTTTTAGTTACATAAGGACAAGCACTCAGAGAATTGAGATTGCTGTTACTGTTTTGCAATTCATGATTACTTCCAAAGAGAGAAACATGCTCAGCCTCTTCCTTTACTACAAGCAAGCATCCTCCTTTCTGTCACACTCTCCATTTCCTTGAAATTTTTAGTAACCCTCATTTCTCTTCACTACACACTCTATACCGGTCAGCGTAGGAGGTTAAAACTGTGCCTGCTAGAGAATAACTGTTTGTCAAAAGTGTAGGAGTGGATAGATAGCCATACGAATTTCCTCTGCATTTCAATTAAAGAGTTATTCAAACCTTTGCAGATTTGTTCAGTTAGAACTGGAACATTATGCATGTAGAGGTATAAATTATTACATAAATGAAAAACCAACAGAGACCTAAACCCATTTGGAATAATAAACCAACTGCATGAAATTTAAAATGCAGTAAGAAGACAAATAATATTTTTTTACAAGTTAGCAATACAGTTCTTTAACTGCTATTCATCTGTATCTTATTTTCAACATAAAATAAACGAAAACAGATGTACTACCTGTATTGATAATCGGAATTGTAGTTTTAGTTCCTGTTGTAGAATTAACAATGTTGGTGAGTGTGACTGTGAACAGTGAACAGTTGCCTTGGTTGAAAAAAATGGACTTGAGTCTTGGAAAAATGAATTGGAAGATGGAAAAAAGAACAGCAGATAGCAAGATAGGAAGCTGCCTTATACAGAGTCAGATCATCGGACCATCGAGCTCAGTATTGTCTAAACCAGGGATGGGGAATTTCAGGGTAGGTACACATACAGTAAGGCCCTCAGGAGTAGCCACCACCACACCACATACCCTATTGCCATATAACTCCCCTTGCCAAGCCTGCTTTGCACCACACTTAATAATTTTTGCCTGGCTGGCATATGTCTTACCTGGATCGAGGGGTGTGCATATGTATGTAGAAACTAGCCTTCTGTACAATGGTAAAATGCATATTCATTGTTTGGGCCATCACTGGAATGTGATTCCCAGAAGTTTACCCAGAAAGAAATTTGGTCCTTGTGATGAGAAAGGTTCCCAATTTCTGGTCTATATTGGCATCGACTTTCCAAAATTTCAGACACAGGTTTGGGTGGAGTTTTATGAATCTCCCAATTATCCCCCAAATTGGCTACGTGTCAGAATGTAAGTTGAGTGGTTAATGTGCATAATAACTAGCAGTTGTGCACATTCACCAGGCCTCATGGAGAATGTGCACATAATCCCTTCACAAAGAGGGAATCTTGAATGTACAAAATTCAGTCACTATACATCTCCCAAACTGGTACGTATATTGACTAGGAAAAGTTTACAATTCACTCTTGATGAAAGGATTGCGTACATATTCTCCATGAGTTTTGTTGAATGTGTACAATCGCTAGTTATCATGTACATTAACCATTCCCCTGCGGATCCCCTACTGTGATTCTGTTTTGCCCAAAAGCATTAGTGACCCTCCAGGTCCCCCATTTTTTAAAATAGTCAGTTTTAAAAGGCCATTCCCACTTTGACATGCAACCCCTGATGAGTTGACCATATGACATTGCAACCCTTGGCCTGAAAAAGGTTAACTACCCCTGCTCTAAGAGAATAGTTATTCCAGTAATTCATAATTCATAAGAAGTAGTATACCAGTGCTATTTTTCTAGAAAAAGAGGTGCTGGGTGCTGGAACTCACCATGAACACCTTCCTTGTTCTTTTATAATGACAATGGCGCCAACCTGAGAGGTGAGCTCTGGTGAAATAAAGTCCGGCGAAAAAAGTCCTGCAGTATAGTATATTCTGAGGAAAACTTGGTTGTATGGAATAGCTGAGTGAGACACAGTGCTTCCCCCAGGGGGTACTTAAGGGTACGCAGTACCAGCACCTCTTTTGTAGTTGTTAAAAAGTGTGGCACTCACTGTGACAACTTCATGGTGAGTACTGACACCTATTTTTCTAGGAAAAAAGCTCTGGTGAGACATATCTTATTATTTATCATTAAAGAAAAGAGCTGTAATGTGTTTCAGGCAATGTCTCCTTGATCCGTTCATGCATTTAAGCATCACAACATTTAACCCACATTTTATATGCCATCCTATACCCTGATGGACAGTTTGGAAAGAGAATGGATACTATTCTTGTAAAGCTGACAACATTAACTTGGGAGGAGGAGGCAGTGGCAGCAGCATCTGGTAATATCCTGCATCTGTGTGTATGCTCAAATGACTGTGCATTCAAGCATTTCAAAGCTTGCTGTCACTGGATGTAAAAGGTTAATGCACTTAGTAATTGCTACTTGTATAATGCAGAAAATTTGTGAGCCCAAAATAAAAGTGTTATTGGAACCCACAGCTACTAGCAGCTTAGATACTGCTCTCAGAGTTTCTTGGACTGTGGTAGCTTTTCTTGGACTGTTTAGCTTTTCCAGTTGCTAAACACACAGCTTTTAACAAGAAGCTCACCCAAAGCTATAGGAGGGAAATAATTTTTTGTATCAGTCTTCAACCTGTGCTTGCTAAAAAAAAAACCTGATCTAGTAATGTGTTTTACATTTGGAAAGCAACAAACACATGTTTGGGATCTCTTAACATTTTATGCAGTATCTTCATCCTCTTTCTCAAAATGGAATAAGTGACTTGGCTGGGTCAGACCAAGGACCACCTGCTGCAGCATTCTTTGCCTGTAATCTGCAGTGCAGGGTGGTACATCAGTAATTGGTCATTCATCCTCTAGTGCAGGCATCCCCAAACTGTGGCCCTACAGATGTTTTGGCCTACAACTCTCATGATCCCTAACTAACAGGACCAGTGGTAGGGGAAGATGGGAATTGTAGTCCAAAACATCTGGAGGGCTGAAGTTTGGGGATGCCTGCTCTAGTGGATGACAGTCTACCATTTCACCCATGCTTAGAGTACTGAAGGACTGTACTGAAGCATAATGGAAGGCTTATATTGGGGCAGTATGATGAACATAGAGACTTCCTGAATTACCAAAGAATTGCAAAGACAACTGTGCCTGACCTTCACTGCAGTACCAAACACTGTTAGTAGCAGTGTTCCAGTTCACCCAATAATTTCATTGGCTAAGGCTGAAACCTAGGTCAAGTGGATTCATGTTGAAGCCTTTAAATTAAGGGAGGGCATTGAGTCATATAGCATTACTGCAATGCATTTTTTTAGGTGTAGATTGGTTTTGAAATTTCAGTGCACACACATATATTTGTAAGTCCACAGGGGAAAAGCAGGTTTTGCAAAATCAACATTATCAACTCTCACTCTACTACAGACAGGTGTTTTCCTGCCATCACTTGGCTGGCAACATAGAAACACACACAGCTTCACACCATCTCAGCAAATGTGTGCATGTCAACATTCCCTTTGCAACTTACTTAGTGCTGTACATGAGTCCCTTCAGTTTCTGTCTTTGTTAGTGTCTGCTAAGAAACTAATCACTGGAGCCACTCATGTGATAAACTGGCAGTTGAAATACTTAAATGTCAAGTTGTTTTCATCAGTCACATCGACAGCAGGTCTTAGATGGATTTTTTTCCTGGGTACGTTTGTGTCAAGCCTTTTCCTTGGTGCTGCAGCAAAATATGGAATTGCCTTGTATGCTAATATGAATCCATTTGCTTCTTAATTCACCAGTTTCATCAGAATTGCCCTTTACCTATTTGTGCATATGACAGAATTGCAATTTCCTCTCATGTTATACCTATTGTTAGAGGAAAACAAAATGCATGCACTTGAGTCCATGCAAAATGAGACTGACAGAGATCACGATTAATAACCACAAACAGATAATTATTTTAAGCAAGGCATCAAATGTACACCATAATTCAGGCTATATCTGAATGTCCCCAGCATACATGGACATTTTGATCCATTTTAATTTACACTCTAATCTTGAAACTCTTTACCCACAATTGATTCCTATTAATTTCAGTGGCACTACCTGTCTCTAAGCAGGTTTAGCTTTGCAGCCAAAAATTCCTAATACACTTTTGCTGGTAGTCATGAAATTAGCTGTATAATGGAATTATTCCACTCACAACTCTGGCATCATAGGTATGTTCTTTACTTTTTTTGCCACCTTAGTTACTTTAAAATACAGGATGAGTCTTTTAAAAGAGGCCCCGTGGAACATGTGTACTCCACGGGGCCTCTTTTAAAGGACTCAACCTGTATATATATATACCGTATATTTGTATTCTAGGTTTTGCAAACTACAAGTTTTCCCTGGTCATACTGACTCCTCCCTCTTTGTTGCGGCCCTCCAGATGTTTTGGCCTACAACTCCCATGATCCCTAACTAACAGGACTAGTGGTTGGGGAAGATGGGAATTGTAGTCCAAAACATCTGGAGGGCCGAAGTTTGGGGATGCCTGATATAGATTATTTCACTGTGGAATTGTTTTTTTCAATTAACAGTGCTTTAACATGAGTTACTGTTCTATGCTATAAATATAACTGTAGCCAATTGTTAAGCAATGTTTATAAGATTGCAGGTTGTGCAGTGTAAAACAACAACAGCAATAAAGTCCAGGATGTAAACATAAAGCGTAACATACACCTGCCTGGGAGAGCATTCATGTGTACGTTCCAGTTCCTGGTTTATCTATAAATGAATAACTAAAACTGACTGCTTTATATGTTGCTCTGTGAAAGACTGTGAATGGAGAGATATGGCATATTGATTTTGTTGTGGACTGCCAGTAAAATATAGGTGGTATTATACCAGCTTACACTTTCAATGTCATGCCGCAGCTTAGAAATAAAAATCGTTATCTGGAAACTTCTGAAGCCAACAGAATAGTAATCAATTTTTTATCTGTGATTAGTCAGTGGTGGATTTTCTGTCCTCATTCTACAGCTCTCTTGTTAAAATATTTAGGTGATTCCCCTGGGAAATACTGTACTATACCTAGGCTGAACCTGTTTACATTAGGAAGAGAAAGTCTGCTCTTTGTATCATGTTAGCCACAAACATATCCTAGTCTCATACTGTCACTTTCCCCAGGAGGGTTATTGGATGTCACTCTACTACAGTTCTTGAACATATAATACACAGTTCTATTGAATGGCTACAAGGGCAGCTTGTTCTGTCCCTTTTCATCCTTGATTAATGTTAGAATACATTTCTACGCTGTGCTGTCTGTTCTTGAGGGGAAATACTAGCCCAATAGGTGAATTATATTTCCAGTATGGTATCAAGTTAAGTTGGGCAGGGGAATAAAAACAGTGTTAAGGAAAAAGTCTTACAGTGGTTTGTTGGAATGAAAAATGTGTAGTCAAAAAAGATCCCCAACCCGCCCTCCCCAAGCTTGCTTCCCATAGTACATTTTGTATTTGGGCTCTGATATCCCAGTATAAAATATTGTATATTCCTGCGTATAAGACTACTTTTTAACCCAGGAAAATCTTCTCAAAAGTCCAGGGTCGTCTTATACGCCGGGTCGTATTTCCTATATGGTGAGTATATTCCAAACTCTATATTTTAACTGGAAAAGTTGGGAGTCGTCTTATACGCCCAGTCGTCTTATACGCTGGAATATGCGGTATGTACACTTTGAGTAAATTATGAAGGAGGTGCCTGTATGAATAGTTTGATTTTTTTTCCCATTTAAATTGGCATGGAGTGTTAAAGCTAAGCATGTCTAGCTCTCATCAATGACTGGATGGGAGAGTGTTTGGAAAACCTATGGAGGCCACCTTGATTTCAGTCATGGAAGAATGTGGGATAGAAATGTAATAAAACAAAACAAATAAACACACATAGGTCAATTGGGAAATGATCAGGACCTTTGGAAGGTTCAATTTATATAGGGAATATACTGTCAGTCTGTAATCATAAATACCCATACTTGGAAATATATCTCATTGGATATAGTTACAGGTAGGTAGCCGTGTTGGTCTGAGTCAAAGCAAAATAAAAAAATTCCTTCAGTAGCACCTTAAAGACCAACTAAGTTTTTATTTTGGTATGAGCTTTCGTGTGCATGCACACTTCTTGGGCTGATGGGAGTCAGCCCATCACCCATTCCCACCCACCACCCACCCTCTGTATATACATAAGGGTCTGACTCTTCTGTTTCAAGTGTATCTGAAGAAGTGTGCATGCACACGAAAGTTCATACCAAAATAAAAACTTAGTTGGTCTTTAAGGTGCTACTGAAGGAATTTTTTTTATTTTTCATTGGATATAGTGGGCCTGCTTTCTGATAACGCATGCATGGGACAGCACCAAACACGTTACAATACCAAATACTCCAATTGTCCAAGCTTTATAGATAAGGGTAGTAAATTAACCAAACCAAACAAATAAAACAAACATTTGCATGTGTATAATATTATACATGCAAATGTTTCTGTTACTGACAGTGATTTACAGGACACCTGAATGGATCCTTTAAAACATGTCTTAATCTGGGGATTTTAGCTTTCCAGCAAAGCTACAAACATTCTGCCAAGACATTATTTACAGATAAATTGATGGAAAATGACAACAAACAATGCGTTTGAAATGAAGCTTAAAGCAGGTTTCCTACTGTTAATGTAGAATACTTTCTTCAGGCTTACAAGGGCTTGTAATCTGACGATTCTGGTGAAATATCTATTAAGGTTTACTTGACCCAGAAACTCAGTGCATGGAAACAGCTTAAATTTTTGATGGCATTTTCATTTGATCCACTGATACACATACACATGTATTTCTGTAGCTTTAATAATAATTTAAAGCTGAAGAGCAAATCAATATTCTTCTAACTAGAAGATCAATGATTCAAAATTAGAATTTTGCAGAGAGAAAACTGGGTAAAATTGGCAAAACCTCAATATTTGAATTTTTTTTTTACAGCAGAGAATATATGGAGCATGCCTTCAGGCTTGTTTCCAATTTTCAAACTCCAGTGGTGGTCATCTTTAACAGAAAGAATAGCTTTCTGGAACATTTTGGCATCACATTATAATACTTACTACTTTTAAGAAATTATTGCTCATACTGATTATGAATATGAATATTTACGACTGCAGCTAACAACTTTAAAAAACAATGGTCCAGTATTATATGAAACCACATTTATTATTATATTTTTTCATTTCTCTTCCATGAAATCTTCAAGGTTCATGGCTAGTTATATTTGGGACAGATGCACTACTAGATTAATTTGGAAAACTAGTGAACATCTACAGCATCTATATTGGCATTCAGTATACAACATACAGCTATGTGGCATGTGGTTCGATCTGTACTCTTTGAAAAGAGACAAAGTTTCCCTACTGCAGTGATACAGAAAGGTGTGGGGACAGAAAACCTGGCACCTACCATCCTACTGTCCAAGAACCAAGTTAGTGTGTATCTTTCTTTGTGTGTTTTACCTTATATTTGTCAATCCCTTAGCAATACAAAATGCTTACAATGTATAAATGCTTAAAAGTGAGACTATTTTTCACATCGCTGGATTTATTTTTATTTCTTATGTGAGGATGCATATATTCAGTTTAAAGTTGTTACAACTATGCCATTGCAGAATATGCGATTGGGCATTTCTCCTAAGGGAGTAAGAAAAAAGTTCAGTCTGATCAAATCAATTCAAAGTCTGTCCATACACTCCAAGGTCAGCCTCCTAAGATGTATCAACACCATGGCAAAGAGAAAGTTGGTTGATTCGGGAACAGAAACATCTATGGAACAAAATGCAGTTAATCTGCAGGGGAACAGAAATATCTTCAGTTCACATTTTAATGTGTCCATACCTAATTTGCCCTTCTCAGAATACAATGTGAACCAAAAGGCAGATATTATTTTAGATTTTGCACTTCTCCAAATTTTGCTGTGCAATTGTCCAACCAACAATATATACACAAATGCATATATTAGGGAACAATGCACCCAAAATGAATATATTTAAGGAAATAACAAGCACAGATGTATTATATTAAATTAGGGGAAAATGCTTCAAAATGCATATATTGTATGCAAAAATGTACATATTAGGAGAAATGTGCATGATGGGGTGAACTGAACTGAAGATTGGAAAAATGAGAAGTGAGAAAAACTTAAATTGACAGATTTGTCCATCCCTTGATTAGACCTATCTTTTTGTGACAGCTGACATATAACAGTGGACGGGCTTTCCCTCCTAAAATGGTTGGCCGGAGCTTTGTGCGTCTAGAATCTTACTGTATATTACTATGCTGAGAACAGGGGTGCTGGGTGGTATTTTATAGCAAGGAAAGTGGTGTTGCAAAATAGTACCATATTTCTCCATTGCTACGACCACCATGCCCCAATTCCTTACTTTCATCCTGCTGCTACTTTAAAAACATATCGACAGCAGCAGAATATCATTGATACTGAATACACAACAAATTACACCTTCCTTGTTGTTTCACTCCCTCAGTGAGGTCTAGGAAAAATGGATAAGAGAAACGGCTGAAGCAAACAAAAGGCTTGACAAAGCAGAAGCTAAAAGTAGAGATAGTACAAACCACTTCCCAGAAGTCTTTGCTCCTCCCTCATCAAGGGACAAGGGCTGTTAGTGCCTGCATAATGTAATGAATAAATCTGGAGTGCTAGGATGCTAAGATAAGCAGGTGGAAAAGTTTGAACATACCTAGTGAAAAATGAAATACCCAGGATTCATTTAACACCCCTTTTCTATTATGCAGCCTGCAAGATAAACCTGCTCTTATTTCAGCATAGCATTCCAGTCCATGTAGGTTGTTTCATAGTGTTACAAATAGCATGGCACAAACCACTGATGTTTAGGCTGGCAAGTTATAATGTGAAAATGATTTGATGCTGCACTGGGCAGTTTTGAAACTAAGACAAGATATAAGAAAGTGTTTAGGCTGATGGACAATTTTAGTCATACTCAGAATAGTCTTATTCTTACAATGGGTAAGTAACTTGTCGATTAAATAAGTTCTTGTTTGAGTATGACAAACATTTTATATCAGTCCTAATATGTGTCACTTTGAAACTCACGAATGGTTACTAGGGATGTAGACATTAAAAATTAGTAACTGCAGCTTACTGAAGTTTTCCGTCACCCTCTCTCACGTGGAAAGAAAGCTATGACCAATAAAGGAAACTAGTTACAAGCAAGGTCCGAAAGGCTGAGAAATACTGCTTTAACTATTTATATGCCAAGTCAGGAAGAAATGCTTGGTTTCCAAGAGATGCTGCTCTTCAGCATATCTGCAAGCCAGGAATCTCTGCCCTTGAATCCTTGTTCTGTGAGGGTAAGCATAAGCAGCAGAGGAAAATGCATTTGACATCTTCCAAGGATTACTCTTTGTTTTTGAATACTTTGTATGAGCATTCCTAAACTGTGCCATTGAACACAGATTTGAGGGTATAGCCACAGAGAGCCCAGTCATTTCACATCATAGCCTTGACTGTATTCTGAGAGCCACTCCGTTACCACACAATGGTCCAATGGCTGGGATTCAATTTTGCCATATAGGATGGTAAGGTGGTATAATAAAGCCTGTGTTTCCAATAAATAAGGCCTTCAGATTTATAAGGAAGCTATGGGACAGCACTACATATAAAACCCAAAGGAAGATGTAACACTGAAAAATAGAATCTCACACAAAAAAAGAATTTTTTAAAAAACTTTTCCCCCTTTCAAGCAAATCTGTGGACAAACATTTTTTAAAAGCAGATTTTGGTCAACATTTGCTAGGGCCTCCAGAGGCCAGCAAGAATGGCTTGAAGGGATGAAAGTTTTCTGATGGTTCAGTACTTGTTTATAAAACTCATTCATAGAACCATGATGTATAAACCATTTTAACGTGGATCATAATAAACTTTGCACACTGTGGGTTTTACAAAATACTGGTATCATGTGAACATTGAACAATCAATCTACTGGGCAGAAAACAAGTGCATAAAGAAATAATACTATGAAATAGCATAAGTGGCAAAGCTACTTAGCTCTTTTTCTGGGACAATTTGAGAATGATTCTTTAATGATCAGGCTTCAGGGAATCTCAAAAAGAATAATTCTTTATATGCAATCTGTGTTTTGAATCAAACTATTGGTATGGTTAAAACACATACAGCTATGTACAGTCCTCTGAGGACAAATAGGTTTTCATAGTCCGTGTGGCATCTAGTGAGCTGCAGTTTTGCATAATTCCCTTAGGAATGGCAATTACTTAGGAAAAAGAATTACATAATTCCCTTAGGAATGGCAAGAAATGCAGACATTTTAGACAAGTGGCTTAGATTCCACCTCATAGGAATACAATGGCCATAATAGTACCCATCACTGAAGCTATTCTCCTCAATTGTACAGGAACGGTGAAACCATGGGGCTGAAACAGGGCCTTGAAGTGGCTTTAAAATTGCGATCAATGAGAAGTGTTTGTGCCATAATTTAACAACCAAGCAAGGAATGGCCATCCTGGTGTCAAGACAGCATGTAGGCACTATCAAAACTTAAGCTTCTCACCTGGAAAACTGAGCAGCTTTCATTGTAAGACAACAGGCTGCATTGACAATTCTGGATGCATTTATACCATCTGGGAATGTAACAACTGAAGTAGAAGATATAACTTCAAAAATTTTAATCAAGGTCAAAACACTCAGATAAACATGTAACCTTGAAAATACAGGAGGACTAACCCGAAGTTTTCCAGGTTCCCGAAGATATATTCTGTTGATATCTCTAATTGAAAAACAAATGTCCACCACAGAATCATCATCACCACAGTATGGAAATATGCAGTTATTACCTGCATGCTTGAAGGAAACAACTCTTATGGAGAAACAGAGGGAACTGTCTTATAGAAAGGTCAGAGAAACTTTGCCCTCACCCAATGTTGTTGAACTATGACTCATACCAGCCCAACAAGCATGGCCAATGGCCAGGCATGATGGGAGTTGTAGTCCAGCAATACACCTCCCTTACAGAGTCAAACCATTGGTGCTTTTAGTCTTGTAGTGACTATTATGACTGGCAGCAGCAACTCCATCATCCTATATCTGGTGTGCCCATTTGTGATTGAGTTGACTAATGGTGTCAACAATTCATTGCAGCCCCACCCTCTAAGCCCAGCCCACCCATCCTTTTGAACTTTGTAGGTGTGGGCCCTAAGACACAATGATATTTTCCCTCATTGGCTTTTCAATCTGCACATGAACTTGATAAATTTCCCATGCGGGACTAATTCTGTAAAGTCGCTTGATGTAACTACCATTCATGATTTGGACATGTTATTACTTATAACAGGAATGAATGAGGTAAGCAGTATGCATCTGAACAGAACTGAAAGAGGATTAGTGGAGTACGGGGTGAGTTTATAGTGGAGTATGGGGTGAGTTTACTGAAAGAGGATTAGTGGAGTACGGGGTGAGTTTATATGCCAAACTTGACCATTCCAGAACTACGGTAGATTAGCCTGGCCCCAATTGTTTATACTCTAGTGTTCTCCTGCTTAGACTACTGTAATGTACTCTATGTAATGCTATCGAAATAAATTTAAAAAATAAATTTTTTTCCAGTAGCACATTAGAGACCAACTAAGTTCGTTCTGGGTATAAGCTTTCGTGTCCATGTACTACTATCACTGAAGATGATCCAGAGGCTTCAGCTGCTAAGTTGGTAAGTGCAGCTGCTAAGTTGGTAAGTGGGGCAGATCCAGCTGGATTTTTATTGCCTCTTAATTTGAAAGAAGTCCCTCTGAATTGAGTGGAACATACTCCCATGTAAAAATACCTGTACACAAAATTGCAGCCTAATTTTGGGAACAAAGGTTGCATAGAAATCAGAAAGATGAATTGGGGGTGAAATTAATTTTAAGGAATTTGGGGTTGGATTTACAAGTTTCAGGGCAGATTAACTAAAAGGATTTTTGGGGTGGGGTGGATGCCATCCCTGCCTTGTACTCAGTTTGTGTTGTTCTGGAAGACACTTGTTTCTCAACCTCATATGTTTTCTTAGAATTAATGTTGCATTGTGGAAGTAAATGCACTTAGTGCTCAAACATCATCTCTAACATGCACTTAGTATGTAACCTTGGGCAACTGATTTTTCTCATCTACACCAGCATTCTGTTTCCAACAATGGACAGTCAAATGCCTCTGGGAAGCTTGAAAAGAATGCACAAGGGAAACAGCCCTCATCTGTACTTTGTCTGTAGCATCTTGTAATCAGAGTTATAGTGCCTATGACTGTAGAGGGTCTATTTAGCTATCGTACCGGACATGCAGGATCACAGCACAAAGGAACAGCTTGGGTTGGCAGGGCCCTCGGGTGCTGCAGCCTTGGTGATGAATGGGATTTGTAGTTCCCCATACTTTTGGGGGGAGCCAGTCACCACTGACTGGAAAATTCTTTACTCAACACACACTTTTTCCCCTGAGAAAGCACAGAAGTGGGGAGAGATTATATATGGTAAGCATAAAGCCTGTTAAACTTTTAAGTTAATTACTTTAAGATGGAGAAGAGTATGTAAGAATTATCATCTTGAATATAAAAGAATGAACTACTCAATATGAATCTTGCCCCTTGTTACCTGCACTATTTCCTCATAATATGCTTTCCTACATATAAACACACAAGGGTAGCTAGTACAGTGGCCCATATGTTCTAAGATAGCAAAGCTGCTAAAATTACACTGTATTTCTATTAAGTATTCCTGTACTTTCTGCAGTTCTTATGAGTTTCTGTGGGCTCTTGCAAGTAGAATCCCTCATCATTAAAGTTAAACTCTAATGACCTCGTGCTTCAGCTGCACTGTTTTGTCCCCCCCCCCCGCAAACCTTTTCTAGATTCTTTAGTCTACTGGACAGCTGTACAGGATTACCAGTTGCTTGCACAGCTTAGTTAATACAATTGCACAAATATTATCTAGCAGGTTTTATGGAACTTTGTAAAAGTAATTGTCAAATAATGATCATGCTTTGATTAAATAAATATGCCACTGCAGCACTAGATTGCACATAATTTAAGTATGGCATGAATAATTTGTTAGAAACTCTGCCATTCTATCTCAGCAGATTTAAACTGGGGATACATTTATTGAAAAGGCCATTCTGCTTTGCAGATTTGACGGTTAGCTGTTTCCTGAGTGAACCTGACATTATTCCCTTCATTGTTTTATGCCAATCACACTTACTGTGAAGTGCTTATTACTTTATTGCTGAACATGGCAACATATATTTATTTAGCTTTTTATTTCAGAATCAGCAGGCTATCGCTCACTTTATTAATCAAATCCAACCTTGAGGATTATAAACATTTCTTTCAAGTTTCTCTAATTGCAGCTTCTCATAAATAAATAAATAATGAGAAATCAGTAATATATTTATGCTAGCACCTGTGCATAGTTTTTGTCTTTCTCCATTTATCATTGGCAAGAGAGAATTAATGTGACCTTTCCTTTCCTTTTTTTAAACCCCCTTCATTCAAGTCTGCACCTTAAAAAAATATTCATGCTTCTTTACAAGTTAACATAACCTTAAGGTTAATACAAAAATCAGGAAATGACAACGCTAACGAGAGACTTCCTATATCACCTGACACAATGGACATGACACTGGAATTATCTACTTTTCCTCTCACTACGGACTATTAATCACCTATAATGAACAAATAGGTTTGGACAATTATTATGAAAATGTAGCCTCAACAAGAGCAACTTTTATGTTTTAACCATTTCTAGGGTTCTTTCTCTGTCTTCCAGGCATGAGGAAGATTGGCAAGTTTGGAAGATAGGAAGCAAAAAAGCAAGAAAAAAAATACGGTATATAGGGAAGGTGGTGCCTTTTCCTATTACAGTGCTACCTCAGTTTTCGAGCATCTCATAAGCCGAATGTTTCTGTTTTCAAACGCCGAAAATCCGGAAGTAAATGCTTCCGTTTTCGAACTTGCCTTGGAAGTCAAATGGCTTCCGCTGCAAGTTTTAAATTTTCTCAATTGAACTTGCAGCCAGCCCTTTGCATCTCGGTTTTCAAACCTTTCAAAAGTCAAGCGGTCTTCCGGAACTGATTACGTTTGAGAACCGAGGTACCACTGTACATAGTGCTAAGTTGGACTTTGGAAGTTTCAAGATTTCCTATACGTAACTATGTCGGTTTATAAAGTTAAACATAGCAGCTAGAAAAGAACTGCAATTAAACCAGATGAAGGGACTAATATATTCTAGTTTTATTCCTACACTGAAATTCAATGTGTTTGCTTGGATACCGTATATCCCTATGCTATTTTAGGATGTGAAAGCAGATTAAAACAAAGTAGGAATGGGGGGGGGGGTGTCAATTCATTTCTGACCAGTGTTAATTTCATGTTTTAATTCATAAGCCAATTCTGTAATGTTTCTGCATTAATATTATTAACAAATCTGTACCAACGAAGCATATCTAAATTCCTACATATATACAATTACATTCCAATATGTGTATTAGTCAGGGGAGGAGGTGCAAATTAAGCTATACCACTTAAAAATGGCAATCAAATTAAATCTATAGCAGCAGACATAACTGAGGGAAAATAGAAGGCTGAGGAACAAGCACTAGATCAGAGCATGACCCAACATACAGATATATCATGAATCATCCATTAAGCATTGTTTGCATTTTGTCTTCATTGGAATGCCTCAGAGCTTTGTATATTATATGCCCTCCCTAGGTGTTCAAAGAAATGTGCTCCAATGACAGTGATTCATATTGTTCCATTACAGGAATACAGATAGCAAAGGCCCTGAAAAGGTTTTCAGAGGCAAAATACATTTTCTGTAAAAGTTAGGCACCTAATAACCTGAACTCTGTGGATCAGATTCAGCTGCAGAGCTTTAGTAGTGATCTCAACCCCTGAGAATGAAACACATCCTATTTCTTGCAAGCACCTTTTACATTATGATGAACTATGGTCAGTCCACAGGTGCATCTACCTACACAATTTCAGTGGCCCAAAGGTCACACAGGATGGCACACACGTAAGGGAAGAGAACCTGCACTTTAATCATATTCAGCAGAAATATATAAGCCTTTTGTGCCAACTATTTGTCCCTATGCTGCAGAACATGGACTTTCTATTTCTTTTAACATTATAATATACAATGAACTCTTGCAAGAATAACCGCTCATCTGGAACTCCAGGTGGGGACATTTGCCGCATGGCATGGTTCCAGTGGGTTTGGTGAGGCTACCATCATCCAGTGTGGCGCCAGGGGAGGGGATGGTCACTAGGCGCCATCCACCTCTGCTGCAATGGGCCTCTCAGGTATGGGTGGACAGTGCCTGCAGAGGCAATGCAGAGCCTACAGAGGCAATCAGTGGCAGGGGGCTGTGCCTAGCCCACCCTAGCCTATTTAAGGGGGTGACCAGGTGCAGACCACCCTATTGGCTGTTTGTCACTGGATTTTCCACCCACCCACCCAGTCTGTTAGGGGCCTGCTCAGTGGAGGAGCAGGGAAGTGGCGTATGGACCTTGCTTACTCAGCTGTCTTATTCAAAGCCAGGGAAGAATTTTCTCCTGCATGCAAATTGACCAGCTTGCAGGTTTTTGCCTACCTCATAGCAACCACTGCAACTTCGGTGGATAAGGCATTCAGCTAGATCCTTAGTCACAGGGATACCCCATTAATAGGTGTCCAGGAGGTGCAACCCAAACCTTATCTTCCAAAGTTGTGACAAGTGCTATGAGGTAGGCAAAAAAACCTATAGACTGGCCAATTTGCCTGCAGGGAAAAAAATCATTCCTGGCCCTGAATACAGCAAGGACTGCATGATGAAAGCATGGTGGAAGAGTGGGGGATCCAGTGTCGATCTGAGGCTTGAGCCTGCTATTGCTAGTATTTAAGTTAACTGGGTGAACCTGAAAAATTAAAAATTTTTAAAAAAATCCTTCCAGCAGCACCTTAGAGACCAACTAAGTTTGTCATTGGTGTGCATGCTTTCATGTGCATGCACACTTCTTCAGATACACACTCATTCAGGGTGAACCTGAATGAGGCCAGGTCCATTGTCCTAGCTCCGCCCCTTCTCTACCTCTGATTAGCCCTTTGAATTGAACTTTCACACCAAACCAGGTGAGTGCTAGGGGAGGCTTCCACTTCTCCCAATAGTCATGTCAGAGCAAAGATGGTCCTGGAAGCAGGCTGCAGCCATGCCAGACTGCAAACCACCGCTCCCCTGAAGCCCCAGGTAAGCAGCCACTGCTTTGGTAGACAAGGGTACACATGTCCGAAAACATACATGGATTTCCTTTGCAGTACAGTGGTACCTCGGGTTACAAACACTTCAGGTTACAAATGCTTCAGGTTACAAACTCCGCTAACCCAGAAATAGTACCTCAGGTTAAGAACTTTGCTTCAGAATGAGAACAGAAATCATGTTCTGGCGGTGCGGCGGCAGCAGGAGGCCCCATTAGCTAAAGTGGTGCTTCAGGTTAAGAACAGTTTCAGGTTAAGAACGGACCTCCAGAACGAATTAAGTTCTTAACCAGAGGTACCACTATATTTAACAATCCTAATATTGGGGTAGGACAAGATTCTCCATGAGGCTCAGAGACATATTTGGGCTTGTAAAATATAAGCTATATTTTCCAGCCATTGTATCATTAATTTCATCATCAATAAATACAGCTTGGTATACAACAGACTATATAACTTCCTGTTTCATACTGACTGGAATGTGGTCGGTGTACAACTTGTTTATGTCACATACAAACTACTAATACTACCGGTAGGTAATTCACCAGGACCACTGATATTGTTTGAGAGCTATCACAGAAAAGAAGGTTAAACAAGATAATAAGAGAACACTGCAGGCACACAGATGCTTTCAGTCCTTTGTCATGAGATGCTTTATACTCTTTTGAGTGCTATTTAGTGAAACTGGGCCACACTGCCAGTTATGAAGAATGCATAATGTGTAGCTGTATATCCATTTCTTCTTTAATTAATTACAGATGTGAGGAAGTGGCTGTTACTGGGGTCACAAAACATGTCCCCATCTGAAACTGGAATAAAAACTGCTCCCTCTTATTTCTAAAGATATAAGCATTAGTTTAAAAGTTGCCATTGCCACCAATGGGAACCTTTTTATTGTGCTTATAGCTTCAAAGGTGGATTTTTGTTCTGATCACGGCTGGGGATGGAATATATAAGCCTGCCTTCCCTTTGCACTGCATTCCCAGGACAGCAAGCATGAATTTCATTCATGCAAAATTGCAGAATATGACACATTTAACATGCAGTTTTGCCCTCAGTGATGACTATGCGCCATCAACATTTATGGTGATGCAAACACAACATACTAACTGTGCACTATGGTAACAAGCACGAGTGGCTAACATTTCCTGGGTTCCTATTATTGTTCCTATAAGGTAGTCAAAATATTGTTTTTCTCATTTCTTTAAAAATACAGCAATTTAGAAAAATAAAGGCTAGATTTGCTGGCTACTTTGAGATGAACCAGGAGTAAGGACTAATTCTCATGGAAGCATGTGGCAGCTGTGGTTTTCAGTCTGTCTATACTGACTTGCAGCCAAGCTGCCATGTACTGAGCCAGTCATGCACATTCTGACACCAAGCACTAAACTCAGGACAGATTGGGTTTTGGCAGACGTTTGTAACTGCTGACATCCTATACTAGTTGAGCACATGGTGTTGGCATGTAGACAACCAGTTCAGCCTGTGGCAACACAGCTGTAAGTTATCACAGGCGGACTTGAAAATTGTGGTTGCCACAGGGCTGAAATGGCCGTATGAATGGGCCCCAAGTATAAACATGATAATACGCGCTGACCTTCATTGGCTGCTATCCAAAGAGATCTACATGAAACTGTGCAGAGGATCACAGCCATTCTTTCTAATTAGAGTTGTGCATCTTAGAATTTTGAAGTGTCAGGCATAGCTCTAGTGGCTTTAGCCCAAACGTAGCAGAGTTTTCCTGCACAGCGCAGAAGCTAGTTGAGGTGGAAATGACTAGTCGGCTAGACGCAGAATAACTATTTACAGGATTTATTAAAAGAAAATAAAAGCAGCAGAGTTTCTGCATACAAAGCAAAGCAAAATAAATCCTTACTCTCTCTCTCTCTCCAACCATATACACAGCACTTCTACTCCTAACACCTAACAAAAACCAACTGTGCTAGCATTCCTAGATAACAGAGTTCAGTGCTGGTCGTTAACCAATCAGAGAGAGTAGTTTCCAGGTCAGGCAGACCTTGGCTTTCTGCCAAGAGTAAATTGACACTGCCTTGAGTTAATTGTGTGAAGCAAGAATCTGTAAGTTTCCCATGAGAACCAATTAACAGAAACTGAACACCCCCTCACAGATTCTGCTGGACAATTAACATCAATTAACACCTGTGTAGGAACTTTTACTGTTCACTCATTTTCCCAGCAAACCTAAACCCTTGCACATTTGCTTGTTCTTTATCTTTGCCAATGGTTTAGTTAATACATCTGCCACATTTTCTTCACTTGATACATAAGTACATGTGATTACATTGTCTTGTACACTGCAACGTACATTTTGGTATTTTACAGCGGTATGTTTGGAACGTGACTTGAAACCCTCTGTTTTACTTAAGGTTATACAAGCCTGATTATCAATGTAAACTTGTACTGGTTCTCCACAATTTACATTTAAATCTGCTAACAAACGCTTGAAATAAACCACTTCGTTGCACAATTCACTCAATGCGGCGTACTCCGATTCCGTTGACGACACACTTACAACGTTTTGCTTGCGCGATCGCCAGCTAATTAAAGCTCCACCAAACATTATGACTAATCCTGTGACAGATTTTCTATCTGGCAAATTTCCCCAGTCACTATCACAGTAGCAACTCAACATTTCATCCTCTGAAGAATTTAGTTGTAACATATAGCCAATTGTCTGTTTGAGGTATCTCAGAACTTGCTTTACCCCTTTCCAGGCATTTAGTGTGGGTTTTGAGACCAATCTACTTAGTATGCCTACTGCATAGCTAATATCAGGTCTGGACCATTGTGCTAGATACAATAGACTTCCAATTACAGAATGATATACATCAGGATGTTCGAATACAGGACTCTCATCTGTATGAAGTGTTTTTATGAAACCTGGATCCATAGGTACCACTGCCCCCTTGCAATCCTGCATCCTGTACGTAGTCAGTAGCTGTTTTATTTTGTTCTGCTGACTAATTAGGCAGCTGCCATCTTGGGCCCAGCACACTTCCAACCCTAGATATGCCCGAACAGGGCCTAAGTCCTTCACTTTGAACTTACTTGACAATTGCTTAGCAAACCTTTTAGTTTGTTTGTCTGTTTTGCAAGCATACAATACGTCATCTACATAGAGCAGACAAAACTCTTGATTACTGCCTGTACCATGTACATAAACACAATTGTCAGCTGTACTCTGCTTGAAACCAAATGACACTAAGGCCTCATGAAAACATTTGTTCCAAGATCTTGCAGCCTGTTTGAGCCCATATAGAGCTTTGTTTAATTTCAGCACTCTATTGGAACCTGTCTCATAACCAGGCGGTTCAGCTAGATACAGGTCTTCTGATAATGATGCATGTAAATATGCAGCCTGTATGTCAAAATGATTTAACTGGAGTTTTCTCTTTGCTCCAAGCGTTAGAATTAGCCTTACACTGTCCCCCTTAGCGGTAGGGGAAAAAGTCTCGTCATAATCTTTTCCAGGCCTCTGAGAGTATCCCTGAGCCACTAAACGAGCTTTGTATTTGTACCCTCCTGTCACCAGTGGTTTAAGTTTGTACACCCACCTGCAGCCTACAATCTTTGCCCCCTCAGGCGCTGCTACTGGTGTAAAAACCTTGTGCTCATTCAGAGAGGACATCTCTTCCTCCATTGCCTGTTTCCAAAGCTCTGCCTCCTCTTTTGGTAACTTTAACACCTCCTGAAAACTCTTGGGCTCTGCAATTACACTAAACACATTTGCAGTATCTGGAGAAAACCGCTCTGGAGGCACTCCTTTGTTTTGTCTTTTAGATCTTCTGGGAGAAAATTTTTCTTCTGACCCACTTTCCTCCTCAGAACTATGACCTCTCTTCTGTTGCTTAGCAACTGGTCTCTGGCTAATTGCACTTTCTTGAGAGCTCTTATCTGAACTTTCCTCCCCCTCAGACTCTGATTCTCTATGTTTACCTTCAGAGTCACGAAGCCCCTGGGAAGGTTCAAACCAAACCTCAGTATTGGCATGTAGTCTCTCCCAGCCACTATGTTCACAAAAACTGGCATTCCTGGAGATCACAATGCCATTTGTCCCTTCAGCAAAGCAGAAACCTTTTCCTAGCTCCTGGTAGCCCACAAACACTAACTGTTTGGTCTTAGGATCTCCCTTCTTTCTCATTTGTTTTGGAATTAATACCCAGGCTTTTGACCCAAACACATGCAAGTGGTCAATTTTGGGTTTTTTGCCAAACAATTTAAAGTACAGAGTTGTCCCTATTGTTTGATGAAAGAGCCTATTTTGGAGATAACACGCGGTGAGCATGCTCTCCCCCCAATAAGACATGGGCAAACCAGCATCATCAAGCATGGCAAACATCATTTCTTGAAGAGATCTGTGTTTTCGCTCCGCAATGCCGTTCTTTTCCGGGGAAAAAGCGTTCGTCTTCCTATGCCCAATGCCACGCTTCTGTAACCAATCTCTAAAAGCATTTGACATAAATTCCCCACCTCTGTCCGTCTGAATCCTTCTGAGTTTAAAGGACAGAAACCTTTCCACAGATGCCACCCAACCTTTAAACTTAGTGAACACGTCACCTTTGTGCTTCATTGGATAACACCAAGTGTAACGTGTCGCGTCATCAACAATTGTTAACGAAAAACCCGACCCACCCCTGCTTACAGCAAATGGACCAACAACGTCCATGTGGACTAGCTGTAGCGGTGACTCACTAACTCTATCACTCCTGGGGTAAGAGACTCTGTGGGTTTTAACCTTTTTACAAATATTGCAGTCAAGGAACTGGTTACAACTCTTTAAATTGCACCCATCAGCCAATTCAGACATTTTCAGTACACTTTTCCAGCCAGCATGCCCC
Source organism: Zootoca vivipara (assembly GCF_963506605.1). Taxonomy (NCBI): domain Eukaryota; kingdom Metazoa; phylum Chordata; class Lepidosauria; order Squamata; family Lacertidae; genus Zootoca; species Zootoca vivipara. The sequence continues at coordinate 50,162,094 of NC_083284.1, read as the reverse complement.
ATTTTCCTGTGCAATAAGTGCACACAGTTGTCATGCATAGCTTTGTTGCTCACTGCAGGCTGAGATTTACTGACCAGTGCTGCAACTTGAGATCCTGCTTTAAGCCAAAACAAGCCTCCCTCTGACTTAGCAGTGCCTAAAATCTCACCAGCCTTTTTAATCATGCAACTGTCTCCTTCAAAATGCACTTTAAACCCAGCTTTTAGCAAACAATCTACAGACATCAGATTGCTCCTTAATGAAGGCACACACAGTACATTTTGCAGGCATTCACGCAGACAAGGAACAAAAACTGCACCCCCTGAAATCACTTCAGAAGTACTTCCGTCTGCTAGAGCCACCTGGCTGCGCTGTGCCGAGTTCTTGGAAACAAACAATTCATCTGAATTTACAATGTGCCGAGACGCTCCCGAATCGACCACCCAGACAGCTTGTTTCTCCTCAGCAATCTTGACCTCGGCGGTCACCAGCTGAGCTGACTGTTTTCGTTTGAAGAATTTCTTTTTATGCTGCTGCTGCTGCTGCTGATCTCGTCTCTGCTCCTGCACCGGCCGCTGAGACTTGACCATCTCCGGACATTGACGTTTTAGATGCGCTGAAGACCCACATCGGAAACAACGCCTAACAGCAAACGCTGACTCCTCACCGGCACGCTGCTGCTGCTTCACCTTTGGTACGGCATGAGAACTCCTTCCAAACCGCCCGCTTGTAGAAGCCTCTGCAGCCAACGACCTTTCTTGCTTCTTCTGCCATTCTTCAATCAAACGCCCAGTAACGTAACTGACTGTTAAATCATCCTCTTTTATTGGTTCTAGAGACATAACAAGATTATCCCAGCTTTCCGGGAGAGAGCTCAGATTGATAGCCACCTTCTCCTGCTGGTCTAATGCACAGTCTCTTTCCTGAAGCGCAACAAACTTTAACTGCAGACTGTGTAGGTGTTCCTGCATTGTAACCCCAGGCTGTAACATTGCCTTGTACAATGCCTTGCGAATAAACAGCTTGGAAACCGCTGTCTCACGCACATGGAGTTCTTTAAGTGCTTGCCACACACCTCTAGCTGTCTTGATTCCCCTCACATACGGCAACTGGGAATCTTCCAGCCCCAAGACAATTGTGGCCCTTGCTCTTTGGTCTTTATCGAGGTCTTCATCATCAGGCTTCGCTGGAAACTTACTCACCACTCGCCAGAGATGATCCCTCTGCAGCACTGCCTGCATGCGTTCCGACCACAGCAAGTAATTGGAGTCATTCAGACGCTCAAAAGCCATCTGAACTGGTTGTGAGGCCATCTTGAGAGCGATGTCCCTGGAACCTGGAACCAGCTACTCACGGCCACTGAGAGAGAACAGGAACCACAGCACCCAGCACTCACACGCTGCAGCTGTCGTCCTTGAGTCCACTGCGTCTCCAGCTCACGACAGTCAGGAACCAGCCAGTCTCCTTCCGCTGCACCAACGCCACAGGAACAACAACTTCTGGAACTACTGGAACCTCTCCGCTTACGCTGACACCACCACAACTCAGGCTGGCAGCATGATACCCATAACCTCTTAGAATTTTGAAGTGTCAGGCATAGCTCTAGTGGCTTTAGCCCAAACGTAGCAGAGTTTTCCTGCACAGCGCAGAAGCTAGTTGAGGTGGAAATGACTAGTCGGCTAGACGCAGAATAACTATTTACAGGATTTATTAAAAGAAAATAAAAGCAGCAGAGTTTCTGCATACAAAGCAAAGCAAAATAAATCCTTACTCTCTCTCTCTCTCCAACCATATACACAGCACTTCTACTCCTAACACCTAACAAAAACCAACTGTGCTAGCATTCCTAGATAACAGAGTTCAGTGCTGGTCGTTAACCAATCAGAGAGAGTAGTTTCCAGGTCAGGCAGACCTTGGCTTTCTGCCAAGAGTAAATTGACACTGCCTTGAGTTAATTGTGTGAAGCAAGAATCTGTAAGTTTCCCATGAGAACCAATTAACCAATTAACAGAAACTGAACAGTGCAATGTGTAGCATTGCCTTTAAAGAAAATAGACTGTGTACCACAATCACATCACATGTGTCAAATAGCTATTGCCACAAGCAGTAGCTGGAAAAAGCAGTATTCCTATATTTAAAAATAAATATTAGGGGACACAGAAAACATTACAAGTGCATCTTTACTCAGAATTACATTCCATTTTGCAACCTTGTAGGCAGCCTAAATTCATTTTCTTATCAAACTACCATTTAGCCTACTTAGTTTAAGAGAGAGAAACATGTCAAGATTTTAAAAGTTGATGACTATTGAATAAACAAAAAGTAAAGCACCCTGGAATAGGCTGTAGTTAGTAAAGTAGCAAGCATTGAACATGCATTCCTAACTCAAATATGAATAAAATGGGTCAGGGATGGGAACTAGAAGTAAAACCAAACAATTTGAAACAAGAAGCAATGAACAGCAAACATATTTCTTGTCATCATGTGAATTTCATCTGATTCAAAAACTGGTGCAACCCCAGAGTGTTCTTTCACAGATGAGAGATGTTATTTTAATATCAGAATAGCTATCCAATACTTCTGATTTAAATTTCAAATTCTTGATTATAGCTGATATATATTTCTTGGAATATTTCTTGGCAATAGTTTCTTTACCTCTCTACCAAGAGAAAATATTAAGCATTTTGTTGTATCCACCCTGTGAGCCAAGTTCCCTACTGTGCCTTCAAATCCACAGTGAATGAACCATATTTGGATCTGCTTATCAGAAGGAGACATTTAGAAAGACAATGAGTCTGCCCCGCTAGACGGAGGCTCCTGATGCTTTTAGATAGGCCTGTGGTGCACTGCAAAATGGGCCCTAAAATCAGTCTGACATGGTCGCTTAACAAGCTGTGGTATTAGCTCTTGGCTCACAGAATTTCTACTGTCACCCACAGGGCTGACGATGGCAGCCATCATAATTAGAATGCATGAATCAAAAACACCAGGTGAAGATTTTGCCTTCGAAGAAAGAAAAGGAAGAAGGAGGGAATTACCATGCCCTTTGACTACTAAGCTGATGCATGCAGCTGGATCAGTGACCAACAGTGACTGGGTGGATTATGCTATGGGGATCCTTGCTACAGTCTTAAACTTCTCACAACCAGTGGCTGTCAAAGTACACACTGTGAACCGCTTCAAAGAAGTGATATAGCAAGCTTCAGGGAGAAAAAAATAGGCAAAAAGTAACCCTATTAAACATGGAAAATAAGATTTCAGGCTCCTCCTCAGGTTTAGCAACCAACTCCTTCTGAAAGTTGAGTCTATTCTATTAATTTGATCGTTCCAAATTAGCACCTAGAAAAGACCCAAAAAACTTCAGTGCTTACTGAAGTGGAAAATCTATGTAATCTTAACTGATATGACCTTGAAGGGGGATTTGTCGAACTTTTCTAAGACTGGGATTTTTTCCAATCCTTTGTAGGCTCTTGATTTTAAAATCTGCCTAACAAAAGATCTGCCACGAAAGCTGTTATTACAAAGATGCTTCTCAATAGGAAGAAGTGGGCTAATTGCAAGCTCTTTGGTGAAATAAAAGGAAGGTTTTGCAAACAACTACAAAATTGACAAAATGCTCTACAATGCTCTTAGCAGAAAACAATAGGAAGAAATATGTGAAATGGCAAAGATGTCTAATATAAACAGATGCTATAAAACTAGTTGGAAAAGACTATAAAAGACTTCAGATAATTCATATACTGTAATTGCTCCTCTGACCTTGATGTGACTGCAAATAGTCCATTAGCTTCCAAAATCTTGACATATAATTACTCACTGAAAAATATTCTCCTATTTATTTTGACAGGTCCCACAATAATCCCTCATCCAATTTTTTACAGATGATCTTTCCATTTGCAGTTTTTGGTTTTTAGTGAAATGTTTCAAATGAAACCATCACATAAAATTCTGAAAACCTAAGTGTTCCTAATTTTCCTTTTAGGCATTTGAGTACAAAGGCTATGTCAGATCAGAAGTTTCAGTATAATAGATATCCTTTATTTCTATGTCCTATCTGTAATTAAAATATCTAGAATATTTTTTTAAGGAATCCCTATAGGAAAGTATTTTGTATAGGTGTTTCAAAGTGAGACACTGGCAACAATCAATAAAATTTAAGTGTACTCCTTTAAGGTTTTTCTCACCATGACAGGGATTTTAGGGATGTGTGGTGGCAAGAAACACTAGGAAATAAATGCAAATACTGCATCTGTCTAAAATGCCTTTCTTGATCATGTCCATTTCAAAGAACAATAAAATCTTTACATATAGGAATGGACCTTTCTGGCAACAATTAATTGGGTGATGGTCTTGAGAAAACTTATAAAAACACCTATATCACTAGTGCCAATTACATTCAGTTAGGTATTTGCTGTCTAATTCTGATCTGAGCCCCACATACATGCTGTAGGCTGCCTCGGCCATTTCAATCAAGCAGATATCCAAGTGCACATATCCCTTTAGCCAAGCTAACCTAATAAAATTTACATGGTACTGCTTCCTGTGAAAACATCATATTGGCTGTACCGTATGTGAAAACATCAACAGGAGAGGAGAAAGTTTCCCATGCAGACACACATCTGGTGTCTCAAATGAATTCCCCTTTCTAAAGTGAATTCCCCTTTCTAAATGCACAATTGTATTTCTTTCCCATCATGAGAAATGGTCTGCTAATATTTAAATACAGTATGTTTATTGAACTCCTACATTACATTTAGTACCTGCATAAGACAAAAGTATTTTTTATTAATTTGATGAATTTGATTCAGAATTACCTCGATCTCAGCAATATTTCCTCTCATATTAGTGTTCTGTCATAAATGGCTCACAGTGGGGCAGAGCTATGACACTAGCTTCCTGGTAGTACTGTTGCTCATGCTTACTAAGTGGGGGGGAGGGCAATCCAGGAGCATCAATGTGGTACCCTCCTCTCTGTCATTTTGCCCACTTCCTCTCTCTCTTCTAGCAAGCAGATATGCAGTAAATTTTAAAAATTATACAATCTCCATTTCAAAAAACTAACTCCTACCTGGATGTTAGATTAACAGTTTACTTAAAAGTCCTACTGAGTTTAATGATACTTACTCAGATGCAAATGTGAATAGGTTTTGTAGCCTAAATGTGTTCACATTTATTCTCTATGTAAACTGTCCTAGACTTTTATAGAGATTGTATCCAATGGTGGCATTGCAAGTTTTGCAAGGCAAGACACCTCATTTTCACCCATTGCAGTTCTTTAAAGTATCCCACACACATTCCATACTATTCCAGAAGATCCCCCAACTCTTAGGAGAAGCTTTATGGGCTCACATGGGGGCTGCTAGTGCAAAGCCATTACTGGATACAAACCTAGACACAGACTCATCCCTGCAAATGTAGACTGAATTGGGTGATCACTTATGGTTAGATATATCAGTGATCGTAGCTGCTTTTTTCTGCTTTTTTTCCATTCTGGCTCCTGCAATCACAGAAGTGGAAGTTGATCATATTTGCCACTGTCCAGTTTACAAATCCATTTGTGAATGAAAGTCTTACACAGAAGAGTTTTGGAGTTTTGTGAAGACAAGAGAGTTATTGTGAGAAGGAATAGAAGAAGGGAGCATTGAGGAGGAACTCTTATATTTATGCACAGATTATTCATATCACTAACAGTGGGGAAATAAACTGATATAGTTGAGCATTGCACAGAAACTTGATATGGCTTTTTGAAGCATACAGATCGAGGACCTGAGTAGATCTTGGCTGTATGGACAAACTGTACTATATTTTCATTTTTTTAATAGAAAAAAGAACACTAAAAAGAATAAATTTGTAAGACTTATTACTATATAATCCCAGGAATGGGGACACATATCCATGTGTGTGGATCTCTGGATTGAGATCTCTGTGGGTAAACAGACCAGGAATATTGCTCCATTTTGCAGAAAGAAATGGGGAATTATAAATACCTAGAGTTGCAATTTTGGAAGCAGGGAAGGAAAAAATGTATCTAAATAGTAATGTATCCCATTTTCAGTGAAAAATAGTTCATGATCCACAATGTAACTATGTATATTCCGAGGCTTTATGTTCTTATTGCAGCAGAAGTATTTTGCCTTTTTTATGTGTGCATAAGGCTATATGATATACTGAGTGGCACTGCCTTTGTGATTAACATATAGGAACACACACAAAAGAGCACTTTCTTTCTAGGGAATAAAGACTATTGAGAGTATGGCAAGATTTGATAAACTGATAATCTGTTTCAGGAGTGAGGAGAAGGAAACAGGAACACTTCTGTGTTACGTTTATAATTAGTTGAAAATAAAATTTCTATAAAACAAAGACTGGGAGTGGTGACATTCCTTCAGTGTGATATGTATTAAAAGAATGAGGTAAGCATGACTCAATTTAATCGTTTATAGACAATCAATCCAAGAAAGTACTTTACCAACGAATGGCAAGAAAACAAGATGATGTTGATTATGAATTATGGTACATTATAGGACATTTAATCCTGTGTGGACAAACAAATAACATTATGCAATGAAGCCATAATAGAGGAGACTCTTAATCTTAGGATTGTGGGTTCAAGCCCCACGCTGGGCAAAAGATTCCTGCATTGCAGGGGCTTGGGCTAGATGGCCCTCGTGGTCCCTTCTAACTCTGCAATTCTATGAACCGGCTTCTATGAAAGAGGAAAACATAAATGTGTAGAAGACAAAACCAAGGTAGGAGGCAATATGGGTCTAGTGCCTTTTTGTCTCCTTCAAATTTTGAAAGTTTTAATTGCCCAGGATGTTTGTGACTACATCTCCGATCATAAATATTTTATCTCCTACTATTACATCATAATAAATCACTTGATAATGTTTGTGTCTTTTGCTCAAATGTACCCATTATGGTAACTAAAGCATATATGAGGCTAACTCATTCTCTCTTAGCAAAATTAAGGAGTACTGTGCTTGATGTCTGATCTCTAACAGTTTCCACTCAAGGGGTACATTATATTTTTGCATAACCCAATACAAAGAAATTCTAACTATGGCACTCTTCCTCTGATTACTGACTAATGGGCTTGTGCCCTATATTACAGATATACAGAAGGAACCACCTTCCTCCCCACCCTGCCTCCACTAAAACCCCACTCGTTCTGGAGGTCTGTTCTGAACCTGAAACTGTTCTTAACCTGAGGTACCACTTTCGCTAACGGGGCCTCCCGCTGCTGCCAGCGCACAATTTCTGTTCTCATCCTGAGATAAAGTTCTTAACCCGAGGTACTATTTCTGGGTTAGCGGAGTCTGTAACCTGAAGTGTCTGTAACCTGAGGTACCACTGTACAGCTGCCTTCATTTTTTTACTCAGCACGCATTCTCGTTTCTGCATCTTCCAATTCCTTTGATGTCTCTGGCCATTTGGGCCTTTGCCCTTAGTCAGCGTGGGTCTCTAATCTGCTACCTGATTTGTCCCCCTTACTTCAGCAGCATTTTTCCTCACTGGAACATCTTTCTACTCAGATTCCTTGCAAATGCATCACGTATTTTGCTTACTGAATCAGGATATTGATCTTCCTGTACCTGAGGTCTAATGTGAACTTTATACCCCTTAATATTCTGCATTCTATGGGCTACTCATCTGTCAGCAGTTAGCGCGTACATTGATATTCTATCACAATACAGTAAATAGCTACGAGGAGCTGTCCTGAGCCAGTTTTCATTTCATTATTTATTTGTAAATGTCCTAATGGGAGTCAAAGCTGGTAGTGATATTATATCAAAATGAATACAATAATATTAAAAGACAACCAAACAGTAAAAGTATTACAATAACCTATCAATACCATTTCAATCCAACATTTTTGCATTTGGACATGGTTTGGAATCTGTAGCTAGTCCAGAATGTGGCTGCCAGGCTGCTGACTGGAACAGCCTAGTGAGAACACATTATACCAGATATCTGAAGCAGCTGCACTGGCTGCCAGTCAGTTACTGAGTCAATTTCAAGCCCTTTACAACTTAGGACATAGATACTTGATGTGCTTTTACTTTACATGCTCTATGATCAGCTGCAGATATCCACCTAAAAGAGCCATATTGGCCAAGTGTACATTACATGGTGGCACATGAGAGGGCATTCTCAGTCATGGCACCCTGATTGTAGAATGCCTTCAGTGATTAAGGCACAAGCCTTTTCTGCTGCCTATTAAAAATATTTTTATTCTCCCAGGCTTTCAGTCATTTAGTGGTGGAATTGTTTGACCCTCCTTGCAGACATGCTGATTTTGCTATTGTTATCTTGAAGGTGGCTTACTTATTGTTTCTTGTTTTATGATTTTGTTGTAATCCATTTTGCGATTTACTTTAAATGAAGAGTGGCACATAAACTCTCTCACACACAGTCTCTGTGTGTGCATAATTTAAGGGGTGGGATCACTTCAATTAACAAACAATACAGAATTTAGAAACATTAAACCAATAAACAAGGGCATAATATAACTAACTTTAGCAAAAACCCCTCCCCCCCCAAGTTATACCCTCTTCACTTCAATATTCGGTACACCAAAATATTGGGATAAATAATTGAAGGAGACAAATCTACTCTGGGTCTGCAGCCATCAAGAGAAGGGGCAAGCTATGGCAAACCATCTAACCAGGTGCATATCTAGGAATTTTGAAACTGTGTACTGAAAATCACTACCACACCAACACTAATGGGAAACCTGCTCTCTCACTACAGATTACTACAGAATGGTTACTTCACAAAATGAGGAAGCACCCCATGCTACTGAAAACCAACTCTCCACATTTGAAGAACACAAACATCCATCTTGTCTTCTCCATATTCTTTCCTTTAACTTTTTTTGTCTAAAATAATAATAAAATACCAAGATTATGCCCTCCTATGGACCTTACCTTTTTGTACTTTTTAATGGAGGGTGACCAAACCCAACATTTAAAAGTATAGGCGAAGAGTGCTATCAAGTTATATAAAGATATTATAATATTTTCCTTAGTATTCCCTAAGCAGCCTAACATATTATGCACTTTCTTGACCTTTGCTACACATTAAGCAGATCTCATGATAGAACTGTCTGAAGTGATGTCTGAATCTTTGTCCAGAGAGGTTACATTTAAACCAAAACCTATAAATGTGTAAAGTCAACTTTTAAAATACTGTAGACTTAATCTGTATACTGCATTCCTCTTGCTAATTCTGAATTTCCTTACCCAAGGTGCTTTCTTTCTCCTTTCCCTTTTAGATTGTGGTGAAAGTATGTCCACCTGTGTTACTATAAATTATTGCGATCTCATTACTCATTTATTTATGCATTTAAACAAGTCATATACCAGTTAATTGCAAAAGTCTCAAAGCAGTTTATAAGAAATACAATACAGGAAAGATAAAAATTGGTTAAAATATAAAATAAATCTTCAGTGGCAGTCCATAATACTGAACACAGGACTCCTGGTGGGCATACGGTACATGCATCCAAGCCATGGAGGATCACTAACTGGCTTCCTCAAAGACCTCCATCAGGAGGCAGGGATATAAGGGCTTAGGCAGTCCTTTGCCACTCATCTTCTTAAGATCTTGATCATTAGATAGCCTCTCCCTGAAGCTCCTCCTGCAGCCCCCCCCCCCACACTCTGGATGGTTGGAGGACCTCCCAGAACCAATTTGGAGGCACAGGAGAGCTGGTGAAGGAGCGTAAGAAAGGAAATTACTATTATGCGAGCAGAAAGTGCAACACTGGATGTCACCCACTGAAAGGTAATACTAATATCCACTGTACTCCACCATTACATTTATTTATCCTCTGAAAGGGGGCAAATTGTTTTAAGTTTATTATGCCTGTACCTGATTTAAAAATATGATCCTGCTCAACTTAATTATTTGTGTTAATTAAGATGAGATGACCTCTGCTATTGACTCCCATTAGTAAAAATACCCTTAATTGCTGTATCTGCTTATTTATGTAAATAAAGACATAAAATATATAGTGTGTTTTCTTTTGGCATTCTCTCCTGCATATGTTGCTCATTACTCTAAGATGGTGACCATATCACCCCTTTTCATGGTAGCCATCTATCATTACAAACACACCTGGAGTGGAATTACTAATAAGATATTAATAAAGAGGTAATTCCATTCATGAAATGTCAGGTTGCCTCATTTGATTTTTTCATCCTTTCAGAACCAAACATCTGTGTTGATCACTTATGAACAGGAACTTGGACATAAGTCTTATTACATTCTGGGAGAGGGAAGAAACAGAGAAATGACTTCAACTACAAACTGCAGGCATTTACTACTTGTGAGTACCATGCTAAATGAAACCAACCAGCAAAGTATTATTTGCTGGATGCTCAGCAAGCCTGCTGTTTTTGTTTCCTGCCTGGAAGGAGGTGGCAGAGGAGGTGCGTGTCTAATGTTTGGCAGGTCACAGTAGATGGTTGCTGGGCTGTATTCAGCTTTGTGGGCCATAAGCTGGCATCCTGTCTTGCTACTTTCCCTGACAATAAGCCTGCTCCAAGTACATAAAATAATATATATCTTGATCTCAAGATGATCAAGGCACAGGCACTGAACAGATTTACACTTGGAAGTGGGGCTTTGGTTTTACCATTTGGTAAACAATACATTCAGCAGATATCTTGAAACCCATTTTTAATTTTTAAAAGTCAAGTCTCTGGGCATTATGGTTGCAGACATAAACTTATCAAGATGGGGCTGACTCTATTTCAGGTTCATCATTTTCATTTCTCCCCTCTTTTTTGCCTTTTTAACCTTCCTTCCTTCCTTCCTTCCTTCCTTCCTTCCTTCCTTCCTTCCTTTCATCATTTGAATGCCTCCTTTCTCCATTTATATTGCCAGAGAAGTACACTTCCCTGCCATTTTGAGCACCTTGGCTCCAAAAACCTCTATTTAAGCTGGAAAAGATGTACTAAGCAGAAGTCAAGTCGGACACAGGATGGACTTTTCCAACTCAACACAGGTGAGCAGCAGGACAATGCGTACTGGAATGTTGGGGGTCCCTGTGCACATGGCCCAATCCCCAGTTCACAAATGTTCGGACAAACACCTGAGCACACTTTGTTTCTGATTATAAAGGGTTAATTCTATACAGCATTAACAACAGTTAGATATAAGCTTTGTTGTGCTTTTGTATCACATTTAGAAAGAAAACCCCTCAAAATAGTGACCTGAATTGGTCTATGGTCCTATTCAATATTTCAAAAGAAATTACCTGTGCAACTGGTACCGTATGCATTTCATGACATGCCAACAAGAAAATGTTGAGCCTATCAGAATAAGCAGTAATAATATATGCAACTATTACCGATTTCAGCCTCTCTTCTTGTATTCCCTTCAATAGCCTTCATATCTTTCTAGGTTATCCAATTTCTTAATGTTCTTTCTATATGTCTGAAGACTTTAAAAGTATGTGTAACATTTTAAAACAATTGTAATGAGTGTCACATGATATAGCCATATATGTCCTAGTCCACTGATCTTCTTCTCTAAAACTCCTTTACTGTCAATCACTCTACAAGGTCTCTGTCAGAGGTCTTTCTCAGTTCTGGTACTGAAGTCCTTTAAAATTAAAAATCTAAGGATTAAACCTGGAATCATCTACATATATACAAAACCTTTACCACTGAGTTATGGCCCCTCTCAAGACAGGTTCATGTCAAGTGAGCATTTAAAGCAGTGTTTTACATTACTAACATGAAGAGGATATTCATGCTGGCCTGAAGAGTTAAGCCACATGCCTGGTTAAGCAAGTTCCTTTTGCATAACAGGATTATTATGTTGCACAAAACAAGGGCTTTCCTCAGGTATAATAAGGCTATAGCGTTTCTTATCTTCACACATGCGTGCTTAGTCCGCTCCTTTATACTCTTTATACATATGATTGTGTCGCTGCCCACCCTAGAAATAGGGTTGTCAAATTTGCAGATGACACAACCGTGATCGGGCTCATCTCTGATAAGGAGGGTGAAACTGAGTATAGAGATGAGGTGGAGCGGCTGACAGAGTGGTGCAGAGTCAACAACTTGCTCATAAACACAAAGAAAACTAAGGAGCTTGTGGTGGACTTTAGGAGACAGAAGAACGAGGTCCAGCCACTCTTGATTGACGGAATTTGTGTGGAGAGGGTAACAACGTTTAGATTTCTAGGCATTGAGTTACAGGAGGATCTGTCCTGGAGTGTTAATACAAGGGGGCTTGTGAAGAAGGCGCAGCAGAGACTGTATTTTTTGAGAATTTTAAGGAAAAACCATCTTCCACAAAAGCTGCTGCTTGCCTTCTATCACTGTGCCATACAGAGCGTGCTCACGTACGGTTTATGTGTGTGGTACGGAAGCTGTACTTCCCAGGACAGAGCAGGGCTGTGTAGAATTATTAAAACAGCAGAGAGCATTATTGGCTGCTCACTCACCACCTTAGAACAAATTTACACCACCAGGTGCCATAGAAAAGCACTAGATATATCAAGAGATCCAACGCACCCTGGTCACCATTTCTTTCAGCTCCTGCCATCGGGACGGAGATATAGAACAATGCAGGCAAGAACGAGCCGTCTCAGGAACAGTTTCTTCTCTAGAGCAATTTTGGCCTTAAATGGAAAGCCCGGACTTTGAAGTCATCTTATTTTACTTGTTATTTTGTAGTATATTTACTGTTTTTAATTAGCTTTTGTAATTTTGGATTATGCGGAATGCTTTATCTGAGTGGATGTAGCAACCGAGTAATTTCGTTGTTCCCGCAAGGGGACAATGACAATAAAGATATCTTATCTTATCTTATCTTACACAGGGTCAAAGGATCTGTGAGAACTGGTGCAGAACAGCTGGAGTCTGGGACCTCTGCCTTTTTTCTGCTTCTTAGGACACGAACACATTTTGTGTACTAATCTCTGTCATCTTGACTATTTAGTGACTGACCTCTGTCATTGTCATATCTGTAAACAGAGTGGTTGTTGAGTGCACTTTTATGTAGTATATATTTTGGCACACCATGTGGTCTGAATCTATTACCCAAGTGGCTGCTACAACAAAACCTGTTTCTTTGGCAGTCAAAGAAACAGCACATCCTCTATCAGGTTTTCTCCCAATGCTTGTGATTGGCTAGACTTTAAAGGCCTCACCAAGAATGAGTGAATGCCAAGAGCCATGGGGGACTAGTGTATCATTGACAGCCACAGATGGAATAAAGATGATATGGTAAGCACTACTGCAGGCTCAAGCTGCAGGTGATGAAAAATAGCTTGCAATATGTACTTCAAAACAGAAGAGGACTGGCAAGCATGGTATATGTCAGGATTTCTTCAACAGTTCAACCTGTCTCCCTGGGCTTTGCTATAGAAATATTAACAATATGAACAAAAATGAACAAAAATGGGGAGGCATCTAGATTTTCACAATACACATGTAAACAGACTATGATGCCACCAAGCCCCTGAAGATCCATCCTTGGCCTCGGTCCTGTATACCTGAAGGAGCATCTCCACCCCCATCGTCCAGCCTAGACAATGAGGTCCAGCGCCGAGGGCCTTCTGGCAGTTCCCTTGCTGCGAGAAGTGAGGTTACAGGGAACCAGGCCTTTTCGGTAGTGGCGCCTGCACTGTGGAACACCCTCCCAGCAGCTGTCAAGGCAGTAAGCAACTATTTTACTTTTAAAAGACAACTGAAGGCGGCCCTGTTTAGGGAAGTTTTTAATGTTTGATGCCGTATTGTTTTTAATATTCGGTTGAAAGCCGCCCAGAGTGACTGGAGAAACTCAGCCAGATGGGTGGGATATAAATGATAATAATAATAATAATAATAATAATAATAATAATAATAATATCCTAAAATTTGTACAGAACTATTAGACTGTGTCCCCAAACCACTTTCTTGGACCCACTCTTCACTTCAGAATCACTTTTATAAAAGTATTATAATTACCATTCTAAACACAGACACTAGTCCTGATAGTTGTTTGTGAAAAACAGACAAGTGTCTATTTCTACTGTGTTTAGATGTGGTTCGAAGATGTTGAGTTTCTCAGAGTCCAAAGTCTAATAAAATGCCTCATTATTGATACAAACAACGACATAGGGGGTACGTTAATAGTTAAAAACATGAGAGGCTAAATTAGGGGGCTAAGTGTAGGGGGCTAAGTGTTACTGCCCTAGGAAAACTGTTCCATAATCTGGGCAGAACAACTGACCAAGTCTCTCTCTCTCTCTCTCTCTCTCTCTCTCTCTCTCTCTCTCTCTCTCTCTCTCTCTCTCTCTCTCTCTCTAATTTCAAACAGTAGGGGAATACAGAAGCTTCCAAACAGTAGGTATCTTTGACTATATACTCTGGTGCCAGGTAATTTGAAGGTTTAAAAGTCAAAGCCAGCACCTTGAAGTAAGCCCAGAAACAAATTTGTAACTAGAACATTTGGGGTAGGATTTAGAAGTAATACGCTCCAACCTCCTGGTCTCTGTAAAAATTGTGGCAGCTGCATTTTGGAACAACTGAAGCTTCTGGACCCTATTCAAGGGTAGACCCACACAGAGTACAGTAATCCAATTTGGCATACTAACCAGAGTTTGTAAAAATGAACTCCTGGCCATAGCCCTCACGAAAGTATCAAGAATTTTCTTGAAACCTCCAGTTTCATTAATTTTCAGAAAGAAAAAGACAGTAGTTCTGGGGCAATTCACTAATTCTCTGCTCCATTTCTGTTTGTGGATTAATCCTTTACATATAAACAAACTTCAGTTCTCTTTGATTCTTGAAAAGAATTATTTCTTCACATTTGAGAAAGATTTATAATCAATAAAAGTATATTTCTGATAACAAATATGGTTCACATGCTGGTACTGCACCACTTAACACTTAAGAGCACAAACAATACACATTCTTGCTTTCAAATCCTATGCTAGTCTTGAATTGAGGAGTGAAAATCCATCTCTACTATGGAGTTACAAATACTGGTTTCCTTTATGGTGATGTGGTAGGAATGATTAACATTGTTTCACCAATGATTTGTTCTATATGATTCATGCTGCATTTGTGGTGTTCTATTATGTTCTGTCATGTTATTATTATTTATTTTTGTAAGCTGCTTTGGGATTCATGTGAATGAAAAGCAGCATACAAATTTAATAAATCAAATCAAAATAATGCAGAGTTAAATGAGTAGTCCATTTGGGCAATGAGGGAACTCTGCCCACTCCTCCCCAATGTAGCTCACTGTGTCTCCTGAAAACTCCCCAAGGAATGGCTAGGTATGTAGAGGAGGGACTTGCAGTCAGCAGTTCAACACATGTTTGCATGTAAAAGATCCCCAACGACTCCTGCCGAAACTCTGCAGAGACTGCGAGTCAGAGTAGACAATCCTGAGGTAGATGCATCAATGTGTCAGACTTAGTATAAGGTAGTTTCTTATGTTCCTCATATAACTTTGGATATAACTCATTGAATGCCAAACACCTCAAGCCTATAGCAAGTGCCTAAATACAAAGTATGATGTAGCTTTTAAGAAATACCGGGGTAATCAGAATGCTAAAACCTGTGCATTTTGCAACAGTTTATTGAGGCAATAATGTGTAAAAGCCATGCCTAGAATCTTTAATTTGCTGGCTCTAATTTGTAGTTCTGTTTCAGAATCAAGGCTGCTCGAATCTGCGGGCTCCACTGGTGCTTTTCTAGAGACCTTGTTATTGATGACAGACGCTCCTAGCAAACAAGCAGCACATCTCTGTTAAAACAGCAAGTGATCTGTTACATATGCAGTGGCACACTATTATTAGTGTTGATCAATCATGGCACACACACATAAATGACAGTAAATAGCCTATTAGATCTTGTGTTACCCTCATTATTAAATGTCACAACTGGAACTGGCTTTGTATGATAGCTTTGAGAGATAATCCATCACCACTATGTAAACTACTTTTTAAAACTGTGACACATCAATAACTGTGGCAAAGTTAATGTACAGGAAGTATGCTAATAATGAGGGCTAGGCTTTAAAATTATGTTTAATCATTTTTTTTAAAAAAAAGAATCAGCATTCAGCTGCAAGCAACTTTTTAAGCAAAAAACAAAAAACCCCAGATACTCCAGACGTTTGCAAATAGAGAAGATATCCAGGTTCAAAAATTCTAGCTAGGTCTGCTACAGTAAAATCTCTCTGAGTAGTTAATTCCTCGAATATGACTTCTAAGGAAGAAGACAGAGAATGGCTCCTTACTGCTGACAAATCCCATGTTGCCCTGCCCTGGCCCACAGAGAAAGAAATAAGATAGATAGACCGGTGCAACTCCTCAGACAAGGCACTAGTTTATGTCATTATTTAAGATTATTTAAAATTGTTATAAAGAAAGTCACTTTGAGTTTATTTTTTCTTTTAAAGTGACTATTAAGAACAACAATAATAGATCATATATTGATTTCTGTTATTAATATACTGGCCAGAAACTGGAATAAGGACCACTTGCTGAAGGTGTTGGATCTTAAAAGCAAGGCTTAATATGAAAGTGACTTCTATAAAAGGCAGTGGGAAGAAAAGTCATCAGAATTACCCTTTGATGAATAAGGATTTGATGTTGGATTGACAGGAATACTTTCTTTTCTGTGAAGCCTCATGTTTCTGATCATTTCTAAAATCTGATATAAAAGCTTGCTTTTCACGATTCTTTAATAGGCCCATTAAGATTCAGTACCAGTTATTATTTTATTTTTATTAAGTGCAGAAACAAACAGGTATGAAGCTAAAGAGGGAGAGGCACTTTTTTAGTTTCAATTTCATGCCTCTGTTTCTGTTGTAAAATATTAGATAAAGTGTAAAATAATATAAAAGCAAAATAATGAAACAAATGGGAAATATAGAGGAAAAGGGGGAGGGAGGTGTCAGGGCTTGGTTGGTCAACCCCTGAGAGGGGTATGTGCCTGTGCCTGAGTCCAGGGGAGCATCAGGGGTGTGTGTGTGTGTGACAAAGTCTGTTCCTGGGCTTTTCACCTATCTCAGGCGTTCACCCTTGGCTGACCTATGATAGCGCTCTGGGTCAGTGCTACCTGCAACAGTGCAGGGAGCTAGTCGAACCAGAGCCTATGGCCTATGCAACCACTCACTTTTCTGTAATCAATAAAGTTGTGGCCTAAATTCTGCCAAAAACCAAAACTAAAATTTGAGTCAAATGTGTGCTTATTTAGGGGGGAGGTCTCTGGGTCTGAACTCACAACTGTGTGTGTTCTTGGAGACTAGGGAAGAGGAGAGCTTGTTGCAGCAGAAGGGGAAGACTCCCAGACTTCTTCAGCAGTCTCTTGCCCCTACTCCTTTGCTTCAGCCTTGGAGTCTGAACTGCTCCCTGTCATAGGCTCTTCCTGCTCACTAAACTCTGTTACCTCTTCAGCTTCAGACCCCTCCTCCCACCAATCTACTCCTTCTGACCATTCCTCTGTGTCCCACCACTAAACCCCTGGCTCTGAGCCTTCCTCCTCTGGGGGTTCCCACCACTCCTCTTTGTCCAGCCAGTCCCTGACAGGAAGGAACCTGGTAAAGAGGGGGGAAAGTAAGATAGTGGAATGTCTCCAAACCACAAAATGTTGCAAGCTACAAATGAGGGGATGGACAAATTATAAGTGGTTTATTTATCATTTTAGCCTAATCTGCAGGGTATAATTATAAATAAGGTTGCAATTCTAAACAAACTTTCCCAGCAGTTGCAATGCTAAACAAACTTTCCTAGCAGTAAGCACCACTGAACACAGTGAAACTAGTTCTGAGTAAACATGCATAAGACTGTGCTGTAAACATATCACCCAAACATAATTTTCTTTAAAAAACCTAATTAGCTGCAAGCCTTTGAATGCTCTGAAGCATTTTTGTAGAAATTTCAGTACCCAAATCATGCTGTATCACACTGATTCAACTGAAGCATTCCCAAGCTGGCCTAGTGGAAATGATCCCACAATTCATAAATTGTTCTAATTGCTCCCATTAGCAGTCATACCTGTTTATGCTTATTCAGAATGCAGTGCTTAGGTGTAAATTACCCCAATGAGTGGTGCAGAGATAATCTATTAACTTGTTGTGTTATGATAATTGTTGGCCAACTTATTCTTATACTTGTACTGTACCAAGTGCCAACTTATGCTAATATAGGCAACCCCGAATTTGTGTGTGGGGTTGCATTCTGGGTCAACATGTGCAACGGCAGAACGCATATAAGCCCACCTTGCCCCCATTATGCATCCTTTCCTTGCCACTTCCAGGATCATGGTGATGCGTGTGTGCATGGTCGTATGTGCTTTGAACACACGCAAAGTGGCCGTTGCCTGTACTGTATAAATCTAAGAGTTAACACAGTTTGCTGGTTTAAGAAAAATAAATGTTGGAGAGTCTTATCCACTACGATACACCATGCTATCTTTTGTTATGGTTTTGGATAGTTTCTGATAACCAGGTTAGGAAATGGTAGTAACCTTCCCCCGTTAACCCCCCTCCCCCCCAAAAAAATCAGCAACTGGCTGTCAGTAGTACAGCCTGTCATTTTTCCACAGACAAAATACAGACTGTCACAATAAGCAGCATTTATTCATTTCAGACTTGTAGCTTGAGGCTGGGGAAAGGGAGGTGTCATTTCTGGTAATTGTAGAACACAAATAATAATAGCAGCTTGCAGATCATAGATCGGGGAAACAGTGGGAGTTGTGAGAGAGGAAGTAAAATGCTTGGGTTCTTACAGCACAACCTAATTTACTGCCTTTGAAATATCTTTTCATTCATAACTGCAAAATGGAATGGTGTGTTCATGCCTTTTGTGTTGTAAGAAAATAAAAAGAAACATCCAAAAATATCCACTTATTTCACAACAACCAGTATTACACATTTTGATCAACCTGTAAGTTTACAAATGTAGTTTATAGTAGCACCTTCCAGCTAATTAAAGGTTAATGTACCCCTGACAGTTAAGTCCAGTCGCGAATGACTCTGGGGTTGCGGCGCTCATCTCGCTCTACAGGCCGAGGGAGCTGGCATTTGTCCGTGTTTTTCCGGGTCATGTGGCAAGCATGACTAAGCCGCTTCTGGCAAAGCCAGAGCAGCACACAGAAACGCCATTTACCCTCCCGCCGAAGCGGTACCTATTTATCTACTTGCGCTGCATGCTTTTGAACTGCTAGGTTGGCAGGAGCTGGGACCGAACAACGGGAGCTCACCCTGTTGCTGGGCCTCGAACCACTGATCTTCTGATCAGCAAGTCCAAGCGGCACAGTGGTTTAAACCGCCTCCCTTCCAGCTAATTAAGGAACATTTAATTGTAATTACAGGAGACATAAATTTATGTCCTAATGCTCTTTGCTAGAATTGATAACCATTTTTAAAAAAATCTGTTTCCCTTCTCTGCATTTTATAATGGACTATTTTATTTTCAAATAAAACAACACATACCTTGACAAACAAAACTATGATGAAAATCATGGAAAGCAAACTAATAGTTCAAGCAAAAAGACCAAAATAAGTTTCAGAGCAAAGATAGAGGGGGGTTTTCCCTGCCGGATCTAAAGGTATATTATGAAGCCGCTGCATTGTGCTGGATGAAAGAATGGTTTTTGTTGGAAAATACTGATGTATTGGATTTGGAAGGCTATGACAATGCATTTGGTTGGCATGCATATCTGTGGTATGATAAGGTTAAGGTTCACAAAGGCTTTAAGAATCATATAATTAGAAAATCATAATATTATCGCAGAGGAACAGGCGGGTTTCCGCCCTGGAAGATCAACAACAGACCAAATTCTAATCCTGAACCATCTGGCCGACAAATATGCTGGCAAAGGCCTAAAAGCCCTCCATGTCGCCTTTATAGACTTTAAGCAGGCCTTTGATTTAATCCCCAGGAACCAGCTATGGACAAAACTGGCAGCGACATCTATCGACCGCCGCCTCCTTTTGCTGATTATGAATTTGTATACAAATACCTTCCTGAGAATTAGGCTAGATGGCAAGGGGCTAGTCTCTAATCCGGTTGCCACCACTAGAGGGGTAAGACAGGGCTGCTTGCTTGCCCCTGCCCTATTTAATTTCTATATTAACTCACTAGTGGCCCATATGACCAATGCTGTTTTCCACCCACCAAAATTAGCAGGTAGAGCCTTGAATGTCCTCCTGTATGCGGATGACGCCACCCTCTTAGCTACCTCCCCCATTGGGTTAAGGAGGATGCTTCGAGCTCTTCATGAATACGTGACCCAACACGAGCTCCACCTTAATTATGCCAAGACCAAAATAATGGTCTTTGCTGCTCGACCAAAACCTAATTTGTGGTCAATTAATGGTATTCCCATAGAGCAGGTTAGTTGCTTCAAATACCTGGGTCAGATAGTTCGATCAAACAGGTCCTTCTTGGCACACAGAGAATATATAGCCACAAATGCCTCTAAAGCAGCTCTGTTGATTAGATCCCTGTATTCCAAGAAACAGGCACAAACAGTAGATGTTGCCCTGCGACTCTTTAAAATGAAAGTTCTCCCACTACTTCTGGTGGGCATTGCCTTGGGTTCGCGTAGGGACTTTGTAAGATTGGAATCTATCCAATCACAATTCCTCAGGGCCATTCTCAGGATCCCCCCTTCTGTTGCGGGTGCGATCATGAGATTGGAGACCGGTTGCCAAGCCTTTACGTATGGGGCCCTGAAAGCGAAATTATGGCTATGGCTCAAACTATGTTTCAGACCAATGGGTTTGCCCCCCCCCCCCGATTCTGAGGGATAATTTAAAATCTCCATGGGAAAGGGAAGTGGTAGAGGAAGTGCAAAAGTGCAGTCTGTCCTCCCTTTATATTGAGTCCATGATATACAGCCGCGCTAAAGCGATGATCGCTCAGAGATTGGGGGATATCGCCAGACAGGAGGACATAGCCCGCGTGAAATCTGGGATGTTTTTAGGGGAGCAGGTGTATCGGTCTGCACCAGCCCGTTACCTAGCGGATATCCACTATGTGGAATACCGCAGACTAATTACTGCGGCTAGACTGAATGTCCTTGATTCGGCGGTTTTGAGGGGAAGATTTGGAGGAGTCCCATACGGTCAGAGAATGTGCCATTGTGCCTTGGGTGAGGTAGAATCCACAGAACACATTCTACTGAGTTGTCCCTTTTATAATGATTTAAGGCAATATCTTATAGACCCGTATTTATCTCAGTTTAGTTACCGACCAAGAGAACGGCAGGCAGCATATTTGCTAAACAAGCCCACTGGGAAAATAACCTTCTCAGTGGCTAAATTCCTCTTCCTGGCGCTCAAGTGTCAGAAACGTATAATCGAATGTCTTGATGTGGGTTATCTGTAGGAGGTTTAGTAGCGCGGTCATACCCCATTTATGTATCCCTCTGATGCCTTCAGTTTTATATTTTTATATTTTTATGTATCCCTCTGATGCCTTCAGTTTTATATGTTTATCTTTGTATTGAGAATTTTTTGTTGTTGTTTCTGACTATCGGTCGAATAAAGTATATTGATTGATTGATAATTAGAAAATCATTGTATAATGTGTGGAATAGATATAAAGATTTGTTAGAAAGAAAAACACCTAAATGGATTTCACCATTAGAGGCTAAAGCTCATAAAAGATTGAATATGGAAACCAGTTGGTTAAAATATAGGGACATTTTGGTAGAAGAAGGAGATCAATTCAAGTTAAATAATATATGAATAGTTGAAGAATAAGCTTGATGATTGGCTCCAATATTATCAGATTAATGAAGTATTTAAATTGGATAGGAAAATTGGTTTTCAAGCAGAATTAGAAATTGCTAAAGATGAATGAGAAATGAACCGCAGATAGGGGGAACTCGAGGAAGTCCCCCTTTTACAATGTTAATGGTAAAGGATGTATGGTATTTTGATTTTTGTTTATTATTATTTTTTCTTTTTGTTTTCTTTGTATGTGTTTGTTGTGTTTAAATTATTGTGTTTATTTGTAAAACAAATAAAAATTATTTTTTAAAAAAGTTTCAGTGACTCAGAGTAGAAAGCAATATAAAAAATGCCAACTATTTAATAGTGATGCAGTATATCGTTGATCTACACCCACACCCACACCCCAGATTTTATTAACAAATTACATTTTAATGTTGTACAGACTGCTGGCACCCTTTCAATGAACATGTGTTAATTAGGCTCCTTAGGTTAAATAGCCTCATAGAATTGAAGGCTTTATGTTAAACAAGCAGCTCCATGCAACTGGAATCCCAGCACAATCTTATTTCCTATACCGAAGTACAAGGGTCAGTGGTAATGAGGGCTAAACTCTACTTTTATTTGCTCATCTAGGTGAAGATTATCCTATGTACTCAAGTACATAGAAGAATGAAGGCAAAAGAACAATATTGGCTCAGTCTGCATTGCTTTAACATCTTCATTCCCTAAAAAGTAAACAGAATTTGTCCACCGAAACAGAAAAAACAAACAGAAAAGTTTGTCCACCGATGTCTGCTACAGATTTCACTATTGAGTTAGCTATTAAATCCATACACCCACTAACAGAGCTTAGCAATATTTGCATGCATGAGTAATTCAAAATACAAGCCTTCAAATAGCATTTAAAATATGAAGTGCATTTTTTACATAAACCCAGAAAAAATTCCAGAATACATTAATTCTCTAGTGATTTGCATGCACATAATTTCACTTTGTACTTAGTTTTATAGTTGCCCTGTAAGAGGTGTGTGTGTGTGTTATGGCCGCTGCTTAGTTTTACAACAACATAAAAAGAAAAAAAGCAGACCAGAGTAGAAGAAAATACCCCACCATTAACAGCAGCCAACCAAGAGAGAAGACAGAAGGGAGAAAAAGCTGCCCCCTAGAAATGAGTCCCAGAGTATCTCCACAGCACAGGAGCCAACTCCTAGGAGCTGAGGTCCATTCAGGGCCCCCAATAAAATATTTCAGCGGGCCATGCACCCCTGTAGATGAGCATTGCCATTCAAATGGTATGTGTGCACTGCGTCTTGTGATTATGTGGAGCGGAGCTTACCTCCCCCCGCCCATATTTTATTCAAGTTGGCACCCCTGCTTCACAGATGGATAAATGTTCTCAGCCAGTTCTGGTTCTACCCCAGGCAAGATGTGCAAATGTGCAACAGTTTTTTGGGTCTCCCCCAGTGCAGGGTGAGCCTGACAGGATCTCTTAGAGCAGTGTTTCTCAACCTTTTTTGGGCCACGGCACACTTGTTCCGTGAAAAAAATCACGAGGCACACCACCATTAAAAAAGTTAAAAAATTTAACTCTGCGCCGCCCTATATTATAATTATGACTGTAAGAAACACTTGCCAAATATTGCTTTCCGGCGGGTCAGTGACGTGTATTGGCGGCCGCCAGGCTCGTTTGCACTGAGCTTTGGGAAAGAGGAGGAGAAATATTGCTTTCCGGCGGGTCAGCGTTGGTTATTGGCGGCCGCCAGGCACGTGACAATGCAAATCGCCCTTCTCGTCGCCGCACGTCGCAGCACACTAGTGTGCCGCGGAGCAGCGGTTGAGAAACACTGTCTTAGAGGATGGGGCATTTCTTGTAGAGTCAGACAGGTTTCTCTCATCCATTTGCTCTAGCATCTAACCCTCTTTCTAGGTGAGAGAACATACCCCTGCAAACAATTTGTGGATGGTGAAATTCAGGGGACAATTTTTCTAATAAATATCCAAGCAAAGAGGTAATTCTCCAACAGTTTCTTATGAGTGGAGCAAACTAGCAGAGGCACAGCTCCCCCACCCCTTTTCGTTTTTGTTGCTGCTTTCACAAGTGGCAATGACCAAATAGCAGTGATTGTATGCACAATTTAGGTACTTTTTTTTTATATGTACCATAATTCCCTGAATCCTGTGGGGGTAAAAAGTGTGGCTGCCCCTTGCAAAACGGTGGAGAATAATTAGCAAAGATTCCCCTTTTTTCAGAGTGGGTAAGAATGTTTTTCCCCAACACACTTTTTCTTTTGAAAAGAGCTTGGCTCTTCTTCATATATCTAAGTTGGGGATAGGTGGAGAAGATATGTTTCCAGGAGAGTCAGACTATGCATTCTTTTCATTTCCCTGATCTACTGAACCATTCTTGCTGCCTCACCCAACCTGGTTGCAAGCACACACCCAGTACTGTGAAGTAATCAGTCAGTTCAGGTCAGTTGAAACTTTATGACTGGATTCCTTCAGTGGGAGATGAAGCAATCAATCAATTATAACTCAAAAGGGGTGGGAAGAGATGTTCAGGGTTCTGTATGCCCTCTGAAATGGCATGATAGGCAACTACAAACACCATCTTTCCAAGACAGGTTTTCACTTTCAGTTCCTTCTAATATCCTTTCTGCTAAATTAGAAAGAGGCATTTGAAGTGCTCATGACGCTAATGCCCTCTGTTCAACGACTAGAAGCATACAGCTGAAATATGTGCCAGTCTTGTAACAGTATGACAAAACCTTGGCTTCAGACAGGGACATCGTTACTTCCTGACAACCTGCCTGTAATCATTCCAAATAACAAGCAGGCACACCAATTACAAAGCAATGATAAGCTTTGCTTGAATTATAACTGAGTGGCAATAGCTTAAGACAGCTTTCTTCTAAAGAATGAACATGTTGCAAACACAATGCCTATATAGAACAGTTGTGTGCGTGTCACAAATCAACTACATGGCATGCACATGTCAGTGGATACTAAATCAACCACAGTATATCACAACCCTGTTGCAGTTATTGCCTGTCACCATTTGTGGAGAAGTATATATAAATAGAATTTGCATTGTCTAGTAGTTGAAAACTTCCCTACTTGATAAATCTAACATTTTGCTTGTAATAACAGTTTTGACAGTACCTCTGCTCACAGCAAACTGCCACAGTCATTTGCTTTGCTCCAATGGTGCTTGGCTGTCACAGCCTGTCATGTGGGAAGAAAGCACCAGATCTAACCCCATGTGACAGGGTTTAATCATTCCCATTACTCCTGTTGGCTGTTTAGGCCACTTTGAAGGATACAGCACATAGCTCTAACCCACAAAGTGTCCTTGATTTACAAACCAGAAATGCTATGTTATTGTGATGAAGGCTGGGCAGTCTGACCAAAGTGCAGAAATACAGTTAGAGAGGCATGTGGGAAAGAAGAATCTGTTTGGTAGGCAATATGTTCAAATGTTTTATCAGAATCAAATCACGCAGCATTGGTTTTCAAAGGTGCCAACAATATTTAAATCCTTTGGATTACGGGTAAGAAATATGGAATCAGAGAGGAGATTCTTATGACCTGGATGTTCCTGTTTGTTGTTACTTAAAACCTTACTACATGCCATCTTTAAGTGCAGTGTAACTATAGCCTCTACATGATTGATCCCAGTAGTTCCACTTCTGAATTCTACTTATTGTTAAGTCTCATCCAATCTGTAACAGTCCCCAGGTAATAATCCTGGATCTGCAACGATACCTAATACAAATTTTAAAAACTGAGCTGGAAGTCATTGGAATACTGAAGACATTGTGCAGCAAATCCCTAGACAATTTCTGTGAGTGTCTTCACTTCTGGGGTGCAGCCACTTCTTCCCGTCTGTGCAAGTAATCTCTCCATTAACTTGTTTACAAGGAAAGAAGAGGCTGGGATCTCCAGAAATGGCTAGGAAAGAAGCCTACATGTTTTACCAAGATCCACTGCATTGATTGGAAAACAAATCAATTGACTGGAAAACAGCAAATAATGTGTTGGAGAGAAGTAGACATTGGAATTAAATGTACCCCTAGTACACTGGTTCATATAACTGAATATTATATTTCTTAACTCACCGAAAAGCTAAACTAACCATTCTGTTGCTAGTGCTCTTGGGGCCTTTCCCTACAATTTCTCCTCCTTGTTCTGAAAACAGCTCTAGGGGCCAGAAAAAACATCTAAAGGCACATGTCTTTGTGCCACTTCAGACCATCAAAGTCCTCAATGTAACCATGAATGACAATGTGTAAAAAAATAAGAGTGTTGACAAAGGATGCATTCACAGTAGGGTTTCTCTGTGATCATGTATTCTGTGCATATGAGTGCATCATTACATTAAGGCATTTGACGACATGAACTTTCCTTTTGTAAAATCAGAATGGTTAGGATCAATGTAATAAAAATGTTCAGTGAATAAAGTACCAATAGGTTTATTAAAATATGAATCTTATTCTTGTACTTGTCCCTCTGATGTCACATATTTAGCAGTTTTCTGTTTAATTCCTACGTATGTTCAATGCAGAAAGCACTCTAATACTGGAGGGTTTCCCCACTCTATTCAATTTCAGTCCACCAACTCACCATTACCAACTAGGCAACTAGTAAAGAAGCTGAAGATCAAATACAGTGCTACCTCTATTTACGAATAACTCTACTTACAAATGTTTCTACTTACGAATGGAGCTCCGTCCGCCATCTTGGATGCAGTTTAGATAGGATTTTTTCTACTTATGAATTTTTAGATAGGATTTTTTTCTCCCAATGCATTCCTATGGGATTCGACTTACAATTTTTTTCTACTTACAAATGTGCGTTCGGAACGCATTAAATTCATAAGTAGAGGTACCACTGTAATATGAAATATTCTACAGCTAAATGAAATGGAAGAAATTTCAGAATGGATGTAATTTTCCATATGGCACATGGTTGGCACCTGTGACTTAACATCTACAGTGGTCTACTATTGTCAAAGCTGAGCTGCCAGAAGGGAACTAAAATTTGTGCCAGGAAGTCAGAGCTGAGAGACAAGTCAAGGGTTAAGAGGCAAAAATCACACCAAAATAACCAGTCATGAAAAGCATTGTTTTCCTAGTCCCAGTCCAAACTGGATATTCTTTATAGCCCTTCATTTCTAGGAGGGGCCAGGTGTCAACCTGAGTTGTCAACCAATGATCCTTTGAATGCTTCACTGCCCACTCCAAACATTAGCTCTGGGAGCTGAAAAACAGAGGATGCTTCCATTGAGTTGAAGTAACTGGGTGAAAACCATTCAACTCAATGGAATTATTTCTGAGTGCTCATGAATAGGATTGTGATGCAAGAGGCTCTCCATACGATCTATGTTGTTAACTGTTCTATAACCACGGCAATAATCACCATTTCTGTGGCTTTGATCAGCTCAGCTCAGCGGCTTCTACCCATGTGGACTGTCCCCAAGTGATGAAAGCAGATTTACCATACAGCTGTCAATGTTTGACTGTCAAGTAAAGCAGTCTGAATAACAACTATTTGATTATGCATTGCTATTACATTTAAATATGAAATCTTGACCCAAAACCTTGAAAGGGCAGGGACATATAAGTTGTACTATGGTTTTCTTTGCTGTCATGTTTCTGCAAAAGCAGGTTGGTCTGTATGAGCTCTGACACTGTGCCAAAGCAGTGTTTCTACTACAATGCACTTTGGTTGCAAGGTTAGAAAAGCCAGCAATCATACTGAACACAAAGACAGAGTGTTCCTTCTTTACCCGTCCATGGGATGAACCACTTAAAAAGACTTTTGTCTAGATAGCTGAATTATAGTAACTGTGACAGATGGTGCCACTTGTTCAGATCAGAATTTGACCACCATGAATTAGTCAGGGGTACAGGAATTGGGTGACAGAGGTGGCAGTGTGAGAATATGGGGTGATGTACTACAAATGCTGAGCTTTTTACATTGTTTTGATTCCTGATGCTAGAATATTACCAGTACTCTCATTCATACATACATGTGACAATTTCTAGCAATAATTATACTTCTACCTAATGTGATCCTTATTCATACTGTAGATAAAATGTACTGCTGGGTGGCTGGAGTCAGCAGTTAAAGAATTAAAGGTGCATGTTTGATTTCACCCCTTCCTTCCACTGCCTAGAATTTAAAAATCTGTTTCCATTGAGCATTACTCAATTTCATTACAAATTCCTAAAGGTACTGCTTCACATTTCTTTAACTATGCATATACATAAAAGGAGAAATTTCCTCTTTTTAGGGCAGAACTACAATGTCTGTATCTTTTCCCTAGCAGAGTAATAACAGAGATAGGATTTTTAATGGACGGAAAAATCAGTCTATTTCATGTCATCTTTACATCTGATCACTCATAAATCTGATTCTACTTTAAAATGCAGTGGCAAAATTAGGCTTTATTTCTCCTGAGTAAAAGACCCAGTTTGGCGCACACACAGGCTGGGAGCCTCAATGACTCCCCTCTGGAGGGCTTCACCCAGGGCAAAAACTTGGCTAGCACCCCCATATAGCTACAGCTCTGATTTAAATATAGATAACATAAATGTAGAAATTCATATTTTAAACTCAAAATATACATTTCCAAGCACATTTTGTGCTGAGAACTGCATGGGAACATTCAGCAAGTGCAAAAGCCAGTGGATACTAAATCCTAATCTGCACATTTATCCAGGAGGTGTAGATCAGTCAGTTCATAACAGAATTCCGAAGGATCAAATTAATTCAGCATCCCTAGATTTCCAGCAGAAACAATATTGTGAGAGAGAGCAGTTAAGATGGCTTTTTATGATCATGCTAGTCTTCTGCTTCAGATTGAAACCCCAGTGGCTACACTGCATGGGAAAATGATAATGTGCCATTCCACCCTGTGTGCTTACATTGTAACAACACTTACAAGAAGCTGAAACAATTTGGGCGATACAAGGATTGTGTGGCTGCATTACAATGCAGATCTTGCAGACTGAAGGCATAAAAGGATTTGCACTGACCTTGAGAGTGTGTTGTATGCAGACCCAGCTTAAGTATTAACCAGATGCATGTAATTTACAGAACAATCCTAACAATGATACCATTTCAGGATGGTGCTCAATTGCATCTCCAGCAGCACAAAGGGTGGCTCCTTTGTGGCAGAGGCTCTAGCTCCACCCAAATTATCAGTGTCCTCCTGCTAGCCATGGTCAGCTGAAAACCCCAACACGGGGTATTTGGTGTGGTGCTGGTGACTTTTGACTTGCTGGATCTATGCATTTCCCAAAGAACCTAACCCTTGGGCCCCTCAGTTAAACCAGCCTTGATATAGGCATGGTGAATACAGGAAAAAATGTCCATTCCTATATCTTCCAATCTGGCTGGGATAGGTCAGCAGGACTTTGAATGATGCAGAAGATGCCGAGTTCCATGCCTCTACAGCCTTAATCAACAACAACAAACAAACAACGCTCTGCTATTTACTATTGGAGGTGGAATTACAGCAGCTCCTGCCATCAGACTTACCCTCTGATGGGTCATTGTTAATTTTTTCTAAAGTGTACTCATTCCGGTTTCAGGCCTTTATCATCACTACCTCATCAGATCAGGTGTAGATATCCTGTGTGCCAGCTGCCTTCCTTGGATGTTACAGGCTACTTATTTTCTGGACACAAAACAGTGCTGACAACCAAGGGATTTTTTTTGTATTTGTTTAAATAATTAGGGATACTTTATAATTGCATAATTTGATGGTTTCCATTTTTGAAAATTTGTTTGTTGGATTGTCTTGTTTGCATAAATTTTGTTTTGTGATTTTTGCTGTAACGGCCATTTCCTATAAACAATAAAAATGGACTGATTAACCACATAACTTCCTATGTGAACTATATATTGTGCCTCATGCCAATTCTTAGTGAAATAATACCCTTTTCTCCTTCAAACCCTGGTAATCATGTTATGAAGCCAATCTTAATTCAAAAGCATGCCACTATGACAGGAAAGAATATATGTGCAATAAATGCATTTATTACACTAATCCCAAAACAGGGAACTGACTTAACATCAGTCAAGAATTTGGATCACAGCAAAAAATATTAATTTATTTAAGGATAATTATGAGAAGATTTGGAAAGAAATTATGAAAGACATGGAAATTCAGAGCAGATTAAAGTATAGAATCAAATTGGGCAACTTATAAAGAAATCCTGTTTGAAGAACATAATCAGCTTAAATTTTAAAAATTTGAAGAGATAAGACATTGTGTACGGATTGGCTAAAGCATGGGGAGGCAAACTAAGGCCCTGGAGCTGGATCTGGCCAAATCACCTTCTAAATCCAACCCATGGACGGTCCAGGAATCAGCGTGTTTTTACATAAGTAGAATGTGTCCTTTTATTTAAAATGCATCTCTGGGTTATTTGTGGGGCATAGGAATTCATTCAACCCCCCCGCAAAAAATATAGTCTGGTCCCCCACAAGGTCTGAGGGACAGTGGACCGGCCCCCTGCTAAAAAGTTTGCTGACCGCTGGGCTACAGTATCATCAATTGAATGATGTGTTTAAACTAGATAGGAAAATTGGGTTTGAAAAAAAGATGTCGAAATTGGAAAAAGAATTAATACAAAATAAAAAGAAAATATTATCAAAAACCTATAGATTATTGTTGGATTGGGAACTAAAGGATGAAGAGATTAAAGATGTGATGGTTAAATGGGCAAAGGACTTTGGGTATACCATACAGATGGAAAATTGGGAGATTGTGGCAAAAAGATATGAAATTTACGACCTGCTATATATTAAAAGAAAATTTTCTGAAAATGCTATATAGGTGGTATATGACCCCCAGCAACCTGACAGGAAAGAATATATGAATTCAGAACACCAGGTTTATGTGTTTGGGGTATAAGGTAGCTCAGGTGGCCTGCCAAAATTGTGGTGTTGTTGATATGCAGCCAGAAAAAAATATTATTGGTTCCCTTCTATGTGTGGCATTAATAACAAAGCAAAACAGACAAACATCCAATTCTTCTGCATAGACCGTTTTAAATAACCTCTTACAACTCACCACACAAGGTAACTGATATGAATCTTAGGAAATAAATTGTAACATGTGACTTTATCATTGTCTCTTTGATTTCATCACTGAAAAAGTCTTACA
The DNA here is from genome assembly GCF_963506605.1 of Zootoca vivipara. Classification (NCBI taxonomy): domain Eukaryota; kingdom Metazoa; phylum Chordata; class Lepidosauria; order Squamata; family Lacertidae; genus Zootoca; species Zootoca vivipara. The sequence continues at coordinate 50,131,235 of NC_083284.1, read as the reverse complement.
TTTCCATAGTTTGAGTGGCAGCAGGAAACGGTTTTCAAATTCTTCTTGGCAAGTGGAATAAAACCTGCCTAGTTATTAAATTAACATGTAACTATTTTTAGATTCCATATCCAAATCCTTACCTTTCTTCTTTTGTGAGAAGATAGGTCACTGCAAATCAAATCTTTAATGCATTCCTATTTCGGAAGGAAAGCATATACTACACACACTTTATTACCCATTATGTTCCATAACTTAATTTAATGGAGTGTTTTCCTGGTCATCATACAAACTCTATGACCATGAGTGGAATCCCAGCATTACTGGCCTCAATAATGAAACAACAAGGTAAGAACTGAGTTAGGCAGCAGGGCAAATTGGGCAGTAGGGAGAGCAGGCCAGGCCAGATTACGCCCTCCCTGATTCTGACCTTACAAATCCCAAACTTCAAAGTAAATTATCAACAGCCAATGATAACAGGGATGCAGGTAGAAATCCAGCAGGGGTGTGGAGGATATCCGGTATGTTGTACAGAGTGTCACATGTACAGCTACTTGCCTGCTGAACACTAGTTGTATGTTATTCAGGGAACAAAAAATCTTTCCTTGAGGCTAAGGTAACTGACTTGGTGAAGCTGAGAGAGGCAGGTAAATTGGTGAATGAAACCTTCAGGGATGTAGTAGCAGCTTTCCACTGCCAAGGTGGCAGCTCCTCTGCTGTTATAGTGTGTCTTGGGGGGAAGGATGGTAACACTCAGAAGAAGAAGGAAAAAATCCTTTAGAAGGAACCAATTATTTTTGGGATGAGCAGCTATGTTATTTAGGGGTGGAGGGCTTATGGTAGTAGATAATTCAGTCATTAGGCATAGCTGAGTTTGTGACATGCATGCTGACTGCCTCGTGACTTGCCTGCCTTGTATGAAACCTACAGATATCATGTGCCATCTAGAAAACCTTACAGACAGACCTGGGGAAGAGTAAGTGGTCATGAGTCAGTCAGTGGTTATGATGCCCAGCCCTGCCCTGCCATACCCTGCCCTGGAAGAAAGATTTGGGTTGCTAAATAAGAGGCTGAAAGCCAGGATGTTCAATGTAGATTTGCCTGTACAGAACCAGCCTGACATGCATGGATCAGACAGTGGTGTCAGGAAGAGTTATTTGGATTTACCTGGCACCGGGAAATGTTTTGCAACAAGACAGGCCTGTGCAAAACAAAAAAACCAACAAAACAAAAAACAGGCTGCACTTGAACCAGAATGGAACCAGGCTGTTGAAATAAAACAAAATAGCAGCAGAGCAACTTTTAGGTTTATTGCTGAAAAAAAGCCGACAGGAGCTGAGGAGGGTCCAGTTTTGGATATATAATGCTACAATATATTGTGAAAATGTTTTTGCTGGAAGAGGAGTAGAATAAATAAAGTACAAGGGCATATGATAACAATTCAAAGTAGCCCAAGTGCCATAGTGTACAATCCACATGCCAGAGACCTCTGGAGGGAGACACTGTATAGGTATTTATATGATGACACTTAAAGTTTCCAAGCCAAGCTGGTGGTACTGTAGAGCTTGGTTTCAAAGCAGAGCATAAATATAGTGGGCATAATGGAACCTTGAATGGAGGGACCCAGTGAGACACTGTTATCTCTAAAAATAGGAATGACAGGTAAGGGCGTATGGCAAGTGGTGCCACTCTGCATGTCAAAGAGAGCATATCAGTCAACAAGTGAGAACCCCACAAAGGGGCAGACTCCTTCACAGAATTGTGGATGCCAGATGGTGATACCAGCTCACCCTCCAAAGACTGACCTTGAAATGAAGAATGAAATCAAAGTGGGATCCAAAGCAGGAAATGTGGTAATGGGTTAGTTCATAACAAAAAAGGTAAAATGTCTAGATATCCTAAATGATTGCACGTAAATGAAAAAAGGTTGGTGTGTACCATACATGATAGGTGGGGTGGGGTGGGGGGAGAGAAGCTGCTTTGGTGTTGTCAGTCCTATCTGAGTAGAAGGAGACAAAACTATATCAACGCAAAACTTTTTTCAAAATGATTGCCTCCATTTGAAGTTTTACTGTCTTCAGGGCTCTGTAGCAGATAAAACCAGTAGGAACATTCTCTTTCCTGCTGTTCAGTTCTTTCCCCATTGACATCCCCTTTGATGCTGCTGGAAAGAGAGATTTTTAAAATGCAGGTTTTTAAAACAAGTTACTTTCTTTGTGACCTGAGATGAATTTTAAGGGCTTTACAAATGAGAGGCCTTCAAAGAGGTGCATGGGTGAAGAATGAACCACATAGTTTCAGTGAAAAATATAACCTACATAAATATTTCTTTACATTCTTATTTGAAAAAGATTTTTTAAAAAACATTTTTTATAATTGCAATATTGTGTTTAGATTACCGAGCAATAATTTATGCCACCCGCACTGAATGGCACTTGGCCTTTGGCCTCTTGCCTAACAATACCCTGAATAAAAATGATTAGATTGTAATTCACACCTGTCATGTCTTATTGCTTAATTAAAGCAACCTCCTTATTAACATGACAAGCAATTGGACAGTTGCTATAATAGATTGCTATCTGACTGGACATATTTTACCTTTACAGCCTATTCTTCCTTTGGGTATACATGTTGTTCACTTGTGTGAAGAAATGCCAAGCTGCTTCCTGGCCTATAATCTGCACATCCTGTACTTCAAGCAGTCTTCAAAATTCCTTTGAAATTAATGAGTGTTATTCAGCAACTACCCTGAAGTACACATGAGCTGTGGTTTAGTTTTACAGTACAAATCAAAACACTACTCAAAATTTCCAGAGTGGGTTTAAGGAGGGCACTAAAGATTTTTGCAACTTATTGCTCTCTTAATCATCTGTCTATCAACCACACCAAGTCCAAAGTACTGATATTTTCAAGGAGTCGTAAACTTTATTCATGGAAACTGGAGGGTACGAAAATCGAACAAGTACATAAATTTAAATATTTAGGAATTTATTTTCAGTATAATTTAGGGTGGAAAGCGCAAGTTGAATACCTTCAAAACAAGACAAAAGCCCTATCGCACTCCCTCCTCCGTTTTTTCTTTTCTGAGGGGGCCCTATTCATCCCTGCGGCCTTGAAAGTGTATAGCATTAAAGTGTTGGCTACAATGGCCTATGCTGCCCCTTTATGGGCTGCTTTTGCAAATCTCTCACCTTTAGAGTCGCTTCAAAGTCAATTCTTACGTCGACTCTTAAAATTACCAACATGCGTAAGTAATGCTGCTATTCGTTTAGAAATGAAGATCCCTTCAGTTGAGTTAGTCTTATGGAGGCGAGTTTTGATTTACTGGATATCCCTATGGCATAAACTCCTGAACCACTATCTTATTCAATGCATGTGGCGGGATGACTTCACAAATTTGTGGACCGTAAAAATCCATGCCAAATTGCTGTCCTATGAGATCTCTCCCTCTGAATTGCTCAAACTGGATTTAAATGCAGCAAAAAGGTGTATAAATCAAAGGTTGGATGATGCGGAGCTGTACCAAAATTGTCTAGCTGGCAGGGGAGTCTGCTCACCGTTAAATATCGGCATAACCCCTATTTACCGTACTCCATCCTACTTAACAACGCTTACGGCCGCGTCTCATCGATATGCCTTCCTTAAAGCTAGGTTCAATGTTTTTCCAACTAACGTGCTGAGACATAGATCTACTAAGGGACAAGTCTCTTCAATGTGTGCTTGCGAAATGAAATCAACTGAATCTTTACACCATGTTATGTTTATCTGCCCTATGTACAGTTCGGCTCGTGCTAGTATATTAAACTCCATAATCCAGCCTATGGCTGACAATCCAGTTGACCTTCAGCTAGCCTGGGTTCTTCAAGATGTGGACCCTTATATTACTCTACAGGTTGCTAAATTCCTAACAGCCGTCCTCTCGTACAAGAGACGGAATGGAATGTTAGCTGATTATTGATAAAAAATAAGAATTTTTTTTTAAATGACATCAGATATTGATTTTAGTTAGGTGCCTAAAATTTTAATCTTAATCTTAAACCTTCAAGATATGTTTTTTGAATTGTTAATATTTGTCCTTGTGAGCTGTGAATTGTGTTATATTATCTGTGGTTTGTACGAGTCTGCGGTTTTTATTTGATTTGTTTTGTTGTGCTGTGTTTTATGATGGGCGTACAGCCGAATAAACATCTTTGCTTTGCTACTCAAAATTCCCACATTTGAACAGCCACCATTGGGAAGCAATGTTTGAGTTGAAGTGAGGTAATCTGAAAGCATGGGTGTTTTATGTGTGGTTGATCTTACATATATATGTTTTGCAATAGGGATTTAACCTAAAGTTTTAAATTCAATATGTTGCCAACAGTTGGTTAATAGCCCTTCATTTGATAAATGAGGAATACATCAGATCCTGGTCAAAAACCATGGCATGTGAGGCCTCCTCAATAGGTCTTTCACCATCTTTTCTTACCCACCTGGGGTATGATACTGCCCTCAAAACTGTGAAACACAGGTTATGGGATACTGCCTTTAGTGATTATGATCTTACTCACATGTGACCTGTGGCCCATCTGTGTCAGGAATCCAATACCTACAAGGTTTCTGTTATCTCCCTACCTTAAGAATTTGACCATGGCTACTGCCAGATTAAATGTTTTACCATCTGAAGTGATGAGGGGAAGATTGGCTGGTGTCCCATACCAAGATAGGCTATGCCCATGTTCCCAGGATGTTGAATGTAAGAAACAAATTTTATTACACTGTTGTCTGTATAATCAGGTTGGACAGCATCTAATCAATCCAATATTAACAGAATAACCTGGAATTGCTGATACTTTTCATGTCAAGGTTCTCATTGAGGATAAGATTGATACTATTACATTGAATATAGCAACATTCTTCTCGGAGGGAGTAAAAATCAGAAATCAGTAGGCACAGGCTAAAAGCTCCCCTGTTGGCTAGCTGAAGGGCAAACTTACACTTAATAGTTACAGTGGAACCTTGCTTTATGAACACCTCAGTTTATGAATTTTCGGTTTACGAACGCCGTGGACCCATCTGGAACAGATTAATTCACTTTCCATTACTTTCAATGGAAAAGTTTGCTTCAGCTTATAAACGCTTCAGTTTATGAACAGACTTCCGGAACCAATTACACCCATGCTTTGGGTTAAGTACGCTTCAGGTTGAGTACTCCGCGGATCCGTCTGGAACGGATTAATCCACTTTCCATTACTTTCAATGGGAAAGTTCGCTTCAGTTTATGAACGCTTCAGTTTAAGTACTCCGCGGACCATCTGGAACAGATTAATCCACTTTCCATTACTTTCAGTGGGAAATTCGCTTCAGTTTATGAATGCTTCAGTTTATGAACAGACTTCCGGAACCAATTGTGTTCATAAACCGAGGTACCACTGTATTGTTAATATAGTCTGTTTTTGTACTGTGTATTTTGGGTCTATGGGCCGCAATAAAGCTGTGTGTGTGTTAATAGCTATATAAAAAAGGAACCATAACTTTATATATGGTTCCCCTATAGCTTGCATTTTTATGGACTTTTAGGCATTTTAAGGTTAGCTGAAACCTGTAATGCCGGAGAAAGACTGAACCCCCAACCCCACTGGCTGACAGGATTTTGACATCATAACTTAATTTCCCCATTTTAAAAAATCTATTTGCAGGTTATTTCAGTCAATTTTTCACTTACTATTCTGCCTTTATTGACAGCTCTGTAATAAGAACTACATATTCTGCTACGGTATTCTTGTGAAAAAACCTTAGTCTTTTAGATGGCAGAAAGATGATGGCCCTTTCAACTGGTACTGGTTTCAAACTGGACTTTCAGTGTCTCTTCCTCCTGACTTTGCTGATCTATCTGCCATCACTTTTTTGTAGACCTCAAAATTATTTCTTTGTCACAGCAGGTGTCTTGTGGATAAGAACACTGTGGTCCTTATTTAGGTGGGAAATTGGAGTGGAGGCTCTGAGGGATGTTCTGTTCTCCCCACCCGCAACACTAGGGACCCTGGACGGAGGTTGGAGTGCTAGAAGGCAGTTTACATCATTCAGAGGGAGGGAATACTAGATTTGAAAGAAAGGATAAGTCATGGAAGATGTGTGATGTGATGTCAGGATTGTTTCCAATGTTGCAAGGCAAATGCATACTATGGGAATTTGAAAAGTCCTACTGAGGCAAAAAACCTCAAGTCATTTCAAAGGCAGCTCCCCCCCCCTTTCTTTTTAAAAACAGGGTTTCATTTCTTTGAAGCTTTTCATACATCTCTATATAATTTTTTCTTGATCTTATAAGCAGTGGCTGGCACCAAGCTCTGGTGTTTAAGCGAATCACAACATGTCTGTGAAGTGATTCACTATTTGCAGAACTAGGCTCTGCCTCTTTATGAGACATTGCAGTAGGTGTGGTGAATTCCACTTAGGGTCTGGTCTGACATGTGTTGTATCTCCTTTTTGCGTCAGGCAAATTCAGGCAGAGATTTCCCTTTTGCTTTCTCAGAAATAACAAGGGTCAGTTACAGCCTTAGGCTGACACACCAGGCATCACTATAGCAATCCATCTGTTTTGTGATATACACAGTTGTTCTCACACAAATAAACAACCTTTGGTCATACCAGTAGAAAGTCAATTCACATGATGAATAAAAGCACCCTAAAAAATTACAGTGAAGGAACAAAATTTCACCAAAGTTGAACATAGCAGAAAAGGTGCTACTGGACAGTTTTTAATATCAGAAAAATAATTATGAAAGTAAAAGTGTTCTTATAGTTCATTATATATTGTTGCACACCACACTAATCTCTGAGCAGTGCAATATTCCAGGGGTTCTGGGCGCTTACCAGGGGTTCAGTTTCCTAAGAATGAGGGACAGCAGAGACTATGGTGTCCCTATGGCATATGATTTATTTACATATATACAACATGCGCCTATGATGGAGGGGCTCATAGCATTAACACCCCAGATGGCTGAAAGATACCATTCCAGGCAATTCTCAGTTACCTGGGTTCCTGGCTAGCACTTGGACTCCCATTTGTCCCCTTCAGGATCACAGGAGCAGAGGAGACTGTGGGGCAGGCAGAAGCTTCAGGGCCACTGACAAAGTGTACATGGGAGGCTACATGGGCGGCGGCGGCGGAATTAAATGTAAGCATCTGCCCAAGTCAAGACCTGGCAGAGAACCAGGAAGGGCTATAGTCTTCAGCTGTCAGTCCGAGCTGTTTCACTGCTGGAGGAACAGATCCCTTGGTCATCCAAGCTCCAAAAGCAAAGCCTGGATGAACCAAGAAAACAGAACATGGTCCCACAATCCTATGTGTACTGGGGTACAATGCCTTAACTAGTGGTGAATAAAATACTGTCTGAATATATTCATGGGCACTCTGTTGCTATTGCTTCACATGAGCAAGGATTCAGCCCTGGCATTTAAAACTAAATTCAAAACTGAGCTCTGGGAAGTTGTGCCTCAGGTTGACTCTTTATGCACTCTTTATGAAATATAAAATTTCTGATCTAATTGGCACATTCAGGTTGTCATATCTCACTGTCGGCCCAGCTCCCCAGTTTCATAAAATGCTTGCATTACTATTAGTGTAAATACTTTAGTTGCTTATTTTGAAAAAATAAGAATTATCTACCTAGATGGACAGATTATATTTTTTGTAGCTCAAATACAAAATATTTTTTTATGAATTAATGCAAAACTATGTTTTAACTACAGGCAAGAACACCTGAGTTTAAAGCTAAACTAGCTGCCAACATAATGAGCATATGCTTAATTTTCCTACCACTAAAAAATTCCACAAGACACAGAGTCTAATGAATCTCACAGACTAGGTAATTGTCATTTCATAGGGGTAAAAATAAAGGCTCTCAGGAATGCAAAAACAAACTGGATCTTTTTAGAGTATGACAAAATAATACAGAAACAAACTCAAACTAAAAATTAATAGAACACAAATGAGTGATAACCATTTGGTGTTGCGAATATTCAAATAGCTTCTGTGTTATATGTTAGTTACTGGAAATAGTTTTTAGAACAGAAATAATATGAATTTTCTTTCTTTAGCTGAAAATATCCTTGCTTTCTTTTTAGAAATACATACACATACACAAAACATAAACAGCAGGCATAGAGCAACATCTAATTCTTCCAACTTCAAGTATGTTGTACCTTTATAAAGCTTGTATAGATGCAGGTGAACATTGAATATCAATATGTAGGCGATGTTGGTCTGCAAGACCAAACCACACGGTTTTGATCAAATGGTCTATGACAAAAGGGGCTGCTGTGTACCAAAACTTGATAGTTTCTAGTTGCAATCACTAGAATGCCAGTAAGGAACGTAAAACATTCAAAAAACAAGCTGCCCACCAGCTGTGAATAATGACACAGGCACAGTGATTTTGACAGATTAGGTCAGAACAAATCTGTCATCGGTGAAAATGTTCACTCTGCCTAGCCATAACAGATGCCAAACTTTGCAGTCTTCTTCACAGGCTGTACATCTGATTCTACTATGTTTGATGCTTCAGGTACAATGCAGCTGGAGATACAAATATGTGTGAAATGACGTTTACCTGCATGCCATGACATTGTAGAATGATTTTCTTGCCCCCCCCCCAGTGACAGTCTTACAGAACTAATTGTGATTATCTATGTGAGGGATGGGGAACCTCAGACCTGGGGGGTGAATGCCACCCTCCATGACTGTGTATCCTGCCCTCTGGAATCTCCTTAGGCCACACTCACTTTCTGCAGTTCATCTCTCTCACTCGCCCTGCTTTGCACCCTCAAATACTTTTGCTTGGCTGCAGTGTGTCAGTTAACTGTGATAATGCATCTTGTTTGCCTGGACACAGGACAGAGAGATGTACTGGTGTCTATAGTAGTAGTAGTAGTAATAATAATAATAGTAATATTTTTTTTATTTATACCCCGCCCTATAGAAACTGCTAACACTTGTATGGCTGGAATAATAGCTTACTGTACAAAAGTAAGAGTCACATTCAAAACTCTGCCTCCTTTTTCCTGCATATCCTCACTCAGTTTTGCTCTGGCTCCATTTACCATTTGCATGCGCTGTACGAAACTTTCTGTTTCATTGTGGCTCTTGTGCTTACATTTTTACCTATCTGAAAAGTGATGCTGCCATTTAATTTTAAAAATCGTAATTATTAGGAAATATAAGAAAATGTTTTCTTAGCCTTTTAATGTATATTATATAATTTAGCAGAGCAGCTTGTAAAGTTCTGAAGGCTGAAAAAATTCTGTGAATGAATTATGAATTAATCTATAAATTGAACTGAAAAGGGATTAATTCCTTTTTGGAGAGGGTGAAATATAACTAATTTCTTTTTAAAATGAACCCTCCAAGCACTGCTCCCTATGCACAGAAGTATGTTCATATGCATTTTTTTGAACACATTGACTTATGGTGTTAATTACTTGCATTAAATGGTCTGAGAAAGTGCCCAAATTCATTAGTGAGTATGAAGACAGAGCAAAAGGTAATGATAATGCCAGACTAATTAATTCAGAGTAAAATAATGTGATGTTGTCAACAGCCCTTTAGAGAGTAGACAGTTAAAACTTGGACACACTAGAAGAGAGCACTAACTGGGTAGAAGCTCGTCACCTCCAAATATTCTAATTTCCACCATTCTATGTAGTTTCTCTCTCTATCACTGAGTCAAGTAAGATAGCACTGCATTGATTTGACATTTGGAGGATTACATTTATGCTGCGAAGGCTCACAACTATTGTCATATTAATGGCTGCATAAATGCTAAACAATTATATACTGCCACAGGAGTTTTGAGAATGCATGTACTGCAGTGCCAGCTTATGGGAATTTGGCACAATGTTACAATTCCAACTCTCCACCTGAGAATAGTACCAATTTCTGTATAACCACAGATTCCCTAAACGAGGGCATATGCACTGGGAAGTCATTTAGATCTTGCTTGATATATAGCTAACAAAACAAATAGCTGGCTTTTTCAGCCTCTGGACATTAAAACCTTTCTTATCAAACTAGAAGCAAACAATGATGCTTCTTTCTGATCTAGATAAAGGTAAACCTTATACCCTTAATCTTTTCACAGACACTGGTGTACTTTTAACACACTGTTGCCTCACCAAGATCCAATATTATAAACTTATGAAGTCTCATCTCTGTCTGCTATGCATAGGATTGGCCGATTTCTAACAAGCCACTGATCCTTTAACTGTGGCTTCATCTTCTGATCACTGCAATTACGCCGCTGCAAAAGGCACAGCTATAAAGGCTAACTGGAAAGTTTTCATCTTCTTCTGTAAAGGGTGTTGTGTTTTGGTTTCTGAAACAGGATGTATTAGTAAACTGCCCATAGTAATTCATTTTAATTGTCAGTTTGCTTAACATAGTGAAAAGAAAGCTGGTGAATCTTAATTTTTTATTCAAAACTGGTCTTCAAGAGGCAAAACAGGTACAAAGATTTATCAGTGACAGCTTCCAGAACTACCTCTGATAAATAGGAACACTCAGATGGTATGAATTCTCAGTTAATCTGTATACTTGCAATTTTTCATATTCCTAAAGATTTCTCTCGAAGAAAGCATCATATTTGTATCCTTCAAGTGTTGGTCCCACAGTTCTTTTGATGTGCATTTTTTTAAAAAAATTCATTTGGCAAAGCATAGATTCTCTTAACTAAAATACTTCCCTCGTGTGCTTGTTCAAAGCTGCCAGCACAGAAAAGCATCAAGCCCAGAGCCCTACTAACCAAAATAAATGTTCTCTTAAATAACAGACAGCAACATTTCCTTAACTAATTTACAGGGGCAAAGGAGTTCAATTCTCACTGTGAAGGTAGTGTGGTGTCCCTATGGCGCTACGAGTCTTAAGGGGGGTAATTCTTCATTACTGCTAGTGGAAACTCCTCCCCCCAAAGCTCATATCGGGGTTGTGTACTGGGGATACTCATTCCTACCTCAGTGTGGGGAGTGAAGCAATAAGCCTCTCCATACCACATGCATTCATAGTGATATACAGGTTTTCCTGCACGCTAAGGAAAAATAAGTTACGTACGCAGGACAGCGTTTCTCAACCGCTGTTCCGCGGCACACTAGTGTGCCGCGAGACGCTGGCTGGTATGCCGCGACGTGCGGCGACGAGAAGGGCGATTTGCATTGTCACGTGCCTGGCGTCACGTGACACTGTCCCGCCGGAAAGGAAGCCCTCAACAGCCACCACCACGGGAGGGTGGTTTTAGACAAACTTAAAGAAGAGGGCTGGATGAGCTCAACCTGAAACTTGCTGAGCAAAGGATTGTGCTGGCAGAGAAATCAGCGGCTTGTGAAGCCTTATTACAGGAGATTGCAACCAACACAGCAATTGGCAAGTGTTTCTTACAGTCATAATTATATAGTCAATATAGGGCGGCACAGAGTTAAATTTTTAAACTTTTTTAATGGTGGTGTGCCTCGTGATTTTTTTCATGGAACAAGTGTGCCTTGGCCCAAAAAAGGTTGAGAAACACTGACGTAGGAATAAAGTCTGATCCCTGAACCAAAGATATCCAATCCCCATCAACTTCTTCTTCTTGCCTTCTCCCTCCCATTTAAGCTCTGGCTTGCCACCTGTTCACAGCTAGGTTTCTCAAGCATCACTTCAGATTAGATTTTCCAAACTACGTTCTTCCCCCAGGCCAGATTAGGAAAATGATTCCCCCACCCATACTCTCAAAATTATCTGATATGAGCTGAACCATTCAGTCATGTCTTGGCTGCAGAATTTGGGGTGCATTTTTAATGTGCAAGGGTGTGAGTCAGGCAGGAAAGTGCAAGCCAATATATGAGTTAAGAGCTAACAATATTCAATTATTGTTAGTGTCTTCTATAGGATTGCAAAGGGATAAATATTCTGCCCTCCCCTGCACTGAACACACCACACTTTAATTCTTCCCTTCTGGTACCTCTAAAAAAAAGACCCCAATTTTTGTAATTTATCAAGAACAAGAAACCTTCTAGGAAATCACAATCTCATCAGTGGAATGCTATAAGGACACAAGTTCAAAGTGCCAAACTGGCACTGAAATTCTACCAGTTAGACATGCTTATCACTGAGAATGTAACATAAGGCACTGGGAAAAATTTTAGTGAATGAAAAGAAATGTCAAAACAGAGGAAAGCAAACACCGCTTTTAAGATGATCTTAAGTTATTTAGACAAAAGCACAAAACTGGACAAAAGCCATTTTCCCAGACCAAACAGATTATCTTTATAGTTGGAGCTGTTGCTTAAGCCACAGAGAAAGTTTTAAGTAGGCATGTTTTGGATTCCATCCATTTTCATTCTTGATTGCTTCCAGCGCTCACCAAACTCCTTTTACAATTTTTCTTTTCTACCAAGTATTGCCTTGATACAACCCAGCTCCCTCTATCATATCTTTTAAACCACTCTGTTCCAGCTGGTATAATGATTTCATCTTACTGCATTGCACCACAGTCTTAATATTATGTCTAGTTAAATTTAATGAATGCTACCCACACATTCTTTAAACAACATTTACAACAAGAAGATCAAAGTGCACTATAAAACTGGACAGTTGGTCCAAAAAGAAAAGGGAGAATATTATGCAAATACGCTTTATAGACATTTCAAACAATTCATCCTTAGGTATTTTTTGAATTATTCAGCAGCAACAGACTAAATATTTTGCAGATTTAGACAAACTTATCTAGCCAAAAAAGAAGATGTTACAGAGCTAGAAACTTATGTGGCATTGCCAAACACATGGGGAATAGATCAGTGCCAAGAAGCCCACATGCCACAGAGCTTCTACTACAAATGTATCATCTGGCTGTAGAACCTCACACCATAATGGATTCCTAATTAAGCCCATGCACCTCAGTGCTATACTGCAGGCAGTTTTCTACCTAGGAAAGACTACACTGCTCTTGGACGCTAACTGGATGAGCATGTGAGGGGAGACAGTACTTGGAAGTTGCCTAGCAATTGCAGCATATCTACTCTTTCCTATACTTCCAGCCTCTTGCTTAGCCTGCTCATCTGGCAATTTCAAGAATTTTGAGGGGGCCTATTCAGAATTCCCTTGGTAGAGGCAAATGGCCCCTTTGTATTGAAAGTGTGTGTGTGTGTATGTTGAAATTGGACCTATATTTTCCACTTCACCTGGGCTTATTACCATTGCACAGCCATGATAACACCAGCTATTACATGGCCAAAATGTCATATGACCTCCACACCACCTAGATAATTTTTATGAGGTGACTAATAAATATAAATAAAATAATAATAATGCTGTTTTGTAAGTCGTCCAGGTGGGATATGCAGGCATGTTAAAGTGACACTCTGCAGGGTCTAATGACGTAGCAATTTGTTATTGCACCAATACTATGCCATATTTCTGCCATTTTGGGGGACTATATGTTGGATGCTAAGCTTACCATGCTCCTTCAAATGTGTCCTTACACACCAAGTTGCAAAAGATGATCTACATCCAGCAAGCACTCTAAGTTATGTCAGCAAATTTATGAACATAACTTTTTGGGCCTGAAAGAAAAGTACTTTTAAATATATATATCTAGACTCATTTAATCTGTGTCATTTTGGGTGATTTCAGCAGGACCTTTGAGGTAAGTGACATGGCCTCTAAACTCTGACAGAGATTATCTGTACTTAAGACTAATTTTTATCCCCACCTAGTTAGATAAGGAATGATTCAATACAATTTAAAATCAAACAGCACTGTCAAGTGATTATTTGTATAATGTGACTGATTTGTAACATTTTGCTGCCGGCAGTCGTGATATGTGTGGTGAGTAAGTGGCTGTATTAAGATGCTAATATTTTTAAATAAAAAGTAAAGTGAAGAGAAAGTGAAGAGAAAATCTGTCTTCTGTAGAAACATATGTTCAGTAATCTTGAAATATTTTCCCCCCAAGGGAAAGCACACAGGCATGCTGAAGTAACTTTTTTATGCTGGTCTGCTCACTTACCTCCTCCGATGAGTTGGTTGTAGAAAGACTGCGTAGATGCAAAGCTCAATTAGTGTAATTTATGTATCCTTGGATGTCAATCACTGCTATTGAGAGGTGGGACTCGCAGGGACCCTGTGCATTAATTAAGAGCTCATCTCTGCAGAGTTTTCTTTCCACCTAAGGACGGAAAAGTTTTAATTAGATTCGAAAAGACAGCATGTCACAAGCAAAATAATAAAATTATTTAGCTGAAACTTCAATAAGTATGAGAAAGAAGACATTATTAATACAAATACCATGTTAATGCAATGAATCGCCTGCTCATATTCAAGTGTAATAGCTAAAGAAGTAGTTTCTTCATATGAAGTTAATTTTGCCTGAAAGCATTTGTGTCTAAGTTCTATAGTACCTTAGTACTCATGTTTTCACTGGCTAGCCTAGATGCCAGCTTTATTATTGGGCCCCTGCCTAATTATTGATGCTAAGCTGATGCTGATTGAGTGCAATTACACTGCTGTAGTTTGAGGGTATTTCTCTCTGATGGCCAGCTTCTTCTTTCAATGCTACCCTGAGGCTGAATATGCAATGGGCAAAACAATGCACACTCAGCAAAGGGGAGTGAAGAGACTTGCACAACACATCCTTTTCATTGGCTGAGTGATGAATGAAATGTGCAATTGCTGGCTGGCCCTCAAAACTCTGGCACTCAAGAGAGGTTGGAAACTAACTGGGCTCACCAGTGTCAGCTGCTTCAGAGACGCCTGTCTCTTCGAATGGCCTGTGTGAGGGCTATCAACTATTCTGCTTAGGACTCACATGGGAAATGATAGCTAAATAATTGATTATAACATTTATAAATTGAAGGAGGCAAAACAAATTTTAAAAGCTGGTCCAGACTGTAGAAAATAAACATGTCAGCTAATAGCTGATATGTAGCAAACAAGAGGGGTGGGGGGAGAAATTAAAATGCATTTACATTTGGAAAGAGAGGAACAAATTCTTCAGTCACTGGCCAAAACCAAACTATACCAGGGGCATTAAAAGACCTTAAAAACAAGAAGAGCAGTAAGAGTAAAATTCAGGAATAATAATCTAGTAGTTGGAAGTAAAAGAGGATTTCAGCCCTGAAATATTATAGACAGCTGAGAACAGAAGCCAAAGTACACTGTGTACCCTTTACATGACATAATTAATAATAATTATAAAGGCAGTTGTTTCAGGGAGACATAGCACAATAGGATGGTGCGTCAGAATGTGGAATAGATTAACTAGCTGCCCTAAAATAACAGAATACAAGTTCTTCATTGCTATTGTATTTCACAGTCACACTATTAAAAAGCAAGGATGTTTTGGGAAACATGACCATTGTGTACGCTATAAATTTACTACCTAAAGAGTGTACCAGATATATACCGAATAACAGCTGCAGAGCTGACAGAACAAAATGCAGGCACTCTGTGACAACTCTTTCCACCCAGATAGTAAGGGTCAGGCTGAAAGGTTTGTCCATTCCCAACCTCACTCACAACCCCCACCTTTCCCCAAGTCACTACTATGGCAACTGTGGAACAGGTCTTTCTAAATACGTTTTCAGAGATGTGAATGTTTTCTGGGGGACACTTTTATATTATTTATTTCATTAAAATTTATACGCTGCTTGATTGAAAAAAACACCTCAAAGCGGTTAACAAAATATAAAACAATAGAATCAAGAAAGATTTACGGCCCTACTGTAAAACTTACAAAAGTTAAAATACTAAGATTAAAATTACCTCAACTTTCTAAACATCTGAGTACACTTGCCTAAACAGGAATGTTTTTTAGCAGGCACCAATATTTTTACATAGTTCCCTGATGGACTTAGTGCTCAAAATGTGTTTGGACTGAGATTTATACTTCTTGGACCAGTGTACAGCTTCAGGATTTTTCTGATCATCTTTTTCCTTAAACATACTTTCTATCAAATGATCTAGGACAAAAGGTAGGCAAATGAGACTATAATTTTCTGGCTCCCTCCTAGACATCTTTTTAAAAATGGGCGTTAGAGGTCAAGGTTGATGGCAAGTCTTGATATAGCTTGTTCCAGGGGCATTTGAGTGGGTGGATCAGAGTACAGAATCTGCTTGCCTCTCACAGCAGTTCCTTTGCCACTTCCACCAAAGGTGGTGGTAAAACTTAAAGCCCTATTCAAGCATTCTTAAATTCTACATGTGGCGGAGCTATAGACTGAATGTGCTACTCCTGTCCCATGCACCCTGGTTTTCTGGGTTGAGCAATCTGAAGGGGGATTGTAAGCATTTATGCTGAATGCACTTTCAGTTTTCCACATGGCCAGGAGCCCTGACAGCACTAGGTTCCCAATCACAGAAAGAAATGGAAGGTATGTTCAAACCTTCCACTATCAGAATAACATCTTGGGCTCTTACCCTATTTCTTTTACCATTAATTTTCAAGTAATTGTAGACATGGCAAAAGTGTTCAGCGATAGGAATTGTGTTGGGTTCAATTTCACCACTTGGACTTATGAACGCAATTTACACAAGGAATCCAGACTGCAACAGACCTATGAGTCCACAGGTAGACCTTTAAACTTTCCCCAGGAGTGGTTAGCTCCCAGTTTCAGGGCTGGATGTGACCACCAGGCAAATTGTTATTTTTCCTTCCAATTATGGCTGGGGGCAGAGGTACCAGCTGCTCAAAATGTTTGAAGGTGCATCAGCCCCCAGGAGCTGGCGTCTGTGGCTGAGAAAAACTCCCCCTACACACACACACTAGTGTGGAGATACACACTGGCATGTGGCTCCTTGGGCTGAGAGTGAATGTGGGCCAAGAGTCAGTTAGCTAAGAGTACATATGACCCTTATACTAAAACACACACACACAAAAAAAAAACACCTTAATAACTTTTCTGTTACATTGAATAGTTACTAGATGTTTGAAGCAGAAAGCTACAGAGAGAGAGTTGCAGTCCCTATTGAAGGAACATTTATACTTTGCGTTGGAAATAAGGGATATAGCTTACTGAGCTAGAAATGAACTGATTTGTTTCTCAAGCCATACAAGGAGCTTTGAAACAAGGAATATCAGATTTCTACTTGGCAGCATATTCTTTTCAACGCTTTAGAATGGAAAGGCTCAGAATACGAACTTATATGTTTTATTTCCCCAAACTCATTCTAAACTAGATACAGTTGGCTTTGGGGATCTTCAGGGATGGTTCAGAATGAGCTTTTCCAGTATCATCTATCCCTCCCTGCCTCCATTTGCACAGGCATTACTTCCATGTAACTAGGATAACTGCATGAAGTTTAATAGAGACGTATGTGTCTAAGGTGCCTCTGAATACTAGGGGATCTGTGCTTCGCTGTTGAGTCTTGGGCATGGAGCTTTTAAGCACGGACCTGCACCTGGAAAGAGAGGGGCAAACAGCAAGTATGGATAAGCTGACACACCCACAGTTTGTTATGAGCAGTTAGTATCCACTGCCTGGTTCCCTATTGCAGTTCTGTGTTATGTTAAAATTAATAAATTTGGTCCAGTTCATCCAACCTTTGTGTCTAGCATCTGTATTTCTATGTGAGGTCACAGAAAGGATGTAGCTATTGGGAATCAGTATCCCAGGTTAGTGAGATAGGAAATGGTACACTGCTTTTAGCTCAGTAGCAGTTTATAATCATCATTCTGGATAAGACCAAATGTCAGGAAGGTATCTTAATGTTAGTACATGTCCAGAGTGATTCAGCTCTCTGGGAATAAAGGCACAAATTAAATGCAGTTTTTCACAACTGATCTAGTCCTTATCTAGTCACAATTACCAACAAAGAACAAAACCTTGTTTACAGTTATATCTTGATTTGTTCATGATAATCATGCACTGATTGATACAGGTGAATACAGGGGTTTTTAGAACAGTTTGAGAAAGCTCTAAATCTCAAAGACTTAAGAGGGCTTCAGATGGTTTCATCCCAGGAGTGGTCACATTCAAAACAGAGAGTGCTTCTGAATAATTAAGGCCAACTGGGGAGAAAAGTCAACCACAGGAGCAGCCTTTCGGAGCCAAATGGAGTTTCTGTAACCTGAAAGATTTAGTAACCCACAGTCTTGTTGTTCCTTACATAGGCAAACAATGTGGTGGAAACATGCTAGTTATCTTGGTACATAGCAACCAAATGTTTGGAGATCTATGCCTTACTTCCACACTATTTCTTTACTGCAAGAAACCGAGTGACACATACCACCACTGGAAACAAAATGGGGCAGGGAAAAACAGAAGGGTAGCTCTCTCTAAAATGTTTTTGTGTACCCAATATCCCTTTCTCTAGCACCTGTGATTTTCTTTACACACAGACACAGTAGGTGGTTTTTATTTCAACGTGGAAAGGTGTGCCAGTGGTTTGTCATTTTCACTTATATTGAGAGCCTTGTTATCTGCAGCTTCCTGCTAGTAATATTTAGCACAATTCATGCCAGTTGTATCCCTTGATTAAGAGTATGACAAGAATGAGAAACACATCAACCTGCAGAACCGACAGAAAATCTTTGTTCTTCTAAACAAAGATATGAATTTTATAACCATTTAAACTGCTGTCATTCCACAGGGGACAATGTCAAAGTCGGAACCAAGTTACGAATTACACATTAGCAGCAGGTTGCCTTTTCAGCCCTTCCCTTCATGTTTCCCTCTGAACCCACGCTCTGAGTTTTGGCTTTGGAAGCAAGCCAGAAAAACAGAGCTAACTTAAACAATAAAATCTCGATGATCTACTGAACTGTAACTGAGATTTGCGACCTGCTTTGAGGCGAATCAAATCCAGCAACAAAACTCCTTACACACGGCTATCAGCAAGTGCCTGGCAGAATGTCAACACAGTGGTACTAAATATTCTAAATGACTCATGCTGGGAACCATTGCACATCATGTGCTGCCATGAAATAATTATAAGAAGTAGATGGATTCATCTCAATGTACTTTTGTCACATGAAAGAAATATGCCTACTAGCCTGATATGTGTCTTAACCACAGAAAATCCTTGTGTGGTACAATAGATATTGTAAATACTTTCATACAAAAATAAGGAACATTGAGAGATTTGATAAAGCAATGGTTCCCATTCAGAAGTATTTGAATACATGAATGAAACTTTTTTTGGGGGGGGGGGTTGATTACTGTCATGCTCTTCTCATCATATCATTTTACTAGGAATTCTCCTTCTCAGTTTTTTATTGGAGATCACAGTATTCTATTCATTCCTATCTTCCTGAAACTCACTAGCGTAGCCTGACACACCTTTAGGAAACATTGCTTTTAATGACAAGAAATGCCACAGTGTGCTGCACTTTTTCATGCAAGACATTTCCACCCTTGGTACTGTGATGGCTTGCCGTTCTCATACATGATTGACTAGGGGCAGTAATGAGCAGTCTGAGCTGAGGCAAAAGTGGAGATGCAGTGGGAGGAGGAACAAGGTGAAGGCATTTGTGCAGATCTCTCTTTACTGCTCAGACTGATGAGCAAACTGGACCTAAAAGTACTTTAAAAGAGCAGGAAGTATCATATGACTTTCTCTGGCCTATCAAGTTCACTTCCATAGGTAGTGAGATTTGTCCCCTGCATTTCTGTCCTTGGTCTGAACTAGACAGCTCAGTCCCTGCTATATATCCTTCTGGGAGAATCCCGGCAACTAGCCTTGGGCATAAATTTACATATTTGCCTTGCTCTTTGACACTTGAGAGGTATATTTCAGAACCCACCCTATTCCTGTGATTGTAAATTGTTTTGAACAGTTTTTAATATTCTATTTTGAAATTGCTGTTACGTGCCCTGTGACCTTACAGTGAAAGGTAGGTAAGAGATTGAATTAATGATTATAATGATAATAATATTGCTTTACGATGTCTGAGATGTTAAAGCTGATTTACATAACTAATTGGGTGCTTGAAGAGTGGCCATGTTGCCCTTAATATCCATCTGATAATCAAATATAAAGTGCTTACTGTAATACAATGAGTGGTATCTAAGTCATAGAGTAGGTTCATTTATTTCAATGGGTCTAATCTGAGTATAACTAACATTGGCTACTGTTGAATCACTATTTATCCACGTATTTTTTTGGGGGGGAATGCTGAAAATCTGGAATGCAACAAACATATCCTATTTCTGGACAAGACACTAATGGCTTCTACAGACTTGACAGCAACATACACAGAGAATGAGAGAAAATATAATTAGCTGGTTTGTGTACAGGTGAAAATTATGCTGCATATTACATGTGGAAATGTCTTATGGTCAACAATTCTGGGATAAACAAAGACAGCTCCTGAATTTATCAGCACTGAAACTACTTTGTATACGATTCTTTGGCAATCAAGAGCACCCACATGGTGGCTGGAAATCATTAATCAGGCAACCGAAGCTCAGTGTTTTGTGCTTGTCAGACAACAACTGCTGCTGACTCTAATGAACAAAGAAAGAGGATGCTCACTTTAAAATAAGGATGCACCTGTATGTGATAACTTCAGCTTCAGCATTTTGCTGTCCCAGACTCCCCAATTATCCTTTCCATTTGTCACACATTCCTCACCTATCCCACTTCTATATTGTAACTTAATTTGTTTTGGTTGTGCAGACATTCTAACTCCTGATTAGAAAAAGAAAGGCAAAATAATAACTTTGTGGAACAATACTGCCTTACTTGCATGATTAAGAAAAAAATAGATTTTATATAGTAAATTCTATAGAGTCCAGTTCAGTGTTTCATTACTTGTCATATCCAATGCAAAGTTCCCAGCTTGGATTAAGCCATAGTTCCCTGTTGTGACTGTTTCTCCCATTGCCACATGTCAAACTTCGCCTGACAACAGGGCTAGCGCTATAATGAGACAAAGGAGTAGCAAATTGGTGCCCTCCTTAAGCCCAGATCTCATTATCACTGCTGGGAAAGTAAACTAGGAAAAAGAAGATCACTGTGGGAAGGCTATCCTTTCCAGGAAGAGTTGAAGTTAGTGAACCTGTTGCTAGTAAGGAACTCTGTACCTGGCCTCTAGAAACAATGCTTGTCTCATAAATATTTCCAAGCTATGAAAATGCTCGTTTTAAGAGGAGCACAACTATCATCCACCTCTGCCATGTCATTTTCAGTGTGTGCAATGTTCTAGGAAAAGATTCATGGATTGCACACCTCACAAGTCATCTCTGCAAATTCAGAATGAATACGGGTGTTACTTGGGCCAGGACTCTTTCCTATATAACATCTATATTAACCTCAAAAAGAAAAAAACCAACCCTGCTGTACACAATCATTAAGAAATACAAAACTATGGTAATATATAAATAGGGGAACGACTAGGAAATTGAAGGAAGGTCACAAGTGTGTGCTTTAAACAAGGAACAAAGTGTTAGATTCCAAGCATAACAAGCCGGTTACAAACACATATTTCATCATAGGCTACTATCCAGTGAAACTAACATTTTCCAATTTCTAACTATTTCTAGTTAGTTCTAACTATTTCTAACACTTTCATTAAGCTAGTGCCAAACACCAGAAGGTTGGTGCCCCTCCCTTTTCACCCAGACATAGCAATGGTAACCGTGGAGTCCAGTTTGAGAGGGCTGGCAGGAAGCACAGTGAGCAGAAAAATGGATAGTGCAAAGGGTAGATACCCTGCAGCTGTGTACCTCACCTCTATACATGGTTTTGCTTGTCTATCCCATGGCAACTCATTTGTCTGAGTGTGGCATGAAAAAAGCTGTTGACAACTGTTGTGAAATGGCCTATCCAAGGCACAGATCAGGGTACAGAGCGCAAAGGAAGCAAATTACCGCTCAGTAGGCAGGTTCCTGCACATAACCTGGCTGCTGGCCAAGTCTCCTTTTATTAGTCTAAGGGTCAGGTTTATTTCAGATGTACAGTGAGGCATATAGTAGGGGGGGGGAGCCTTTAAGATGTGGGCTGCTGGCTCAAGCAGAAAGGGATACAATGCAGGTGACATAAACTCATAAACTTTTTTATTTTGGACAATGAACAATACAGATAGGAATATGAAGAATAAGGGATACTGGTACAAATGTTAAGGAAGTACATTAGTGAATACTTAAAAATATACATTTATATAAATTTACAAGGAAAGTATTTCACGAGTTATAAGGAAAAGCCTTGGAAATTTCAGAATCAAGTAGAGGAGAAGCATGGTGTACTGGCTAGAATGTTAGACTAAGACTAGAAAGACCTATACAGCGGTACCTCCGGTTACTAACTTAATTCGTTCCGGGGGTCCATTCTTAACCCAAAACTGTTCTTAACATGAGGTGCGCTTTCACTAATGGGGCCTCATGCTGCCGCTGCGCCACCGGCGCATGACTTCTGCTCACATCCCGGGGCAAAGTTCGCTACCAGGAGCATCTACTTCTGGGTTAGCAGAGCTCGTTGCCCGAAGCATTCGTAAGGAGGATGGCATGTAACCCGAGGTTCCACTGTATTGGAATTTCCACTCAGCCAGGAAGCTCACTAGGGTACCGTAGACAAGTCTATCTGAACATGCTACCTCATAGAGTTGTTGTGAAAATGAAATAGAGGCAACTATATACAGTGGTACCTCGACATACGAATGCTTCGACTTCCAAAGGTTTTGACTTACGAAGTCGACAACCCTGGAAGTCTTTTCGCCGAGCGAGCGCGGTCTGCGCATGCGCAGAATGGGCACTTCGACATCCAAAAACCTCGACTTACGAAGAGTGCCGCAGAACGGATCGTCTTCGTAAGTAGAGGTACCACTGTATATGCCAACTTGATCACCTCAGAAGAAGGAAAGAAGGAAGACAGTCAAGGACTAATAAATGTATAATTTTCAAGTAGTAAATAAATAATAAGGTTTGGTACTGTTCATCATCTACACACAAATGACCTAGATCACTGATGGCGAACCTATGACACGCGTGTCACCACTGACACACATAGCGATTTTAGGTGACACACGGCCGCGTGCCGAGGTGAAACAGGTATAGGGCAAGTGAGAGCAACTTAAGGGCAGCACAGCTTCAGCCGCTGCCAGCAAGCATGCTCGGCAGCTCCGTGGCGCTCTCTCTTTCCTCCCAGCACCAAGAAGGGCGGCGCGTGCCTTGGGCACGTCAGCAACCTTGCCTAGCCAATCCCCCTCCGCATTTTTCAAGGCGGCGGCTGGATTGGTTGATGCGACCGCTTCACACGGGCGCTGGGGATTGGCTGCCCAAGAGCAGGCTGCGGAAGGCGGCACTGTCAAGCACTTCGCGGAGGGAGAGATCGGACTTTGGCGCGCGTGCCCCTGCTGCTGCTGGCCGCGCTGTGGGGCAGGGAAGCGCTCCCAGCTCAGGGGGTCCTGAGGCCGCCACAACTGCCATCCTCACTGGCAGCACCGCCGCCACCGTCCTCTGCCTCCACTGCGCCCAGCGGCCACGACGCCGCACCCGCCCCTTCAGCAGCAGCAGTTCCCCTGATGGCAAGGAGGCGCGGAGCAGTAATGCGAGTGGGGTGGGCAGCGTGGTCACCACCGTGCCCGCCCTGCCTGAGCGCAACCAGCTCCTGACCCAGTGCGCCCTCTCGGTTCTGGTCCTGGCCAGCGCCGCGCTCATCGTCTCTATTTTGTCATCCAGACCGTGTGACTTCGTCCCCAGAAATAGGTAGTTTTCATTTCCCCTTATTTTCAAGCCTAAGATTTTTGTCAAATAGCTTTTAAAATAATCTGTAGACTTGTGCAACCTGAAGATGCACCCCCCCATCTGAGCCATTTTGGACTTTCCTCACTGAAGAGCTGTTTTATTGCCTCAATCTTTTTGGTGACCCTTTTCTGAGCCATACATATTTGGGCAAGGGAATAGGACAGGCATGTCCAACAGGTAAATCATGATCTACCGGTAGAACACTGGACGTCTGCGGTAGATCACTGGTAGATCATTGGCTCCTCCAAAGAAGCTGAACAGATGTGGCTTCCTTTAAAAAAAGCTCAAAAGTTTACCTCCTCCCTGAAAACGCTCAACAACTTTGACCCGAAGCCCCCCAAAATGGGCCTTTAAAAAAAAAGTTACCTGGTTCTTCTATTCCAGGGGTGGCAAACTCCCAAGAGACTGCAAACTCGCAGTGATCTACCCCCTTTTGGGGGGTTCAGGTCAAAAGTTGTTGAACTTTTTTTGAGGAAGACCCGTTGGAGGAAGGCCTGAGCCCAGAGTCCCACTGGGAAAGACCTCTGGGTTTTGCCTTATTTTTTTCCTTTTTAAATATATTTTTATTTTTTTATTTTTAAAAAAACTTTAATAATTTTTTTACCTCCCCTTTTCCCTTTTTAAAGGGGAAACAATTATACATTTTTTGTTATTTAAACTATAAATATCGTGAAATTGTGGTTTTTTTTCTCAAAGTGACACACCACCCGAGTTATGCCCGGTTTTTTGGCGAATTTTGACACACCAAGCTCCAAAGGTTGCCCATCACTGACCTAGATGAAGTAGATTCACAAAATCTACAAATGATACAAAGCTGAAAGTAATTAATAACAAATTTGAAAATAGTCTAAAAATCCAACAAGATCCTGACAGATTTGAAAACTGAGCTGGGAACTTCAAATGTAAAAAGGACAAATGTCCAATCTACATTTACATTTAGAAGTACAGCTTCAAACAGGTGGAAAAGCAGTATGAAATAT
Source organism: Zootoca vivipara (assembly GCF_963506605.1). Classification (NCBI taxonomy): domain Eukaryota; kingdom Metazoa; phylum Chordata; class Lepidosauria; order Squamata; family Lacertidae; genus Zootoca; species Zootoca vivipara. The sequence goes on along the minus strand of NC_083284.1, from coordinate 50,106,588 downwards.
TTATATAAATAAGCAGTATCTAACAAGACGTAAAGAAGGACTTAATGCACAACTTGTTCTATTTCATTCAGAAGCCATAAGAAAATACAACTTGGAGAACTGCCCAGGACTAAGGTATTAAATCACTCTGAATTAAGACAAGTATTTAACTATATCCATTGGAATGATTAAAAGAAGAAACAACTGCTTTGAAGAATGCATTTCTTTCAAGTCAGTTTTGGGACTGTTTTAGGTGTAATGTATTCATTTCTCCTTAAATCATTTAAAAGATTATTGTCACTTAATGGCAGGGGAGGTCCCTCTTATAGGCAAAGTGGGGTATAACCCTGCTAGGTTTATGACCCCCCACAATCCAAATCTCCAAAGCCAGGGTTTAGTCTTTTTCTCCAGCCTCTTTCTCTCCCAGAAAGTAAAACAGGGCAAGCCCTTTGTTTTTATTGTAAAACAATACAAAAGTCTCCTCCTACCTGTTAACTATGGATATAAGGTAGGACCTGGCCCAATGGCTTCAATATACAAGAAAGGAGATTCCAACTAAACACCAGAAAGAACTTTCTGATGGCAAGAGCTGTTTGGCAAGGAAATGAACTCCCTTGGAAGGTGGTGGACTGTCCTTCATTGGAGGGTTTTAAGCAGATGTTGAATGGTCATTTGTCATGGATGCTTTAGGTGAGATTCTTGCATTGCAGGACTAGATGATCCTTGGGACCCTTCCAACTCAACAATTCAATAAATCAGTCATCACCCAAACTAAAGCATTGACCCAGGAATGTATAGGCAATGATGGAAGTTGCAATGGGTACTCCCAAAATCCTAGCAGACTTCCTACCAGTGACCAGGGCTCAGATTACTGGCTCCAGAATTCATAACTGGAAACTGATGATAAACTTGCCATTTTTCCAACAGATTCTAGGGCTGTTTGCCCGAGGCCTTTGCAGAAAAAGACACTCCAGCAGACTCTGGGAGAACCTGTCTCCACTATAGTGGTACCTTGGTTCTTGAATGGCTTAGTTGTCTAACAAATCAGCTCCCAAATGCTGCAAACCCAGAAGTGTTCCAGTTTGCAAACGTTTTTTGGAAGCTGAACGTCCAAAGCGGCTTCCAATTGAGTGCATGAAGCTCCTACAGCCAATCAGAAGCTGCACCTTGATTTCTGAATGGTTTTGGGAGCTGAACGGACTCCCAGAATGGATTAAGTTTGAGAACCAAGGTACCACTGTACTGCCATATCCCCAAGTGAATCACAACTTGGATTTGTGGGGTTTTTTTAATCTGCTGGTAACAGAAGCAGGTGCTTTGTTTCAACCCCTTTTGCAAAAATTCAAAAAACTTTTGCAAGTATTCAGAGTGCAATCCTGCATATATCATGGAACAATCCCCATGAAATTCATTGGGGTTTATTTCTGAGTAATGTATTTTTTTGGCATGAAACTACAATTGTGACAGCAAGGGTCCCTTCTGAACCAAGGTAAGATACTTAAATGCCAAGTGTTAACAAAATTGCAATGTTTACGATTCCACTGTGTCTTTGCAGAGGAGGATAGGGACAGAACCGGAACATGAAGGGCCACATCTGTTTCTCCCAGCAGAGAAGCAGCTGTAGCAGCAGAAACCCCTTCAGAACTTTAGGTGCTAAATACTTCTACAGCTGTATTACTTAAGTACCCACTGTTACTTTTTCAAGGGAAAAGGATGGAGACCTCCTTGCAGTCGCACCAAGGTTCCACCAAGTCAAGGTTCCACCAGCCTCTACTGCTTAATGAAAGACAATGGATCTGGAACCAAAGGTTTCATTGATATTGTTAGGCTCTCTAAGTTATGGCTATTCTATTTGTTGTTGTTAATTTTATGTTATTGAAATATTTTTATGAACATATGATGAGCTTTAACTGAACTATTTCAACAAAGTATGCAAAGAGAAAAAGAACAAACAAAAAGTTGCCTTTTATTCTAAAGAAAAAAGAAAATGTAGATGAAAGATACATAACCAATGCAATTATTTTCTCTTCCGACTTGCTTAGAAACCCAAACCATACCTCTGTAGTAAGTGTAGATTTCCCCAAGGTGTTAATATCTCTTATTGTTTCATTCTGTTTGTTAATTGTTCTTTTAGGAGCCATTAAATTGTAGTTGTTAAGAGTACCAACTGTTCATTAACCAAAGAAACATCTCTGGACTTCTTCCTAGTTGAAAATATGTATATTGCTGCCAAGTCTGAATGTTTTCGCTAAAATCAATGCAACATAAAGTTCTATATTATTTTCTGGCCAATTGTATTTTTAGAGGCTTACAACACAGTGGATCACAGATTTCCAGAACTTTGTGTGAATCATGAGTTTTCATCAAATCTATACCCTGCATCTTAATTCTCACTGAACTTTGCATAGTGCTGTATCCTGTTTCCACTGGCTTATTAGCACTACATGTGCTGAAGCTAGCACATAGACATTCATGAAAAGCTTAATCTTAAGACACAGGTTCCAGATAAACAAATAAAAGTTTTCCTGTAGCTCCATTGTTCCTTGCCTTTAGAACCTTCACAGAGTACTGTTTCTTAAATTTACCCCTGTTTGGATGAACTTGTGTACTGCCCACCATGTTCCACCCAAGAGCCTTAATTCCATGCAACTTCTAAACACTTCTCCTAATATACAGCATGGAGTTGTATTTCATGATGCAAGACTCTAATTCCCTGCAACTAGCTTCCTCTTAGTGTTTCCAACACACGTCAAGCCTTCTGAAGAATGGTTGAGGATGTTTAGCCTGGAAAAGAGAAGACCAATAGGAGATATGATAGCCATCTTCAAATATCTAAAGGGCTGTCACATGGAAGTTGGAGCAAGGTTTTTGCCTCAGACTATTTCAGAGTGTAGGCTTCAGGTTACAAGAAAAGGGACTGACTAAACATCAGGAAGAACTTATTGATAGTAAGAGCTGTTTGACAGTAGAATGGGCTACCTCGGGAGGTGGTGGACTCTCCTTCATTGAAGATTTTTTAAAGCAGAGGTTGGATAGTCATCGGTCCTGGATGCTTTAGTTGAGATTCCTGCATTGCACCTTAGGGTCCCTTCCAACTCTACAGTTCTATGATTCCATGACACCCTTTTTGTGTGTCTGCAGATGCAAAACTACAACCAAGCCCAGACTCTGCCACTGATAGAAATATAACATTGGATCTTTATTCACAGCTTTCTATGCCAAACTACAACTTATTCAAGACTGATATATAAGGTAGCTGTTCTGAAATCACAATAATCCATTTTGATTTTTCTCATACTCACTATTAAAATGTTTTATTACTAAAATGGTTATTTACTGAAGTGTGCCTTGGCATCTTTTGAATGGTAAGAACATTGATATGTGAATTTGAACAGTTTGGTATCAATGGGTAACTAACATTTTATGGTTCTTTACAGGAAAGTAACTCAATGAACTATCTATATTTTTCATAGCCTAATTTGAAAGAGCGTGCAAAAAAGGACTGTGCAATCATTACACAGTAATGGTTCAAATTCCTTTTCTCTAAACAATATATACCAACATTATGGCAAATCTTTTATGTTCTCTTTTAAGGACATGTCAGAATCCAAGGGTTTCTTTTGCGGTGGGTGGGGGGGTGGATTTACAAGTTCAGTGGTAGAAATTAAATGACAGGGCGAGTTCAACATTATTAACCCACAAACCATTGCCTATTTCTTGAAGATAGCTCTGAAAACAGAAATCTGAACAATTTATCCCCTCCCCTATCACCTGTGGTGAATGCGTACCTGAATCCTTCACTGTGTAGTACAAGCCCAACTTTTGCTGCCCACAATACATACTCCATGTAGAAAGTACATAGCTTTAATCAAAATGGCACCTGGTGTTCATGGTGAATTATTCAGAAAATTAATTTGTCATGAGCCTTGTTCACCATGAAGTGGAAGATCATAGGGAGAGCAGTTATGTGGAACAGTCCCAATTATTGCAGCATAATTAATAGGTTTGTGTTGTTGTTTTCAAGCTTCACCAAACCTTCTGTTTGGCATATCTGGAGATTTTAATTCATCTCTAGAGTGTCCTTTCAGTTTCTACACCTATGCATGGAAATTGTTTTTGATTGGATAGATAAAAGGCAAATAGGTATCAGTTCAAATCTTTTAAGCTATTGAAACTGAGCATGCATAGTTTTTACAGTTGGAGAAGTCTGAATCTTTTCAATTTGGCACCTCCGTTCTGACTCAGAGGCTACCACAGCTCTGAGCCATGTCTGGGGATCATATAGCTGTGATCACTGTTGCAAATTAGCAATGTGACCAGAAAATATGTATTCTGAAGTCAAGGCTACTTCTTTTCATGTAGGTTTCACACTATTTCCTTCTCTGGCTTCTGTAACAAACTATCTGGAACAGATTAAGTAGGGACACCCACTAGTTTTGATCACTTGGCATCAAAATTTACAGCTGTTTCTCACATAAATTAATATTTATCTTCAAGGAATTCCCCTCTGGTTAAAAACTGGCTTTTTCTCATAAAGTTTTGAATAGGAAGGAATATTGCACTGTTTCCCCAATGATTATGAAATGTATATTTATCCCAGGTAATGTGTGTCAATCCAAACAAAAAGAGAGACCTACAGTTTGCAAATCATTCATATTGTAATAAAAAAAATGAGTAAAAACCACATTCTAAATTCCACTTGGCTTCACTTGTAAAGATACTTCACTGATGCCTGTTCACTGAAGTTAAAGATGTTTGCATCTGCCAAGAACTTGAAGCAGTGGGCTGCCCCTTGCCAATATTATGCATCAAAAAAGTTCATTCTGACATGGTTGACTGCTATTTTAAAATAAATCAGTTCAACTATTCAGTTACTAGCTAGTGATCCACTTGTGGGGGCAAAGAGCCCCAAAGCCTGGCATAATTGGGTCCATTTCAAGATTCTGACTAATCCTAATCAACTGCAACACATGAGTTAAGAAGTTTTCCCACTTCCCTGTACAGTGGTACCTCTACTTACGGACGCGATCCATTCCGGGGTGCTCTTTGCACCCCAAAAAGTCTGTAAGTAAAGTGCCACTTCTGCGTGTGCACGTGACACAATAGAGCGCTCCTGTGCATGCGCGAAGAACACTTCTGGGTTTGCCACATTCGCAACCCAAAAATCTGCAACATGAACCTAACTCAACTAGAGGTATGACTGTACAACTCCTGTTACTCAATATACTTGCATGCTATTTAGGATAGCATGTTATGGAGGAACAGTGGTAAGCTTCTTGATTAAATTACCATTATTTGTTATAGCAGGCATAGGCAAACTCGGCCCTCCAGATGTTTTGGGACTACAACTCCCATCATCCCTGACCACTGGTCCTGTTAGCTAGGGATGATGGGAGTTGTAATCCCAAAACATCTGGAGGGCCGAGTTTGCCTATGCCTGTGTTAGAGAAATCAGAGTCATTCAATAGACTAGACCTTAAACAAGTGATGAACATAGCCAGGGCCGTCTCGAGCAGGTCGGGCGCCCTGGCGCTGAGGTGCGGAGATCGCTCCGGCGCCCCCGCCCTCGCAGCGCGGCTTCGCCACGCAGCGCCCCCCCCTGACGACCCGGCGCCCCGTGCCACCGGGAGTGCACCTAGAGCCGGGCCTGAACATAGCTTATGCTGGCCTCTACTAACAGGGTAGGGGAGCTTTACACCATGGGTTGACAAAGGCTCTACAAAGTGAATATCTGGCATAGAAGGAATCTGCTATATGATTGCTAGCTTTTGATCCACCTTTTAAAAAAAGGCATATAATTCATCTTTTGTTACAGGTAATCTGAGCTCAACACCATTTCCTAGGGAAAATCTACAGCAATAAGGAAAACAAATAAGTTAAAGGAATTAAGTTTGCAACATAGTGTCATGTACATAGCTGCCAAGTTATCCCTTATTTTAAGGGATTTTCCCTTATGCTGAATAGGCTTCCTCGCGAGAAAAGGGAAAACTTGGCAGCTATGCATGTATGTATAAATAAATAAATAAATAATACATATAAAATACAAACCACATAAATCAGAACTTCTAACACTGCACTTGTGCTGAACCTGGACCAAAGAATACTGATGGTGGCTAGGTCATACCTGCACCATACATTTATAGCACTCTTAAAACATTTGAACAGTCATGGAAAACTGGGAACTATAGTTTGTAAAGGGTCCTGGAAATTCTAACTCTATGAGGTCAGCACCCTTCACAAACTACAGTTTCCAGGATTCTTCAGTGGAAGTAATAACTCTTGAAAGTGGTGTAAGAGTGCTTCAGATATATGGTGCAAATAGTATTAGACTGGTGTAGCTATAGCAGTAGTAAAAAGTCAGATATAACATGCAGCAACCACATTAATCTAAGCACACATATGAATAAAACAATTATATTATGACTGTATTACTATTTTATAGTGTCTTAATTATATGGTGCCTCGTATATCAACAATATTTTACAAAACATAGATTTTCTCAGTTTAAAACTGAGAATCAAATCGTGCAATTCTCTTTCTCAAAATTCTTCATAATAAAATCTATTTAGAGAACAAGTTGCCATTACGACTGTACTGTTAAAAAGACACTGAAAGAACTTAGGCTGCAATTCCTATACCCACTTTCCTTAGAGTAGGCCAACGTGTCCCCTCAGTGGGACATACTGAGTGCATATTTATAGGATTGTGTGGTCATTATTTCTTTTCAAAATGAAACACTAGAGAATTATACAATGTTTCTGAAAGTTGGTGATTTTGACCCTGGAATTCCAAGGAAGATGGGGGTAAATATTGGCTAACTAACATAATATGACCACCAACATGTTACCTCTCAGAATCTGCAAGCCTTAATAACTTGGGACTTTTGGACTGCTCTGACAGTATAAATCAGTTGAAAGTTCATGCTCTGAAGGAGATGGAGTTTTGGCCACAAGACCCATGGGGGTTACCATCATGCCCATGATAACAGGGTGTGAACACACAAGCTTATATTCTGTGAGAACATGATCTGTGTGAACAGCACCATCTGGTGAGAGAACAATACTAATACACAAAATGAATTTTCATTAGTACTGTGATCATTTCCATCTGATTCAAGCTTTGTACCAAATCAATGCAATAGTAATACTGAGAACTTTAAATAAAGGAGCAAGTGAAAAAAGTTGATAAAATATCCTCTTTGCTAATATTGTTCTTTAGTCCATAAGCCATTACCACACCAAACACCAAAGAGGGTTAACAGAGAACACTGGAATCTAGCCTTTAATGCCATCACAGAAAGTCTCTTTTTTCTTCTAAGCAACTGTTCTAACTACAAATGTAGGATCTTTTTACATTGCATAAAGCTTAAGTAAAAACATGCATCAACAACCTTCAAAACAAGTGAAATACCGTATTGACCAAATTGCGAAGCTACTCAAACATTAACAAGAAGCCCTGTGTGTACCAATTTGACGTGCTCTCAGCATTACTTTGTATAATTCAGCTACAAATGCTAAATGTTATCACCAATACATTTTCTGTGCTGAAGAATAAAAGGCTTAGTGATTTATTTTACAGCTTGTAATGAATTAGCAAGCAAGAGAGTAAATAATGCAAGCTGAAAAGTTAGTAATTGGCGATGACATTAATGACACTCCTGCATGTTCTGACTCATTTCAACTGCGTTTCTTAAATTAGCAAAATAGTTTTAGAGGCAGTCAAAGGTTATGAGAAAAAATATACTCATTATTTAAGGCTTGTGCATCCACTTTTACCACATCAGTAAGGTGCTTTCTTCAGATGGAACCAGGCAATTTACATGTATGTCCAGATGCAAGTAGGACAGAACTCCTTTACCATTCTTTGTTGGAATAAGTAGTTCTGCTAAAGTAAACATTTTATAGATAAAGGGACCCCTGACCATTAGGTCCAGTCGTGACCGACTCTGGGGTTGCACGCTCATCTCGCATTATAGCCAGCGTATAGTTTCCAGGTCATGTGGCCAGCATCACAAAGCCACTTCTGGCAAACCAGAGCAGCACATGGAAACGCCATTTACCTTCCCGCTGTAGCGGTTCCTATTTATCTACTTGCATTTTGACGTGCTTTCGAACTGATTGAAGGAGAACACTTCAATCTCCCAGGACATTCTATACAAGATCTCAAAGCAGCTGTTTTATTACAGAGAAATTTCAGGAACAGACTGGAAAGGGAAGTTGCTGAATTGGAAATCATTACCAAGCTTAAAACCATGGAAGCACCTGGGATGAATAGAGATATCGGATTCTTATCTCATTATGCATGATCAAGCTTTCTTTAGCACCTCAGCCCAGGACTAATTGCAGCCATCAGCAGCCATTAACACCCATCTACAGGTTTACCACTCCCATCAGCCCATCTCCCATTCCCACCCACCCCCACCACCCTCTGTATATATATAGGGTCTGACACTTCTGTTTCTAGTGTATCTGAAGAAGTGTGCATGCACACGAAAGCTCATACCAAAATATAAACTTAGTTGGTCTTTAAGGTGCTACTGAAGGAATTTTTTTATTTTGCTTTCTCTCAATACAAATTCTGTTTGAAAAACTGCAAAACATTTTTTTTGTTATTGTTTAAATCCTCCACAAAAATTGGCAAAGCACATTCTTCATGCAATATTTATCCAAAGTAAACTTAAACTACTTGAAAACAATTTTCCGAGTGCAAATGCAACTGTTTTATAAGATGCACTTTGTGCCGCCTTATAGCAATGGTGCTTTTTACCATTATCAAAAGAACTGATAGATTTCATTATCAAGCAATTTATATAGGATGCAACCTTGCTAGGCAGGTAACACCACTTGCCCTTGGCTATTATTTAGCCTGACCACAGGGCTTTCTGGAAACAGCAAAAGCTTTATAAGTGTCAGCTCATGGCTAAATCAATGTTTATGCATGATGTACCTTTGAATAGCAAACACTTGCTGCCTGAAAGCTAAACAATGTTTTTATCTGTTTGCCTATTTCTGGCCCTTCAACCATAGCCCAGGGTGTTGCAAATCGCATTTAGTAACAATTATCAGCTGGCATTTCATGAACAGGAAAGTAGTGTGATTAATGAAAAGTGACACATCAAGATTACTTTGCTCTGCCAGTCTTCTTGGTGAATGGGCAACTCTGCTGAACCAAATCATGACCTTTGTTACCTTCAGTGGGGTCAGTGTGAATGCTAAGTGTTTAGAAGATTAGCTACTACAAATGTTCCAATATTATTTAATGAAGCTTCTACTAATGAACTGCAGGTAGCCAATTAAATATAATGATACAGTTTTCACCTCTCCAGTAAAGGTTGTGTGAAAAACCAAAAAGATTGCATTTTGTTGTAAAAATGTGTTTTTAAAAAGCTATCCTAGACCTCTGCTACCATAGGTTTTCACCCACCTTCAAAATCTGCCCAAACTTCTCATACATCATTCTTGACTATCTTAAAAACACCAACTTTGTTTCCAATTCACATTAGATTTCTTGCTCTGCAGCTGTAGCAGTTTCATACATTTTCATTCTAGATCAATGCCATAGCTTGCAGTTAAAGCAGCTACTGATCTTATTACCCACCATGAAGTTTTTAAGTAACTTTATTGTACCCGTAGTAGCGACAGATTGCTTGGCACAGAGTGGAGAGAGAATGTGGCATAAAACAAAAGGGAGTACGTGGGCAGAATAGACACATCTTATAAGATGAATGATTTCATCTGGAAGTGTTCTGGGAACTCCCCCTCTCCTTCTTGTCCTTAAGAGGCCAGAAATGTAAGTAAGTAAAAACTGAGAGAGAGAGAGGATTGTAGGCAGCCTTGGCTCATGAAGAGCTTGTATATTGTATTACACATATAAAACCTGAGCCTATAATGGAGGGGTTCACAGCATCAGCACCCCATAGCCCCAGCCTTGGATTTCAGGAGAAATCAGCCATGGCTCACTCTCTGCTTTTTCCAACCTGCAACCTTTCCGCCCCCCCTCTAGGTCACATCACATACACTTTTTACTTTAAACTCCGGCATTGTATTTCTAACTATCTAAGAGCTGAAGGAGGAGCCCCACTCATTTGTCCTCTGGCACAAAGCCCCCTCTCCTTGCTTTCTTAATGGTACATCACATTTTCTTTGTTTTCTTAATGGCTCATCACCCCAGGTGATTGGCCCTTCATGAAACTAGCCTGGCCTATATTTTAACACTTGCTGAATTGAGGAGTTCAGGGTCTGGCACACAGTTTAACACTCCAAGCCTTGATTAAATTCTAACACTTACTGGATCTAGAAATTATAGGTGTCTGGAACCCCCAAACTCATAACAGGCATGTTTCTGCTCAGACTTCGAGTCTGAATGGGTTGGATCAGTATACTCTACAGTACATAAATCAGGATACAAAGCATTTGGGTTAACAGTTGTTGCACTGGGTAAAGGTAAAGGGACCCCTGACCATTCGGTCCAGTCGTGACCAACTCTGGGGTTGCAGCGCTCATCTTGCGTTATTGGCTGAGGGAGCCAGCGTACAGCTTCCGGGTCATGTGGCCAGCATGACAAAGCCACTTCTGGCGAACCAGAGCAGCACACGGAAACGCCATTTACCTTCCCACTGTAGCGGTACCTATTTATCTACTTGCACTCTGACATGCTTTCAAACTGCTAGGTTGGCAGGAGCTGGGACCGAGCAACGGGAGCTCACCCTGTCGTGGGGATTCGAACCGCCGACCTTCTGATCAGCAAGCCCTAGGCTCTGTGGTTTAACCCACAGCGCCACCCGCGTCCCGTTGCACTGGGTAGGTGTCAACTAATATATTGTCCAAAACATGTCACACATCCACACACAAAGGTTTTTCTTTTGAAGAGCAGGGTATGCCCAGTCATTTGTGTGTTGGCATCCTGAACTATAGGACTAGGCAAGCAAGTGAGCAATCCTCTGACTGGGTTGGGTTTCCTTAATCTGTTCATGCTGGCACAACCATCTCTGCATCCTTGGTGATGATGGCTTAGTTGACAGGGTTAGCATTCTGCCCCTTGACAGTCCACTCAGCTCTTATGAAATAACTGGATTGGTGCCTTCTACCCTGCTAGGCCCCTCTCCAGAATACAATTCCTTTATTCCCCATTCTCATCTCATTCCTTCTCTCACTCTGACCGCTCTGTCCCACCAATACATCTCCGCAGGTTTCATGACAATGAGGCGAAAGAGAAAGGGTGGGAGGGCCTGAGTGGAATTCCAGCTTAACCAAAGCCCAGTAGGAAGAAGGTGCTGAAGAGGCTGGTAGGTCACAGGGTAAGGCCTCAAACTATACCTAACTGATGTCCCAACAAGGAACTGCTGGATTGCATATGGGTAGCAGGGGTAGAGTGTGACGTAATTCCATCTCCCTAATAAATGACTGAACAGAAAAATCCAATTGTTAAAGCTATTTGTGTGAAGACAGAGAAGGGCCAGGGGCACAGACACAGGGCTTTTGATGTACTCCTGACCGTGGAACTACAACAACAAGCATTAGCATCTCTTGCAATACATAGAAATGGTTGTATCTAACATATTACTAGCATATTTCTGTTTGTGCAACAGAACATCCCCTTCCTCTCCTTCCCCCTTCAGTTTTCATGCACTCCAACCCTCTGGATAAGATTTTTGAGGGTGCATGGGGCACAACAGTGGAAGGAGAGGAAGGAGATGTCCTACTGTAGAAGCTGTTCTACTCATGTAACCACAACATTGGATACAACCTGAATAATTTATTTCAGAGTGTCAGTATTGTAGAGTTAAAATGGCCCACAAGGGTCATCTAGTCCTGTGCAATACAGGAATCTTCTGCTCAGTGTGGGGCTTGAACCCACAACCCTGAGATTAAGAGTCTCATGTTCTACTGACTGATCTATCCCTTGCAAACTATCCTCAAATATGGAAACAGTTAAATTAGCACCACCATGCAACCATGTTGACTTTATCTCTCAGGTGAAAACCACTGGTTAGTGATATTTTCTGATAGTATCTCATTAGAATAAATCAGAACATATGAATAATTTAGGGAGGAAATATATTCATTCATAAAAACTGCAACTATTCCCCATTGTTCACAACAATTTAATACTGCATACTGTTACAGGGCAAAACACATAGCTGCTTTGGTAATAAAAATCAACTGTGTATGGAAAACACTTATTCAACAATTACTCCTTTTTGAATATGCTTACTCTGGAAATACACACACACACACACACAGAGAGAGAGAGAGAGAGAGAGAGAGAGAGAGAGAGAGAGAGAGAGAGAGAGAGAGAGATTATAAATATGATCACTTACTTCTAAATGCTATCTTGCAATTTACACATAATGGTTCCAAGGGAACCTGTAAAGTACAGTAAATCATAAAATTCATTTTGTTTTGCATCAGGTCATTTATCCATTCTACAACTAATCACCCCATTCCAAAATTCAATAAACCTAAATACTTGGATTTATGATGCTTTGTCACAATTGAAAAGGGAATATCAACAATGTGCAATTAGAAGGCTATTGCAACTTAAAGACAAGCACCTAGTTGAAAACAATTAAAAAGACTCTGCAGCAATAATTATTTCACAGTGTTAGAAAATAAAACAAATTAAAACTGATTTAATTTCTGCTTTGAGAGATAGAGGAAAACACTAAAAAGCTTTAATTTAGATACTTTAAAACACTGAAACTGTTCTGAAATGAAACTTAAAAGCTGAATGAAGAGGACTTTCAACTGTTTTATATTGAATGTACTTCCAGGGTTTTTTTTTTATAAAGTATTTGCTACCCAGTAACTGCTATTACAGTTCCTGACACTTTTATTTTCTAAATAAATAAAAATAATTTGGTTGACAGAACTGATACAACAAAATAAAATCACTCTACTATTTCAGTACAGATTACTAAAGTGCTACTGAGCTCATTAAAGAAAATTCAGCCAACTACAAGTTTCCATTTGAGTGAACTCGTTAGCCATTTAGAATTCATTCTCCTTATTCTGTGATTCACTCATACAGATTTACTTTTAACATTTCTGTTGCTATACTACAGTAGTTTCTATAGAACACACCAACTTTAATATAGGGATTTAGTATTGTGCATATTTGCTTGCATATATAAATTACCTTTTACGATTCAGTATTTGTGTAAATCAGTTTCTGCTTTTCCAGCACTTTTACTTCAATGCTGGCTGTCCCATATGGTTTTTAAATCTTATTTTTCATATATATAACAGCAGGCAAAGCAAACAGTGTGCATTTAGAAGTACACAACAATTGGCAGACATAGGGCTATGAAAAAGCCATACGTTTTCTTTGAAAAGACCACAAAAAAGCATCAGATTGTCAGAGTTACTAAAGGTCTGGATACTTCAGTTGCCCCCTTAATTAAATTCTTAGAAGTAATCAGATGCAAGATGACAAATGGTAAGAAGAGAACATACCACCGCTGAATAATTTTATCATTAATTCCTATAACTGTCAATCCACGAAGGGCTATTTTTTATATGTCACCTAAATCACAGAAGCTGGTACCATTTTCAGTGATTCATGTTAGCCTACTTACAAGATTTACCACTAAATTATTTCACTTCCTGTGTTTTTTTTTGGGGGGGGGGCTTGCCTTAACGTGATTTATCCATTATTTGAATGAGAAAAGCTTTCAAGATGAGCACTGATCACTGTTATTACCCTGTATCCCATCTTATATTTGTAACAATTACTTAATGTTTTCAGAATGACAATAAGTACTTTTAGACTTTGGATAAAATGTTACATACTTCCAGGTGTCGGTTTTGTTTCTTCAGACTACAACAACTTGCAATACTACACTAACAATGCCTTCTTCCAAAGTGGACTGCCATACCTGCAATGATTTAAGACTTCAATACATCTTCATCTATATTTTTCCTTTTGAGGAAAAATTGTAATTGTCTAAGTTTTCCCTTAAATCTTCTTTCTCAGACTTTGAAATGCTACTATCTAAATTTAACTATCACAACCTAAATTCTTTATTCTCTTACAGTAGGGACCAGATCCATCAAACTGTCTTTAATGATATACATCAAATAGGATGACATTTCATTTGGGAAATCCAGTGAAAATGAAGGAACATGCAATGGGGTAACATTAAATCTTTGGTATGTAGCTTATGACAAAAGGTGGCAGGTTTATCAGAGCACAGATCAGGTACTTGTACATTACATCAATTCATCGTCTTGATAGCCCACTGAATGAATATTACTGTTTATATCACAAGAGATATAACAGGGATGTTCCAAGTACAAATATCTTTATACTTGTGTGCCATTTAGTTGACTTATGGTCCATTACAATGACTTCTTCTCACATTATGTTTTATTATTGTCCACACACAAATGAGTACAAAAATGCACAAAAATGCTTGCATGTATCAGAGGCTTTCCTCCCTTCATTTGCACATAATCAGTGGCTGAGGAATAAAGTCCAAACTATAAGTTCTCAGAGGGCAAATTTGCAAAACAATCTTATTGTACTTTGTTAAATGTACAATCAATGGGCTTATGTTAGTTACAATCAATGGGTCTTATGTTAGTCACAACTCATTTTTCTCATTGATTTCAATGGACTATCCATGAATGCAACTACTTTAGGTGGCAATATGAACTTTGTCTACTTGAATTCAGTGGGCCTTACTCCTAGGTAAGAGTGAGGATTTCTGTCTTAGTCTGTATACAACATTTATTTTAACAGTAAATGAAAGCTGGTTTAGAAAATGTGTTCTTTTTATCTCTGGCTCAGTAGACACTTAGCATTTAAGCTTAGTAGATAGTTAAAAGCGACATTCTGGATGTTGCAATGTCTCCTGAAAGGATGTGGAGGGGTAGAGGGGATATAATCTTGTTTATTTTACAGCGGGAAATGCTGAAGTCAGGATGCTCAGCCAAGTGGCATTAACTTTTATGGGTCAAGATACACATTCAACTCAGCTCATGCTCACAACAGGGAATGTGAGGGACAGTGACACCTATCAACAAAACTTCAAATCAGTGTTTTGGAATAAGTTCATTTTTCCCCATGAGTACAAGCCATCAACTAGTTACTCACAGGGAAAAATATTTTCCTATTGGTGCTTGAAAACAAAACAGGCAATAGAACGAAGATAAAAGTGATGATGTTGTTTAAAGAAAGATGCTGTTGACTGTCCAAAATTAAGTCTGCAGGTTTTATCACATGTGAAAATTCTAGTATGTTGTTAAGGAGCTATGTTATGGTGACACAATATATCCACTTTCTCAGTTTTTGTTGACAATGCTTTTGCATTCAGGTCTGGTAGCTTTGCATTTTCCCACTTGGGTTCATGCATATGCAACGGAGTGCTGATAACACCAATCCCTAAATGTTCTTGAGCTTCCCTGGCTCTGAACCAAAGTAGTAAAGGTTTTCATTGATGTTGACAAGAAAGGAGAGCAATAGATAGATAGATGACACACACACACACACACACACACACACACACGATTGTTTCATGAGCAAGTGTAATAAATGACTTACATCACACCTGCTTTTTGCAAATGATATTGTATCAATATTAATAAGACATATATTATTTGACTTTTTAAACAGTATTTATTTAAAATGAAAAACTGCAGATAATATATCTTGAAGCCTTTCTTTCTTTCCAGGATATACTAATGAAAACGTCGTTACTTTTATATCTATTCATTTTCACATGTGCATCAGCAACCAACAATTATAGTGTTAGGAAATGGGTCACTTTTGACCTCTGTGGCCAAATTTTAGTAACCAGAGCTTCACATGTTATATGGTGACAAATAATAAATGTGACAGGAAGCTAAAGCCAATATCAGCTATATGGGCATATCTATTTGTACAACACATGCATAATTATGGACCTCCAATTACAACATTTGATGTCTCCATATATGTTCTCTTAATTAGTAGTTGAAACTTAGTACAGAAAATAGCAATGAATCCACTGAGTGTGCCTGTATGTCCCTATAAAGAGAACTGAAAAAACATAAATGCTCTTGTTTTCATTGAATTTTACATAGACATAGCTTATTTAATGCACTGCATAATTTGCTTTTTTATAATTTGATGCAAGCACCTGAATATTGCTATGCTTTAATTAATTCATTAATTTTATCAATGTATATAGCTCCTAGCTCTTAATGGTTTACAAAGATTTCAGTGAACAGGTCCTTGAGACAGCCTCAGCCCAAATTGTTTAGGATCTTGTAAAGTAATACAAGAATCTTGGACCTTACCAAGTAATGTATGGGCAGCCAGTGCAGCCTTTTTTAAAAAATTAAACATTTTCTTGATTTACAAAATTATATGCAATAACACTGGATTAATGTGCTGTGCTATCTGTTCCCATCAACAGTCAAGTTGTGGTGTTTTTCACTGTAGCCCCAGATAGAGCACACTGCAATAATTGAGTGTAGGGTTTGCCAGTGATGGATCACTGCAGCCAAAAACAGCCAGAGTTGACATACCAGCTGTAGCTAGTAAGACACTCCTATCCACTGAGGCCTTATGTCTTTTGGATGGATAATACTTACACATGAAATTTTATTTATTTTCCCTTCTAACTTACAAAAATGAGAAAACAATATTAAATATAGTGGTCTATTATATTTCTATATGATTACTTTTAATTAGTTTGTATATTATTGTATGTACTTTTGTAAGTTTGTAGCACTGATGTAAGTTTCTTGGTGTGTAAGGCAAGAAAGAAAAAGAAAGAAAGAAAGAAAGGCTAATGATGATGTTCATGATATAAATGGTCAATGTAGCCAAGAGCCATTTCTTGTGGTACTGCAAAAGTTTTTGTAAAACATTAAGTGCCCAGAATTACAGGGCTTTTCCCCGTGGAAGGTTGAAATATATTAATCAACTAATTTCACATAATTATAGCAGGAAATGAAGGATAATTCTAATGACATCATTTCTTTCCTTTTAGGAAGTGCTAGATGCCATGGGATGATGATCCAATAAACTACATTATGAAATAGATGATAAAATAGGCATAAATTCTTCAAAAACTTTCATGCTGAGAAAGTATAAAACATTTATTTTTATTATATTGTACCTGCTTTTCTGTTTCTGAACTTGCTTTAGCGTATGTATATGTGCATGCATATCATTATTTGTTTGCACGCATACATCTGCAATATATTTAATAAAAACAGTTTCAGGCACATAGTAGCAATATTTTCATCAAAGCTCATTTGGTTTGGAGTTCTGCACTGCCAACAATTCTGCACAATACTCATTTGTATTTTAAAAAAAAATTACCATCCAGAAGCAGCTGGAACACAAAGAATAGCTGCAACAGTAGTTTGTATTGTGTATTATTGAGTACAGTGAATCAAGTTTGCCCAAGTATACAAAAGGGCATGGTGAGTCAGGGGAGGAAAAAAAGCATACTGATGTTATTTGGCTGGTTTCCAGTTTTGCTGCTGCTCTATTGTCCCCCAAACAAAGATATGCAGTCACTAAAATGTCATGATTAGTCAGACAAGTCATAGAAATCTACAATGCTTTAAAAGTTAAAATTAATCTGAGATATGCCCAGTAGTTGATCGATAAATATGTTCAGTGTTTTTAATATGAAGCTTCTCAGGGGACATTATCAGTCATTACAAACATGCATAAGAAAAGCAATGCGGTCCAGTTTTTAGAAAGCAATTACAAATACTTATTTTAGGTGAAATCCAATTAAACAAATGGTTGTATTGCTTATGGTAGCATTGTAGCATGGGGAACTATTTCACTGTTCCTAACGTATAGTACCGGTATGTCTTTTATGCAGCTTAAGATGATGCATAGTAACATGGCTCATAGACCTACGGTAGCTTCAGGTGATGGAACACATGCCAGTGTCTAACTGTGATGCACATGCAGGTTCACTAGGAACCTCATATCAGAAGATGCTTTTCATCCATATAAAAGCTGCTCTGCCAAAGCTGAACAGGTGGGGGTATGAATACTTGCAGACTGCCAATCTCTTTTCTAATGAATCTTTTATAATTTATTATATTTATCCTTGTTGCAGCAAAGGAAGAAACCAGAGAGGGCAAACCCATGGGCCTATGTGTTTTCCCCCACAGGGCTAAAAACAGTTTCAAGGGAAATCCATAATATAAAATAAAATGGCACAGGGAGGAAAATGTTAGTCCCCTTTCCTAATACCTTGTCCCCAATTCAATTCTGGACCTTCTTTGGCTGCTTTAACCTTTGTAAAAATGGCAAGAAATCTCATTATGGCTCTCCTGACATCACATCAAGTTTGGCTCTTACTGTAAATTGAATTTAAATATATTTCTGTAATTTATGCCAAGGGTGGATAACCCTCACTTAGAGGCATGAAGTAGCCCACCAAGCAAATTTTTCTGCGCTCCCCAAGACCACCAATTTTGACAGGGGAAAGCAAAGTAGACACAGATGCGGGAAGGGAGGAAAACAAATTAGATACAGCACTGGAGTGGGCGGCCCTGATGGCAATGCAAATCATCCTCTATCTGGTCAACAGACTGAAAATTTAATGAGCAGAGATGGAGTCAACACCCCTCCTCAACTGAACTGCATCAATCAGCTGAGAGGAGAGGACTATGTAGCTATATTATTGCTTGCCTATTATTGTGTGCATGTGAAAGTGTGGGGTGGTCACACTCACCACTGGCCTGAAGATGAGCCAAAGGTGAATACAACCCTCAGAACAAAAATGGTTAACTACCTCTGCTTTATACTGTACTTTACTTGTATTTGGTGGCACATTAGAGTTTACTGTGTGTCTGCAGCTGTTTGAATTCCCAATTAAATTGTGCAGTTCACAATATGTTACTCTCAAACAACCCCAATCTCGACACTTTTCCCAACACAGGGTTTACCCAACACAGGGATGATCCAGTAAGTTGTAGGAAATCAATCTCCAAAACACTCCACTTAGGGATGTAGATCTGTTTTGATGTTTGGGGGTATGTGGCACAACTATCACGTTCTTTTACTCCTCCGTTCCACACACACTACTTCCTCAATGCTTTCATTTATTTTCAGTCTGTGATCCTAACTATTTCCAGTGCACTCCTCCCCCCTTTGAATCCTTCAGATTTCACAAAACCAGAAAAATGCACAAGCAAACCACATAAAAAAGTCAGATGTACTGGACAGCAGTCTGAAAACTGTGTGCTGCAAATTTACAGCTGTTTTCATTTCTTTTCCAGCATGGTAGTTAGGGTGTTTCAGGAGCACTCTCTCACTCTCTCATCTTTTGATCCTCAGATTTGCACAAAACCAGAAAATTCACAAGCAAATTTACAGGTACCTGACTGTGTGCTTTTCACATTTATTGGATGGGGATTAAAACAAAAACAAAAACACCCCAAGGTGTACATGCAGCTATCCGTGTGAATACCATACCATTACTTAATAGGTAGAAAAGTACTGACAAAGCCACTTCCGCCTTGCAAGGAGGTGGTGTTGCGGGCAGTCCCATGCCCTCCTCATGCACAGGGGGTGGATATCCGGTCCCTGTGCGATTGGGGAATTCCGGCCGCATCATCAGCCAGACCAACCAATCCAAGTGGCCTGGGGGTGTGGCCTGCTACATTTAAGCAGACATGCGGTCGGGGTTTCCACAATTGCTTCCCTGCTTCCAGCTAAATGGGACAAAACAAAGTTTCCAAAATGTGTACGGTTGTGGACTAATCTGATCTAATATGAATGGCAGGAAGTAGATTAACAACTAAAACAAAATGCTCAAAAGTGGATAAGCACCACCCCGATTCCTAAGGCTTATTTTCAATGGAATAAAATATAGATATCAAACACTTTTTAAAATAATGGGCTCCCATCTATTTCCCATTTTCTATTGTTTCTTATAACTGTCTAGCTGAACAAATGAACCACCAGATAAAGTTTCAATATGAGGCAGTGGGTAGCTGGTGAGTTAGAACCAAGAAAATACATTTTTGTGGGGCAGGGAACATAATTTACTTTAAAGTTCAGTTACTTGGAAAAAATTAATTTGGAATACAAGGCCAATCTCGTTAAAGGCAATTATTTGTAGCTGCCAGATAACTGTCCAGGTTAGCATAAGAAAGAAGGAAGCAAAAGTAATATTACTTGAGAATGGAGAGAAATCTCATTTCTAGGGGAGGTGGGTAGCCTTCAACTCATAACTGAAAAATATAGCAGTTAAGCTATATCATACTTCTGAACACAGAACATACTTCCCTTCCACCCATGAACACTGTCTTCCTGATGATTTGTAAAACGCTTCAGGAAATCAAGCAGATTTCTTATCACTTTGGTGTATTTTTTTCCACCTTGTCTTCCTTTTGACAGCAAGTGTGAATTTCCCCCCTCCAAACCTTAGTCAACTGTGTTTATTTGTAAACGGTAATGACGAAAGTCTTTTAACATAAAACTTTTGAAAACTACCTGAAGTAACTTTTTTCAAGCACTGTTTCCCTTGCCCAAAGAAACGGCATCGGTTGCACCTCTGTGAATGTGGTTCTAAAACTATTTTTCCACTGCAGAGAAGTCTACCTGTTTTGCAAGGGCTCCAGGTCGTTCACTGCTTGGCCTATCCACGTACATGTATTTCTTGTGGTCAAAGGGGAAAAGATGCAAAGCAGCATTTCTTAGTCCTGGGTGGTCTGCAGCACCCACTAATGCCCTCTGGATACTAGCATAAACCACAGAAGATCCTGTTCCAATTCCTTGGAATGCCCAAACTTTAAATGAACCACAAGGAAAGTATCTATTTAAATTTCCCTCCCTCCTCACAAAGCAATCTCAGCCTAGCTTGTGATGGAAGGTTTACTATGGAGGATTTGAGTGGGGAAAAGAACCTGCTGTCTGGCAGAGTTAGGAATAAGGGCTTCCTTTAAGTACCAGGGAGAGAGGCTTATTCTAACAAGCACTTTTGTTTGCTAGTTCATCTTTCCACGTGCCTCTGTAACTTGGTGACCATTGGAGGGGTGTGGCCAAACAAACCAAGGTTAAGTAAGGCTGTTACAGTCAGACAGAATGTCAAACTATAGTTAAAACAAGCCATGATTTGTAAACCAACAATAAACCATGGCTTCATATCATGTTCTGTTCTCAGAATATGAACTACAGTCAGTGGGCTGGGCTGGGTTTCGATGTTCAGACCAACTATGGCTTAGCATCATGTGCAAACCACGCCATTATCAACAACCAACATAATTAGAGAAGATGAGAACAGCCCCACCCCCCAGTCTGACCTCTTCCCAATAGCCTTGTATGCTTACTATAATACTGAGTTCAAAAGGAAGTTGATTAGATTTAGTTGACAAAGTCCAACCATCTGTCATGGGATAAAACATCTTGTAAGCAAATCATTCATATAGATGGAAAAAGAAGCTTCCTTGTGCATCCATTTGCATGTATAAAGTTTCTTCAGCTGAAATGTTACTGTCACCAATTTTTGTTTCTCAGGTCACAACCTTCTTTCTCCAGTTCCTTTAACTATTCTGTGTCTTGTGTAGCTTCCCTAGCACTTTTGTACACCACTGTGGGTTTTTCAGTTTCCTCTTGCCCCAGTTTTCCATCTCTTCTGCCCTAGAAGCTGTGCCACACAACTGTGCCAGCCAAGTGTACAGCAGTGTAGCTGGACATGCTATTTTTTTTCCTCCTTAGTAGTTGTTGGACACAACTAAATGATCAGAGAATGAGGTCTGCAACCAGCATGTCATTTCCCATTGCTTGTGGTGACATGTTCAGAGCCTACATAAAGCTCTCTATCAAAACTTTACAACCTCTTAACATCATGCTGGATGATATTCTGTTATTATTATATACCAAATCCAGCATATTTAGAAATAAGATTTCTCAAAACACACCAACTGTAATAGGTGCCCATTGCACAGAAAACATCACATTTATGGTATGTGATAAAGCTGTTAATGGGTTTCCCCGTGGTAATTTGTGTACAAGTAGCTTGTGTACAAGTAGCTCTGCATAGACACAAGATCATTTCTGCACCCTTTTGCTGTTCTTTTGTTCTCTGGGTCAGCAGCAATCTATATAGTTATTGCAGAAAATTATTTTGATTGTTGATATTGCAAGGTTTCAGGACGAGGATACCAGTTTTATTCCATTTAGATATCTAATATCTAGGCCATTCCTCTTAAATTCTTTCATACTCAATATATACTTTCATGGAGAACATTTTCTGCACATGTCAGGAGATCACTATCTGTAAATAATGTACCATAGCATTATATTGCTACTTAAATAAATATGTATTATTTATGGTGTCACAGGTGAACTAACTAAAAAAGAGAGAGATGCATTCTACAAGGAACGTTATTTCAAAAAATAGATTGTTTGGGATGCTGAACATGAGCAGTACAGGTACTGATGTTTAGATTCCTGTTTGCAATAAATGTATTTTGTAAAAAAAAAATTCAAATAAACACTGCAATATTAATGTACCTTGTACTTGCCCTAGGCAGCTAAGACATAAATGCTTCATTTACATTCTGTTCACTGTCTAAAATACATACATTGGTCCTGATCCTGAGTCAAGTAGAATTCCAGTACATCACTGTACTTTAAATAATCTGAAACACCAGATTTACAGTAGTTATTTCTAACAGCTCTTTATGTGAAGGGACTTTGCATCCCATTCTTCTTCAGTGTAGAAAGCTGAGATGGCACCATCTGTATTTAATGCTTTGCAATAAAGTGTAATCAATAGTTTTGTCCTACATTTCCACTGATAAGACACAAGCTACATAACAGACCCAGGTATATTCTTTAGTACTTCCAGCATTTTAGAGGGAGAAAATGTATCCTGATTAATTTGCCTGTAATTGCACAACTCCTTTATAAAGTTCCCCCATACCTTTTCTTAGACATGGCAAAACTAACAGGATCAATTAGTTGAAAATGGAGCTAAAGTACATGGTTCTTAAATTGCATTATAGATCTCTTCCCTGTGAAAAGGGAATAAATGCATCAGTATCTCTTTGTAGTTTAGAACATCAATAATCTTGAATGGAGGGGGGAAATAACAACTAATTGGTCACTTTTTGCAATTGCTTCTACCCACAAATGTGACTGAAATATAACATATTTTTTAAAATTCATGCACATTATTTTATGCCTATTAAACAGAGCTACTGCTTAATTAAAACTTTGTAAACTGCACTTAATTCAAACGGTATCAATCAATAAATACAATCAATTTACCTTGAATTAGGGAGCTAAAATACTTACTCCCATCCAGCATGAAGAGATTTGTTTGGCTTTGGTTTATTCTCCAATACATTATTTAAACAAGTAACCTGTAATAAACTAAAGCATACCTAAAACTTGTCAAGTATTGAATGGTTACAGTGTTTTACAATATTTATTAACTGAAAAATAATTTTATATCATGGCTTTTAAATACTGAAGGGCTAGTTTAATGAGGAAATTTATGCCCAAGCCAGAATAGATATTGGAAAAGGGGCCTTATGGAACATGATGTTAGTTGGCCTAACATTACATCCATTGCTTAATTACTCCAGTTTTTACTGCTATCCATAAATTTAATTATTGGATTGCAGTTTTCTTCTCCTCATCTATTTTTAAAACATGCCACCCACTTTCCCCCAAATCCCTATGCTTTTCACATACAATAAATAACTGAGAGTTAGATCCTCACCATACAATATATTAAAAGTAAGGTGTGTACATTGGTACCTCGGGTTACAGACTCCGCTAACCCAGAAACAGTACCTCGGATTAAGAACTTTGCTTCAGGATGAGAACAGAAATCGTGCTCCGGGGAGGCATCGGGGTATCGCCACACAAGATGAAAAGCAAACTTGTTAGTTGCATGGGATGGGAGGGGAAATTATAGGAGGTTAATATGGGGGTAATGGCAGGGGGTTGGCAAGAGAAGCAAGCAGGGGCATAGCCGCAAGTAAGTATATGAAAGGCATGCTTACAAACTGTGGTGTGTGTTTGTGTGTGTGTGTGTGGATAGCCATAGTTCACCTTATGGTGATGATTTATGCATCACCAAGAAAGTGGAAATACATTGTCACAAATTTTCATATAATTAACATATGCTAATGTATATGTATAGATTCAGAATACACACACGGGGCCTTATCAGTATGAACTCCTGTTTTTGCTGCTATCTTTTGTTTTAGGGTTGATATGCTATTCCATAGTCACAGCTCCACTAAAATTCTGATTATCTCTTTTGTTTTCTATGAGCAGCATTCCTATCTGCACCAGGGAAGACACAGCCTCCACCAACAAAATTCAAAATGTTGCATGAGCAGACTAGGCCTTAATATCTTTTATCAATATTTTTATTTCTTTTGCAATTGATCCAAGTAAGTATCCCATAATTTTACTCCTCTTTGTTTTGCTCTTTAAACGTTGTCTTCTAAAGGACAGTGCACTTCCTGAGCAACATGTAAACAACAAACAACACGTAAACATACCACACAAATTTTAAGAAACTCGATCCTTTGTCATATACATTTGTATACCATTTCCATCACTTAATCTTTTATTTGTGTACATGGTCAGTCTACATTCAGAAGCAACCTTTAGCTGCCTTTCAAAATGTGCCAAGTTCAAAATAAATTGTTAAAAAGTTGAATGTTGGAGTTCTGTTGAAGAATAAATAGAACGGATGAAAGTAGATCAACTCAACAAGATTTGTATACATATGCCAGGGCTTTCCTGGGCTTTGGTAGCAGAGGGGGATAGGAAAGCCCAGCTGCCCATCAAACTACCACTCCTTGAATTGTTGGGTGGATACAACCTGTTCTGAACATGCACTGTGCCTGAGATTTCTCTGACCCCCAGCATTATTTATACAGAATTCTGACTGGGAGAATAGAACTGCTACCTTTTTTTTTTACTGTGACTCAAGGCCAAATATACGAAACCTTTTATGACTATAATATGTCATTCTTTCTTCTCAATTTAGAAAATATATAACCATCCTTGCTGTCATCTTGATTCTACCTGAAAAACCTAGGAACAGAAACATTTTCCAGGTACACTTCAATGGTGTGAATGTAATTAGCTCAATTAGTTATGCAAAATATGGAGAGATTATAAATGGCAGCTCATGTATAAGCTGCCTGTCCTAAGAGCTGACACCTTTCTCCTGCAGTTTGGGTAAACAATTTCAAAGCAACAGAAGAAAATTGGACATCTTTTGTTCATTCCAAATGAATGCATTTTCAAATGACAATGCCAGATGACTATGAATATAGTTTTTATGGATGGGTGTTTTTTTTTTCATGCTGAGGGTTGCTGATTTTCTTTAGAAATTTCATCCTGCTGCTTTGAGGAAAAACAGTCTTTAAACAGTGTGAGGCCTATGCAATGGCAGCAAAATTATACCTGCACTGTGCTTCAGGAACTTAAAATACAAGAAATATGACTCTAAACTACTGTTGTGAATTAATAGCAGAACTGCAACTACACCTTAGCAGTTATGAGTAGGGACTTTTCACATTTTCAGTTGGGATGACCTTCCCTTCAATGACAGAACAAAATTATACTAATGTTATAATAAAGTACAATATTTTGGGTAAATCATGGCCTACCTGTTGATGTTAAACAGAATGTGTGATCCGTAAAGATACAGGCTACAATTATCATGTTTTTAAAGGTGAAGGTGAAGGGACCCCTGACCGTTAGGTCCAGTTGCAGACGACTCTGGGGTTGTGGCACTCATCTCGCTTTACTGGCCTAGGGTGCCAACGTACAGCTTCCAGGTCATGTGGCCAGCATGACTGCTTCTGGTGAACCAAGGCAGCGCACGGAAACGGCGTTTACCTTCCCGCCAGAGCGGTACCTATTTATCTACTTGCACTTTGATGTGCTTTTGAACTGCTAGGTTGGCAGGAGCAGGGACCGAGCAATGGGAGCTCACCCTGTCACAGGGACTCGAACCGCCGACCTTCCAATTGGCAAGCCCTAGGCTCTGTGGTTTAACCCACAGCGCCACCCACGTCCCTTATCATGTTTTTAAGCATTTATTTAACATCTTTCTAATGTAAAAAGCATTTACATTATTGCTTATATACCATGGATGTGGGGCTGAGAATGATAAAGTAATGGTTTGCTTAATGGTTTGCTAAGTGAGTGAATTACTAACTAGGAGCCCTTACTCACTTCATACTCTTAGGCTTACTTCTCAGTCAGGTGGTTTCTGGGTTATACTTCTATAGCTGGGGCTCACACACTCACTTATGCACAACAATTCATTTTTCACTATCAAAGGACTTTATTGTGGTGGAAGAGTACAGTGGTACCTCTGGTTACGAATTTAATTCATTTCGGGGTGCGGTGTACACCCCAAAAAATCCGTAACTAGAGGTGCCGCTTCTGTGCACGCACACGGTGCAATAGAGCACTTCTACGCATGTGCGAGAGGTGAAATCCGGAAGTATACACTTCCGGGTTTGCTGCGGCTGTAACCCAAAGATTCCGTAACCTGGAGGTTACGCAACACAAGGTACTACTGTATTCAATAATGTGAGCTATTATAATAATCAGCTCGCAACTACTGTGCTCTCAATGAGAACCAGTGCGGTATAGTGGTTAAGAGTGGTGGACTCGTAATCTGGTGAACCGGGTTCGCTTCCCCGCTCCTCCACACGCAGCTGCTGGGTGACCTTGGGCTAGTAACACTTCTCTGAAGTCTCTCAGCCTCACTCACCTCACAGAGTGTTTGTTGTGGGGGAGGAAGGGAAAGGAGATTGTTAGCCGCTTTGAGACTCCTTAGGGTAGTGATAAAGCGGGATATCAAATCCAAACTTCTTCTTCTTCTTCTTCTTCTTCTTCTTTTTAAAAAAATAATTTTTATTAATTTTTATAGAAACAAGACAAACAAAACATACAAAATAAACTCTGTCCCTTCATTTTCCCTCCACCCCCAAGACCACTTCTGCCACCAGTGGTACCCATGGGCATTGGGAAACAAAGGGGTCCATTTTAAGCTGGGTTTGACCTCCCTTCTTCATGCTGCTCCCCCTCCGAGTCCCCTCCTGCCACGAGGATAACCCGAGGGGCCCAGCACTCTAAAGGTTCCATTTTTGTGTCTGGGTTTCCTTCTACCCCTCCCCCTCCCCCCGAGCACCCCCTGCCACTGGGTGCAAAGAGTAAAGAGAGGGAGACAGGCAGCTCTCTACCCAAACACCTCTCTAAACACAAAAAATATTAAAAACAAACTCTAAAATATTTCCTCAACCATTCTTCTAATCCCTCCAGAAAACTCCTAACCCTAAACTTTTGAAACTCTCTCCTTCCCCCTTCCCAGTGTCTTTTCCCCCAATTGGATCAGCATTTCCTTTAACAAACCAAGGTTTCAGAAACCGTTATTCACCAGCCAATAAAAAAACCTTAAACAAAAGTTTTCAACCCACACCAGTTCTTTCCCACTTCCACTTCCAGGCCTTTGTTCCCCCCTCTCCCTGCCTATCCCTTCCCTCACTAACACCTTTCCACATTTCAGTCCCTCCAGGGTTCTCATTTCCATCAATCTTGACTTCACTTTGCTTCTCCTCGGGCTCGTCTCCTTGTTCAAATCTTTGTTTTTCATCATCCAACACGTATTTTTTTTGGTCCAAATCAGTCTCCAAATTATCCTCAAATTGTTGCTCCTCACACATAGTCTCAGAATCAAAATTGTCCTCTACATCTTGATCTTGCACCTCAATCTCTGTTGCCGTTGGATTCAAATATTGCCGTTCCTTGTAAATATCTTCCCATGTTTGTAGATAGTTCAGCACAGCCTCCTGGAAGGCTCGAGAAAACTTTGTTTTCATACTTCACTTAACCACAGGCAGACAGGAGATAAGGGCCAAAGGGCACTGGAAAATTCCTCTCTATCACGTTGTCGGCTCCATCTTGGCTGATCTTCTCCTTTGTCTTTAGCTCCATCACAAATCAAATTAAAGTTCCAATTAAATTACTTCTGAATCATCTTCAATCAGTTTTTACAATCCACAACAATAAAGTCGATTTTCTTAGTCTTTTAGCAGTTTGACAGCTTTTGACAGCTGTCAAAGCACCTTCCCCCTTATTAATGCTGAACCTCAAGGGGTACCGACACCGGGGGCTGGGAAGGTTTGAAAAAGTCTTTCTTTCTCTCGGGTCCACAATCTGAAAAACTTTTCCCCTTTCGGCTTGAAGATATTTAATGCGCCTCCCGTTTGACCATTTGGAAGAGATCGGCTTCCGTTGTTTTAAATCTCTTCCTATCTTCAAAATTGATATTTTTAAAGTCCAAATAAAGATTTAACTTACTTTATAGAAATCTTTTATTTTTTTGGAAGAATCCGCCGCTTGCAGGCTAAGGACTCGGAGCTTCACTTCAAGGAGGTAAGATGATACCCAAAAATGGCTCCCGCGACTCCACTCTGCTGGCTCTCGGTCGCTCTACGGAGCTCTCGGGCAGTGGAGGAATCGCGTCCGGAGCAGACAGCTGGGCGGCTAAGTCACCGGGACTCTCTACCCGGTGTTTTTTCGGGGAGTCCGCTCGCTCTGCGGACTTCCCCCCCCCTCCACGAAGCCAGGGACTTCAGAGCGCGAAGTCCCTGCGTCCTATTCCACCGGCGCGACGGACCGGAAGCCTTCTTCTTCTTCTTTCAGATCCTGTTAATTTCTATGTTCTTTCCTCAGCATAGCAGCTTTCCCTTTGCCTTTCTTGCAATAAAGTTTAATGTGTAGAGAATGACTTATTCATTTTTCTCTCTGATTCTGACATCAAAAAGTAAATATTTAAGAAAACAGAAAGTTCATTGGTTCACATAAAACACAGTGACACTATTGGTGTCACCACTTATCTGTAGTGACAGGATTTTATTGATATCTGTCCATCAGATTGTTAGATTCCTTCTATGGTAATAAAATGTCTAATTATATCAGCTGAGTACAATTGATTTTAAAGATATCTGGCCAAGTATTGAAAACCATATTCATTTAGTATCTTACTTTATCACTGGCCTTTCTTTAGCAGTGTTGTTAGCCCTGGTCGAACTAGATAGCAACTTGCTAATGAACTCTAGCTTAGTTAATGTGCTACTATATGCTTCCACAATATTAGACATCTCTATGATTGTTTTAAGTAAAGGCTAGATGTATTCTCACACAAGGGCAGATAATTTGAATAGCCCACATATTTCTTTCCACGTGATCTGGAATGGTACAATCTTTAATCCTATGAATTAATTCTAGGAATGCAGCAAACAATTTAATGGTTCTTCTGATGTGCACTGTTTTATTTTATGATATCCATCTTCTGAACTTGATTCTGTTTTAGGAAGTCAGGGTTTTTCTGGTGTGTGTGTGTAATTCAGTCGAACATATACCATCCCAGAATTCTCAAATGAAATATGTTGTAAAAATGTTTAAAATAAACTACATTTGAATATATAATTTTTAACAGCACAGTTCTAAGCATGTATACTTAGATGTAATTTCTACTTAATTCAGTGGGACTCAGTTGAGTGTATAGAACTGCAGTCAAAATTTTACATTTAATATAGATTACATTTCCTTTTTTGTTGTCAACTCTGAATAAAGGATATAAAATTACAAACTCGTCAGAATCCTTTTGAAGAAAAAAGACCTTTCTTGAATTTTGAATGTCTGCTGCATTGTGCTATCCTTTTCTGCCTTAGAGAGGAGGTGTTGAGGAAGGCTGCCAGTTTTCCTTGGCATGTCTCAAATTAGTAAATGACTTCTGTGGGGTGCATATAGCTAGAGTAACAGGAGGAGGGGGAGACAGAATTAAATAGATGGATGGATTGAAAGAATGGGCATGCCTCCAAATACTTGTCATTTTAAAAGAAAAAAGAAAGCAGTTAATTGTTAATTGTTCTGCATGTTTTAATATTGTACGCTAGAGAAGAAACAGTTATATGGCTCATCTACAGAATTTTACATTGTGAAAATTAGTAGTACAAAGCCTCTGTTAAAATCTTGAATCATTATGTAATGAGCTAAGAGATTCTTTGGCTTATATGGGAACAGAGGTCAGGAATAAAACCCCTAAAATTCATTGGAGGCACTTCTCTTGGCAGCGAGGTTAGGGTAGGATGAATACTACACACTGCAATTTTTTTTGAAAAGAACAAGGAAGGCTACTGAATAAAAGCAAAACATAACTGAGAAAAAAAGAACTCTATTCAGTAGCTGAGTCTTTGCAACACTTGCAGCATTTTAGCCAATAACATATACCCATTAATATACATTTCAATTTATATATGTCTGTCTGTCTGTCTGTCTGTCTCACAATCTTACTGTTAACAGAAAATGTGCAATTTTAACGATTTTTGGTGATATGCTGAACTGGAGTCCATGTGCTTAATTGACATTATTATTTTTCACTTCTGATACACACTGTTAATCATGCATAACAGGTGCAGAAGTTCAAAATCAGACCTTAAAAACATTCATTTTCAAATCCAATTTCAGCTATGCTTTCATCTAAATGATGTGCATAGGATCTGCCTGCAAAGCTGAATTGTAGAAATAGTTATCCTGAAGTAAATTCACTGAAATCAATGAACTGCTGTGTGCATATGTTTAAGATCACTGTGCTAGATCTTGCAGCCAACAGTTATATCACAGCAATTGCAGAAGTTATCTAATTGTGTTTGAGGGCAGTTAGCATATACATTATGAACTAACTATAAAGCCCAAGATAAAGGGAAGGTTTTTTGTTTTTTGAATTGTATAAGCAATAAAAAAAAGGCTTTGGAGAGGGCTGGATATGAATATTTTAAACAAGCTACAGAAAAATCTATGCTAAGTAAATAGATAAGTTTTGTTTCTAAGAATACTGAACTCTAAAGATTGCCACACCTAGAAACCAGGGCAAGGCATTTGGATGCCATGTGGCCAGGTGGGCAGTCAGCTGAACAGCCATTGTTTTTAAACCTGCAGTTCTCCAATAGGTTTCAAAGCTATTTTTAGCTAGGGACTAGTGGCACAAAAAGACTCCTTATTGCTATTCCCTCCCTACTGGTAATAGTTGATGAAGTGTCAAGAATGGTGGAAACAGTTTTTCCCACTATTTCTGCCAGTCTTCTTATCTGTCAATTTTTCCCATTGTTTGACTTTTTTCTGCCTGACAAGAATGGGAAGGGAGTCTTAAAGTAGGAGGTGGGGGGAGAGAAAGTGTTTTTTGTAGCTATCTGAATATCTCTCTGACATCTGTCAAGTGCAATAGCTAAGCAGTTAAATTGACAAGACACAGTCTGGGAAAATCTACTCATTTTCTGAACACTTCACAGCTTTTGTTCAAGATATATATCCTTACTGCAGGAAAGAAATGGAAGAAATGCACATGGCTGAGTGGGGCAAGCAAGAGTGTTCTTGAGCCAAACGTACCCCCCCCCCAAAAGCTTATGACATAGCTTATGCACTATCATACAGGAGTTGGTGAAGGTTTTCTGCTGTGGGTAAAGCTCTGCATTACCCTGTCTCTGCTTCTTTAATCTCACAATCCAAAAGCAACACGGTAGACTAATAATATGATTACAACACTTTTATATCACTATTGAATTTTATCTTAATTTATAATCATATAACATACAATATATACATGGTGACACCAACTAATATGAGTTAAGAAAATGTCCCAAAGTAAGGGATTTTTTGGATAGTATAACATCACAAAGAATCACTCAAGCTTGAGGCAACATGCCTTCCAAGGTAAGTGTAAAGTCAGACAAAGCACAACTTATGCAGTGTTTTGCAGGGAATAAGTGAAGGATGTTGGTGCTCCAAAAACAGCAGCAGGACAGTCCTTCCAGGATAACCGACTGTTTCAAATATTCTTCCTCGGCTGATAATAATACCAAATAAAATCAATTACTGTACATTCAAATACAATAAATGAGATGATATACCTGAACAGTCTACAAACGGTTATTACACAGTAAGAGGTACATTACCAAGCAAAACGTCCAAAAGGGTACACAGGATACAAATGGTCCAGCTTTCACTAATCAGTGTAATTGGCTGGCACTGTTAGCTAAAACATTGCATTATAAAGACCACCAGCAGGTGAATGGTATAACATGAAATTTAAACGTAAAACATCCAATATATACAGAAATGAGAATACAGACAACAACCACATTAACATGAAATTTAATTATTCCCTGCAAAACACTGCATAAGTTGTGCTTTGACTTTACACTTACCTTGGAAGGCATGTTGCCTCAAGCTTGAGTGATTCTTTGTGATGTTATACTAGCAAAAAAAACCCTCACTTTGGGAAATTTTCTTAACTCATATTACGTGGTTGGTGTGATCATGTATATATTGTATGCTATATTGTAAATTAAGATACAATTCAGTAGTGATATAAAAGTGTTGTAATCATATTATTAGCCTACTGTTTTGCTTTTGGATTGTCAGATTGTTCTGTTTGCAACACAGGAGATCTTTATTGTTTTACTTATTTAATGACAGAAGAACCTGACTAATTCCATCGCAGATCCAGGTAGGTTTTCAACTTAAGAACATGGACAGAATTTACATACATAGTCATTTGCTTATGAAAGGGTGAAACCTTCCAAATTTCAGACAGAAGGGTGCATCCTTTTCAAGCCAGTTATTAATTTGTCTGGTCTTCACTTAAGTTACATGCTAGAGGTGATCCTAGGAACATCTCTAGAAAATTTCAGAATGATAGGTGCAGGAGTTAGGGAGTTATGATCAATGAAAAACAGTTCGAGACTTTCATTGTTTTTGCTCAAAACTGCTGTCAAAAGTAACAAAGTGCAAAGCTGTTTACAGAGATGTGGAAAAAATAAAGTTTAGGTAATACAAAAGAAAAAAAAGAACAACCAACAAGTACTACAAACACTTTCAGTGTGTCACTTTCAAAGAGCAACAAATGTACTGGAACATCAGCATCCATCCCAAAGGCACTGTTATTGGAGAGCCCTGTAAAGTAATTTCCTAATTGGGAACTGTAGCTATCAGTCACATAATCCCCTT